>NC_134839.1:13874906-16274906 GCF_965363235.1 Mytilus galloprovincialis | reverse complement strand
AATGTATTTAAAGTTAATAATTATAGGCCAAATAACAGCATTTAAGAAGGAGCCTTGGCTCACCCCAAACAGCAATCTCAGCTTGTTTTTGCATAAAAATTGTTTCTAACTTCAAGCAATACTGATGTCTCTTAGAGTAAGGAAATCGAAGGAAAACGGGTCATTTTTAGCCATTTTACCACCCCAACCCCTCTCTTGGGGGCCTCACTCAGTCGGCGGCCCCAAATCCCTGCCTCCCCTGAATTAGAACCCTAGTTACGGCCCTGACTATTTAAAAAATATTAGACTTATCAAAAATCAAATCTAAAATAAACGTTAAAACCTGGATAGTCCATCTAACACTAATCACTAAATGTGTAGCGCGTATAAAATTCTTTTTATTAATGTCTATCTAACATAATCATGATTAAACACATTAAAAACAAGAAGTAATTGTAACAGGAGGCTGTTACGAAGTCTCCCAAACAAAGCTCCCATAACTCGCCATTTATATGGTCCCATGTTCATTTGATTTGATTTTTTGTCCAATACAAGAAAATATATGGCTTACGGGTGGGGATCTCCACCATTTACAAGTATTCAAACAGGAGGGGGTGGTGGTAACCCCCAGAGACTTTACCTACATTTCATTTGATTTGTTTTATTGTCCCATACAAGAATATATGTGGTTTAGGGGTGGGGATGTTGACCGTTTACAAGTTTTCAAACAAGAGGGGGTGGTGTGACCCCCTCGGGACTTCCCTTTTATTTCATTTCATTTGTTTTATTGTCCCCTACAAGAATAAATATGGTTTAGGGGTGGGGATCTGGACCATTTACAAGATAATAGCACATTCTCAAATTGAACGGGGTTGGGGCAACCCCCAGGAACTTCCCTTTAATTTCATTTGATTAGCTTTATTGTCCCATACAAGTATATATATGGTTTAGGGGTGGGGATGTTGACCGTTTTTAAGTTTTCAAACAAGAGGGGTGGGGTGACTCCCTCGGGACTTCCCTTTTATTTCATTTCATTTCTTTTATTGTCCCCTACAAGAATATATATGGTTTAGGGGTGGGGATCTGGACCGTTTACAAGATAATAGTACATTCTCAAATTGAACGGGGTGGGGGTGACCCCCAGGAACTTCCATTTAATTTCATTTGATTAGTTTTATTGTCCCATACAAGAATAGATATGGTTTAGGGGTGGGGATGTTGACCGTTTACAAGTTTCAAACAAGAGGGGGTGGGGTGAGCCCCCAGGGACATCACTTTTATTTCATTTCATTTGTTTTATTGTCCCCTACAAGAATATATATGGTTTAGGGGTGGGGATCTGGACTGTTTACAAGATAATAGCAAATTCTCAAATTGAACGGGGTGGGGATGACCCCCGGGGACTTCCCTTTAATTTCATTTGATTTGTTTTATCGTCCCATTCAAGAATATATATGGTTTAGGGGTGAGGATCTGGACCGTTTACAAGATAAAAGCATGTTCTCAAATTGAAGGGGGTGGGGATGACCCCCCCAGGGACTCCCCCTATATTTCATGTGATTTGTTTTATTGTCCTATAATCATTTCTGAAGACTGCATGTATCTATCACTTACAGTTTTCAAGTTATATTCATTTGAAAATTTTAGAAAATAAAATCCCATAGGGCTCTATAGTAAACCCCTCCCTCCTTTCTACCCCCCAAAATACCCCTTAATAGACCCCAATGCACAAACGAAACATTGATGGCTCACCTAGACATGTTAGTCTAACATATTGTAAAATCCTAAGTAAATCTGACAAGCCGTTTAGGAGAACCGCTGCGGACAAGTTCATTTTTAAAGTGGCGGAAGAAGAAGAAGAGGAAGAGGAAGAATAATAAAAATAACTAGATTTGTAATTGCTAGCAATAACGGATGGCACCCTCGTCCCCTATTGCCAGGCGAGCGGCAGCCATTTTTGGAAATTCTAAAGTCAAAGAAGGCATCTAACCTTGCAAGTTATCATTTTTGCAAAATTTCATTAAGTTTGAAGCATTTTGAAATTTTGGACAATTTTGCTGTTTCCATGGTTACGGCGGCCATTTTGGAAATTCCAACTGCAAAATGCAACTCCGCACATGTCAGTCACTATTCCTGTAAAGTTTCGTCCAGTTTGCAGCACTTAATTTTTTTTGGAAATTTTGAATATTTGTGCTGCAACCATGGTTACAGTAGATTATTCCAAAATTCTAAAAGCGTACATCTCAGTGCCACATGTCATGTTATATATCAATACAGTTTCATTGACTTTGGTGCACTACTCTCTGAGAAAATGCTGATTTTATGCATTTTTCCATAGGGTCAATGCAAAACTTGGCCCCAGTTTCCATGACAACGGCGGCCATTTTGAACTATCCATATATTGTCTTGACATCTTGGCATACTGGAGAACATTTTCATAAAGTTTCATCCAGTTGGATGTTATAACGAAAGAGTTAGAATTTTTGATATTTTAGATGTTTCCATGGTAACGGCAGCCATTTTGAAAATTCCAAAGTCAAACTGGAAATCAGCACATGCCAGTGAACATTCCTGTGGAGTTTCTTCCAGTTTGGACCACTTTGATTTTTTTCGCATTTGTGCTGTTTCCATGGAAACGGCGGCCATCTTTTACCATTCCATAGCAAGGTGCACAACTTCAAGTGGGGTTCTTCATTATAGTTGAGTTCCATAAACATTGGTCCGTTCAATTCTGAGAACTCGCGCGGACAAAATGTGTGGAAGAAAAATAAAAATAACTAGATTTGCAATTGCAAGCAATAGCGGATGGCACCCTTTCCCCATTGCCAGGCCAGCGGCAGCCATTTAGAAAATTTTTGCTGTTTCCATGGCAATGGCGGCCATTTTGAAAATCCGAAACTCAAAAGTTAAGTCTACATATTAAGGTAGGCAAAATTTGTTATAAGTTTCATTAAATTTCAAGCATTTTGAAGTTTTTCATAATTTGGCTGTTCCCATGGTAACGGCGGCCATTTTGAATATTCCAAAGTCAGACCCCCGCTGCAATTTTTTCCCTCCATAATCATATATACCATCATATACCATTTAATGTCTCTAAAATAAATTTAACATTGATGTTCTGGAATATTCTGTGAAAATTCAAAGTTTTGACCTTTTTGCATTGTTTCCATGGTAACAACAGATATTTTGGAAATTCCAACGCCAAATGCCACATCTTCCAATGTTGCTCATCGTTACTGTGAAGTTTCATGAAGTTTGGAGCATTTTGATATTTTTGAAATTTTTGGTGTTGTTTCCATGGCAGCATAGTAGTTCCAATGAGTGCCAAAATCATCCAACACCTGTATATGGCCGGCACCTACATTGTATCAAAATATAATGTTTCTGAGTTTCAGCATATCAAAACAGTTCACCAAAACAAAAAACAGGATTTTTTCACATTTCTTTCGTTTCTATGGCAACGGCAGCCATCTTGATGATGCCATACCCCACTGCACAATAGAATGTGGTGGTCTACATAATGGTATAGTTCCATCAATATTGTTAAAGCCAATTCTGAGAAATAGTATGGACAAAAAAGTGTGGAAGAATAAATATAATAATAAGACAAAAAGAATCGAACAATAACAATATGTCACCCCAACTCCGTTGAGGGTGCCATAACTAGAATTGCCATTGCAAGCAATAGCGGATGTCACCCTTCCCCTATTGCCACTAACCGGCAGCCATTTCAAAATGGTTTAACAGTGAATGCACATATATTTATGGCACTACATCTTTCTGTAAATTTTCAGTACATTCAGAGCATTTAAAAAAAAAATTCACATTTCTGCTGTTTCCATGGCAACAGCAGCCATTTTGAAAATTTCAAAGTCAAAAGTCTTATCTGAACTTGGCAGTTAACAATAATATCGAGTTTCAATAAGTTCAAAGCATTTTGAGAAATTTTGACTTTTTTTGCAGTTTCCATGGCAACGGTGGCCATTTTGGAAATTCCAAAGTCAAAAGTCTCATCCAGACTTGCCAGTCAACTATCATATTCAGTTTCATCAATTTTTGAGCATTTTGAAATTTTTGAGATATTTGATCCTGTATTCATGGTAACAGAGTAGTTCCAATGATTGTCATAATCATTCAAAACCTGTATATAGTGGATAACTATATGGTATACAAATTTGATGATTTTAAGTTCAAGCATACCAAAGTTATTCACCAAACCCGGAAGTTTTTGGAGCATTTTGACCTTTTTGCATTGTTTCCATGGAAACGGCAGACATTTTGGAAATTCCAACGCCAAATTCCACATGTACCAAAGTTGCTCATCGTTATGGTAAAGTTTCAAAAAATTTGGAGCATTTTCATATTTTTGAAATTTTTGGTGTAGTTTCCATGGCAACATAGTAGTTCCAATGATTGCCAAAATCATCCAAAACCAGTATATGGGTGGCACCTTCATTGTATTAAAATATGATGATTCTGAGTTTAAGCATCTCCAAATTATTCCAAAAAAACAAAAAGTGGAATTTTTCACAATTGTTCCGTTTCCATGGAAACGGCAGCCATTTTTTATGGTCTTAGACCCTACTGCAACCCGCAATTTTGTGTTCCCTATTATACTTAACTATCATTAAGATTGGTTCCATTGGCTCCGAGAAAAGTGGCGGACAAAATAGTTGGAAGAATAATAATAATAACAAAGAAACAGAGGAAAAGCAATATGTCACCCGACATTGTCGATCGGGTGACATAATAAGAAAAAAAAGAAACGTAGAATAACAATATGTCACCCCAACTCCGTTGAGGGTGCCATAATAAGAACTGACCAAAAACAATAAGTCTCCAAACTTTGTTTGGGAGACTTAACAAGAATGTGTCCCAAGTACACGGATGCCCCATCCGCACTATCATTTTCTATGTTCAGTGGACCGTGAAAATGAGATAAAATCTCTAATTTGGCATTAAAATTAGAAAGATCATATCATAAGGAACATGTTTACTAAGTTTCAAGTTGATTGGACTTCTACTTCATCAAAAACTACCTCGACCAAAAACTTTAACCGAAAGCAAGACAGACGAACGAACGGACGGACGGACGGACGAACGAAAGGACGGTACAACGGACAGACGGATGAACGAACGCACAGACCAGAAAACAGTATGCCCATAAATGGGGCATAAAAACCCGGACAGTCGAATTATGATAAATCCGGTGCTTTGCTTTTGCGCAAATTGGCATTTCATTTGCGCCAACAAAAAAAAAAATGGTTCCATTTGCGCCACAAACCATATTTCATTTGCGCCGAAAATAAAACCTTTCATTTGCGCCATTTTACAGGTAAATACAGGTCTATAGATATATCATAGAAAAACCCTTTGTTCAAAATAATTGTTGATACATTACAAGGAATATACAAAGTGGACAATTGCTCTTAAAAAAACTTAATTCATTAAAATCAATTTAAAAATGTGTGATATGATTGCCAAATAATGAAACTACTCTCCAGAAGAGACAAAATGACATAGGAATTAACAACTATTATAGGTCATCGTGCGGCCTTCAACAATGAGCAAAGCCCATAACACACAGTAAGATATTAAAAGCCTCTAAATCACAAATGTAACACTATTCGAATGATAAAACTAATATACTATCAGTGTAATCTATACGTACTTAATTTATCGTATGTTTGATTTGGAAATTGGATGTTGACTTGCAGGTTCATTAAAAGTTTTAATAATTGCTTTATTATCTTCTGGTTTATATTTTTTTTGTACACCCAAACGATCGAAGAAATATAATCTTGTGGCGCAAATGAAAGATTGGATTTTTCAAAAATTGGCGCAAATGCAATGCGATAAATCACCGAATGTAACTACAAATATAATTATATTTTGAGACGGTATATAATTGTTTATGATTGTTTTTTGTTTGTTTGCACATGTGTTTTGTTATCTATTGTATTGCTATGTATAAAAAAAACCCTGATTTTCATGTACTGAGTTTTTAACAAAAAATATGTATATTCCCAAAACTTTTATTAATCAACTAGTCGAAATAATAGAATAATGGATTGAAATATATATATATATATATATATATATAAAGTTTAACGCTGCTATATATACATATCCAACGTCAGGTAGTCAGTGTTTGTCGGATATCATATCTTGATCGTTTGGTTAGTTTTTTTTTTTATTTAGAGAATTCTGGTTATAAGATGTAAAATGCAAATCATCTAAATAATCGGCACACCATAATGCTTGAAAAGTTCTATAGAGATCTATCTATGTTTGAATACTCTATGTTTACCTATAATTGTCTTTTTGGTTTTCGTAATTTTCAGTTGCTCTTTGTCGTTATTTATTAAATTGAAATAAAAGTTCTGCTGAAAATAAAGCTATAAATTGTTTTTGAGTAATTTTCCATTAATTTACATTGGTTAAGAATGTTCTTTGAAGAAAAAAACCTTGATCTTTGTATTCATACAATTTTCAATGGTGTCTTTTAGTTCTAAACAAGCCATAAATTCATAAGAGAAAAACAATTACAATGTATGTGACATCGATACCAACTGTTAGACAGCTATAAATAGCATAAGCACCAGCATAAATCATGAAAAGTAGCAGAAAACAAGAGAGACAGCATAAAACAAGAAGGCCAAGCACACACCAAAAAGAGACAACATACACCACGTGAGAGAGTCAGAGAGAGGCTAAACGAAAGTATGTAATACAAACTTAACTTAAGGGCAAGTGTTTAAAGCAACACATCAATACCATTTACACAACTAAGTTTGAACGTAACGATCTCAACTAAATGTTCTTTTTTGTTTTTATACATAAATTATATTAAAGCTATTCATACAATAATAACAAGTAATCACTCTCTTTCAAGATAGCAGACGGCTATCGCCATTTTGAATTGAAGACCTGTCAAGAAACTGTTCAGTCATGAAACGATTGTCTACTAACAGATTGATGTACAAAGGAATATTTATATGGTTATTGATGATGAATATAACAAATTTATCACTGTGTTGTCCATCTTATATTTAAATTCCTTAAAATAATCACATTTATATTTTCATGTCAGTGTTGACACGACATATCCTTCATTAATCGGTATTGTCTTCATGGCAGAAATTTGTCCCTAGTCGGTCTCGTCGATTTAAATTACGATCCTCCAGCATATTCGGTCCGATCGGCGATTGATTTCGCATGAGATGACACGATTTTGATACATCTCTTTATATTAATCATGTAAGGAAGTTATTCTAAAACTGCAAAATCTCTCGAGGGAAGGGACGTTGACTTGTATTAAACACACGAATAATATTTGGAGCGATGACCTATTGAAATCTTACAAATCTAGTTCATAGAAAAGTGCCATGGTGGAACATCGTGCCATCTCATCTCTGAACTATTTTCATAAAAATTTATCGGATCAAAAGAAATCAACATGCTCTTGATTCGTCGGTAACCAAGGTAGACTAGCTAGGTTGGTCTCGTTTGATTCCTCTATAAACTATTCAGTGTACCTTTGGAACATACAAAAATAACGGCCGGGTCCCAGTCTAAATGTAGATTTTCGAAACTAATCTAACATGAGGGATAATCTATCACGCCTTGGAATCTTTTTAAATTTGAGCAAATGCGCAGCATAAAAAATAACTATGATGATTTCCAGTAGCGGTCATTAAATGGTGCCAAAACAACAGGACACAAACAAAATGTGTAAAAGATCTGGCAGGCTTTTTAACCTTTAATTTGGAAAATCAACAAATTTCATGCGATATAAATTAAAATAACGAAAATTGCTCAGCACATGTCAATTTTATTGTCAGTTCTTTTTTTTCTAACGACAGCTACAGGTTATTTTTTCCACTACTATAGTATTGATACGTTTGATGCCTTTATTTAAGTTAAATTCTATATATATCATACAAGTCTTGTATGAAGTTAAAACTTGATGGTATTTGTCACAGGTTTTATGCATAACTTTACAAAACACAAAAATAATCAGAATGTTAATTGCAAACCTAGGGGGTATTTAGTGATGGAGACGCCTAATATGAAAACAAGGCATCGCATAAACCATTCAGTTTTAAATCAGTGATTGGATTACGGTTATTATGGAACGCCGTAACTGCCTTATGTTAAAAACTTACACTATACGATGGTACTTTGACATTATATGATGGTACTTTAACATTATACGATGGTACTTTGACATTATATGATGGTACTTTAACATTATACGATGGTACTTTGACATTATATGATGGTACTTTGACATTATACGATGATACTTTGACATTATACGATGGTACTTTGACATTATACGATGGTACTTTGACATTATATGATGGTACTTTGACATTATACGATGATACTTTGACATTATATGATGGTACTTTGACATTATATGATGGTACTTTGTCATTTGTAAAGCCAAAAGGAATAATGGGAAATTAGAAAAAAAACATGAGTTAGAAGCTCTATGAGTTTCAAATACAGCAGACATGATTAAGCTTCGAATTGAGTGTATTAAAGTTTAGGCTATCAAACCACAGAAACTTTAAGGAAGTTCGGGACCTCCTAAATTTGGCATAGACAAATCTACACTTGAAAATTTACTTAATAATTGATTTTTTTATCTCGGATGTTGCAAAGCTTTTACTTGTATCTGAACGTACAATATATCGAAGAATGGCACAGTTCGATCTGAGTATACGTACATTTTCAGAACTTAAAGATGATGACCTTGATGTTGTATTAGGAGAAACTATTCAAGAGTTTCCTCTGTGTGGTGAAAATATGCATGAAAACTTTGGAATAAATGACTATTTAAAGTGTTTGGGAATTATTACAAGAAATTAAATTTGTTGATCAATTAACACAAGTTGATCTTTAAAATTTCAGCATCTTATATTTTGTAATAGCCTGTGTTGGCTAGGATGCACTTGGTCAGAACCTTGCTATGAAAATTTCTTTAACATTTGATTTTATTGTTAAAGATATTTTCCACAAGATCGCTAACATAGATTGTTTTGAGCTCGATTATGACTGACAAAATCAGAGTACGGATTCACTCTATGTACACACTCGTGCTCATTTATGAACATGAAAACATACAAATACATGTACAACACTGTGTTCAGTCTTCTTCGATGACAGCACCCTTATTACAAAGTGAACTACACCATTGTACACAAAGTCTCATACATAATTTCATGGTTCATAGCAATCAACTCAAAAGGTGTTTGTTTGCATTTCCATTAAACGAAATCCTCCCCTGCCACTATCTATGATGGAAGAAATGTGTCAAAGTTACAACAATTATTTTACACCATATGTATAAAAGTCAAATATCTGAAGCCTAGGTAAAAAGATATAAACATGTTTGAGACAAGTTAACACTTATTAAACGGTAATTTGACCTGACGGTCACGACACACATTCTGACAATACACTCATGTGCCATACATCTAAAGTCTAGGTCAAAAGACAAACAAGGTGTGTCCTGGACAAGCGTCACTGAAAAGAAAGAGATAGACTAAAACAACATGTCTCTCTTCATCAAATAAAAGACAAAATGGAAGACAAGTTCATTGGGGCAATTGTTTGAGGTTAGGATAAGTGCTGATATAAACTTACCCCACCTTTGCTTGTGATCTAAAAGCATACTCCACATTCAAATGATCTCTTTATTCAAGTAACTTTTTAACAACTTCAACTAAAGCTAATTAATACAAACAATCAAATATAGTCTATGTACAAATAATGTGCTCCCCAACAAATATGTTTTCTCTTTTGAATTGTTTTACATTGTCTTATCGGGGCCTTTTATAGCTGACGATGCGGTATGGGCTTTGCTCATTGTTGAAGGCCGTAGGGTGACCTATAGTTGTTAATGTATACTAGTGTCATTTTGGTCTTTTGTGGATAGTTGTCTCATTGGCAGTCATACCACATCTTCTTTTTATATGGGAACTTCCATGAGGGGACTCTATATGTGCATGTTCTAAGTCAGGAGCCTGTAATTCAGTGGTTGTCGTTTGTTTATGTGTTTTTTTTTTTTTTTGTTGACCCTATATTGCATATAAGCTCTTCCTATAAAAATTTAAGTCCATTTATGACCATTGAACTCTGGTCTTGAAATTTAATGAGTTCTTCCTCTTTTCATGGGAAACTTGTATACCAATTTTGATGTGATGATCTTGTGTAAAAGAGGGACGAAAGATACCGGAGGGGCAGTCAAACTCGTAAATCGAAACTAAACTGATAACGCCTGGCTAAAACTGAAAGAAGACAAAAAGACAAAAAATAGAACACATAACACAACATAGAAAACTAAAGAAAAGCTCATGTTATAACAAATCCGGTAAATAGTCAAATTCGGTAGGTCACATTCAAGAAAGGGAAGGGGATTGTAGTTACGACGTAAAGAACATATCCGATATCATTTGTGAAACGGTTATTCCATAACGGTCAACCAACTCGCGATGGCGTCCGTAAAATTTACGAAGGGATGATTTCAACTTCACCACTTGGAAATCTTGGTTTAATAGCTTCTTTTTAAGATATGACCCCTATGCTGTCTCCAACATTGATACGGAAAAACAAATGACTATATCCTATTCACAGATTTGTTGTGAGGGGATAATAATTTCCCATCTCAGATTTTGGTGATAACAACTCGTCCAAAGTTTTGGTAGTTAACTCATTTTAATTTGAAGAGGCTTTGTAAAGAAATGAAATTGCTATCCAGGCGACACAAATACTGGACAAATTGATGAAAAGGGCATGACTCCAAGATAGATATTGGGTTTACTTCAAAATAGCAGGGTATGTAGATCTTGATTTTCTTAACAAAGAAAAAAGGGCAATAATTCTCAGGTGGGTCATCAGATTTTCTTCAAAATTGTAGGGTGGTTTACTCTTATTGTCCTGATCATTTCTACTCTATGTCAGATTTTCGATATATTGGTCAAAATAACAATTTGCCCCAATGTTCCATATGCAGTAACAGCAGCCATGTTTTTTTTAATCAAAACAAAGGTGCTATTGTTGTAGTACACATTCAATAAAACATTCCTGCAAAGTTTCAAACCATTTGATCCATTGGTTTCAAAAAAGATTTTTGAACAAAACGGACGACAGACTCCAAGTGATGGTAATAGCTCACATGGCCAGGTGAGCTAAAAATGCATTACATTGATGGGCTGTTATTTCTTAATATAAAAGTTAGCACAAGAACATTTTTGTGTATTAAAATTATATCTAAATACAACATGTGTGTGTATTAAAGATATATCTGACTACAACATTTGTGTGTATTAAAATATATATCTGACTCGAACATGCAATGTACTAGATTTTAGCGAGAGAAATTTATGTACTACTGAAAAATTATTATACCAGGGTTTTCGATATCACAAACTAGTCAAAACATTTACTAAATTTTATCATCGGTATAAGAAAATAATTCGTAAACATAACTCAACATGCAGACATGTCGGAATTTATAAGTACCCGGCCACGTCCACTTGTATTTTTGTCCATCTGATGAGTTCAGCCTTTTCAACTGATTTTTATAGTTCGTTCTTATGTTGTACTGTTATACCACTGTCCCAGGTTAGGGGGAGGGTTGGAATCCCGCTTACATGTTTAACCTAGCCACATTATTTATGTATGTGCCTGTCCCAAGTCAGGAGCCTGTAATTTAGTGGTTGTCGTTTGTTTATGTGTTACATATTTGTTTTTCGTCTTTTTTTTTTATCATAAATAAGGCCGTTAGTTTTGTCGTTTGAATAGTTTTACATTGTCTTATCGGGGCCTTTTATAGCTGACTATGCGGTATGGGCTTTGCTCATTGTTGAAGGCCGTACGGTGACCTATAGTTGTTAATGTCTGTGCCATTTTGGTCTCTTGTGGACAGTTGTCTCATTGGCAATCATACCACATCTTCTTTTTTATATCTTATACGTTCAGGTATTTCACATCCAATCTTTTATGGTAATATTCTTCACAAAGCACAACAATGTCAGTATTCACCTCAAAAGCTTACAAAACCTTTAAACAGACATATTAAGAAGGGATATAGTTACGATTGATTGATTGTTGGTTGCTTAACGTCCAGTGGCAAATATTTCATGCATATTCAGGACGAGAACAAGTTTACAATAAATACAATAGGTAGATTGGTGTAATAGAGGCCATCTAGGATGATGGTCGGGGAAATTTGGACTGCCACTGGAAAATGAGGGTATATTGGATAGGGACAGAAATTTTGCCTTGCAACAGGCCACCTACGGACCCCTCAAAGAGTTGTTGCAAGGGTTCTTAACGTGCAAAGAGCGTGGCACTATCTTTACACGAGGCATCGGATTTAACGTCCCCCTTCTGACCGGACGCGACTGCGAACTTGATAAATCCCGCACAGCCAAACGGACGCCCACTTCAGCAAGCGTTTTACTGCCGGTCGGGAGAAGACCAAGTGCCCATATTTCTATTCCCCAGTCACCCTTGGGGGTGATATAGTTACGATACTGTTGTCAGGTCATTAAAGATTGCATATTTTGGCTTTAATATTGATTCACTTATAGGGTCTTTGCATCGGAACTAAACACATTTATTTAAAAAAACAGTTGTTGGCATGACACGGGTTATGTTCTTCTCATATATTTTATGATAGTATGATACTAAACCCCTAACGGGAGGGAGTGTGCCTGATATTCATATGATGAAGACATAATATTTCAATCAGTTTAAATGAGGTCTAGAGCTGGCATGTCAGTTAACTGCTAGTAGTCTGTTGTTATCTATGTATTATTGTCATTTTATTTATTTTCTTTTGTTACATCTTCTGACATCGGACTCAGACTTCTCTTGAACTGAATTTTAATGTGCGTATTGTTATGCGTTTACTTTTCTTCATTGTCTAGAGGTATATGCATGGGGAGGGTTGAGATATAATAAACACGTTTAACCCCGTTTAATTTTGCGCCTGTCGCAATTCAGGAGCCTTTGGCCTTTGTTAGTCTTGTATGATTTTTAATTTTAGTTTCTTGTGTACAATTCGGAGTTTAGTATGCCGTCCATTATTACTGTACTAGTATACATATTTTAAGGGGCCAGCTGAAGGACGCCTACGGTTGCGGGAGTTTCTCGCTACATTGAAGACCCATTGGTGGCCTTCGGCTGTTGTCTGATCTATGGTCGGGTTGTTATCGCTTTGACACATTCCCCATTTCCTTTCTCAATTTTAATTGATAACAAATATTTCTGACTAGAAGTTAGAACATTCAATTGATAACAAATATTTCTGACTAGAACATCAATTGATAACAAATTCTTACTAAATCATTCAATTGATAACAAAGGTTTGACTAGGGAATAAAAATTGTCATGAATATGTTACATTCTAATTTTACATGTTTTTACTTATTCACCCTTGTAACATATTCATGACAATTTTTATTCCCTAGTCAAACCTTTGTTATCAATTGAATGATTTAGTAAGAATTTGTTATCAATTGATGTTCTAGTCAGAAATATTTGTTATCAATTGAATGTTCTAACTTCTAGTCAGAAATATTTGTTATCAATTAAAATTGAGAAAGGAAAGAATGTAGGACAGAAAGTCACAGGACAAAAAGTCACAGACAAAAAGTCACGGACAAAAAGTCACAGGACAAAAAGTCACAATTCATTTTTTCTGATTATTTTCTTTGAATAAAAAACGCTTATTTCTACAAAATATTTTTGTATTTTTCTTAAACTATTGTATATAAACCAACTTTTTAAACAAAATATATCAAAAAAATATCAAAGATTATCAAATAATTGTTAAAAAAACGAAATGTCAAAGTGACTTGGCACTTAAATGGCTTCATGGTGCCAAGAAAAACATCTTTTGCATGATTAAAATTAAATAAATCTTCATTTTTCAAGTATAATGACACATTTCCTAAACTTTAATATGAATATATGTATTTAAAAGTAAATATTTCAAGATATATTCTTATATATTAAAACAATAGTCAATAAATTATTTGTGACTTTTTGTCCTGTGACTTTTTGTCCTACCAAATTTGTGACTTTATGTCCTGTGACTTTTTGTCCTGTGACTTTCTGTCCGTTTACCTAAATATTATTCTATGTATTTCCACTTAAAGGAAAAATGCACATTACTCAAGAATATAGTCCAATAACTTTGAAAAGATATCAATCTGTTTAATCTGCTTCTAATTGCTCTCATCTGTTGCTGCATGGAGATCTAGGGAAACCGCATTCTACTTTCTGTTCTAGTGAGCAACGAAATTGCAGTTTCCATGATTTGGGAAAAGGATAAAACCAGAGACGTCCAAAAAGGTCATTAACACAGATCACTAGATCTTCATGCAACCAGAGATTGGAGCAATTAGAAGACCTAATTCTAACTAGATTGGAAAGACATGTTCATTTAGCTTAAAAGGCCACAGTAATAGTAAATCATGGTCTGCAAATATAAAAATAAAAAATTGAAGAACATGTCCATGGGACACGGATGACTCCGCCTGGCATCAAATCCATCCAATTTCTATGATCATCTCAAAGTGAAACCATGCTACTTCCCCCCATTTCTGTGAACGTCATATATAGTCGTCGGCCAAGTTCAACATTAAATTTGATTTCGAAATGTAGTAGGTAGAACAGAATTTGATTTCGAACTGCCATTTTTTACATTATTAAGGGCCATAACTCTTAGAACAGTTATTGACTCACTGTCCAAATTCGAATTCTGCCTGCGAGTTGTGGTTCTTAGCATTGTGTATGAGTTTCATAAAATTTGGATGAGGTAAACTTAAATATCATCCATTCTTTGTGACTTTTGTAAAATAATTAAAATGTTTTTCAATATATTATGATTTATGTTGCTTTTAATAATAAACATTACCAAATGATATAAAAATGTAAAATATAAATTGCAGAAGACACCCGAGCTACTCGAAATTGACAAAGCAAAGTATAATGTTAAAGTACCATCATATAATGTCAAAGTACCATCGTATAATGTCAAAGTACCATCATATAATGTCAAAGTACCATCGTATAATGTCAAAGTACCATCGTATAATGTCAAAGTACCATCATATAATGTCAAAGTACCATTATATAATGTCATAGTACCATCGTATAATGTCAAAGTATCATCATATAATGTAAAAGTACCATCGTATAATGTCAAAGTACCATCGTATAATGTCAAAGTACCATCATATAATGAAAGTTTTTAACATAAGGCAGTTACGGCGTTCCATAGGTTGTCGTGTACATATTTTGTTATTTACTTGATGGAGATTGAGGATCGACTGACTGTAATAAATTCGGGTAATCCGCCTTCTATTTTCTTGTTCGTGTACGGACCTCGTTTGTTGTTGTCTTAAGTTATATCTAAATGTTTTTCTCTCAATAATTTGGTATTCGATATCTATATCGTATTGTCTCTCTTGAATTCGTATACACAACTGTTCTATACTTTTGGAAAAGTTGTGTCTTTGGGTTACTGTCATACTTATATATTTTGTGTACCACATAGCATCTTTTAACTACGAAATGTATTCAAATGTTAAAATTACGTAGTTTCTTACCATAAGCACATACTCATATATAGGATATATTAAATAATGCACTTTTCAATGAAAATTTAAGCCTACTATCTCAGCTGTATTTTGAACTTCTAAGACGAAAGACCAAAAAAGGCTTTATTGATAATGAACAAATACATTCAGCTGTTAACTAAAAATAGACAATGAAAAAAATCGGTTATGCCAAACTTGCGTAAACCACAGAATGTCGAACAACTCATCCTTATACGAGGCTCCTTGTAGGGGTCCTTTTTATTTTTGTGTTCTGTATTTTTTTATGGCGTTTTTCTCTAATCTTGATATTTTTTGCAGACTGTTCTCTATTCCTTATACTACCTCAGCACCCCATTATTCTCTTTATTTGTTGCCTTATTTTCTCTATTCTTTATGCTATTTTTCTGTTTACTTGGCCTATTATTCTCTATTCTCTATTGTTTGTTCCATTTTTCTATATACTTGTCCTCCCATTCTCTATTATATAAACCCCATTTAGACCCCCTTAAAAGCCCTGGTCAATTCTGTTTCATTATCAAAAGTAAAAAGATCTATCTGCCTGTCGTTTTTGATTTATTTCTTAGTAAGAAAATAGATATACTGCGTGAACAATAATGATTTTAGATTGCTGTGCTCTTCCTGTAATAGTCCACAGGCCGACAGGTTCTAATTATCGTTCTAAGTGTAGTAAAAGTATACTTGGTTTATTTCTGATAAAGAATGGATGTTGTTACTAATATCAATGAGGTTAATTTCAAAAAGCTATTACAGGAATATTACTTTTACAAAGATACGGAAATTCGATTACTGCCAAAGAAAATACTCATGCAACAGACATATTTGTCACCAGCAAGTACATGTATATTCATCTTGCTTTTAACATGTTTTGAACAGAAATAATTATCTTAATCCAACATACGTTGATTTGAGTGTGTTCCTTGTATTACAAACGTCAAAACAGACTCAGTGATCAAACACTAGCTGCTGTACCCCTATTTTTGACTTTTTTTTTACCTTTAATGTCTGTTTGTTTTGTTCACACATCGTTTTCAATATAATGGAATCTTATATGACTGTCATACAAGGTTTATTCTACTATTTTCTACCAAAGAAAATGGTAAATTTGAAAGAGCAATTTGTCAACCATTCAAAACAAAAACAATCATTTTTACCATGGCTATAGGATTGTAAAAGTATGAAGAAGCCAAAAACAAAAAAAAAACAAAACCAACCAAACAATCAATATATAAATACATTTTAAGGTCCTCTTGAAGGTTTGTAAGACTATATGAACCATTTGCACACAAAACCCCTCTATTCATTTTGAAATGTACGTATCCCCTGTCAGTGTTTGATATAGACAAGGAACCTCCTTGATGTAGGTCAATGTGGAAATCCGTATGAATAAATGCTCGTTGTTACTGGAATCAAGAGCCTCGTTTTGGTTCTCAGGATATGTAAACGCTGTCAAGGTAACTGAAATTGGAATTTCCCACTGCTGTTTATTATTTTAGGTCATAATTTTACATACCTTTCATTTAAACAACGATTATTACAGCCGATATATTCTCGATGTTCTCTTCCGTTGTCAATTAGATCAATGCCACCCAACATAATTAAATTTATATGTTGGTTAATGTTTTTGAAAATTCTTTTTCTGGCCGTTACAAACCAAAATTAAGAGACTGGTGAAAAAAAATCAAAAAGCAAGTCGCGTACGCAAAGGAAAATATCTACGAGTACCAATGAAATCACTCCATTTCAAATTAGTCTTGGATTGCAATTGTATCACGACTTTGGCTCAAAATTATTAACTCAAAATTATTGATACACTACATTAATTGAATGAGATAAGGCGACATTACAAGCATATCAAGTCATGAAATTGACAGCAGAAAAAATAAGTCAGTGAGATATCTCCATAAAACATAGATGTTTCGAGTGACTATGGCGAACCGTTCTCGTCAAAACTAAGTTTTATCCTCTTCTGAAATACACTATGAAAATTAAACAAAGGCTGGACACTTATAAAAATTCTAGATTGGTCCGACTTCCCCTTCGTGATGCATCAATTACAAACCCACGTCTTCGTGTCTTATTTCCAAAGTCTGGATGAATGCTCATATAAGCAAGTCGGTTATTGTATCGCCTATACAGTTTGGTTGGACGGTAAGAAGGTTTGGTCTTGCAAGTTTGATGGTCAAAAGCCGTCTGACTTCAAGAATTGTTTTGCACATGTATAGGAAAATCGGTGTTCAGTAATAGTTGTATGTTTTTGAAACATAATTTGTTCTTTTTTAAGTTGCTATAGATTGACTTTAATATTGCACTTTTTTTCTTTCATTAAAATGATGTTAAATATGATTATCTTGATACATTTCGAACGTCAAATAAAGCCAAGAAACGTGTATCTGATACTACAAATGTATTATATTTTATAAAAATTATACGGATACATTTTGATGCAACAACAAAAACATCAACCACAGCTTTTGTATGAAATGAAAATGTCAAAAACATACTAAAATAGCCAGCAGGACTAAAATCAATGAAATTAACTGCAACCCTTCTTTCATTTCTCGTTAAAGTTTTGCAAAATAACAAGTCGTTGTAAAACATCATTTTGATTTCATTTGTTTAGTCAAAATTCAAGGTTACCCATGTATTGGAACAATGTGAAATCAGAGGCAAATAATACCATTTGTAGTATATGTCTCTGATGAAATTAAACATAAACACAATTTCCTGACTTAAAAAAAATAAACCATAAAAAAGTTTCATGTTCTCTGATTTTCAATTTATTTTGAATTCATGAGTTTAACCTGAAATTTTCAATTTAGACGGTATTTGAAAATATACAATCATTGAAGTTAAACCCCATTATTCAACATTCTGACCACTTCTCAGGCTTACGACGTGTAAAATTTAGCCGTGTGTTCCACTGATTTTTAATTTCTGTTTCAATTTTGTTTCTACCGCTGTCCTTTACTGTTTTAAAGACTTTTATAATCACGCTTTAAGGACTGATGATTTCAAACATATTGCCATATTTACCAGACTCAAGCTGGCAGCCACTTTCATCGGCCAATCAAGATAGCAGCCACTTTTTTCCAGCAGCCAATTTTGACGATATGTCTAAAAACCAAAAAACTGCGTGAGGCTCAAACGTTCCAAAAATCGCTAAATCTTAGTTAAATGCAATCTAACAGCGGAAATCGACAATTTCACGGTTTCTGCTAATTTCTAAAGCATTTCATTCCGTTTTAAATATGTATGTAAGCGGTCTGTCCTTTATTTGACATTCGATAATTGATATTCAATATCCAACCGACTGCTAGCCGTCGGTTCAATATTTAAATTTAGTTGAAAATCACTATAAAGCCTGAGGGAAAAGATACCATTTTATGGAGGTCTTGTCTTGATTATCACTTTAGTTTGATTTTTAAACTCTCTTCCATTTAACATAGACGTTTTCAAGATACATGGCATAGGTAAAACGTATTTGGGTGTTTTTCAATAAAAATGTGAATTAATTATCCAAGCCACTTTTAAAAAAATGTGTTTGATCTTTGTAAGCACATTTTTTGTGCAGTCAGTACATTGAATTAGATTTAACATTTTTAAGCAAAGGAACAGTCTATTTTTAGAGGGATTGAGAAGATACTGAGTCCTGAATGGTCCAAAACAACCAAAATGACATGTCTCTAGACCGCCTGTTCAACATGCATACTCTAAAATATTGTAAAACAGGTAGAAATAAATGTTATTATTACTTAATATAAGTTCTTTAATAATTCAAAAGTATTTTTAGAGCCAACATATTTTAATGAACAGCTTTTGACAAAATGTCCACTACGTAACGAAGTCATTAAATTTTGCTAATAAACAGTTTTATAAAATCAATGTAATTTTGTTTGCAAGAGATATACACATTAGAGTTTTACAAAAGAAATTATGCTTTTATAACGGCAGTTACATTGTTAGTAAAAAAAATTTGAGCACATCAAATGGACCAGAGTGATACCGTATTTATGTCCACTACGAAACGGGTCAAATCTCCTTCAGTATCTGGTTTTAAAATTATGACAAAAAATATCAGTGTACAGTTTAATACGTGCTTTGATGAATACAATCAGTCTTGTTGATATTGCAATATAGGGATTGTTGGGGGAAAATAAAACATGTGAATATGTCCACTACGAAACGGTCACCTACGAAACAAGTATGGGAGAAACACGTTTCGTAGTGGACACTACCACTACCATGCAGTCTTTTTTTACTCTTCTTTCAATTATATTCGCGCAAAATAAATAAAAGGGTTAGTTTCATGTAATTTTCAGTATGTTTTTATTAACATAGAATAGGGTTGATGTTAACTACGAAACGTTTTGTCCACTAAGAAACGGTTTTGTCAACTAAGAAACGCACCAAAATGTCCACTACGTAACACATATGTGAAGTACAATCTAATCTTTATCGATAAAAAATGGTTCTCCAATTCAGAAATAAACAGCTGCGCCATGATACGCCCGACGTCTTGTGTGGAAGTTTTATGCAATAATCATCAATAGTTTCTGAGAAAGTTTTAGGCAATAACCATTTACTGTTTTTGAGACACGGCGGGACATGTGACCGCCCCCCCCCCCCCCACCCTGTTCTTAAAAAAAAAACCAAAAACTAAATACCGAAAAGTATACAGATCTTTAGATTAATATAACATAAAGAAGTGTGTAAAGTTTTAAGCATTAATCATAAATCGTTTTTGAGATACAGCGCGACATGTAAAAAAAAAACCCTCCCCCTTTTTTACAAAATACTCAATAACTCAAAAATGAAATTTTGAATCATCACCAAAAAGTATACAGATATTAAGATTAATATAACTAAGAAGTGTGTACAGTTTTAAGCAATAATGAAGAATCATTTTTGAGATACGGTGCGACATGTGAATAAAAACACACCCCTGTTTTAGTTACAAAGTGCCGTAACTCAAAAATTTTAAATCTTATTTTCACCAAAAAGTATACAGATCATTTGACCATTATAAGAAACAACTATATTAAGTTTCATGAAATTTGGATAAGTCGTTCTCCAGTTACGCCGGACAGACAGACGGACAGACAGACGGACGGACACCGGACATTTGTATACCATAATACGTCCCGTCAAAATTTTGACGGGCGTATAAAAATGAGATAGTTTCAGTATATAAAGTAAAACAAACTGGAATGTCTATAGGAGACATATAAAATTGCAATAAGATGTGTGTTCAGAAGCAGTTTCGCAGTGGACAAATGTCCCCTACGAAACAGTACATAAATTATGAAAATAAAATCATTTTAAAGAGTATTTAAGATTGCACTTTTTGTTTACAATTAGGTCTATAATAAAGGTCTTCAAAATAACTCTTGAAATAAAATTTTAGACAAGATGATTTTCCATTTTTTTTTTAGGTCTGAAATTCACGCTTTTATTGAAAAACGCCCATTTACAATTGGTAAATCGCCATTTTATAGACCATAACTCATACAATAAGACGTTGTCAGTTTCGATGTAAGACTGTAATAGACAGTAGGTAGTTGCCAAGTTTGCTCAATTTTGTCCCCAGTAGTATCGGGAGAATATTTGTGTAAAATCAAATGGACGTCGTCGACGACGACGAATGAGATAAGGATATTAAGATTATTAATATAACTTATGTTGAGACGATCCTGTATATGTCTTATATGGAAACAGATAAGGAAGTATAAAATAACAAAATCGTTTATTATACATAGCACATTTAAAACAAAGTGAAACTGCGAGCTACTGCTCACTGATGATAACCCCGCCGCAAGTGGATAATATTAATAGTGTAAAAATTAACCCGAATAATCCAGTCGTTATATTACGATCACTTCGATCACTCTATTAAAGAAAAGTAGTGGATAGAGGGCGCTGAATTATTCGAGTTATGTAAAAATATGCAAGTGTTCGGTAAACAGGAATTTGTCGAGTGATGAATCTGAAAACGCATCACACGGTATAGCTGACTTATATAAATCCTGAAACCAAATTTCAGAAATCCTTGTATTGTAGTTCCTGAGAAAAATGTGACGAAAATTTTCAACTTGCTATCATGTGTAAAATCATACAAGTGTTCGGTAAACAGGAAGTTGTCAAGTGATCAATCTGAAAACGCATCACACGGTATAGCTGACTTAGATAAACCCTGAAACCAAATTTCAGAAATCCTTGTTATGTAGTTCCTGAGAAAAATGTGACGAAAATTTTCAACTTGGCTATCATGTGTAAAATCATACAAGTGTTCGGTACACAGGAAGTTGTCAAGTGATCAATCTGAAAACGCATCACACGGTATAGCTGACTTAGATAAACCCTGAAACCAAATTTCAGAAATCCTTGTATTATAGTTCCTGAGAAAAATGTGACGAAAATTTTCAACTTGGCTATCGTGTGTAAAGTCATACAAGTGTTCGGTAAACAGGAAGTTGCCAAGTGATCAATCTGAAAACGCATCACACGGTATAGCTGACTTAGATAAACCCTGAAACCAAATTTCAGAAATCCTTGTATTGAAGTTCCTGAGAAAAATGCGACGAAAAATATTCATGGGACGGACGGACTGACGGACTGACGGAAGGACAGACAGAGGTAAAACAGTATACCCCCCTTTTTTAAAGCGGGGGTATAAAAAGTAAAATCACATAAATAAGAAATTCAAAACGGGAAGTTACTAATCAAATGGTAAAATCAAAACCTCAAACACATCAAACGAATGGATAATAACTGTAATGTTCCTGACATTGTTCAGACATTTTCTTATGTAGAAAATGGTGGATTGAACCTAGTGTTGTAGCTTACTAAACCTCTCACTTGTATGACAGTCGCATCAAATTCCATTATATTGATAACGATGTGTAAATAAGACAAACAGACATAATAGGTTGAAATGTCAAAAATAGGGGCACAGCATTTAACATTGTGCTATAATCTTAATCACTATATATAAACAAAAAGAAATATTTCATAAAGAAGCACACAAAGGTCTATAGACGACAAAGCACATCAGCAAAAATGAAACATTAGAATACAAATTTACAATAGCTAAATAACAAAATGACGAGATGTATAAGTACAGAGCCAATTTATATGTATCAAAGAAACACAAAAAGGCTTTATGACAAATCACATTAGCAAAAATGAAAGACAAGAATACAAAGCTTATCACAGAACAATAACACTATAACGGGATGTATAAATACAGAGTCACGTCAAATAAATATAACCAAAAAAGACTAAACAGTAAATTAAAGTAATATACACTAAGACAGATAAAAGAATATGTTATTAAGATGATAAACAACGTCAGTACCAAGAATCTATACTTCAATACCATCATGTATCATTTGTGAAGTTGATACGGAATATTTATCTTGGTACCTTCCGATGAACTTTTTTTTTTAGAAAAAGGACGAGACGTTCTTTGACATATGCGCGTATTTTTCCTTTGTAATATAGCCGGTCTGTATATCGTTTATTGCAGCCTCTTGTTTTTTTCTCGTCGTATCAAACGGCATATACTTTAACTATTAAAGATATATACTAGTAAATTATAGTTAATGCAGTTTCTCTTTTTTTTAATTATACGGAGATACGTTTGTTAAGCTCCCAAACGCTACTAGTATATGAACTTCAGCGTTGTATCTGTCAATGCCCGTTTTGGGCCATGACCATCCAGTACATAACCTCTATCTGTCTATTCATTGAATTTTTCCAAGTCCAGTTCGAAGTAAAAATGGAATTGAACAAAACTTGACGGGAATTACATAAAGACACATTTAGTTGTGCATTTCTTATTTTCTTTATTGAGTTTCCCAGCTAGGATGATGGACTTATTCAATATCTACCACTAGAATAAGTTTTTCTGGTCAAAGTTCTTCACATTTAACTTAGCAACCGAATACACATTGACCGAATTACTTCTTGACATGTGTAGTTGATTTGAGTGGAGCAGACACATAGTGGACTTATTCCTTCCCACTGTAAGGAGGTTTGTCAGTACATAATCTCACATAGTTTAAATTGAAAAATTACCTTTTTTTCAATTGTTATTGTGCAATTTTTCTTCATTTTTATTAGATTTATTTTGTGGTTTCAAGTCCTAAATCATCGATTTTTCAATTTCAAATAGGAAAAGTTTGTCAATGCAAAGTCTTCCACATTTTACAGCCTTTAAATATAATTGTGTTTACCATTGCAAAATAACTATAACCTGTGTGATATTAGGAAACGTATGGGATAAACTTTCATGTGTCTCCAAAATCCCTCTTGAAACGTGATTTTATACGGTTTGAGGAGTAGATTTTCGAAATACAAAGAAAAAGATGACCGTAGCTGTATTTGGCAAAATATTTAGGAAAGGGTTCTCAGTGGTCTACAATTTCGTATTTTATATGGCCTTTTTTAAATTTCTAGATTGGAGCTTCACTGATGAGGCTTTAGAAGACGAAAAGTGCGTCTGGCGTACACAATTTCAATTCTGGTATATATGATGAGTTTATTGTGTACATGTAAAATGATATGGAAATAAACAGATAGCGATTTATAATGTGAATACATTGTTTAATAAAAAACAAAGATAAACCATTATGAAGTTTACCTGTCTTTATTTCCTATACAAGCGAGACCCGCGTTAGAAAACCACTGGTTGGAAGATCAACATTCAATGCTGTATGCATAATTTGAATAGATATTACAAGAGCAAAAGAAAGGCGAAAAATACCAAAGGGATATTCAAAGGGAAAGCAACCTACAATGGCATGGCAAAAAACCCAAACAAGACCAGAAAACAAATAACAATACTCAAACCACAAATAGTAATCTAAGGACTGGACAACACGAACCTCACAAAAAACCAACAGTGATATCAGGTGGTGCTGTATTGCTATAGATTCATACAAACGACCGGTCTAACGACCTAAATTACCTTTAGTTTTCCTATTTTGTCTTGACATTAAGTTTTCTGATTCGAGTTCTAGTTTCGTCAGCCCAGTAAAACTAACAATCTAAGCAGTTTATGGATTGTTAAGTATTATCTTAAATAATATTGTGGTATATACTTTATACCCCAGATCCCGATCAACATTATTTTTGTATAATCCGTGAATAACTGGTATTCACTCTCAAGCTCCACCCAGATTACATAAAAGCATACACTATCTTCTAAAAGCTAATATTTCCTAACTTAAACTCAGGAACAGACTACCTTAGCTGTATTTGGCAAAACTTTTAGAAATTTTCGGTCGTCATTGCACTTCAAGTTCGTACTTTATTGGGTCCTTTTAACTATTTTTTAAACGCGCGTCTGGCACAAATCCAAAATTTCAATCCTGATATCTATGATAATTTATTTACAACCACTTGGTCGATGCCACTTCTGTTGGAGTTTTTATGCCCTGAAGGGTTCACTAGACCAGTAGTCAGACCTTCTGTTTTGAGATGATGTATCATTGATATGGTCATAGTTATAAATTAATAAACTGATTACAAAACTTTCAAATCTTGAAATACTAAGGCTTCTCTACCTCAAGAATAGACTACCTTAGCTGTATTTGTCAACACATTTCGGAATTTTCGGTCCTCAATGCTCTTCAACTTTATTTGGCCTTTTTAACTCTTTTTTATTCGAGCGTTACTGATGAGTCTTTTGTAGACGAAACGCGCGTCTGGTGCAAATATAAAATTTTAATCCTGATATATATGATGAGTTCATTTACGCTGGTTATTTGCAAAGATTAGCGTAGTTGTCGCACTTGATGAGACAAATGATATATTTTGATGCGTTATTTTGATTGGCTAACAACTACCTCTCGTCATTCTGAAATTAACCTTCATTTCAAAATAAAATGTATCATTCATAACAATACTAGGTTCCACAATTAAGTGAACTGGTTAACAAAAGAAACCCTTGATAGAAATTGTGTTTTCATATTCCTAGGGAAAAATGTAATTGTGAGTATTGAATGCTTCTTTATGTAATTTTATAGGCTGACCGTGCGCACATTTTTTATTATGAAACTCATCCGCGCTTTATATAAAATATACTTCCGTCAACGCTTTCACACCCTAATAAAACTACAAAAAAAAAGCTTTCAATTCGTAAAATATTAATACATATACACATACATGTAAGGTATTATTTTTTAAGAGTTTAGAGACAAGAGCCTGTCGCTGGCCAGTCTTACGATATATTTGTAACGCGATAATCGTATATATTTATAATTAAAAGGAAACGGATGGACAATATACAAATAAAAGAAAAAGTACACAAAATGTATTTAAGAATATCTAACAACGAATTAAAGTAATAGTAGTTATCAAAGGTAACAGATTATTATGTTCTACTTTTTCGTAATAGTAGTTATCAAAGGTAATAGATTATTATGTTCTACTTTTTCGTAATAGTAGTTATCAAAGGTAACAGATTATTATGTTCTACTTTTTCGTAATAGTAGTTATCAAAGGTAACAGATTATTATGTTCTACTTTTTCGTAATAGTAGTTATCAAAGGTAATAGATTATTATGTTCTACTTTTTCGTAATAGTAGTTATCAAAGGTAACAGATTATTATGTTCTACTTTTTCGTAATAGTAGTTATCAAAGGTAATAGATTATTATGTTCTACTTTTTCGTAATAGTAGTTATCAAAGGTAACAGATTATTATGTTCTACTTTTTCGTAATAGTAGTTATCAAAGGTAATAGATTATTATGTTCTACTTTTTCGTAATAGTAGTTATCAAAGGTAACAAATTATTATGTTCTACTTTTTCGTAATAGTAGTTATCAAAGGTAATAGATTATTATGTTCTACTTTTTCGTAATAGTAGTTATCAAAGGTAACAGATTATTATGTTCTACTTTTTCGAAATAGTAGTTATCAAAGGTAACAAATTATTATGTTCTACTTTTTCGTAATAGTAGTTATCAAAGGTAATAGATTATTATGTTCTACAGATAATTATGTCCTACTTTTTGTCATCTATATGCCTTTCTATGAGCGCTACCTAGTGTGCAAGCTCTATGAGGTTTCATTTAATGCTGTTCTATTCATTGTATAATTATATTTGAATAACTCGAAAAGCCTTCTAAACAACCATATTACATGCAAGTCAGTTATTCAATTTTCACAGCTTTAATCCATACCGTGTAACCACATATTTTTTTTTTACCCTCTCGGGTTGCTTGCCGAAATGAATTTCCAAGTAAATGCATTACAACATTTTTTATTTACCTATTTTGGTAAATTAATTGATAACTGTTTCCTACAGATTGTGTTACAACTACGTATTCAACATCAGCAGCGAATGTAATGAATTTTGTTAAAACCTGAAATTTTAATTAAAGATCAATACAAAACAATTTAAATTTCTATGTTATGAAAGAACAAAATAAGCTGTCTCTTAGAGAAAATAATTGCAAACCGAACAGACAATTAATTTCGGAGAATTGCTTCTATTTCCTGTGTTGTTTTCATTTTTTCAAGCAAATATTCTGCTGTAAAAGCATTTCTATATCAGATTAAAGCTTGTGTATAATAAGCACTGAACACGGATATAATGTGGAACTAGCCAATATTGATATGTTGATTGTATGTAGAATTCCCTCCCAGTCATCCGAATGTCACCAATAGAAAGATAGAAAACGTCTCTGTTCTGTCTCCGCATCTAAAACAATATATATTTCATCTCTTATTGACAGCAACTAATGCAATGTATACTTCTATAGTTATTGACTTTATTGCTTGACACAAATAAATGAACTTTAAGCATATTATTTAATGTGTTAATTAAGGATTAAACATTTTTTGTGATTTGATTAAAAGCAAAGAACTTCATAATAGGTAAGTGATATCGTACAAAATGTGATAGATTGTATAATTTGTCGTCTTATATATAATGGTTTAAGTAGAAAAATGACTTATTTATTCGTGTATTATTGTGCATTATGATTTTCAGAAATTTTAAAAGATACAATTAAGGGTACGCAAGGACAGGCGAATAAAAATTCAATTACAATTGAATCTTCTTATGTAGGAATCTTTTCGCTATTTTACAAGGAACTTAGTAAATTTCTTCTGCGATGTGATTTTATCCCTATTAATAGCTTTATAAAATAAATGTACAAAATATATCAAAACAAATAACCTTTATTTGAAGAAAGTATTTCGAGGTTTCATTTAACTCACAACAGTTCATGTATACCTATATGTAGATCAAGCAGGATGGAAACAATATTGAAAAAAAACGGTATCAGAATTACTGTAATTATTTCATATTAAGTTTTCTATTACATCGGTTAAGGTATAAAGAACGTCATATATTATGCGCCATATGTGTTACTTATAATTGAAAATAACCAAAGTGAGACTCATTTTGATGATAAGATATACTTAAAATACTAAGTTTTTGAATTCAAACTTTTTATCTAATATTAGAAGGGATAACATTACGACGCTTTTCATGATTCAAAATAAAAATATCCAAAAGATCAATAGTTTATGCTTTAACATTTAATAAAATATTGTTTAGGAATACAATTCTTGTATATAAAACAAATATTTTGTGTAGGTATAAATCATTTTAAAATCGATTACCGAGTAGCAGTTTTATGTGGGCTGGAGGAGGTCAGTTTTGCCAAATGTCAATGTGTATTTGCATCCAGTCTATATTGGTAATAAATAAAATGAAGCAATGTCTATCCCAGTTCACCTTTGCCACAGTCGCGATGATATTCCCCGAGTGAACAAAAAAAAAACTTCATTATATTTGAATGAAAAAAATAAAAAAAAAAAATGAAAATGCACAAATTCATTAGTTAGATGTCGCAGTTTAAACGGTGTCCTTTATACAATATGTCCTCGTATTTTTTCATGAGCCATGGCGTGGGCAGTATCTAATAATATGATGAAACGGATTACATCTTTGATGATAGTACAGCTTCTTATCCGATTTGACGTTTAGCAACCGACAATCTATTATTCTTATACAATTTTTACTTTACTCGACTGGTTGATTTATTAACTATCTTATCCATCAGTTCTTCATTGGTCAAATTCAGTTATAACATCAAATGTTCTGGTTTGTTGTAAAAGGGACTTCGTGAAAAAAATGGCGACCTTGTCTGATAATGACGAAGAAGAGAACAAGAAAAAAAAACTTGACTGAAACTTGTTTTGTTAGTCTCTTCTGTGTCGTCCACAATTTATTGTTTTAATGGACGAATATGTTTTTTTAATGAATTCCATGTAGATAGTTCTTTCATTATAGATCATTTGTTGAAGGATTGTTTATTTAATTATGTTCTGGTAAATTGATGTTTATCTCAATGACAATACAAATTATAGTCAATTTGGTAGAGGCTTCTTTACCTTAAGTTATTGTCCAGTTCGCGAATGTTTTTATTTCATCATATAAAAAAGAGATATATGTTTATTCCAGGACAACCCATTTGTAGAGCAATTATTATTTCGTTGCAGTATATTCAATAAATGGTTGTTTGCGTTCTGAAACTTACTTTTGGTCCATTGTGACGGGCTGTTTATATTAATGTAGTTTGATGATTGGTTTTATGTCATTATAGTCTACTTTTTGAATGTCCGTTTATTTAAGTAAGGATTCATATTCTAAATATTTAGTGCATACTATAATGTATCTTGCAATGTATCTTTCATAAACCATTTGAAGTACTTACAAGAAAGGACCGATTGTTTTGTGCATTAACTGAATGTTACGGAAGAGAATGACTCTTACTCGACATAAATTGTTGTTATCCCTAAGGCAAAATTAACAAAATGAAATACGTTCAATTTGCATTTACAATCATTTCCATCATCACTTCAGGAATAAAGTTGTATTTAAGATACATAAAGGAAGAATTTATGAGTATGAACTGCATGTAATTGAGACAACAGCATTACATAAAGGTGATTGAACACATATTTTTAAATTAAGGATATGTTGTATGAATGCCAATGAGACAGTTATACAACAGTAATATACATACATATATATTATCTTCTGTGACTGTATCTTGCATTAATTTGTAAAAAATCCTTTACTATAGATAATTGAGCTCATCTGTAACAATAACATCTCCATGCCTTATATATCATGTACTGTAGTACGACGCTAGATTAAAACTGACGAGGAAAGGTAACACACGGCCACCGAAAGCATTATTATTGTGAAGCCCAGGTGGTCTTGTGGATTTGGTGTCACGATATCTCAGTAGCATGGGTTCGGATCCCGGCGAGGGAAGAACAAAAAAAAAATTGCGAAAGCAAATTAACAGATCTTACATTGTTGGGTTGATGTTAAGACGAGTTGTATATATATATATTAACAGATCTTACATTGTTGGGTTGATGTTAAGACGAGTTGTATATATATATATATATATACAACTCGTCTAAACATCAACCCAACAATGTTAGATCTGTAAATTTGCTTTCGCAAATTTTTGGTTCTTCCCTCGCCGGGATTCGAACCCATGCCACTGTGATATCGTGACACCAAATCGCCTGCACTGCAGCCGTCCCGCTAGACCACACGACCACCTGGGCTCTCAAAAAAAGAGCTTTCGCTGGCCGTGTGTTACCTTTCCACGTCAGTTTTAATCTAGCGGCGTACTGCAGTACATGATATATAAGGCATGAAGATGTTATTGTTACAGATCAGCTAAATTATCTATAGTAAAGGATCCTACAAATGAATGTAAGATACAGTCACAGAAAATAATTATATTTATAAGTACGTCCGAGTCAGTGACAACCCTACAACAGATGTATCCATCGGATATATATAAGTACAAAACAGTCATACAATTTCCAGAATAAGATCACAAATTCCAAATACGTAGTGTATCATAGCTTCACACGTTTGTGCTGAATAAAACATATTTCGTTCATTAACGAACAACAACCAGAACAGACTACTTACATCAGTAATTTAATCAATTTTTAGTTCCATAAATGAACTTATTGACCTTTTTATTATAGAATTGGAAATTTAAAGATGTTAAAAGTCTCATAGCGCAATCATCAATAAAACTGCTTTCTAAACTAATTCTTGATGATGACGTCTTCCTTAACAATATTAGACTTAACATTTTTTCCACTGGTTGGTTCCGATAAAAAATGTCTATACCGTTTCTACAAGTGTCTTGAGAAAGAACACAAAGACCTTTTCAAGGAAATGGTTCTGTAATCAAGTCTTCTGAGACATACATTTGTTTGCTAAAGCGCGGTAAACTAATCCCCGCTAAGCAACGTTAAACTAATTCCCGCCAAAACTAATTCTTACCGAGCAACGTTGAATTATCTCAACATTCCTACATTCAAATTAACTTCTAAATTCGATATAAGCCTTAATAAGCTTGTTGTTTGATTACAGTTTAGACTATTGATTTCATCACTGTATATGTTGATGATTTGTACTTACTAAAGTGCTCATGTTTTATTTCGCTAATCACCTGTCATAATATAGTGTTCATGTTTGATTCCAACACTTTAATCGTTGTTAATACTGGTCAATAAATCTAGAAAATGTATTGTCAATGCATGTTAGAATCTTCAATACATCTGATAACCCGTCGTGATGAAATGAAAAAGTTCGATAGCATCAATTCTTCTTGCAGCTAGCAAGATTCGACAAACTAGATAATCCGTTTTCCAACATCGATGAAATTTATATAATTTAGTCCAAATAGAGTTCAGTTAACATCATAGGGGAAAAACCAAACCCACCAACCAAGCATTTTATCTGTCCGTCAAATAGTCAATGATTTATAAAAGAACAAGTATTAAAAATGGATAAAATTGACAGATATGTCACAAACACTTTAAAGATAAAAAGTAGAGACAAATTCGATATTAACAAAAATATATTATCAAATCAGAACAACAGGGAGAAATGGAGTTAGAGGGTATCTTTTGTTTCACATATACCACAGAATCATTACTTTTATAAATCTTCCTGCTTCAATTATCAATTATCTAAGATTACGATAGTTTGTACATCAATGATTTAAGATAACGATAGTAAATAGCGACTTATACCTTTGTTAACTAATTATATATATAAATGGTATTGGAATATAACAATATATTTAGTTCGAACCTGTTGTATGACACCTAGCACACTCTTCTGACATGGCGAAAATCACAAATGCTTCTTTGGTACTTACTTTGTGCTTAGCGATTACCTTAGCCGTATTTGGCCCAACTTTTAGGAATTTGGGTCCTCAATGCTCTTCAATTTTGTACTTTTTGTTTGGCTTTCTAACGTTTTTGATCTGAACGTAACTGATATGTAGAGGGAAACGGGCGTCTGGCGTATTTAATTATAATTCTGGTACCTTTTTTGCACACATAAACTACTTTTAGTGATTTTTTATTTTGTCAGAAAATGCTGAATGAAATTATTGAATCAGATTGATCATTATTTTGTTTTGACAAATTTTGTATCTATTTAAAATGTCACACAACTAGGTTAATCTAAAGCATAGACGGTAGTTTTTCCAAAGCGTTTCATTGCAATTAATTTTACCACATAAAATATGACATTTTGCCAAGGTTATGGTGCTGAGGGAAGGACTAATTGAAAGACGTGAAAAATAATACATCTTCACAAATCAGTATAATGAATCAACTATCAAAGACATTTTCATAGAATATGAACATAATCATATTCATATGGCAATGCTACTCAAATGGTGTAATTTATAACCAGAAAAACTGTACAACCCTTTATACAACCATTTTTTCTCATCATGACATCAGTCTATATAAAAATACTTTTTCTTAAACCGATTAGATATGATAATATTCAAAAGTCAATTGGCATTATAAAAGACTAGACGTACCATACATACACTGCAAAAGAGAGGCGAAAGATGTCAGAAGGAAGTTCACACTCAAAAGTCTAAAATAAACTACATGTAATAACGCCATGGCAAAAAAAAAAAAGAAGAAAAAGACCAATAGAAAAAAAAAATAAAAGAATGAGCAACATAAACCACACAAAAAGCTAGAGGTGATTTCAAGTGCTACGGAGGGGTAAGCAGATGCCTACATGTGGCACCCGCCGTGATAACTAGAGATAAAGATGTTGTAAGATGAAATCAATCCATATCACTAGATCTTAGAAATATAACTTAATATAGATTAAATAGCAAGGTGAAAACGGACTTCCTTTATCAAAACCACTGTTGATATTAAACCATTTTGATAGAATGTCCATTTAGATTTTATGAACATAGTGCATTGCATCAATAGATTTCATAACCGCATACAACCTTCTGCCGCACCGATCATGTTTAGCATTATCCACAACATGTTTCAGTCATGACATCATTAACCCTTTAAAAAATAAATAATAGCTCAAAAAGAAGATTTGCAGAGCCGTTTCTAACATCAGTTATATTTGTGATTGTAGTTAATTGATCTGTTGTACCTCGATATTGACTAGAACCATACTGCTTGTCTGCAAACCGGTTATTGTCATCCATCATTTGTCAACCTCTCATATAGAATATTACAATCAAGCTTGTATGCGACCTAGTATAATGCAATGCCTCTGTTAAACAAAGAAACAGACGTGCCTGCCATGTTGCCTTAAATTTGTGATTTCAAATAATCTTGGTTCATGCAAACAAAACTTAAAATTTACAAGCGTACAATTTGTAGAAATGTGAATCTGCGTTTCAAAAACCCTAGTTAAATTTAATTGATTCAAAGCATATTCCGCCTCCGTTTAATATCTTAGTAATCTGTTAGTTTAGGAATAACTTTTTCATATTGGGCCATTATGCATAATAATTCGCCTTTTCAGAATTTAAAAGACTATGGATAATCTCTTTGTTTGTACACCAAAATGAAAACAAGGTCACGTCAGTGATTGAATTTCTATTGTTTATCACGTTTTGAACCAATCACAACGCTTTTCGAAATATTACCCAGAATGCATTAGATTCTGAATAGGTGAATTACTGACTCACGATCTGCCGTTAACCATTGTTTTGTAAAGATTTTGGACTGCGTAACTTATGTTGTACAGTTTCTTTTTTCATTCCGTGTATTTGCATTGAAAATTCCAACTTATAATATCTCTAGATATTACTATTAGACTAATGGTTAAAATGTATTTGTTGTAATGCTTGATTCGAATGATCGCAAAGATGTAGTATTGCAGGTTTCGTTTCACCGATTTATTGGATTATCATTATAAAAGCTAATCGGTTAAAAAATTTTTTTTTTTTCATATATGTATACGTAGTAAGTATTACAGCATGGTTGCAATAGGTGAGCGATTTTATTTTTTGGGTTTACTGTTTGGGTCCCTTTTTTTATTTTATCAAAAAGCTTATAAAGTTTATGCCATGAAGAGGGGGATATACTAGAGAATAGGAATAAAACAGTAAAAAGGACAGATATAACGACAAGGAAAAGACAAACAATAGTTTATAAAACACCATACAGAAAAATTGATCTAAAAAATAAAAATTAACACAGGTACCTAGACATTAAAATATAATTATGTTTTCATTTCAATTAGAGAAGACATGTTTTTAAGGAAAGATAATGGGTTTGAAATATAATACAAATGTCAGGCTGAACGATCTAATTATTTTATTCCTTCCTGTAAGTCTGCATACTTCAGAAGTCCAAAAGATAATTAAGAATCTGTACGCCTAGAAATCAAATTAATAAGTTCTCTGTAGGAAAACGGATAACGTGAGAAAAACGTTGCTGTCAAATTATGTTGTCAAATAGAAACTTATATGTACTAACAACCTATTATTGACATTAACATGCTCATTTTGTGTTCAATATTATGTTTAGGAAATCATTCAAATTTTACCTACATAGCTGTAAAGCAAAACACAAACACACTCCACATTGATTACATGAAGGATGACGGAATAAATATTAATGCGTTATGAATAATGCGTTATACAATATATTTATTTTTATTTCATATTATTATGTTTTTAACTATTTAAATGTGTTTATCTTATTTCAATTATTTCCATTTGAGCCTCACTGAAGACTCTTTTGTAGTAAGAATGTGAGTCCGACAAGTAAATTATAAGACCAGTATCTATTATGAGCTTATTTACAAGCACTGAGTCGATGCCACTGCAGGTGGAGTTTTTAATTCCCCGCGGGTATCACCAGCCCAGTAGCCAGCACGTATGTGCTGACAGGAATTGTCATTGATATGGTCATATTTATAAATTAACTGTTTAGAACACTTTTGAAATTTTGAAAAACTAAGGCTTTTCTACTTCAGGAATAGATTACCTTAGCTGTATTTGGCAAAAAGTTTTGGAATTTGGTCCTCAATGCTCTTTAACTTCGTATTTATTTAGCCTTTATAATAATTTGGAATTCGAGCGTCACTGATGAGTCTTTTGTAGACGAAACGCGCGTCTGGCGTAGTGACAAAATGTAATCCTGGTATCTATGATGAGTTTATTTTCCTCCTCTGAGTATCACCAGCTCAGTAGGCAGCTTCGATGTTGACATGGATTGTTAATAATATGATAATAATTGTGAATTGCCTGTCAACAAAACTTTTGAGGATTTTCTACCACAGGAATAGATAACCTTAGCTGTATTTGTTAAAACCTTTCGCCTTATATAGTCATTTAGCTGTTCAACTTCATGCTTCAAATAGCTTTATAATATTGTTAATTTGAGAGTCACTGATGACTCGAGTCTGGCAAACAAATAAATAAGCCTAGTTTCTATAATGAGTTTAATTACAACCATTGGGTCAATGCCACTGCTGTTGGAGGTTTTCCTTATCAGGGTATTACCAGTAGGCAGCATTTATGTGCTGTCATAGTTAAAAATTATCTGTTTACAAAACTAACATAAAACAAAGTATTTTCTACCCCAGGAATGGATTACCCTAGCTGTATACAATTTTATGCAAAGTATCATATTGTATTGAAATACCCTCTGATAGTATCGAACAATGACATGTTCCAGTGGCAACGTGCTGTTAAATATCGCTCAATATTTATGTTGATGTCCATTTGAAGTCTACAGATACAATCTTAATGGCTTCCATCAATAATTCTCATGGTCATTCAGATGACTTTCTACATGGTAAAGCACGAATGATATGCCATCGGTGTATAATAGTCGTATATAAAAGAAGAAAGTGTATTTAAATTGATTTATGTAAGTCAATTAGATAAACACATTGATTTGTAATAATTATGCTTATTGTATTAACCATTTATATAAATGTAAACTTTGAGTAACTTTCCACTTTAATTGACACTTTTTTTTTTAATTTGATTGCCATGTCCATGGATCATTACATCTTAGACAAAAGATAAAAAAAAATAATTACTGATATTGTTATAACTAATTCAAATTTCAATGAGAAATGCAACAAAAATATGAAAAAACTTAAATTATCAAATATTTTCTGTGTTTTGATAGTTTTTGAAAACAATGCATAATTTCGATTGTTTGAACTCTTAGAATATCAATATTGCTTTCTCTGTCATTAATTATCACAATTTATTTGATTGGAGCGCCCAAGATATATCTTAATTGCGATTTGTTTTTTTTCTACTTCAATTATATTTCTTAATCGAGTATGAGTTTTCAACATCTGTAAACTACTGTTTAAACATAAACGAAACGAGCGACTAACGTACTAAATAATAAGCTTAGTATATTTGATGAGTTTTAAATCTAAATTTTCTGTCAATCACCTTTTAATTCCAATCAGTGGGAAACCAAAACCTTATTATAGGATTTTACAAAGAAATCCTTTTCACTAAAAAATATATGACTTTTAGTGATAACAGCCCTTAAATTGATCTCGCTAAATGTGATTTTTATTATCTTCTGGTTTGTTGTTTTGAAGTTGTGGAAAGTAAAATTTTCTCTGATTTTAAAATAATGGCGTCTTACCTTTCGTTCGTTTATGACACATCAGTGAATTTAATCATTGCTGTTTCGTTATAGTCTTGCCACCTAGTGGTTCTACTTTTTACTGCCTATATGTTGCCTTCCCACATTTTTCATGATTGTGTTGCCTCTAACAGGCTGACTAAGTTTTTTCGTTTATAAATTGTTTTTGTTGATGAAATCCTGATATTGACTTTTCGCCAATTTATGTTTGATTGAGGTCATGTCACGCAGATGTTCCGGGATTATATTCGACGTTTCTTTAATAACAGAGGAGGCCATACGATAAAACACCCCGTAGGGCAAGCAGGGTAAATTTATTCAAACCTTCCAAAATTATGTTTATTTTATTGATAAATGAACAGGTTAATGTGATCTGGAAAATAAAGTGCAGAAATGTCACATGCGAGATTACTATGATGTCATAAACAAGTTGAAATTTACTCATGTGACCTAAACTGAGCAATTTACACATATTATTTGAACAAATAGATATAACCAACAGCCTCATCCAAAAGATAGATTACCAACATTAACAAGTATGTAAAATACATCTGTTAGTAAAGTCTCTCTTTCGGGTTACGCTTTTTTATTCATATCTAACTATTGATAATAAGATTTTAAAGAAGCTTTTTTGGCGGTTTATATAGTTTTGCACTAAATTCTATCACTTGTATGTTCCAAAGCAAATATGCAATACATTCAGAATTCAAAAATGTAAGTACGAAGAATGTCTTATGGACATCTTACGGATAATATTTGATATATTTATGATACTTTTTGATTTTCAAATTCATGGGATTAATAAAGCGACCATTTCGTACCTTCTTCTATCGTTTTTTTTAAATATATTTTCTACTTCCACCCAGTAGTTGTTCTCTTTTCCTTCTTATTATCGCTAATTTCCGTGACGATTTTGAAGAACAAATAGTTTTATCTATAAGGACATGAAATGCATTGCTGTTCGTTTTTATTAGAATCGAGTATGTAGATTAAAGCGCATGAAATATGCCAGGCTTATGATCTTGTACGCCAAACATGCGTTTCTTGTACAAGACTTTTTTCACTGACGCTAAACAATGACCCGTTAAAGGGCAAATATCAAGTTCGGAGTTAAAGAGAATTGAGGACCCACAAATTCTAAGAGAATTGAGGACCCACAAATTCTGAAAGTTTTTGCCAAATACAGCTAAGCTAATTTATTCCTTGGATATTACCAAATTAATTGCTAAAAAATTTTGATAAACCACCCATAGTGTATTTTATTTATCAGTGGTGCTGTACGTGATGCACTGATGTGTGTTTACTAGGAACTTGAAAACTCATGTGCTCTGGAAGGGTAAGCAGTTTCTGCTTAATTAGTGAGAACGAAATGATATATAGTTTATTCTGTGTCATTTGATAGTTTGCGCAGAGGAGGGGAGTGGGTCGTAACACTTGGCTAGCGATGATGGGGGTTTACATGAATTTTCATTTTGATGTTTAAAAAGATACCACTTCCAGATTTATGAGATTAATCTATTATATTTATATACTAGTACTTAATTAACAACAAATGAAACTCATCACCTCCGATGAATTCTTTTAAATCAAAATTGGTGTTGCATGTTTACAAAATAATTGATTGTAACGAGTTAATATTTTTGACACAACTGATGTAATAATACCATCATCTATTAATTGATTGATTGATTGTTGGTTGCTTTACGCCGCAAAAGCACTACAAACATCTATAATTATTAAAAAAAAATCCGAGTTTTAATTTTTGAAATCTAAAAAAAATCCCACACATTCGATTTTAAATATAGTTTTTTACAAGTTCATGAAAAGTAAAGTCGTGTGTATCTTTTAACATCTCATAACAACAATACAGACAGAAATTCAATATTTCTTAACCAAATTCTCGATTTCAGATTAATTTTAAATTGAATTATCTCCGAATTTTGATTTTTGACTTTGATTTTTGTAATTTCCCTTGTTGCAACTAAAATATAAACGTCCTTGTAAACTCAGAATTACTTTAAAGGTAATGGTTAAAATACAATAAATTTCGACCAATTTGTAGCAGAAACTAGAAACTGTGTCACTTTATTATACGTTAATTTGTGTTGCGTTATTTGTGTTGCTAAGTACATATGGTACAATGCTAAAACTTTTACTAGAATTTTAACAGTGCAATAACATAAATATTTCGTTTTTTTTTTATTTGAATTATAAGTTTTCACGAACAAGGTGCTTAATTAAGGCTAAACACGTTATTTCCATGCTTTTTTATAGGTATTTCATGAAAATAATCACCAGGTTTTTTCCCATAAATATAAAGAACTCCGCATGTACCTTTTGTTAGCGTTTTCTTCTTTCAAACTGATTAAACTTTAGGAAAAAATTACCTTGGAGATTAATATTACACTTTACAAATTCAATGTAGCAACAAAATGGCAAATTTTATAGAAACTGAAGTATGATCAATTCGTTTAATCAGTTATATGCTTGGTTAGGCATTGTTATTGACATAGTGAAAATAACCATAACTTTATGGATATTACTTTATCAAGGGCATAAAGGCCAGAGAAGCCAATTAATCGTTATTTGTTGCCACATTTATGGAAACTTACCACCATACAATAACTGTAATCACGAAATTAGACAATGCTGTGAAACTTCTTTGTTTTCTTTTATGTAGATATTTCGCACATTGTAATTAATATTATTACAAAGAATTGATATTAATGAACAAACTGATCTTGAATAAATTATTGTTTAATCATTTATGTTTGTCATGACAGTTTCACAAACAATATATAGAAGAATTATGCAACATTATAAAATCGGGTTTTATGCAATTTAGTGATTTATTTACGTTTTTTTTCTAATGAATATTTCCTTTAATATTTATCTAAATAAGCCTTTCATTTGATATCATACTTAACGTTTGCTAAACATTATTTGAGTATATATTGTTGGCTAAAAAACTTAAAAAGTTAAAACTATTTATCCCGAATGGTCGTTTGATCATATAATTGTACCGTATAGAATGACTTTAAACTCACTAAATAAAGATAAATCCGGTAAACAGGTAAAGAAAGGCTTACTTAACTACTATTTGTGAGAATAATTAACAAAATTTACCGTTTGGTTAAAAAAAAATAATGAAATGAATACTTAGTACATGTTTGAATCTAACGGTCTCTTTGACGATGCAATTCTTTTAAATGCATATTCTGAGAAATACTAACGAGTTGCATTCATCTAAATGATCGAACATAATCTAATTGTATTATTGGAATAACCATGCCTTACATTTCTCGTTTTATAGAGTCAATAATTATACTTTAGCGACATTTGAGGTTGACAATCTGACGGTCATAATTGGAAGTTCAAAGTATTTCGACGTCTGAAGGAACAATCTATCAAAACACATCAACTTATAATTTCACTGTCACTTCACATACTAATGACCACTCTGTTTGGTTCCATTTTTAAACGATAAATTGAGAGCCTCTTATGTCAAAAGAATGTCATTTATTTTCTTAGTTGATGTTCTTTAGAATTAAGATTAAATTATGTGGTAAGAACGTAAATGTCACTGTTCATTTGCCTGAACGTTTCTGAAATAAAACAGTGCATCGGAAATGCCATAAAAGGAGTTATTTCGATTTCAAAAGCGCATTAGACGACACTGTGGTCTTGGTTCAGATTTCTTTAGATGTAACAATTACTTAACTATTTTCGCTTGTATAATTTTATTATCGAATACGTTTTCACATAATTCTAAGTCGTCATTAAACCTTTTAATATTTTATAACAATGCCTTGTTACAGTGTACTATTTACCGATTATTCTATCCCTGCCAATAACCATACAAGGAATAATGTTACCCTATCACTAGTAAGGTAAGTTTGTCTGCAAACATAGCCTTTTTCAAAATTTCCTGTGGCAATCTCTACTATTACCACTTACTATTTCTATCGACTTATTTTGTACGATTTACTTATTTGATGAAATTATTTGATTCCCTCTGAACATAGTTCAAATTTAAATGTTTGGCACTTGAAGTTAAGCAAACAACAGTAATACATTCGGTATCGCCTTGAATAATACTAACTGTTGTTTTGCATACTGATCTTTAAATGTTAGCTTTTATTTATTTAAACAAGTATTCATGAAAAGTATGTGATACAGATATGGATTAAATATGACAACTGGAATGTTGAAATCATCAAGTTTGTTTCTAGTTTTAATTGATCCATTTATTTTAATTCTGAAGGAAAGATTAAGATAAGAGGCAGACATTATAGTTTTGATAATATGATAAATCACATCTATACTGTGACATATGGGATGCAAGCAAACACTGAAATATGGATTATTGAGAAACAGGCCATCATCAATGTATCTAAAGGTAAAATAAAGTACTTTACAAGGCTTTTTCGGTTTTTCATTTCAGACATATTGTTTGAACTTTGCTTCAAAGAGGTACGAAAACATATGGTTCGAAATCAGAACCCATTGCGATACTGACTGTTTGCTGAAATATCAATCCAACAGACCATGCCGTTGTTATAAAAGTGCAGCATTTCGAAAATATCATCTGTGGTGTATTTGTTTTCTGGAGTTTTATTTTAAATGCTGTTTTTAACTCTGTACAACTTCAAAACATTTTGTATGACCTAAAATAAGATCTTTGTATCTTCGATTCACTTTTTGTAAAATAAATCTCTGTTTAATGAGACGATCTCATAAATTGAACTTTTAATATTCCTGCTAAATTCTGAAGAATCTTTTTTTAGATTATGCAGTAGATTATTGAAAGTTTTAGGAATCTACATCAGAATAATTACATTTCATTTATGTTTCAGACCAATTAATTTGATTAGATAACAACGCTTAAGAAATGTTCCATATATGGTTTCAATAACATTCTGTTTTGTATATATATTTTTGAATACCATAACTTGTTATACTTTCTTAGATATTTACAGTGCGGCTATTTTGTAAATGCTGTGTCATTTGGGGAACCACATAGGGACAAACATTTCTTTAGATTTCTTTGCACTTATGTTTTGCATTTAACCGTGAATTTTGAAAATACGTTGTCTGTATTAACTTGCATTGTGAGTTCTGAATGAACTTTTTAAAGTAAAAGGTGTGATCTTTATATACTATTTCAACCTACCATACTTTCAAGCCAGAAAGTGGAAGACATATGTCATATGATAATCTGTTTTTTCTTTTTGTAGAAGTGTATGATAAAATCAGATATTTTTAGTTTTGTTTAATGTATTCCAAACAATTAAAATCCGGACAATTTATCTGTAGGTATATATAAAGGCACCTGCTGCTTACTAAATATATTTCAGTCACTCTGTCTCATTGACGTATACACCTTATCGCTGTTTCTGGATAATCCGAGAATCTGTCCAACTTGAACTATTGACGTCATAAAACAATTACGTTTCAATTGTGGCGTCAGCTATTTTGTATTATGATGTCAAAATTTTACGGGAACCTGTGTGATGCCCAGTAATGACGAAAAAATAGCGATTAGGTGTATACTCCACGTCTCTTTTCATTCAAATTCAACACAAGACATGTTTTATAGTTTGTCAAACTCTAAACCCCCATGAGACTACAAAACACCGTAGATAAACTACAAAACACTGTAGATAAATAATAAAATAAATCACCGTGAGACTACAAAACACTGTAGATAAATAATAAAATAAATCACCGTGAGACTACAAAACACTGTAGATAAATAATAAAATAAATCACCGTGAGACTACAAAACACTGTAGATAAACTACAAAACTCTGTAGATATATAAAAAAAGACTTACAAAAACCTGCCAATAACACATACGTTCACCGTGAGACTACAAAACACTGTAGATAAATAATAAAAAAAGACTTACAAAAACCTGCCAATAACACGTACGTTCCCAAATAAAAAAAAAACATTACTAATTAAACTTATCATAGATACCAGGATTAAATTTTGTATTTACGCCAGACACGCGTTTCGTCTACAAAAAATCAGTGACGCTCGAATAAAAAAAAGTTATTAAGGCCAAATTAAGTACAATGTTGAAGAGCATGGATGACCAAAATCCCTAAAAGTTTTGTCAATGCTCCCCTACAAAAAACACGGACAAGCAATCAGAAAAAAAAACAGAAAGAAAAAATACCGTTATTGCTGTTCGAGACTTAGAATAAGCACATTTGAACTACATTCTGCAAAATCAATCAGTCAGTGCTTACAAGAACAAAAACAAAAACAATATTGAAAACCATTAACTCTATAACATCGGTAAAAGGAAATACAAAACTGCACTAGTACAAACAAAAAGATAATAATCAAAATTATATAGAAGAAAGAATTAAGAAATTAATCTGCTTAAACATTCCAGTATCAGAGGCTGACTTTGTTCTTTTTAAAATCGAAAAGGAAGTCAAAATCTTTTTTTTAATTAAGTTGTCTGGTAAAAATTTAAAGTAAATCTTCTTACGAAATATGATGTAGGTAAACAACAGAGTGTTCTCAAAGAAAATTTTCCATGATTACAAAAGTAGGCCGTTCATTGAAATAGAATCATAAGTAACGCCAATTTATTCAAGAAGCTCATTTGAACATAACACATGCATTTTAATTGTAACAAATCTCAGATGTCTTAACCGAAATAATGAAGTTGTAAGTCCAATTGAAATTATTCATTTGAAATAATGAAATTTAAAAACATGTGGGTTAGGGTTGATTTACAAGTATTGTAAAAAGCTGATCATTCCGAAACGTACAAAAGCTTCTTTATTTTCGCTTCCGTTTACTGTTCCGAAGCAAATGTTCAATTACCCAGAATTCCATAGAGATGATTTATCACTCATTGAAAGCAACGTGGTGTAAAATCATATCATGGAAAGACTTTTAAATTCTATTAAGCAACAACTAAACGTTTTTAAAGATTAGATCAAATCAAATGCCAAATTGAATATTTGTTGGCAGGAAACTCTACGACGTGAGGAATAAATATAAAATCAATTCAGTCATTGCTTTATCCTGGAAAACATATAGTTGTACAAACAGGACGCAACAAGTAACACAATTAAAACATGCAAAAGCCATTACATGTAATAAGTAAAGCACAAAGTCCTTAGCTATCGCACGTACATTAGGGAAAAGCAGGAAAATTATTTGTCTATAGTATGTAACTAGGCGGAAGTGGAAAAATTCAAATCTATTACAGACGTAATTAATCGGAAATTTATTTAGGCATACTGTTTCATTGTGTCATTTATATCTGATCAAATTTGATATTGTATATAAACTCATTTATGGTGCGGTTAACACTAACGATAGTTTGCAGTTAGATGTTGGTTTTTGTTGCAATAGTTACAACTTGGAATTGTAGATTTACAACTTTAAGTTTTAGATATTCAACGAAAAAATGTTGATTTAAAAAAATGTAATAGTAGTATAATTACTTCTATTCTTTTCCGTCGTGTTGGTATCAATAGATTTTATAATATTATTTCATTTTAGGAGTACATGATATCAAAATACTTTGGAAAAGGGGTCATATAAAAAAGGGAGATTGTCCACAAGAGACAATCAAAGAGCTGATAGCTCTGAGGTGGAAGAAGGTGAATAAAAGGTTACTTGAAATACGATAAAAGCAGCCCACTAACCCAGCCTGCTTTGTTCCAATATCGTTATGAAGTATTTTTTTTTCTTCAAACAAGAATTTGTCATAAGTATATGGATTTCCCATCTGTACAATCATTTTCTATGTTAAGTTGACAGTGAAAATTAGGTAAAATCTTTAATTTGGCAGTAAAATTAGAAAGATCATATCAAAAGGAACACAGGTGTACTAAAAGAGGGACGAAAGATACCAAAGGGATAGTAAAACTCATAAATCTGAAACAAACTGACAACGCCATGGCTAAAAATGAAAAAGACAAACAAACAACAGCACATACGACACAATATAGAAAACTAAAGAATAAACAACACGAACCCACCAAAAAACTAAGCCACTAAAAAACTAAGTTTCAAGTTGATTGGATTTCAACTTCATCAAAAATTACCTCGACCATAAACGTTAACCTGAAACAGGGCGGACAGACAGACCAGAAAACATAATGCCAATAAATGGGGCATAAAAATAGTAAGACTTGTTAACATACCTGCCAACTTTTGAAAGTTCCCATGGGGTTTTTAGTGCGCGACAACAAAGGTTACAATTTTTAGCGAAGTATTTTGCACGATCTGGATTGTCTAGAAAAAATGTCATATTTGTATGATGAACTTACATGCCTTTTTCTTAAGTCTGTTTGCATGATTCTAGTTATTGAATTGGTAGAAAAGATAAAAATGTAGCTGGCAGATCAGGGTTTATTTTCTTGTGTAAGAATATTAGATCCCTGTTGAAATTTTCAATTTTGAATTATGCACAAAGATGGACCATTAACAGGTTGGGAACATCTCTCAAAATGAGGTGTAAACCTCATTGGAAGAACATACAATCCACTGTAAAAATTAGCACCTTTATATTCATATTATTTGATGAATTTCCCCCAAGAACTATGCATCTATCAAGTATAAACTGATCAAAACATGTCAAAAGAACTTTGTGATGTTTCTTAACTTCTATCTTCTTTATTAATTTGACCCCTGAGCCTCACTTAGAAAAGTTGTTCCAAATATAATGAATTTTTCCCACTTTTGAATTAAAAATCTTAAAAATTTTCTATCTTTTTTTTCAACAGTAACATGACCCCTTGTTCCCCTTGTTTTAGGGACAGTCCCTCATTTAAGGGACACCACTCATAACGGGGGGGGGGGGTTCAAACCTGTTTGTTGGTCTTTGTGAAAAAAGAATAGTACATTGTCCTTTAAATGATGTTATAAATTGAATACAAAAATAAAATATGTTACAACAAGTATTATGTCAATAAATTAGTGAACAAAAATACTATTCATTATCTTTATGGTAGTACTGCATCATTGAATTTTGTCAATTAGCCATGCTTTTATCTTAAAAGCTGTGCAAGAACGATTGCAGATGAAAATTCCCATTTTACAACAGATGAAAACAACACAAGTTCAAAATCTAGCATGTTAGAATAATCTTCAGAGAAAACGTTTTTGATTGGATTTTTAATTGATCATGAAAAACACAGAATTTGATTGGTTGAACACGTTTGTCTAAACTTGGGAACAAAATAAGGAACAGATGATTTTCACTAAATCGTGTTTTAGAGTTTTTTTTAACGATACCCTTAATATTAATATTTTTTTTTATTAAATGCAAGGACGTATTATAAAACGTCCTTGATAAGAGTAAAGAGAATGAACACAGGGCGAACGTACTAAACGGGCGAAAGAACTCAGAACAAACAGACCAAGGGCGAACATGTGAACAGGGCAAGTTGTCCCGATACCAAATTCAAGCATACGTACTACAAATATCTACAATAAAAACATCCAGTTACAAGTAAACAAATAACGTTCATGTAGTTGAGATGAAATCTATAAATAATTTACATAAAAGAGTACATATTTACGATAGTGATTGTTTTTCAATTCTTATTTACAAATTAAATGATTCAGATGCTTAATCATGTGTAAAAATCGGTGTCAGGAATCAGAAGTTGGTATGAAATTATAATACACAGAAACGAATGCGGCATACGGAGGCTCAATAAATTTAAAGTCGGCACCATTGGCCTACAGAAGACTTGAAGTCTTCTTCCACCAAAAATGTCATATTCATGACAAGGTGCATCAAAAGAGTTTTCAAAGTCAATATGCGAAATACTTCAAAGGAAAAGAAACGTTATGATGCATTTACTCGTGATACTGAATCAATACAAGCACTTTACAAAACAAAAATTGCTGTTCTTTATCTAAAAACCTTAATGAGGCCTTCACTATAAATCAAAAGAAAACATATCACCGGAAGTTCAAAACGACTCTCAGCTCCGGTTTTAACGCAATTCCTTGCTTGCTACGGTTGCTCAGTAGTTTTTATCGTTTTACAGATACGCAGTTGTCCCTTAACAACCCCAATAGCCTTTGCATAGAATCGTCTATAGCAACGGCAATTGCAGTCTTTTAGGTTTTTTTTTATAACGAAATGATCTGAACGTTCTTAATTTATTTATGTGTGGACACTCAAATAGCAGTTGATCATCGTGTCAACAGGTTTCTATCTGATTACTTAAAAAAAAACACATTGGCATTTACAATGCATGTTTTGATATGAAATACAATATCCTCCAAAACGAAAATAGAAGAAGATTGTTCATGAATTTATCATATTACAAGATTTGTACAATACACTTGACATGTTTTACCGAAATAGGAGCCTTCTAAGTTGCAGATCTATATAAAAAGGGTGATAACAGAAATTTGATAAAGGAGATACAAAGATTTATAGGTTTGACAAAGGATTCTCGAAACAAGGACATGTAAAATTGCAGTTCATACTGATAGATTTTAATTATCATTTTTGTCTGTAATTATCCATAGACGTGGTAATAAACTTATTTTCTTATTCTTAACACTTTTATTCTGTACTTGTTTGTAGTGTACATAGACTATCAAGTAAAGAATGAACTCGTTTATATCTATTGCGTGAATATTTCGGTACTATTGAAACCTGCTTATAAAATTTAGGGATCACATAATTGAGAGGCGAATTTTCCACCGTAAATGATAGTTTGCGTGAGCAACGTACCCATGTGAATAAGAATATGTAGATCTTTCATTGTTGAATTGGTAAATTTTCCAAAAGTAAAATTTTGTTATTCCCATTTGTACATTTACTATTTTTATTCCAAACATTCATAAAAATGAATATATCATCCAAATTATTTACATGACTGAGCTGCGTCGTATAGAAATCGACCTTATGCAAGTGCACTTCTACATAAAATTGAGAATGGAAATGGGGAATGTGTCAAATAGACAACAACCCGCCCAAATAAAAAACAACAGCAGAGGGTCACCAACAGGTCTTCAATGTAGCGAGAAATTCCCGCACCCGGGGGCGTCCTTCAGCTGGCCCCTAAACAAATATATACTAGTCCAGTGATAATGAACGCCATACACATGTACACGTAGAAGACTTTGGTTGATTTTGGAATATTCAAATACGAAACCGAGGTTGAATTTGTATCTGATTTGTAGGGTTCTTATAACAACACAGTTTGTAATAGTTACAGACTTTTCGTAGAGATTTGTTCAACTCGAATTAGATGGACAGATAATTGATAGTCATTTGCTTAACGTTTTAAAATGGATTAAAATTTGAAAAAAAAAATGCTATTAATAGTTACAGCAAAAAAAAAAAAAAAAAATAAAAAAAATAAAAAGAGTAAGGGTTATTTTGTGGTCTTGTTGATTTTATCTTGTTAGTATAAAAAGGAACAGATTACAATATTTTTCAAATCGTTTAAAAATATTGTTTCTAAATGTTGACCCGACACTACGACGTGGTTAGACGTTACAATCAGTGATCAACTTTAAAATTAACTTCATATGGAATAAAACAAAAAAAAAAATAACAACCGACCTCTCACTAATAAATAAATAACATATCCGGGGACAAACATCACAAGTGTAGTGCAAGTAGTAAGAAAATGAAATTTCATATTCAAATATAACTGATCATGTTTTATTTGGTAATTTAATTAGAATTAATTATATTTAATAAAATGACGTTATATAACATAATCGAAAAAATTATCAACCACAATGAAGCGACAGTCATTGATATCTAAGATATATTGCCTTTTGATATTCGATTGAATCTTGATCCCTTATCAGTCCCAGGAACAGACATTTGATTGCTTAATATATAGATTGCTCTATTGTTTCTGTCCCAGAAGAACGTAGATTGAAGGTCATCGGAACGTAATGGAAGTTATACGATCTGATTCAAAATATAGATTAATTGAGTTTACAAATATTGGATGAAGTGAAGTCCAGTGTTACACTTTTACGTGATATTACAAGGATTTTATAATTTTAGTGATAAAAATTAATTTATCTTATCCAGTCTGTGAAATGTGGCTCTGTCAATGATTTACAATGTCACACTTGGTGCTAACAACTTATTGACATATCTCCTTGTTATATATAAGATGTTTATAAGCTTTTATATGTCATGAGACATCGAAGGATTAATGGGTGGTTTTAGTAGTTTATCTTATGTTTCGATTGCCTATCAACATTGAAGTTTAAAATCGAACCCCGAACGTGACAGGTGGGTTGTACTCCGATCAAATAAACTAGGATTGCCAGTCTTCTTGGCGAAGATTGGTGGTTTATATCGGACATCTATTCTCGTTGCTGGCTGACCGCGATTGCTAGTCTTGTTTTCCTTCCCTCTTGAAAACTTATTCGGCAATCACGCGGTGTCTATTGAGTAAATGAAATATGTAATGGCTTAAGTTTGTATAGGGTGAAATATTTTCGAACAAATTGTTACATGTAATGACAATGCGCAACTATCAATTAATCTAAACTAAATTTTAACAACAAACAGTAGAATAAAGACAAGCAATATTACCAAGAAGGGACATAAAAGAATTATCAAAAACAGTTAGTGTCATCTTTTTCAGGGGCCAATTTGGATGATTTTTGCCATTTGTTGTTTTTTGTCGCCCCCTTACTTCTTGTGTAGTAAGAATATTGCTATGGAAACACATCGGAGTTCAGCACATTTGTAGTACCCTATTTTCAATATGTTTACAGTTAGTGAAAATCTGTTATTCAGTCTGCTTTATGCATGCTTGCTTCACATGTTTATCAGAATACAACTATCCGTTTGACTATGAAAATAGCTTATATGGCATTATATTTGTACATTGGAGCTGTTTTTCTTGCAAATAATTATCTCCAGTTCCTAATTATGTCGTTCGTTAATATCAAGCTGCGCTGCTTTTGTTCCGAATCACATCTGAAATCATTTTGAAAATGAATTTCATGCGTATTTATTGCATTAAACACCAGTTTATTGGATGCAGCACACTACTTAGTTAACACTTATACTTTGTTTGTTTTTTCTAGGATTTATTCATGTCCTTGATATAAAAACAGATCTTTATTGTTTATTGGATTGATCAATAAGTAAAGAATTCGTTTTTGGATGTAAAACATGCAGAGAGGTTAACGTAATTGTTGTTTTTGCAATTATTTTGTAAAAGTTGATGGATTGTTGGTGCTTAACTTCAAGTGACAAATTTAAAATCCATATTCAGAATAGAAAACGTCATGTGGTTACAAAAGGGTTAATCGAATAATTTTGAACCTCTTTAAACTAGCCATTTATATTTGATTTAAAACTTTTATTTACAGCTTGCCACAAACGCACGTCATTAGAACTGTAACACGGATTATTTCACATTCATGAACAAAGAGCGCCCCAGCGGCTTCAAAATATCCAGCAAGATTCATATTCCTCAGAGGACATCCAGGTACCAATAATTCATTATCCTTGCTAAGTTATAACCATATCATATCCTACCTTCACAAATACAGCTTTGTCGAGCAATCTTAAACTGTTGAAAACACGTTTGAACATACATGTCATTAAATACGTAATGTTAGTTACACGTTTAATGATTTTTTAAAGTCTTTATACGCATACACTCACTAGGATATTTTCTACAGACTTTTCATCATTCTGTGCAAATATGTTCTTATATATAGAGGGCAACGAATGCAAACTTTATTTTTTAATATGATTGTAATAAATAGATCCTAATGAAATGTCAAATATACATATATAAAAAAAAATCGACGATGTAATCAGTTTTTTTTAAGTTAAGATGGAATAAACAAAGAATATCAAAAGACCAATTCCTAAAAAAAAAAAAAAAAAAAAAAAAAAAGACACACCAGAAAAACACATAAAAAAATTGATAAATTGAAGTTTGACTATGAAGTTTTTAATGACTTAATTTGAAAATTGAAGATATTGATGTTATATTGACCTAAACTTGTCAGTGTTGTAGTGTCATTGGGTTGCTGTCTCATTGACATATTTTCCATATCTCCTTTGTCCTTTTTAATATGGTTTGAAATGCATTGGATTATGATGTATGGTTTTTCTTTGACAGTAATTTCGATGCATTTATTGTTTATGTTATTCAATAGTTCTTAGTATTATTACCTTCTATAAAAAAGAAGATATGGTATGATTGCCAATGAGACAACTATCCACAAAAGACCAAAATGACTAGTATATCGATAGTGTTTGTCAGTAGATTATAACATTATACACAATCGCATGTTGCTAGTTCCGTATGAGGTCAATGGTTTAAACACCACAAAGCACATTCCATTTTAGCCAAAGATAAAATTGGCTGTCATTTAAATGTACGGCGGTAAGAAAGTGATATTTAAAACTAAAAAAACAATTTTCCATGTTAACTTGACTATACAGAAGATTAATTAGTTCTGACAGATTCCATCTAAGTGCTGTTGTATATTACAACCTATCGTGCAGAGTAATACTGATACAAGATTGGGTAAAATGGAATATAATACATTGACCTTCTACTCTTTGTGAAAAGAAATCTTATTTGGCTCATTTTTTGAGGAAAAAAACCAATATTTATAAATGTGTTCTTATTACGAATACTCATTGCAGCTGTAACCCGATAATGTTATTGAAAGTTATATCAATACCAGTATAACTAGTTATGCAACTCGATACTTAACAATTATACCGAATGATTCCGGGAAACTGTCAAGTAAAGACAATTTCAATAATTGTTTATGCTCTACTTAACACCTACATAAAGAGTAAAACGTTCACCTTTTTGTCTTGAAGATTTCCAGTATTGCGACTATTGCAATCAAACAGTTATTCTCTGCATTTTCAAATACAATGAAACAACAGCACCTCGGTTCTTGGCATTTGGTGCCGATTTTCACAAACGCGCAAGTGTCTAATTCTTGAATGCAAAATAATTAGCAGGCTGCATCAACTACCGATTTTAAAGGTTTTTGCCTTAAATCCACTGAAATCGAACCTAAAGAATCTCACGATCGGGGCGTGCACTACATGTTCTAGTGCACCAATTATAGATGATTGAAATCATTGTGAGGTATATATACGCTGAAAACTATTACAATAAGACAGCATAACTTGTTTTAATGAACTTTTGCTACAATTCGCTTCGCGGGATTTGAGGTCAACAATGTGTATTTGTTAGAGTATGTTGCATATAGTTTATAAAAAAGAAATGGTGCCTTTTTAAGATAGTTCAACCGAGCGGTTAACGAGCAAGGTAATTCAAAAGGCTCTTGAGTGACGCTGGAATTTATTAAGAAAAATAGGACAACTAAAGTACGAAATTGAACATAAAGAACACATTTACGAAATGTGTTGCAAATAACATTTTGCTAATCTTTTCCTTTAGTGGACAATCCCTTTTATTTCCAAATTTTAGGATTTGAAAACAGTAATTTTATAACTGTGGCCAAGCAAATGACAAAGAAGAGCTGACTACGGGTCTGGTGATAACAAAACTCATCATAGATACCTGGCTTAATATTTTTTGTATCATATTTCGAGTTTGTCTCTTTTTAAAGCAAATACATAAAATGCGCTTATAGATGATATGATCATTTACATAGATCAATTAAATTTGGTTCTTACTTTTATAGGAAAATATCATTACAAAAGATGTATAATTGCAAAACATTAGTTAATCAAGTATAATTATATTTTATGAATATATAATGTATATTTGTCTTGCAAGTAAAGCTGTAAGTTTAAAATAGTTATCAAAAGTACCAGGATTATAATTTTATACGCCAGATGCGCGTTTCGTCTACATAAGACTCATCAGTGACGCTTAGTATAAAGGACTACGGAAATAAATTGAAAAGTCATATATTTATAATTAACGTGCCATAACAACGCCAACTTTTATATGGATCCAAGTTTTCGCACTCCATTTAATCTTGACATAACAGTAAAATGGAGATACATTAAACAAAATATTGAAATAAATTAAAGCCTTGTACCCCGAAGCGTCCATATTCCTGTATCTAGAATTTTATTTTTTATTAAACAAACATTGTGTATATAAAAAAGGCAACAGTAGTATACCGCTATACGATATTGTTTTCTGGAACATTTATGAAGAACACTTAAACAAATTGATATTGAACTCTTGAGCAATAAAATTCACTTTCTTTTATAATTACATATATTCGTTATCTAGAACTGACCTTGACTGTACTTGACTAATTGAAATCGTTGTTGAAACATGAACACTGTTTATCAAGTGCTACGGAAATGGTAAGAAATGGAAAGTAATGTAGAGGCAGGAAGTTTAATGGAAGATTGTAAATGCCTGGTTTAATTTTTCAACTTCGATTCAGTAAATGGATATATATATATATATATACACTGTATATGGTACAAATTTAAAGGATTTTTGGACATCAAATTTCAGATATGTTTCAGTCTGTAGGCGAAAAGGAATAAACATAGTTTGGGATTGGATCTGAACTTAACTCTATTATTCTGTAAAGTAGAAAATGGTATATAAATCATGAAAATAAATGCTGAAACAAACAGTAAGAATATCGACCGCCGCCTACAGGGCTATCTTTGTGATTATTCTATGATAAATTTCTTTGGTGAACTCTAAATAATACAACACAAAGACAAATCGAAAAGTAATGGCGAAAAATTCAAGTTCATTAACATGTTGTTGAATTATTATACCATATTTTTGTCGTGTAATTGATTTCACTATTGTAAGAAGTGTAAATCATGTCCGCTTTAAAAAAAAACCCACTTATATGCGCATGCGTTACGTATTGTTTCGCCTTTGATCTAAAGGATAACGACATGTGCAATGTTGGCAAAAATAGAATTTTGCTGCCTAACGGGTTTGAGGGAACCAATAATAATTGCATCTACATCTTACATCAACCTTTAAATTACATCAGCAGGAACAACTACGACTGAATACAGATTTACACTTATGTCACTGGCATTAGTCAGAAAGACAAATATGTTAGAATAAAATATTACAAATCATATACAATTCAGTGTCGTAAAAGGAATCAATAAAAGTCAGATCAACTGAATTAATTGTATGGAGAAGCACTTCATATAAATGTTTGCTTAAAACATTGCCGTAAATGAATGATTGACGTAAATCTAAGTGGATTCATTTTCTTAGAGATGGGAACGTGTACTGTAATGAAATCATACCAAGTATACACTTTCTAATGATCTCTTTCAAATACATATCTCAGGGGATTACTTGTATACAATACATGCAGACGTTTTTTCCCCTATAATAAGCAGTTTTTACAATACATGCTTTCAAAATGAATTTTCATACATTGACCAATTATATATTCTGCTAACATTAGAAACGAAATCCAAATGTAACTGTAACCTCCCTCTGGGACAATTGTGTTCTAGGATGGAAATCTTTATAAATAATGAATGAGTTGTATAATTACATAATTTGTTTTTGGCGAAAAACAAAACACCCCAAAAACTATAAAAAAAAAAAAAAAACAACCAAGACGTGTGCTGTTATTACAAAAAAACTTACTATCTGCCAAAACGTATAGAAGGAGGTCATTATTATCTTTTAACAGAAGTGATGCAATCATCAACTGAATTATTAAATTGGCGCTAAAACTACATATTTTAAAATCAAGTGGCACACACGTTGTATTTGGTGCAAATGATCTGTGGAACGAAAGGACGCATTCTTGACACAAATAAACATCCTTCCTTACAAAAACCAAAAAAACCAACGTCCGTATGCCAGTGAACAAAGAATGCAATTGCAATGAAATATACAAAAACTACTGGACAACAGGGGAAAAAATTGTAAATTAATGCTTTTCATAATTTCTCATTTGAGGAATTGCACAGTAGTATCTAATGGAGTATAACACCAGGCATGTTTAGTGAACTATTTTGTTGTGCTGGGTTATTGTCTCATTGACCATAGAAGTACTATGTTCTTCCATAGATTGACATTCTTGTTCGAATGAATAACTCTTACCTTATAATATTGACTATAAACAATGATGAAGTTTACTTTTGATTGGTATCAATGGAAATTGGGGAATATCTAACTTTGCTTTTTTCGATCAATGCATTTTAATGCTGTTAGTTAAAACAAACTTTAGAATACTCAGCCTAGATAAGCTTTTTTGATCTGTGATTGAGTAATTTATATAATGCTTCTAAAATGATAGAGTGTCGCGACATTCTCGCTTTACTACACACGGATAAAGGAGATTTTAACAGCTAATTGTCATAGAACCACTCAACAGACCTTCGTATGGCAACAAAAATGTAATTACGCCGAAGGAAATAGTCATCTAATCTTCTTGTAAACCAATATGTTACGTGTTAAAGCTTCTAGTTGATGAGAGTGAAAGGTTGCAACACAATGCTGGTATCTTTTATTCTTAATAGGAAATACTATGATTTCATATAACGAATGCATGCCAGTCATCTCGCTATTTGCGTGACCATTTGAGCAATATGTATACTGGTTATTATAGCTTCATAGACTGAACATCAAATATTTTGCTTTAAACTAAATTGAAATGTTCGTAGTCAGCAGGTATTAATACAAAAATAAGGGAAGTTCCATGATTGACAGTAAAACAAGTATCACCTAAGGACCAAATTACGAGAATGTAAGCATGAAGAGGTCATCACACAACCATTTATAACTAACATAACAACATCATATTTTAAGCTCGGCATGACAAAATATAATACAATTAAAAAGATAAATCCAACGGCCTGATTTATGCTAAAAAGTAATGAAAAAATAAATGTAGCAGACTATTTATAACTACTGAATGATATGCTACTGTCTTGGGACAGTCATATGTTAAATATAGTGGGGTTAAACATGTCTGTAAGCTCTCATGTCCCAATAGGGACAATGTTGTTACAGCACAAATCTACAATAAACTGTAAAAATCCTTTTAGAAGAGCTTGACTCATGAAGTCGGCAAAATACCGATCTAAGAATACTCGCACGTTGTGATCTAATAGTTCAATTCTATTTTTGTTGCATTGTCGTTTGTTTATGTGTTTTTTTTTGTTTCTGTTGTTCCGTTGTTTTCCTCATAACGTTGATGTGTTTCCCTCGTTTTAAGTAGGAAATCCGGATTTGTTTTCTGTCAATCGATTGATGACTTTCAAACAGCGGTATACTACTGTTGCCTTTATTTATTAATAACTATGTTTAACTTAACTAGAACATACCGTCGACATCTCGGGTCCATTACTGAATAATGAATTAAAGTACTATAATGTATTAGCCTTAATTTAAGCATTCGTATTATCATCTGATTAATTAATTCTAATTCTAAGATGCACGGTTTTTCTGCTTTCAAAATCTGTTTGAATCCATCGACCTGGAACTTGTTAATTATTTGTAACATTAATTATTTAGAAAACAAATGGGCCAAAAATGGTGTAATTTTAATTAACATCATTTTCCTACATTAGTTATATATAAAGTTGGATTTCTCGGGTTGTACGTCGACTGAGCATGCGCGAAAGCAAATACGATACGGATCGATAACGGTATCCGAATTTGGATATTTTCACAAAAATTAGCATTTTCTGTGGAAAAATTTTGTTTCGAAGACTAATTAAGGAAATAAAAATCACTAAATTTATATGTCATATCACAAATATTTCCGGCTTTGTATGGTTTCAAATAAGTCGTGGCTCAATGAAATCGGTCTCTGCCTTAAGTAGTATAGATATGTCTTTTCCAATGCAATTGCGTTTTAAGGTTACTGTTCTCTGGTTTTCCAATACGTTATTATCATGACACCAGTCATCCCAAAGAAGAACAGGACAAAACGTGTTACATAATCGAAATACTCGCATATATGTATCATTGCTTGACTTTGATAAGACAACATCGTCAGGAAGGTTAATGCAAATATTACAAATAATTACAGAAGCCATAACTCGCCAATTAATCAGTAAACAAATATAGAACATGATTGTGTATATATCTACTCGGACAAATAGTAGTAATGAGTTAATTTTGTAGTGTACTGCATAATTGTTTATGGTGCAAACAAAATCGATATTAACTGATACAATCAAACCGTACTGTTTCCTTCCCAATAGTAAATTGCTCATAATTATACACTGTTCCTGGATTGTAATTAGAGGATATGACATTAAAAATATTTTATATTACCGTACTCTCTCTAGAAATTTTACGATATAAATTCGTTTAGTGGATGTAGCTTGAAACGACTGCATCAGACAGGAGGGGATATTAACCTCCACCAAAATGTCGACTCGTAGAAAATGCCAAAAAAGAGAGAAACCAGAAAACGATTGATGTGTACTACCGTCAGATATATTTGTTTCTTCTTTGTTCGTTTTTCCGATCATGCTTCCCAATCTTTTAGGGACGATCATTGAATTTTTGGGAAGTGAGAAGGGATTGAATATGCCAACCTTGTAAAATCATTCCAAAATCAAGAAAATGATCGTGTACAAAATCAAAACGTATACCTTACTCGTAACTTTATCAGAATTAAACGATCTTACAATAAATGAAACTAATATTTTGTGTGTTCGAATGTTTGAGGATTTTTTTTATAAAACTGATATCTGATTATCAACGTTTAATATTCAGCCAGAATGTTTTTTTTTAAATGATTTAACCTAATCTTTCATTCGAGTTGTTTCTAAAAATTAAATTTTTCAGAAATAATGCGGTAATAATCAGTTTAACTACAATTGTTTAACTATTGTTTTGAGCATAACAATAAGAATTCATTTATATTTGATTGCTTTTATACAATTTAACCATTATAGAAATAACAAATAAACTGAAAGACGTAATAAACCGAACTTTAGTCACCATCGCTTTACCATATCTTTACTGGTTCGAGTTGGGATAAAAATAGGCTGTTATTAGTTATCAAAGATACCAGGATAATTTAGTACGCCAGACGCGCGTTTCGTCTTCATAAGACTCATCAGTGACGCTCATAAATGTCAGTGGCTAGGTTCGAACAAATAAAAAGTATAAAATGAGACAAGAGATTATATAGCATTGTCTAAGTTGTGTATTAATCAAGAAATATATTATATTATAATAGTTTTGGGAAATGCTGATTATATTTTCAACTGAAAAGCTAGAATAAAAGTACGGCAGGTGAAAAGCATAGTTTTTAGCCAACAGAACTAGGTTACACACAAATAACCTAAAATATAACAAAACAAAATCATGTGTAATATCATGTACACAATTTTACTAAATTTAAAACCCGGTATCGATGATGAGGTAATTTACAACCCCTGGGTCGATGCCCCTGCAGGTGGAGATTTCCCCGGCGGTATCAGAGGCCTAGTAATCAACAGTTGCATTTCAGATTCTTATTTTATAGGACAGCATTATCTTTTTTTTATTTGAACGTAACTGATAAGTCGTTTGTAAAGGAAACACACGACTGGCGTGCAAAATTTATGATGGGTTTATATAATAATGAGCACGAAAGAGGCTAACATTATTATCATAATATCGTATGTTTTTCATATGGAAATGTATTTAGTTAGGACAATCGTTGTTGCAACTTTTAACTTCTCAGTTTGATACTTGTTAAAATGAGTCAATTATAATCATGAATATCAATAATGTGGTCATTTTTATGAATTTCCAGTTTACAAAACTTTGAATTTTTCGAAAAATTAAGGATTTTCTTATCCCAGGTATAGATTAACTTAGACGTATTTGGCACAACTTTTTGGATTTTTGATCCTCAATGCTCTTCAACTTCGTACTTGTTTTGCTTGATAAATATTTTGATATGAGCGTCACTGATGAGTCTTATGTAGACGAAACGCGCGTCTGGCGTACTAAATTATAATCCTGGTACCTTTGATAACTGTATAATCACCAAAACTTTCTTAGCGTCTCCAATCATGATCTATATTTTATTTATTTTGCAAAAGGAAAAAGTACGATTTCTGAAGTAAGCTTTCTACATTTATGACAAATATTGCGGTTATAATGAAATATACTACAATTACGAAACTGTTATGAGTGTATTTTGTATTTTTTTGTATTGTATTCCTGTCATGTTATGTTGTCATTTGAGCGGTAAATTTAACATTGCCATAAAGCGAGAGTTTTTTTTAGCCACAAAACCAGGTTTATTCAACCATTTTTCTTAAAAATGTCCTGTACCAAGTCAGGAATATTGCAGTTGTTATATAATAGTTCGTTTCTATGTATGGTGCATTGTCGTTTGTTTTTGTTGTTTCGTTGTTTTCCTCTTTTAGTCGGTTTTAGTTTGTAACACGGATTTTCTTTCTGTCAATCGATTAATGACTTTTAGACAGCAGTAAACAGCTGTTGCCTTTATTTTTGGACCGTTTTGTCATTTTTTTAAGGTTGAAACAGAAGTGTCAATATGTTTAGCACCCAAACTGTCCCGCTTATACAATTATTGAAGATTAAATTCAGCAAATAAAAAGACTTAACAGAGGGCAATGCACTGATGCTCTTGTAATAGAATTTTAGTGTAAAATACATATTTCTATTTATCCGAAATGATGCAGAGAGAAAATGAGTCAAACTACATGTTTCAATTATTAGATTTTTATTATGAACATAACTTTCGATAGGATAACCCTTTTATTCATTTATCATGATTTATTAATTTTAAATACTGGTTGTTATAAAAATGACAAATAACATAAATGATTTAATAAAAGCTTAACACAAAATTACCTTCGATGTATTCAGACAGAACTTAGTATGGAAGAGTCGATATGTACTTTAAATGAGGGCAATGAACGGATGCTCTTGTAATAAAATTTTAGTGTCAAACGCCTATTTACATTTATTAGAAATAATGCAATAATATTGAGGTAATCTACAATAATTTAACTATTGTTTTTGACATTATCAATAAGAAAGGATATTATTCTTTTTATTTATAACATGTAATTGCTTTAAATAATGACTGTTAAAAATATCAAATGAACTGCGAAATGTAATAAAAACCGAACTTAAAATCACTATGCCTGGGTGGTACGAATAACTCCCTGTGTTACATGTTTTCGTCATATTAACAATGCATTTGGTAAAAACATCTTTCTGTAAAGAAGGGTCGATATCCCTTATCGCAAAAAGTACCAGGCTTATAATTTAACACGCAAGACGCGCTTTTCGTCTTCACAAGACCCACCAGTGACGCTCAAATCAAAATAAATAAGTGTTAAGTTGAAAAGTATAACCCCAATAGGGATTTATAAATTCTACAACAACAAAAAAAGTCAAAAGATGACAATGTACGAATGACTTAATCAAAGAATTTTAGTTTGAGACAGCTATTAGCACATGACACATGATTTGAAATGTCTGATAAAATTCTTGTAAAATCGTAAGTTGTTCTTTGTTCCTCTTCCTGAACATTTCCCTTCCAGTCAATTGAAATATCTATGAAAGTTTGATAATTTGTATATAAAAAGGCAGCTGACTAAAATTGTTCTTTTCAAACCAAATATGAATTAAAGAAGCTGGTCAGGTATACATAATTCAATCAACATTCAAAAAAAAAAAAAAAAAAAAAAAAAAATACGTGTATTTTTTTTGGCAGGCTGAAAAATGGACTTCGTCATTTTGTTAATTCTTCATATTTGAATACTGGTATTTCAATTTTCACGTTTTCCTCTAGTTTTGTAAATATGGATAGATTGATTTTCATATGAGAGAAAATTAATTAAGATAATAAAAGGTATCTCTGAAATAAGACCGAATCCATACAGTAGTAATGACCTTATAGACACAGAAAACTTTTGAAGCTTCGTTTAAAACAATAACCACTAATAAATCTACAAAATAAACTGAACAAATAAATTCATTTGAAGAAATCTGTCAAATTCGGGAAGTTGAATTCTGTAATGAATAAATATTTACAATTTACCGGCAATCCTAGTTAGATATTGCTATTGTAGTATTTTTAAAATGTTGCATTGGATGCAGATAAAGTTATAACCTGACCGAGAGAGTACACGCCTTTTTAACGCACAATAACATGTTTATATTTTATTGATTTTATAAAATTGATTTTGTTAATAATTTTTCAGTCGTATTTATTTCGTCAAATGTCAAATGTTTGGAAACATCTAACCCGAAAGGACTAAAAAGATCTGCTAACACAGATTTATGTCAAATTTTCCAGAAGGAGTTTGAACGATAGTTATATTACAGAAATACAAATACACTTTGATTGCTACAGCCTTTGGATGGTGTAAACTTCCCTCCAAAAAAACCGTGTATGGTGTAATGGTGTATGGCATATGTTGTAATGGTGTAAAGTGTATGGTGCTATCGTGTATGGTGTAAGGGGAATGGTGTAATGGTGTTTGATGAATGGTGTGATTGTGTAACGTGCGATCGGGAATGGTGTGAATGATGGTGTACGACATTTGATTGGTTGAAAACGAAGTACGTTTTATTTTATTTTTTCGAATTGTAAACATAAAAAATAATAATAATCTTAATATTTGAAATTTAATTGCATTATGGGTAATTTCGGATCGTGCAGATAGAATGGGGAATGGTGCATGGTGTAATGTGTAAGGTGTATAGTGCAAAGGTGTAACGTGTGTGGTGTAATGGTACAAGGTGTATGGTGTAATGGTGTATGGTGTATGGTGTATGGTGTAATGGTGTATGGTGTTAGTGGGAAGTTTACACCCTCCAAGCACTGTATATAACCTTTTTATAATCTTCTTCTTAAAATTTTGTAAAATACGGATATGATTTTATTTTATAAGAGAACATTTATTAAAATGATAAAAAGGTATCTCTGAAATTGGAACGAATCCATATAGCAGTAATGACATTGTAGACACAGACATTTTTTGAAGCTTCAATTGAAACAATTACCACTAATCAATCTACAGAATAAAGTAAACAAATAAATTCATTTGAAGAAATCTGTCATATTCGGGAAGTTTAAATTTGTAATGAATAAATGTTTACAATTTACCGGCAATCCTAGTTAGATATTGCTATTGTAGTATTTTTAAAATGTTGCATTGGATGCAGATAAAGTTATAACATGACCGAGAGAGTACACGCCTTTTTAACGCACAATAACATGTTTATATTTTATTGCTTTTATAAAATTAATTTTGTTAATAATTTTTCAGTCGTATTTATTTCGTCAAATGTCAAATGTTTGGAAACATCTAACCCGAAAGGACTAAAAAGATCTGCTAACACAGATTTATGTCAAATTTTCCAGAAGGAGTTTGAACGATAGTTATATTAAAGAAATACAAATACACTTTGATTGCTACAGCCTTTGGATGGTGTAAACTTCCCTCCAAAAAAACCGTGTATGGTGTAATGGTGTATGGAATATGTTGTAATGGTGTAAAGTGTATGGTGCTATCGTGTATGGTGTAAGGGGAATGGTGTAATGGTGTTTGATGAATGGTGTGATTGTGTAACGTGCGATCGGGAATGGTGTGAATGATGGTGTACGACATTTGATTGGTTGAAAACGAAGTACTTTTTATTTTATTTTTTCGAATTGTAAACATGAAAAATAATAATAATCTTAATATTTGAAATTTAATTGCATTATGGGTAATTTCGGATCGTGCAGATAGAATGGGGAATGGTGCATGGTGTAATGTGTAAGGTGTATAGTGCAAAGGTGTAACGTGTGTGGTGTAATGGTACAAGGTGTATGGTGTAATGGTGTATGGTGTATGGTGTATGGTGTAATGGTGTATGGTGTTAGTGGGAAGTTTACACCCTCCAAGCACTGTATATAACCTTTTTATAATCTTCTTCTTAAAATTTTGTAAAATACGGATATGATTTTATTTTATAAGAGAACATTTATTAAAATGATAAAAAGGTATCTCTGAAATTGGAACGAATCCATATAGCAGTAATGACATTGTAGACACAGACATTTTTTGAAGCTTCAATTGAAACAATTACCACTAATCAATCTACAGAATAAAGTAAACAAATAAATTCATTTGAAGAAATCTGTCATATTCGGGAAGTTTAAATTTGTAATGAATAAATGTTTACAATTTACCGGCAATCCTAGTTAGATATTGCTATTGTAGTATTTTTAAAATGTTGCATTGGATGCAGATAAAGTTATAACATGACCGAGAGAGTACACGCCTTTTTAACGCACAATAACATGTTTATATTTTATTGCTTTTATAAAATTAATTTTGTTAATAATTTTTCAGTCGTATTTATTTCGTCAAATGTCAAATGTTTGGAAACATCTAACCCGAAAGGACTAAAAAGATCTGCTAACACAGATTTATGTCAACTTTTCCCGAGGGAATTTGAGTGATAGTTTTACCAAAGAAATATAAATAAACTATGATTGCTATATAACCATTTAAGAATCTTCTACTTAAAATTTTGTAAAATATGGAAAGGATTTTATTTCATAAGAGAACATTAATTCAAATGATAAAAAGGTATCGAATCCATACAGCATTAATGACATTATAGGTACAGACGACTTTTGATTTTTGGTTCTCAATGCTCTTCGACTTTGTACTTGTTTGCCTTTATAAATATTTTGATCTGAGCGTCACTGATGAGTCTTGTGTAGTTGAAACGCGCGTCTTGCGTTTTAAATTATAATCCTGGTACATTGGATAACTATTGATATCACTGGGTCGATGACACTGCTGGTGGACTTTTCGTCCCCGAGGGACCAACAGCCCAGTAGTCAGCACTTCGGTGTTGACATGAATATCAATTACATGGTAATTTGTATAAATTTCCTGTTTACAAAGCTATGAATTTTTCGAAAAACTAAGGATTTTCCTATCCGCAGGCATAGATTACTTTAGACGTATTTGGCACAACCTTTTTAGAATTTTTGGTTTTCAATGCTTTTCGACTTAATACTTGTTTGCCTTTATAACTATTTTGATCTGAGCGTCACTGATGAGTCTTATGTAGACGAAACGCGCGTCTACCGTATTTAATTATTATCCTGGTACCTTTGATAACTATTGATATCACTGGGTCGATGCCACTGCTGATGGACTTTTCGTCCCCGAGGGACCAACAGCCCAGTAGTCAGCACTTCGGTGTTGACATGAATATCAATTATATGTTAATTTGTATAAACTTCTCGAAAAACTAAGGATTTTCCTATCCCAAGCATAGATTACCTTCACCGTATTTGGCGCAACCTTTTTCGAATTTTGGGTTTTCAATGCTTTTCGATTTTATACTTGTTTGCCTTTATAATTATTTTGATCTGAGCGTCACTGATGAGTCTTATGTAGACTAAACGCGCGTCTGCCGTATTTAGTTATTATCCTGGTACCTTTGATAAATATTGATATCACTGGGTCGATGCCACTGCTGGTTGACTTTTCGTCCCCGAGGGATCAACAGCCCAGTAGTCAGCACTTTGGTATTGACATGAATATCAATTATATGGTAATTTGTATAAACTTCTCGAAAAACTAAGGATTTTCCTATCCCAAGCATAGATTACCTTCACCGTATTTGGCGCAACCTTTTTCGAATTTTGGGTTCTCAGTGCTCTCCAACTTTGTCCTTGTTTGTCTTGATAACTATTTTGATCTGAGCGTCACTGATGAGTCTTATGTAGACGAAACGCGCGTCTGGCGTATTGAATTATAATCCTGGTACCTTTGATAAATATTGATATCACTGGGTCGATGCCACTGCTGGTTGACTTTTCGTCCCCGAGGGATCAACAGCCCAGTAGTCAGCACTTTGGTATTGACATGAATATCAATTATATGGTAATTTGTATAAACTTCTCGAAAAACTAAGGATTTTCCTATCCCAAGCATAGATTACCTTCACCGTATTTGGCGCAACCTTTTTCGAATTTTGGGTTCTCAATGCTCTTCAACTTTGTCCTTGTTTGTCTTGATAACTATTTTGATCTGAGCGTCACTGATGAGTCTTATGTAGACGAAACGCGCGTCTGGCGTATTAAATTATAATCCTGGTACCTTTGATAACTATTGAAGCTTCATTTGAAACAATTACCACTAATCAATCTACAGAATAGACTGTACAGGTAAATTCATTTAAAGAAATCTGTCATATTCAGAAAGTTGAAAGTTATAATGAATTAAATTTTACAATTTACTAGCAATGCTAGTTAAATATATCTGTTGTAGTTTTTACTAATGCATTCGATGCAGATAAAGTAATAATCTGAACGAGAGAGTACACGCCTTTTTAAGGCACAATAACATGTTAATAGTTTATTGCTTTAATAAACAGTAGATTTGAATAATGTTTCATTCGTATTTATTTCGTCAAATGTCAAAAGTGTTGAAACATCGGACTCTAAAGGATTAAACAGATCTGCTTACACAGATGTATGTCAAATTTTCCCGAGGGAGTTTTGAGCGATAGTTGTATTAGAGAAATACAAATATACGCTGGTTGCTATATAACCATTTTTTTTTATCTTTTCTTTAACAAATTGCAAGGTTTTAATTATCACGCACGTAGATGCCAATAAAAAAAAAAGATTTCTCTACTTATCATCGCGCTATAGTTTCCTTGCTCTTAATGTTGTTCGAATTGTTAATATTTAATCTGGTTAAGCTGCGCAATGTTACTGTTTTATGTTTCATGCGGCATACATTGCTGAAATAAATGTATTTTCATTGTTTTTCCTGTAGTCCCTCTAATGAACATAACGTACTGACCAAAATGAACCATTCAACCGTAACCAAGTTATTACATTTCTAAGGAGAGTTGTATCAATGGCACTCATTCGGCATCTTCTTATATTATATCTATATACAATTTGTATTAAAAACAAATAAGAGTAAAGTTCAGGTTACCTCTCAATAAAGGCAACAGTAGTATACCGCTGTTCAAAACTCATAAATCCATGGACAAAAAACAAAATCGGGATAACAAACTAAAACCGAGGGAAACGCATTAAATATAAGAGGAGAACAACGACATAACACTAAAATGTAACACATATAGACAAAATCCCACGAGAATAACAAATATAACATATATATATATATAAAATCAAAACCAAATACATGAATTTGGGATAGACAAGTACCGTGACACGTCTTATCGCAATGTGCATTCTGTTACAATTGCATTCTTTGACAACGTTATATATATTGATAATTTACAAGTTCGAAAAAACCTATGCAATTTTCTCTCCCGAACTATTAGCACACCTACGATCACTGATGCTGTTCATTTTTTTCACTTGAATCAGACAGTAAACAAAATTACAAAAGCAAATCTTAAACAGTATCTGCAGGCATTGGTAAAAGATAGTCATGAATTATCAGCGCTAGTGTTGGTTCTAATAGTAGCTATTATTCCGTTCGACTGAAAACCAATTATCACTCACGTTAAATTCTGCATAGCAAGGATGTCATTATGACTGTTACTGAAGTGGATGAAAACTAGATTCGTTACATCTTATATATGCAATTGATTCGGCTGCCTCCTACCATATTTAGCTTTCGGCTTCACAACTGGATATGTAATCCCTCCTTTTTTTATATTTAAATGCATCGATCGCCTATTTGAATCATTCTGTGATAACAAGTCTACTTAACATGAGTACAAGGATCAGACAACTTTATCTGGCATTCTGGCTTGACTCAGTTTGCATAATTTGTGTTGAATGTTTTTTTCAGTTGTGCCGACGTTTGAATTATACATCCTAAATACTTATAAAAATACAAACTTTTAATGTAAAAGGGTTTATAGCTGCAATTTACAACCAATGGGGTGGCAAAAAACAAATCATTTATAAATTAAAGACCAAGACTTAACCACACTAAAACAGCTTTATGTATATCACAAAATTAAGATTAAAGTTAAGATGATGATCTAGCACGAGAAAAAGAAAAACAAATTCCACTAAATCTTCAAGGCAATCTATCAGGAATGTTTGTAAAGGGAACTAATTTCAATAAAACGAAATATCAAACTTTCAAAAAGAACAAAATATATATATGTAATCTTTACCGATATAGATTGATCATTTATCTTATCACAATACAATGGATTGCAGTATATAAAGATTCCACTCAATGAATTTATAGCGTATAGATTTATGTTGCTAAAAATAAGGTAGTAAATGTTAGTGAAAATTTATTCGACGAATTGTATGCTTAAGTATGTATGTTATTCCTATTGTGAAATTATCGTAAAGCTAACATCCGATATTCAAAAACTCGGGGTTCAATTAAAACCAATTTAGGCACATCTATTTTTGAATAATTTAGTTTCTATTCACATCTTGTGACATTAATGTATACATTGTTTCGACTGTATTCTACTAATGACCTGTCTCGTTTTTTTATTCCCACTAGAAAACTTATTAATTGAAGGATTGTTAAATCAAGTGAAATGTAGATCTCGTTAACGTTATCAATAAAAGCTATACCGAGATTAATGATTAAAAGAAAAATCCAAATGTATACATAGCTTTTCCATCTAGTTAACAAACCTTTCAGAAGTTAGACTTCATATTGCTTCAGACGTATTTCAACACATATAACGTTACAAATGTTACGTGTTATTTTAATAAATATACTAAATAGGATGTATGAGTCACAAACAAACATTTGTCTAATCCAACAGTGCAGCTGTTTTTTTTTCCTAGAAAAGATGCCACAATTGTAACTGTGTCTCGATCTGCGTCCTTAACTAATTTTGCACGTTTTTTTTCCCTCCTATTCCATCTTAAACCATTAAGCATGACAGATACGTGTGGTAATTACTAACGTTTCGTCGTTTTCAGCTTTTCTTTTTGGTCTCTTCATGCCCCAAGTTGAAATGAGAATCTGAATTTCTGACAGTTCTTAATATTTAATTTACAATTTTAAAGCATTTGTTTTTCATTTTCGCAAATTATCTTGAAAACCATAACTTCGTTTCCATTCCCTTCATAGAGTCTAGTTGTGTTGTATTTTTTTTATGCAAAATTCCAAGATGAACGATCCAGACGGGACTTGCAGCCTCTGGTTTATATTATTACCGTTCTGACGGGTTTTAATTTTATTTGAGTTGTTCACGAAAATTGTGTGTCTATATTTTCGAAGAAAACATTTGCGATATGCCTCAATGATCTCTAAGCTCAAAAAGGGTCATAAATCAAGTGGCATAAACTTCAAAGTGTTAAAGGTGATCACTACAAAGTAAAAGATGAAATCCAACTTTAAATGCTATACAGAATTTTTTACAATTTGGGTTCGATTGTATTCATTGACCTCATCTAGACAAAACAAAAACAAAAAACCGTTTTATTGAAGCTTTTTCATTAAAATTCATATGAATGTCTCTACTTCTCATCAATAACAATTCTGGGAAGTTTTAATATTATTTGAGTTATTATGGACAAAAGGTCTACACTATTTAAATAACTTGACACATACCATTTTTATTCTGATACAATTTGAATACATGGTTTTACTTTAGGTTTTTCTTTTAGAAATTATTTAAGAAACGCTGTATAACAATGTATACTGCATACTTTTTTTAGATTCGAAATTAACATAGCCTAATTGCTGTAAATGTCGCTTTCAAACGGTACAAGTAGATAAGATACAAGAACAAACTATGTCAATTTATAGAAACATAGTCACAAAAACATATCTCAGCCGGGGTATAACTTGAATTTAACTATGTGTGATCAATAAATGCACAACAAGGCGGGCTTTGAAGAGCATACGGTGTTGTAAAAAAATGTAAATTACCATTCGTACAACATAGAAGTAGGATACCAGGAGACTTCATTATTATACAATTTAAATAATGTAAACTAAATGTGTGTATAACTTTTATTTGTATAAAAATAAACTAATCATAGATACCAGGTTTGGTAAGTCAGACGCGCGTTTCATCTACAAAAGATTCAAAAGTGACGCTATAATCTAAATTAAGTGTATAATGGATAGCTGTATTAAAAATAAACTCATTTTTTTATGCCGAAACTGCTTACAAAAACGTGTTGCAGCCGCGTTGAGAAAGTATTTAAAGAGCACTTGTTATATCACCAACCGTTTAATTACAAACTTGTTCACGCAATATTATTATCGGATGCGACTGGTAATATGAATCGGTCGATGGATGATTGCATTTTAACTACAATACCGCAATTTCCTGACATCAATTTGAACAAACAACAATAGTTATAGAAATCGCTCATCGATTTTTACTTTTATTATTTTGGCGCTGACATTTTCATTCCAACCTCAATAACTGTAGATTCTTTCTTGAATTATAAATAAAATAAATTACTCCAATTATACTTTATTGGACGACACAACAATGGTTCCACATAGGGATCATGATGTAGTGCTTTCCAGCTAAACTGTTTACAACACTGGATTTTTTAATCATAATAATGTTTGCTGCTATTAGTAGGAAATAGTTTAGAAAACACGCTTGTAATTCGTTTGTTAACGCATGATCAAAACTCTGTCGCGAGTTGTTTGCTGACAAAGCACAAATTATGGAAACTGGATAAATATAGTTATCAAAGGTACAAAGTTGATAATTTAATACGCCAGTCGCACGTTTCGTCTACATATGAATCACTTGCTCAGATCAAAATAGTTATAAAGCCAAACAAGTACGAACTTGAAGAGCACTGAGGACCCAAAATACCAAAAGGTTGTGCCAAATACGGCTAAGGTAATCTATGCCTGGAAAAACTAACAAAACATTTTTTAGAAATTGTTTATTAATAATGACTTATAAGGAAGTGTATATAACTCGTTAATAGTAAAAAATGACAATAACTCTATCAGGAATTATTGTTTTTTCATTTTGTCAATATTGTATCCAAGACATAAAACAATAAGTCTATTGATATGATATATCGTCAAATATCGACAGGTCTGGAGATCTCGTGATAACACAATATTATAAATGGCAATATCACATTGTGTTAACAGTCTTACATTATGCCAAATCAACAACACTACGAATGGCTATATCAATTGAATATGGATAAAAACAATTTCTTGATTTAGTGAGATAATGAACATGATTTCCCTTTATGGTCCTAAAACAGCATAAAAAATAAAATAGAAGGAATAAACCTTCATTACACGTACCTTCATACAAGTACTCGTAATACCATAAGTGCATATTCTTGTTATAATGTTATCAAAACACTCTTATTTGAATACAGAACACAAACTTGATATTTTAATAGTCAATTGGGAAATTATTTCAGTTTTGAGTGACAGAATATTGAGAAGTTTGTTTCATGATTATTTTTATTTAGTCTTGGAACTGAAAGCACATTATTGCACATAGACGGTAAGTCAAAATATCTTAATTTTCCAAAGATATGGCATTGTTGCATGGATATTAGAAGGTAGAAATTTGATTTTATAGTTTGATTTAATTTGCTGTTCAATACTTTGCCACTTTAAACTTTTAAATATGAGAGGAAATGGAATGATAATGTCCGCTTCTGAAATTTCTGATCATTCGCGCAGCTAATAAGTTTACTGTCACAACGCAATTTACAAGAAACTTAAAAAATAAAACAACAATCGAATAGTCGTACAACACGTTTTATCGGGTCAGTCGTTTTTGCTATATTTTTTCAACGAAAGCTTTATGGTATATTGCCTAGTTGGCAGAATTGTCAAGAGCGGTTAACTAAGAGCACACGGAGTTGCCACGAAATCACAGTAGCACTGTTGAAATCCAACTGAAACCCCGGACAGGTTTTATTAATCACACGGTTTTGAATTTCAAGATGAGATGTTGGTTGAATCGAATATATCTTTGAACAACACTCTGTAACCTGCAAAATACAATATAATTCAAAGAATTATGTTAACTCTGATTACATTACAGTTATTGGGCAACACATTTGGTTTAATGTTAGCACTTTTATGACATGTGACTTAATTATGGTACCAATATTAAAATAGTCTTAAAACTTACGACTATCACGAAGTTAATTCTATTTCCAAAACTGTACATGACGTGTGAAATAGTCAATTAGGCCTACATTATAAAAAAACATTTAACTAACGGCTAGTTTTAAACAGAAAATTTTTATTAATGCAATTCTGTGTATTGCATTCGCTAAATTTGTCAGTAATTTGTGTCTCTGTAAATGAATATCTAAATGCATTTTGACTAATTTCTATCGTCTTAAATATTCACTGAATGTTGTTAGTGTCTTTTCACAAGAAATATTAACTTATTGAATCACATTTCCGTAGGGATAACCAGTACAACATTATTGGCTATTCTTTATCAATAGACTAGACATTCAGAACAAAGAAGACTTACTTCACATATAATGACTAAATAAACGGAAAGAAAATTTGTAGTCTTTCCTCTCAATATTTAATTATTGTTATTGTATATGAATTAAACATATATAATGGAGAGAATATACTTCTGTTCTGCTTACATAAAAAAAAAGATGATACAAACTGATGCAACATAAATATAAGAAGATGTGGTATGAGTGCCAATGAGACAACTCTCCATCCTGATAACAATTTTTTAAAAGTAAAACATTATAGGTCTAGGTACGGCCTTCAACACGGAGCATTGGCTCACACCGAACAACAAGCAATAAAGTGCTCTAAATATTACTAGTGTAAAACCATTCAAACGGGAAAACCAACGGTATAATCTATATAAAAACAAGAAACGAGAAACCCTTATGAACTACAGTTAGAATTTATATACAGAGGAAATTAATTATTATCCAAATGTGCAGAAATTACATGCATGCACATAAATAGTCTATAACAAAACAAATTCAAAATGAAAACAGCTTACAGTATTTGAATTATTTTGACGTATTACATGATAATGGCAAATAAATTACTTGGTCTACAAGCCTTTGTTGAATGTCGTCATTAAAAAACACTTTCCTATCGACAAAAATAAAAGGAAAATGTTTTCTAATTTATTATTTGTTTTAGACATTAAAGATATCTATAAATACACAATAATCATATTTGTGAATTATTAAAAAAAAAACCAAATGAAACGTTGGTTATTATTGAATCGAACATATTAAGCCGTTTATTGTTAATGGAAAATACTAAATATGAACTATAATGTGACGTGGTATGAATTTCAATGAGAATACAATTCAAAAGTAGGTATAATTAGGACTATAGAGTCAACCAGCCTAGATGTATACCATGTGATTAGGTTAAACATTGAGAAAACATAAGTTATACAGGTAGTGTTTGGTATGACAGACTTTTACTGAAATCTGACGCATTTGAGGCGAGCATGCTATTCCATATGAAAGGATATGACACCACTGAGCAGTTTAAAGTACAGGTATATGTTTGAATGTTAAACAAATTATAGAAAAAACAAAAGAAACCACAAGTGTTGAGAATTTAATCCAAGGAGTTCAATCATACTGTTTTTTTTTGTAAAAAGGTTGACTTTTTGTGTATTGAGAGTTTTAACTTTAATTGTATTCTTTGTTGGTATGATTAAGTGTTATCTATTAATTTAAAATGAAACTCACTAAATCAAAAAGGTATAAAGTTTAATTTCATCGTCGCATGTATTTGCATTTGCTACAAAAATCCATATACTGTAACTATATATAAAAATAAGACTAGATAATATTGAACTCAGTTATGTAAACGTTTTCTCTTACAATACTTAAATGAAACCAGAAAAGTGTCTAAGAAATAAGATTTCTTTTAATGAAAAATACGCCTCGTTGTCTTTTTTTAAATTTGAAAACGCATCGCGTGATATAGTTGACCTTTCCTTCAATGATACTGTAACGACTTGCATTTCATGTTTAAATTACTCAAGTATTTTTAAATCCCAACAGTAAAAAGATGCATTTTTTGTATATTAAATAAAATAAAGTTATGGTACTGCGATGTCTTTTATTTGAGATGATCAACAATCGTGTGGGAGACCATTTCGTAAGATAATGAACCTGATATTACATTAAATGCGGAAGACCAAAGTACTTTCCTGTCTTTTAATGCAATCTCTTATTCCAATATCCTGTGGACTTTAAAGGTAAATTAATGAATTAACTTCTTCAAATAGCTCTTTAAGATTCTTTTACGAAAATACATAGTTTTTGATTTAGTAGGAATGTTAAATATAGAGAAGATAGTGTTTGACGAACATTGAAATCTAGACAAAACTATAGGTACTGCAAGAAAAGCATAAAAATCGGGGGTTCTATAAAATAACACTAGATTTAAAATTATTGACGGTTGAGATATGATCCTTGCATTCAAATGTTGTTTTGAACTAATGAGACAAAGATACTGAGCATGAACAACTAGAATGTGTTTTACGTAAATGACACGGGCGGGTCAATGATATTTGAAAAGGATGCGTAATTCTAGATTAACGTAATATATAGTGCTGAGCGAAAAGAAGCAAATTTTATTTTGGAATATGTATGCTAAATATGATAAACAAACATAAATTGTGAGATATTTTTTCGCTCGAAAGGGGATGTGGCGCTCAAAGTGAGAGAACGCACTCTCCTGGATCCGTCACTAACAGATATCTATAAAATTCAAAGTTGCAGTAACTGTCTATATATATATAGGTAACAAAAATTCGATAATAAAAAAGATTGTATATTAAAATAAGGAGACGCGATATGAATGTCATTGAGACAATTATCCACCAAAGTTCAAATGAAGTGGACGTAAGCAATTATATACAACCATACGGTCTTCAACAATAAAAAAATCCCACTGTATAGTAGGCTTTAAAATGCCCCGACAAGAAAAACAGGAAACACTTTAAGTAAGAAAACTATTGTATGCAATTCTCATTGTAATCTTTTGAACGAATACTTTTTAGAAGAATATAAAATAGCAATACTTGACCGTGCATCATGATATGACTTTGTAGTTTTCAGCCGAATGTCTTCCAGACACAGGTCTTGTTCAGGAGTATCTCTTACATGTAGCATGTGTTTTTTGACGCCACATATGATAACTACACTGTTTTAACTGTTATTGTATACCACTCATTACTTGGAGTCAACAATTCAGTGTAATGGTATACCCATCACCTCTTTGATTAAAATAATCGCTGTTATTGTATATCCTCATCCTTCTGAATAAGCAATTTAAGTATTGGGTAGCTTAAATGATTTATGTTTATAATATGACACATTGATTATTCACACAAGCAAGGCTGAGTTATCGATATTTGACATTTTTATGAACTTCCGAGTTAACATTTATACTCGGAACATATCGAGTTAACAGATATATGCCACCAAGGAATGTGAAACTGGTCCACAAGTCTTAAGCAAATGCAACATACGTTCTAAACATGGTGATAATTGTGTCTGCATTAACGCTTTTGTGTATTGAACTTTTGTTTGGTATCAAAATGTGATATCACAAAAATACTGAACTCCGAGGAAAATTCAAAGCGGAAAGTTCCTAATCAAACGGCAGAATCAAATGATAAATCAAATCAAACGAATGGACAACAGCTGTCATATTCCTGACTTGGTACAGGCATTTTCAAATGTAGAAAATGGTGGATTAAACCGGGTTTATAGCGGCTTCATCTTTCAAAATAATATTATTTCCAGATGCAAGGCTAAAAAATGGTTAAGTTCTGTCAAGAGTTCCTTTCGAATATTCGTTCGAGTACATTTATGCTTACTAGTTCCGTCAACCCAAGGGCAAAGGGTTCAGAATTAACGTTTTACTGTGTCCTTATAAAGAATATGCAGATAGAACATTATACTATTCTCAATTAGTTTGCATAATTTATATACAACAGAGGGACGAAAGATAAAAGAGATATAAAACTAAAGACTAAACATCACGAACCCCACGAACACTGGGTGTGGTCTCAGGTGTCTCGGAATGTTAGTAGATCCTGCTCCACATGTGGCACCCGTCGTGTTGCTCATGTTCTTATCCACAACAAAAGCTATGTTGGAATGTAAAATGATGCTGGAATTTTGTTAAAATAGATAATAACAAATCATCGTTTAGGCTATTTGGTATCCTCAGAACATCAATGAAAGATACTTTTTATTACTCTTGTCTAATAACTTTCTTCCACATGTCAAATTTTTTTTTATTTTTTGGTTTTCACTTTGATTTTGAATCTTGCAAATCAGACTGATTACATCACTTTGACAGGTCGTTTAGTAAGGTCAAGATGTAGAACATGAAAAACGTGACTAGAGTTACAAATGGTAACATAGTATTGAACGTTCTGAAGTACGTTCGTCATATTTAATAGTTGCTCGTGTTTATTTAGATGATTATGTATTAGTCCTGACTTCAAAGTCTACATCAGACTAGACCATGTTGTCAAAACAGTATAACAACTCAAATTTAGTATTTGAAAACCTTGATGTTAAAACAGACATCGAAATAAACTTTAAACTTGTTTGAAAACAGATGGAAACAGGCACATTCTATTAAAAAAATTTAATTAACAACATTGAAATGTAAGCCATCAACTATCTCTTTGTCACGTGGTTGTACTTGAACTTCTTATGATACTCAAAACAATAATCTTAACTGTCCCAACTTATCTTTCTATTAATTACGAACTGATTGTCCCTTCTTCTTCTTACTCCTCCGTTATCAAATATCAATCAATGATAAAATGGGGTACATTTCTCATGATTTTTAAGAATAATATCAATAAACGAACAAGGAGACAGATTAATATAAGCACTTGTTGCTTGTTTTTTTTTAATCCTATTTGACACAATGTGAATTGATATTATATTGCATATAATGTATTTAATTTCATTTTAAAAAAATGTTTGCACTAATTATTGAACAGTCATTTTTCAGGAATATGACAGTTGTTATCCATTCGTTTGATGTGTTTGAGCGTTTAATTTTGTCAATTGATTATGGACTTGCTGTTTTGTATTTTACTCGGTGTCTGGTAATTTTGGTATTTTCTATGTTATAAAAACCTATGTCTTTTGTTGATAGAAATGTACCCTTTTTTTATAAAAGTTTAAAGATTCTGTCACGCATGATAAAACCAGATTATCTTAATTTGATTGTTATCAAGCATGTCTCTACAGCATCATCGTCATGGATACCATGACCGTCTTGACATGCAGAACTACATACTATTCAGATGAAGTTTACCAGAGTTCGACTTTGTTTTGCCATGACATGCTAAACTACCTACTTTTCAGATAAAACTTCGACTTTTTCTTGGCTTACCTACTTTTTATCTCCCTAAATCTAATAAGATTCCTTAATGATTTACGATCAAATGAGACATGAATTGATATGAATTGATATTCAACTTTTCAGCTCATCAAAATGCAAGTTTAATTTCAAGGGACAAATCGTTCTTTTTTTTAAGGATAAAGGAAAAGCGATGTCAAAAGGAAACTAGGTTGTAGATTCATTACTACTTTAATCTTTAATCGACATTTTATTCTGATATATACTATAGATACCTATCTATATAGCAGAGTAAAATGTTTTAGTAAAGAAAGAGAATTTTTGAACATTTTAAACTAGTCATCTACTACAAAATACTTTATACGTAAATAGCTACCAAAGGTACCAGGATTATAATTTAATACGCCAGACGAGCGTTTCGTCTACAAAAGACTCATCAGTGACGCTCAGATCAAAATAGTTATAAAGCCAAACAAATAAAAAGTAAAAGAGCATTAAGGACCTAATATTCCACAAAAGTTTTACCAAATACAGCTAAGGTAATCTATTCCTGAGATAAGAAAATCCTTAGTATTTATAAAAATTCAAAGTTTTGTAACTGGAAATTTATAAAAAAAAAAAAAATACCATATCATTGATATTCATGTCAACACCGAGGTGCTGACTACTGGGCTGGTGATGTTTCTATAATGCCCAGTACTCCTCTTTAATCTATCACATTATTAAAATTGTATGCATTTACCGATTGTTCGTTCAAATGTAAATTTTCAAATTTTATTTTCGAATTCAAATGCATTCTTTAGTAACAATCCTAAGTTTGGACTTTAAACTAATAAAACAGCAATTCTTAAAATTGTTAGCGGAATTCTAAATGTAGCATGCTATACCAGGCAAAACTGATGCCGTTCCCATTATAGATTGCATATTTGTAGTTCTGATTTGTACTTGAACAACCACATTAAAAGCACACAAGCATAACTATAGAAATGTCAAAATTAATAAACTGCAAATACTGTAAATATTGAATAGAAAATCCGCCATTGATTAAATCTAATAGCAACGACATAAAACAAATGTCAAAGTCAATTGTTGTCCTCGTGATGAGATCACCAGAAACAAAACAATAAAAAATCTATGAGGATCAATTTTCTATTTCAGGCAACTGTGCTTAAATTTATGTCGTTATGTTCCACAACTGAAATCGAAAAAAAAACCAACAATATGATCTTAACCTTTCCATATGGCATTCGATTGGTTTTCTTTTTTCGTGTGATAATTACTTAGTATAAAGTTTATCATGTTTTGTCTTTTGATTTAATGCACTTGTAATGGAAAATTCATTTTAACATACATTTTGACTTGTCGGCAGTACATGGCAAAATAATCATTTTACGCCTGCATCTTACAACTAATTCCTTTTTTTACATAAAACTTTCGAAATGAGTTGATCTTGACAAAATGTAAGCATTCGTTTCTTACAAAATATTTTGATTTATGCAAAAAAGACAATGAAATGAGGAATTATTATTTGAAAACAATATACAGAGTCTAGGCATATGAAAACTTTGGGACAGAAAACTCTCCTTTGGAATTCCCAAGCTTAGGTAAAATAATAATCTATTTGTTTACTTATCCATATCAGCACAATGCACAAATTACAGTCTGTTTTAAAAGTAACTTGTAAAATTTTATACATAAATTCAGACGTTTTAGAATTAAACATCAACATTATCTTTCAAGGTAAGGAGAAACCTTCCAAAACGTAAACAAGATTGATTTTTCTTTTGTAATTCATGGTCTCATATAACTGTCTTTGTGAACCTTTTATACTATACAAATCTCGAAACATTCTCTAATCATAGCTTAAAATTTAGCATGGTTAAGTGTTATGAAAGAAGTCAACGATTTGGTAGTGTCATTTATTATAGTAATAACAACAATAACAACAATAACAACAATAAAACCAACACCTTCATGATGGATTTCATATTGTTTTTCTAATAATTTTTAAAGTACTAGTAACGACACTTTTTTACTTATTTATTTTGCTTCAACCAAACATTCCACATTAATTCCTTCATTACGTATTCCAAATGAATTGTTTATACATCATGCCAGAAATGAATGAATCAACGCAGACCGGAAGTGTCTGCAACATCGAAATGGCTTCTTCATTTGCTAAAATTGTCATGAAATCCGATTACAATGTCCATAATAGATTTAATGATCTTCACAAAGAGACATCTTTATAGATCGAACAAATAATAAATTGTCGCCGACAAACTTGAAAAGTTTTCAATGGAGAATAGAAAATTATTAAGATTTAAACGTTTATTGGATTATACGGATTCTTTACTTAAACCCTTATATGAATTCAAAATATTGAACTCTGACTTTGCTTTAGATGCATGTAATGATACAGGGATTATATTTTTTTCTTTCTTAAACAGATGTTGTGAATTTTCGTCATAAAAACGATTGCATTAAACCACTCTGTTAAAGGCATACTATGATAAATTCGTCATATACACCAGGTTAAGAATATGTACGGCAAACGCGATTTTCTTCTACAAAATCGTAAAAGTTATGATAGCTTAAGCTTAACTTTCGAAGTTGTAGAACATCTAGGACCCAAAAGTCCGAAAGGTTTTGCCAAAATACAGCTAAGGAAATTAAATCTTGGGGTATAAGAGTAGAAACATTCGAAATTTTGTAATCAGTTCATTTATAATTAGAATCGTTTTCGTGGACGAGACCATTACTTGGTGCGCCCAGATTATCAATTGACTTAGTTAGATTAGGTAAATGGTCGTCTCTTACGCCCATTTATCACATTGTACTTGTTATAGACATTTAAACTGCAGGGTCTCCAAAGATTTAGCGCGTCTGGCGTATAAAATTATAATCCTGGTACTTTTGATAACTATTAACGACTTAATCAAATAATACGAATAACTAGCAGTGGACTAACCCTTGTTTGTTGATTCAAATGTTGAATACTTTTAAAAACTTTCTTTTTTCTCTCTCATGCACATGCATGAACTTTACTATTTTATTCTATTTTAATCCCCACTGGAAGGCCTGTTTAATACTGAGTGAGCTAAACTCATTATTATCGATTGCCAATGACAAACAAGCTAAAGGTAAATGATTCAGTATTGTTACCAACATAAATGTTGTGGTTGTCAAAACTGCTAGAGAAATACCTATATAACTATTTTCTCAGACAAATACATTTTTCAAGGAACATATCTCAAATAATAGTCTCGGAATATAAAACGATTGTTTTTGTGTTTTCAATAATCTGTATAATAAAGGCATACATGCAAATAGTACTTATATTATCTTGTTCTTTAATACTTATCCTTTATCAAATTCTAGACGATCCCAGTATGTATCAAATTTGCTGGTTGGTTGTTCTCTTGTATATATAAATATCGATATTTCCCCTTGTATTTAAGATTTAGTAGTCAGCTTTATCTAGGGTTGTAACTCAGTACATGATTTATGGTGGCACGTAGATGGAATATCTCGCATTTCCGCTAGTTATGTCAGTCTTAAATTATACTTAGCATGCGTTTAAGTCATATTCATATATATTTATACGTATAACATAGATATATGGATGTGTCTGTTAGCTAAGCATCATCCGAAGAGTACATAATACTTCTGCCTCTTTGATTTATACGTTTAACAATCTGCATTAAAACATGCTAATGGGGTTTTAATTCTGAGTCCATTGCACAACTAATTCATTCAAGGATTATGGGTAAATCTGGAGGTTTAACATTACTCTTGTAAATTACCATATAACCGGTATGCATTGAAACATAGCTGATTAATTGGAATTTACAGAATATAACCATTTAGAACTTCATGACGTTATCAAAATCCATCGTAACTTGTGGGAGAAATAAACTGTGAACACAGATATTAGCGTTACTTGTGTTATTTATCAAAAACGTCTTCATTAGTTTAAACCACCGACGCCGAAAACAACACGTCGTAGTTCCGCTTTACCATGTTTACACAGTCAAGACTTACTGTACTATGTATATTGTATGACGAAAAATTGTATCAGCAAATATGTATCTAAAAGTATTAACATCTAGATTTCATGGTATGAGGATCTGAGTGAGGTTAACAGAATACAAATGAGTAGACTTATATTAGAGAAAAATGAATATACATAAAGAAGTGAAAAAGTAAAGGAAATATGTAAAATTTAAAAAGTATAAAGAAAATGGCTAAACAATGATACTGGTAAAACATTTAAACCCGCTGCATTAGATTGCATCTGTCCTAAGTCAGGAACCTGATGTTCAGTGGTTGTCGTTTCTTAATATGGTTGATAAGTATTTCTCGTTTCTGTTTTGTATAAAGATTAAACCTTTGGTTCTCCTGTTTGGATGGTTTTACACTTGTCTTTTTTTGCGTAAGCTTTATGTTCACTGTCAGCCAAGTCGCTGTGTTAAGGCCATAATTTGACCTATGAAGGTTTATTTTTACAAATTCTGACTTGGATGTAGAGTTGTCTCATTAGCATTCATACCACATCTTCTTACCTATTAGAATACAGAATTTAAGAACCCCACCCAGACCATCATCCAAATTGAATGACCAATTTTGTTCTTTCATTTCGGTTGCATGCAAACTCAAATCAAATTAATAATCCTTTCTCACACACGGTTTAAATCTGAACGAAAACAACCGAATTAAAGCAAAAAGGAAATAAAAATATTATGTTTAAAGTACAAAAAGGTAAATTGATTACTGCCTTTTCATAAGCTGTAACGAATTAAATAATCCTATACGCCTCTGTGGTAGAATTAACTCTATAAGAGAGATAATTGGACTGTATGAAGATTCCAACATGTTTGCATAGGATCTAAAGCAAATAGTAAAGTGCTAACATGATAACTTTGTTGCAACCTTGGCGGTCACAAACAATTGGTAAAATTCAATTGTGATAAAAATGTTATTACAAAAGAAAAACAAAAATCGAAATACATTAGTCTAAATAAGATAAGAAAAAATCCCAAATATAGGTTTCATTTAGAAGGAGCAAATCTAGCAAAACAAAGAATTAGTGCCAATATATATGAGACCATTAGAAAACATAGGTCGAATGAGTACAATGAAAGTTTAAAAAAATACAGAGAAGGGGAAATATAACATACATGTAGCATGTAAATCAATAAAAAAAAAAAAAACCAAGCATACTATATTCTATCTGCTTTTGAATTATTTTTTTTTTATTTTAAAAGGAGATTCAGAATTATTGCACCGCCTTGATGATCTCATATACACGCGCTCGCCTGAGTTCGGGAGGTCTGATCACTGACCAAGTCAAACCAAACACTGCAAAATTGGTCTTCGCTGCTCATCAACGAAACACGCTGCATTCAAGATTAAAATCGAAGACTGACTTGCTCGAAACCACAGCATAATGTGTTTTGGTAGCGTGATATGTAATCCGGTAGACTGTTACCATGTATTTCAAAGTTCAATTGAAACATATCTAAATATCATAGTGGTCCTACGGTAAAACATCAATTAGTCCATCTTAACGTTTATTTAACGTAAAACGTCATTAGCAATCTGGTTTTAGTCTTTTTGAATTATTTGTAAATTTTAGTATTTTTTGTTTATATAGTTTAATATTATTTATTCTTAACACGACCATTTTACAATGAGTTTATTACTTTGATGTTATCAATTTACAATTTGATCGTGCTAGATACCAACTTCAGTATAATCTGTTGTTCTAAATTGATTTTATTTTAAGTAGGAATAAACCAATTTAATGGTTAAAACTACAGCATTGAGTGACACATAAAGAACTAATAGGTTAACAGAAAACGAGTGAAAAACATTCAAAACTAGTTTATGTAGGAGAAATATGATACGTTGCTTTATGTACTGGTGATTAAGTATAACAGACCTCCCTACACACACATTTACTACCACAACGAGGATCACAAACATATGGTTAATACAATCCGAGTAAATAGTTTACATAAAATCCATTCAATTAATGCTGGTACCTTGACTTATTAATTAAATTGTTTAAAATCGTGTGCTCACGTTGTTCAGTTACGCTATACCTACATGTTATGATTTTACACTATTGTTTCAGATAAGGGTAAATATAGTACCTTTGTGTACCTATATCTTGTTGGATAAGTTATTTTTTTTCTAATTTATTGGTAAACTTTTAATGCTTTATATGTTTTGTAATGAATACGTTACACATACATATATCTATAAAAGGTTTCTGTATTTTCCCCTAAACCTTGATATGTTCTAAAATTAAGATTATACATATGCTACCCACTGGAAATTACCATTTCAGTGTTGATGTGCACTTTATGAAAAAATTCTGAATGCATCTGCAAAGAATTCTTATTTCACGGATACGTAACTGCAAAAATGAATTTATAAGGACATCGCTTGTGTTTAATACAAAATCCAATCGTGCAGGGATTCAGCAAGGAAATTGGAGAGAGGACATAACGCCCTTTTGTCTACGTATAAATCCAAACTTGAGTTAGATTTATCAATGAAAGCAATGAGATAAAGGGTATTCCAAAAAGGATTTTATGTTATGTTTTAAGTAGAATGTGCAACGAGGTCTTGAAAGACTAATGTGAAATTATATGTCAAAAGTAGACATTACAAACCAAGTTCAATCCCTATCGCTTTTAAATCCACTTTATTGTTTGACTGAAACATATGATATAAACGAAAATCTTGCATTTAAATGTTACTCACATTTTCTTAGTGTTAATTATTCAGTTTTGAACTGGGGTGGTGTTGAAAACACAAACGCCTTTTAGTAAGTTGAGTTTTAAAATGCCACAAAACGATTTTAATAGAATGATTCCACTGAACGAAAAAGTATGCAAAATGTCTACAGCGTACATTTTTTGTACATTATACTTAGATCTAAATCTGGTACAATTTGTTTGATGGTCACATATAATTCAAATGGATCTCTGTTCGAGCTGTTAAAAGTTCCAAACGTTGAAATGAATACGCTATACTACTAATGCATCGCTTGCTTAGTTTATCAGTAAAAAGGAGAGACATTGATGCAATTATTATTGGATTCAGTGCACATAATGTTATTGAAAATTACAATTCATGTCATCAACCCAGGGATCAGATTCCATTACAGTTTTAATTGAGTGAAAATCTAGTGTATGTATCACTTTGAAGGTTGTTATCATTTGAGCCACTTACAGAGTGTGTCTAGGTATCGACTTGTGTACAGTTGCTATCTCCCAAGTAATACACTAGACACTCTTTGTAATGGTAGCAAAACCATCTACCAGATCAAAACAACAACATGAAGGTATCAACTTGGTTAATACTCAGATGTTCAAGGAGCACTGCAACTTTTGTCTATGGAGAGCCGATTTCAAAATGAAGTTGAAGACAAATACTACTGATACCTTTGAGAAAACGTAAAGGTTTGGATTCAGCGTAAGAAACATATTAACAACACAGGAGAGAAGGAAAACGAAGAAACTAAACTGAAAGAATACTTTGATAATTATTAGTATACTTTAACATCAGCCAGTATTCACCTTAATCTGGTTTGAATATTCCTTAATATTCTATACTTCGTTGGTGATAGAAGACATTACTTGGTCCATGAAAATGAGTATGATATCCCTACCTCATAATGTCGATCACAAATAGTGGTACCCATGCCCTTCGTTTATTTGTTATTTGTGATTTCCCAGTTTACTAATAGAAATTAGGTTAAATTTTGTAAGGTGTTTATTGGTGTGTAACATATCTGGTCTATGATTGTTCTTAATGACCTTTTTTTTCAGAATAATGTTATTTTCATCAATTTGGGTCATTCGTGTCGTAATGGTCAATACACCTATTATAGCGTACAATGACCTTTAATTATCTCGTTTTTCATCTACATTTTTTTTCATGTTGCTTCCTGGTCGTGACAATAGTAAAATTGAGTATTAAAACTTTATATCTATCAACATTGTTCTTCTAGGAATAAATGTAACATAATGTCATGCAATAGAAGTTCCTTTGTAACATCAGTTCCAAATGGAAGAAATTTAATGAAATAAGTTTTCCAACAGAATAACAGTAGAAACAGATATGAGTGTAATGTTTATATAAAAATTGCAATAGGACGTTCTTTTAGGAGGAACACATATATGTTTACAACAAGGGATACAGTATCGTTATTAAACTAACGGCTTGAAACTGAAGAGGCATACTAAGGCGAAGTGTTTGTTATTGTTTTTTGTGTGTATGACCTTATCTTTCCTCCTCTATAATATGGTGTGGTCAGTTGTTAAACGGACAAACCAAATAGTTACACTCATCTGCAGTATAAAATAAAGAAACACAACTAATGATAAAGTAACTCGAACCAACCCAGAAACTGGGGACAAGAAAAAAAAAAGCAAATTCTGATTCAATAGTGAGACTCGTCTGGTTACTCATGGAAACTTCAAATCATTTGGTGATGTTAAAATCAAGATAGAGAACAATGTATTGTGATTACGACCCTTTGAACATATCCGTCACTAAATTACCCCATATCGATAACCCAACACTTGTTGGCGTCCGTAAAACACTGTAAGGGATGTCTTCAACTTCACCACGTGATATCCTGTTTCAAAAGTTTTCTGGTGTAAGCATTTATCCTCTACCAAGGAATACATGATAGGAAACACAAGCGTGCTCTGTGTCTTGTTAAAGAGAAGATCCAGTTGAAAAGATTGCAGCGAAATATACGCGATTATTGTTTCATCCTTGCGATAGTCGTGTGAATAGTGAATAAATCGCTTACGAAAATTAATTTTACGGTGTACATTAGTTTGATTTCAGATATGACCTTGACTGGGATTTATTTTTCATCTATCAATCAACACACCAACATAACATCGAGTGATTGATGATTTACATGCATATGGAACATGCAGTTGCTTGAAAGGCTTTCGACTCTAAATATACTACGCTACAGATTGTCTTAGTACTCGAGACATATATAACCTTATAAAATTTTGACTTACAATGTTGGCCTCTTTTGTTATGCTTTCAAATATTAAATGTGTTTTGATTCCTGGGATTTAACTGAAATATGCCACATCAACTTGACAATGTGAGACAATTTCGGATAAACAAATGATCAGCGTCATCTTTAGATTTCTTTCAATATTTAATGCAATGATGGAATGAAATCGATAATATTTTTTGAAGTCTGTTTTAAAATCTGAAATAAAATGATACAGGCCATTTCCATTAAACAAACATCAGGAAATGTTTAATTCCTGGAACTGAGCTGTTAAACAAACAATAGAACGATTGAACAAAACTAAAAAAAAAAGTCATGACTAATGTTATACTTCAAATGGAAAGATAAAGAGTGTTGTTCCTTCACACATCGTTCATCTTCTTATTTCAATGCGTCTCAGCAGTTGATTTCTCGCAATTTTGTGTCAATTACAGTGAATTTTCTTGGAAAGCAAAATCGTTATCAAATTAACTGCTCATTAAGAATTAAAATCAATCGTTGTTAACCAAAACTGGCATCATAACTTTAAAACATGCATGTTACTCTCCAAATCGGTAGTTCATTATCATGAAGTATGTAAAAAATTATAAAACATTCCCTTAAAATGTTTACGTCTTAAGCTTTCATTAAAGACCCGTTTACAGCTACATGTATTACAGCTGTTAAATTCGGATGAGGTCACGGCGTTCAAGTATCATACTAGGATTTTTATTTATCTATCAAATTATAAAATGGAAGATGCGGTATGATTGCCAGTGAGACAATCATCTACAAGAGACACAAAAATTAACAACTATCGTTCATTGTTAATTATCTACTGGACCTCATTTCGTCAGTGTGCATTAATGTTATCAAAAATATGTGTCCTCAGAACACATATTCCGTGTCCTCAGAACGAATTCAAGATCACACTATTCCATTTTCATGTTCAGTAAACTACGAAATCTTGATCGAAATACTAACTTTGATATATTCAAAAATAAGTATTATTAAGAATAAGTTAAAATAATAATAGAATATTTTCAAGGTTACTTTTCATATAGAAACTTATACTGCAGAAAAATCTAAAACATAAATAAATACAAAATAATTTGACTGCTTTATTATAAACAATATCAAGAAATCATTATACAAAGAAACACATCTCAAAAGTTGGCTTCTATAACCAATTTCAAATATCGAATGAAGTAATCGTTCGATGAGTATAGATCCTCTAACAATGTACTATACAAGAGAAATAATATATATCAGCTATGATTTTGTTACAGATAATATATATAGAATTACTGCAAGTAAGAGATGATATACAATCGTTGTTGCAGATGCCTTTAACTATTGCAGTAATGCATTTATTTTCACTTATGTAAATGAATTAAAGTGCATATAATTGATTGCGCGCGAATGACTATTTTACACAAGATGTTTCCTGTGTTATGCTTTGTCCCTAGAGGGAATTAGTTAGACAATGATGAATTGTACCTTATGGAAGAATTTAGAGTGTGTTACAAATAATGCAAAACCAATATTCAAGTTCATTTTGAACTATTTTAACAAAAATCATTTATTTGCAGGAAGAGAGAAAACTTAACTGCTACTGTGAATTTGTTCTGCAGAGTTAAACGTTAGATATTGTTTTTATTAAAACAAGTCACTTTCTCCCATTTATTTGTATTGTAGTCCTGCCATATAATGTTGTCATCTTAACAACCGGGTTCAACCCACCATTTTTTAAAATGTCCTGTGCCAAGTCAGGAAAATGGCCATTGTTATATTATAGTTAGTTTCTGGGTGTGTGTTATATTTTAATGTTGTGTTTCTGTTGTGTCGTAGTTCTCTTATATTTGATGCGTTTCCTTCAGTTTTAGTTTGTAACCCGGATTTGTTTTTTTTCTCAATCGATTTATGAATTTAGAACAGCGGTATACTACTGTTGCCTTTATATTTCGACCCTCTAAGAAGTGTGGTTTAGTGAGCTAATCAGCGTCAGACAACGAACCTTTTGCATCATGCTTTAAAGTTAACACCAGCAGTCTAGACAGGAACTTTATAAAACATCCCTATGTACGACATTGCTTTCAGCAAATAGTTTAATGACATTTTAATAATCCAGGTTACTATATTTACATTTTTCAAAATACATTTAAGTATTTTTCCAACTGCAAATAGCTTTAATAGCTTTAATTTAACATAAAAGGAAAAAAATCAATTATTAAGTACTTAACCTTTGTTGCACTTAAATAAGTCTTTTGGGGAAAACTAAAACAATACAATAATTATACACGATTTGTTCGTTAACGTGACCAATACCTTTCTTTATAGATTCACTTTACACAAGGCAGCAAGAAATCAATTTGAGACAGGTTCTGAAAATAAAGAAATTAATGGTCATTAATATTTCATCTCATAAATGAGTCCAAGGCAGCGAAGTTCATTACAAAATATCTAATAAGTTTATGAGTTATCTCCCATTGGAACATATATTCTAATTTGTTTTAAAAGAGGTCTCCACTAAAACCGATTTGAAATATATGCTTTCAAAGAAATTTCATAGAAATTAATTCAAATATGAAAATTTTCAAATCAACACTGCACACAGCTGTTTGTTAAATCATTTAAAGGAAAGAATATTTTGAATAAGAGTATAAATTATTTGGAAATGATGTGAAAACGTTTCCTGTTTATTTTAAAAAAAAATTCTCTCATAAAATTCCGATGATCAGTCGAAGTTGTATTGGCAATTCGTTAAAAAAATAATCATATTGCCCTCAATAATCTATACAGTATTTTCATTTTTGGGCTGTATTTGACATTACCAGTTCAAATTTTGAAATGCATTGTTTACAACCCTTTTCCAGATATTCTGTTGTTAGTCTATAGCTCTGAGCTTTGATCAAAGACATCTCATAAGATTGCTGGTAAACGAGTACTGGTATTACATTTTGTACATATTTTTGTGCTGAAGAGAAACTAGGAAATCAAAATTATTATTATTCTCTAAATTGACTATGAGTAGGTTTCTAAAATAACAATTTAATGTTATATTTCAGAGATATAAAGGAAAGTTAGGAAAAACCTTGACTTTTTACGTAAAAACACAGCAAAAAAGATTATATTTAATATAATATATTAAAAACTCCAAAAAATGAGATTATTATAAATAGATAAAAGAATATGTGGTATGAGTGCCAACTCTCAATCCCAGTCAGAATGATAATGTTATATTCGCTATTTAAGGAACTGCTATCAAAAAACCTTGTTATCAGTTAGCTGTTTTATATACCGTGATTCATCGTAAATCAGAAATTCAAATTGTGTTCACCTGCCCTAATTTTGATACCATTAGCAACAAATGCGAAATCTAAGAAAAACACAGCTGATCACAGTAAATAATCATGGTTTCAATTTCAAATTTGATTGTGAATCAGTCGATTGTACTCTTATTAATCCCTTTCATAGTAGTTTAAAATAAAACAAACTGGAATCTGTAATCAATATACCAGCATCCTCCGTGTATGTGGTCGGTGCAAAGTAAAAAGCAAACGCATTCTACTTATGTAATTACGTTCTCTTGTAGACAGTATAAATTGTTTTACCTTATTTCAACAAATGACCTAAAGAGGATTTATTTTTTCATTTGATCAACTGTAAATTTTCGACACATTGATTTGTTTTTTTAATTATGAGGTTTTTTCATTTAGCAATTAAATAAAATCAATATATTTTATTGTCGAACTGCATGCTTAGAAACTATTTTTTTAATCTGTAACATATCTTCCAGACGTTGAACTGCTGCCAATTCCATGTTTATCAAGATTTGGAACCTTGTCAGTATTGAATATGTAATCCGTCTAATCTTTATTTCATTTTGTTTGTGATATAACTTTTTTTTAATTGAATTGCCATAAAACAGGTTAAGACGATTCAAGGTAATTTAATTCGCTTTCATCTTGAAATAAAGCATTTGAGATTACCCATAGAATATGATTGTTTTTAGTTCATTGAAGGGAATTTAATTTTACTATTGAATTATTAAAAAATTATGCCATAATTGGACTGCATTGACACCGAAGTAGAGAACTGTTTCAAGAAATCTAGAAATCAATTTTGGGAAGACCGTTTTTAAGAGTATAATTGTTTTGGTGCGTGCTGTTAGAAAAATAATTGTGCAGACTGGATGAACAATATTTCTAGGGGCATCTACATTCAAATAATAAGATTCATGTTGTCGAATTTTGAAATTAATTGATTGTGTTTTTTTTTAATAACATTTTTTGACAATTCTGGGTATGTTTTGTTCAGCCCTCTTTATCATTTGTCAAATGATATGTTCATTTAGCAAGGGGTATTTTTGCAAAGGTCTACAAATGTAGTTCCTTTGAATGATCAGATAACCAAAAATTGATTTATTATTATGTTTTTGGCCCTGAATACCATAAAACATAAATGTCACTGGACTTCAAGCTAATAAAAATAATTATTTCAATTCAAACACAACGTACATTTAAATGGTGTAATCCAAATAGTATTACATGGAATACACGGAAGAAAACAACCATCATAGATTCCAGGATTTAAATATTATTTATGGAGAACCTTAAATGACATGAAGGTAACTGCATCGCATCTTGTTTTTTTTTAATTTTTATCTTAGTGTATATTTTGGGATAGAAATGTTTGCTTTGGTTTTATTTGATCACTGAATATCTTTTATTACAAATATTGTTTGTTATCCAATAGACCGTTTCTATGTAAATTGGCGTTGTTTTGTCAGGAATATGACAGTTGTTGTCCATTCGTTTGATGTGTTTTATCATTTGATTTTGCCAGTTCATTAGGGACTTTCCGTTTTGAATTTTCCTCGGAGTTCAGTATTTATGTGATTTTACTTTTTGCAGGTCAGTGTTTCTGTTCCATTGTTTTCCTCTTATAGTTGATGTGGTCCCTCTGTTTTGGTTTGTAACCCGGATTTGTTTTCGCTTAATCGATTTATGACTATTAAATAGGGTATACTACTGATGCCTTTATATTTGTCTTATTGTGTTTTTTTTTAATATTACATATAAACCTAGTAGATGTGTAACCTATTGTGTTACAATTTCGGTTGAGTGAAATACATCAAAGAAATTAATTGCTACATCACGCTATAAGTGTTTATGAAAAGGTAAATAGAAAAGAAAAACCGAAATAGAAATTCATAATAATGATAATATGAACTAACATGAACTTGATGCGGTCAAAGACATTCCTATTGGAGTACTACTCTCATCAGCGGTATCATGAAATTGACATATCAACAATATTATCATGAAGGTCATCAACTCACAAGCGTTATTAAGAAGGAAATTTCCTGAAGATGTCATACGTCAGGCATATCATGAACTAACTTCGAGTACGACACTTGTGCTTTCTTACCGACGGAAAAAACCTGCATTGAATATATTTCAATACAAAGCAACAAGTTTGTGGCAAAAATTACTCCACAAAGACTCAATCTAGACGGAAAATAGCAAGATAATCATTTTAATACAATAATCACAAAATCTTCATCCTAATACTTAATCATAAACAAACATATTCGCACATCTGACGAGAGTATCAAAGGCATTTTAATTCGACACAGCTGAGGAACTATAAAGAACACACATATTCTGTGAAAGAACAATCAGAATTAAATGGTTTACTGTTGACCAGCTTTTCACCTTTGTTGCCTTTATTTACAATCAACATTCTGGACACTGCATATTGGAGGGATGACGGATAACTTAGCTAACTGTTTAACGATTTAACTCTCAGAAACGGTTTATATAGTGCTGACAGTTGTCATAGTTTAAGCTTTGTTATTTGTCCCCTTAAAAATTATTTACAATTCACGTATCTGCATTGAATTGATTTCCACTTTCATAAATAACCCTGTTCAAAAATAACAGTAACAGTTTCATATCTTGTCTAACTGCCGAAGCATTCCAACAATTACTATCATGTATTACCAGATTTTCAAAGTTAATAATCATTTTCTTTAAAGTATGAAATAATGGTTTGAAGAACCAATTGAACTCTACCATGTTGGAACAAACCAATTGAACTCATGTTTTCTTACATTTGATCTGATACTGAATTTGACAATCAATTTGACAAATGTTATTATTGCAGGAGATATTTAACTCTATTGACACAATGGTTTCACTAGATTATCTAGAAGTACATTGAATATTTAACGTCCTATTCTTGACTTGTATTCGCCTTTCCTTTCACTAAAAATATTTTAAAAAGTTGTTTTGATATGCATTTACGGGAAAACAGGCTAATGTTTCTGCACTTTTAAGGATTCGGTTGTAACTCACACGATTGTAAAGCCTGTAATAAGACGTTGTTTGTGATATTTGAGATGGAAACCAATACAATACACAATAAATTCAAGAATTTTACTGTAATATGCGAGATGCAAAGGCAATAAATAAATTACTCATTAGAAAAACAAGGAAGAAGTTAACCAAAAACATTAAAATGGATTTAAATTTTTTGTACATTTTCCGTCCTCACATCGTATTGAATGTTTAAATTCGTGTATTTCAGTATTTAACTGCCGTTGGTGCGTTTCTGGACAGCAAGTTATTTGTTATTTTTTTTCATATGAAAAATAAAATGCTTGTATATTCTATATGAAAAGAGGTAAAAACTATTCACAGATAAAACGTCTCAAAGCAAAGCAAACCTCCGAATTTGAGATTTATGAATTAACACCATTATCTAGAAGAGTATATTATCTACTAAATTTATCATAAAATACAATATATCGTTTAAACACCTTGCTTGAAATATGCAAACAAAACTTTTAGCAGTATAACAGACCTTTTATTGTTAAATATGATGACATTATATACAATATAGGTATTATGGTTTGTTAGAAATACTTTAGTGTGATGTTTAATAAATGGCAATAATTAATTTCATGGTTCAATAAAATCAAAATAAACTATTGCCATTCATTATAAATATTTTTTTTTTCAAAAATAAGAATCAAAGAACTTTTTATTTTTATTGATATTAACAGTAACAACGTACACACATGTTAACGTATGAATACACAACGTCAGAGTGGGCGTGTCGCCATAAAAATTGAAAACATTAAAAATAAAAGTAAAACTCTTAACCGATCGGAAGACAGTAAATACACCAAATATATTCATTATGGTATAAAGTCTAAAATTCCATATTATGTATATCCTCTGGAGTGAAAAATGCATATAATACATGCAGATGTGGTAGAACCTCCTAATTGTTGAAAACTATGACCTGATATTCCGTTTCTGTTTTCATGTGCCTGTCCATGATGTCGGTTAGAATGGCCTGTAACTATTTCCGAAGTTGCTGTCTGTGTTCCTATAACACAATAAATGTCCAAACGAATATTTACATCATAAGATTTATGATGGTTTAGTACTAGTAATATTGTTCGTAATTAGTGTGTTTTAGTCCTTGAATTCAGTTGTTCTTTTCATTCGTTCAATGCTCTTTTTATTGCCGAATGGTGATATTTATCTTATAATATATTAGTCATTCGGTCTCGTTTAACGTACTAAAATATTAATTAATTAAAAACTCAACATAATATTTCAGATATAATAATGCGTCACTGGGAAAACACTATTGAAACGTAAATTGTCAATAAAGTAGGGAAACATATACAGAAGGTAAATCTCCTACTTGTACTTTGTTTTATTTTAATGCCATTTTAACCCAAGCTTATCCGTTCAATGTTTATTTACTTGTTTTTGTTTTAATTGGTTCATGGTCGAATTAGCCATAAGGTTGGCGCCTGTTGAAACGTTTAAACCCGTTGCATATTTATGCACCTGTACTTTAATTAAAGTCTGAAAGCTGTTGTTCAGTGGTTGTCGTATATTGGTTATGTGATTAGTGTTTGTCGTTTCTCGTTTGTTATATTTTAAAAGCCGTTCTTTGACCAATAATTGGTAACTTTTCATACATTGTGACTGGATGAATAGTTGTCTCATAGTTGCACCCATACAACATCTATTTAATTTATATATATGCAATTTAAAATTGAAAAAAATAAATAATAATTAACAAAGTTTGAAGTCGCCGAAGACGACGCAAATCCATTGATTTAGAGCTTTGCTCTTCAACTTTGTACTTGTTTGACTTTATAACTATTTTGATCTGAGTGTCACTGATGAGTCTTATGTAAAAGACACGCGTGTCTGCCGTATCAAATTATCATCCTGGTACCTTTGATAACTACTGGTATGACAAAAGTGCTATATTAACTGGTATGATCAAAATGATGAAAGACAGATAACTTGTACATGGAGCCCAGTGGTCAGCACTTCGGTGTTGACATGAATATCATTTATGTGGTCATGTTTGTAAATTTTCTGTTTACAAAAAATTATATTGTTCGAAAAGCTAAGGATTTTTTTATCCCAGGAATAGATAACCTTAGTCGTATTTGGCACAATTGTTTGGACTTTTGGGTCCTCGATGCTCTTCAAAGATGTACTTGTTTAGCTTTATAACTATTTTGATCTGATCGTCACTGATGAGTCTCATGTGGATGAAACGCGCGTCTGGCATATAAAATTATAATCCGGGTACCTTTGATAAATTTTTGCTGTCAGACGACATAAACATGATATAAAAGATAGTATTATACACATAGACAATTATCAAAAGTCAAAAGTATTTACCGCCCGAATAATGACATCTTTGCATTTTCATTTTCAGAATGTTATAACAGTCAGTATTGAAATACAACAGGACAATGATTCACTGGAATTATATTCTGCAAATGGTAAGTTTCAACTTTTTGAATTTGACTGAATTATATGGATACTTTCAATACAATTGCTCATGATACAATGATATGTGTAGGGGGACATTTCTTTTGGCTTATGATATCGGTTTTGCTCATTGTTAAAGACTGTACTATGATCTATAAGAAGAAAATCCGATTATCTTTTTTATCGTTCTATTACTGTTTTTTTTTCATTCTTCCTAAGACAGTTTTACGCTTGACGAATGCAAGCTTGATAACGTCTCCTCTCGCATTGTGACGTCGCTGATAACTTCTCCTCTCACATTGGGACGTCGCTGATAATGCCTGGCCTCGTTTTGAAGCCTCGATACGAGAATTACGGAGCAACAGAGCAGGGTGATATAGGCACAGGGAAAGACGATAATTGTTTATACATCCTTCTGTCATAGTCTCTGATGGATGTTTCTCTCATTTGTTCTTCCTGGTTTTAGACAAAATGATCGATTGCCAATTAAGTTTTAAATTTGTACCTGAACGTTTGATCTCACTTAGTGAACGATAACTTAACTTAAAGGGGGAGGGTATGATTTTTATAAAAAAAAACAATTATGATCCCCTATTGCAGGAAAAAATAAATTGTGGTCAATCAGATGATAGTTATTAACGAACTCGTGTATATTATATATATCCTTATTTGATAACAAAATTCATTGCATGTTTTACATTTATATATTCTTTAAAAAAAGTAGACAATTTACAGAATGACGCAACTCTTGGCCAACAGGTATCATTGACAGTTGTGAATAATTCTGTAGCTAGCACATTATTGTTGTTAAAGACAAACAACAATAATGGTATTCTGTTGGATCAGTTTCAAAGTATCTAAAAAATATGAAATAATTGTAATTCAAACTACAAATGCCACATATTTCAAATACTTAACAAAAAGTGTCTTGCTTTTGATATACAACATAATATATAAAACAATACACAAGAGAAAACTTTTCAAAATTATAACAATAACATGTTAGTTTTTCAAACATGGTATTTGATTATAAAAGTCAAAGTGTTTAATCATTTGTAAATGATAACACAACAGTGTTGATTTTAGCAATCTCAGTGGTATCAACTGTCACTTTGTTAGCTCTTTGGCACTGACATGATTTATCACAGACATTATCATAGGAATATCAAAAAGAAAAAGAATAATAATAAATAAAGTTCAGACAATGAGTAATTTATTGAAGTAAATGTGTATCCTCTTTGCAAATGACCTAAAGTCTAGAATTTATGAAAGTTAATTAACAAAAATACTGAACCCCAAGGAAAATTCAAAATAAATAGCCAAATGAAAAGCTCAAACACTTAAAACATTTGTCATATTCTTCTCTTAGTTCATGCATTTCCAAATGAAAAAAAAAAAACGATGTGTGAAGCCAGGTTTGATAGTTACATTGGAATATTTACTCTTCATTCAAAAATCATGAACTATATGCTCAAGCATTATGTTGTTGGTTTGCAAAAACATAATAATGTCGCTGTTTACCATACGTCTCTTTAAGGGACTGAAATTATCAATAATTAGATGTAAAGACATTTTTAAGGCGACATTGAAGTGGTGCCATCAGTAGGAAAATTCACATCCTGAGTATTCAACAAACGTCACAATCTGCTTATACGAAAGATATCGTTGTATAAATTTGATTTTCCTTTTGTCAAGATTTATGTCACTTTTGTCTGCTCAAAGCAATCAACATTGGTGAAAGACACATAAATGTATATAAAAAATTAAAAGTCTTCCAAACATTCATGTTTGAATGAATTATTCATTATCTTATTTCCATTTGATGTCATTATTGGGCAATTTTTTCAGTGTTAAACAAAAGCCATAAATAATTCCTGACAAACAGATTTTTATGATGAAATAAATTTCTCTTCAGTATGAAACTGATGCTACATCTAAGGTTATTCCGGAAACATAATTACCGGCGAAAAGATAAAATTTCATAAAATTCAACCAGATAAGTATTGCATGACACAAATATGGAAGACCTTGTATCCAAATCTCTGTGCATTTATGTCTTTTTACATGTTTCAATGCATCTGGGGACATGATTGACCGGATACATATCAGAGTTAAAATATTGTTACAGAATAAAATTTTGTTTATTTAAGAATTACGACAAAAGATTTCTAAAAATTTAGATAAGATCTGAAATCTTGTCCGTTCTTCAACGTTTGTATAAGGCTTTGTACTTTTAAATAAATTCCCCTTGGTCAGTCCTGATGAGAAGTTGGTAAGTAAAAATGCGTATATGATGCAAATAAAGTGTAACGTTATTGTTGCTGAGTTTTCCTCTCGTCAATACACTGTAAAACCAAGTGTAACTGAATTTCATTCATACCAGTTGAAATTCCGCACATGTCAAACTGTAACCTGATATTGGGTTTATCAGCAGAAGATTCATAATTTCTCTATAAAACTTAATAAATAGTAGACAGCAACCTGTTTAATGTTACGTTTTTTGGAAGAGTATAACCATTAACCTCTGCTGGCATCCCTGTCCTCAGTAGTGTTCCATGTCTGTAACTATACCTGGATTACATTCAGAGAATCATATAATCAAATATAATTAACACATATTTCGTATATGATGTAGGTATTGATGTCATATTATAAAGATAAAGCTATTTGAATGTACCCCTGACAATTATGTCTCGACTAGGTTATGGTCAGACTTAATGTATGTCCTTTGTGTACATATTTTATAAACAAGAACCGCATGGGGTATAATATAGATCATGCATACTACATTGGATGCAAATACACCGGATCGAAAAAGATTCCATCAACACCTAGAACAAGCAAACACGAAATATATAGATGTTAATATCAACAATTAAGATCAATGTTCAGTAAATGAGTATAGTTACAAATGTTTTATAAGATCTTGCATACCACTGTGGTATGTTAAACTGCTACAATTAATAGAAAAAATATAATGGTTTTATCTCTTTTATTTTCTAAAACAATATAATATAAAATCTTTAAACATCAAACCATATACACTTTTCTTTTATATTTCCGTTTAAATTATATGAATTTTATAAAATAAGCACAGAGTCACCGACTTCGTTTGTGAAGTTGATATATTGCGTGTGTAGTGTAAAACGTCGTTTCGTTTTTTTTAAAAACGCAACGACGCCACCTTCATTTCGTTAATTTGGGGTATTTGTTTTACAGCAAAAACATCAATTTCTACCAATGAAACAACTCATCAACAGAGACAAAATAACGAACAATGTTAGAAACATAAGTATATGTCACCGTACGGCCAGTATAAATTTAACTATGATTGATTGAGAACACTAAAATGGAATTTTATTTGATGGGAGAAAGCGGGTTTAAATATAATGTTGACACATGTTTTCCTAAACTTTAGATACGTTCTACACAAATATTAAACGTATTCGAGGATGATATTCATTTATTAAAACATTTTAGCATTTTTGTTTTAATTCTTAGATTCAAGTTTAACGTGCTTAATTTGTATGCCACATTTTACCACAATATTTGAAATAGTCAATCTTCTGTCCCATTATACGGAGCCCCGCTAGGGACATTCAAAGAAAAAAAATTATATTGTGTGCAAAACTTAAATAAATTACCTGTATAGAGGTTGATAATACAATTATTACATAATATTAAACATATAGCTACGTCCAATATATGTGAGAGATTGGGAAAACGTTTAAAACTGAAAGAAACAAAACAAAATATTTTAATTGATAAATTATTTTAAAAAGTTTGGAATTCACCGGCCTATTTAAACATATTGAATATCCATAGAAAAAAGTAAAATCACAAAAATACTGAATTCCGAGGAAAATTCAAAATGGAAAGTCCCTTATCAAATGGCAAAATCAAAAGATAAAACACATCAAACGAAGGGACAACAACTGTCATATTCCAGACTTGGTACAGACATTTTCAAATGTAGAAAATAGTGGATTGAACCTCGTTTTATAGCGCTAAACCTCTCACTTGTATGACAGTCGCATCATATTCCATCACATCTACAACGATGCATGAACAAAAAAGATACAACAGGTAAAATAGTCAAAATTTAGGTACAGCAGTTATCCCGTGTCACAATCTCAAAATCAAGCAAATCGAATATCGAGGGAATTCGACTTTTATTATTGCTTAGTACTGTGCCTTAATATATTTGTACTCTTGTTCGGGAATCTGGAATTATTTCCCGTACAACTGAATGGGAGTGGCTTTAAAATTGCGCTAATGAAATCAAAATGAAATCCATACTTTTGACCTTTTAACCTTGACCAAAAGCAAATGCAGTTTTTGAATTTATTTTTATTTCAAAACATTCAACAGTTGATTTTATTTGTTTGTCGATTAAATTCTAGATCAACATATTAACAATTGCTTTGATATAATGTTCATCCCACTAGCATGATAAAGTGTTTCTAACACACATATTTTCTATGTGTAGTTTTCATGATTTTTAAACTTCATTCCGGAAGCATAATTACTTGCAAAGAGATAAAATTTCATAAAATTAAACCAGAGAAGTATATTGCATGGCACACATATAGGTGAAATTTTCATGTTAATGGAAGACCTTGTATCCAAATCTCTGGACATTTATTTCACTTTATATGTTAAAATGAATCTTGGGAAAGATTGAACGAATAAATATCAGAGTAAATTGCTGTTACAGAATAAAATTTTGTTTATTTAAGAATTACGACAAAAGATTTCTAAAAATTTAGATAAGATCTGAAATCTTGTCCGTTCTTCAACGTTTGTATAAGGCATTGTACTTTTAAATAAATTCCCCTTGGTCAGCACTGATGAGAAAGTGGTAAGTAAAAATGCGCATCTGGTGCAATAGAAAGTGTGACGTTATTGTTGCTGAGTTTTCCTCTCGTCAATACATTGTAAAACCAAGTGTAACTGAATTTCATTCATACCAGTTGAAATTCCGCACATGTCAAACTGCAACCTGATATTGGGTTTATCAGAAAAAGATTCATAATTTCCCCATAAAACTTAATAAATAGTAGACAGCAACCTGTTTAATGTTACGTTTTTTGGAAGAGTATAACCATTAACATCTGCTGGGATCCCTGTCCTCAGTAGTGTTCCATGTCTGTAACTATACCTGGATTACATTCAGGGAATCATATAATCAAATATAATTAACACATATTTCGTATATGATGTGTAGGTATTGATGCCATATTATAAAGATAAAGCTATTTAAATGCACCCCTGACGATTATGTCTCGACAAGGTAATGGACAGACGTAATGTGTGTCCTTTGTGTACATATTAATATAAACAAGCATCGTATAATATAGATCATGCATACTAAATTGGACGCAAATACTCCAGGAAGAAAAACAATCTTTTTTTTGCGATTTGAAAACCTAGCACAAGCGAACACGAAATATGTATATGTTAATCTCGACTATTAAGGCCAATGTACATCAAATGAGTATAGTTACGAAAAGTGTGTTATAAAATCTTTCATACCACTGTGGTATGTTAAACTGCTACAATTGATAAAAAAATATAATTGACTTATACCTTTTTTTCCGAAAACAAGATTATATAAAATCTTTAAAAATCGAACCATGTACACTTTTCTTTTTTCTTTTGAATTTCCGTATGAATTATATAAACTTTATAAAATAAGCAAAGAGTCACAGACAAAATAACGTACAATGTAAGAAACTTAAGTATATGTCATCCCACGGCCGTACGTCCCTTTACAACTGAGTGCAAGTGGATTTAAAAGTGTTTAAATGAGACATAATAAAATCCATGTTTGCATTTAGCCCTTTAAATATTCGAAAAAAATCTTCACCAAAGGCAAATGCATTTTTTTTTATATGTTGCTATTTCAAACCAATTTCAACAGTTTATTTTATTCCTTTGTCGATTATCTCTTCTTTTTGTCGCAAACGGAAGACTGGATTGATTACGTAATATAAAATATTTGAGGATAATGGAGAAATCGTTTTCTTAATGTCTTCCTTTTCCCTGTTGGTTATGTCCCCGTTAAGGGACGGAACTAAAACACATAACTGTAACTTATCAAATTATAGGAACTGCATTGGTGATGTTATTAAAATTTGACAAATTAATATCGTTTTAACATAAAAAAAACCCCACTTATATATGATTCAAGATTTTAGATCAAAACTATTAACAATTGCCTTGATTGGATGTTCATCCCACTAGCCTAGCATGATAAAATATTTCCAACATCATATAATCTATGTGTAGTTTTCGTGATTTTAAAACTCCGAAATATAAATTGGCATGTGGAAATTTACCCCTGCCATTTGAAAGACTGTGCAGATAATAACACAGTGTGCTTTTAAATTTGTAGCATTTAGTTATTAAAAACTTAATTTAATTAAACTAAATATACTAATTTTTCGACGCCCTTGTCATATGTTCAACTTTTATTGTGTTTTCTGAATCGAATTGAACCTTCAAAATCAGTTGATGGAAAATGTATTCGAACTAACATTAGATAACACGTTTCTATCTGAGTGTACGGTAAATAAACAATTGATGCTCCGAAGGACCTGAATTACTAACCTGGTATGTAATCATTGTATAAGTATGAGTGGAATTAGGGATATTTTCTTTCCAGTAGGATTTCATCTATGGCCAAATTAAAAACTAAGAGTAAAGTCTCACTTGTTAAAGATATGCGAAAGATACCAGAGGGACAGTGAAACTCAAAAGACGAAAATAAACTGACAACGCAATGGCTGAAAAAGGAAAAAGACCAACACACAAACAATACTACTCAAAGCACTGTAATACAAATGTCATTATCTTATAGGTGAAAACTAGTAATATATATCGAGATACATTCAATAAGAGGAAGGTAATTCAAATGACAACATAAAACGTTATTACCTGGCGAAACGAGTTAAACAAAACTGTTATAATTATTCTGTACTTGAAACAGTCACGTAAACCTTATTACGACGTTTTTTTTTTGTGGTTTTATTTCCAGCAAAAACACTTATCTGCAAATGATACAACTCTCTATTGCAGGCAATTAGCGTAAAAATTAAACTGCAGTTACAGGAGGTCACGGTTTGGCTGGCTATTGGTACTTTACGGAACGGAACGGAACGGAAAGGAATTTCATTTAAGGTATCCAAAGGGGGCATTTATCAAAATTTCGAAAAATCTTTAAAACAAAACAAACTTTAAAATTTCTGTGTTTTACGGTTTTCCATATACAAATAACACAAATGTATACTTAATCTCATCTTCACAGGTGAAATGTGTAATAATGTATAACATCGGAAAATATTCTGTAGATGAATATGTCGGATTGTCCTGATAAATTATCATGAAATTAACGCATTTGCAAGTCATGCAGTATGATATCTAGACTGACCTCACGTCGTCCTTGATTAGAGACAGTGATCAAAATGAATCTGATTTAAACTTTTTAATTTATTTTTCCGTTCCGTTCCGTTCCGTTCCGTTCCGTTCCGCAAAGTACCAATTGCTCTGAGGAATTGGTATTTAACGGAAAAAACGGAAACAGACATCTTTAATGTAATTAAAGCAGTATGATAAAAAAAAATTGTCTGACACCTCTTTTTGCATGAGTGGTATGTGTTTTAGATAGCATTTTCGACTTGATCAATAATAAAAAATTTAACACAAAGGCAGGTTACACAAAAAGTCTTTCTCCTTCCATCGGTAATTATATTTTAAAAAAGAGGCCTTCAACAGCCCGTTCCGACGATGATTAGAGACAGTGATCAAGTTGAATCTGATGTAAACTTTTTAATTTATTTTTCCGTTCCGTTCCGTTCCGCAAAGTACCAATTGCTCTGAGGAATTGGTATTTAACGGAAAAAACGGAAACAAACATCTTTAATGTAATTAAAGCAGTATGATAAAAAAAAATTGTCTGACACCTCTTTTTGCATGAGTGGTATGTGTTTTAGATAGCATTATCGACTTGATCAATAATAAAAAATTTAACACAAAGGCAGGTTACACAAAAAGTCTTTCTCCTTCCATCGGTAATTATATTTTAAAAAAGGGGCCTTCAACAGCCCGTTCCGACGATGATTAGAGACAGTGATCAAGTTGAATCTGATGTAAACTTTTTAATTTATTTTTCCGTTCCGTTCCGTTCCGCAAAGTACCAATTGCTCTGAGGAATTGGTATTTAACGGAAAAAACGGAAACAGACATCTTTAATGTAATTAAAGCAGTATGATAAAAAAAAATTGTCTGACACCTCTTTTTGCATGAGTGGTATGTGTTTTAGATAGCATTTTCGACTTGATCAATAATAAAAAATTTAACACAAAGGCAGGTTACACAAAAAGTCTTTCTCCTTCCATCGGTAATTATATTTTAAAAAAGAGGCCTTCAACAGCCCGTTCCGACGATGATTAGAGACAGTGATCAAGTCGAATCTGATGTAAACTTTTTAATTTATTTTTCCGTTCCGTTCCGTTCCGCAAAGTACCAATTGCTCTGAGGAATTGGTATTTAACGGAAAAAACGGAAACAGACATCTTTAATGTAATTAAAGCAGTATGATAAAAAAAAATTGTCTGACACCTCCTTTTGCATGAGTGGTATGTGTTTTAGATAGCATTATCGACTTGATCAATAATAAAAAAATTAACACAAAGGCAGGTTACACAAAAAGTCTTTCTCCTTCCATCGGTAATTATATTTTAAAAAAGGGGCCTTCAACAGCCCGTTCCGTCGATGATTAGAGACAGTTGGTGGATCAAGTTGAATCTGATGTTAACTTTTTAATTTATTTTTCCGTTCCGTTCCGTTCCGCAAAGTACCAATTGCTCTGAGGAATTGGTATTTAACGGAAAAAACGGAAACAGACATCTTTAATGTAATTAAAGCAGTATGATAAAAAAAATTGTCTGACACCTCCTTTTGCATGAGTGGTATGTGTTTTAGATAGCATTATCGACTTGATCAATAATAAAGAAATTAACACAAAGGCAGGTTACACAAAAAGTCTTTCTCCTTCCATCGGTAATTATATTTTAAAAAAGGGGCCTTCAACAGCCCGTTCCGACGATGATTAGAGACAGTTGGTGGATCAAGTTGAATCTGATGTTAACTTTTTAATTTATTTTTCCGTTCCGTTCCGTTCCGCAAAGTACCAATTGCTCTGAGGAATTGGTATTTAACGGAAAAAACGGAAACAGACATCTTTAATGTAATTAAAGCAGTATGATAAAAAAAAATTGTCTGACACCTCTTTTTGCATGAGTGGTATGTGTTTTAGATAGCATTATCGACTTGATCAATAATAAAAAATTTAACACAAAGGCAGGTTACACAAAAAGTCTTTCTCCTTCCATCGGTAATTATATTTTAAAAAAGGGGCCTTCAACAGCCCGTTCCGACGATGATTAGAGACAGTGATCAAGTTGAATCTGATGTAAACTTTTTAATTTATTTTTCCGTTCCGTTCCGTTCCGCAAAGTACCAATTGCTCTGAGGAATTGGTATTTAACGGAAAAAACGGAAACAGACATCTTTAATGTAATTAAAGCAGTATGATAAAAAAAATTGTCTGACACCTCTTTTTGCATGAGTGGTATGTGTTTTAGATAGCATTTTCGACTTGATCAATAATAAAAAATTTAACACAAAGGCAGGTTACACAAAAAGTCTTTCTCCTTCCATCGGTAATTATATTTTAAAAAAGAGGCCTTCAACAGCCCGTTCCGACGATGATTAGAGACAGTGATCAAGTTGAATCTGATGTAAACTTTTTAATTTATTTTTCCGTTCCGTTCCGTTCCGCAAAGTACAAATTGCTCTGAGGAATTGGTATTTAACGGAAAAAACGGAAACAGACATCTTTAATGTAATTAAAGCAGTATGATAAAAAAAAATTGTCTGACACCTCCTTTTGCATGAGTGGTATGTGTTTTAGATAGCATTATCGACTTGATCAATAATAAAAAATTTAACACAAAGGCAGGTTACACAAAAAGTCTTTCTCCTTCCATCGGTAATTATATTTTAAAAAAGGGGCCTTCAACAGCCCGTTCCGACGATGATTAGAGACAGTGATCCAGTTGAATCTGATGTAAACTTTTTAATTTATTTTTCCGTTCCGTTCCGTTCCGCAAAGTACCAATTGCTCTGAGGAATTGGTATTTAACGGAAAAAACGGAAACAGACATCTTTAATGTAATTAAAACAGTATGATAAAAAAAAATTGTCTGACACCTCTTTTTGCATGAGTGGTATGTGTTTTAGATAGCATTTTCGACTTGATCAATAATAAAAAATTTAACACAAAGGCAGGTTACACAAAAAGTCTTTCTCCTTCCATCGGTAATTATATTTTAAAAAGAGGCCTTCAACAGCCCGTTCCGACGATGATTAGAGACAGTGATCAAGTTGAATCTGGTGTAAACTTTTTAATTTATTTTTCCGTTCCGTTCCGTTCCGCAAAGTACCAATTGCTCTGAGGAATTGGTATTTAACGGAAAAAACGGAAACAGACATCTTTAATGTAATTAAAGCAGTATGATAAAAAAAATTGTCTGACACCTCTTTTTGCATGAGTGGTATGTGTTTTAGATAGCATTTTCGACTTGATCAATAATAAAAAATTTAACACAAAGGCAGGTTACACAAAAAGTCTTTCTCCTTCCATCGGTAATTATATTTTAAAAAAGAGGCCTTCAACAGCCCGTCTCGACGATGATTAGAGACAGTGATCAAGTTAAATCTGATGTAAACTTTTTAAGTTTTTTAGATGAAAATAACAAATCTTCCAACAAAATGACTAAAATGTATAAAACCAATGCATGAATATCGCCCAACAAACATTCATGTAATCTATATTTATTGTAGCATGCTAACATAAGAAATCAGAGCTATTTAAAACGTTTCTCTTGTTAAAATGTTTCTTAGGAGAGGATCTGTTTTTGCCAAACTTTTAACAATTATTTAAGAGTGCTCAACTAAATAGAAATTTGTATAGTGAAAAAGTCTTCTCTATAATGATAACAATTATCTTTGCTGTTTCTGAACACCTCAAATATATGTACACAACTCTTAACATGGGCGATCTAATATTAAACAGAATTTTAATTTAACTAAACAAGTTGTACTATTACACCATTGCTCTTGAGGGGATAGAGCGCTCACGGCGACTTGAACAGCGCCTCATTATATAGATCAAGATCCGAAATCGGCAGCTTTGAATTATGCGTGTTATATTTGTTTATTGCTTTTTTTTCTAGAAACCGGAAACGCTGTTTTTCTCGCTTTTTATTGGTTTACATTTAGTAGTGAGTGCAAGTAAAGGGGTCTCTTATAACTTACTATATTGGATGTGATTTGTTCATTGTTGAATGCCATTAGGCATACGATGTTTTATTGGGGTATACATCTTTATTTGTTCGTCTTTTGATAAAAGTTGTCTCATTTGTAATCATACCCTGTAATAACAACCACAGTTGAGTTGCACGTTTTATTTTTAATAAGGGCAGTTACAAGGATGGGGAAGGTAACGAAGTCACCTATGCATAAGTATTAACTACATGATAACAGCAAACTACATGATAACAATTGATTGATATTACATCTCTCTTTCTCTCGCAAATGAAACTAATTGAAGAATTTTAAAAGTCTCTAATCGCACTCACAAATTGAATTAAATTGAATTGTCAATATATGAAAATTTCGGATTTCGGAACTAGCAACTTTAAAGTCTATTCTAATGAAAACTAAAAAAAAAAAATGAAACTCGCTCATAAAGTTCTACGCTAATATGAGAAAACTTAAAAGTCTAATTCACAAAATTTTACAAATCAAGCTTCTCTGGTTTCTTGACAAGCCTTCCTGATTTAGTCATTGTCACATCTGAGCGCATCACTTCCTCGTCGCGTTCTTTACTTACATCTAGCTTATTGTCATTTGCTTCTTTCGGGGCGGTCTCGATTCTATTAGGTAGATTGTCTAATTCGAAATTGTCACTTGTTGTCTCACGGTTAATGTCCTTGGAGGCTGTTTCGGTAGAAGTACGCAAGTGTTTACGATTTCTCCTGTACAAGCGATTGTTTTCTGAATCGGACCTTTGCACAATATAAGATCTCGGTTTGTCGCTGTGCTTGACAGTAGTTCCTGGTTTCCATTCCTTCGAGCCGGGTAAAGGTGTCATACGCACGGCACATTTATCATTTATTGTTGGTAATTCTTTCACTCCTCTGCGTTTGTCATAATAAAACTTTTGCTTTTCTTTCTCGCGGTCAAAGTGTCTTTTTACATTCATTGAGTTGTTCATATTAGGCTTCAACACTTCTTTTGACGTAGGCAGAGTATTTCTCGGTCGTCTACCCATTAGAAGTTGGGAAGGCGACAAGTCAATTCCTTCTAATGGTGTAGTACGGTAATCTAATAGGCTCAAATGTTTGTCATCAGATTTTCTCCAGAGATTTTTAACGGTTTGTATTGATCTTTCGGCTTCACCATTTGCACTTTGAAAATGTGGACTCGATGTTTGGTGGTCAATTCCGAGTTCATTACTGAACTTCTTAAACTCGGACGAACTAAACTGTGGTCCATTATCTGAACGTAATGTAGTTGGTATTCCATGTGTTGCAAATATGGATTTTAGCGCTTCAACTATAGCTGTAGTATTGGTTGAATTCAACGGTAACACATCAATGTACTTAGAATAATAATCCACGGTAAGTAAGACGCCTCCGGGTGCGGGAATTTCTCGCTACATTGAAGACCTGTTGGTGACCCTCTGCTGTTGTTTTTTATTTGGTCGGGTTGTTGTCTCTTTGACACATTCCCCATATCCATTCTCAATTTTATGTAAGCTTTACTCTGAAAGTCAAACAAGTCACATCCAACTAACATATACGGTAGATCCGGGGTCGGAGTAGGTTTAAGCGGTTCAGCTGGCTGCTGATTTTGATATGACGCGCAAAGCGCACAATTTTCAATATATCGCTCAACTTCTGTATTCATACGTGGCCAGTACATTACTTCTCGAGCACGTTTCTTGCATTTTGTCATGCCAAGATGAGATTTGTGTATGAGTTTTAACATGTTGTCACGCAAACTGAGCGGAATCACAATTTTAAGTCCCTTGTAAATAATTCCATCAAGAACAGATAACTGATCACGAGAATCCCAGTACTCTCGGACTTCAAACGGAGTTTCGACTTTAAGATCTGGCCATCCTTTAAGAATTATTTCATTAAGTTCAAACAATTCGGATTTCGTTGCATCCTGTATTTCGGAATATTTGTCCTTGCTGACTGATATCATGCAAATCATGTCCTGGACGATATCTCCTTCTTCAGTATTGTTTTCTACGGACAAAAATGCTCTCGATAAAGCGTCGGATATTTTCATGTCTTTTCCTTTCCGATAACACACTTGAATGTCGTACCATTGTAATTTTAACATCATTTTCTGTATACGAAGCGGTGCTGCTAATAATGGCTTTTTAAAAATTTGTTCTAGCGGTTTATGGTCGTTATGTATGATAGTTTTCTTCCCAAAAATATAACAATGAAACTTCTTCGTACTGAACACTATGGAGAGCATCTCCTTCTCAATCTGTGCATAACGTTTTTCAGACTCAGATAAGGAACGAGATGCATAAGCAATAACACGGCCTTCTTGCATTAAAACGGCGCCTAGCCCTTCTTGACTAGCATCACACTTGATTTCAACAGGTTTCTTAACATCGAAAAATGCAAGAACTGGCGTTGTACTTCACAAACGCTTCAATTCATGAAAGCTCTTTTCCTGTTCGTATTCCCATATGAATAAAACATCAAATTTCAATAGTGTCCTCAACGGAGCATCCACTTGACTGAGATTTGGTATAAACTTTGAAAGGTACTGAACAAGTCCTAAGAATCTACGAACACCTTCCTTGTTTTGTGGAGCAGGCATTTCGACTACAGCCTGGATTTTAGCAGGATCCGGTAGGAGTCCTTTGTCGGTGATAACATGGCCCATGTACGCAACTTTAGCTTTTCTCACAAAGCATTTATCAAAATTTAAACGTAAGTTATGTTTAGTAGCACGTTCAACCACTTGTTTCAGAATTTTGTCATGTTCTTCCATGTTTCGGCCTGCAATAAGAATGTCATCTATAATAGCGGTAGCTCCTATAATGCCTTCGAGCATCTGATCCATAATACGCTGGTATATTTCTGGTGCGGACTTGATTCCGAAAGGTAAGCGTAACCATCTATATCGGCCAATCGGAGTATTGAAAGTTGTCAAATATGAAGACGGTTCTTCTAGTTTAATTTGTAGGAATCCAGACTTAGCATCTAGTACCGAAAATACTTTAGCATCTGGTATCAACGGTATTACGTCTTCAATTGTCTTTAACGGATAGTTTTCACGTTGAATCACTTCGTTCAGATCTTTCGGGTCGATACAAATTCTGACTTTGTCCTTTCTAAGTGCGACTACCATGGAACTGACCCACTCTGTCGGTTCTTCAACTTTTGTTATGTAACCGTTTTCTTCCATGTTTCTAAGTTCAGTTATCGCTTTTTCCTTAATAGCGGCAGGAATTCGTCTCGGTGCATGCACTTCACCCTTTGCATTTTCAGCTACTGTGAGTCGATATTCACCTGGTAATGTTCCAGATGTTTTTATCAGTTCTGGAAAGTCATGTGACAATTCATTTGGCTTAGCAATTTCCTCTATAGTGTCAATTGTGTCTATTCTTTTCACGAGATTCAAACTCTCTGCAAAGTCGCCACTGATAATATTGTCCTGTTCCATATCGACAATTTCAAAAGTTTCATAAATTTCACGATCCTTGAATATAACCGGAAGTCTTATTTTACCGATCTGTTGAATCTTGTGTCCTGTGTACGATTTCAGAATTTTCTTTGAATCGGTAATTTCAAACATTTTACTCTTTAATTCTAATTTATTGAGTGATTTCTTGGAAATTATACTACACTTTGCACCGGTGTCAATTCTGACCGGAAGTGCCTTGTCACCGATGTGAACGTCTACAATCCATCTATCTTCTGAGTTTCGCCAAGTCTCAGTTTTTACCGTTGATATGTATAATAATTCATCTCCACTATCTTGACTATCACAACTGTTCTGATCTACTTCTTGAATCATGTTGATTTTTCTAAGTCTCTTTCTACAAACTTTTAACCAATGATCAGGCTTTTTGCAGTATTTACATGTTGTGCCTTTTACTGGACATCTGTTGTTTCCATGCGTTGTTCCACAATTTCCACATTTTGACTGATGATCATGATGATAGGTATCTTGTCTTCTTTTATCTTGTTTATTGTTATTTTGAGTGTTTACAGGCGGTCTACGGTATTGTTGTTTTGTACCTTTGTGATCTTTCTTTTTGTCGTAAGAGTGTTCACTGACGCGTAGAATTTCTTCGCCACGAATCATTTTGAGTTAGTTTTTGTGATAGTTCAAATTGTTGCCCAATCTCAATAGCTTTTGCTATAGTCAAATCTGAGCCTTTGTCAAGCATTCTCTCTTGAACTTTTGAATGTTTAACGCCACTGATTATTAGATCTATCAAGATATCTTCGGTGTTTCCATAGTCACAGTCCATTAATAATAATCTGAGGTCTTTAACAAAATTATCAAAGTTCTCACCTTCAGTTTGTTTCCTTTGACATGCTTTAAATCTGGCTACACGTTTATTTGTCCTAGGGCGGATGTATGTTTCCAGTTTTCCTAGAATTATGTCGGGGTTGTCTTGCTCATTTTCTTGCCACACAAAAGTTTTGTAGACTTCACGTCCTTGTTGTCCAATCCATAGTCCTAACCAACCTGCGCGGTCAGCAGGCTCTGCCTTAACTAGGGGACCCTTGAATGTAAACTCAACATGTTGTTTGAATCTTTGAAATTCTTGGTACACGTCTGGTGCACCCCAATTTAAGGTAGATGGGGTGTCTAAATTATAATCCATAGAATCTTTTAATAATTTGCCAAAATGTAGTTCATATCCTGCTTGTTTAAAAACATTAATAAAAAGAATGGGTCACCAGACTTATTTTCACACTATAGGGTGTGCAAAATTGTCAAGATTTTGTATAGATTATGCATGGAAAACCCATTTTTCCGCCATAAAACACAAACAATACCATAGAATTTTGAGATAAAATATGAGAAGATAGCTCCTATATTATGCTTTCAGATAAGAAAAAGAAAAAATGGGGTCACCGGACTCGTTTTCTTGATACATGTAAAAATGGGTAAATTCCTAACACATTCTATTGTAAAAGTAACACTATCTGAATTATCTGCCCTTGCATTTGAGTTGCCTCCCCTTATTTGACAAAGTTGGAAAAAATATAATCAAACATAGGAATTCTTATATTTGTAAAATACAATTAAAAATATGATCAAACATTGCATTTTCTATATTATAATGAAAATTCTTACACATAAATTACCTACTCCTATAAAAATTTGCACATTTCATCAAAGATCTAGACCTTGTTTTCTAGTATTTCAAAATCCAAAATGGAGGAAGACACCCTATCTACCTTAATGATGGGTGTTCGAACTGAAACCCGGTTGCCATACTTGTTACTGATCAATGTCACCTGTTGTACACAAATTGTGCAATAATATTCTCTAAAATATCTTCCGGACGTTACTGCTGACAGGATTAATTGAATTGTTACTTAAATTCCGGCGTGTAATACGTCAAAACATCTGACACCATGTAATAACAACCACAGTTGAGTTGCACGTTTTATTTTTAATAAGGGCAGTTACAAGGATGGGGAAGGTAACGAAGTCACCTATGCATAAGTATTAACTACATGATATAGCATATTAATCTATTGCAATAAAAAATCATAATATCTAATAAAATTTGTAGATTTAGCTAACAAAGTCCTTATATTTGTATAAAGTAACATTCGTTTATAGTGGAACATTGTTTTAAAGTTGAATAAGCTACAATTAAAAATTGCTTGCTGGTCACTCTCTGTGATTACCATTATATTACGCTGGTTCATTTCCCAATCAATCTGTCACCAAGGGAAGATAAATAAATCGATTTTCGTTCATAGTCTTTTTCAAAAATGATGAACGGTTCTTTATATTAGTTTCATTTGCGAGAGAAAGAGAGATGTAATATCATTCAATTGTTATCATGTAGTTTGCTGTTATCATAACAGCAAACTACATGATAACAATTGAATGATATTACATACCCATTATGTCTGCTATGTTTATATAGACTACACTGCATTGGCTCTGCGATTCCAGTTTCCTTCTGTCGTCGTCAGGCAAGTATAATATTACATGAACATTCCTTCTGTCATCGTTGATTGAATTTATTTCCAAAAGAAGAATCATGAAATTTATAGTAGGATAAACAAAGAAGATTAACACATAAATTTTTATTTATATTCAAACCAAATTAAATCAAAATTCAAATCCCGTGTCTACTCTTAAAAAAATTCCTTCTGTCATCGTTGATTGAATTTATTTCCAAAAGAAGAATCATGAAATTTATAGTAGGATAAACAAAGAAGATTAACACATAAATTTTTATTTATATTCAAACCAAATTAAATCAAAATTCAAATCCCGTGTCTACTCTTAAAAAGTTTGCGTACAAGGATCTGACAACACTCCGTTTTACTTTCTGTCCTGGTAGTTTTTACATCAGCTAATAAAAATTTAAGCTTTCAAATTTTAAAAGTGTGTATTAATCCGACAAATTAAGAGAACCTCAAAAGATCTTTAAACAGAAAGTAAAATTGAGCGTTTTCAGATCCTTATAAGCAACGTATCGACACATTTTATATGATCTTTAGGGACAGACCATTTAACTTGCAGAGGGGGAGGCATGCGCGCATTTTATTTTTATTTTTGGGAAGTGGCGCGACAAATTATTTTTTTTCAAATTTAACATTATTTTTTATGGTAAATATCCTCTGTCAAAATTTTTTTTCTCCCTTTGCTGGCCAAATTATTTATTTTCTCTATTCAGAATCAACATATTTATTTACGAAAAAAAACATTAAATCAATTTTCAATAAGGCTCTCTATAGACACAATATTAACAACATGAATAAACATAATCTACTACTACGGGTTTTTTTTAACGACCTTGACAAAAGCCCTTGCACGGTTGATATAAACCAAATCAATCTAGCAATACACAATGATGAATAATAGTATAAATATTAAATTACATAAACAAATACATGAACAAAACGGATTACATGATAGTGTTTTGAGTTTTATTGTTAAAATATATAATGATTTGTAAGTATACTTGAATGACGATACATTTTTTTGATTTCTTTGGATAGTGAATTCCACACCTTTTGACCACTAAAAGAAAAGCTTGGTTTGTATAATTCTGTATTTGATTTTGGAACAATACAATTATCTGAAAATGAGAGTCGAGTACTGTATGATTGTTTGCTATTTGTATTGACAAGTATTGGGGTACCAATCCATTGTTTTATTCATACATTAATAAGGACTTGTGGTATAATATTCTATTACATGTATTTACTGGAATTATTCCAGATTCTTTAAAAAGTTCAACAGATGGTTTTTGAAAATCGTGTTCATTTAAAATAATTCTAGCTTCCCTTTTTTGTAATTTAAGCAAACTGTCGATTAAAAATGTGTTACAGTTGCCCCATATTGAACATCAGTAGTCAAAATTTGGAAGAATGTATGCATTATAAAATAAAATTCTTGCATTATGATTTAAATATTTCTTGATCCTTTTTAGTAGAGCTAAAGGAAGAATTTACCTTAAAGTTTTTAATAACATATTTGATATGATCAGACCAAGACAGAGTTGCGTCCACAAAAATACCAAGGACTTGTTCACGCTGACTTTCATTAATATATTGATTATTAATGAAGATATTAAAAGGTTCATTACACATAACAGAAAGTTTGTGTTTTGAACATAAACACATTTTCTTTGTTTTGGATACATTGATTAACATTTTGTTTTCATCACACCAATGAGAAATATTTTCTAACACAGTATTTAGTGTCTGGCTATACAACTTTTGTTTTTACCAGTAACAGAAATAGTACTATCATCAGCCAAAAGATCACTGTTATGATTTGGATTACACAAAGGCAAAAAATTAATGAATAATAAGAATAATATGGGACCTTAAACGAACCCTTGAGGTACACCTGTTTTTACTTTTAATACACCTGAAAAAGTATTTGAAATGTATACAACCTGCTGTCTATCAGTTAGATATGAAGTAAGCCAGTGCAGTGAAGAATAAGAAAATCTGTATTTTTGTAATTTCTGGAGAAGCAGTTTATGATGAAGAACATCAGAAGCTTTACAAAGATCCAGAAATACTGCTCCTACTAATTCGCCTTCATCAATTGCTTTTAACCATTTATCTAACAAAGTTGTCATGGCAGTTTGACAGGAATAGTTCGAACGAAAACCTGATTGCAGGACATACAACAGATTATATGTGTCCGTATAGTTCATTAAATAATTGTTTACGTGTCTCTCAAGTATTTTAGATACTAATTGTAAAAATGCAATTGGTCTGTAATTAAATACATCATTTTTTAACATTTATTTTCAAAAACTGGTATGACTTTATAGCTAGTTTGAATAATGATGGATAAACTGATTTTTTAATGCTTGAATTAAAAATTTGACATAAGGGAACTGAAATAAGATGAGAAGTAATTTTTAAAAACTTTGCACTGATATTATCAAGACTGCTTTTATTACATTACAGATGCCTGTTTCCGTTCGATTCCGTTAAATACCAATTCCTCAGAGCAATTGGTACTTTGCGGAACGGAACGGAACGGAAAAATAAATTAAAAAGTTTAAATCAGATTCAACTGGATCACTGTCTCTAATCATCGTCGGAACGGGCTGTTGAAGGCCCCTTTTTTTAAATATAATTACCGATGGAAGGAGAAAGACTTTTTGTGTAACCTGCCTTTGTGTTAAATTTTTTATTATTGATCAAGTCGAAAATGCTATTTAAAACACATACCACTCATGCAAAAAGAGGTGTCAGACAATTTTTTTTTTATCATACTGCTTTAATTACATTAAAGATGTCTGTTTCCGTTTTTTCCGTTAAATACCAATTCCTCAGAGCAATTGGTACTTTGCGGAACGGAACGGAACGGAAAAATAAATTAAAAAGTTAACATCAGATTCAACTTGATCCACCAACTGTCTCTAATCATCGTCGGAACGGACTGTTGAAGGCCCCTTTTTTAAAATATAATTACCGATGGAAGGAGAAAGACTTTTTGTGTAACCTGCCTTTGTGTTAATTTTTTTATTATTGATCAAGTCGATAATGCTATCTAAAACACATACCACTCATGCAAAAGGAGGTGTCAGACAATTTTTTTTATCATACTGCTTTAATTACATTAAAGATGTCTGTTTCCGTTTTTTCCGTTAAATACCAATTCCTCAGAGCAATTGGTACTTTGCGGAACGGAACGGAACGGAAAAATAAATTAAAAAGTTTACATCAGATTCAACTTGATCACTGTCTCTAATCATCGTCGGAACGGGCTGTTGAAGGCCTCTTTTTAAAAATATAATTACCGATGGAAGGAGAAAGACTTTTTGTGTAACCTGCCTTTGTGTTAAATTTTTTATTATTGATCAAGTCGAAAATGCTATCTAAAACACATACCACTCATGCAAAAAGAGGTGTCAGACAATTTTTTTTATCATACTGCTTTAATTACATTAAAGATGTCTGTTTCCGTTTTTTCCGTTAAATACCAATTCCTCAGAGCAATTGGTACTTTGCGGAACGGAACGGAACGGAAAAATAAATTAAAAAGTTTACATCAGATTCAACTTGATCACTGTCTCTAATCATCGTCGGAACGGGCTGTTGAAGGCCCCTTTTTTAAATATAATTACCGATTGAAGGAGAAAGACTTTTTGTGTAACCTGCCTTTGTGTTAAATTTTTTATTATTGATCAAGTCGATAATGCTATCTAAAACACATACCACTCATGCAAAAAGAGGTGTCAGACAATTTTTTTTTATCATACTGCTTTAATTACATTCAAGATGTCTGTTTCCGTTTTTTCCGTTAAATACCAATTCCTCAGAGCAATTGGTACTTTGCGGAACGGAACGGAACGGAAAAATAAATTAAAAAGTTAACATCAGATTCAACTTGATCCACCAACTGTCTCTAATCATCGTCGGAACGGGCTGTTGAAGGCCCCTTTTTTAAAATATAATTACCGATGGAAGGAGAAAGACTTTTTGTGTAACCTGCCTTTGTGTTAATTTTTTTATTATTGATCAAGTCGATAATGCTATCTAAAACACATACCACTCATGCAAAAGGAGGTGTCAGACAATTTTTTTTTATCATACTGCTTTAATTACATTAAAGATGTCTGTTTCCGTTTTTTCCGTTAAATACCAATTCCTCAGAGCAATTGGTACTTTGCGGAACGGAACGGAACGGAAAAATAAATTAAAAAGTTTACATCAGATTCAACTTGATCACTGTCTCTAATCATCGTCGGAACGGGCTGTTGAAGGCCTCTTTTTTAAAATATAATTACCGATGGAAGGAGAAAGACTTTTTGTGTAACCTGCCTTTGTGTTAAATTTTTTATTATTGATCAAGTCGAAAATGCTATCTAAAACACATACCACTCATGCAAAAAGAGGTGTCAGACAATTTTTTTTTATCATACTGCTTTAATTACATTAAAGATGTCTGTTTCCGTTTTTTCCGTTAAATACCAATTCCTCAGAGCAATTGGTACTTTGCGGAACGGAACGGAACGGAAAAATAAATTAAAAAGTTTACATCAGATTCAACTTGATCACTGTCTCTAATCATCGTCGGAACGGGCTGTTGAAGGCCTCTTTTTTAAAATATAATTACCGATGGAAGGAGAAAGACTTTTTGTGTAACCTGCCTTTGTGTTAAATTTTTTATTATTGATCAAGTCGATAATGCTATCTAGAACACATACCACTCATGCAAAAAGAGGTGTCAGACAATTTTTTTTTATCATACTGCTTTAATTACATTAAAGATGTCTGTTTCCGTTTTTTCCGTTAAATACCAATTCCTCAGAGCAATTGGTACTTTGCGGAACGGAACGGAACGGAAAAATAAATTAAAAAGTTTACATCAGATTCAACTTGATCACTGTCTCTAATCATCCTCGGAACGGGCTGTTGAAGGCCTCTTTTTTAAAATATAATTACCGATGGAAGGAGAGACTTTTTGTGTAACCTGCCTTTGTGTTAAATTTTTTATTATTGATCAAGTCGAAAATGCTATCTAAAACACATACCACTCATGCAAAAAGAGGTGTCAGACAATTTTTTTTTATCATACTGCTTTAATTACATTAAAGATGTCTGTTTCCGTTTTTTCCGTTAAATACCAATTCCTCAGAGCAATTGGTACTTTGCGGAACGGAACGGAACGGAACGGAAAAATAAATTAAAAAGTTTAAATCAGATTCATTTTGATCACTGTCTCTAATCAAGGACGACGTGAGGTCAGTCTAGATATCATAATGCATGACTTGCAAATGCGTTAATTTCATGATAATTTATCAGGACAATCCGACATATTCATCTACAGAATATTTTCCGATGTTATACATTATTACACATTTCACCTGTGAAGATGAGATTAAGTATACATTTGTGTTATTTGTATATGGAAAACCGTAAAACACAGAAATTTTAAAGTTTGTTTTGTTTTAAAGATTTTTCGAAATTTTGATAAATGCCCCCTTTGGATACCTTAAATGAAATTCCTTTCCGTTCCGTTCCGTTCCGTTCCGTTCCGTTCCGTTCCGTAAAGTACCAATAGCCGTTTGGCTCATTTTTATTTAACTATCTCCATTTTACAATATTAAAATAGACATTTATTTGGAAATAATATTTCGAGTTCTTTTTTAGAAAAGTCTGTACCATATCACATCTTTTGCCTCTTGCCTTTTGCCTCAAAACTTAATACTAAAATGAATATGTTATGTCAATCATGTACGTCGGTCATTTTCAAAAGTTGGCTCATTACAACTAAATGAACGGGGTTTTAAATTGTTGCAAATAAAAAATTGAAATCCATGTTTTATCTCAGAGTATTTAAGAAACAAATAACCTTCACCAAATGCAAATGCACATTCAATACACAATATTTATAACAATCAATTTAAATAGTTTATTCATTTGTCGATTATCCCTTTATTTCTGATAAATAGTTATTTTTGTCGCAACAGGAAAAAGGGAATGATTACGTAACATTAAATAGTTATGGTAAATGTTAAAATCTTATACAAGTTCTTTATGCATTTTGTTTTCCTTTTAGTTATGTCCCAATTACGGGACAGAACTGTATTTCGTCAAATTAATGAAATTTGAAAAAAAGCATTGATGATGCTATTAAAACTAGACACATAACGATCGTTATAAACATAATAAAAACCCTATATTTATAATTTGAAAATTTAAGATCAAAACGATTATGATACAAAACTATAAGCGATTGCTTTGTTTTTCAGGTTTATCCCACTAGGACACTGTAGGATGCTTAACGGTTTCTAACATCATATTTTACATGTGTCGGTCTTTTGAAATATATGTTGGCATCAGGACATTAATCACTCCCTATTGTAAAGATTAATTGTTTTATCTTCAAAATGTGTAGATTGACTAAGTGTTCGTTTATAAACATGTGAGGCGACTAAAACAAACCCAGTGCAGAAGTGTTTAACGTTTAATCTGAAGTCTTTAACTATTTTACATTTAACAATTTTCACGAAAATTAATATACTAATTTGTCACCGCTTTTGTCATAATATTACTTCTTTTATCGTTTTGGTTCTGTTTTTTCAATCGATTTTAAATGCAAAAGTTGATGAAAAATGCATTAGAACAAGATAAAGATAAAGCGTATCAAACGTCTCTATTCGAGTGTTAGGTAAATAAGAACGCGATAGACCTGTATTGTTAACCTGGTATTTAATCAAAACATTGTCTCAGTCTGAGTAGAATTAGTCATGATATTTTCTATCCACTAGGATGCTATCCTAGCATAAGATTTCAAAACAAAATTATTTTCCTACTTTTATGTGAATAAATGTTATAGAGTATTTCAGAATACCAAACTTCAATGTTAATTAAAAAAGAGGAAGTCAATAAAACTGATAAAAATCAAACGTTTTGAACCAACAGAACCAGTTAAACTGACTTAATAATAAAATCATATGAAAAATCTACCAAACATGCAAAAAAAAAAAGAAGGTTTAAAACTATTATATAGGACACTCGGGCTTAATTCTTGATGGATTATCGACAGTATAGTGTCGTGAAGAATTGTTAACTGATTGTTTTCAGTTTTTCGGATTTTTTTATAAACATTTTCTATTTTTATGATAAATTGGGAATGTGTCAATGAAACACAGATGATGTCTCTGCTTAAACGTAAATCATAAAAGGACATAGTTCATGGACGTAAATAACCAAAATTAAAACGTGGTCAGTGTATTGTGGTAATAAGCATTGCGTATCAGTTCCATAACATTTGGTTGAGGCAAACTAAAGTAAGAGTACGGAGACTAAAGTTTTGGACATACACATGTACGTATGGATGGACAAAGGTAACATTAAACACACTCTCTGTCGCCGCGGAGGCATACAAACAATCAAAGAGTACAAAGATAACGTTTGTGTTTTTTCACATTTCTATGTTTGAATATGCTAGTTGTTATCAAATAGTTCATTTCTATGTAAGTTGGCGTTTGTTTTTGTTGCACTGCAGTGTTTCTGTTGTTTGTTGTTTCCTTCCAATAGTGTGTTTTCCTTGGTTTTAGTTTGTAACCAAGATTTGTTTTCTCTCGATTAATGACTTTTGAACAGTAGTATACTACTTTTGCTTTTATTTATTGAGAGATTATTTTTCGGTGTCCTTGATAGATAGTTGCTGCTTACAAATAAGCTACTGAACAAAGCCGTGTTAATGCAGAGATCTGCTGACAAGAACGCTTCTAAACAAAACATTACTAGTGCAGAGCCGTTGCTATTAACAAGGAAACTACTAAACAAAGCCGTGTTAATGCAGAGATAATTTCTGCTGACAAGAACGCTTCTAAACAAAACATTACTAGTGCAGAGCCGTTGCTATTAACAAGGAAACTACTAAACAAAGCATTGTTAATGCAGATCATCTATATAAAAGGTAAACGGATGCCATGTTGATTGATTGTTTCTGCTCCACGATTGATTGATCATTTCGGACATATTTTGTTCCATTTGATGATTTCACAATGCTGTCTCATTTACGGATTTCTCTTGTAATGAGCTAAACAACTCACGTGAATCTATCTACAAAAAGAAAAATAACTAGGAAATAACTTCGACTTCAACTTCCTCTATCAAAGACGTCTTCCGTTTTTACTCTGAAAGTCATAGGCGGTGGGCTGATGGCATAGACTCAAAGAAATAGAGAAAACACCAGAAGGTCAGATGCAAAGTCATATTCTTTTAACATAACGCGCATTTAGAATTAATTTTAACTAAACAACATTGAGATGACACGAGAACCTATACAATATTTTTAATAAGTGAAGATTATTGACAATGTTGTGGTATTCGTAGACGTTCAAGTTTATAGCTTAGTCATATAAAAGTAAAAAAGCAACATTCTTCATAATGTAGTTTGCATAACTGCATAAGCACAGAGAAAACAATATATCATTTTACCTTCTGCGGCATTTCTATAGTATAACATACGTATATTGGTTTTTTTTTAAATTCAGAATACCGAGATATGGAAGATCCAAAACCCTAAATGATAGTAATATAGCTCACACTGGCTGAAGAGGGCCTAATATAATGTTGATGCAATGATTTTTATATAATGGAACTTATACACTCTCTATACTACACTTCCACACAATTTTATCAAATAAAAGTATTACTAAATCAAATGGTGTTTTTAAATTTAATTGCAAACGTATGTGCTGCAAGTCTTATAAAAACTTCTCCTATTTTGTAAAAGGTAATTATGTTAGATATATTAACTAGAATTATGGTAAGATGATTAACGTTTGAATAGTGTCCTCTACAACATTCAGTGTACGTTTCGGAAGTACAGTTTATAAATGGGGTGTAGGTCCTCCTATTAGTACCAATTGCGCATCTTGAATAGCAGACATATTCCTGTATTTTTATGAATCATAATAAAAGACCTTGCAAAGAAAATATGCTACACATACTTACTGGAAGATGATTAAAAAGTAATTGTGTCCTTGACAATATTTATGTATATTTCGGAAATAAAGTTTATAGATATATCGTAGGAACTCCTATGAGCACCAATTACTCTTCTTTAATAGCAGACTATTTCTGTGTTTTGAATTATAGTAAAAACCCGTCTCTTTCTAGTTAAGAAGAAGGGTTAAGCGCCCGAAACATTTTTAATCCTGCAGAATTATGTATGTGTCTTTCATGAGTCAGGAGCCGGAAATTCACTTTTTGACTTTTAATCATGTATGTCATATATTTTTTTTCTTTTATTGTTTTGTACCTAAATCAGGTCTTGAATGTTAATAAATTTGAATTGATCAGGTTGTGTGCTTTTTAACACATCATTATCTTGTATGATCTGCTAATCACCCAATTATGAAAGTTGCTGACAAAATGTGTTTTTCTCTGGACAAAACAATAAAATAATAACTGTAGCAATAATGACTCAATTCATGTCATCAATTTTATAATTGATTGTAAAATAATCAATTACGAAGAAAATCCTAAAATTCATTAGGTCTGTTCGATGTTAATTTTGACAAAAGATGAAGAACTTGATCTGTCTTTTCTAGTATCTGTATTGGATACCTAGATTTCATAAGTGTCCGAACAAACAACCGTTACGCTATAATGGTTGGCATTCTAGATGCTTTAAAAACATCTTTCTACCTTATCAAAATCTGGGTTTTTTTATAAGCAAAATTGAGCTTCAATAGTCATCAAAGGTACCAGGCTTATAATTTAATACGCCAGACGCGCGTTTCGTCTACTTAAGACTCATCAGTCTAAATCAAAATAGTTATAAAGTCATACAAGTACACAGGTGAAGAGCATTGAGGACCCACAATTCAAAAAAAAAAATACCTACCCTAGGGGCGGCGTGAATCAAATTCGGTACTTATAATAAAAATTCGTAAGGGTTCCACGGAACCCAGTGTCTCGCCTACTTTTGCTGTTAATCGCAGACTCAACACAAATGGGGAAAAACATCAATAAAAATTTCCCTCTCGATATTGTCTTTTGATTGAAAGAAGCTTCCAAGTTTGGTAAAAAAATCCGAGATAGTTTATGAATCTAATAAATGTTTTATAAACTTTAACTGCAGACTGTATGTAATGTTAACTGGAAGAAAAACTAAGTCCATTTATCAGTAAAATACGGAAAAAGTGATTTTTTTTTTACAAAATTTACTTCTGAATAATATCTTATGATCAGAAACAAGCTTTTGTCTAAGTTTGGTAGAAATCCAGGATAGTTTAAGAACATTATAAAAAATTTTAAAACTTAAACCACAGAGTGAATGTTTTGTTTCTGGCAAAAAAACTAAGTCCATTTATAAGTAAAATACGGAAAAGTGGAAATTTATTTTTACAAAATTTTCTTCTTGATACTATCTTATGATCATAAACAAGCTTCTGTTCAAGTTTGGTACAAATCAAGGATAGTTTATGAAAGTTACTTAAATTTTAAAAACTTTAACCACAGAGTGAATGTAATGTTTCCTCGCAGAAAAACTAAGTCCATTTATAAGTAAAATACGGAAAAAATGGAATTTAGTTTTTACAAAATTTACCTCTGGATACTTTCTTATGATCATAAGCTTCTGTCCAAGTTTGGTAGAAATTCAGTATAGTTTAAGAAAGTTGTTAAAATTTCAAAAACTTTAACCACAGAGTGAATATTTGTGGACGCCGCCGCCGACGACGACGACGCCGACGACGACGGAATGTAGGATCGCTTAGTCTCGCTTTTTCGACTAAAGTCGAAGGCTCGACAAAAAGAAGCAAGAACGATCCTTTAACTTCGCGTTCCGCTATTAATATGATAACGTTCTATCACTGAATATTTCAGACTTTTGTATCTATGTGAAACATATCTTTCTTTTTCAACTTGAAATCAAGATACAATAGATACAGTTAGGTACGCCTCATATCTTCACGTCAGCTCGAAATTGAAAATGAGGGTCTGTTGGTAACAATGTGCCTTACACAACTGTTGTAGACACGGTTATCATACATGTTTTAACCAACACTAAATTGATACCGATGCTGGACAACTAGTATTCCGTGAGGGTAATCTCCGCCTATGAGCCAGTGCTTCGGTTTTTATGTTATTAGGCTGACGCAAGAACTCGGATGACTGAAACCGTAACGGGCCTTGAGAGGTTTCGGCTTTTCTGGGTAGTACAACATGTTCGCTCCAAATTGAACAATTTATTTTGTTTTCAAAGCGAAGGTCTCTCCCATACATAATGACGGTTATTTATGAAACGCTTTAAAAGATCATGGAAATCCTGTCACATTTCTAATTTTTTCAAGCGGATGCTGAAATTTTATTCCAGTCGACTAGTTTTGAAGAACCTACTTATTGGATTTATTGTCAATTTGTTCTCTCCTGGCTTTGCATGAAATGTTAAACAAACAACAACCAGCATTCAATTAATCCAATACATTTTTAGATGGAAGAAATTGAGTGCAGATATTTGCTTTCATGAAGGACTGTCATTTTCAATTTCATATTAGCTGTCCCTTTATGGTTTGTGAAAGAACGAATCGCATTTTTATAGATCAATACTACTTTTGTTATAATTAAGGCCATTTTCATCACCTCCTCTTTAAAAATGAAAATACACTCGGTAAACCTACAACTGGTTACTTTTCAGAGTCATACAAAGTATTCGAGGCAAATGAAAGCGTAATTTTAAAATTTATGAATCCTTTTTTAAATAATAAAAAATTAATGAAGTAAGGATCATGCATTAATTGATGGATTTCATACTTAATGCGCCTGTCCAAGGTCGGGATACTGTAATTCAGTGGTTGATAATTGATGCTCTATATCATTTTTGTTTTACGTTTGTTGTTGGTACATGAATTAGGTCGCTAGTTTCAACGTTTAATTTTACGTTTTTGCATGTCGGAAGCTTTTTTGCTGGCTGTATGGTACGGCTTTTTCTCGTTATTAAATTCTGTATGGACAGCAAGTAATCTACTGAAAGGAACGCTGCTTATCATTGACTAATAAGATATCCATTGAAACTATGAGATGCAGTTTTATCTACTTTTATATTTTACTAATCTGTTATAGTACCTTTCATCTTGGTTTATTTTTGAAACCTTAAAATGATATTCTTCTATTATTTTATTTGATTATAAGATTGACCTCGTACTGTGTACTGGACCGGTCATTAACAGCATTACATTAGTGTCTGGATTGTAAGTCATTTATCTTGTTCATTAAGTGGCATTTACCGTTTATTTTGGAATGAGAAAAAAACTGACAGTCTGCTTTTGATCTTTTGTAAGAAACATATCTTTGGATAATGGCTTTTATATATTGTCAGTAATTGATAACCCAATTGTTTATACATTTGTATTCTTTCAAGTTGCTTAACCTACAAGTTGTAAGTTTATTTACAAAAATATTCGATTCGTGTTGTCCTTTCTACTGTAAAAGTTTGAATATCTAAAATTATTGCTGAACATATATCATATATGTATTGCCAATAACCACAGTCAAGATAAAACCCCTCGTAAATCATAACCATTGACAATTTCAAAATAGAATGTAGAACAAATAGTATAGTAATATGTCACGATATGATTTATAGTTGCTTACTTAACGTCCAGTTGCAATTATTTCATTCATATTCAGGACGTCGATCTTGTCATTATATACAGACAGAATATTGTCCAACTGATAATTTGGTGTTGGCCAACAGACTTAATTTGAAAAAAGAGATATTAAAAAATGATACATCAATCTTTATTCCCAGATCAGAATAAAGAAATAACTATGAAGTTGGGACGTCTGATCTCCATTGACAATTGACAGATTTTGCCATTTGATTGTTTTTTTTCTGAATTCTGAATTTTTGTTATTTTCCAAAAGGAAAATTTTCATTAAGATTAATGAAGTCAAACTTTAAGGGTTTATAGCTGTGTTTTACATTATCTTATCGGGGCCTTTTATAGCTCACTATGCAGTATGGGCTTTGCTCATTGTTGAAGGCCGTACGGTGACCTATAGTTGTTAATGTCTGTGTCATTTTGGTCTTTTGAGGATAGTTGTCTCATTGGCAATCATACCACATCTTCTTTTTATATTGAAAATGCTCGAAATGATCAGAAATTAAAAGCATTTAAATGTTAGATTAATCAATGAAGAAAACGTATAAATCTGAATGGTAACAAAACATTGATTGGTAGTACAAAGTAGGCATGGATATTGTATCTAAATCTTCTTAACATGTTTGTAGTTCACAACTATTTTATTTCAATCAAATAAAGTCGTATTACTACAATGTAAACGTGGACCTCGCTAAAATAGAATCAGGGTATGAATGTGTTAGTGCTGTTTACATGTTTACCAGTTCATTGCTTGCTTTAGATATAGTATGGAGATAAACATGGGATCTATCGAAGCCTGTGAGTGACAAAATTGTTATTAAGCTTACCGACTAATCTTTAAACTCTTGTCGACCTGTAATAACGTAAACATGGCAGATTCAAGATCCTTTGGTTCACCATCATGGAAGAGTCACATCTGCAGTGATATCAATTAATTTATTAATAAACGGCAGATAAATCTGATTTTACATTATACTGGTATTAAATAAATCTGTTTGATGTGGTAAATGCTTCTGTCATATAAATTGGTATTCGACCGATACTATAAAATGAAAACTGTGAATAAATCGTCTATAACATGTCAGAAACAATGGATAGAAGATTATATTGATAGGATAAAGTCATAAACTTTTGTATACGGAAAATCTATGAAAAATTATTGAAAGGTGAGTCGGTTTTAATTCATTATAAAAAAATTAATGCCTTTCGAGTTGTCAAATTGAAATGTTTACTACACATGATTTAATAATTGAAAGTCGTGTTTTAAGTGCAGAAAGAGAACCATTGTGCTAAAAAAAAGCATACAAAATGTCAAAACACATAAAATAATGCAAAAAATAATGACAAAATTAAGCCATATTTAGGAATACAAATATCTCATAACAAGCTGTTCGATGGCCATAAAAAGATTGCTAGCATGACAAATTGTATTTTAATATCACCTTTTTTATATGGAACTGTGGTTTGATTTTCCGTATGTTTATTTAAGTTTCATGCATAGAGCGTTGAAATTAAATACGGTGTTAACACATCAATGTTTGTGGTTAGATCATGCATGTATACTTTATATGTTTAACAATCACGTGTATAAACGAATGGACGGGAAAATAAGTATATTGGTACCGTGTGAATATTGACTCTATTTTCATCATTTAATTGACCGTGGTGCTCGATATTTTCCCAGCATACGTTGGATATCAGGACGTAGTACGGAATTCCTATGTATATTAGATGTATATTTGGAATGGTCATGTTGTTTGCTAATTTACAATTCTAATTGATCATTCGACAAAACTGTGTGGTTTTCGCCAAAATTAATGTTTTTGGTTGCTGGATACCAATTATTGTCACATTCAGCAATTATGTCTGTTCGAGTTGCTTACCCAATTTTTTTTAATATAACGGAACTATAAACAACTGCCATACAAGTAAATGGTTAAGTTGGCTATAAAGCCAGGTTTAATCCACCATTTTCTGCGGAAAATTCCTGTACGAAGTCAGGAATAAGACGGTTGTTTTCAATTGGTGCCGTTGCTTTGTACAGTCCAATAATTGATTTTATCAGGACTTCCCCCTTTTGAATTTACCTTAGAAATTTGTAATTCTGTTTATGTTTTTTATCCTGAAAAAAATGTTTTTGTCTATTTTAAACAATGTATTGTTTGTTTATTTTTGATGTGTAATTTACCGGCTTGTATATGTAAACATTTATGTTTTTCTTTACATTCTTGTTTTGTGTACATGTTTATAAGTAAAAATAACCATTCTAAGAAAAAACAAAGAGAGAGAAAAAAAAAAAGAAAAAACACTTACAAAAAGTTTTCCGCAAAAAGTTATACGTGACAAGATCAATTATTTTTGTTTTTTGGTAAACGACTCAAAACAAGTGTAGCAACACATCTTTTGACTGAAATAAGGTTAAACACAATCTCAATTTTACTTTCAAGTCAATTGCGTTCTCTTAATCTGCAATCATTTGTGCATTCACTATTCAAATAAGAATAATGAGATATGATTATGATTGCAAAAATAATAGGAATATCAACGTTAGTACACACGAAACAACGATCTTATGATTTTCTGAAATAACAGTTTGAAACATACTGTCTTCTTTGTTCATTTTTCATGAACAAATAAACGGCGACTGAAAAGATTTATCAAATATGGTTCCCATTTACGGACGAATATATTTGACTACATAGTTTTAACAATAAAAAAGAAACCCACTTATTTATATCCCAGACAACTTTTTTTATAACATTAACTTTGTTCCTTATGCTTTAACGCTACATTGAGGTTACAAATTGATGTACATTTTCGAATTATAACTAGAATGCAGATGAAAGAAGTACTTCTAACTTGATCTAAATAATAAAAGTACAACGCTTTTAAGGCCAAGGATATTAGCTTATTGTAACAAGAACATGGAATACAATATCACATGTATCATAGTAACAGATTATACCGGGAAACAAATTCCAATATAACAAACCGAATATAATTTTACTTGACTCACTTTGTGATTGCTGCATGCGTTTTTGGATAATCATTTGGAATGTTCAGTGAAAAGATTTGATTGGCAACGATGCTTACCAATATGAATATGAAGAATAAAAAAAATCAAATAATAAAAATTCTAATCTTCGTAAAAATAACATGGAGGAAAAGGTCATTCAAACCAACTTTTCGAAACTGTTTTCTAGATTTTCTAATGACACTCACAACGCATTGAGCCTAAAACTCGGAGAGCCCGTAAAAATGTATGTCCATTAAAATGTTATTTAGGATATTTTGTTTACCTAAAATTCAATCAAAAAAGGTTTTTTTTACAATTCATGAAATAACTGTTTGTATAATTCAGAACAAACTGTTTTAAAATAACATATTGGAGCAACAAGTAAGAACTTGTAAAAACATAAATGATTTTATTTGTCGTATTTTTTTAGTCGTATTCAAGTATGCTACTTCTATGTGGCATCCTAGTATAGTTTACCCCAGCTATTTGTGATATTGCACTTTGTCGTTTTAGATTATTATAGATAAATGTTACCCAATCACTGAAAATCCTAATACATGTACTAAGCCAACCACCTATCCTATTTCATGTTAGATTTGTTTCATTGTAACTTTACATGCACCGTCTTATTAAACATCAATATTTTTTTTGACTTTCCATTCAAAACTCAGTGCTTGCTGGCATGGCCTCTTAATATTTCTTTTTGCAAATGTGTCATTGCTACCCATTTTGTTTTATATAAAGATAGCATGGTTATAAAAAAATGCATAATCTTTCTTAAACTTTACTTAGTACAGCTGAGAATTTAAATGCATAAAGCACCACGTGAGAACTTTAAATAGTTTCAAATAAGTTCATTCATGGTTTTATTTTGGTTCATTTGATCTGTCTGGTTTTCTTTTATAATTGAACCAACATGTCAATGTTTTAACTATTATTGAAATGTCAAGTTTCTTGAACTAAGATGTATTTGTCTTAAGCTGCTTTAAATTTCTTTTAAAATCTTAGACAGCCTGCCAATAATAGTTTTAATATAACTATTTACGTGAAGGCTAGCTTTGTTCAATATAATAGTTTAATGACATTCGTCTGCAAACGACAGGAACAAAAGTATGACAAAGAGAACTTTTGAAAAACCCAATACTCTTGAACGTGAAGTTAAATAGAAAATGAAGCTCATATATGCAGAGGTTTTATGTTTCAGTATGATTTAATCGTTTTTCCGTCGGACATTTGAAAAAAAAGTCAATGCTTTCTTTATTTTCTTTTTTATAAAGCGGGATTCAATACGAATGGTGTACGTGATGTTTGAATATAACTTAGCAAAAGTTTTATCAGACTTGAAAGTTTAAAAGAGTCTAAAGGAAAATAACAGTAATGATAGTTTTTTGAAGAAGAATAAAATATTTGGCCTTGAAGGAAACTTTTTTAAGGCTAGAATATACGAATTGGTGTTTACAGTTTTGCGGTATGTTTATTTTGTAAGTTATTTTGCATTTTTTTCTAGTTATACTCTCCCTTCCAAATGACAAAATGCATTTTTAACCGGATTTTTGTGACAAAAATGTCGGTTATTGATTTGGGGATGTACGGCGGGCGGTCGGGCGGTCGGGCAGTCGGGCAGTCGGGCAGTCGGGCGGCCGGGCGGTCGGGCGGGCGGCAATCAAATGTTGTCCGTGCATTAACTCATGAACCGTTCAACCAAAGCTTTTAAAATTTTAATATGTTGTTACTGACAACTAAATAAAGGTCAAGTTCAATAATGGCGATTTTGACTTTTACCGTTCAGGAGTTATGGTTCTTGAAAGATTGAAAAATGGAGTTTCCAGTCGTGTCCGTGCATTTACGCATGAACTGTTCTACCAAAGCTTCCCAAATTTTAATATGTTGTTACTGATGACAAAATGGAGGTCAAGTTAAATAATGACGATTTTGACTTTTACCGTTCAGGAGTTATGGTTCTTGAAAGATTGAAAAAATGGAGTTTCCAGTTTTGTCCGTGCATTTACGCATGAACTGTTCTACCAAAGCTTCCCAAATTTTAATATGTTGTTACTGATGACAAAATAGAGGTCAAGTTAAATAATGACGATTTTGACTTTTACCGTTCAGGAGTTATGGTTCTTGAAAGATTGAAAAATGGTGTTTCCAGTCGTGTCCGTGCATTTTCTCATGAATCATTCAACCAAAGCTTTTGAAATTTTTATAAGTTGTTACTGATGACAAAATAGAGGTCAAGTTCAATAATGACAATTTTGACTTTTACCGTTCAGGCGTTATGGTTCTTGAAAGATTGTAAAATGGCGTTTCCATTCACGTTGTTGCATTTACTCATGAACCATTCAATCTAAGCTTTTCAAATTTTAATATGTTGATACTGATGACAAAATGGAGGTCAAATTTGATATTGACGATTTTCGCTTTCACCATTCATCAGTAATGGTTCTTGTGATATTGCCAGGACACAAATAAATATTAATATATCCGGTTTGCTGTCGTTGTGACAGCCTCTTGTTGTTGTTGAAGTTGGTCTCTCTCTGCAGATGTTAAGTATATAACAGATTTTAAAGACTTTACAGATAATGATACCAATAATGATGATTAAAAAACACAAATCTAATGTGGTGATAATTTGTGCACACGATAATCGCCTATACTGATGCTGTTAGTTGGGTCTAATATCGATAGACGCGGTGTAATTAAACTTTACTTAGTACTCAGGGTACAATATGTGTGTTCTAAGCACAAAATCCAGTATTTTGTTTGTTGATTTCGGACTCTGAGTGCAAACATCGTACCTTAAAGTTATATGACTTTACGGTCTGATCACGACATTTTTTACGTTACTAATTATTATCTTGACCAAATTAGCAGACTCTGTGCATGTCATTATAGATTTACAAAACGCCATAGTAACGGTACTTTTGACTACATTACATATAATCTGAACACAAGTATTGGGTTGTATGCACGTGAGACTGGTTTGGTCCCACCGCGCGTCTTGTTTGTGTGCCAAGTCAGACTGTCTTGGTCGTCTGCTTTTCGTTGTATTTGCGTCTGGTTTTTTTTCCGTAGGAGGTTATTCCTTTATCCTTAATATGTTTTACATAGTACCAATTATATTAACATAGAAATAGAAATTTAACAGTAACTAATTAAACAAGATTGTACATATATATCTTTTGATCCCAAAGCCTAAGTCCGGTCTTTACACTAATATCGACCAGGGACAAACTTGACCGGTGCTTACCACTTCAACTTGTTTAATTGCACCAGGTTACGTTATTAATATCTGTTCATTTATTATGTTGTGATATCATATACAAAGTCATTAGCTTTTGTGCTCAACCAGTGTTTGTGATCTCATTTAATGGTGATATCTTTTACAAGAAAAGTAAGTAATTTTTGCTTCATTAATATTCTTGCATGTAGCTATAGTCTTATAAGAGGGTATGAATGGAAAAAGGTGGGGCCCTTCGTTTCTGTATACTTTATTTTTTTTCGGTCATATTCTTTATCTTTAAAAATAATCATGGCTTAAACTTATACTGGCTTACTTTTATGAATTGTGACTTGGATTGAGAGTTGTCTCATTGGTACTCATACCACATCTTCTTATATTTATTCTATTACATGATAACTGTGTTATTGACTTGGATTGAGAGTTGTCTCATTGGTACTCATACCACATCTTCTTATATTTATTCTATTACATGATAACTGTGTTATTGACTTGGATTGAGAGTTGTCTCATTGGTACTCATACCACATCTTCTTATATTTATTCTATTACATGATAACTGTGTTATTGACATTGTATTTTGTAATAAGTATATTTTACCGAATTATTTTATTATTGCAGGTGTTCTTTACATATTAGCACCCGTTCTCTATTCTATATTGTCCCGGTTTTTGGTCCGTTTTTCTTTACTTTTTTTGCTCCTTTCTGTAAACCCCATCTACACCCCCAATTATCTATTATCTTATATAAGATATATTGATGATGAAACAGGAAGTAATAATCAATGATTGCGGATTAAATGATTTAACATATGTAAATTTATTTACTTTGATGTTGCTTGTTTTTTCCATATCAAATGTTCACAATTAGTGAAGTAAACAATTGAAAGCAAACCTGTTCTTTTATTTAATTCCCATTGGACACTTGAACAAAAATTTCATACCAGCTTATATCTCGTACATTTGCATATCATACCTAGTACTAAGTCTTACCTAAGAATGATATGCAAATGAGCAATAGAATATATTTCACATGTGAAATTTCGTTTTGCATTTGTATTGGAAAATTACAATATTCCAATGCATCCAGCATTATATTACTCCTGATCGTGTACGTATAATTATTGTGATGTCATCATTATGACCGACGCTAATTAAGATTTAATAGGAACTGACTACGTCATTAAACACAGGTAATATAAAGCCTTGTATTCTGATCTTGTACGTAAAATTATTGTGATGTCATCATCATGACCGAAGCTAATTTAGATTTAATAGGAACTGACTACGTCATTAAACAAAGGTAATATAAAGCCATATTAACGGTCAACGTGTAATAATACTACGCAGAAACATTATTTGTATAAACAATTATGCAAATATATAGTCAATTTTAAAAACCACTTTTAGGGAAGGACTTATTTAACTTAGTTTAGACGACATTTATTGTTAGCATAGGGTCTTCTAATTTATATTTGAATCTGGCTGTCTAACGGTCTTGTCTTGGATCTAGAGTTTTTCTTACTTTCATTTAATAAACATTTAAAAAACACAAACTAGAAATGTCTAGAAATATTTTTAATTATTATATTTAATGAACAAAGAGGTTTCTAAATGCGATTAAAATGCATAGGAGGAATACGAGACTAGTACACACAAACACAGAAAGTAACCAAATGTTAGCGTGCAATAAATTCCAATATTGCACTAGTGCAATAAATCTTCAAAATTCATGATGTCATCAACGACAAATTCTTAGTTTAAACCAATTTTTACTTTCAAATATTATATTAAATAAACTATACAATAAAAGGGTTATTGCATGAATATTTGGGAATATTGTCCCTCGTAGATTCTACTCGGTACAATATTCCCCAATATTCATGCAATAATCCTATAATACTATATATAGCGAAAAGACGGCTCATGCTTGGGGTATTACGAGCCTGTATGATTGCTGAAGCCTGTGTGTTGCCCCTAGATGATTATAAAAGTAACTTTGATTATTAAAGTAACTTTCTAGATGCTTTTGGTTATTTTGCCATTGTGTTGCTGTGTAATTGTTTCCTAATTTCCTTTCAATAATGCATAAACATGTGACAAGCTAAGGTTGAACTATATTTTTTCAGAAATCTTCATTGTCTTGCTAAAAATATAGTTACGGTTGACACACAAGGACAAAACAAAAAAAGTTCAACCTATGCATATATAGGCACCCAATACTTAAAAATAATGTTCTGACAGCACAAATAGCCTAAATAAATCGAAAAGAGATGCCAGTTGCTCTGGAAAGGTTGACATTAATCAGTGATATATGCATGTGACAACTGTATTAACGAATAGTGTGAACAGTCAATTGAGAGCCTCACCTTAATACAATCGATCAATCGATCAATGCATGATGGCCACTGTAGATGTTTTGTAGTTATAATATCATAATAAGCTAAACATATCGTTTAGTAAGCTATAAACAGTTTATGTAAAAGCGATTGCACTGTCCAAAAAGTCTGTAGTTGAGATATTCCTTATCGAAACAAACCAGCGATCATCTGCAAATACACCATACACAAAAAATAATATTTGTTTGCTGTTGAAATGAAAAAAAAAATCATTCTTTGAAAGCTTTTAATTTATGACGTTTATCTCCACTTGTTTAAATATTATGTGCTGTCTATCCTATCTTATGTTTCTACGCATTAAAACTAATGATATACACCCTCTAGACATGTCTTAAAATACAATAATTAATATGTTCAATTCTACAGATTAAAAAGGGGTAAATCTTCAATTACTGAACTATGATCAGATGATGAATTATATACATTATATAATAACAAAGTGAAAATGAAATAAATCCACAATTTTGATTTATAAACAAAAAAATGAGTAGAACTTCTTTTGGAGGATCGTCATGCTTTTCTGTCGTAAGAATTAAAATGGCGTGCTACGGTTAATAATAGTTAGAAGAGAAAAAAAGAAAATACACATATGAAATTGTAAGAAAATATTACTACACAGGCGTTTTATAAAAGATCGAATGGACGTAATTTACTTGTATATTAGACTGTGTGACAATATAAAGCCTCTCAAAGAACAAAGTGTGACTGTTCATATAGTTTCTTTGAGAAAGTCCGTTATAAAAGTTAACAATGAAGAAATTCAATCCAATGGATTAACGCTTAACCGAGATTCATGTTTCGATTTTTGAAAGTGTCAAGTATGTATGCCACGTTTTATTTCGGTAGAGAGGTTACTTCCATCAGTTGTAAAACAAAAAGATAGAAGTTCATCAAAAAGAAGGAAGGAAATATTTAAAACAAAATGCGAACATATATTGGTTTTAACCAATAGAAAGTCGTGGAAGAATGTCAAAATCTGAAATTAAGGACACAATCGGAAAACCGAATGTAAAATTTTAAATATGGAAATGAAGCAGTCTCTGATCGATTTTCAGTTGATGTAAAAGAGAGTCGAAAAATACCAAAGGAACATTCGAATTCATAAGTCGAAAATAACCTGACAGCGCCTTAGTAAAAAAATTGCAAAAAAGCAACAAGACCGAATTCCCCTTTAGTTAATTCAATTCTTTTTAAAAAAAAATGCAGATATTTTTATTATAAAGAGTCTAGATAATGAACATTTAAAATTTTACAATACTTTAACAGTTTTAGACGTGTCCATAAATCAAAATATTGATACGTCGACGTGTTGCAATTTTTACATGTTGTTATGTAAAATCAAAGTTATATCAAAGGACACCTTAAACCAAAAAGAATGGATGTGTTTTATATCTGATGTGATAGAAAAAACAGAACTGAACTTCTAGTAGTTTTTTTATTGTAAGAGTTTAGTTTTTTTTTTTTAAAACAAAACGGCATTTTTAAAATCTTTAAGCAACTACATTTTTTATGTTTTCCAGAGATATGTCGACATAATTTTAGAACTTAAAATAAAAAAAAATTTGAAATAAATTCATGGGAAATTGACTCTACCTTTTTAATATTTTGCGAATATGAAATAGAGTTTGGCACTAAAATGTTAATATGAATTGACCAACGACCGAAAAAGGCTCATACAATGATACGACACACCACATATTGAACGGACTAGAGATAAACATGCTATATTATTACAGAGTATTTGACGCACAAGTGTATAATAACCACAATAGTTAACACCTTCTAACCATGTCATATAAGTATAACTGTCATGAAAATGAAAACAATATTATGATTATCGCTTTTAATTTCTACAACATGAAGCAAATAATTTATCCTGTAATATCATCTACCTATAGAACGAATTATCACTCGAGTAATTACATCGAAAGCGCCTTTTTTTTGCGGTGCTGAATTACATTTGATTTGTTTTTATTATCATTGGTGATAAATTGTGTATCTCTAATCATGCTGTGAGAAAACGGGTTCGGTTTCTCACCTGTATATTTATGCGGATCCATTCTGAAACATTCACTAGCTACTGTAACATGTGTTTGTCTTGTTAACTGCAGATTAATTAATTACTGTATGATGAGAGATGACTTTAGTTAAAGTAAGTCAATATCTTTATTAGACTAGAACTAGTTAAACATCTTACATTTAGCATTTAATTTTTTTCAATTTTATTTTCAGTTAAAAGTGAAGTTTTACAATTAAGTATAACTTTGAGATAGGAACATTTTACAATATATTTTGAAAAAAAAATATGATTCTATTTAACTAAGCACGTGTAGCATGTAGCATATTTTGCTTTGAAATAATTATCTTATGCATTAATTCTAAAGCTTAAAGTAACAACACCTGTTTTTATACAATAACTGTTAGAAAAATTAAATAATTATGACAAATAATAATAAAAAAACATGTTTAAGATTCCGTTTTGATGATGACAGATGTTAAATTCGTACTAATGCTTCAGATACGCGTGTGTTACATGTTTTTCTATTTTATAAATTGAAAAACAAAAATATATAAAGAAGTTTTAGACTAAATGAAAAAATCGTCAAAGATAAATTTAATATTTCAATTTAAAACAATACCACGTGGCGCTATGCTTGTTTGATATATTGGAAATGGTGTCAATATATTGAAGAACTCATAAAACTCTTTGACGTGCTTATTTATGCCATAAGACAGGTAAAAATGAAATGGCTTGACTTAGTGCAGTAAAACCCTAATAATATACCATGTACATGTAAACATTTGTCTGTTCTATATTGTCAGATTTTATTTTGATATTTTAAATATAATTATATTTTTTATTCAAAATAAGCGAATTATGTATCAAGCATTCAGTTACTTTCGTATAACTAACATTAACCCTAATATTGATATAAAAACTAGGACAACAATGCAGTTTTTGTCCTCTACACTAACCTAAAAGATGTTGTAAGTAATTTTCAAGTATATTTCCGGATCGCCACTGTTTGATGGTTTATGCGCTATTACGTTATCTGACAGACATTGTTATTTGTTTTAATAGCAACACTTATTTAGATAACAGCACTATATCAGTTTATCATTTTGATAGAGCATATGATTTACTTGTAACTACGATTGAAACTGTGCTGCTTTGACTTGATAACATTATGATTATCTCTTGGATATCTTCAAGCTTCTTCATTTTGGAAGAGCAGTTGAACAAGCTCAGGTTCTGTGGTATACCCAATACCGTTAATTTTATTTCTTTGCATTTCATGTATTGTCTATTATACATTTATATTCTCTCCATATCCTGTCTTCCAATTTTCCATATCCTCCTTATCAAGATTAAGCTCAAAAGCCCATACGTTGAACGTCATTTCTGCTCCTATGTGGATGTAGTAGAACATTGGACGCATTTAAGCAACCTTTATTTTTATGCCCCACTTAGAGGCATTATGTCTGCGCGTCCGTTCGTTCGTTTGTCTGTCTGTTCCGCTCCATGATAAAAAATTTGGTTAAGGCAGTGATTGATGTAGTTGAAGTCCACTCAACTTGAAACGTAGTACATGTGTTCCTTAAGATATGTTCTTTCTAATTTTAATGCCAAATTAGAGTTTTGACTCCAATGTCACTGTCCACTGAACACTGAAAATATTAGTGCGAGTGGTGCATACGCGTACTATGGACACATTCTCGTTTAAAGATATGATGTGTTCATTCATAGTGGAATTCCTAATAATAACTTTACTTCATCAAACTTCACATGAAGCGATGTTGTTTTATGCACTACATCCGTTTATACCGCTCCAATTACTAGAGTTTTCCTGTAAACATAATTTTATAGTACGTGTTTGTAATCTGTAAATAGCAGTGCTCTTTGCAAGGTAAGCAAAAAGGCATAATATTATTCGCAACAATACAAGAATAATAGTTGGTTATTTACAAAATTTACAAATTGACTATGTAGCTGAAGCAGTCATCGAAAGTTATCAATGGAATCCTTTAAATCGTCGATGAGCACTTCCTTCTTTTGTCATTTTATTTCGGAATGTTTGGCCTTTAATGCTCTTCAACTTCTTATTTGATTTTGCTTTCCAACTGCTTTGATTCGAGCGCCGGGGATGAGTCTCTTGTAGACGAAGTATGCGTCTGACGTACCAAATTTTAAACCTGGTGTCTTAGATTATTTTTTTCAAGCTACTGTATCAATGAAAAACATATACGATACTCCTTAGTATGCCATGCCATAATGGTATATAAAAGGAGAGGTGTACTTTTTTACCCCAGTATTTCAGTAAGTTAACAGGGAGATATTTAAGTTGCTTTTTGTCTCTCTCTATTCAACTACAATAAACAACTTTCCACGAGAGTCGCAATGACGTGGATGTAACCAAGAGTTATTTCATTAAAATGTCGTCCGCATTTATATGAATACTTCGCTACATTTTTCTGGGCAACTACAAATCATACCTCCTTGACATATGCGGGTTATGATTATTGAGCAATAACTCACATTACATATCATTGTATAAATAAAGCAGTTTCATCCAAATTGGCAAAAGCTAACTCTTCGTTTCCAAGTTACAATCGAGTACTGAATGAAACGGCTTTATTGTTTTTATGTTTCAATTTTTAATGGATACCTAATATAGAGTCTCGGAAATATTTTAAAACATTATAAAAAAAAATATGTTGAGTAAATACCGATAAGACAGCAACAAAACAGCATGTATAGCAAAATAAAACACAAAAATGTCCATGACCGTTCTCGCAAATAATTGGAATTAGTTGAAAGATCTTTAAACAGGATTTTTATGATATTTTTTAGGAACCAAATCATTTAATACGTGCGCTAATGGATATTGCACTCAGTTTGATGATTATTTATTACAAAATGATAACTAATCATTATTTAGACTATTTTTAGAAAATTTAATTGTTACTAAAAAAATAAACATGATAGATCATAAAAATTGTATTGTGAATTTTTGCCACAACCATTATGTGGGAAATCTCTAGAAATACCATCTCTCGTAATATTAAACTTTAATTAACACGTTGACCTCCATCAACATCAGAAGGGTATGCATAGAGAGCTTTCGATTCGGTTTCCCATAAAATTTTAACCATTTTCCTCTTTTTATCTATTTTGGCCATTATTCTCCGAAAAAAAATTATATTTAAACACCCCATTTTTTCTCAATTTTTACGCTTTGTCTGATTTTGTTCTCCATTCTGTATTAATTTTGCCCTTTTTCTGCACTTTTAGATCATTATTCTCTAATCCCCAGCTAGACCCTTCATCATTATTCCAATGTCGTTATGATTCTATATTCAAATTACTGTAACAGGAACCTTGAACATAAATTGACGTTATTCATCAATTCAACGCAATGTTTATAATTCATTACTGTTAAAATAAAACTATTTGATCAGATATTTACGAAAATAAAAATGCCTATTCATCATCCAGAAAAAAATCCGAAACAACCATGATCCACAGAATTTTGAAGTACTTTGACTATGCAAGTATTATATAATACTTCTTTTTTGGGGGATGATTATATAATTTCAAACGTTGTTTCATTGTTTGATAGATGGATGGTTGTCTCTTTAACACCCAGTGGCAAATTAAATGCATATGTAGGACGAAAACGTGATAATGGGGTATGATTATAGACGCTGTTTTGTACTAGACCGAAAAGCTGGGTCGCATAATTTTAAATCTTGCTATTTCTCGCGTTAACGCCGCGTGCTTCTTGGAGAAGGAAGCAAATACCAATTAACTGACAATTAAATCTAAAATAAATTATTATAGAAGCAACTGTCATCTATACAAAATTAAAACTATAGTGGAATTTATCACACTAGACTTAAGTACTGGTTCAAAACGTCAGATGAAAACGGCAACCATTATATTAATTTTCAATCGTTACTAAATATTCATAGTTGCTTTCCCTTCTTTTTGTTATATCTGCCGAGTTACTTTTAAGTCAGATTGATTGAAAATGATTGCTTAACGTTCAGTGGCAAATATTTCATGTGTGTTCAGAATGAACTTTTATAGAGATAAGGACAAAAGTCAAATTTGAGCATCTGAAATAGTCGGAACTATTACATTGTATGCTTAAACAACGTTGTACATATCGTTTAGAAAATTCATACTAGTAAGTTTTTGATTTTTATCGTAAGGACTTTATTTTCGTTTTGAATATATATACTCCCTTATTTGTTGTAGAATTTTTTAAAACTTAGTCAAAACCTATTTAATTTGCAAATTTGAGCAATCTAATTATTCGGACGCACGAAATTCATCATACGTTATTTTCATACATCCTCATTAGTTTTAATTATGCCATTAAATCTTCAGTAAAATGATATAATTTTACCAGAACCATAGAGGACACATAGGAAGCTAACATGTTTTAAATTTGGATTGCTTTTTATCGTGAAATAAATTAGGAGAAATTAGATAAAAATCTTTTCACACTTTGAACCATCATTATTCTGCCACAAATCCTCCAACAATAGACTATACAATATTGCTTCTTCAATATAAACATTTTGACAGACATACATTCAAAGAAGCTGTCAACTTGGTTTGTTAAGTAAAAATGGCATTGTCGTAACTATTAGGTTGTTATGTGGCATATTCCAATTAAAACTCTAGTGATCGTGAGAATGAATTGATAGTGCTGATTTGTCGAAGAAATGTACATATAACGACAATTAGTTGTGAAAAACTAACCCATTAAATGCTTGCAGTGCTGCTTTATTAACAATAATTTCATCTACAAAAAAATAGTCATTATTTGCTTTAAATTATGGGAAAGATATTAAAAATAAAGTTGTTTTTTTCAACAAAAACATGGAATATCGAAAATTGGAAAATTATGCAAATCGCTTTAAATGACCGAAACGTGAACAAATATGGTATGCATATACAGTTTGTCTCTTCCAAATAATTGTCAATTTATTTATGGATACTGAATAGCACGTTCTCGTTTTTCAAATTAAGATAGCATGTGATATACATATTTGTTAACCTGACGGATATTTTACACTGACATGACATGCGTGACAGAATAAAATGAGTATATAAACCGTCACACGAAACACGAATACATGAAAAAGTATGCTTTACTTATCAGAACCGTAAGTTATTAATTTCTTAACTGAATTCAACAAATGTATTGTATTTTCTATTGCCAAAGAACATAAAAAATCTTAATGAGAACAAAATCAAAAAGCAGATTATATCAAATATAAACAAATATAAGCAAAAAACATCGGAGGAGCAGTGTAAAAAGCATATGTAATGGTATAATATAAAAAAGACATAGAATTAAAAAGGCCGAAAACAATGATCAACTGCACAAGATAGAAAAAAAATAAGCTGTCGATCTTAGCGTTGACATGAATTATCTCTGATATAGTATGGTCATAATTATTTATAAATTGTTACACAATTTTGATTTTTCGTTTTATAAAATACGAAGGATTTACCCCATAAGCCCCAGTCACACTGTCACGTTTCAAGAGCTACGTTTTGAAAGCGTAGCGAAACGGCAATAAACGTAACGAAGCGTATCGAAACGTAGTGATCCCTTGTTCCAAACGGGACATGCCCCGTATGTTTTAAATAATTCAACAACAAACGTATCGAAAACTGAAACGAAGTAGAAACCTAGTAAATACGTATCAAAGACTAGTTGAACGTAACAAAACGTGCTTATTACGTATCGAAACGTATCAATGCGTGGTGGAAACGTGGCTCTACATGTACTTATACGTAGCACAAACCTAGTAAAACCTAGTTTTCAAAATACCGGGACATTTTTATTCAAAACGTAGTTGAAACTTAGCATTTTAAAACGGAATAAAACGTGACAGTGTGACTGGCAAAGCTCGTTGAAATTTGGGTCCTGAATGATATTCAATGTTGTATTTTATTTGGCCTTTTAAACTTTTTTTTTATTCGAGCGTCACTGATGATTCGCCCGTCTGGCGTTAACAACTTTAAGCCTGGTATCTGTGATATTAAGTTTGTTTTCACATAGTGGTATAAGTTCCATATTTGTAAGAATATTTAAGTATTTCAGATTTATAACTAATCCTCAAAATAAAGGAATACAAATGACAAAAATATATGATCGTCTTTATCATGGTCAACCATGAGCACAAAGGGTACCGGTATAACATATGTAACTTAAGATACAACACAGTAATAGAAAAATAAATATGCTTACACTAAAGTCGACATTAATTCCAGCAAATTTATTTGACTGATTAACATAATGACGGGTAAAAATCGGATATTTGATACCAGAGTTATCGGGAAAGTCGTCAAAGAAACTTTCAACGAAGTAACCGATATTGTTCATTGTTGAAGGCCGTACGGTGACCTATAGTTGTTAATTTCTGTTTTAATTTGGTCTCTTGTAAAGAGTTATCTCATTGCCAATCATACCACATCTTATTGTTTTATCTATACATGTATTTACCAAGTCCAATAGAAAAAAAACGTAAAAGAGAAAACATGATACACGCTGCATCTGAAACCAGGTATCTGAGGAAAAAAAACATTAAAATGAAAAAAGTAAGACAACACCATTCGAGAATAGCTTGACAATAGAGGTTATATTATACATGATAAAAATTCCTTGGCTTAACATGAATCAAATATTAGAACATGAAAGCTAATATCAGTACTTGGGAACTTGGATCAAATTTATTGAAGTAATTATGAAGCTGATGTCATAATTTTAACAGGAAGTGTGTGCTTTTTCAATTTTAAAGATGAAATTGAATTTCAAGAAGTTAATAATGAAATAGTCTAGAAAATAACCAAGCAGAATATGATGGATGCATTTCTAATTGTAAACCTTTTCAAATAATGGCTTATGGATAGACACTTTTTATGTTCCCGTCAAGAGCTGAAAGTGTTAAGAACATATTATATAGTGGGTAGATAGAATACAGACAACGGATTCATGGAATTTCAATTAAAATATTGGCAAATTTAAGAAGTTGTTTAGTTTAATGAGATGTTCGTGTCAATAGTAAACAAATCACTTTTCTCAGTTCTCTTTGATCATATTTCTTATTGGAATATATTTCTGATTGTGAATACCTAGAACCCCATTTTGCTAATTATCAACTTAATTAACGATAACTAAGAGGGGAATACAAAGGTTCAATTCTGAAACATTATAATGTATTTCTGTAATACTTTCAGCAAAATTATATTTATAAAGCACATTAACATCAAACTTGTCAAAGTAGATATACATGGTTTTGATTTTCATATTCGTTTAATTAAGCATCACACAAGTTCATTATTATTCCTAAGTATACAATACTTTTCATTTGTTCAATACACGTTTCAAATAATGAATGTGTTATACTATGTACACTCACGAGATTCTGTTGACATTTCTAAATCTCATGGTATTTCCATCTTTATTCGGAAGCAGCAAACTCCTAAAATTTTATGTTAGATAACGACATCAGTAGTATACCGTTGTGAAATATTCATAAATCGATAAGGCTGAAGGACGCCTCCGGGTGCGAGAATTTCTCGTTGCATTGAAGACCTGTTGGTGACCTTCTGCTGTTGTCTGCTCTATGGTCGGGTTGTTGTCTCTTTGGCACATTCCCCATTTCCATTCTCAATTTTAAAACAAAGTCTGGTCACAAACAAAAAACCGAGGAAACACAACAACTATAACTGGAAAACAACGGAAAAACAGAAACATTGAACTGCTACAAAAACAAACGCGAACATACATAAACACGGACTATTTGTTAACAACTGCCATATTCCTGACTTGGTAAAGGACATTTTAAGAAAAAAAAAGTGAGTTGAACGTTATGTTTAACTTGATTATAACCTTTAGATAAAACCGTATTTTACCTGTACATGTTCTTTGTAAAAGTCATCATTTATTTAAATATGTTTTTCCCCTGCTGGTCGTGAGTCCCACAGACGCCCAGGAAAACGCCTTTCCCTGCTTGTCGACTCGGGACACGACTCTATCGTTGGCTCCTTCTTATTCAATATTAGCATACTTTCAATGACAACTGGATTTATCAAAATATAATATTTTCATTTCTGATTTTTTTACAACTGGGATGTAGTTATCATAAATTGATCAAAACTTACTGAATTTAAATTTTATCACATTTGAGTCACATAAATTTATCTTCAAAGAGAAACTCAACCTGAAGGAATATGAAAGTGGTATTTCGCACCCATTTATTTTGAGTAATATTATTCATAAAGTTATCAAGTTTAAGAATTGTCCTTAAAATCTTTTTTTTATTTGGATCGATAGTCTTTTGTTTACTGTTGGAGTTCAATTATTGCATCTGATATATCTTATTAAGAAACTTTTTACTCGCGTCGTAAAATATTTGCTTCTATGTACCAATAAACTATGTATAAAAGGCCTCAAAATGTGGAATGATATAACAGAGAATTTATAAGTTCAAACCATGAACGTTAGTATACTTAATCAGCATCAACAAGATAACGGCCATCACATAAGTTATCACATACTGTATTTAGTTATTTTTTTCTTCAAAAACAATTGACATAAAACTTTATAACTGTCTGCATGGTCTGACACTAATCTAAATCGTCATAAAATTGTAATTGATATAAAATATATTGTATTTAACTTATGTATTTTTGTTTCGCAAAATTAATTTTTCTGTCTTGCAGCTTGACGCCAATACTTGTTAAGAAGCACATTAAAGAATGATAAATCTCGCCCATGTAAATATGCAATTAACGTTTATGTAAGATCTTGCATGCTTTGTGCAATGCTTCAAATGTTCCTTTGAGAGATTAACGCTTAGGGAAACTAAAGCTTCATTACGAGTTTAATCTGGGTAATTACAAAACATTCTCCTCTTTCTCAAGTACATTCCTTAATAAATAACAGACTTGTTTGGAAAGTTATACCTTCTTTTTCCTTTGTGGCATTATTTTAATTGGACAATGATATTAATGATTTGTATAATTTAAGAGAGAATGTTTAGAAAATTACTTTTTCAGCTGCAAGCTTATATCTTAGAGACTAAGATATAAAGTGTAAAGACGGTAGAGAGCAGTTTAGTCTTTAGTAAATTATATACATCGGTCAAATACAGAAAGCATAAAACATGTTTTAAAGTATATAGTAAATTGAAAAACCTAGATATTACAACGAGATAATACCATTATCGAAAGAAATATGTTCCGTAACTTTTATCCTCACAAGTTATATTTTATCTGCTAAAACTTCCACCTGCGGAAGCAACAAAATTTTTTTTTCTGATAAGGTGCATTTCAAAATAAGTAGTTGTGAGACCTTTGTACATTGCGATTATGAAATATTGCTGCATTTGCTTCTATGTACCAAGAAAACAATTAAGTTTAAAAGTATTTTCGAAAACTTTCATTTTGCTTACATACTTGTTGATAAGAATTATAATTATGGTAAAGTTAAATCAGTTCTCCTTAAAGTTCTTTGGGGTAAATATCAATTCTTTTACTAATAAATTACTTTAGTGTTTCAATAACGAAATAATGTCAATACTTTAATAATTTACTTTGGATAATGTGCAAGAGTAAAACTTGTTGCACTGTTAATTACTTTGATTGATTAGAACAACATGGAAATACAGCAGCAAAAGAATGGAGGAAGAAACCGAAAGTGATATTTAGTAGAAAATAAACTGACAATGTCATGAAAATGATCAACAGACAAACAACAGTATTAAAATCAGAAGGGGGTATTATGAGTTCTGGAATGGTATGTAGATCCTCTTTCAAATCCAAAGTGAAGGAATAAAAGAGAGAATGCAAATGGTTAATGTGTAATCGGGACAACAACTAAAGAGTAAACAACACAACCGAAGTCCACCAATGGCTGATTTATGCTTCTGCAGATCTGTAACTACTCTTAGTTTTTATTGTCTGAAATACCGATATTATCGATTAAGTATATTTCATGTACTAATTTTCATTGTTGATTTTCTCAAGAAGAGAAAATTTAAAAAAATCACGAAATTCGGAATGCTCTCCTCTCAAAATGACAATAAAACCGCCCGTCTATATACTGGATGCTAAAATGATAACTTCACAAAGAAAATTATAGAGAATAGCCAGGTCGTCAAATATTCGACTGAACATGTTCTCATCATGATAACTGTGTAATATTGGCGACTGGATGTTAAACGTCAAGCAATACATACAAGTCTCATATTTTACCCCCCGCCGCATTTTTTTGCGCCTGTCCCAAATCCGGAGCCTCTGGCCTTTGTTAGTCTTGTATATATTTCTGAGTTTAGTATGACGTCCATTATCACTGAACTAGTTAACTCGAATAATTCAAGCCCTTTCCGTGTCCGATCTTCTCCCACACGAGGTAATGTAGCCTTCGTAGATCAGCGGAATATAACGACTGAATTATTCGGGTTATGAACTAGTATACATTTTTGTTTAGGGGCCAGCTTAAGCACGCCTCAAGGTGCATTGAAGACCTATTGGTGGTCTTCGGATCACAGGCACTTGTCTCAGAATTTGTCCCCCGATATACCTTAATATAGGAAAAAAATTCTGCGACAAGTGCCTGTGCTTCTGCTGTTATCTGCTCTGTGGGCGGGTTGTTGTCTCTTTGACACATTCCTCATTTCCATTCTCAATTTAATCAGTTAATGTAAGTCTACGGAAAGCCACAAAAAAAAAAAAAAAAAAAATGATTGTCGAACATATTATGTGGAGAAAAAATCTTTGAGGTAATGTAATAAATTTTTGATGCACTTTTAAGATAATCATAAAAGTTCAATATTTCCCTCAAACTCAACAACTTTTGTACACATCTGTTTTCATTAGCTTAATATGTTTAATTAAAAGAAAGTAACGTACGTAATTTCAAAATCTCCATGTCAATACGACTAAACATTAATCATTTATATATACTTATAACATATTATACATATGTTTATTAACTATTAATAAAGATATCGCACTCAAATATTTATATTATACAATTTGTCAAGTGTACCATCGCATAACATTGCATCCCTTCACAGCAGTTATGGGAATGACATCTGCAGGAGTATTATGAAATTTAGAACTAAAAGAAAAGTTTCTGTTTATGTTATTTTTTTATAACACATAATAGAACATACAGTTTTATATGTTTTTTAATTGTTTGCTTTCATTCTTCTCGCTGTATTGAAGACCTAATTGTTTGACTTCGGCTGTATTCTGCTCTTAGGTCAGGTGGTTGTCTCTTTCACACATTCCCAATTTCCATTCTAAATTTTATTCATGACTTAATCTTATGATAGAAGCACGGAACTAAAATAGTTTAAACATACATGTGAAGAATGTGTTTTGTAATTAAGCTGTCTTCCCCAATAACCTGAGAATTATTAAGACATTAAACATAAGATAGAGAAAATGCTTGAAGATAATACAATTATAAACATATGTAAAATATCTTGTTATACGGGGGTTAACTTCCCTTGACCATTCCTATCGTTAAGTTACAGTAATAAATTAGATATCAAACTGAGAGTAAACGATTTGAATGACCGTACGAAATTACAAATTATTTCCTATTTTTATCTTCACTGAAAATAAAAAAAAAAGCATTAAGCTGATAAGATATATCATAAACATGTTTCAGTCATGTTTCTTAGTCTGTTCTTATGTTTATTATATCTTTACTGATATAGACTGACGCTAAAACAATCGGCAATTCTGTTTATTTTGATATTAATTTATAACCTTTCTCCAAAAACATATAATTATGTTCTTAATACTACAGAAACATGACCTGCATGTCTTTTTTTACCCTACGAAATCTGTGATACTGATTCAAACCATAGAAAATACGTAATGAATTACAATAAAGGTTTACTTTGTTACTATCATTGAATCCACAAGTACTTTGTTACTATCATTGAATCCACAAGTACCTTGTGACTATCATTGAATCCCCAAGTACTTTGTTTCTATCATTGAATCCCCAAGTACTTTGTTACTATCATTGAATTCACAAGTACTTTGTGACTATCATTGAATTCCAAAGTACTTTAAATTTGTTACTATCATTGAACCCACAAGTACTTTGTTACTATTATTGAATCCCAAAGTACTTTAAATTTGTTACTATCATTGAACCCACAAGTACTTTGTTACTATCAATGAATCCACAAGTACCTTGTGACTATCATTGAATCCCTAAGTACTTTGTTACTATCATGGAATCCACAAGTACTTTGTTACTATCATTGAATCCACAAGTACTTTGTGACTATCATTGAATCCCCAGGGGAGTACTTTGTTACCAAGTACTTTGTTTCTATCATAGAATCCCAAAGTACTTTAAATTTGTTACTATCATTGAACCCACAAGTACTTTGTTACTATCATTGAATCCCAAAGTACTTTAAATTTGTTACTATCATTGAACCCACAAGTACTTTGTTACTATTATTGAATCCTAAAGTACTTTAAATTTGTTACTATCATTGAACCCACAAGTACTTTGTTTCTATCATTGAATCCCAAAGTTCTTTGTTTCTCTCATTGAATCCCAAAGTAGTTTGTTTCTATCATTGAATTCCAAAGTACTTTGTTACTATTATTGAACCCACAAGTCCTTTGCTACTATCATTGAATCTTCAATTACGTTGTTAATATCATTGAATCCCCAAGTACTTTGTTAATATAATTGAATCAATAAGTACTGTGTTACTTTCATTGCATCCATAAATACTTTGTTACTATCATTGAATCCAGGCATACTTTGTTACTTTAATTGAATCCATGCGTACTTTGTTACTATCATTGAGTCCATAAGTACTTTGTTACTATCATTGAATCCCCAAGTACGTTTTTTACTATCATTGAATCCCCAAGTACTTTGTTACTTTCATTGAATCCCCAAGTACTGTGTTACTTTCATTGAATCCCCAAGTTCTTTGTTACTATCATTGAATCAACTATCATTGAATCCCAAAGTACTTTGTTTCTACATTGAATCCCAAAGTACTTTGTTTCTATCATTGAATCCCAAAGTACTTTGTTTCTATCATTGAATTCCAAAGTACTTTGTTACTATTATTGAACCCACAAGTCCTTTGCTACTATCATTGAATCTTCAATTACGTTGTTAATATCATTGAATCCCCAAGTACTTTGTTAATATAATTGAATCAATAAGTACTGTGTTACTTTCATTGCATCCATAAATACTTTGTTACTATCATTGAATCAAGGCATACTTTGTTACTTTAATTGAATCCATGCGTACTTTGTTACTATCATTGAGTCCATAAGTACTTTGTTACTATCATTGAATCCCCAAGTACGTTTTTTACTATCATTGAATCCCCAAGTACTTTGTTACTTTCATTGAATCCCCAAGTACTGTGTTACTTTCATTGAATCCCCAAGTACTTTGTTACTATCATTGAATAAACTATCATTGAATCCCAAAGTACTTTGTTACTATCATTGAATCTCCAAGTAATTTGTTTCTACATTGAATCCCCAAGTACTTTGTTTCTATCATTGAATCCCAAAGTACTTTGTTTCTATCATTGAATCCCCAAGTACTGCGTTACTATCATTGAATCTTCAAGTACTGCGTTACTATCATTGCATCTTCAAGTACTTTGTTACTTTCTTTGAACCCTCAAGTACTTTGTTACCATCATTGAGTACTCAAGTATTTTGCTACCATTATTGTACCTAAAAGCTTAACTGGGAAATAGAAGTATGGTCATGTTGGTCTTCAACCGCCTCGAATCGTAAGTACAACCCTTGCCCAAGTAGAGCGTCCTTTTGACTGTTAAAGGATGTATAAATACTCAGCCGGTCAGAATGGGGATGTTAAATCGACGGTCTCTTTTCCAGGATCTAGCTATATTGTATTCATTGTCAATATTTTCTCTTCCTATAAACATGCATGAAATATTTGCCCTTGGACGTTAAGCAAATATCAACTGCGTAATCAATGAAACCTTTATAAAGCAAACAAACACTTTTCTATTTTAGTAATTTAAAGTGTTTATTAGATTGGTTTTTAAAGCATTGCTATACTTATGTGGTATCTTACTGATTACAAGAGAACAATATCTTTTGTTTACATTAGACCATGGAAGTATAATTAATACTTCAATGATTAGACCAACAATAAAATGATACTCAGAATAAAGATATTGTGCAGCTCCTGATTGGATAATACACTATTCGTTTTTTTTTAATAAAAAACTGAATCAGATATTTTTTACTGTTGTACAACATAAACTGCTAGCATATTGTTTCTTGTTTGTGTGCATTGTCCAAGAAATAACATACCGAGCACCACTCGTACTCAATGAATAATGCACTACGAGCAATTCCTCTGTTTTAACCTCCTACGTGTGGTACATTTATTATCATAATGGCATTATGAGTTGAATCTGATTCATTGAAACATTTTAATTGTTCTTTATTCAAACAAGTATCACTATATATCGGAAACTAAATATTATTTAAGAGTTGTGTCCTATAATAAGGTTGGCTAGTATATCTATTTGGAACAGTAACGATTAAGCCATTATACTCATAAATGATTCTAAGGAAAGAAATACCGGTTTCTTAGTTTTGTTTGGAAAACGATTGAAATATCAAAGTTCCGTTAAAAACGCGCTAGGTACGAGAAAGTAATGTTCTCTTGTATTACATTTAATCAGAATATGAGATAAAAGTCAAAATCCCTCATTTCAATAAGCAAGAACTGACAAAGAAAATGCTTTTAAAATCTTATTTAGAACATGTAGTAATAATAATAAAATTAAATAATTTCAAAGAAGCGATAAAGATGCATTCATATACTGCCCCTTCCCACATGAAGGATATTCCATATCATAGATATAGATATGAAAAACATGATTCGTGAAGTCTACGTCAATAAGACAACCCAACACAACTAACGGTATGTCGTAGATGTTGATGTTCTAAAGATGATGGGCATGTATATAGATAGATGTGGTATGAGTGCCAATGAGACAACTCTCCATCTAAGTAACAATCTATTAAAGTAAACCATTATATGTCAAGGAACGGCATTCAACACGGAGCTTTAGCTCACACCGAACAGCAAGCTATAAGGGCCCCAAAATTACTAGTGTAAAACAATGTAAAACCATTTAAACAGTGAAAATAACGGTCTTATCTATAAGACGAATAACGAAAAACACTTATGAACCAAATAAACAGACGACAACCACTGATCATCAGATTAACTAAGTTTTATCAAGAAGGATCAAGTAATCAATTAGATGGAATAATGCTTGACAGAAAAGATTGTTGACTAGAACCATTAACTTTTAGTAAACAAATAATACTTCGTCATTGTCTGTCTATCACTAGTTCCAATGGTGCCAAAATTATCCAAATAATGACTATTGTCAGACATTAATTAAAATCAATTGGTAATACTAGGAGATATGTATTAATGCATTCAATAATTAAATATGATCGTATTTTTATTATCTGCTTTCATTTCCAACAAATACTTTAATTAGAAATTTGATGTTGTTAGCGCGATTTACGATGTATTCTTGATTCATTCAGTCGTTCATTGGCGACTCACAGTGTCTGTGCTAAGCTCCTAGTATTACAGCAATAAAATGTTTTTTAATACCAATATATCATTTGTGTATTTGAAGGAATAATTAACAAATAGTCAGAATAGAACACTCAAATTTTTGTACTCACATTTACCTAAAATCATATATATATTATATATATATATATATATATATATATAAAGTGCCTAGAAAATCAACCTAACGATGTTAGAGTAGATTTGATTCGTAACTTCCTCCCCGGCGCCGGGGCTGGAACCTGTACTGTTTTTTCTAACTTCTACGACACCACCACCTAGCATTGCGCAGAGACCTTATCCCCTCCTCTAACTCTAGCTTATAAAAATAAGCTTTCGTTTTGGGAGGTGTTACCTGCTTGTAGGAATTAAACAAGGATCTCTGATACAATACACGAAGTATTTATTTTTAGTGTACAGAAATGATCATCTACTCATCTCTTCAGTATAATTGCAGTATGCTAATCTATTTTAGAAGCATACAATAACTGTAAATACATATATGTATGAAATTGAGAATGGAAATGGGGAATGTGTCAAAGAGACAACAACCCGACCAAATAAAAAACAACAACAGCAGAGGTTCACCAACAAGTCTTCAATGTAGCGAGAAATTCCCGCACCCGGAGGCGTCCTTATATATGTATATGTACTTATTTATACAATTTATATGAAAATTAAAATAAGGAGATGTTGTATAATTGCCATGGTTCGAACAAAGTTCAAATTAAGTTGATGTAAGTATTTAGGCAACCATACGGCCTTCAACAATGAGAAACCAATACCGTATCGTCGGCTTTAAACATAATAAAAGGCCCTTGACTTGAAAGATATGAATCAATTGAGCTTATATTGAGATATTTAAAAGACATTGTGCTATCTTTTGCTGTAGACCACATCCGTAAATATTTGTATTTTTTATTTGCAGATTTGGACAGTGTAAATAACCTGACCTCTTAAAACAAATAAAAAATGGGAAGCTATGGGATAGCTGAAAATCTTTCAAGCCTGGTCGTAATTTTCAACTCAACACCTGAAATAATAGCACTAAATATAACAAATGGACCTGGACCATGTGACGATGCAACAGATGAGTATTCGGGGTTTTATAATGTGGCCCAGTTTATCACGGGTCTCATTATTTATCCAATCGTATGCATTCTTGGTATCATTGGCAACACATTGACCTTGATCGTCTTAAGTCACAAAGATATGGCGACGTCAACAAATGTCTACCTTTCAGCTTTAGCTGTTTCGGATACAATCAAACTCATCAATGATTTCTTTTACTTCATAATGGTAGTTCTGCAAGATCAAAATTTGGACAAGGACATGAGGCTAATTTCAAATTTTTATCCGTATGCCCATTACATATTCAATATGTCAGTATGTGTGACGGCTTGGCTTACAGTGTCTGTGGCAGTTGAACGTTATATATCAATATGCATCATAACAAGAGCCAAAGAGATGTGTACTATATCAAAGGCAAGAATAGTGAGCACAGTCGTGTTTCTCACAATGATAATTCTAACTATACCGTCTGCTCTACGATACGAGGCAATTCATCAAGTGGATACCTACAAAAATATCACGTGTTATACAGTGCTTCCGAGTTCCCTGGGAAATAATTCGGATTTTATGGACCCATATACATGGGTACAAAACTCCTTACGATCTATTATACCGTTGATTGTTCTTATATTTTTAAACGCAAGAATAATCAATGAATTAAGAAAGCAGAGAGTGAAAGGCAAGAAACTTTCTTCTAGAAATAGAATCACGCTCATGCTTATAGCAATCATTATATTTTTTACTGTTTGTATAATGCCGGATGCATTTATGTCACTGTTCTTCGGCTTTGGATACGTTGATGAATCAAATTTAGTGAAAGGGATTAGGGAAATAACAGATTCTCTGCTAGCTATCAACTCTGCCTTTAACTTCGTTTTATATTGCAGTATGAGCAAAATATTCCGAACAACATTTTCAAAGATATTTCTGACACGGTGTTTAGCCCCAAAACCGTCTCAAGATAGACTTCTGAACAACGGTACATGCATCGAAAAAGAGGCTAAATCTGTAAATCGTAAAGATAGTAGCAGTGGAAGCGGAAATAACAACAAGGAAACCTTTGTATAATTTAGTAATCAACTGAATTGACATGCGCTCTTGAGTGTAAATATTGCATTTGAATTTAAATTGCTCTAACATAACTTTCATTTGCGTCATATGACTCGCACATGATATCCAACAGTGCGTACATGTTTTATATTGTTCTTCATCTACTGATTGCACTAAATAATCAAAATACTGTCATGCTAAATATACATGTGATTAACTATAAAGCCTGTGACGTTAATCTATTGTCACGTTTTATACTCATCTTGTGTGTCAAAGATCGGAGCAACCATGTACTGTTTGCACAATTACGACAGTTATGAGGTTTTAGACACGGACTGCCCGGTGAAATATGAATGTGATATATGCATGTTTGGATATACCAGTAGACGAATTATTCTCATAGAAAAGTATATGTGGGTCTAAAAACTTGTTATTGATTAATTTTTAACATAATTTTTATTTCTTTCTTCCTTAACAAGAGCAATATACAACTCTAATGTGAAAATAATTGATGTATGTCCAATGTCAAATAACACACAATCATTCGTGTTTATTAATATCTTCAGTGAATTAATATACAAAAAAAAATAAAGACGTCTGGGAAAAACAGTCATTTCAATTCCTGGTTACAAAAGCCGTTTCACTATTGTGTTTGGTAGTAGGAACATGGTAAGATTCAAAAACTACATTTTTAGCAATTGGTTGAACCAGACTGATGTTTAAAACTTTTCTTAATTTTGCAATGATATGCAAAGTTTTAAATATTTATTCAAGTATTGGCTTTGCATCTTTCTTTCTTTATTTCGAGTAACTTAAAGATATATTATGTAAGACTGGTAAGAAAATCGATTGTATTTACTTCTTCATACTCAAATATTTGTACTTTCATTTGTAATATAATGTCATATTAGGGTGTTACTCCGTTAAATGCATTTGGATGAATATATGCAATGGCGAAGTTAGATAAATATAACTTCATGAAATACTGAAAGCACGATACGAATGAAGTCAAGCGGAAAAGACTTTTGGGAAATAAAAGAACCAAACCTTTTGAACTTTTATTACGCAATATCTGCATTTGAGGAATTTATATGTATTAGCAGAGTGACACCCCTCTCAGCGTTTAAATGATTTAATGTCAACTGAGATCTAACATAAGCTTTGTATTTATATTATTTAGCAGAAAAATGTTTTCCATTGTGCATCAGTCCGAAAATAAATCATATCTACATACTTTTGTTATTTCATAGATGTGGCAATGAGATAACTCTCCATCAAGGTCACAATTTGTAAAAGTTACAGGTCAAAGTCCGGCCTTGAACAAGGATCCTTGGCTCACAACGAACAGTAAGCTATAAAGAGTCGTCAAAATGACCAGTGTAAAACCATTCAAACAGAAAAACCAACGGTCTAATATATATACATACATATAAAAACCGAGAAACACTTATGAACCTCATCAGCAAACGAAAAACACTGAATAACAGGTCCCGGATTAGGATAGTGCAAGCAAATGCATCGGGTTTAAACAGGCACAAACCTTCAACCTTACCTAAAACAAAACAGAAAGATACACATACCAACATAAGACCTACTTAAAAGTAAAATAGCAAAAATGAAGATCGTTTAGGAAAATTCAAAACGAAATGTCATGTATCAAAAGGCAAAATCGAAGCACAAACACACCAAATGAATGAAAATTAACTGACATATTTCAAACTTTATATCAAACTTTGATACCTCTCATTTGTATGACAGTTCCATAAAATTCCATTATATTGACAATAGGTGAGCAACACAAATAGACATCAAAGGTAAATTTTGAAAAAAGGGGCACAGCAGTCAACATGGTTTTATAATTTTAATCACTATAAAACAAATAAATATATCAACAACACAAAAAAAAAGTATATAGGCACTCTATAGACAAATTTTAAAAATACAAAAGCAAAAAACGAATCCAGGATTCTGTTATATCAAAAAGAAGTCAAGCAGATAGAAGTGTAAGGAAAATAGTGCTCAGGTATTTAGTCTTAGACATTTAAGATATTTATATAATAGTATTTCTAGTTAGTTTATCGGATCCACCGCTTTCTAAGTTTTGTAAAAGTTTCAAAATATTAAATAACTTAGTCTACATAAACAATGAAAACAACACTATGACATCATAAATGTTTTGCCTGAAAACAAAATTAAGTCTTGTATTGAAAGCGCTCTTTTTGTATTTACCCTTTATCAGGAACGCTCACAGCCGAATAATTTAATGCGAAAAGCATATTTAAGAATCAAAACCGTTGATATATTAGTAGAGCTTTATAACCTCCAAAAAATAGCCGAATCCAGCTAAGAGCAATATTACCGGAAAATGTTAAAACTTACGTTATAATATGTACTTCCATGTGAAAAAGATAAATTAACCAAAGTACTATTTAGGTGTCCAATCTAATTTAATAATAAAAAAAAAATAGAGGGCAACATTTAGCTCGCAAAATGTTTCTTTTCGTATCCCTTTCTTCCGAAATGTTTAGATATATCCTTTGAATGTTTGAATAATGTCCCACTAGCCTTATTCTTTTTGTTGAATTGTTATTTGTCGATAACGATACGGATAGGCATTTCAGAATACCGATTTATGATTATATTAACAAACAACACTTTAATGGACAAATAAGTGTATCAATGTTTTAACAGCAATCGCATTGTAAAATAAAGAAACAATACTGTTACAATACTAAGATAGACACGGGGCGTATCAAGATAAAATTAAGATAACATTATAGGAAATAATGTATGAACCATGCAAATAATTCAGAAGGTAAACATTGCTATATCAATAAACAAACATGTCAAAATAGAACAGACAACATAAAAATATCTCAGGAAAAAAAATGTTCGCCATAACTCATAAAAGAGGGGCGAAAGATACCAGATGGACATCCATACTACAATAAATCGAAAATAACTGACAACTCCATGGTTAAAATAGAAGAAGACAACCAGACACATATAAGTACACAAAACACAACATAGAAAACTAAACCTAACTTGCACTAAAAATATATCCAAAACAAAGATCTTTATCATAATGGATTTGTATTTAACGTTCAGGGGCAAATATTACATGCAAACCAGGACAGGAATATGGTATGAAAATGAACCGTAATTTGTACTAGACCAACAGTCTGTGCTGGATTTATGAAAAGAGTTTTCGGCATTGCTTATGTTCAAAATAGTCTCAGAGTATTAAATAAAGTTAATATTACAAGGTTTTGACAATATAACTGGTAGAATAACGCATCCACTATCCAATAGTCATCAAATGATTATACTTGTTTCGGAATAAAAAAGATAGAGGATTTCATTTTCAATAAAAAGAAAATGGTTTTCCGTCTCTTCCAGTAGGCAAAAGCACATATCAATCATATTTTTTTATTTATTCATTTGAGCATGACCCATCAAATGATATACAATTTACAACCTAAAAAAGAACACTTTCGTTCCTGGGAATGCCCTTCCAATTTATAAAGTACATAGCAAACTTGATAACTTTTTGATTTAGTAAATCATAAGCTATCATATGGTACAATTGTTAACCAAACACTGCACTTTGTAACTTCTTTGATTCACCAGAAATCAAATACTTTTGAGAAATATGTTTTAACAAAGCCACGGGGGAAGCGCTATTCTAAACAAGAGAAAATATTTTAATACGTTATTCATTGCGTGTGTTTTCAGCAATTATAGGTCATAATAGTTCTATGTCCTCTTTTGTTATTCAATTAATAAAAATAAATGGGTGTTTGAGTGCTAAAAAAACTCAGTTAAACTTCATCACATGTTTATGTGTTGTCTCGTATAAAGAGCATCGTCATTGGTGTTCTTTACTTATGTCTTTAATGTTTTAATCCTTTACGTCATGTTATGATAGGCTCTATCTGATATATAATTCCAAACACTTCTTTCATATTTAGACAATTTAGAGCTTAACTCAATACATGATCACATGTTTTATTCGAGCATCACTGATGAGTCTGTGGTACTAGACAAAAGTCGAGTTTTTACTAGACAATTTTAAGCCTGATATCTGCTTTTTTTTTCTATTTTTTAAGTCTGTATGTTGTCTTTAAAAAATATAAGTCATAAGGTACATGGTTGTGTAAGTGTCAGTGTTTGAGTGTTGTCTCATATACATAGCATCGTCATTGGTGTTCTTTACTTCTGTCTTTATGTTTTAATCCTTTACGTCATGTTATGATAGGCTCTATCTGATATAAAATTCCAAACACTTCTTTCATATTTAGACAATTTAGAGCTTAACACATTGTATGATCACATGTTTTATTCGAGCATCACTGATGAGTCTGTGGTACTAGACAAAAGTCGAGTTTTTACTAGACAATTTTAAGCCTGATATCTGCTTTTTTTTCTATTTTTTAAGTCTGTATGTTGACTTTAAAAAATATAAGTCATAAGGTACATGGTTGTGTAAGTGTCAGTGTTTGTGTGTTGTCTCATATACAGAGCATCGTCATTGGTGTTCCATACTTCTGTCTTAATGTTTTAATTCTTTACGTCATGTTATGATAGGCTCTGTCTGATATATAATTCCAAACACTTCTTTCATATTTAGACAATTTAGAGCTTAACACATTGTATGATCACATGTTTTATTCGAGCGTGACTGATGAGTCTGTGATACTAGACAAAAGTCGAGTTTTTACTAGACAATTTTAAGCCTGATATCTGCTTTTTTTCTATTTTTTAAGTCTGTATGTTGTCTTTAAAAAATATAAGTCATAAGGTACATGGTTGTGTAAGTGTCAATGTTTATGTGTTGTCTCATATACAGAGCATCGTCATTGGTGTTTTTTACTTCTGTCTTAATGTCTTAATCCTTTACGTCATGTTTTTAATAGACTCTGTCTGATATAAAATTCCAAAAGCTTATTGTTGTTTTGAAAATTTAAAGCTTAAAATATTGTATGGTCACATGTTTTATTCTAGCGTCACTGATGTGTCTGTGTTACTATCTAGACAAAACCCGAGTCTGGCTTAGATAATTGTAAGCCTGATTTTTTTTATATTGTTGAAGACTGTATCATGTGTATGTTGACTTTAAAACATAAAGTCATCAAGTACATGGTTGAGTCAGTAATAGTGAAGCTTAAACGATATCTTCATTTTGTTTTTAGAAATAACAGTAATATATTATTTCGAACCTGCATATATAAACGGAAGAAGCAAATGTACTTAATTAATATAATTTATCAATTGGAAAAAAACAGTACGCATAAATTTTAGCAGTTTTCTACAAGTACTTTTTTTAACACAAACAATGTTATATATCGGAGACAGTTATTCTGTTTACAGCTTGATCAAATCAATTAAAAGATATAGTGCCATGCTATGTGAATTTTTATTTATTTTAATATCATAGAGCAGGAATATAGCCTTTGCGTATGCATTCTTTTTCCGATGTAAAAAGACGAAGAAAAAGGCATAACCAGTACCATATGCCACCCTTATTATACAGAAAGACAACATCAAACAATTAGTAGGTCATAAGTATATATAAGTCTGGAAAGATGAGGTCCAAAATGTTTCCCAACATTTAGTTTTTGGACTGCATCTGTTTTCCATGCAGGAAATATTTGATATACATGTACAACGCAAAATGTAATATTTAATTCTGAAAGGATATATGATAAAAGCCATCATTAGGCTCATTTAAATGTGCAAATAAATCACACCAAGATTATATAAATTTTATTATTAAAGAATTGGATGATATATAGGAATGGTCATTTTGATGCACAAAATATCATGTTTGATATCTCAAGGAGCGACCTCACATTATGTAATTGAAATATATATGCATTATAAAATTCATACAATCCTCGCAAATAATACAAAAAGCCATTTATTAACTGAAATATAAACATAAAAAAGATGTGATATGATTGCCAATGAGACAACTGTCCAAAAGAGAACAAAATGACACAGACATTAACAAATATAGGTCACCGTATGGCCTTCAAAAATTAGCAAAGCAGCCGCTTTTAAGTAACATGAAAAGGAGTTTGAATCACATCATCTTTTGTCAAGACATTTTAAGGAGAAAGATGTCTTTAAGGTTAGGTAGTTGTTCTTATATCTATATCACTAGGAAAATACACAAATGAATTTTGACAGATTTCGCTAGTTTTACTTAAAAGTAAGACGTTTGAAGGCTTAATTTGAATATGCAAGTCAGGCTTTAAGATATAGAATTGCTAATATCTGACAGCTTGCCTAATGTATCGTAATCATCGCATATCAAAATGATAATATGTGTAGACTTTTAAGATGTATTATTTCACTTGGGGAAAAGTATTTTGACTTGATCGTGACGATATCAAAATAAGGAGTGCATTTCTATTTAAAAATTGAATTATGCTTAAAGCCTGAGAATGACAAAGTTGATATACACAATCATCAAATGTATTTTTTTATATACAAAAGTCATCATCATATCAACTCTACAAAAGAAACAAACAATTTATACAATATGCATAGAAAGATATAAAAGACAATCTATATATAATGTACTTATAAGTATACACTTTAACTTATTTAGCTTTTTTGAGGAGTTACAAAGTATAAGTAATCACAATAAGAAATACAAGATAGCCTCCTTTATAGTTATCAAAGGTACCAGGATTATAATTTAGTACGTTAACAATAATGGTTAATGCCCTTTGTATATATTTTTTTCCTTCAAGAATCAATACCTATTAAAATTTGACAAATATAAAATATGTATGTACAAAATGTAATTTAAATTTAGATTTCTGTTCAATTTTTTTTTTATCCTTTTTTAATGGATTAACTGAATTGGCCATTTAACTTTTCATTCAATATGTATTATGTTATTTCAGATACAAAATTTATTTCATGAGTAAAACTATGAAAGGGATCTATGCAACATCAAAACTATCATACTGCACAGACAGAATCATCACATTATCATTATGCATTTGACGTTTTGTCTCATAATAAGAAATGGGTTATTAATTTCGGAGCGCTTGAGATTACACCCTGATTTTGGTTGAGTTTGTGTTGCTCAGTTCTTTTCTATGTTGTGTTTTTTACTGTTGTTTGTCATTTTCGTTGTTTTCGACTTGGTATTGTCAGTTTGATTTCGATCAGAGTTTTAAATTTCAAAACGTAACTTTCTCGGGTGGATAAATATCGTCACGCCTATTTTCATTTAACTAGTACTGTGTGTTTAGAGGACAGCTGAGTCCCGTTTGCGTGTAGCGCATTTCATCGCTGAGTTGAAGACCCATTGCTGCTATTTGGTCGGGCTGTTGAGACTTTGACACAATCCCAATTACCATTCTCAATTTTACTCAAAACCCAGAAGCATTTATTTAAAAAAACATATATTCTTAGGCTGAGCTGTTAAGGGAAAATAATGTGCACTTGTGATGTCAACTTCAGGTAACCAAGAATAATCCCTCATTTGAGAAGCAAAATGGCAGAAACCCGATGGCATATAATTCATTCAGAATTAGTTACAAGCCATCTACAAAAATGACCATATAAAGGAGGAACTAGCATATTTTAATATGTATCACCTTGATTCCAAATATTTGGCTTTGTGCAATCATGATGAAGGTTAATTCAGTAAAGCCCTTCGGATGCATGGAATTTATGTAAAAAAAGTATAACATGTATCTTGTTTAACAGCATTGTATATTATTCCGAGTGTATCGCCAACTCAGTAGTAAGTACGTTAATTATACTTCGGCACTGACATGATTCAATTCTTAAATTTTATTTTAAAAGTTTTATAAACTATTAAGAAACAAAGGTCCCTTAGTCAAATGTAACCTAAGGTTCTTTTTGCTCTTATTCTAGGTCTTTTTTTATCCAATTGATCGTTCAAAGTCTCGATTGTCATATATATATTATATACATTGTATATTATTGCTTTCAAATATTTGGATTTGAGCGTTCTTTACTGTTTGTTCTTTTGAAATAAATATGTTTTTAACACCAAAGCACTCCACATGAGGAAATAGTGAATTAAACTTATTTGTTTTCTTTGCACTTTTAAGAAGATATAGATCTCAGTCTTAGATATGTCACTGAAGTGGCAAACTACAATGTCCTTTATTTATCAATAAAAAAAAAACATGTTACAATTTTGAAATGTATTGCAGCCCGTAGTTATTATCTAGTTATTATATATATTTCACTGTTTGTTTTTTTGAAACAATTTCCTTCCATGATTAATGATTGTGTCAGCAAACAGAAAATTTAAATTATTTAAATATACTTGAATACTTTTATTCAATATCCGATTAAAACATTTTTTCTATAAGCGGCGTATTTATAGAAGGGTCTGCCGTTAGCAAACTAACCTGCGATTATTATTTTTATTACAAAAGACTCATCAGTGACGCTCGAATAAAACAAGTTTATATATACATGTATGGAATTCTGGATGATCGAAGTTAGAGAAGGACTGTCAAGTATATGCGTTAAGCAACCAACAATCAATTAACCAATCAAGTTAATGCGCCGTTTGCAATAAATATATATCAAATTTATAATAACAAATATTTTTAGAATATAATTTTGCAAAATATAATTTTAAACTTTCTTGATGAACACTTGCTGAATTGTCTTATTCATCGACCAACAGCTGATAAAGCAACTTTCGATTTGCTGGGTCAATAAATCCTCAATATGATATGTCATGAAGGAAAATCTATGATACTAAAAAAAATATAAATTATCCAAGTAAATTTTTGAAGCAATAATTATGAAAAATTCAACCTTTCCTAACAAAAAATAAATTAAGGGTGTTGTATCAAAATTTAGAGACCAAAAGTATACGGAAAATTAGATCTCGGGTACTGAGACAGTTTTTGGTGATTTTATAGTATTTCTGTTTAATAAACCAGGCGGTCTGCTTTCCTATAGTCTATAAAAGTTTTCTAATTCAGACAAAATATTACATAGCTACATGCAGGTACAAAACGTAACTGAAAAATAATTAGCTTTTTTACATTTATAGTCTAAAGGTGTCCAATTTAATTTTTTTTCTTTAAAAAAATTAAGAGCAAAACTAGTACAAATGGTTAATGTTTGAATGTTGTCCAACTTCACTTTCTCTTTAAATCATAATACCTATGCGAGTACAATTTTGCCTACGCTTTCAATGATTATATTTTTGATGATATTCAGTTAATAGTCGCATTATAACTATTTACAGATAACATACAACTCCTGCTTAATCTAATTTCAAACTTATAACAGTTATGTGAAGTAGAAAATATTTTTTCAAAGTGAAGCCATTCTTAGAGATATTTCAATAGAGAAGGATGCACCTTGGTATTGCAGAACACAGATTTAGAATTAAATCAACAAACAACGCTTTAATGGACAAATACAGCTATATTAGTTTTCACAGCAATCACATTGTGAATCAAAGAAACACTATGCATAATCAGACAGATACTGGCGTATCAAGATGAATGTAAGATAACGAAATAATGTATGAACCCTGCAAATAAATCAGATGGTAAACATTGCTATCTCACTAAACAAGCATGTCAAAATATAACAGACAACATAAGAATATCTCAGAAATCAAGAACAAAATTGTTCGCCATAACTCATAAATATTGAGCGAAAGATACCAGAGGGTCATTCATATGCATAGATCGAAAATAAACTGACAACGCCATGGCTAAAATAGAAAAAGACAACCAGACCAATAATAGTATACAAGATACAACATAGAAAACTAAAAATAACTTGCACTTAAATTCATTCGAAACAAAGGTCTTCATCAAAGTGGATTTGTGTTTAACGTTCAGTGGCAAACATTACATGCATAACAGGACAGGAACGTAATTTGTACAAGACCAACATTCAGATCTGGATTTATGAAAGGGATTTTAGGCATTGCTTATTATCAAAATGGTTGCAGAAGATTAAATTCAGTGTATATTACAAGTTTTTGACAATATAACTGGTAGAAAAACTCATCCAATATCAAATGATTGTACTTGTTTCTAACAAAAAGAGATGTAGGGTTTCACTGTCAAAATCCGAGTTTACGTCACTTCTAGTAAACAAAATAAAATAATAAAAATTGAAATTGGGAAAATGTCAGAGAGACAACAACCAGACCAAAGAGCCAAAAACATCCGAAAGCCACCAATGGGTCTTCAACGCAGCGCGAAAATCCCACACTCGGAGGTGATCTTAAAAGCATGCAATCATATTTTTTTTTAAAATTCAGTTGAGCATGCCCATCTTTAAAACCAACAAAATGACACTTTCGGTTTCGGAAATGCCCTTCCAAATTGTTATGTACATAGCACACTTGATACACTTTTTGATTCAGTAAATCATGAGCTATCACATGGTACAATTGTTAACCAAACACTGCACTTTGTAACTTCCTTGATTCACCAGAAATCAAATACTTTTGAGATATATTTTTTAACAAAGCGACGGGGGAAGCGCTATTCTAAACTAGAGAACATATTTTAATATGAGTTGTCTCGTATACATAGCATCGTCATTGGTGTTCATTACTTATGTCTTTAATGTTTTAATCCTTTACGTCATGTTTTTAATAGGCTCTGTCTGATATATAATTCCAAACGCTGTTTTATTCGAGCGTCACTGATGAGTCTGTGGTACTAGACAAACCCCGAGTCTGGCTTAGATAATTTTAAACCTGATATCTGCTTTTTTTTTTTTGATGACTGTATGTTGATTTAAAAGTTAAATTCCAATGTACATGGTAGATACGTCACCGAAGCTTTAACGAACGATGTCTTCCTTTGAGTTTCATTTTCTTCAATAAAAATGATTTTACGTCACAACCAGTAGCCAAAAGCACATATAAATCACAACTTTTTTTAATTCAGTTGAGCATGACCCATCAAAATAATGATATACAATTCACAACTAAAAAAGGGTCACTTGCGGTTTCGAAAATGACCTTCCAATTTATAAAGCACATAGCACACTTGATGCACTTTTGATTTAGTAAATCATGAGCTATAACATGGTACAATAGGTAAACAAAAACTGCACTTTGTAATTTCTTTGATTCACCAGAAATCAAATACTTGTGAGATATATGTTTTAACAACTCGGCGGGGGACTAAACAAGAGAATATATTTTTAATATGTTATTCATTGCGTGTGTTTTAAGCAATTATAGGTCATAATAGTTCTATGTCCTCTTTTTTATTCCATTTATAAAAATAAATGGGTGTTTTGAATGCTAAAAAAAACTTCATCACATGTTTATGTGTTGTCTCATATACAGGCATCGTCATTGGTGTTCTTTACTTATGTCTTAATGTTTTAATCCTTTACGTCATGTTTTGATAGGCTCTGTCTACTATATAATTCCAAACACTACTTTCATATTTAGACAACTCAGAGCTTAACAAATATGATCACACGTTTTATTCGAGCGTCACTGATGTGCATGTGGTACTAGACAAAACCCGAGTCTGGCTAAGACAATTTTAAGCCTGATATCTCCTTCTATATTCGAAGTTTGTATGTTGACCTTTACAACATTAAGTCATAAGGTACAGCCCGTAACAGAGAAGTGATCGAATTGATGTTTCTTTACCGTCAAAATTAGCTACGTTATCGACAAACTTAATTGAGTAGTGATCGAACTATTGGTACTTCAACGTTAAAAAGATTGACAATGCTTTCATGTCGGGATAATCAAGTTTAATACCGATAATATTGAAAATTATTCTAATAATATGCAACAAAATATGTCCATGCACCATTTCGATTGGGCGAAAAGTAGTCATTTCTTCAAAGTCAGAACAGAAAAAAAAAGATTTTTGGAAGGACGTCTTGATAGTGTTATTTCCTTTACAATTTTACCCAAAACTAAAAGAAATATAGTGGTAAAGAATTATAAAGGTTTTTGATAGGAATGAAGTCCTTTATTTTTTCGGACTACAATGTATACCGTATGTGTGATGGATTTGAATTCAATCAATAACTTTGAAATGTTTTCTCATATGTATACACAAAAGGGAGAACTGGTATTTGTACTTCTGTTAGAATACATGTATGTCTTCGTCCGTTCCACATGCCAAACTTTTCTAGTACAGTTTAAACGGGAAACATTTGTTGAGAATTTTTTTTAATATGACAAAATAACGAGCAAAACTATTTCTCGAATGGCACACACAAAGAATATTTTTTTTTAGTAAAAATCAGTAAAAAAAAATTTCTCCATAATATACCATGGCCAGGACCTGACAGTTTTTAGCAGTGTTCAAATGAAAATCGTCCGGAAAACTGCGCTTGCTGTCATTTTGAAGGATCATGCAACATTTCACATATTACCCAAAAAACAACATAGGTTCTCAATTACTAAAAAAAGTTCTAAAAGATAATTTCAAATCAGAGTAAACATATTTTGTGTGTCATAAACATTCAATTCGGATTTGAATTTAATTTACCGAAACATTTCCGTACATTAAATCTTAGGACGGTCAGAACATTTTAAGGACGCAACAGATCGAAGTACAATTTTAAGTAGTACATAGATGTGCAATAATTCAGCTTCCTGTACATGTTCATGAAGTTCTAAATTTTGAATGTTGATTTCTTTAAAAGAAAACACCATTTTATTACAATAAAAAATCTCAAAATGGCCGTTAACAATGAAAAAGTTGACCATGAAAAAATCACATATCTAAGAAAAGCAGTCGTTTAATTGATTATAAGAAAGTTTCAGTGTATCATGTCAAATTTCTTTAATTTGATAGTTTTCCTTTAGTTACAAATGTAGCTCCATGTCTGATGGTGTAATAAAAATGAATGTCTCAGAAAGTGGTGAATTAGTTTCCATAAATGACAGATGAATCAGGTCAAGCTTAGTATTTTACAGTCAACAGACTACTGTAACATTGACGCACTCGTCGAACTGTTTAAAAGATTTGTGTTTATGACCAAAAATTTATATACAACTTCATTTATAAATTAATCTGAAGTTCATAGTGCGTCGTCACAATAATGAAAGTTATAAAAAAAATCTATAACCAGCAGATCTATTCTTCTATAAAGAAAGTATTTTTGTACAAAAGCGTATTTATTATAAAATGGTCCTAACTATAGAATAGATAGTTTACCACAGAAATCTTAAACGGAAGTTTCGACAATTTTAAACAGAAGAGATTTGAAAATAAATTTTACTTTAAATAAACACTGAAATAATTTTAATACCTTGAAGGTGTAAAGAATAAACCAACAATCACAATCTTTAAAAGTGTCTTCATTGCATTAACCGACGAGTCCATGTTTACAGTAGAAACAGTGGATGTGACTCCAATAAATTCATTATCATTGTAGTCATGAATATTTATCGCTTATATTAAATTTATAAGGATTTTATCGAGGTCGCACCAACTGTTTCTACAGCTAAGATCAGTTACATGTAACATGATCTCGTCGATTCGCACGACGAAGACATTGTTTATGACAGAACACACATTCTAGATTATGTATTTTTGTTTCCGTCAGTTCGAAAGTATTTGATTATTTCAACTCCTTTGTATTTCATAATATGTGTCATGAACAAAGACATATGTTCGATTGAATAATGATTTCCTCGTAACAAATGATAGAAATTTCGGAGATCCCGTACTTGATCCTTTATCGTTAAAATGAAAATGCCAATGACAGAGGTTGATTATAAAAAAATGTTTTACTGTGTTAAAAAAACTTCGACTTAAACAATGAAAACTTACACGTTGGACATGAAATATTTTGTCGATGAAGAAAATTAAATTATGTCACTTCTGAAATAAGTTTGTCGAAAAGGTAACTTATTCTGACGGTAAAGAAACGCGAATTCGATCACTACTCTGTTACGGGCTGTACATGGTTGAGTCAGTGTCAGTGAAACTTAAAACGATATCTTCATTTATTTATTTTTAGAAATAACGGTTATATATTATTTCGAACTTGTATATATCATCTGAAGAAGTGAATCATAATTTATCAATTTGGAAAAAAATCAGTACGAATCAGTGTTTGCAGGTTTCTGTAACAGTGGGCCGATGTTATTCTTTAAATCAAAATTTAGGAAACACATATAATGGAACATATCGGAGAATATTCGTTGTTTGAACTTGAGCATGTCAATTAAAAAAATTAGTGCCATGATATGTGTTTTCAATATTTTAATATGGAGCTTTTGTATTCTTTCTCTGTTGTGAAAAGACAAGACCATATTTAGGTTATGAACTTCGTTGTTTTAACATCTGTTTCCCCATGCAGAAAATAATTTCTTTACGTGTACAACGCAAAATATATTTAACTCTGAAAGGTTCCTAAAAATGTGCAAATAAATCACGTCAATATTTCATAAAATTATATAAATTGTTTTATTAAAGAATTGGATGGTATATTAGGAATGGTCAATTTGATGCACAAACTGTCATGTTTGATACTCTAGGATCTACTTCAGTTGACATAATTGAAATATATATGTATGATAATAACATTTTTTATACAATCCGCGCAAATAATACAAAAAGGCATTTATTAAATGAAATTTACCAGCCGTCTTTAAAGAACATAAAAAGGAATTTGACTCGCATTAGCATCTAAGACAAAACATTTTAAGTGGAAAGATATTTTTCAGGTTCGGTTTTTGTTTGTTTATCTCTATCCTTAAGAAAATTCACAAATGAATTTTGACAGATTTCGCTAGTTTTACTAAAATATAAGAACTTTGAAGGCTTAATTTGAATATGCAAGTCAGGCTTAAAGATATAGAATTTCTAATATCTGACAGCTTGCCTAATGTATCGTAACCAATTGCATATCAAAAGGATAATATTTGTAGACTTTTAAGATGCGTGTTTTCACTAGGGGGGAAAGTATTTTTACTTTATTGTTACTCGTGTATCAAAATAAATAGTACATTTCTATTCAACAATGGAATTATGCATTAAGCCTGAGAATGACAAAGTTAGTTTATACAATCATCAAATGTATTTTTAGATACAAAAGTCATCATGATATCAACTCTACAGAAGAAAGCAAACAATTTACACAATATGCATTGAAAGATTAAAAAGACAATATATCAAATGTACTAATAAATATAGTATTACGCTTATAATCATATCAATATTATTTAGCTTTTTTTGAGGAGTTACAGAGTAAAAGAAATCACTATAAGAAATGTAAGCCTATTGTATAACAATATCGGTAAACCGAATAAGACTATTTACCGGATTTGTTATCACATAAGTAAAACGACAGGTGCCACATGTGGAGCAGTATCTGCTTACCCTTCCGGAGCACATGAGATCACCCCTAGTTTCTGGTGTTTATTCTTTAGTTTTCTATGTTATGTCATGTTTACTATTGTTTGTATGTTTGTCTTTTTTATTTTTAGCCATGGCGTTGTCAGTTTATTTTGATTTATGAGTTTGTCTGTCCTTCTGGTATCTTTCGTCCCTTTTCATGTCCTTTGTATATATTTTTTTCCGTTAAAAACCATTACCTATAATTTGACAAATATACAAAATTTATGTACAAAATGTAATTTGAATTTAGATTTCTGCTCAATATTTTTGTTACTTTTTTTATTGGATCAACTGAATTGGCCCTTTAACTTTTCATTCAATATGTACTATGTTAATTCGGATACAAAAGATAACTTATTGGCAAGAGTAAAATTATGAAAGAGATCTATGCAACATCAAACTATAAACTCTACAGACAGAAACATCACATTATCATTATTCAGTTGAAATTTTGTCTAATAATAAGAAACGGGTTATCTATTTCGGAGCGCTTTAGATCACATCTTGTTTTTGGTTTGGTTTGTGTTGCTCAGTTTGTTTATCTGTTGTGTTATTTACATGTGCAGTTGTTGTCGTTTTCGTTGTTTTCGACATGGTATTGTCAGTTTGATTTCGACCCGAGTTTTAAATTTAAAAAGGTAACTTTCTGGGGTGGATAAAAATCGCGACGTCCATTTTTATTGGACTAGACTAAGGACTTTGCATTTAGAGTAAACAAAAGCACCAAGCATCATAACATTTTTTTTTATTCAGTTAATCATGACCCATTTAATGATATACAATTTACAATTAAAAGATAACACTTGCGGTTTCGGAAATGCGGTTCCAATTTATAATGTTCAAACACACTTGATACAGTAAATCATGAGCTACATTTTTTCACATGATACAATTGTTAACCAAAGACAGCACTTTGTTACTTTCTTGATTTACCCGAAATCAAATACTTTTGAGAAATATGTTTTAACAAAGCGGTGGGGGAAGAGCTATTCTAAACAGGAGAAAATATTTTAATATGTTGTTCATTGGATGTGTTTTGAGCAATTATAGGTCATTATACTTCTATGTCCTCTTTTTTTTATTCCATTAATAAAAGTAAATGGGTGCTTGAATGCAAAACAAAAAAAAACGTCAAACTTCATCACATGTTTATATGATGTCTCATTTACAGGGAATTGTCATTGGTGTTCTTTACTTATGTCTCAATGTTTTAATCCCTTACGTCATGTTTTAATAGGCTCTAATGTAAATCGTTATTTATGCGACGTCAAACTATGACTGATCGGGAATTGATGCAGTTATCGACTGATTCTTATCATTCAAACTTATTCATCTTGAAAATGAGTTCATGGACCCTTCTTTTCTCAAATGCCGTTTGATTTGATTACGCAAGAAGATTATATGTGCCAATTGTCATGAATACGTAAATAGTGCATTTTTTAAAAATTTGATATAATACTGCAGAAAATGATGTTTCTTTTCTACATTCATGAACATATGATAAATATCAGTTATTTGAAAAAATAATATGCAAAAATTTAGAGGACACTTATATAATACAGAAATTAGTAATTATTGATAAAAAAGTAATTTGTGATTATCTTTTAAAACAAAAAAGATATGCATATCTGTCTAAAGGGAAAATATGGTCAGAAATCCGAATTTTTAGCAAATATACAATAAATCTACCTCATTCTACCCAACAAGTAGCACATGAAGGTATATTTTTTTATACCATATTTGATTAATTCAGGCAGAACATAGCCTATATGCAAATTTTCATCAACATTTCAATATGGGATTAAAACTGTATCGTATGCCCTTCACACATTACATGATCACTTGTTTTATTCGAGCGTCACTGATGAGTCTGTGGTACTAGGCAAAACTATTTCATGAAATATATCGTATGCTATTCTTTTGTTTAAATTTGAGTATGTCATTTAAAGTATATAGGGCTATGATATGTGTTTTTTAATGATTTCACATCGAAAGAGCAGGAACGGAGTCTTTTCATTATTTCTCTGTTGTTAAAAGAACAAGACAAGAAACACATCAAATTAAAAAGAAAAGGCATATCCAAGACCATATGACACCCTAGCTAACTGCCTAAGTTTGAAACCCCATGCAAACAGACGACATCAAACATTTAGTGGGTCGTAAGTATACTCGTCTTGAGAGATGAGGAAGGCCTAAATGCTACCAAATAATTAGTTTATGGCAGATATCATTGAGAATGGAAAAAGGGAATATGTTAAAGAGAAAACAGCCCGAACAAAGAAAAGACAACAGCAGAAGGTCACCAATAGGTCTTCAATGCAGCGAGATATTCCCGCACCCGGATGCGTCCTTCAGCTGACCTCTTAACAAAAGTTCTATCGAATGCTGTAACATCTAATTGCCTTGCAGCAAATATTTGATATACATGTACAACGTAAAATGAGTTTAATTCTGAAAGGATTTATGATAAAAACCGTTATTAGGTTCCTTAATATGTGCAAATAAATCACGCCAATATTAATACATAAAACTATATAAATTGTGTTATTATAGAATCAAATGATACATTAGGAGTGGTAATTTTGATGCACAAAATGTTATGCTTGATATCTCTAGGATCCACTTCATATGACGTAATAAAAAATATTGGCATAATAACATTCTTAACTCACAAACAATAAAAAAAGCCATTTATTAACTGAAATAACTGAACAGCAGTCTTAGAGTCAAATAAAAAGGAATTCGACTAACATCAGCATCTTTTGACAAAACATTTTAAGGAGAAAGATGTTTTTAAGGTTAAGCTGTTGTTGGTATATCTAAATCTCTGGGTTCACAAACGAATTTTGACAGATTTCGCTAGTTTTACTTAAATGTAAGAAGTTTGAAGGATTAATTTGAACATGCTTCAGGCTTCAGGCTTCAAGATATACAATTGCTAATATCTGACAACTTGCCTAATGTATCGTAATCATCGCATATCAAAAGGATAATATTTGTAGACTTGTAAGATGTGATTTGTCACTTGGGAAAAAGTAGTTTTACTTTATCGTGACGATATTAAAATTATTAGTGCATTTCTATTTAACAATGGTATTATGCATTAAGCCTGAGAATGACAAAGTTGGTTTATATAAGCAACGAATAAAACATAATTGTGATAGTTCTTTGGAAATTTACCATCATAACACTTTCTCCGAATGGCATACATATTTCATAACGCCATGATTTTTAGATGTAAAAAAATCAAAGCAATGCAATGCTGTCAAAATTTGTAAAATTAACATGCCCCTCTACAGAAATGATTTTTAAAGATTACGTTATTTCAGTAAATATAAAATCAATAGTACACTTTATAGAAATGAGCTGTTAAAATGTTTTGGACAATTGTATGAAGGTCTTTTCACTGATATGTCAAAAAAGTTGGTTACTTTTAAGCGATATTTAAGAAGTGGTAAATACAACTTTTCTACATATAATCAATGAAATATCTTGAGCAACAACGTCCTGTTGTAATGGGAATGTCAGATTCGATGCCTCTATTAGAGAAAGAGCCACACACTCTGCACCTTAAAGAACCTTAACTACATGTCTCAAATTGAGATGGCTGTAGGATCTTGTTGAAAGGCAAACTATGTATCGAGAGGATTTTTAGTGTTCTTTTTGAGATACAAAAGTCCTCATCATATCAACTCTACAAAAGAAACCAAACAATTTATACAATACGCATTGAAAGATAAAGACAATATATAAAATGTACTTATAAACATACGCTGATACTCATATACATGTTGTCACCTTTTTTGAAGAGTTACAGAGTAAAAGAAATCACACTAAGAAATGCAAGATAGCCTACTTTATAACAATAACGATTAATGCCCTATATGTTTTTTTTCTTTAAGAATCATCACCTAAAATTAACAAATATAAAACATTTATGTACAAATGCAATTTAAATTTAGATTCTGCTCAATATCTTTGTATCAATTGTTTAGATGATCAACTGAATTTGCCATTTAACTTTTCAATCAATATGTATTATGTTATTTCAGATATAAAAGCATATATATATTTGCAACAATGAAACTATGAAATGGATCAATGCAACATCAAACTATATATGTACTCTACAGACAGAAACATCACATTATCATTATGTAGTTGAAATTTTGTCTAATAATAAGAAATGGGTTATTTATTTCGGGGCGCTTTAAATCACACCCTGTTTTTTGTTGGGTTTGTGTTGCATCACTCTTTAGTTTTCTATGTTGTAATATTTACTGTTGTTTGATAAATATTTTGATATGAGCGTCACTGATGAGTCTTATGTAGACGAGAGCGTGTCTGGCGTACTAAATTATAATTCTGGTACCTTTGATAACTATTTACACCACTGGGTCGATGCCACTGCTAGTGGACGTTTCGTCCCCGAGGGTATCACCAACCCAGTAGTCAACACTTCGGTGTTGACATGAATATCAATAATGTGGTCATTTTTATTAATTTCCTGTTTACAAAAGTTTGAATTTTTCGAAAAACTGAGGATTTCCCTATCCCACGCATAGATTACCTTAGCCGTATCTGGCACAACATTTTTTTGGAATTTTGGATCCTCAATGCTCTTCAACTTTGTACTAGTTTGGCTTTATAACTTTTTTGATATGAGCGTCACTGATGAGTCTTATGTAGACGAAACGCGCGTCTGGCGTACTAAATTATAATTCTGGTACCTTTGATAACTATTTACGTATTTGTATACTTGGCATTTTCAGTTTGATTCGACTCGAGTTTTAAATTTAAAAACGTAACTTTTTCGGGTTGATAAATATCGTGACGTCCATTTTCATTGAACTAGTACATTGCGTTTAGAGGACAGCTGAAGCCCTGCTGCGTGCAGAGAATTTTCCCGCTGTAATGAAGACACATTGCTGCTCTTTGGTCGGGTTGTTGTCACTTTGACACATTCCCAAATACAAGTATCAATTTTACTTAAAACCCAGCAGCACTCATTTCTAAAAAAACATATTCTCAGGCTGTTATTGTTAAGGAAAAATGATGTGTAATATCAACTTAAAGTAACAAACAATAATCCCTCGTATGAGAAGCAAAATGGCAGAGACCTAATAACATAGAATTAATTACGAATTAGTTACAACCAATACAAAATGACCAAATAAAAAAGGAACTAACATATTTCAATACGTATCACCTTGACTTCCAAATATTTGACTTTGAGCAATCATGATGAAGGTAAATCCAGTAAAGCCCTTAGGACGGATAAAATTTATATAAAAAATGTACTACGTGTATCATGTTTTACAGCAATGAATATCATCCCGATGGTATCGCCAGCTCAGTAGTTAGTAATTTGTACGTTGACATGATTTAATTCTTTAATTGTTATTTTTATAAATTTTATAATCTATTATTAAAATAAGGTTTCAACTCCGTCACGCAAATATGACCTTATTGTTTTTACTATTATTTCATGTCTTTTTTTGTCAAATTGTTCATTCCCAGTTCAAATATTTGGATTTGAGTGTTCTTAATGAAAGTAAATTAAGAGATCACTTGGGGACGCATGCAATTAATAAAATGCTGTTTTACTGTTTGTTCTTTTAAAAATAAATATGTTGACACCACCAAAGCAACCCACATGAGGAAATTAAAAATTAAACTTATTTGTTGTCTCTGCACTTTTAAGAAAATAGCGATCTCAGTTTTGTATATGTCACCGAAGTGGAAAACTACAATTTCCTTTATTTATCACTCGGAAAATATGTTTCATTTTGAAATATACTGCAGCCTGTGGTTATCATCGGGTATTTAAATATACTTGACTGTTTGTTTTTTAAAACAATTTCCTTCCGAAATAAATGATTGTGTCCACAAAAAGACTGAATTTTTAAGAAAATTTAAATCATTGAAATATACTTGAATACTGTTATTCCAGTCTGGTATCAGATTTTTTTTACAATTTTCTCTGTCATCCGCGTAATATCAGAAGAGACTTTCGTGAGCAAACTAAACTGCGCATATTATTGTTTTTTTAAAGGAACTTAGGACAAACATAGGAACTATAATACTTTTAATACCATCAACAATGAGCAATACCTATTCCGTACAGTAGGTTTTAATATATATATAACAAAGAAACAAGTATAACTTTTTAATAGTTCAACTATTTGAACAAATCTATCAACGGCTTTGCATTCTATGTCAACCTTTCAAACGAAACATTAAGTGGGTAAAACTTTTGTAACTTTGATTTGGACCTTAGATAAAATGATCTCAAAATGGAAAGAGATCTTCCTCTCATATAATATGTTATGCTATCACATATCCAAGGAAAGTTGTAAGTTCAAATGCAGTATATTTAGTTAATGATTTAGACTCCGAAACAGTAATTATAATAATACTTTATTCAGAAGCAATACAGCTTATAGAATATACAATTTTACAATATATTTTTGAATGCATCAGTGAAATATGAATACAATAATTATACACAATACATGTATGGCGGAGAATGAAAATAAATTCATATGATAAATAATTAATACAACTACATATTACGATTTTTTTCAATATTAAACAAAAAATTACCTTAATTATTAAGTTCTTTCACATAGTGAACTGATAACAACTGTATAAGTTTAAACGTGGATGGATATTGCCAATAATATTTCTTAATATATGTAGTTATGTACACATTGCAAGCATTTGATAGAAATTGACCTTCAACATAGTGACATGAAAAGCAATAGGGATCGACATCTCATTGTATGTGACCATGTATGGTTTTAATCCGAAATATAAAGTATATACAGCTTAGAATCCGAAAAATACTGTTGTGCTCCATTTGTCTCTATAATAATGTTAAGTTACTTTGACCTTGACCTATTAGATGTTGACCTTTAATTCGACAGTGATCTTCCTTTAACTATACATTTATGTAACAACGTGTGCAAGTAATGTTGGCTTAGTCCAGTTTGTAGTATTTGATTAAGCATCTGGAAACCACTTATATAATTGTACATTTTCATTTTATTTCTTGCAACTTTGACCTAAAATACAATACGGATCAAGATCTTATCAAAATCTTATTATATATGTGCACATGAATGTGACCATTAATATCCAAGTATGGTCGCAATCCGATATTATTAGTTACATGGCATGTTAGTGATTTGATACGATATATATGGGGTCAGTGCATTCCATATATATGATATTAGGTCACTATCACACCGTGTAACGAATTTATCTTACCGACTATCTTCACATGTGGTATTTTGACTAGCGGCCTATCAAAGTGATCAAGTTTTCAATACATAGTGATAAGGTCCTACTTCTATTTGTCTATACAGAAAAATATGCCATCAATAACAACTTATAAGCTTTAGATTTGTTTTATGAATTTATTTCAATCGTTCATTACATATATCCATTTCTTCGTCGGTTGTATCCTTTCTTTTTTTTTTTTGAAAGGGAAGTAACTCCGTTATGCAAGCAATACCAACTTGGAAGTTTAATAATGTTTTATGATCTTATTTCAACTTTTCATCATCCTTCGTCTGTTGAATCCTTTCCGATTTGTCCTCATCACCGTGTTGTTTCTATAAAGGGTTGTGGCATCGTTTTTGTTTTGAAAAGGGAAGTAACTCCTTACTAACCCCATATGGTAACTAACCATATATGGTAACTAACCCTATACTATTTAGGACAGCCTTTATCAAATATACATAGTCACCACGTGAAGTCCTTTAACCAATATCTTTATAAGTCTATAGGAGGTAGATAAAAAGTATTACTGCATCTGGAAACTAAAATTACAGATCAGTCAACAACAAGGAGCCCTACTCTAAACAACTTAAGAAAATCCCAATTTTTTTCGAAACATTCAAAGTTTGGTAAACATGAAATTTAAAAAAAGTGACCACATAATTGATATTCATCTCAACACCGAAGTGCTGACTAGTGGGCTGGTGCTACCCTCGGGGACGAAACGTCCACTAGCAGTGGCATCGACCCAGTTTTTTTTTAAAATAGTTATCAAAGGTACCGTGATTATAATTTAGTACAGATGAGGAATTAATAATGTTCAATGATGATTTTCGGGCGGTTAAAAAAAACCATGGGCAAGTTTCCATTTCTTAGCTTCATTTTTAAAGTATTAAAATCATTATTTTATTTATATATAATTTTTTTATTTATATATAATTTTGTAATTGTTTTGTTTTTATTAATATATCAAAACTAATATTATAAATTACCAAAAGAAGAGATTGTGGTATACATTTTTAGTTTAGACTTGAAACATCCCTCTGTAATAATGATCTTCTGTACTAATTTTCAATGCACCATTTATTCAAAATAAACATTTGTTTCAGAGTAACATTGCTATTCTATAAATTTTATAAACTATTTAAAAACTAAGATTTCAACTCACTCAGGCAAATGTGACCTTAGATTCTTTGGGCTATCATTTTAGGTCTTTTTTGTCAAATTGGTCTTTCACAGTTTTGGTTGTTACATTTATCATTGGCTTTCAAATATTTGGACTTGAGAACGTTCATAATGAAATTTATTAAAATGCTGTTTGTTCTTTTGAAATAAATATGTTGACACCACCAAAGCAGCCCACATGAGGAAATCGTGAATTAAACTTATTTGATTTCTCTGCACTTTTAAGATAAAGATCTCAGTCTTGGATATGTCATTGAAGTGGCAAAATACAATTTCCTTTATTTATCACTCGGAAAACATGTTACAATTTGGAAATGTATTGCCCGCCCGTGGTTATCAACGGGTTTTATATATATATTTCACTGTTTGTTTTTTAAAACAATTTCCCTCCGGGATTATTGATTGTGTCAACAAGAAGACTATATAAAAAATTTATATCATTTAAATATACTTGAATACATTTATTCAATATCCGATTTCAAATGTTCTCTATCAGCTGTGTATTTATAAAAGGGACTTCCGTGAGCAAACAAAACTGCGAATATATTTTTTTTACAAAAGACTCATCAGTGGCGCTCAAATAAAAAAAAAGTTAAAAAGGCCAAATAAAGTTAAGTACGAAGTTGAAGAGCAATGAGGACAAACAAATCCTAAAAATTTTGCCGCAATTACAGCAAACCATAAATATTTTTTTTTTATAAATTGCAAATATATATTTATTGCAAATGGCACATAGACTTGACAGTCCTTCTTAATTCGATCATCAATACTAAAAATATTCCAAACATGTATAAAAATAGGACTTTAAAATTATAAAACTTTTGCTGGAAAATGATAAAAATAATTTTCTCTTTGCAATAGTCATATTACATTATTAAAGTCAATATTTAGCATAAGCATAGGAAGGGTAAGCGATGAATTTGTTTCAATTGTATAGTCACGGCTACAATCATATATTCCCTAGATTTCTGAAATCACCGAATGTCCTCTTACAAAGAGTCATATGACGGGTGCCAATAGTGAGATGGAATGCTTACCCTTCCGGTGCGTATGCTAAAATATTTAACTTTAATAATGTCATATGACTATTGAAAATATCTTTTATCCCTTTCCATCGAAAGTTTTTATTATTTTAAAAAGTCTTTTGTGTTCTACTATGTTTTTTTTTTTAGTTTTAATGATCGAAGTAAGAATAGAACTGCCAAGTCTATGCGCCATTTGCAATAAATATGTTTGAAATTTATAATATAAAAACTTTGAGATAGGCTTGCAAAATAAAACTTTTGTATTTTCTTTATAAACACTTGGTGAATTGTAATATTGATCGATAAACAGTTGACAGAGCAATTTTCGATTCTCTGGGTTAATAAATATTCAATATGGTATGTCATAAATGACCATCTAGGCATAGATCCTTCAAAAAATATATATAATGTCAAAAAACTGTGTATTGGATCGTGAAATTTTTGAAGCAATATTTATTTGAAAATTTAACCCTTCCTAAGAAAACAATCGTTGAATTGAAAAGTCTAATATAAATCAAACATCATCTCTGACCTGATTTAAAAAAAAATCAAACTTTACATTAAAAAACATACTAGAAATAAACTTTCAGAATTATTTTAAACTAACTGTAAAAAGGAATATTCACAGGGAGTTATTGTGTGTCAAAAATTTATCAGACAAATAAACTCCATCAGATAAAATATTTGTTTTGAAAAATATTGTTTATCTTGTATTAATTTTTCTAGAAAGAAAATCCCTAAATATGCCGGAAGTTGGTTCTGAGATTTATTCATTTAAACAGTTGTATATATTTAAAAATTTATTCAAAACAATTTTTCCGGGTTTACAGTTGCGATCGTTAGTGCATACAGCAGTTTACTGTTTTTAAACATCAATATTAAATTTCGATGTATAGTACTAGTGTACTCAAATTGTATTGTTCTTACTTTGTAAAAAAAAAACCACCATTTAATAAACCGGAAATACGTGGGAAACTTTGAAAACACAGATAACATATTTTGATCATATTGTCGTTAACCGTTTCGTAGAAACTTTAAGCAATTATAAGTATTATAAATAAAGGCAACAGTAGTATACCGCTGTAGTATGTCATGAGGATTTTTAATATTTTAGAATACTTCATGCAATAAATAAAGTGCCTTAATTTCCATGCGATTTTTTTAACATAAAACTAGGGAAACATTTGAATATGTAAATTTTAGAATGAAAATGTAAATATTCTATGCAGTACAATATTTGTTCGGAATATTTTAATATAATCTTTATTGCAAAATTACACCCATAAGGGTCAAGCAATACAAACAAGCAATTATACATTTTAAATACAATACAATGAAATACAATACAATATATATAATAGAACATATTTTAAGAGTTCAAATTATAAATTGATGTATAAAACACAATAATAATTTAATAATTTATAGTAAGTAATAATAATTTAAAAGCCCGTTTCCGAGCATATACATAGACTAAATAGTTTTAATCATACAGTACATTTATAATTAATAAGATATATTACATTGACAATAAATGAATAAATAACTTTGCTCTATTGTTTGCACTTTGTAAATACTGCTGTTTCACAAGTCACGCCTCTTTTAGGGAGATATATAATTTTCACAGATATGTTAATTTGTTAACGTTCTGGTTCCCAGATATGATCTCTGTGTTTCAACATAACATGTTTTCAGACATAACTTGCGAATTTTACCAGGATGATAGCGCCTAAATTCTTATTAGGTCCAAAAATGGAGGTAAGGGTGGTTTTTAATTTTAGTGTAAGTTTAAACTCTTAGAAGTTCAGGGCATATAAAGGTTGAAATTATGCCGCACAGTCCTATATTTTGACCTTTGAAAAGAATAGTGCAAATCAACTTTCCGTTCTGGGATATAATTTTTCACGAAACTTCACGTTACAATTTGCATAGTTTTAGCCGCAAAGGGAGTTCATATGGAAAATTCCATGGTCTATATTCACAGAATTGCATCATATACAAGATTAAAAATTAAATAAATACATTAACCCAAAAACAAATACCACATCCGTACTAAAATTAAATTTAGTGTCTGGAATGTTTTTTTTTTATTATTATTTACTAATTAATATTGACACTGATAAATTAACATTTTTAGACGACTCTCTATACATCAACAAAAAAAAACTTTTTGTACTTTGATATATATGGGAAGTTTTTAGTTTCCTTAAATCTAGATCGATTTTATATATCATACAGAAACAGGTACCCTAACACAAAAGAGGTTTCAAATGACGATTAGACATTAATTTGATTGAAAAGAAATAGTTGATGATTGAAATGGATGATTTACTATCCCACGCATAAATAAAGTTTCTTTGAATAAGTGTAGGTTCTATGTCATCAAATGTCAATCATACATGTGTAAATCTCACGTATACTGTGATTGAACGTTGTTGTACAATAAATAAACTCATCATAGATACCAGACTAAATTTAGGACATACGCCATACGCACGTTTCGTCTACAAAAGACTCATCAGTGACGCTCACATATTTGATTTTAATATACTTTTTTAAACTCGAACCACACCGCTAGTTTCTCGTTTAATTGTTTTTACTGTATAGTTGTCATTTTGGGGTCTTTTATAGCCGACTATACAGTATGAGTTTTGCTCGTTGCTGAAGGTCGTACGGTGACCTATATTTGTAACTTCTCAATTTTTTTTCTCTCAGATGGAGCGGTTTCTCATTAGGCAATCATACCGCATATTCTTATTTGTATACGTACTATCTAATGATAGTTATGACATGTTGAATGTGGCCAACCGAATAAGATTACCAGGTATTTATCACCGATTTTGTATTTAATTAAATTATTATCACGACGGGTGCAATATGTGGAGCAGGACCTGCATACATTTCTCTACCTCAGGCATAGATTACCTTAGCTGTATTTGGCAAAACTTTTAGGAATTTTGGTCCTTAATGCTCTTCAAGTTCGTACTTTATTTGGCCCTTTAAAAAAAATTTTTTTTTGAACCCCAAGGGTGACTGGGGTATAGAAATATGGTTACTTGGTCTTCTCCCGACCGGCAGTAAAACGCTTGCTGAAGTGGGGCGTCCGTTTGGCTGTGCGGGATGTATCAAGTTCGCAGTCACGTCCGTCAGAAGGGGACGTTAAATCCGATGCCTCGTGTAAAGAGAGTGCCACGCTCTTTGCACGTTAAGAACCCTTGCAACAACTCTTTGAGGGGTCCGTAGGTGGCCTGTTGCAAGGCAAAATGTCTGTCCCTATCCAATATACCCTCATTTTCCAGTGGCAGTCCAAATTTCCCCGACCATCATCCTAGATGGCCTATATTACAACAACCTACCTATTGTATTTATTGTGAACTTGTTCTCGTCCTGAATATGCATGAAATATTTGCCACTGGACGTTAAGCAACCAACAATCAATCAATCAATATTTTTTTTGGATTCAAGCGTCACTGATGAGTCTTTTGTAGACGAAACGCGCGTCTGGGGTATATACAAAACTTAGTCCTGGTGATCTATGATGAGTTTATTTCAGGAACACCTGAAATTACCCCGGTTTTTGTTTGGATTCGTTTTGTTCAGTCTTCAGTTTTCTATGTTGCATTTTGTTTACTATTGTTTGTCTTTTTGTCTTTTAATAATAAGGGCCCCGAATGACATAAGAGGAAAAGGAGCGCACTCCAGTCACTCTTCATTTGTTAAGGCCAACTACTAGATTTTGGTTTTGTAACTGGGAATTATTCAAATCAGTAAAACGGAATTCAACATACTGTTTTCACGGTAATACAGTTAGTAAACATGGTAAATATAGATACGATTAATCTGAGCTTAATGTTCATTGATTAATCTTAATCTTAAAGGTTTTTCATTTAACACCGTAGTAAAATGATTGAATACTGTTTTATCGGCAGTTGCACGATTTGGTTTTGATAAAATAAATAACGTAGCTGAACAGGATGAATAAATAATGCTGTACAGTTGAGTGTTTTATCCTCCATCCAGTCGATCCCATTCACTTATATTTTAGTTCAATGTATTTCTCAGATTGTTTTGTCGTCTTCATATACTTTAGTCTGAAAGTACATGATTATTTTAACAGTTGAAATCCACTTTAAACTAGCTTTCAGTACATGTATCTACAAGTACCCTTTGATCGACATTTTGTGTCTTTTATTTCTTTGCTATTAGTTCTTTTGTGCTTTGAATCAACCCATCAAGTGTATACCTTTTGTAATTGTTATCATTATGGTACAAATCAGTCCTTTAATCCATCACACTCTCTCAAGGATGGTCTAAATTATTTTCAAATGCATCATTAGTCTTAATACAATTACATCCACTGGTAGGTTATTCCCGGTCTTATTATCAATTATCTCTTTTCTTGAGTTTTTGTCATATTTTCTTTATTATTTTTATTCTTTAAGACAAATATTTTGCACATTTTGCCCCATATTTTCTATTCTGTAAACCCCATCCAGCCACCACAATAAACATTTATAATTGTTCCTGATAACACAAATTTAGTGCGATGATATACATTTATATTCTATCGTCTATAATTTTCAGTAGATGTTTCAATACCATAATATTCTGAATGTGATCTTATTAGCAAAATATATATTTAAGAAACATATAACTTGGTTTAAGTTATTACAGTCATTTGAGATAAATTATAGCAAACTGTTTAATAAATTGCTTTTATTTACCGTAACGGTTATTTTCTTGGCTGGAAGATTATTTTGTAAAAACGTCCTTATGAATAAAGAAACAAATCTGCGAGAGGGGCAGTCATTTCTAGAAAAAAAAATTATGTGCTTCAAATGTAAAACAAATGTTTTGTCACTACACTAATAAAGCATCTTGATGTTTTCAGGCCACGAGCATCACTGAAGAGACATGTATTGTCGAAATGTGCATCTGGTGCAGAAAAATTGGTACCGTTAATGTTATTATTAGGTCGAATCAAGAGTGCTTTGTTTTGATAAATCGAATGTTTTATTTATTTCTTCCTACTAAATCCAACAAAATATACGAATCGTCGCTGGCTTATCTATTTAATGAAACGAGGTCCTTCTAATTCCTTCATTTAGTTACATATGTATGAATGGGGAATATTAGCGATAGAGTAGAGAAGTCAAATGTTATATGCTTTTGTAAGAGAGAGGAAAAAAGGATTTGGAAGCTGAAGAATGCATCCTCATATGATCCACGCCTCCCAAGAGATGGTAGGTTTTTTCTAACTGCTGAAAACAACAGATTGTACAAACGAATTTCAAAAGGTTATCAATTTAACACTGTAATGCGATGTTTGTGTTTATAAATTAAAATATAACCATTCTAAAATAACAATGGATGTGAATTATGTTTTCTATTTTTTAGTTTGCTTCTGATATAATCAACGTCACAGTGTTTTACCAGGTTTAACCCACCATTTCTTCTTAAAATGTCCTGTACCAAGTCAAGAAAATGCCAATTATTATCTTATAGCTCGTTTCAGTGTGTGTTGCATTGTCGTTTTTGTTCTTTGTTGCACATATAACTTGGTTTAAGTTATTACAGTCATTTGAGATAAATTATAGCAAACTGTTTAATAAATTGCTTTTATTTACCGTAACGGTTATTTTCTTGGCTGGAAGATTATTTTGTAAAAACGTCCTTATGAATAAAGAAACAAATCTGCGAGAGGGGCAGTCATTTCTAGAAAAAAAAATATGTGCTTCAAATGTAAAACAAATGTTTTGTCACTACACTAATAAAGCATCTTGATGTTTTCAGGCCACGAGCATCACTGAAGAGACATGTATTGTCGAAATGTGCATCTGGTGCAGAAAAATTGGTACCGTTAATGTTATTATTAGGTCGAATCAAGAGTGCTTTGTTTTGATAAATCGAATGTTTTATTTATTTCTTCCTACTAAATCCAACAAAATATACGAATCGTCGCTGGCTTATCTATTTAATGAAACGAGGTCCTTCTAATTCCTTCATTTAGTTACATATGTATGAATGGGGAATATTAGCGATAGAGTAGAGAAGTCAAATGTTATATGCTTTTGTAAGAGAGAGGAAAAAAGGATTTGGAAGCTGAAGAATGCATCCTCTTATGATCCACGCCTCCCAAGAGATGGTAGGTTTTTTCTAACTGCTGAAAACAACAGACTGTACAAACGAATTTCAAAAGGTTATCAATTTAACACTGTAATGCGATGTTTGTGTTTATAAATTAAAATATAACCATTCTAAAATAACAATGGATGTGAATTATGTTTTCTATTTTTTAGTTTGCTTGTGATATAATCAACGTCACAGTGTTTTACCAGGTTTAACCCACCATTTCTTCTTAAAATGTCCTGTACCAAGTCAAGAAAATGCCAATTATTATCTTATAGCTCGTTTCAGTGTGTGTTGCATTGTCGTTTTTGTTCTTTGTTGCACTTTAGTGTCTCTGATGTTTCGTTGTTTTTCTTTTATACTTGATGTGTTTACCTCAGGTTTATGTTTGTTACCCGGATTTGTTTTCTCTTAATCGAATTATGACAATCGAACACAGCGGAGTACTACTGTTGCCTTTATTCATCCTTTTGTTTGGATTTCCGTTATGCAAATGAACTCTCGTTTACATAGAATATAAGAAATATATTAAATTGGCTTCCATGCACATTTATTATAGCGATATCGTCTTTGTAAATTATTATTTCAAATTTACTGTTTGGTCTATTTTAAATAATATCCATTTGACGTGGCTCGGTGCTTGTACATCCCGTCATTATGCTATCAATGATACATTTTTGTATCTTGTCTTTCATGTTTGCTAATGTGCTTTCTCTAAATGCCTTTTTGTTTGTCTTTGTTGACATGTTTGCTACTTTATTAGATTATAACACAATGTTGACTGCTGTACCCCTATTTTGGACATTTCCACCAATTACCTTTTTCAGACTGTTTTCAATATAGTGGAATTTTATGCGACTACCATACACGACGTGGGAGGTTTAGCTAGCTATAAAACCAGATTTAATCGACCATTATCTACATAAGAAATGTCCGAACAAGTCACGAATATTGATATTGTTATCAATTCATTTGATGTGTTTGAGCTTTTGAGTTTGCCATTTGATTAGGGACTTTTCGTTTTTTGAATTTTCCTCGGAGTTCAGTATTTTTGTTATTTTACTTTATTGAAAACCATGACAAAATGACATTGTCCATTTCCTATCCTTCTCTAGTCTTACATATGTCTATTAAAAAGTATTTGATTTAAATAATTATAGAATATTTATTTCTTGAATTTTATTATTTGTAAAAGAAACGTGTTTAAACCTTTTACTTTGATTAAAAAGCACGATTAACACAACTGCTTACATGAAATAGAAAAAATATGTCTGCTTATTAAAAGATCTAGTCTGAATTCTGAAAACGATTGCTTTTTAAATTGTGAAGCGGAGTATTTTTGAATTAATGTGTTATTTTTTGAGTCATTAAAAGAGAGACGAAAGATACTAAAGGGACAGTCAAACTCATAAATCGAAAATAAACTGACAACGCCATGGCTAAAAAGGAAAACGACAAACAAACAAACAATAGTACACATCACACAACATAGAAACTAAAGAATAAACAACACGAACCCCATCAAAAACTAGGGGTGATCTCAGGTGCTCCGGAAGGGTAAGCAGATCCTGCTCCACATGTGGCAACCGTCGTGTTGCTTATGTGATAAAAAATCCGGTAATTTGGTAGGTCACATTCATGAAAGGGAAGGGGGTTGTAGCTACAACGTAAGGAACATATCCGATATCATTTGTGAAACGGTTATTCCATAACGGTCAACCAACTCGTGATGGCGTCCGTAAAATTTACGAAGGGATGATTTCAACTTCACCATTTGGAACTCTTGGTTTAATAGCTTCCTTGAGAGCAGCAACCCTCTATCAAGAAAATCATGATAGGGAATGCAAACACGGGAGATATATACCCCGAATGCAGGTGCTGCTGGAATGTTGCCACTTAGAAATGAAAAGTTCACAATTGGAAAGCTGAAATCATCTCTTTTGTCGTAAAGTTTTGTTTTCAACCTACCCTCTTTGTCAATTTCTAGATGCAAGTCAAGATATGAGGCCGACCTAACTGTATCTGTAGCATTCTTTATCTCTAGTTCGATGTGATAGATGCAATCCACATAGTCACCAAATTTTGAATCATTTAGTGAAAGAACATCATCTATATAGCGGAAAGTAGAGTTAAAGGATATCGCTAACTTCTTTCTTCCTAAGAAGTTCCTGCATAAAGTCAGCCTCATAATAATAAAGAAACAAGTCGGCAAGTAGAGGGGCACAATTTGTTCCCATTGGAATGCCGACAGTCTGTTGAAAAACACGTCCTCCGAACGTAACAAATATGTTGTCTATCAAGAAATCAAGCGTCTTGATAATATCAGTTTCAGAGAATTTTTTGTTTGAATCGGAGTGATCCTTTACAAAGTAGGATTTATTCCTCCTTAAGACAAGATACTTGTATCTACGTTGGCCATTCTTTTTAATGAAGCAAAGCAATACCAACTCTTTCAATTTGTCTTTTAGTTTGGAATGTGGAACATTTGTGTAAAGAGTAGAAAAGTCAAATGTTTTAATACTGTTACAAGATGTCTTTGATTGCTTATAAAATAGATGTTAATAATTTAGTAAGAGGTTTCGTTGTTTGGGGCTTTATCTGCGGGGACAACAACATATTTGTCATGAAGGTAGGATAAGTGTTTTGCAACATTTGGGTCTTTAAAGATTGACGTAGCATGGACATTGATAGACCCATTCAGTTTCTTAATTCTGATTTGTATCAACGACCTCACTGCCTTAATCAATTCAGAATAAGTGTCTACGTCTTCCTTCTCGCGCTTAGCCCATTGCCTGGCATAATCCTCAACTGAATCCATCAAAATTTTTAAGTTGTATTTCCAATTGATGGATTTAGGCTCACAATATTTCGGACCTTTCGAAAACACATTCGTAGAGAAGTGTTATTAATAATGTTGAGTTCACCGGTAATAACGTGGCCAGTTGGATTATATGTGAATTGGGAACTAGCACAAGTGCAATCAGGAGGTTTAGACTTGAAGTCGTCAATATCGAGATCCTGCAAAACTTGTTTGTAATTGAATATTTTAGTTGCAATAAGTTTGGTATAGGTATAAGAAATGGTTGGTACAGACTGGTCTTCGAAATAAGGAGGTATTTTCGATTGAACTAATTTATGATGAAGGATATTGCCTAAGTTGACGCCATCGAGACCTTTGTTGGCAAAGGAAAGATTAAGGAAAGATCTTTTCTTTTATTCATCTTTTCCAATGCGGACTGGCTTGAAAAGTCTGTGACTTGCAATATCCGAAATTATAGCTTCAAGTTTGTATTGAATGAGTGTTTGTAACAGTGGATTCCAAACATAAATTGAACACGACGGGTGCCACATGTGGAGCAGGATTTGCTTACCCTTCCGGAGCACCTGAGATCACCCCTAGTTTTTGGTGGGGTTCGTGTTGTTTATTCTTTAGTTTTCTATGTTGTGTCGTGTGTACTATTGTTTTCTGTTTGTCTTTTTCATTTTTAGCCATGGCGTTGTCAGTTTGTTTTAGATTTATGGTATTAACTGTCCCTTTGGTATCTTTCGTCCCTCTTTTGAACAGAGAATGAAGTTTTGAAAGGGGTAATGAATAAAGTTTCGTGCGAATGTGATGAATACCTAACGGCTTTTGTATAAATGGCAGCAAGGCATTAATAGAGACATCATGCAGAGAAGGTGATGTATAATGACGATGACCATGACTGCGTCTACGTCGAGGAGTAGAGTTGAAAATATTCATTACATTCACCGAGTAGATGGACAATTTTATCGATACTGCAGAAAACCTGAAGACTTAGGAAACATGTTTTAATTACAATACTGGTAGATCTGAAATCTGTCTGCATCACCAGCAAATATAGAAATAAGCTGTGACTAATGATCAATAGGACGCTGTCTTTTATCTCTTAAAATTCTTTTTAAAATTCACAAAAAGTTCTATGGTTAATTACGACATCGCTTTAGAAATAAGCGAAGAGATGGATTTATGCTTTTCAAATTAAGTTTATCTACTACATGAACAATTAAAAACATCAATATTAAAATTTAAAGACAATTTCAAAAGAATATATCGTTTAGGGTTCACCAGGAGTTGACAATATGGCCGTGTTAGCACCATACAATTCACTTGCAGTACTGACAAACACACCTGTGTCTGGAAACTTTTTAAAGCATGACATTATCATTGCTTTTTCACATACAAATGAGGTTATGACTGGATACGGGCTGCTCTCACCCTTTCAAAAACCTAACCCTATTGGTTGTCTTCATCTTGCATCATCTTAAAATATATTTCTTAAAATGAATATACCGGTAATATATTGGCATTATTTTTATTTTGGGTAATATTGCTGGATTGGAAAAGTCAAGGTTTCGACCATTTCTTCTATGATCTTTGTTGGTTAATAATCTGATAACCTAGTTATACAGTTACTTCACCTTAAAATTAAATTCAAATATGATTTATAATATATAGTTACACATCAGAAGAAATTTACTCTTGTTCTATATTTGTACATAGTGCCACAGGTTGCGATGATAATAATTGGCGTGTCTGCATCTGTGGCTTCTTTGAGAGCACATGTCTAATGTTAATGGTATCCGTTATTAGCTTAGAAAAGTCCCATTTCTATGTCAAGTCACAGTTATTATATGTGAAGAGAGTGCATAAATATATTGCTGACATATCTCAAGAAATCTTTTTTTTAGGAAGATCAAGCTGACATATTTAAATATTGTTTACATCTTTATATACAGATCATTATAAAATAGATAATGTAAAAAAATAGGAGATAAATAGAAAGAAATATGTGATTATATTTCACGTTTTATAAAGAATTTTCATGAAAGAAAAACACTTTTTTCTTTTGATCGAGGATGGAAAACGCTGGCATGTAATAACAATAAACGTGGAATTTCTTAATTTCTGTCATGAACGTTTATAGTGATGGTACAGAGATACAGGCGATCCACTCTATATTGTAAATGACGTCTACAAAATGCACATAATTGACGAACTATTACGTTTAGCGCTATAAAACCAGGTTCAATCCACCATTTTCTACATTTGAAAATGCCTGTACCAAGTCAGGAATATGACAGTTGTTGTCCATTCGTTTGATGTGCAGCTCCTACTCAGACTTTATAAAAGGTCACCAGTATATTCGAGAGCTTGCAGCTCTTACTCAGACTTTGTAAAATGTCACCAGTATATTCAAGAGCTTGCAGCTCCTACTCAGACTTTGTAAAACGTCACCAGTATATTTAAGAGCTTGCAGCTCTTACTCAGACTTTGAAAAACGTCAGCAGTATATTCAAGAGCTTGCAGCTCCTACTCAGACTTTAATAAACGTCAGCAGTATATTCAAGAGCTTGCAGCTCCTATTCAGACTTTGTACGTCAGCAGTATATTCAAGAGCTTGCAGCTCCTATTCAGACTTTGTACGTCAGCAGTATATTCAAGAGCTTGCAGCTCCTACTCAGACTTTGTAAAACGTCAGCATTATATTCAAGAGCTTGCAGCTCCTACTCAAGACTTCGTAAAACGTCAGCAGTATATTCAAGAGCTTGCAGCTTCTACTCAGACTTTGTTAAACGTCAGCAAGATATTCAAGAGCTTGCAGCTCCTATTCAGACTTTGTTAAACGTCAGCAGTATATTCAAGAGCTTGCAGCTCCTATTCAGACTTTGTACGTCAGCAGTATATTCAAGAGCTTGCAGCTCCTACTCAGACTTTGTACAACGACAACAGTATATTCAAGAACTTGCAGCTCCTACTCAGACTTTGTAAAACGTCAGCATTATATTCAAGAGCTTGCAGCTCCTACTCAAGACTTCGTAAAACGTCAGCAGTATATTCAAGAGCTTGCAGCTTCTACTCAGACTTTGTTAAACGTCAGCAAGATATTCAAGAGCTTGCAGCTCCTATTCAGACTTTGTTAAACGTCAGCAGTATATTCAAGAGCTTGCAGCTCCTATTCAGACTTTGTACGTCAGCAGTATATTCAAGAGCTTGCAGCTCCTACTCAGACTTTGTACAACGACAACAGTATATTCAAGAGCTTGCAGCTCCTACTCAGACTTTGTAAAACGACACCAGTATATTCAAGAGATTGCAGCTCCTAAGAGTCTGTGATATCCATTTGACGTGGCTTGGTACTTATACATCCCGTCAATGTGTTTGTATTATCTTTCAATTTTGCTGATGAGTTTTGTATATGCGACTTTTTGTGTTTCTTTGGACTAAATTAGTTACAAAATTTTGATTTTTAAACCCTGTATGCCAACATTACCATGTGAAATTATAAAATTGTTTTGTCTAAACATTGAACGACAAAATTTCTTCCTAAGTGACGTAACAATTTTCTGAAGTCAGACACGCGAAGCAATGAATGTGTTTTTAATTTGATAGATGTTTGTCTGCTTTTTTTGTAAAATTGTAACACCGTGATGACTGGTGAACCCATATCTTTTGACTATTTTATTTATTATGTCTGTTTTGTTCACGCATCGTTGTAAATATAACGGAATTTGTTGTAATTGTTATGGACTTTCCGAATGGATTTTCCACTGAGTTCAGTATTTTTGTGATTTAACTTTTTTTTGTAAAAGTGAGAGGTTAAGCGCAATAAAACCAGTTTCAATCCATTCTTTTCATTACATTTGAAAATGCATGTACCAAGTCAGGAATGACAGGTGTTGTCCATTCCTTTGATGCGTTTTGTCATTTGACGAAAGACATAACTCTGCCAAGTTTTTCAAATTTTATTTGAAAAATACAGAATAAACAAGATAAGGAGGTATAATTACGATGCACACAGACCACGCTGAACGAGGCAGCCGTTTTGCACGCTGGTGTTATATGTCAGTTTGGTATGTCAAGTCGTTTGGTAAAGTTAACATACTTTTATGAGAGTTATCTCTCCTTAACCAGTCTTTGGTGTATTGATATGCGGATTGCATTCCGTATTTGTATGATATGTTAGTTTATCTTGTTCTCTTGATTTATTGTTACGATACCATGTAGATGTGTTTTTGAAGAATAGAACATTATTAACTTGAACTTTAGTTTAATTACCTATGCCAGAGTAAAGCATAAAATGGTAGAGGAACCCGGATTTAAGTAAGAACATTCATATACAATACTTAAAACAAAACAACATCCATAAACAACACGATCCTGTGAAGTAGTTTGTAAAGGTATAGCCAGCATGTAGACGACCACGCGGTCGAGCACGTGGAAAGCCTTGCCATGTGCTCGATTAAAGAGAATTTGTAAATGACAGGCTGACAAAATTGTTGTATTTATAGAGAGAAATTTCAAGAACATGATCAACGATAAGCTATGAGAATTAATGATGAATCTTTCATGCAGCAAAAAGAAAATTACGTTGGAAACTACACTTAAACCTTTTTTATGTTTAAAGACCCCAGCGTGCCAGGACGCAAGTTTCAACCCAAATATAATGAACTTCAGCTTGTATATATTCGTCCGACTATTTCTCAAAAGAACATAGCGCTGAAATTTACCGTAAATCAGATGATCCTACTACAGACTGATACAGAAGCTATCCCATTGTTAAATAAATCTCAGACTCGACTCGTTCACGAACTCGTAAACGTCCTTTTCGTTTTCAAATCTCAACTTTCGATATAAACTCTTCCGATGAATTTACTACCAAAGCAGACGCCATGTGCAGTTTTTTTTTATCATGAACATTAATAAATTATGTTTTATGGCATTTCAAACCATGTTAATTTTTGACAAGAACTATTTCAAGGACTAAATTCTTTAAAAGAACAATGTGTTTAATTTTAATTTCGTTTAACAGTAATAATATGTGTATAAATTGATAGTGAAATTTTTGTGAGAAAAATAAAAAAAATATTGACAATGTAATCAATGGGTGTCAGTTGATCGGAAAAATCATTTTGTAAATAGATTTGTTGAAGTATTACTCTGTAACAAGAATTTGTTTTATACAAAATATCGAGAGAATATTTTCGTAAATATTGCTATGATAGCAGTTTTAAAAGATTTTTACTTCAAAGTTACTGTTTTTGATTTTTTGTTGAAGTTTTATTCTTAATTGTATATTTTTTAGTTACGGATCAGTTACGATTTGAGAAGAGAAGTTAATTTAATAGAGAAAGTTTTGAATTAAAGTAATTCATTTTATTGAAGAAAAATATATTTTAACGTTTGCTTTCAAATGAATAGTCATTTTTGAAGTTTGATAAATAGAAAATATTGCATTTATGCAATTAAAAGGAAATACTGCGTTTTAAGGAGCATTTATAGTGTTGTCATTTGTGAGGGGGCTGATGGGTTATTTCCGTTCTTCGTGATCGGCGCATTTTCGCTATCGTGATCCGTTTTTCTACAGATTTATTTTTCGTGATTCGTGATGAAACCATTGTTCGTGAATCGTTTTCATTGGAATTTTATGTTCGTTCTTCGTGATTGAGACATATTTTTCGTTCTCGTGATTTTTTTTTCATTACGGAAATAAAGAGTTCCATTGAGTTGTCTTTCTTGGCTTAAAAAGTTGAAGTGGCGCGATAGTTTTAAAAGTGCAATTAGGTCATTTATTAGTGCAAGCCACGGCAATAACATTGTCGAGGTTGTGATATTTTATGTAGATCCAACCTGTTTTGGACAGGAAAATAAATTTATCGGAGGAAAAGAGAGAAAGAGGGTCAGTGTTAAAAAAACGGATGTGAACGTTTTCAGAACTTTTTGTTCAATTTTAAAAGAACAGACCGGACTTGTGGAGGAAGCTCTCCAAAGAGGTTTGGGCAAAGAAGTGGAAGTGAAAATAAGTAGATTGGAGAAGACCAAAGAAGGTGTCAAAACATACGGCATTTCCACGCAGGCGACATGGGAGTTGGAGCTTCCCGAAATAGAAAAAGGGTGTAGTTTACAAGGTATTAAAAATTGTCACTGCTATAATAATGTATGTATTTATTTATAAGGTTGATTCAGCCCTTAGTCCATCCGCCGGCCCCAGTTGATCCGACCCCACTGTTTATCTGACCCTGCCACATCTATGAATATCTATATTAAATATATAAATATATGTTATATGCCACATATATATCCCGGGGGGGGGGGGGGGCGGGCTACTTCCTATAATTTTAGTGGTACGAGTGTGCCGCAAAATGGGGTCCCTTTTTCATGCCCTGCTGGTTAGAACGGGGTCTGTTTTTCATGACCTGCTGGTTAGAAACCAGGTCTGTTTTTTAACATAACAGTCCAGAACAGGTTCACATATTCCTGACACGTATTTTATCTAGTTAGAAAAGGCACAGGAATCTGAAATTTTATCCCCGGACCTTGTGACAAAGCTTCATTTTCTCAGCTTTTCTCCCTCTGTATTGAAATGAAAAACATATTTGTTTGCGATGCCCAAACCGGTTGTGTGAAGGTTATTACAGACATGAAAGGTTCTGTCAGGTTTTTGACACATTTGAAATTGCTGTATCAAGCTTTTGGGGTACATTTCAAACATCAAAATGTCGAAAGGGCTAATCTTGAGGAAGCAAAAGACCTGGTTCGACGGTTATCGGACTATCTCCATGAAACTGTACGAAGCGTTCAAGTTATTCTAGACACAGACAGACAACTTAATGGGCCAGATGGAACCATATCATCGAAAACTTTGAAGTCCGTAGACATGATCCATAGTGAACTGAGTTATTTGCAAAGTCAAATAACGTCAATTAATTCGTCAATTCCCATTAACATGTTGTCTTGTCTCACTGTATGCGTTGAAAACTTACATGTTCTTGGACATTTCAAATGCCAATTACCAACTATGTTAGAACATGCCCGGAACTTAAGCAATACGGTGTATGAGGGAATAAAAAGGAGTGTCCTGTGGGCTGCCTACTACTTTACGCATACCTCCTCTTATTACCCTATTCCTGAAAATGACATGCCATTGTCGTCCCTGAGTGCTATTGAGCACTTGAAACCAAAAGCCCTGCTGTCAAAAGACCAGGAACGAGAAATGCGTGAGTGGGCCCAGGACTTCGGAAAGTGTGTTCGACAAAGATCAGTACGACAGCAAACAACACTGGCACATTACCACTTAATATGTACAAAAATGCAACTTACAGTACCACAAGTGAAAAAATCACATTTCCTTCAATAGCTGAAGAAGGTAACACGGACTATGATCAAGTTTCTGAATATGATTCAGAATCAGATGTGGACTACACTGAAGAAACGGACAATGTTATCGACACCCCAGAATGTCTTAGTTTTCTTCAAGGGACAACCAGCAGGAGTGGGAGAACAATCAGGCTCAGCAGTAAATTTTATTGACAAAATAAATATATATACTTTATAATCTCTTAGTTTAGCCTCAAGATAAAACACAGATGTGGTTCCGTGGTATTTACGCCAGTAAAACATTTCTATGAAATATTATTATTATACAATAAAAGAAGTCAGAATGTGACTGTTTTTAACGATTTAATTTAGAACCTGGGAGAATTCAACATGTAAACAAGTAATGAGCCAGTAATGTATTTGATTGTAGCTTAATTGCACCGAACAACCAGCTTCTGAATCTCTATTATCGAGATTGATTGGTGATACTCTTTTTATATTTTCGTGATCCGTGATCATGGAAATTTATTTCTGTGACTCGTGATTGACAAAAAAATCAACTCGTGAATCGTGATGAGACCCCCCCCCATCAGGCCCCTCATTTGTAATGACGGATTTGGTGAACAATACCAGAAATAACCTATTTTTTATGGTTGTATTTTTTGAGGCAGCGTATATGGCCATTGGGTTGCTTTAATTGTATTTCCATTTAATAAGAGCCAAGGTCTCTGCTGGTGTCATCATTTATTAAAGTTTGCTCTGTATAACCAATTGTATTGTGGAATATGCAGTAGGAAATGATTTTTATTTTGAGTATAGTAAAAGATTTGATATTGATTGAATGAATAATAGCTTGGAAAACATAAATAAGCCATCTTTTTTTTTTTATGAAAATAATTGATTTTTGAACTATTTTAAATGACCAAACGCCTTGACCATTGAAAACAAACGGGGTTTGTTTATTTGTTCGGGGGGATGTTATATGTCAGTTTGGTATGTCAAGTCGTTTGGTAAAGTTAACATACTTTTATGAGAGTTATCTCTCCTTAGGGAGCTACCATTTGATTTTTATGGGGGGCTAGGATGAAAAATTTTGTCCTGTATTTTTTTTTAGTTGTAATCTCTGTCCTGCATTTTTATTTTTCACTCTATTCGGTCCTGCCTTTTTTTTTATTAGTTTATCCTGACTTTTTTACCTAAATTGTCATCCTGCCTTTTTTTTTTGCAAAGTGTTTCATCCTGCCTTTTTTTTTTTACTCAAAACTCCTGTCCTGCCTATTTTTTTCAAATTTCATCCTAGCCCCCCCATAAAAATCAAATGGTAGCTTCCTTAACCAGTCTTTGGTGTATTGATATGCGGATTGCATTCCGTATTTGTATGATATGTTAGTTTTTTTTGTTCTCTTGATTTATTGTTACGATACCATGTAGATGTGTTTTTGAAGAATAGAACATTATTAACTTGAACTTTAGTTTAATTACTTATGCCAGAGTAAAGCATAAAACTGGAACGTGTAGTAAATAAGGCGTACATTTATACCTATCTTTTGCCATTCGAGATAGTTGTTTAGTTTACTATATACAATGTTTAGGGAGCTACCATTTGATTTTTATGGGGGGGCTAGGATGAAAAAATTTGTCCTGCATTTTTTTTAGCTGAAATCTCTGTCCTGCCTTTTTATTTTTCACTCTGTTCGGTCCTGCCTTTTTTTTTTTTTTAGTTTATCCTGACTTTTTTTTACCTAAATTGTCGTCCTGACTTTTTTTTTTTTGCAAGTGTCTCATCCTGCCTTTTTTTTTTACTAAAAACTCCTGTCCTGCCTATTTTTTTCAAATTTCATCCTAGCCCCCCCCCCCATAAAAATCAAATGGTAGCTCCCTTACTGTCAACGACAATTTTTTTTTTGGTTGACGTCATTGTCAAAAAAAAGTAAAATCGCAAAAATACTTAATAACTGAGCGGAAAATCTAACGGAAAGTCCATAATCACATGGAAAAATCATATGACAACACGTTTTATAGCGCTAATCATCCCCCTTTGATGAGTCTTATCAAATTACGTCATATTTACAATGATGCGTGAACTAAACACGCATACTAAATAAAATAGTCAAAATATGGGTACAGCAGTCCTCATCGTGTAAAAATTTTAAAAGGAACAATTTAACAGAATACAAAAACATCTATCTACAAGCACATTCATTGATTCGCGTGTCTGGCGTCAGAAAATTTTATACGTCACATATATTTGTCGTTCAATGTATATACAAACAATTTAAAAATTTGTCATGGGCAATATTGGCATACAGGGTTAAAAACTCCAAAGTATGTAAGAAGTAATTTCAGAAATAGACCGTTATTTAAAATAGTTCATTCCACTACGCGATTGAATAATTTTGACGTTTGTGGTTCAACATATTTTTTAATTCATAAGAGAAACATATCATTATCACATATAATAGAACAATATCATACTGACGGGATCTTTGAAAGTACAGAGTCAAGTAGTAAGAACCAAAAAAACACAAAAAGTCGCATATACAAAACACACCAGCAAAAAGAGAAAGATAATACAAACATTGACGGGATGTTTAAGTACCGAGCCACGTTAAATGGATATCAAATAAAACAATCCAACAGTAAAAGTAATATTAATAATAGAACAAAGACAAATGAAAGAACAATGTAACACGTTGTTAAGATGACAAACAACACCAGTACGCATATTCTATACATCAAGACCTTCATGTATTATTTGTGAAGTTGATACGGAATATTTATCAACAAGGTCTTGATACCTTCCGATGAACTTGTTTTTAGAAAAAGGACGAGACGTTCTTTGACTTATCCCTGGTTCATCAACTTTCAACTCAGACACTGATGACGTTTTACAAAGTCTGAGTAGGAGCTGCAAGCTCTTGAATATCGAATAAGTTGGGAAATATATATCCCATATGCAGGTGAAGTTGGTATATTACTAATAAGGTGGGCGAAATTTATAATATCAAAATTAAAATCGTCTCGTTTGTCATTGATTCTGGTACTGAGATGACTGTGTAAGTCAAATTCGAGATATGTCTAAAAATGAGGCAGAGGAAGCCGTGTCTGTTGTTTCTAATTTCTAGTTCTGGAGGATATATTAATGGAACCCAATCAGAAAAGTTTGAATTGTTTATGGAAAGAACATTATTAATATATCTGAAAGTGAAATTAAATAATCTGGCTTCTTTGATCCTCTTGTTTTTGACAAGTGTCTGCAGGAACTCCGATTCATATGAAAACAAGAAGAGGCGCACAGTTTGTTTCCATAGGAATGCCGACAATTTGTTGGAAAAGTCTTCCTCCAAACTCAACGAATATGTTGTCGATAAGAAACTCCAGCATACTGACCACTGGTTCTTCTGTGTAGCATGTTTGACCTTTTTGTTTGTCACTATTAACGAAGTATGCCTTATGATATCCCAAAGTAATAAATTTATACCGTATGCTACCATTTTTATGTTGAAAGGCATTGTGGATTATTTTTTTTAGGCGATTTTTAAATTTCACATGGGGAATGGTGGTATACAGGGTTCAAAAAATCAAAAGTTTTGATAGAACTAATTTAAAAAAAAGACCGAGATTTAAAATTATCCAGAAGTTCTCTAGAATTTTTAAGAATCCCCGAATGGTTAATACCACTACGCGAGTAAACAGTTTCACAGTATTTCTGAAGACCCTCTTTCACTGCGGACAGAATTGTATTCAATCTAATGGACAATTATTTAGTGGAACATGAAGATGAGCCGGCAATGTACCGTTGTTTGTACGGAATTTTATGAAGCTTTTGTATCCAATACAAACAAGGTAAGTCCTCCGATTTGGTGTTCAATGTATAATTGTTAATTGAAGCCATGAAGGACTAATGATTTGAAATTTACTATTTTGTGTTTCATTGTTACATATGACGCGACTCTGTACTTATCTCGATCGAGTTACTGATACATCCCTTCATTAGGTTACTATTTTGTCGGTGATGTGTGTTGACAGTTTCAGATATAGTAGATTTTTGTACTCTTTTCTTTCGTTTTTACTTATGAACTTTATCTATATGCCTTATTGTGTTTCTTTGTTATAATTTTTTTTTATTTTTAAAGTGAATATATAAGATTATAACATAATGATGACTACCTCTTATTTTGACATTTTACCTATAATGTCTGTTTGTTTTGTTCACACATCTTTGTCAATATAATGGAATTGTATGCGACTGCCATACAAGTAAGAGGTTAAGATGATATCAACACCATGTTTAATCCACCATTTTTACAAAAGAAAATTACTGTACCAAGTGAGGAATATGACGATTGTTATCCGTTTCACTTGATGTGTTTGAGCTTGCCCTTTGAGTAAAAACTTTCAGATATAAATTATCCTCGGGAGTTAGGTATTTTTGTGATTTTACTTATTACTATCTGCATATTTTTGTCTTTGATTATAGATTTATTTGTATGTTTGAAATATTTTGTCAGTTGCTTTGTCGGTGATGTATGTTGACAGTTTCGGGTATTGGATCCCAATTATTGTCACAATAACGTACTGCCGTTGTTCATCTTAACTACATTTTAAAGTGTTCTTTGATTGGGATCTGTAGTGTTATAACTTTTTTAATGTTTAAGTCTTTTTATGGTAATATCTATTTGACGTGGCTTGGTACTTGTACATCATGTCAATTAAGGAATAACAATACTGTAGTTGAGTTGCCAACGTTTATTTGCGGTCGCAAATGCAGTTTTGCTGGCGACGTGTATAATTTGATATTATATGATTATAATAAATATTGTCTTGTCAACATTTTCCAGGAGGAGCCAATCTAGTAACTGAAGTCCTGCTGCTGAAAAAATTATCTGACGGTACATCGGTGGTGGAATGACCGAAAATATCATAATGTTCAATTTACTTAGAATTATCAAATCCACGTTCCCATCGACCAATTTTGAAGATTCTTAAGTTTATAAATTGTGAATATGCATGAAAATATTGTAATTGAAAGTTCGGTAAACAATAATCAAAACTCATTCGATCTGGAGTCAAGTTGTAAAATTCCGATATTACAAAATTTTTAATGTAGAAGAGTCTGATCTGGTAAATTAATGAAGACGAACCCACAAATGTCTATTTTTTACTAATATCGATGTAATGTAAAACGTTAATGTATACAGGTTTTACTTTGTCTTCCTGCACTTGAATTGAAAAAGGCCAATCGACGTAATCGAACTAACTGCAAGCTGTATGTCTAAATCGTTCATGCAGTTAATTATACAACATGGTCTGTTTTTCATACAACTTAATAACGAAGTCGTTTGTTTATACTACAAATAAGAGGATTGCCGTCTTTTATCAGGTCGATTCCAAGTTACTATACCAGTAGCTTTTTCCATAAGCCGTTTGTACTATTTAGATCATTGCCGTTAATGTTTTTTCTTATGTAATTTACAGTTTAAAATTTCTAAAGATATTCCATGAACATGTTGATAGATACGAGAATCTTTTTTTCATTTTCTATTTTCTAGTCAAAACAACTGTACTAAAATTTCAGTTTTATCATATAAAATATTATTATGATCTATTGCGGTTACTGACGTCATCCCTGTTGTTTGAACGTTTACTTGTGCACGGCATATGCTTCATTTTCACGTTTGTTCCAGGTGTAGAAATAAGATACAGATTTTGAAACTGCCTCTATGGAATCTCCCTGCAGTAAGGAACATCAGGTAAACCCAAGAAAAACAATGTACGAGTTTGGTGTTCCGTGTATCATAAATGAAGGGAAACACGACAAGAGAAATATTTCACAACAAAAAACAAATATATAATGGCGCTTAAACCCCTCTGAAATGTAGGTTGAACTTTACCATTAAGAACATTAGGTTTAATCCTCAATGCTACAATTTCATACTTTATGTTGCCTTTTTATATAAAAAAAAATGTATACGAGCGTCACTGACGAGTCTTTTGTAGACGAAACGCACGTCTGACGTATTCACAAAATTGCAATCCTGGTATCTTATCAATTGTTTCTTTTAAAATTGTTACACGATGATAACTGCTGTACTCATATTTTGATTATTTTATTTAGTATGTCTGTTTAGTTCACGCATCATTGTAAATATAACGGAATTTGATGACACTGCCGTACAAAGTGACAGGTTTAGCGCTACAAAACCAGGCTCAATCCACCATTTTCTATATTTGAAAATGCCTTTACCAAGTCAGGAATATGACAGTTATTATCCATTCGTTTTGATGTGTTTTGTCATTCAATTTTGATTTTGCCATGATTAGGGACTTTCCTATTTGATTTTCCTCTGAGTTAAGTATTTTTGTGATTTTACTTTTGATTAGTTTAATTCCATCTATCTAGCAGCATTATATTAAGGAAATTATGAAAATAAATTATGAAAATACTACAAAAAATATATCAAATGTGTGATATATGATCCACAAGCAGCTGCTACAGAAATATTACATAATTCAAAAAGAAAACGTAAAAGACAAATGAAACATATATTTGGTCTGAAGAGAACTGTGTCCCTGCATAAGACAGCTTAAGTAAACCCTTTAAGAATATTGCAAGGTTTCTTTCCAATTCGTACTAGACGTGTCATTTTTTTTTATCTCATCTTGAGGATTGCTCCATGATTTAGGAGCATATGATTTAGTATTTTTCGTATTTGATCTGTCTCTTGTTTTTGTAAATCTCGCGTTATAGGTTAGACACTGAGTTTCGTTCCTGTCAGTTTCAAGTTTTAAATCTCCCCACTTTAGTTGTCCAAGTTCATGTGACCCGCGTAGACCGAAATGTATGGTATTCAGGTACCAAATGGTACTAAGCAAGCGGATCATCTGTACCAAAACCCCCCGATCCTTATAGTTTTCCCTCGTCTTCGGACTCTTAAGCTTCTGCAGCATTTGAATGATACCCGAGGTAGAATTGTTTTAAACGCTTTTTTTGTCTGTTAAGCAATCTTGAGATTGTTTTCAATTGCTCATCTTTCATTATATCCAATGGATATTTATTCATCATTTACTAAAATCAATCAAGATTTTCAGCTAGGTTGAATTCTCTGTCAATATCTGGAATGTCATTTCTGTTTTTTACTTTAATATCTTTCCGTATCCCAACAAAATTTCTTGAAGGTACTGATCCAACTCTTGTGGTTGCATTGAGTGTATTTCCCTGAATTAAATTTTGATATTGATGAAAACTGCATAAAAGATTTTTACTGCCGAGTTCATTTTCCTAATAGTGTTTAAGCTTTCCATTTGTTCTAAAAATAAACTCATCATAGATACCAGGATTAAAACTTTATATTTACGCCGGACGCCCGTTTCGTCTACAAAAGACTCATCAGTGACGCTCGAATAAAAAAATGTTTAAAAAGCCAAATAGAGTACAAAGTTGAAGATAATTGAGGCCCAAAAATTCTAAAGGTTTTGCCAAAAACAGCTAAGGTAATCTATTCCTGAGGTAGAAAATCCTTAGTTTTTATAAAATTCAAAGTTTTGTTAATAGTTAATTTATAATTATGAACATATTAATGATAACTCAAGTCAACACAGAAGAGCTGAAGATTGGGCTAGTGATAGCCTCGGGGAAATGAATCTCCACCAGCAGTGGCATCAAAAGTTGCTGTTTCATTTTCATCATTTTTTAACAAATCTACTGTTAATATAAAAAAGATGTATAAGCTATAAAAGGCCCCGAAATGACAATGGAGAACAATCCAAAAGGGAAAACTAACGGCCTTATCTATGTACAAAAAATGAACGAAAAACAAATATATAACACTTAAACAAACCACAACCACTGAGTTACACGCTCCTGACTTGGTACAGGCACATACATACATAATGTGGCAGGGTTAAATATGTTAGTGGGATCGGGACAGGCACACACATACATAATGGGGCGGGGTTAAATATGTTAGCGGGATCCCAACCCTCCCCAACCAAGGTCATTGGTGTTACAGTACAACATAAGAACGAACTATAAAAATAAGTTGAAAAAGGTTTAATTCATCAAATGGACAAAAATGCAAGTGGACGTGACCGGGTACTTGGACTTCCCAACAACAAAGACAATAGGTACAGATCTGAGAGTACTCGCAGTTGACTGATTACTAGTTCTAAGCCACTATCAACTAATAAAAAAATCATGCATATAAAACTAAATTATCAATCCGGACACATCCAGCATCAAATGGATTAAGTGTAAGGACGTCATAAACAGTCAGATGAAAAACATGACCTTGTGCAATAACAAGATACAGGTGTCGACATATTGTAGATCCATGAATATATATATATACATCTGCTGTAGAGTTGTCACTGACTCAGACATATATACAACTCAGGTGGTCGTGTGGTCTAGCGGGACGGCTGCAGTGCAGGCGATTTGGTGTCACGATATCACAGTAGCATGGGTTCGAATCCCGGCGAGGGAAGAACCAAAAATTTGCGAAAGCAAATTTACAGATCTAACATTGTTGGGTTGAAGTTTAGACGAGTTGTATATATATATAAAGTGCCTAGAAAATCAACCTAACGATGTTAGAGTAGATTTGATTCGTAACTTCCTCCCCGGCGCCGGGGCTGGAACCTGTACTGTTGTATTTATGTATATAACATACTAGTAATTTACTGATAAAAAAATCAATTTATACCAATAAAAACAATATCTAATGATCGTATTACTGTGTTCCATTGGTTACCTTTTAGAATAAGTTTATTTAAAGGAGCGATAGGTTTACCAGGATCATTTCTAAATTTCCGGACACGGTTAACAACATTTCCGTAAAAATTAGTGTGCTATCCCGTTTGAAATAAGTTGTCTACAGGTACAACCAAACTTCAAAACCAAATCTTTATATCTATGGAAAAAGTATTAAGGTTTTAAGTATTTAAGTAATTTATGGTAACGAAATCCCTGGCTTAAGAATACGTTCTTTAAAATTATGCATTTTGTTCAGCCATTAGGTTAAGATTTTCTTCCGAAATGGTGCTCAAAACATTTCGAAATCCCAATTCGGTATTGTTGGATTGTGTCAGTTAAAGCTATCATCGAGGAAATCTATGTCTGGTATTTGTGGTATTTGCTGAGTTTCTTATGTTTGTTGCTGGGTGTAAGTGTCAGCACTATCAACGTGTAGTCATTTTTTGACGGTGGTGCATATTGCACATCAAATTGTGGGACTTCATAGTCAGCTTGCAATTATAATGGGTCTAAATACTCACCAAAGACGTCAGAGTAGGGATCCATGTTTATGAAAGCAGACGAATTGTTTGGAACGTGACTTACAAAACTATTGAGATTTTTTTTCATCTATTATCAGTGTTTTTGTGTTAAGTTTAAATACAACATTTTTATCAATTAAGATTCTTTTTATTTAAATACTTAGAGACTTCGTTTGAAATAACACGTTGTTTCGATTTGTTACATTAGCTACGAGAACGACAAAACCCTACAGTTTCCATCACAGCGGTTAATGATATGTATGACGTAACTCTTTTTCATTGGTTAACAAAACAAAACATATCCTGCCCCACTACTTTAGCGCATGTCGATTACGAACTGACCCAATAGTTTTCATATCAAGGACAGTACACTAAAACTGACATTATTAGCGAGTACACATCAAAGAAAAAATACACAAATTACAGTTAAGATAGTGTCCTGGATAGAATATCATAATAAAAAAATATATAAAATAGTGTCAGCAGACATAAAATTTACTCTACGTTAAATTATGTCCGACGAAGATTTATTTCAAGGGGACAATATTTTATATATTACACAGCCGTTTGCGTTTCATTTGTTTGATTTAAAAAAATATATATGTAGCACCGTTGTTTATAAAATACCCTTCTTTATCTCCGAGCCAAGCCAATTACTCTGCTAAGTATAATGGCATTAATCAATGGGCTGATGATTATGCACCTTTTCTTATTCATGTTCATGAGCACTTAAAAAATAAGCGATTTACCATAACCAGATGGCAAGACAATCATTGCATTACTATGGTATGCAGCTGACACAGATTTAAACTGCAGAGGTTTTAAAAACGAGAACTCTGTCTTTCTTTCTTGTTTTTTGTTTATTGTTGCCAATGCTATTTTCGTCTGTAGCAGGACGTTATTGCTGGCATCGCCATTTTGTCTCACTATAGGATATTCCTTTCTAAATATATAGATTTTATGTCTGGTTCCCTGTATTTTTTATGTCAATTAGGGAAATGTAAAAACTGATGGTTAGTCATTACCTGATCCTTACCGGTATATCTGTCAGAGCCAAACAGATACAAGACAGGGAACCAGTGTAGCGATAGTGTTAATTGATTCCTCCTCCTGGTGAATTGATGTTCACAGAAACTTTAATTTATACTTTCAATTATTTTCCATTCCCCTAAATTGGCCTTGAAGATTGCATTTAGCTGCAATATCTTCCATAATTTTGCCATTCTTGTTCTTCCTAACACATTGTTCAAATACCAAACTTCTGTACTCGAACGTTTTTTTAAGTTCGAATATAAAACCAACCATTCAAAGTCCCATTTGCTTTGTGTATCTTCATCGGGAAAATTATTATCTTCCGTCACTGCGAATGCATTTGGAAGGGCTGGTCTGCAATCACCAGAATATACGTTATTGTTGAAGGCCGTACAGTTGCCTATAATTGGTAACATCCACTTCATTTGCACTGTAAATTTTGTAACTACATTAGTTATCTCCTTTGCATTCATGTAACAAAATATGTTAAGACGGGGTACTAGGAAACGGACTGATGGCGGTGTCGGGAGAACCTCTGTTACTTTTATGAATCTGCATCAGTAAATCAACTCGTAAAAGATGGCAGGACATGTCGTTTGTCATGAGTCTGTACCATTCCATTCCAATAGTCTTCAAGGAGGTTCGAACCATCTATTCCTCAAACTACTAGTCAAGTAGAGTTCAGTCAACCAGAAATGATTATTTACATATTTCTGATTTGTGAAAAAAATAGCTTTGGGTTTGATATATATTCAACCTATTCCGATATTTATGAATCCATGTGTTAGTGAAACAATATGCATCTTATCCATAAATCTTTCAATGAGTAAATATTTCAATTTGATTTGAATAATCATAAAGCAGTGGCAAATACTACAAATCATTTTTTTGTTTCACCAGTCATCTTGAATAGAAGATACAGTCATACACAAATTAATATATTTAAAATAATGATCTTTCTATGATAAGTTATGCTAAGGAGAAGCGAAAATACCTAAAAGGAAATTCAAATTCATAAGTCGAAAATAAACTGTTAACGCAATGGCAAAAATGAAGACAAAGACACATTACAAAAAAAAAAAGCACTCCAACCCAACATGTTACCCGGTAGGGTAAGCAGATTCTGTTTCACACATGATCCCCGTCTTGAGGCTCATGTAAGTACCAATGATAAGTCAATTGGTTAGGTCTCATTTGGAAAAAAGGAGGACGGGATTGCGGTAGCGACGATTAGAGCATATCCGTCGTCATCTGTTAAACACGTATTTCATAACGGTAAACCAATTCGTGATGTTGTCTTTAAATTCAAAAAGGTGTTTCAAAGTCCTGAATTAATTTACTATCTTTCTTGTGAGCAGCAATCCTATATCATGGAAATACAAGTGCTGAAATATAGTATCGACTGGGAGACATATACTTCATTTGCAGATGTTACCTGACTGTTGATATTTTATAGAAATAGAAAGTTCACAATTGCAAAGCTAAAATTATTTCCTTTGTCGTACAGTTTTGATTTTATACTGTCCATGCTAAGCGTACTTGTACGAAGAATCTTGCAGAGCTGCCTACTATCAACATATATATAACTACTGGAGACAAGGTAAGAATACTATAAGAGATATAGTAATTTTGTAGAATATATATGCGACTTGTTTCCAGAATAAAGATTATAGGCTTGTTTGTATGTCAGAAATTGCATTAACTATTATTTATTCCCTTTCTGAACATGCATGAAATATTTGCCGCTGGACGTATACATTATCAACAATCTGTTTTCAGATATGCCTCTGCTTCGTAATCAATCTCTACACGAGGCATATATCAATACAAACATTACAATGTATAAATTCTTATTCAATAACATTTTCTGCATATAGCAGCGTTTAATGAAAGCGGCGTTTGGTATTGATAGATGCTCCGAATATTCTTTTAAATCCCTAGGCCTCATCTGTTTGAATGTAATTTTTGAACACATGATATATCTATGAGAAAAATAACATAGATCTTGTTTTAAACCAGACCAAATGACTTGACGGATGAAATTAACATAAATTTAAAAAGACAAATATTTGAAAGGTTCGGGAAATTTAAGTGACCGCGTTACCAGGTTACGTTGAAGGACTACGTGTTGGCTTGTTTATTCTGTTGTTTTAGGTGGATGATAACACAAACATAAGTATGCTGGATGTTGATTAGTTGAGAGTCAGTCTACATTTTTCTTCCAAGTCTTCATGTTTCACATATTTCACATGTTATATATGCATCATTTGAAAGATCATTTATATCAGACCAAGAGAAACATTCAAACTTTTGACGTCTGTTATACATCTATTATAGCAATGCACAAAGGATTTGTGAAACGTATCTACAATGTACGTTTTGGGTTTGCATAATATATTCATCTGTAAATAATAAGAAGTACAGTTCTATCAGTTGCCAATCAGATTTGCGCCTTAAAAACTGGTTGGTTTATCAGCTTTAAAAGACTGTTTTGTCCATCGGCTTCAAAAAACTGTTTTGTCCATCAGATTCAAAAGACTGCTTTAGTTTGGAACTCTAATTTGTTGTCTCTCAGTCAGTTTATGAATTTTGAACAGCGGTATTCTACTGTTACCTTTATTTGCCCGTCACCTTCAAAAGACTGTTTTGACACTCAGCTAAAAAAAAACGAATTTTAAGACCGCACTCTACGGGAAACGGCACCTGATTCTTTTTACGAACATATATTATATTTATTGTTATACTGATGTAATAGAGTCTCAAAATTTCCTAAGAAAACAAACGCGGAATAATTTGGATTTGGACTAAACCTTACTAATTGTGGGTAATAAACTCATAATAGATACCAGTATTAAATTATTGTACGCAACACAAAGCTCGAATCAAGATAGCTGCCATTGTTCTAATGTAATAATATATCTTGTCAATTTCGTATTCATGCACATAAGTTAATGCGGGTTCTAGCAAACTAAAAATTGGCATGATTTGTTGTAGACGCCATGAAAAAATAATTAAAAAATAAACGATATTAGGTGAAAAAACAACAAAATGTTCCTACAACCGCACTTGAAACATTATGCAAACTCAATGATCTTCCTTGAAACCTGTATTTTGAAATGAACAAATTACTGTCATACACCTTTTGGTTATATATAATACTTGAAACAACACGAAAACAAGAATTATCAACTATACACGAAACAACAGGAAAGAATGGAGAAGATTTATTGTCCAAACGTTAATCTATTTATTTTGTATTTACAAATTGAATGTTCTACGTGACCTATACCTCTATATCACTTCTCATTTCCCTTCGTCCATATTTGTCATAACAGAAAATATTGGATCTCGTAAATGTGCGTGAAACACACAAATGCTACATTGTATATTTTGATGTTTACTGTCGTCAATTTCCTGATGCTCCAATGGACGTCCGGTTGTAGACATCCCCATTTCCATTCTCAATTTTATTTCCGTATGGGTTCTTGTCTGTTGTCTAAAGCGTGTCTGTAAATATCAAGATAACTAAGTTTTATGCCCTTGTCACTGACCATAATGATTGTTCAGAAACCGCATATTTCAACATGTTTATCAATTATTGTTATATTATTGCTCTTTTATATTATTAAAAAGATAAATGTCTCTTGTCTTATCAATTTAAACAGTATCTATAAACACTATCATTTTTCTAAAGAGTATGACATGTTAAAAAAAGAGAGGCAAGATACCACAGAGAAATTCAAACTCATTACCACGGGTTAACAAACAAAAAATACAAACAGACACACATTTAGAACCAAAACACAACATAGAAAACGAAGGGACAAATTTCAACTTCACCACTTAGAACTCTTGGTGCCATAGCTTCCTAGTAAACAGCGGCCCACTATCAGAGAAATCATGAAAGAAAAAATAAGCCTTGAAAAATCGTTTCAGCTGGGGTGTATATACTCTGTATGCAGGCGCTGCTGAAATGTTGCTACATAGGAATTGACAAATTCATAATTAAGAACCTGAAACAATCTCTTGTGTCGTACAGTTCACTTTCAACCGTCATACATGACCCTCATTGTCAATGTCTGGATGTTTTAAGATATAAGGCAGACTTAACTACTATATCTATTGTGATCTTTTTCTCAAGGTGTAATACCACCAAATCATGGTACGTACGTCACATCCGGTTGTATACGAAAATAGGTCGAAAAAAATATTCCCTTGGATATTACCGTTGTAGGTAATGAATGCTTCATTTTAGTGCATTAAACATTTCTGTGTCATAAACATATGTCTTGGGTATTTCAAAGCACCATCATTTTTTTTTTATTTGGGGTTTCTTTAGAATATTTTGTAAACTCATGGTTACATGGTTACTAAATCTTGTACACATGTTAAATAAGGGGATACATTTGATTGTTTAACTTCCAGTGATGGTTATTTTTTGATATGCAATGACATGTTATGTGACATTTTTCTATAGTACTGGACAGGATAAAACTTTACTCATGCCAAGTAATTCTTTATTTGAAACAAAGATAAATTCTGCACATTTTTTTGAAAGGTGCAAATTTAACAAAGACAAATAGGGGAACATCAATGTTGGTATTACACCTCAAGATCGATGGGATTCAAAATAGTCACTAACTTTGATTCATTGTTTATCACATTACTTGATTCAATATTTGTATCATCACCTTCACTTTCTCTGTCTGAATGGTCTTCATGAAATATAGATTTTCCAATGTGATTAGCTACTGTCCTTATTTTGTCTTTATGTAATTTAAACCTTCCAAGCTTATGATGCTTATTATATTTGTTCAAAGCACTAACAATTTATTTCTATTTTTATTTCTTAAAAAGGGTTGCTTCCAGTTGTATTGTTAATAAATTTGTGAATATCATCATTGTTTATGTGTTTCCCTAATATTATCTGAAAAGTAACAATTCAGCCAGTGCTGGAAAATATCTATCTGATGGTTATTTCCCGATAAAGACACAGAAAATCAGATTAATATATATTGTTCGATCTTTTGAAGAATAAAAAAGAAATGATGACTCGCTTTATTGCCAGAATGGCCGTTTGAAGTTTGGAAGACAATCGTTTCATAGTTTTAATAAAGACATTAGTCATAAAATAAACATGTTTATAAATAAGAAGTTAAAAGAAATAAAAACTAAGTTAAAAAAAATAAAGATTAGGGCAAAATATTAACATGGAGAAGCAGACCTGCAGGCAAAGAGCAACTACAATGTAATTGAGAAAAAAAATAATGGTAAGTTGAGGCAAGGGCCAAAAGAAGAAATTAAGCAGGTGCAAAGAACTTCATGAAATGTTTGAAGAGGAGCTATTTTCCGATTATTTTACACCTGCATAAACTCATTTGAAAAAGAGAAACTGCATTGAATTCTTATCATTCTTTATAAAAAAAACTATAGGGGGTAACCAGTAAAATGTTTAATTAAGAGTATTAGTAATCCAAAAGTTCGTTACTTTGTATGTTGTACTGTCGTTTGTCTTTGGTTGCACTGTTGCACTTCAGTGTCATGTTGTTTCATTGATTTCTTTGTAAAGTTGACGTGTTTCCCTCCCTTTTAGTTTGTAACCCGGATTTGTTATCTCTAAATCGATTTATGACTTTAGTACAGCGGTATACTACTGTTGCCCATATTTATCGTCATATTTCCCTGACTTTTTCCTACTTATTATACTTTGGACAACAATGACCCTGTTATCTATTCGTGTTGCTTGAACTTTTATACATTGTAATGTAAATCTCTGAAGGACTATCAACGATATAATCTTTATGTATCTGTCATTATATATTCTAATTGATATTCATGCTTACCTGCAGTAATTGTAAAAAAACAAAGAAATTATACGTGACATATTTACAACATCACAAATGGATGGCATGGGTCTGTCGAAGTCTACATTGATTGTTTAAGAGTACAGTAATATATTTGAGTAAGCAGTTGATTAATGCATGGAAAATTATACATGATCCTGGTTTTATTAGAAAGTATAAACCAGTACCAAATTCTTTTTGATTTCCATATGATGAAGACATCTTTCAATCTGTTTAAGGGCATATCCAACAGTTTCAGGGGAGGTAATAACAAACGTAACCGTCGTCTATTGTTTCCCGTAATTTCACGGTGTTTCAACGACGTCATAGTGGCCGTCTGGAAAGGGCGGTTTCTTGGGCACGGCGGGAGTCGGCAAAAAACTCATACAGAATATTAACAGAACTAGAACTCAAAACTTAATAGTTATCTTTGTCCTTTTGGTCTATTATAAAAGAACTGCAATTATCTTAATCTTTACTAGACCATACTCACTTAAGTTTCCGTTTTATTAAAATTATCTTCAATACAGTAGAAAACAACGACAGCAAATGCGTAATGATTTATTATTGCAGTATAATGCAATGTTTGTGTATAACAAATTTGTATTGTCTTAGTATCAATCCTGTAATTTTGGATTTTAAACCAATAAACATTACTTACTTACTTACTTGAGAAAGATCATGCATCTAGCTTTGCTTTGAAATATAGGGGTTTAGATCTAACAAAAGCTGTTTTACCCCGCCGTACTTATGCGTCTGTCCCAAGTCAGGAGCCTCTGTCCTGTGTTAGTCTTGTATGTATTTTTTTAAATTTTGGTTCATTTATCTGTTTTTGAGTTAAGTGTGACGTCCACTTTCATTGAACTATTACACAATTTCATTTAGGGCGACTGAGGACCATCTACGCGTGCGGGATTTTCTCGCTGCGTTAAAGACCAATTTGGTTGCTTTCGGCTGTACCATCAGCTCTTTGATCGGGTTGTTGTCTCTTTGAAATATTCCCTATTTTGCTAATCTTGTGCATATTTGGTTTTTTTTTCATGTGTAGGTAGATTTTTTAGAAAGTTGTTTTGTTCGGTATAATAAAACATTTAATGAGCAAGTTTGTTGGCCCCGAGACAATTGCCCTAGGCGAAGCCAAATGCAATAGATAGAATCGAAGCGACAAAACACTTGCTTTTACCCTCATAACCAGTCAATAAATGTATACTATTAACTGCAGTTCATTTTTTGAAAGTGAGTCGAAAGAATGATGAAACAAAATCCCTAAGGTTGTAAACAATTAATTTGTAAACATATATAATCATATTGTTACAAAAAACAACACCAAAAAAAACAACTATTTCATTTATCGACCTCGGTGATCTTCATTGATGCCTGCGCCCTGTTGGGGAGATCGAGGCTTAGACATAGCCTTAGTATTTTTCCAACCGACAGTACAGCCCAATGGGTTTGTCCATTTGACTGTTCGGGATGTACAAATACCCAGCCATGTCTAGTCCGAATTGGGACATTAAATGTGATGCCCCAAGCTAAAGGTGCCCTTCTATACTTATAGAACCTTTACAACAACGGTTATGTGTCCTGTTCACTATATAGCTAACCTTTGTATAGTTCCGTATCTCTCTGCATGTTTATTGTTAGTTGTATTTGCGTTCAATGCACTTTTGTATTTTTGAAATTAAATCTATGTTTCGGGTCATTTAGAGGAATCATTTATATATCGTATTGAACCTGGATGCATTTTTGTTTTTACTTACGAATATTGTCACAGACCACTATTATTTACGAATCTTTTTCCGTTTTGTTTCTACCCTCATTTCAAAATATTAATTTGTAATACGCAGCCATGCCTTCAAAATGAGTCCGTAATATACACTAATTGTAGTTTAAAGAATCCTTCAACAAGGATTTTTGTCAAAAGCTTGTATTTCCAATCGCAGTCTTAGGTTAACCTTTATCTATTTTAACGTACGCTGTAGAACTTATGTGTTATATTTTTCTCGTCCTTAATATGCATGACGTAATAGACACGGAATACTATTTTGTCAATAATTTTACCAAAAATACCTGTAAAGCTCCCATAAATTTATGAGTTTGTCTGTCCTTGTATTTTCACCCCTCTTTCCCAAGCCCTTGCAAAGTAACACTTTAGTTTCTCACTTTTAACAGCTGAACCCGCCCCACAGGCTGGCTAGGGTTTCAAAATAAGTTTACTCTTGGTTTTACTTTGGCCTTTAAACCTTAGTCGTGTTGGGAAGTGTATTTGGTTGTGCGGAATTGTTTAAATACGTCCCCACGTATGTTAAGTTTTTATTTTTATTTTTGTTGTTTTAATGCCACTATTAAGCACCGCATTAGGCTGTTTCGAGGCGGCCAGTTTTTATTGGCAGAGGAAGCCGGAGTACATAAGAAACAACATAGAAAACTAATTAAAGACTGAGCAACACGAACAACACCGAAAACTGGGGGTGATCTCAGGTGCGCCGGAAGGATAAGGAGATCTTGCTCCACATGTGGCATCCGTCGTTGAAAATGAAAATGCCCTTTCGACACATGCAATACGACATATTCGACATAAATACTAGATATACAAAGAGGAATAACATTAATTAACAACTAAGCACACAGCTATGGTAAGAACAAGTATTTTCTTGAAAATAAATACGGGAATATTGTAGTGTGAGCAATTTGTGAACACTATAATGAAAGATATCGCCATATCTTGAAATAAATGACCAACAAGAAATTGTACTAAGTTACAAAAAAAAAATGTACAATAGCTCTTTACAAATGGCAAAATAATCTGTAATGGACCTGTTCTAAATATTTCAAGACGATTCTATGGTGAAAAGGTAATATATGTTCGAATGTTGAACTGTGAGTGTAAGTTCTGGGGAGAAATAGTTATCAAAGATAGACATATTCGAATGAGTTATAGTTTAGAACTGTTAAAATATTGTCTATATTTAATAATCTATATATATATATTTGTAGCTATGAGGCCAACTCTCTTGAGCCAACCTTGCTTGATCATTCTACTTTCGGTTTAAAACAGTTTTATTATATAAAAAAAAATGACGGACAAAAATCCTTTTTTTTTTTATTTCTTTCTTATATGATTGTTTATATATAGGATCATTGAATAATGTTTAATTATGTATTGTATGGTCGTATGAATACTTTGTAAAATGCAACTAACAAACGATATAAATATAAGAAATATTTTGCTAATCAAATCCTCTGATTCATTAGCAATTAATAACACAGAGAGGAATCTTACCGTCATTGTTGTAGCGCTAAGGGACATTATTCACAACTTGTAGTGATATAGGATTAAACACATTTTTTCTAGAGGTTATTGATGTGTAAACTGGGGCGGTTAACTCACAAACTTTGGGAGTTAAAGACCCGGTTTACACATCAATAACCTCTAGAAAAAATGTGTTTAATCCTTATAATTCTTCAGCCAAACATGCGCGATTACTAATATTCATTATTACTCTGATGGCTACTATATGTACCATCAGAAGCACAATGGCATGTCGTAACTAAGGAGTACGCCGCCATCTTGACTTTCTAAAAAACTTAAATGTTCGATAAATACAACATAATCTAAAATGAACTAGCACCTACCTCAAAAATTTCATTTTAATTAGATATTATCCGAATTTGACGCGTACAAGTAACGAAATAATTTTCCGTCTGAAAGTTTTCAATTGTATGACGTCGTGTTTGCTTTGACGTAAGTTCGCCAAATCATTCGTGAAATTTCCCGGAATTTTATTTAAATTCTATTTTTATACATTTTCGAAGCTTTAGTGCATTTATATTTTATTTCTTTTTTTTTTGTTATATATGCATTAGAATAGAAACAACTGTTATGCAATTGTTTTATAATCTCAACTCTCTGAAAATCCCAGTATCCCTGCAAGAATGTCTATCGCGCATGAATAGATTACAAAAGTAGTTTCAGAAAGATGGTTTATCGAAGTGTAAACCAAGAGAAAAATTCTACTTGACCAATCCAATTCAAGTATTTATAGATATGCAAATGATATAAGAATTATAATGAAATATTTAAAGTTGAAAAAAAAAAATAAAACAAAATAATAATAATATGATTTTAACTTGCTTTAAGAGATATGTTGTCCTGATTTAATTTAAAAAAGTTATCATGTAACGTAAAGGTAATACTATACCATAGTGGAGCCCAACTTTTAACGATGTATTGTTTGTCATTAAAAATGTTGGAACTAAAAATATGAAATATACCATGTAAAGATTGACATAATATGGTCATACAAAATTTCCTATCACCTAAAATAATATATCCTTTACAAATTTATTTAATATTTGGTATCGTGAAATTTTGAATCAACAAATAAAAAATAAAAAAAATGTATAATGTATCTCCCTCGTGCAAAGCTTTGATTCTGTGTCCTGATTTTGGCTTCACTTTGATATTATTTTTTTGATTAGTTCTTCAACGTTTGAAGACGATTCTGGATTTTTTAAAAATCCGCCCTCGAGTGTCACAATAAATACATTAATTGTCGCAATGCGCATCTGGTGAAGTAACATTGTTTCTCTTTATGTATGATTAACTCTTTTTATCAAGGATTTTTGTCAAATAGTGGTGGTTTGTATATGTTGTGTACAAGTTATCATTTTGTACAAATTATAATTTGTATTTTGACTTTGTACACATTATAATTTGTACAAAACGTGCCTGTACAAATTACAATTTGTACACAATTTGACCAAAATTCACTTATACATGTAACTTGTACAACAGTTTTAAATATGAATTTTTGGTGAAAAATGCATTGATTCACACGATAGAATTGTAATTAACTGACCACACACTAAACCTTATTAACAAAACGCACCGTTTTTACACAACTACTAAAGGCAGATTGATCTTCAAAATATTTGAAAGAAAAAAAGTAAACAAACAGGATTTTTTTTCAAATTTTTAATACATAAACTACTTTTTCTTAAAAAAAATTCATTCAATAGAACTGCTTGATAAGTTCTTATCGTTATTTTGAGGATTTGTTTTTATTCATAAATTTTGCAAAAACGATTATATTTGTTAAATTTGTTTTTTTTTTTGTATTGTGAAAGATCGTGTACAGCATTTTGATGATTGTGAAAAGGATCTCAAAAGATTTGTTGCCACTTATTCGTTATTTAATAAAGTCATTAAACAATCAAATCTTTCTTTAAACAAGTGATAATTTAAATTTGTAATTGGTATATCAAAAGATTGGATTTATATGAATAATTCCGCTTCACTTTTGTTTGTGAAAAGATTGATGGTTCAATGCCGTTGGGTCTGATGTTTTTATAATACTACACCAACTAGTTTTCTTATTAAAAAAAAGTCCGTCTGTCTGTTCTGCATAAGTTTTATGTTGTTTTTAAAGCTTAGATTGTCTCAACTGATTTCTGTTAAGTTTTATGCACAGTCAAAGATATTTATAAAACAAAGATCCTTGTTGAAAAAAAACAGTGATAATAAAACGGCAGAAAAACAACTGACATATTCCTGACTTTAGCATAACCAAATGGGGTGTTAAATCTTGCTTTCTTTCTGTGATATTTATTTGACTAAAAGTCTAATTAAAGAAGTGACAAACACATGTTTATTCACAGCAACAGTTCCTGAGCTTCAACGTTCGCTATGTGAAGCAGTTAAAATGCTTGTAAAACAGGTCGTCATCGATTTGAGAGTCAAAAGATGGTTTGCAATACCTGATTCAATAAATCACCAGATCACCTGCCCTAACTAGTGATAAATAACTAGGATTGAATTGTGTAACCTAGCTGTACTGTGTTACAGGTCATTTAATAGAAATTCAATAATGTGTATCATGCTTTTTGCACCAAAATCCATATGATAAATTATTGTACAAGTTATAAGTGAATTTTTGTCCATTTTTGTGCAAATTGTAATTTGTACAAACACTTTTTGTAAAAATTACAATTTGTACAAAGTCAAAATACAAATTATAATTTGTACAATATTTTTGTAAACATTATGATTTGTACAAAATGATAACTTGTACACAACATATATAACACGTCATTTCTGGGGTTTATATGGAATTCAAATTTTTGATTTATTTTCGATATTTTTGGTTATCAATTTTCGTGGATTGCTGAAAAGTTGCATATTAGTGGATATTTGATTTCGTAATTTTTCTTATCTCTGTATACAAAACCTATTGAAAATATGATATTCGTTGAAAATTTGAATTCGTGGTTGACTTGATCCCAAGAACCCACAAAAAAATTGTTATCCAACGAATAAAAATGAATCCACAGTATTTGTTTATCGTATCGCGCGCGAACTTTACCGTCCAAAAGTACATTAATATTGACGTGTCTCTTTGCGTGTCTGAAGCAAATAAATTGCAAAAGACGTGGATTTTTGAAGTGCTTTCAACTTCGGTCTCCATTCAGACTTATACTTATTTTTGGCGTATGTCGCCGTTTTCTTGTTCTCTGTAGCTGCCGGAGTTTTCAAATATGATCATTTCCAAGTGAAAATTTTCTGTAAGGGACAAATAAATCCCTGCTGAATAAAATCCTGCTTATCTGATGAACCTCCTTTTATATCAGTGTTTTCTCTCTTGAATACAGTGTAATTTGTTATGGATAGCATCTATTATAACATACTTTTTTGGTCCGAATAGTGAAATATGTTTCAACCTTTTTCTTCGTGTGTCTGTCTTATCCTTGTTAGTAATAATGACAATGGTGGCGATTCTGACTTACTCGGAAATTACGAGACTTGCAAGTGACTGGCTGTTTATCTTGCTTGTATATTTATGTAGACAAAAAGCGCGTCTGTCGTATTAAATTATAATCCTGGTACCTTTGATAACTATTACCATACATTTTTATCATATTTTTTTCCATGCTCAGAAGTACATATGACCTAAACAATCTTTAAACTTTATTTTCACACATAGTATCTATGATGATATATAAAAAAAGAAGATGTGGTATGATTGTCAATGAAACAACACTCCACAAGAGACCAAATGACACAGGAATTAACAACGATAGGTCATCGTACGACCTTAAACAAAGCCTATACCGCATAGTCAGCTATATGAGATTTTTGTAGAAACATTGTTTTTTGTTAATGAAATATTAAACTAATCTGAAAATTATTTGTATTACGTCAGCATTTCAGAATTGAAAAACTTGCGGAGGAGTAGCGATTTTTATTCCTGGTGTAACATCAGTGAATACCCTCGACTACTTTTGTCCAGAATAATTCTGACGCTGGTCCATCTTCTGACCATACCATACAATCCGTATTGTTTATTACGTTATAAATTGATTCACTTAAGGATTTGAAGCTTATGTCTTTTATTATAACAGGTATAATAGACAAATCTCCTCTGGAAATCCCAATATGGTTTGCAATATCTAACTGAAACTTACACCACTTGTCCCTTGCAAAATTGTCGGACAGTATAAGAAGAAATGTTCTACTTGCTTCAATCTTTTCTGTTATGTGATCTGAAAATACCGTCCCTGGTTGAAAATCACGATCCCGTATACAAAGCTTGAGATGATGCTGGGTTTCAAGTTTGGGAATCAGGTGCTGTTTCACCCAATTGAGATCTTTATAACTATATGCTACGAAACTATCAAAGACATATCCTTTGTTCGATATTGAGTTATAACCATCTTTTCTCGATTTACACCGGTATAGTTTAAGTTTGATTTGAAATCGAAATATATAGCAAACAAACGATGTGACTAATAATGCAAAGAGAGCCATCAGCGATGGTACAATATATGTAACTAAACACGGAAAAGTCTGCATGGGGTAATATTCCAGTACTTTGGTGTTTGAAATGGAACATTGCCATTCGTTTTTATCTGTGGTTATGTTTTTTGAGGTAGTTGTATCAATCCATTGCCTTAGCCATGAGATTCCACAGGAACAGGAAAACTGGTTTCCCACTAACAAAAGTGTTTTTAAAGATCCTTCCCCGTTATTCCATGATTCGGGAAAAGATGTTTTGTTGATTAAAGAAATACGGTTGCCTCGAAGACTTAACATTTGCAAAGTTTTCATTTCGTTAAAAGGTGCATTTCCTTGCCATGATGATATTCTATTTGAAGCCAAATTAAGTCTCCGTAACATGGGGAAAATATTTTGTTTAAAAGTTGGTAAATATTGAATTTTTGCATTTTTTAGTTTTAGTTCCTTTAACTGTTTCAGTGGTTTAAACATTTTTAACCAGTTGTAATCAGATATCTGAAATGTATTATCAGACAAGTCAAGATATTCCAACTGACTGCAATTCGAAAAAAGTTGTTGAAATCTTTTAATGTAATGGTCATTAAAAGAGAAAGTGCTAGTGACGGAAAAAGTCAGATTTTTCAGGGATTTACTGTTAAATGCTCCAGGTTCTATCCTTCTAAATTGTGATCCAAGTCGACCCAAATTCAGGTTTTCCAAAGACCTAAGCTTTGAAAAGGTGTTTTTGTAAAGTAAACGAAGGGATAACTTCACTAAATGAAGAGTTCTTAAATTGTCTAAACACATCAAAGTAGTACTTAAAGAGTCTATTTTACTATTATCTAAATCAAGGCGCTTTAATTTCGGAAGATAACTCTGGTTTCCATTGCAAAAATTTGGGAAATTCGAAAACCATGTACCCGAGAGTGACAACGTCTCTAAGCTTGATAATCCAGCAAAAGTATAGTTAGAATCAGAAATTCCTGTCCATGACAAGTCTAGCTTACGCAAATGTATCAATTTGCTAAAGATTTCACCATCTAGGGACTTTATGAAATTGTTATTAAGATAAATCTCCGATACATTTGTCGATATAAGCCCGGCAAACATGTTCGAAGGCAGGTTTGTCAATGCCATATGTGTTAAATATAGCCTTTTTATTCTCGAATCAGACAAACTTTTTAAACTCTCAGCAATAACCTCAGGATTTAGTCTATTATTACCGGAAAAATCAAATTCAGCAACTTTACCTAATCCTTTAAATGCATCCTTACTAATGTATTGTATCCTGCATTTTTTCAATTTCAGAATTGAAATGGATGTGTTTTCTACGTTATTAAACGTTTCCCTTGTTACCTTATAAAAAATACCATTTCGTATAGCAAGTTTAGTGATATAGCTTGGAATGAGTGGTATTCTGTTCATCGTTTTATTCCCATCACATAAAAATGACTTATAAGATATTTTGCAGTATGCTGAAATTCTATTTTCATTTACAATTTCGTTTTCGTAAACCGTACGAGTGATAGATATTACCAGATAGAAAACGTAAACGTGAAGTGTCAGAAGGTAATTCATCATTCTGTTTTATAAAAATAGCATAGCACTAACTATCTTCCTTCTTTGATGTGGGATCTTCACCTAAAACGAGATTACTACATTATAGAATATTAGTCAACACGAATGTGTCTTTATCTAAATTAATCACAATTGGTTTCACTTATAGAAGAAATAAGAAGGTTGGGTTGTTAGGTCTGTTTTTATGTCCCACCAACGATAAAAGAGGGGCATTATTTTGTCTGGTCTGTGGGTCTGTTCCTCCGTCCGTTCGTTTGGCCTCCGTCTGTCTCGCTTCAGGTTAAAGTTGTTGGTCAAGGTAGTTTCCATTAAGTTGAAGTCCCCTCAACTTGAAACTTTGTACACAGTCATGTTCCCTATGATGTGATCTTTCTTATTTAAATGCCAAATTAGATTTTTTACCTCAATTTCACGGTCCCCTGAACATAGAAAATGATAGTGCGATTGGGGCAACCGTGTACTATGGACGCATTCTTGTTTCTTAATACATCGAAGTTGTTTCCATTTAAATCGTTTCTCTAGGAAAAATACATTAGAAATGAAGGATACAACAGACCACCGTCTCAAATGCGACATATCGGTACTTGGATCAGCATCTTGCGTGGACAGAAAATGGTGTCGATTCGAACAAGATTTTATTAGCAAAACCCATTGGATATTTAGTTTTTTACTTTGCCTTATAAGAGAAGAAAATGTATTCCATGAAACATAACTTCTACTTTAATATGGATTTTTCTGCTATATAAAACTAATATCGAAAGAAGCTGTATAAAAAAAAGTTACACCTCTCTTCCTGTTGTTCTTGAATTTGTTAGGGAAAAAATTGTACTTCAGTCTCCATGCAAACTACTTTTTAAAAACATTTTAAATTGATTAGTTGCAAATACTTCAACCCGAGAGAGACTTTGACCCATTAGTTTTTGTATTAGTAAGTTGATTAAAAAAGCACTCTAGTCAACTGCTTGTTGAAATCGTAGCTTTATAGAAGTATTCATTCACATGTTATTTTTATGCCCCACCTACGATAGCAAAATTAGAGTTTTTACTCCAATTTCACGGTCCACTGAACATAGAAAATGATAGTGCAAGTGGGGCATCCATGTACTTGGGACAAATTCTTGTTTCAATATGTCACTAAATTTATTTTGTTTAACATATTTTGGAATGAATTTCAACATGGTGACACTATTATTTTAACCACATAAATTCTATTTGGTTTTATTGGTATGTGCTAGCCAAGCATTGATATGTTTTCAGTCTTTTCCGGACATGATAGTGTGATAAAGTCATTTGTACAATAGATTGAAAAATAAATCCTTATATTTGCAATCTTTAATTTTTACCTTACGCAGTTGAATACACATGTATACCATTATTAGCACAATTTCACAAATGAAAGTAACAGAAGACTGTCAATTCACCGAAATTGTTAAGTTTTATGACTGTTACTAGTTAAAAAATATATTATTACCAGACGAGTGTTTCAAATTATCAACTCCAGTTACAATGTAAACGCGGAAGTGATTTTTTTTTAATTAAAAGTATAATATAAAATTCAATGACCCGTAGTTGCATTTAGTTCAAAGAAGGTGCATGCACAGAACAATTCATGGGAAAACGGTAGTGTTAAATTTTCCCAGCATAAGTTGGCCTTTTGTGTACACAAGGCAGGTAAAGGAAGTCAAATTAGGAGCGCTGTGATTGGATGTAAGGGTACAATATATTTTTTTTATTTATCTATGAATAACTGCAGTGTGTGTATTTACAATATAAATTTTGAAACCCATTGAAATATTTTCAAGAGAATTATTCGAAAAGACTTCCAACATTTCATAAATTTAGTGCAAAATGACGGACCGTGGGCATGGATAACATAAACAAGCTCCGTTGGAAGTTGGTCATGATACTATTTTGCTTTAATTTTTAAAACAGAATAATAAAGTACTAACACAACATATAACTGTTTTATCCAGGTTTTTATCTTCAAAAGTGGTAAATTTAGAAAATGTTACTATTGTCGCCTATGGCAGAATAAATAGTACCGTTTTCCCTCATACGAAGTTCTCATTCATAACATTAAGTGTGTAAATGTTTTACCTATTTCAATTTGATTCTTTCATATAATGTTAATACAGGAAATTTTTAAATTTAATTTTTATAACAGTTATTGCAGTAAAAGTAATCACATAAAGGAATATGAAGTTAATTAAAACATAACGGAAAGCGATCGGGGAGTTTCCATATGATAACAATGGGTATTTCGTAAAATAGGTCCTGGTATGATCCATTTTGCCAGCTTGATTCTACTATTACGTTTGCATGAATTAGATATTATATTATTGAAATTGATAAACAGGAAGATTACTGTTGAACAACGTATTATCAAAGTAATTTTCCTATAACAATCACTATTCTATTTTGTAGTTATTTAATACGCAGAAAGCTTCTCAATTCTAGTATTATATGTAGAATGTTGAAATTTTTTGAACTTTCTTTGTCAAGTATAGGGAATAAGAAAAAGTCATCACCAACCGAAATGCATTTTAAGTATTCTATTTTGCCTGAAAGCAAAACTGCTGTTTGCGTACATGAAAGACTTAAAAAAAACACTTTGACGCTGTCAATTTGTTTGTTTTTTACTGAAATACACCAAAGAAACGTTTAAAAAATAAAATTTAATATAAAATTCGCAATTTAAATACAAGTTAGATGCATTTTGAATACAAGATTGACGAATAATATTTTGTCACTCAAAAAAGGAAAGTTATGATTTACAAAAATAAGGAAAGTTGGTGCGAGTGACAACAAGAATGCTTCTCCAATAGGGACCAAATTTCAAAGAAATGAACAACTATAGGTCATCTTAAACCAATTCAACAATTAACAAACAAACCCATGCCACCTAGTAAGTATACAGGACCCTGAAATGACAAATGTGACATGATTCAAACGAGAAATTAACGGCATTGTATAGTAACAAATAGAACATAGAAAAATAGGGGGAGGGTTATATGAATTATCATTGATATGATCATAATTATAAATTAACTGTTTACAAACCTTTTGAATTTTTGAACTACTAAAGCTTTTCTTCCTTATTTACTCCTGGTATCTATGATGAGTTTATTTAGTACTAAAAGTAATTTATGCTATTGCTGATGAAAAGAGCCCCGCGAATGTTTTTTATACACAAATATCAAAATATCTTTAGATTTTGCATACGAAAACTATAGGCATTTATTAGTTATAAGTCAAAGAAGTTGTTAACCATTTGATTACAAAAAAAATGCCCTATCACTGACCCGCGCTATTCATCTTTATTTAAGATGACCTCCAATTAAAAATGTTTTTAACCTATAGTAGGGTGTCCGTTTGGCTAAGCTGGATGTATAGTAGCATGGTGCATCTAGGCCTGTCATAGTGGGGACGTTAAATCCGATTCCTTAAGCTTATAATGAGAGTTTGTCACACACTCTATACATTAAAAACCTATGAAAGAACACTTTGATGTGGTAAATTTTTGTCCTTATCTAAGTCACCCTCACCTTCCAGTGGTAGTCTTAATTTCCCCGAGCCTCATCCCAGATAGCCTCTAATATATAACCTACCTTTAGTATTTATTGTTAATTGCTATAGCAATATATTGTTAAAGTACTTTTTTCAGTAGAAATATGATAGCATGAATATCAGTAAAAAATATAAACCATATTTATAAAAACAAAGATGTGTTTTGATGCCAATGAGACAACTCCCCACAAGAGACCAAAATGACACAGAAATAAACAGATATAGGTCACCGTATGTCCTTCAACAATGAACAAAGTTCATACCGCGTAGTTAGCTATAAGAGGCCCCGAAATGATAATGTAAAACAATTCAAACGAGAAAACTAACGGCCTAATTTATGTACAATAAATAAAAGAAAAACAAATATGTAACACAGAAACAAACAACAACTACTGAATTACAGGCAGGCACATACATAGATAATGTTGCTGTTTGACATTTTAATTCCATTAAATTTGATTAACTTGAAATTGTGGATACTTTTTATGGCAAAGTTAATTGGTTGAGTTAATGTCTTGTACATTGTTTGGATTAGGTGAGTACACAAAACACTTTCAAATAAAACAAACATCTGATGGAAGGTATTTTAAACATCTGAAAAACTACATCAACATGAACAAAAATATCAAAAAACAACTTACGCTATATATTACTGGCCGAATGTAATGGCTGCCTTAGTCAGAGAAAAATTGACAAAACAATCACTCTACTTCCTTGTTATAGTTACAAATGTTTAATTTTATAATATCACTAACAGATTTGATAATACAAACATTTTTATGTGTTTTTATAAAAACAAGTCTTACCTTTCTATAAAAACCTTGTCTGACCTCAGCATCTCAAATATATTTTATGGTAAATGTTTTGAGAACCGCAATGAGGCGTGTAGTGTAATTGCCCCGTAGTTCTAGGGGGTTTCCCCAACCTGTCACACGGGTACTGGTTCATCACCGAGGGATCCGAAGGGATACATGACGTGACGTAACAGTTGGGTACTTCCAGCCTCTTCCTCGAGTACATTCCTCTCTCACCACGGAACGAGCAAGGCAATGCGCCTGATATCTTGGACTAGACGAGGTAAGCTGGGACTGACACCTTGTAGGAAGGCAAGGACACACTAACATTAAGCATAGCTTGTATTAACCCCTCGGGTAACCATAGAGCTAAGCGAGACAGGCCAAATAACACTTTACTGGTAGTTATGGGTGGTTTAAATTTTGGTCCTGCAGGGGATTGGACGCCATTTTGGCATCACTCCAAAATTTTGAGTGCCTAGCTACGGTCAAACCTGAATATTAGTAATTTGTCTAAGGGAGACAAACGAGGTCCGGTAGTTTACTTTCTAAGTGAAAGTGAGTGTAAATACATCGTTTTGTATAGTTTTTGGGGCTGAGAAAAAAACTTTTTGAAAAGTTTGCTTCTGTGAGTGAGGTCACGTGAGCCACGAGAGTTGGACGCCATCTTGGATTCTGTTGACAGATGTTAAAAAACGGATGTAAACAAACACAAGAGCAGTTGCTTTTATAGTGTTCTGTTGTATATTTTATTATTGACTTGAGTTTTTATTGAATAAAGAATTATTGTTGATTAGTGTATATATATTGAGTTGTGTTTTTATTGAATAAAGAATTATTGTTGATTAGTGTATATATATTTAGTTGTGAGTTATATTGAAATAAAGTCAAATAAATTTTTATAACTTTGTAAAGTACAAAGTTACTATGCAGGGGTATATGATCAATATTAACACCTGTCCTAGGGTTATACTTACCTGCATACCTGGCATAGGGGATGCCATAGCAGCAATGATCATGGATATGAGGGAACACGGTATCCATATTGATCAAGATGTTTTGTCCCAAATTCCGTACATGAAAGTAACAGAAGGTACCCTAGGCCTTATTGATTTCTCACCGCGACCTAAGGCAGATGTTAGTGAGTTAAATGGTGGTAGACCAGGATCTGTGAGTATGTCCACTCAAAAGTCTGACCACGTTATTATTGATATGAACCCAGAGGAGTGTCACGGTACAGATTTAAAGGGTACAAATATTTCATGCATCCTACAGGATGAGGCACCACCTTATCGCCCTGTCCCGAGAGATAAACGGACAGAAGATCAGAAACAGATAGCTCATCTGCAAGATTTCAATTCTAACATAAAACAATGGTTAGAAGAATTCGATACTCAAGATGAGGTAGATTCATCTTGCTCAGAGGAAGTAGCCTGCTCCAGTCTTGAATGGGACAAACGTTGCCTAGAACAGCTACAAAGGCGTTCTGAACATTTAACTATGTTAGAGCAGTCACGTGGTGCAGCACCACAAGAGAGTCTCTCTTCAGAGAGTTTGAACTCAGACCTGAGTGTTTGTAACAATGAGTATCGTACTCAACCACCAAGGACCAACATGGCTGTACATTTTCAACCAGAGAGTCAACAGGACGGTAATGTCCCAAAACAACCAAATGACAGAGAGTTCACACCGCTTAGCCAGACCTGGCATACTCCACACCCTTTAGTCGATCAACAGGAGTATTGTAACCGTCAACAAGAGGTGCAACAGAAGTTCGACAAGATATAATAACCCTGATAATGACCAACAACCAAGGTTCTTACATACACCTACACCTGACCATGTTCACTTTTCACCAAGTGTACAACATGAGCACCACTATGTCAACCAATATCAACATGGCTTCAACAGTCTTCACCGACAGGAGGTCAATCAGAGTCAACAACCGACCGTACATAGTCAGATTGATATACATAGTTGTTCAACCAACCAACATCCAGGCTTCAATAAGGTTCAACAAAGAGTGCAAATACAACAGAAAGTACAATGCCTACAACAACGGCTAGACCAGCTTCAACAAGGGGATATTAACTTTGCGCAACCTGTGCAACAACAACATCTAGCTGTAGCGCCGGTTTTTATACCTCAACAGCGGCTACAACAACAGGTTAGTGAAGTTGTTCATCAACAACCAAGTTCTGTAACAAGAATTCAAGAACATAAGATGATTGGTCACCCAACTTCTATGTTTCAACCTCCTAGAGGTGGACCACCGCCACAAGCACCAACAAATGAAACGCCTTACAACCAGCAATACATACCTGGTTTAACGTACCGTAGTATGGGTCAGCCTAACCTTTCAGGCTATCAGCCACAACCATTACACGTGCCTCAGTTACATACACCTGGCACACAGCAGCAACCTCCACCATCAGGCGCACCTAAGCCGCATTACAACCAACCTTCAGTAAGTCAGAAGGAATATAATAATGATTACTATGGGAGACAACGAAGAAGTGATCCTAGACATGAATACTGTATACAGGTGATTCTGACACGTCATATGTTTCAGCATACCGTCAGACCACAACAAAGCGAAGGTCAGAACCTGAGTACAACAGACCTCAAGAGAATCAACAGCGTGATTTCTCACCTTTAAGAAGTGTAAGGAGTTTCCCATTACACCGTAGTCGTTCTAGTCCTAGAAGGTCTAGAGGGTCTAGTGACTCCCAGTCAGAACCTGACACAGATATGCAAAGTTCTACAAGCAGTCAGGAAAGTAGAAAAGAGAAGAAAATAGAGAACAGACAATTTCTGTCCTCTATTAAAAAAACGCTCGGCTGTAGTGGGAAGGGCAACTGGAAAGCCTTTTATACCAAGTTTTCTGGTTATGCTAAAATCGCTGAGTGGACAGATGAACAAAAAAGGAAACAGCTCTGCTGGCGTCTAGATGATGCAGCCAGTGAGTATTACACCTTACTCCTGGAAAACAACAAAACAGCAAGTTTTACTGATATCATATCTAATATGAACAAGAGATTTGGTCATCAAGAACTGCCAGAAACCTCACAGGTTCAGTTCCAGACAAGTGCCCAAGGAGAAAAGGAGACCTTGGAGGAGTGGTCAGAAAGAGTGTTGACTCTCGCTACTAGAGCATAAAGCAGGTACAGTGAACAACTAATGACTGAACAGGCAATCTTGAGGTTTTTTCAGGGTTGCAATGATACAGTTGCTGGAACAGAAGGTTGTATCTCTAAACCAAAGTCCATGGATGCAGCCTTGGATATGATTAGATGGTGTCAGCACACTAGAAAGGCAGTCGGTGCCATTCAGAAAACTAGTAAGAAGGAGGAGGAATCTCTTTCAAAGAAGTCATTTAACTCACCAGTAGTTCTTGGTGTAGGTAGCACCAAGTCCAGTATGGATAATCGTCTCTCTCGCATAGAGTAATATACAGAGAGAATGATGTCCACAGTAACCAGTTTGGTTCAGGAACTATCAGCCAAACAGGGAACCAGTCCAAGTTCTATGTCACCTAACCAAGACAACAGGTATTCTGATTATTCGCCTAAATGTAAAAATGGCAGAAGTCGTGGGCGAGGGAATAATTCAGGTGACAGGAGATATACCAGATGTGGTTACTATAATAATGAATGTTTTAATTGTCACAAGCAAGGTCATTATATCAAAGACTGTCCAGACCTATATGTACAAGATACAGGAAAGCAGTCAATACAGAAAGAGCCAATATCTCAACAAGTATCTGTTGATGAAAATAATAAAGATGATTTTCATGAATCTGAAGGAGTAGCATCAGGAATAAGTACAGTGAGATGACTAGGAGCAGCCAAACTCTTTAGAGTTGAAGTAGATGTTGCAGGAAAGAAAGTACTTGCTCTAGTTGACTCTGGTTCAGATGTAACTATTATAAAGGACAACATTTTTGACACTTTGGAGCCTAAGCCCTTTGTTATCAGGGAGACCACCATGTATGGTGCGGGTACCAACATGACAATGCCATGCAGGCTTACTAGTCCTATATAAATTTCAAGATTGGAGATGTTCAGTTCAATCAACTACTGTATGTAGCTCCAGTTTCATGTGATATGATACTGGGATGTGACTTTATCATTCATAATAGAGTTCTCGTGAATATTAGAGAATTAACTATAACTGTACAGAATAGGAACATGCCACTTATACTAGGAGGTGAAAATATGTCTCATGAACCAAATGTCAACATTGTTCTTAGACCTAACACTTCAGGTTCATCATCTGATGAGAAACCCAGTACAGAAGGGTCGAAACAAAGATTTGATACAGTCGTTCCTCAAGTAGAGTCTAACCTAGGCATGATGGCCTCGACGTCTACCCATGAATCAGAGGAAAGAGGAACACAGGAAGAACCTGATCAATGTACAGACAATAAAGATAAGTGCTGTAATAACAAGGAAGAATCCAAAGGATTTTATACTTGTCCCAAAAGTGGAAAAAAGGAGAGGACATGTGTTCGAAGTCAAACAGACCGTAAATGTCCTGTAAAGAACTGCCCAGTAGTGGTAGATAGAAGAGACGTAAAACAACATTGTTTTGAAGAACATCTTTCTGAAATCTTTCAGACCTATCATTCCAAAAGACTGTTGGCGGACAGAAGATTTCACCAACATAGAGCTTGTGTGGTTATGCTTATAGCAAAATGGTTAACCAGGCAGGAAACAGTGACTGCCAAAGACTTGGTGAATTTCCTCAATGAGAAGTCTTTTGTGCCTCGTTCTACACATGTTACAGGGATACAGATGCAAGTCCATCGTACAGTTTGTAAAGAGATGGGATGGACAGATTATTTCAGGTATAGTTTGAGAGCAGTAAACAGCCCTGCTTGTTTACTCAATTGGAGAGTCCTTACTTCAGTTCTCCACTTTTTAACGCCTGAACAACAAGATATGGTAGCTGAAGGATTTAACTACAATCCAAGAAACCCTCCAGAACCTGAGGAACTTGCTCAGATGAATGGCAATTTCTGGCCAGTGTTTGTAAATAAAACTCAAGTTGAGTCAGCAATCCTTCAAAAAGAAGGGGAGGCTGACAATTTTGTGTCTGAAAAGAAAGAACGCACCATAGTAATGGACGAAAAAGAAGAAATTTACTATGAGAGTGAAAGGTTGAGCGTTAATTATACGGACACATCTAGCAAAAAGAGAAAATTGCAGTCCAGTATAGAGGACAATGACACAGATACACACCATACTCCGGAGAGTGAAAATGCAATTCTTCTGGGACATCAAGTTTCACAACTAGCTGAATCCCAGGTAGAGCCTTCTTCTTCGCAGCTCAAGTCGAGACAGAGCCTTCAAGTTCCTACAACTGTGGTTATACAGTATGGAGGTTTGCAGTGTATGACAAGGGTTAGTTCTATGGCAGAATTGTACAACGTAGTTACAGAAAGTTTCCCTGAAAGTGGGAATGTTTCACTGATCTGTGAAGGAACAGTCTTAGATGATAGTGTATTCGTGTATGTTTTGACCTGTTAGGTCACCGTCCACACATTGAAGTGAGGCGCCTTCAGTTGTAAAATTGTTAGAAAAGAACATTTTTCCCAGTTTGGGATTTAGCGCCTTTGCAATTGTGTTGAGTGTGAACCATTGTTGTATTTTATGTGATTTTTATTAGGTTTTTGCTTCACACTCTCACATGTAAAGTGTACAGATATGTTAAATAGTTTCAAAGGATATTCAAAGTGGTGTCATGACCTTGATATTATGTAAAGTTTGTTGATAATAGCTATTACAGTAGTAAATTAGTTAAATGCATCCTTATATAGAGGCACTATATATAGATGGGATTTTTGACAAGAGTCAAATTATTTATGGTGACCAGGTCATATACACATCCTTCCCAGTTATGGGATTAAAACCCTATAGTATTTAGTCAGTTGTAAATTATGTATAAAGATATACTTGTTAACTTAGTAGTTTCATTTGGAAATTCAGGGCGGTATTAATGAACTTGTCATGTGGACATTTAGATTGTTTTATATTGTCCATTTATATTATGAAGTATGATTATTTGTCAGTTCAGTTTTAAACAGTTGATACATGTACATGCATGTGAACATTACACAGAGTCAGGGATTTTAGACGTGTTGAGCACGCAGTTTATCGTCTTGTAGTGAGACCCGTGTCCAGGACTTTATAAGTTGGAATAGCATATGGCTATGGTCAACGTGGAGTTCGACTGTTATTTGTCCTGAAGAACCTGTTGAGGTTGGTACCCTGTAGCAAGTCTGGTGTGTAAATTGTTGGGAGTTTGGTACTCCATAGCTAGATAGCTGTTTAGAACTGAATAAGTACATGGGTAATTCAATTTTTTTTCCTTGGGGAAATATTCAGTTTTGTCAATTTTCCCTTATCCAGGATTAAGTGGGGTGGATATTTTAGATACCATGTGTCATGGTTTAGTTAGTAAAAGACGCTGCCAGCCTTACCCTTGGGAATTTTAGTAAGGTTATACAGTCGTTTTTGTCGGAACTGTAGTTCCTCCTTTTTAAGATGGAGAGGGGGGGGGGGGGGTAGTGTAATTGCCCCGTAGTTCTAGGGGGTTTCCCCAACCTGTCACACGGGTACTAGTTCATCACCGAGGGATCCGAAGGGATACATGACATGACGTTACAGTTGGGTACTTCCAGCCTCTTCCTCGAGTACAGCCCTCTCTCACCACGGAACGAGCAAGGCAATGCGCCTGATATCTGGGACTAGACGAGGTTAGCTGGGACTGACACCTTGTAGGAAGGTAAGGGCACTCTAATACTAAGCATAGCTTGTATCAACCCCTCGGATAACCATAGAGCTCAGCGAGACAGGCCAACACTTTAGGCGTCTAGTAAAAAAAAAAAATCGAGGATTTTTCGAGCGCACCTATAACTATATATAACTAGTGTAAATTGAGGAAGTTGATACAAAAAACTATACACATGACATAAACATTAATCATTGAAAGGTGGGAAACAAAAAGTTTTTACATACATAATCAAAATGAAGTAAAAATGGGAACTTAAAATGATAAGCAAACTGAATACAAAGACAATGACAAAATGGCGTCCTATGCCGGGGTCGTGAGGACCGAGAGACAAAGTAAAAAAGTTGAAGATCCGGTAGGACTATCATCAAATTTCAAGCACAGAAGCCAGTATGCATTCTAGACGAGTGGTTTGCTGGTAAAAACAGAGAAGAAAATACTGGAATTTTTCCAACACAGAAATGTACTATAACCTGTCTCGAGTAGTTAAAAAACATGCAATATGAGGGCTGCAACGCGTGAAAGGTCTATATCGAATATATTTAGTTAGGGAAAGTGATAGAGAAACACTCATATCCAAAGGCCTTTCTATAAGGGGTCAGAGCATGACAATCTATACCAGAAATCCCCGTATCACAGAGTATGAAAAAGAAGACAGTATTAGAGTCAGGGTTAACAAGAATGTGTCCACAGTACACAAAGGGAACATGTATACTAAGTTTCAAGTTTTTTTTATAATTCTTTATTTGGTATTTCTTCATCTCATACAATATCTATATGAATTTTTTTTTTATAAAGAAGAATACAATACAAGTTTATTCATTTTGACCTGTCAGTGTCAGTGCTTATAAACATCCCCTTCCCTATACCAAATAAACCCCCCAAAAAACCCAAAAAACAAAAAACTAAACTAAAAACAAAACAAAAAGAAAGAACAATACAAAAACAAAAAGTACAAAAAACAAACAAACAAAAAATAAATAAAATAAAATAAATATAAAAAATCATTGACTTATATTCATAAATGATTAAATTGTAATTTGGTATTAAACGATTATAATTATTATTTATGCAATCTAATTATTCTATTCATACATGTACTCATATCATAATATATATAGTGGCATACTCTAACAATATCTGGAAATCACATAACAAAAAACAAAAACCAACCAGTATTTCAACTCCTATTATCATAACATAGTAACACATATTTAATTCTTCCATACATACATATATATAATATCTATTTGATGCACACTAACCACTGTCCAATTGTGATGTGCATCAAGTTGTGTTACACATTTATTTTCAGTTAAGTATGAGTTATCTTTCTTGTATCATAAAATTAGTTGTTGAAATGGTTCCCATTTTTTTTCTATTTTTTCACCTATTGCAGGAGAACTGTAAAAAGTGGAAGATAGTTTTTCAACAATGTAATAATTTTTCAATTTCTTTAGTGCAATCTTAACACAAGGTAACAGTGAGTTCAATCTACAAGAATAAATATAGTACTTCATGAGAACAGTGAAAAAATTTCCTGAGATATCTATCATATCTGATCCCAAGAGAATGTTTTGTTTTGATATCAGAAGCTCATAATTGCAATTTGAATGTAGTGTATCAACTAGTTGAAACCAAAAGTTTTTGACAATGTAACATTCCCAAAAAATATGTTCTATTGTTTCTTTTGTCTCATTGCAAAAACTGCATAGTTGTGTTTCTTTAAGTTTACACTTATATAGCAGATTATTTGTGCTTAAAGTTCTTTGCAGAATTTTGTATTGAAAAATGATCATTTTATTACTCAAAGAACACTTGAAAGGATGCATATAGAAAAGATCCCAGTGAGCTATTTCCATATGCAAAATTTCTTTCCATTTATTTTGTGATTTTGTGGGGTTTTTATGATAAGTAGCCAAAAATAATTTATAAACATATGGGCATGATTTCTGATTTGTTTTCAAAAAGTCTAAATTATCGCAAGTAATGTTGATTTTCTTTTCACAGTTTTTGATCTGGTCCTTCCAACTACTTGGGATCATATGATATATACCATAGAATTGAAGAAAATTTGTATCGATATCATATGTTTCTTTAAATTGATTAAAAGAGAGAAATTCATTGTTCTCATTCAGTAAATCATTGACAAAAAATATTCCTGCCTCACACCATTTTTCATAAAAAATAGTTTTATTATCAATTTTTAAAAGTTTATTAAACCAAATAGGTTGGCCCATTAAATCATTATGGTCATGGGAAGCATTCCTCAGTTTAGCCCAATTTAGAAGGATGTCCTTCCAAAATCTATTAAAATATATTGAAATTTGTTCAATACTATCCTTATTCATCATCCATATTTTATCTGCCCCATAATTTCTATACTTATCATTAAAAAGAATTTTCCAAGGAGAAAGATTGAAAGGGTCTAATAATTTATAGATCCATGTCATTTTTAATGAATAACAGAAGGATTCAATATGAGGCATCTTTAGTCCTCCAGTATCATATGATCCAATTAGTACATTTCTTTTGATTTTATCTGGTTTGCCATTCCATAGAAACTTAAAAAAAATATTTTCAATTTTCTTAAAATTTTCAAAAGAGGGATTTGGCAATATTGTTAATGACTGAATGAGAATTGGCAATGCTAAAGACTTTATGACTGTTATTTTTCCTAGGTATGTAAGATCTTGGTAAATCCAAGTATTTAATAATGAGCTTATCTTTTCAATTTTCTCTTTGAAATTATAGGCAGTCTTGTCGACAGCAAATAGATCATAGTTTATACCTAAGAGTTTAAATTTCCCCGTCTGATTCCAGTTTAATCTTTCTCCTTGGTGAAATATTTCTTTTGAATGCGCTTTTGACCCAATCCAAATGGCTTCAGTTTTTTCTAAGTTTGCTCGTAAACCAGAACACTCCGAGAATTTTTCTAAAATATATAGAGATTGTTCTAACGATTTTTCATCATCATCCAAAGTTAAGGTTGAGTCATCTGCATACTGACTAAGCAAATATTCAGAGTTATCTATCTTAATACCATTAATATCTGGGTTATTTTTCATTGCTGCACTCATAAGTTCCAAAGCCAGTATAAAAAGATAAGGGGATAAAGGATCCCCTTGACGAACCCCTCTTTCTATATTAAAGAAACTAGAGCAATGACCATTATTTATAATACAACTTTCGATATTAAAATATAAAGATTTTACCCAATTACAGAAATCAGGACCAAAACCTAAGAATTCAAGTGCTTTATTTATGAATGACCATTCAAGAGTATCAAATGCTTTTTCAAAGTCTAAAAGAAGTAGAAGTCCAGGTATATTTTCTTCTTCAGTTCTTTCTATTAAGTCAAAAATAAGTCTTGTACATTCCCCGATGTATCTACCTTTAATAAATCCTAACTGTGTTTCACTAATAATATGTTTGAGCAAAGGTTTAATTCTATTTGCGATGGATGCAGAACATATTTTCATATCAACATTTAAAAGGGTGATAGGTCGCCAGTTTTTTAAATAAAACTTAGATTTCCCTTCTTTAGGGATGCATGTAACAATGCCTTGTCTTTGCGAAATTGATAAAGAGCCTTCTTCAAAGCTATAATTAAAGGAATTAAGTAAATATAACTTAAGGTCATTCCAGAAAAAATTATAAAACTCTGCTCTATACCCATCTACCCCTGGTGATTTATTATTTTTCATGTTTTTTAAGGCATTCAGACATTCTTGAGTTGATAATTTTCCCTCAGCTTCTAACATTTGTTCTTCCGATAAACAATTGAGAAAAGAGTTATTTTTATTGAAAAACATATTTTCATGTTCCGTTTTACAAAATGCATTTTTAGATGAGTATAAATTTTGATAAAATTTTCTCTGTTCTTCCAATATTTTGAATTGATCAGAGATTTCCTCTCCATTTTCGTTGATAACTTTAGGAATAATTTTTTCATTATAATGTCTTTTTTCTAAATTGCAAAAGTAGTTTGTACATTTTTCCCCTTCTGCTTCCCATTTTGCTTTTGCTCTTGCAATTATTCCATTTTTTTTTTCTCTTAATGTTTTTAGGCTCTCCTCTATGTTTTGAATTTCAGTTTTTAGTTCCTGATCTGGGTGTAGGGCATATCTATTTTGTGAAATGTTTAATTGTTGTTCAAGTTCAGATTCTTCCCTTTGACTTTTTTTTTTTTAGATATGAAGTATAAGAGATAGTTTTCCCTCTTATTGTACATTTTAATAACTCCCAAAATATATGGGGGTTTACAGATAATTCTGTTTCTTCCCCAGTATTTGTATTTGATAGGTTATATTGATTAACAGTGTCTGATATACACTTTTTAATCTCAGCCACATAATAAGTATCATGTAGTAAGCTATTATTGAATTTCCAAGTACCCCTCCCCCTTTCTTGGTTATAAAATTTTAAACTGAGAGAAACAGGAGAATGGTCAGATCGATAGCTAATATCTATATCAGATTTATTTACTAATGATTCAAAATCAGTGGATATCAAAAAATAGTCTAAACGACTTTGTTTATGTTCTGGGCCTCTCCATGTATATCTTTTCTTGTCTGGGTTATTTGCTCTCCAAACATCTACCAAGTCTAAGGAGTTCTTTATTTCTATCAATTTAGTGTGTGCTTTGACATTATTTTTTGTTTTATAATTAAGTGTATCAATTTCATAATCTTGAACTACATTCCAGTCTCCTGCCATAATTATTGAAGAATTTTGAATATTTGAGATTACCTCCTGTACTTCTGAGAAAAAACTTGGATTATCATTATTTGGGCCATATATACCAGCTAAAGTTATTCGATACTCATGAATGGTCATATCCAAAATTAAATAGTTTCCCTCTTTATGTTTATATTCTTTATGAACAGTAACTTTGAATTTGTTATTTAGAAGAATAGCAACTCCCCTGCTGTGTCCAGTGAACGAGCAAAAATAGGCTTGATATCCCCATTCATTTCTCCATTTATTTTCTCTTTCTTTCGTACCATGTGTATCACATAAAATAGTTATATCATATTTTTTATTACATCTATCAAAAATATCTCTAAGTTTCAAGTTGATTGGACTTCTACTTTATCAAAAACTACCTTGACCAAAAACTTTAACCTGAAATTTGCACTATCATTTTCTATGTTCAGTGAACCGTAAAATTGGGGTCAAAACTCTAATTTAGCATTTAAATTAAAAAGATCATATCATAAGGCACATGTATACTAAGTTTCAAGTTGATTGGACTTCAACTTCATCAAAAACTACCTTGACCAAAAACTTTAACCTGAAGCGGGACAGACGGACGGACGAACGGACGCACAGACCAGAAAACATAATGCCCCTTTACTATCGTAGGTGGGGCATAAAAATATACCATTATCAGCAAATGACGGGGAAATACTCTATGGTTTTGAAAGGTAAAACATTAAAATACTTTCACACTACAGAGAACGGTTAAAGTACAAAGATCTTATTACAAATTGTCAAACAGGAGACCGTATAATTATTTGCTTGAAATTTGAAAATCCTCTTCAAAGATTTCTGAAAAAAGGAAAGTACTCTGCAAATATTATCGTTACAAAGTTGAAGATCATTGAGGACCAAACATTTCAAAAAGTTGTGCCAAATACTGCTAAGGTAGTAATCTACTCCTGGGGTAAGAAAATCCTTAGTTTTTCGAAAAATTCAAAGTTTTGTAAACAGTAAATTTATAAAAATGACCATATAATTGATATTCATGTCAACACCAAAGTGCTGACTACTGGGCTGGTGATACCCTCGGGGACGAAACGTCCACCAGCAGTGGCATCGACCCAGTGGTGTAAATAGTTATCAAAAGTACCAGGATTATAATTTTATACACCAGACGCGCGTTCCGTCTACATAAGACTCATCAGTGACGCTCAGATCAAAATAGTTAAAAAGCCAAACAAATACAAAGTTGAAGAGCATTGAGAACCAAACATTTCAAAAAGTTGTGCCAAATACGCCAGACGCGCGTTTTGTCTACAAAAGCCTAATCAGTGATGCTCGAATCCAAAAAAGTAAAAAAGGCCAAATAAAGTACGAAGTTGAAGAGCATTGAAGACCAAAATTCCTAAAAGTTTGCCAAATTCAGCTAAAGGACACCTACTATATATATGCAAACGTTGTAATCTTTTTCTGTGTACAGTATCGGAAAGGAAGCAAAAACGCCGATTTTATCGAAAAGGAAGCGTATTTTAAAAGCGTATTCGAAATATCAATACATTTTTGCACTTAAACTCGGTTGTAACTTTATTACATTGAAAATTATAAAAAAAAAAAACACAATTTTTTTGTGTACATCCCGTTAGTAATTTCAGAATCATATCTTGTGTATGGAAATTATGTGTGTAGACAGAGGCTGATTAAAAGGGGGTACCTACATTTGTGGTTGCTTCATGTTCATTTTATATGTCTCAATCAAAACTTATCCTAGTTTGATTGACTCGGGTTCCCTTTTTAAAGAACCTCGATACGCATTTAACATACAAATGAAATATATGTCAAGCAATGGGCTATCTAGTCCAGAAGGCGTCACAGATTATTAGCCTTTCAAGACGTCATAATCTTATGGAACAAGGGCTCACAGTTACTACCAATAAATGAACACACTTCGTATTCCATATAAAATGAATTGAAGCTTTATATATTTAGACACGGAAGATGAAGATGACACAAGTGACATGTCCAGGCAACCTGGGACTCGACCAAGATCAGAAATTCCCGGACCATCAAGATCTGGAACCATATAGACCAGGGTCAACAGGAATACCAACAAAGCAGAGGTGAAATATAGCACTATTATTTGAAAGAAAACATATGATCCATCAATCCTTAAGACAAGTAAAAAATATTACACGGTAAATCGCAAAATATAAAAAGAAACAGCGCTCTAATTTTTGTTTCTCGTCTTCCACACTCGGAGCAAAAAACTCTCACTTAACCATAAATATTTAAGACGACTCCTTGCACAGGTCTGAGTAGAATTCTTACCAAATTGGCTACCGTCACTGTATTGTGAACATCACTGCAGCTATGAAGATGTCAATAAATTAAAATAAAGCTTTGACATATTCTGTCATAATAATACCGGAATAGCCCGACAAACATACTTGCATATATCATATTTTGTGTTAATTTCTTTTTAGAAGGTAAAAAATCATTATTAAAATAATGCAATCTAAACTACGTTGCATACTCGCACATTTTATATGATTACACTGTATTGAATTTTCTAGGAACAAAAATGTAAACAACAAAACGAAAAAAAAGAGACTTAGCTGAAAATATGAGGCAATGGAGAAAACATCAGAAACATACAGTTTTGGGAGTTTGAGGAAGCACGTTCAAAACTAGAAACAGCGCAGGAAGAAAACAAGTAGAAAGAAGATCTTTAATGATGGAAAGTTAACTAGTCTTAGATGCATGAAATTTTTTAATAGCTGTTAATTACTTTGGACAAGCAGTAACTGCGAGTATTCTTGTATCTGTTCCTAAGTTTCCATTTTGTTGTTGGGATATACAAGTACCCTTCCACGTCTACTCTGTGTTTTTGTTAGATGCATTCTTATTTGTATCCATCTGATGAGTTTACCCTTTTTCAATTGATTTTAGTCTGTTCTTCTGTTGTACTGTTACACCATTGTCCCAGGTTAGGGGGAGGGTTTGGCACCTAGGCTACTAATATGTTAAAACCCCGTTACATTTTGTATGTGCTTGATTTAAGTCAGGAGCCTGTAATTCTGTGGTTGTCGTTTGTTGATGTGTTAAATATTCGTTTTCCGTTCATTTATTGTAAATTAATTAGGCCGTTAGTTTTCTCGTTTATGTCATTTCGGGGTCTTTTATTGCTGACTATGCGGCATGTACTTCGGTCATTGGTTAAGGCCGTACGGTGACCTGTAGTTCTTAATTTCTTGTTCATTTGGTCTCTTCTGGGGAGTTGTTTCATTTGCAGTTATACTAAATTTTCTTTTTTGATTCTTGGTCGATCATTTACGCAGTTTTTCAACTTACCATTAACGCAGTTTTTCAACTTATGAATTCGACGTTTACTCAGATACTTGAATATTTTGACACATTTGGACAAACTCTGGCGTTATCCTCAATGAACATCTCAAGCTACTGTGCGCTTAGACAAGTTAAAGGCATGTAAATGTGTAGAACGTAAATAAGATTTCACGGTATTTCTTTTGATTCATTTTTGATTGTTAGCTGGTTCACTTGGCAGTTACTTAATTGATATTTTTCTAATTGCTAATATTTTGACCAATTTATGAGTTTTATTACAGAAAAATTGTTCGTCCGATCTAATAAATCGAGGATAATGAATGACGTAAAAACAACAAAACTCAACAGTTACGGATACCCTTTAATAAAAAAATAATACAGTTACGGATATCAGTTTTTACAGTTACCCATATCACCGCGTGTTTTTCCACGACCAAATTTTCCATTTAGCGGTCAAACTAGTAAAAAACCCATAGTATATCAGGTTCAAATTTAGTAAATAAGTTTTAAAAGACACGAAATACCGAAGAATAGAACATACATGTAGTTATAACAAAATCGACAAAAGAAATATTGACCAGAAACATCGTCCGCCATCTTTGGATATACGTTATCGCAGTTACGGAGATCACATTTACACCAGTGATTATGCAAGTTCCTTGACACACTTTTTTGCTCTAAAATGACTGAAAACTTGAAGAACACCAATATCAAAATTTGAACTTGGCAATCAACAGAAACAATAACTTCATCCAAGTTTTGTCAAGTGTGTGTATCAGTGTATTAACACATACATTTTATTAATTATTTCTATTTATACACAATGGTTACAGCTTTACGGGTAATTAGGTCTAATTGATTGCATTTTTTAATTGAATTGTGAACACAGAGGTTTATATATAACCGATAGAGATCGTTAAGAATAAAGAAAATGTGAACGCTAACTGGTTCTAGTTACATCGATTAAAATAAGATCGATAAAAAACAAATGCTAGTGTGAATGGGATCCTAGATCACATTTATGTTAAGAGACCAGCTAAATCTCGCCTCCGGGTGCGGAATTTTTTGCTGTGTGGAAGACCCATTGGTGGCCTTTTGCTGTTTTCTGCTCTTTGGTCGGGATGTTGTCACATTGATACATTCCCCATTTCCATTTGCAATTGTATTACTCGACTAAAAAAAAAGCTATATTTAAAGAAGATGTGATAGAATTGCCAATGAGACAACTTTCTAATAGAGACCATATGACAAGGAAATACCTACAAGTCAATAGCCTAAAACGCTAGGCACAGTGCAGGCGGTGAAGTCACGTTGTCACAGACGCAGGTGTTTGATATCCAGGTGATAAAAGAACAAAAAAAAATGCTAATACAAAGTTGCAGTTTTGACTTTGTTGGGATATTTTTATTACTTACACAGGGTGCTAGTGACCTTATACGATGTATGTGGAGTCAGTAAATTCAATATGGGATGAGAGTGAAGATCAAATCTCCATATGTAATTAACTGACCCCATATATATCGTATTGGGTCACTAGCACACTATGTATCAATTCTTACCGACTATAGTCAAATTTGGTATTTAGACAAGTGACCTATCAAGTTATCTTTTATTTAAAACATATTATTTCTAACCTACTCAAATTTGGTTATTCATTTGAAAAAAGACCAATGCTAACAATAACAACTCGTAAGCAGTACATGTGTTTAATGTATTCCTTTCAATCGTTTATCAATTACTTCGTCTGTTGAAACCTTTCAGATTTTTTCTCAACACCGTGTTGTTCTTAACTAACGCGATTGACTTGAACCAATCATATTCCTAGCAATGTTAAGTAGTTAAGATAAATATGTATGTGTAGTTTCTAGTTTCTGTTTATATATCTATGTCATCATCTTAACTTGTTTATGTGCAGGGAAGAAGCTACACAAGTCAACTAATACCAAAAAGTCAACTGTACAATGTACGCCAATTTGTAAACGGCCATTGTATTAGCCATCCTGTGCTTATCGACGACAGAGAATACCACCATCCTATGACCAATATGAATATGCGTTCAAAGATAGTTATGGTTTGGAAAAATATCTATTGACATCTATTTTAAAGTTCAATACCTTGCCAGTCGCAAAACGAAATATAAAATAACTGGTGACAGGTCATCGCACATAACACAACAGCCTTACTGATTTCTTTAAGTGTATTTCATGATACAATGCCATATAATTGCAATTGGAACCAACAGTGGAGAATGTAAAGCTTTAAATCAGAATTGTATGTTTTAATATAACAATAATATAACAATTAAAATAACAGAGCTGAGTTCGTATGTCCGACGTAATGCACATATTTTATTTATACAAGGGCACTTATTAAAAAATATATAACACTTTTATAAATATCATAGAGAAATGAAGGTTTCAGAGGACATGTATTGCGATTTCTATTATAATGAATATTTCTAAGAATTGTACATATGATAGCACTATTAGTGCATAATGCAATCAATGTTTCCAAGGGAAATAAATATATTTTTTAATTAAATGATCAGCACGGATTTTCGATTGAGGCCGAGACATAAAATGATATAAAATATTCATAATGCGGGATTTCTCGCTACATTGAAGACCTGTTGGTGACCTTCTGCTGTTGTTTTTTCTATAGTCGGGTTGTTGTCTCTTTGGCACATTCCCCATTTCCATTTTCAATTTTATAAAAATCTTACGAGAACTGTACACATGAGAGCGCCAACAATGCAATTTCCAGTTTTATCAATATATCAAAGTGGCATGATCGAACGGACGGACACCCCGATTTGTATTTCCATTGCAACGCTTTGCACGGGAAACAAAAGAGAAAGTTATCGGCTAGTGTATCATCTCATCTCAAAATCTTCTTTCAAAAGTTTATCGAAATCCGTGCCAGCTATGAATTCCATTAAAGCAGCGTCACAATCCTGATCAGTGATATCTTCTTGTTCGTCTTCTGATGAACTACAAAAATTATGGAAAAAGTTCAGAAATATAATATTGTGAAACATGTTTTTTTATTGTCATATTTGGCAGTCGCTATTCCGATGTCATTGTGACAAGTGTTCATGGTAAAACTTTATCAGGTACTCTTCAAGAACGAATTACGCTAAAAGTAATTTATTTTTTCAAAACAACCCAGTAGTAGTAAGATACAAACATGTGTACGTCAAGAGTTTATGAAATGTTCCACATAATACATAATCATAAATGCATAATATACTTAACGTTTGAACTATTAGCTAAATAAATTACTTTCAATGAAAAACAGACCTAAAAATATGGAACAAGAAAGTAAAAGCAAACTAAGTGATTGAAAAACAAGAACTATCTTTAAAAAAAGATATCCGACGTATTTAAATTTGAGTATATGTTTAAAACTATCATTTCGATAACCTTCAGAAGCACAAAGATACCATTTAAATAACGTTTTCTCTGTTTGTGTTCAGTATTCTCGGTCCTCGTATCTTTCTGTTTACATTCACCAAAACCCTGCGGAAATCTCATATGCATAGGTGCGTTCTAAAAGTCATGTACGTTCGTACAACAAAGTTTACATTAAAAAATATATAATTGTCCCGAATAAACAGCTGTCACGGATGCAAAGAGCTATTGGAGAAACAATTATTTTAATAAAAATATAAATCTTTGTAAGATCTAGTTCAAATATTTATAGTTTTTCACTGCTTTCCATCACGATATAATTAACGAGACGTTTTTTTCAAACACAACCAAATCACCCACCATGACAGCATTTTGTCCAATCACAGAAAGGATTTTCGAGCATGCGTATTCTGTTGCCATAGTTAAGCGTCCTTAAGTTCAAAGGGCACAAATCGAAACTATACCGACTACGTCGGAAAAACATCGGATTACCTCATTTTTATTGTCCATATAAATTTCTCATACTCGGACTTTCCGTCTGTCTTCGGAGAATCTGAAAAACAAATGTGATATAATATGGAACATGAAATAAACATTTCTTTTTTTGAAGCCTTTAATTTATAGGCGCAATTTTAATTACTTGGAAAAATTGCATTACTTATCAAATGTACATTATAACGTAATGTATTCAAGCGATGGCACTGCCACTCTGAATAGTTTGGCATAATTCAGAGAATATATATTTCGTTACTATCAGAATTTGTCTTACCATCAGAATTTGTCCCAAAAATGTGTTCCTTTGGTTTATCTGGGTATAAATGTGTCCATTTTGGTGTGTCCATTATGAGAAGTGGCAATGAACGTATCTGTAGATCTTTACATGTAAAAGGAGACGTGTGATGAACACCATCTGTAGTAATAAAAAAAATCATAAATAAAGACTTGCATGTTATGGTAGTGTTTTATGTGAAGTGATTTGTTTTTTATAAGTTAGTGTAATGACATATCATTTAAATTAATATGAACGATTAAAATATATGGACTATTAACCGTATTGAAAATTGGTAATTGAGGTAGTATTGCCTATAATTATAGTTTATCGTTGATCATCTCAACGAGATTGATTTTCTCGCTTGAGCCGGTACGGCAAAAGTGAGAAAAGCAATCGAGTTGAGATGACCAATGATAATCTGTTTATCGTTATTTTACCTATGACAACAGTGTCAATTTCAAGTCAATTTCATTAGCAACGCCACGTGCACCCTTAGTTTCAGCGATAATGTTCATATTACTCGAGTCTTCTGAGATAGGAAATTACCAGTCAGAAAGATGAAAGGAAAATTTCGCAAAATAGGGATAATCTGCTTACTAATTCTTTAATACAAACCGTACACATTTTTGAATGAGAGGTTTTTTTCAGGAAATTTGTTTTGGTTTTTTTTTTTGGAAATAATCGTCAGTTTTCATAAATGGTTCTAATTGTTACTACAAGCATCGCCTGTGTATGGTGTATATCTATCTTAGTTCAAGATTTTCATGATAGAGGGATGCTGCTCAGAAGAAAATAAATAATCAAAGAGTATTATAGGAGGCAGTTGAAATCATTCCTTTGACAATTTAACAGTTAGTTTGACCGTTCTGGAATGTCTGTTTAACAGATGACTACGTAAAAATTCCTAATGTTGTAATCACAGCCCCGTCCTTCTCTTCTCGAATTAATTCAACCCTTTTCACTGGGTTTGTACTTTCATGAACAACATGAAAACTGCTACATGTAGATTAGTACCTACTTACTCTTCCGGGTCACCATTTTTGGTGAGTTTCGTGTTGCTTAGTTTTAAGCTTTTAATGTTGTGTTTTAAATCGTTTTTTGTCTTTTGATCGTTTTCCGTTTTGTTGTTTTTGAAATACTAGTTCGAAGCCCCTTTTGATGTATTTGCCACTCTCTTTTAATTCAAGTATAATTAAGCCAAAGTACTTACTGCCGCGGCTGTAAGAAATTGAAACTCCTCCCAACAGTGAGGCACTGAAACGGCAGATGAAATTTCCCGGAGAAGAATCTTTCAAACACATCTCAGCTTCGGCTTTACTTATAAAACCAGCAATGTTTCTAAAATTAAAAGTAAATACGTGTTTAGGATATCTAATATTTTTCGTCTCTAGTAAACAGTTTGTTATTTATACTGTTAGTGTTTTACACCGCAAAAACGCTATGTGGAGAATAGCAGATATAACGGTCGTCTGTCCGTTTATCCTCCTGTTTGTTCATTTAAGCACCATGAAATGTCCAATGCTTACCATATTTCTTTAAATTTAAATCAAGGGTTTATCACCAATGCCTTTACGATATCAATTTATGCCATTTTGCATTATGTACAGTAAAATCTACATAAAACTACATTGTTAGCCAGGTCACATGTACAGCTTTTGTTCGTCTTCTACAATTACTACATATTAGTTGTCTATGAAGCAGTTATTCCTTATTCAAATAACATCAAAAACACTTTCAAGCCTCAATTTCATAAATGATTTTTTTTTCAAATTTAAGATCTGTTTTCCTAATGTTACTGGCGACTGGCGCTATTCAAAAACTTTGCACACAAGTTATGTCCCATTGAAATCATATGGACATGTTCATTGTTAGTGCCCCAAATATTATTAGAAGTTATCCCAAGCTTTTATTTTTCGCAATATGTATGTCTTAGGCGAGTTCTCAAATCAATCGGTTCGAATTATTTCAAGAGAACTTATGCCACTTGAAATATAATTTATATATTATATCTAAAGACCTGGGGTGGTGTTCTCGAAAGTATCCTAAGATTCGTCGTAATTCATAGATCAGACCGATTTAAGGATGGACTTAGGATCGACTTAGGACACTCTTAAGTTGCGTCTCGAAGCTATCTCAGACGCATCTTATGTTAGGACGTCCTAAACATATCCTATATGCGAAATTCTAAATAGTTAAAGTAATTGTTTGATAAAACATTTATTGGAGACGAAACCAATTAATAAAATTGTTTATCATATACTTAGACTAAATATCATATGATTTTTACTGTATGATAATAGCATTAAATTAACGCAAATTCCATATTTTTCGAATTGGTGCTTAGCGGGCTGATACGAAAGGTTTATCACATGCCTTTACATAACGTTATCGCATGGCATTCCGTTGATACTCGACAAATTCCGGAAAATAAAAATACACCTCAATGCTATGTTTCAGTGAAAAAAATTACAAAGTAGTGTACAAAACAAATTATTTGGATACGGGAAAGTATATTTTGTAAAACAATAAAAAAATAAAAGTTGACTTTTTCAAACAGTGTTCATTATGTATACTGTTGAATTATCTTTTCTGTCGATTCGTCCGTATTAAAATGTTTTTCTTCTCTGTTGAGGCATATATTTTCACTCTTTAAACTTCTATTTGGGAACCACTTAAAAGAATCAATATATGAATCTCTTATTTTTTTCCATTGTTGAAGCATATGATAAAAAGATCATAACATGCCATTTTTCATATCGCATATATTATCAGCCCTCGAGCCATGCAGCTCTTGGGCTGATATTGAACCTACGACTGATAATACATGCAATATGAAAAATGCCATGTAGCAATCTGATATTACAAAATTTGTAATAACATGTGTTTAATTAAATGAATGATTTAAAATGTTATTATAAAATAATATTAAATAGGATTTTGATATAAACTGTAAAACAATTTGTTTTGAAATGAAAATATTGTATTTTTAGTGTCATCGTATCGTAAAACATGAAGTTCAAAGTTTAAAATCGTGCACAATTTCTTTATACGAGTTAATAACCGATGGTGCCTTTCTTTTCACGTTCATCTTCACGTAATACAATGAGAAAAAAGCATGCACAAAGTTAGGATGAAGATATGATGATCTTAAGACACCTAATTAGGTGTCCTAAAGTTATGACTAAAATGTGATATATCCTAAGTTAAGAGAGCTTCGAGAACACGACTTAGGACACGTCCTTATCCTGAGATAGCTTCGAGAACACCACCCCTGCACTTTTTGTCAGAATTTTACTTACTGTATATCAAATGGATATTTCAACAAGGTCTTAAACCAGCACATATAATGTTAGCGATCTGACAATAAAACAACTTTATTTTAACCACTTTAAAAAAAATCAAAAAAGAGCGAACAGAACAAATTGTAATTTAAGACATTTGAGACATTAAATTTGCCTTTAAAGGTTAAAAGAATACTTACCCTTCGTTCCAAGCGACATATAAATAATCCTTTGTAAGACGCATGGTATTATAAAACAGGTCCCAGAAAGTGAAATCATGCTTCCTCAAGTTATCCTGAAAAAGAATAATAAATAAGACGACCTTTATCAATTTTCCGTTAAATACAAATCATTTGAAAATCTTAAAATTATGTGTAAATTATTTAATATTTTACAGGTAATTTTAACAGAAGATACATTGGATTAGTGTTGTCTGTTACGAATCGTCACTTATTCATTGTGACTATTGTTTATATGTTTGGGTTTCACCCTCTCCACTAGCCAATGGTGGAGAGGAGGGAAGTGGATCGTAACCCTTGACTAGCGAAGATGGGGTTTCACACGAAACCTGCAACTGCTCGTTTATATGCAGATATTCATATTGAGATAAAGATATGTAAATTTTACTTATAATTAAGACATGTTTGTAATAGCTACGAAAGAGAGGCTAAATACACAAGAGGGACATTAAAATTCAAAGATCGAAAATAGACTGACAGTGGCATTGTTAAAAAAGGAAACTACAAACAGACAAATAATAGTACATAAGACACCAAAGACTAAGCAACTCGAACGCCATTAAAAACTGGGAGTTCTTGCAGGTGCTCTAGAAGGGTAGGCAGATCCTCCTCTACATATGGAAATACACATTAAAATATGTTATGTTTCGAACATACATGTACATATAAGCAGAATTGTGAAATAATATTTCATTTTTGACAAAATAAGCTTAAAGAACATGTATTATTGGCTTGCAAGTCGAAAATTAGAGTCATTTGAATGTCTATTCATGCAAACTACTTAACCCTGACTACGCTCAGCTTGGATGTCGAATGTTTAAAAAGAAAAAGAATATCATTATGGAAAGTGAGACTAGGCAGCCAACAGAAATGGTTTTTTATTGACGGGTTCTGCCCACAAAAATCATCGATATACCGATACAACGGTAATTAATCGGTTGCTGTAAGGCTTTGCAATGGAATCAATTAAATATGGAGCCTTTATAGGAAGCTGTGACGTGTGAGCCATGGCTACTTGTTAAAGGTCGTACGTTGGCCTATAATTGTTGTTTTACACATTGAAACTTGGATGGTGAGTTGTCTCATGGACACTATCACATCTTATTTCTATTTCATTGCTACCTTAGGTAGCAATACACAGTTAGGAGTTTAGTTTCGCATTTTGGCCCCTGTGGATTTTTAAAATAGGAAAGTTATTGTGTAATAAAATTCATTTTTAGACAGATGAGTGCTAATTTAGCCTTCAAAGGTGGTTTATAAGTTCATCAAGATTATTTTTTACATGTTTTATGGGCTGTTTTCTGTTTGACAATCCGTATTTTCATAGCTAGACCGGCCATCGGTCCAGAAATTAATGTACTGTTTACAAACACTCTTTTTCTACGCGAAGTTTTTGACGCAATTTTACAAAAAAATGAGATGAAAGACATATGATTATCACTGGATTTGCTGAATGATATATGTACACAGTTTCAGAAAAGGTATTACTTCAAGCGATTGAAATTCTACTTTTAGCCAAATTTTGGGGAAATATATGACATCTTTCCCCCCCTTTTTGCAATATTTTATAACAAATAAATGCAGATTGTTGCCATGGATACACCAAAAAGAAATTATATTTTACCATTTTATATACTGGATATAAAATCTATGGAAGATTCTGATTACATACATATGCCCATATATGACACAAACAGTAAGCTTGATATTGCAAGAAAGCAATTAAAAGGGGATGGTAAAATTCATAAGGGCAAATTTTAGTATTTTTTCCTAACTGTTTATTGCTACCTTATGGCATACTTACCAAGCTCAGAATTGTATAATTTAAGACTTTTCATGCCACAAATCTATTGATATTTAGATTCTTAATCAATTTCTGAGTAAATTAAGTATTTAAGAATGACAATATATGTCAATTTTATTGTTTACAGTCCTTAGCAACCAAAATTAGGCATTTTGACACAAGGCTTAAATTTGTACTCTATCTGCTTAACTCTTGCTTCTGATGGATTGGGCTGCATGTAGTAGCCTAAGTATTGAACGCGTTGGTTTTTTTCTTGCGAATATATCAAATTATTGTTTTTATCAAGATTTCATGTTACATTTTGGCATATATTAAATGTATAGTTAAATCAGATGTAAGAAATTGATTCCCTATCACCAAGTTTTTTAATCAAGTCTTTGGTATGCAATAAGCATAAAGATTAACATTTTTATGCTTGAAATTGCTAAATTTTATACAATGTTGCATCATCAGAGATCTTATTAAGATATTCAACATTAAAAAACTGACAAAAGAGGTACAGTTTTTAAGATTTGGCAAAAAATTGAGGTAGAGACAAGATTTACACTCTGACTTGGCACCTTTCTTTAAAATCAGTTTTTGTCGCGTTTCAATGTCAACTGCTAACCTTCATAAAATATTCATTACTCAACCAATTTTCAAAAATAAAAGGCCATTTTACTCGTATTAGCTAGCAGAACTCAGAAAACAAGTTAAAAGGGAGAATTTGAAAAAAATATTTACTATTAAGGTAGCAATACACAGTTAGGAGTTTAGTTTCGCATTTTGGCCCCTGTGGATTTTTAAAATAGGAAAGTTATTGTGTAATAAAATTCATTTTTAGACAGATGAGTGCTAATTTAGCCTTTAAGTTCAAAGGTGGTTTATAAGTTCATCAAGATTATTTTTTACATGTTTTATGGGCTGTTTTCTGTTTGACAATCCGTATTTTCATAGCTAGACCGGCCATCGGTCCAGAAATTAATGTACTGTTTACAAACACTCTTTTTCTACGCGAAGTTTTTGACGCAATTTTACAAAAAAATGAGATGAAAGACATATGATTATCATTGGATTTGCTGAATGATATATGTACACAGTTTCAGAAAAGGTATTACTTCAAGCGATTGAAATTCTACTTTTAGCCAAATTTTGGGGAAATATATGACATCTTTCCTCCCCTTTTTGCAATATTTTATAACAAATAAATGCAGATTGTTGCCATGGATACACCAAAAAGAAATTATATTTTACCATTTTATATACTGGATATAAAATCTATGGAAGATTCTGATTACATACATATGCCCATATATGACACAAACAGTAAGCTTGATATTGCAAGAAAGCAATTAAAAGGGGATGGTAAAATTCATAAGGGCAAATTTTAGTATTTTTTCCTAACTGTTTATTGCTACCTTAGTGCCTGCATTTCTTTTGCCTAGGATTTAGTATTCTTATCATTTTGGTGCTATTTCCGTTATTTTGAATAGATCTTTAGAACGCTTTGAAGTTATTTGTTGTATTGTGTAGCGTCTACTGGCAATTTAGTGCAATTAGGATTGATTCATTATAATGTGCGACAAATAATGAATTAGAAATATATAAAAACAAGAATGTGTCCAAAGTACACGGATGCCCCACTCGCACTATCCTTTTCCATGTTCCATGGACCTTGAAATTGGGTAATAATCTAATTTGGTATTAAAATTAGAAAGATTATACTATAGGGAACATATGTACTAAGTTTCAAGTTGATTGGACTTCAATTTTATCAAAAACTACCTTGACCAAAAACTTTAACCTGAAACTCCCTCTTTCATTTTCTATGTTTAGTGGACCGTGAAATTGGGGTAAAAAGTCTAATTTGGCTTCACAATTAAAAAGATTATATCATAAGCAACAAGTTAATTAAGTTTCAAGTTGATTGGACTTCAGCTTCACCAAAAACTACCTTGACTCAAGTTGACCAAAAACTTTAACCTGAAACTCCCACTTTCATTTTCTATGTTCAGTGGACCGTGAAATTGGGGTAAAAAGTCTAATTTGGCTTCAAAATTAAAAAGATTATATCATAAGCAACAAGTTAACTAAGTTTCAAGTTGATTGGACTTCAGCTTCACCAAAAACTACCTTGACTCAAGTTGACCAAAAACTTTAACCTGAAACTCCCACTTTCATTTTCTATGTTCAGTGGACCGTGAAATTGGGGTCAAAAGTCTAATTTGGCTTTAAAATTAGAAAGATCATATCATAAGCAACAAGTCTACTAAGTTTCAAGTTGATTGGACTTCAGCTTCATCAAAAACTACCTTGACCAAAAACTTTAACCTGAACGGACGCACAGACGAACGAACAGACGAACGGAACCACAGACCAGAAAACATAATGCCCCTCTACTATCGTAGGTGGGGCATAACAAGCTTAAACAAAACAAGCATAGATACAATTAAGAGTCTGTCGTCGTTAGTTCGATTGCATGTAATGTTTCCATAATGGTACAATGTACTCTAGAAAAAGGCGGCATTACATTAAGAGGGTTATAATTGATAAACATGATGATCCTTTATAAACAAAACACTGTGGTTCATTAAACCTACGCTCGGATTTTAACTGCGATGAGTGTACACTTTTTGCATGTTAGTATTAAAAGTTAATCGGATCAGCCAGATATCCTTAAACCCTTCCTGCAATTAATGTATTATGAGCATCCAAATCATGTTTCTAAAGAATACATTACAGACATGTAGTATCATCAATATAAACAGGTGCTAACATCAAGAAGTTAGCTCTGAAATAGCACGAGAAACGACTGTTCGTTTGATAAACAAATATTGCTTTACGAAATGAACCATATCGAGATACAGAACAGGAGTATATCATTGAAAGGAACCTTTTCATATGTTGATAAAGGAAATTGTGAAACATTCACTGCAATTAATGTTATTGATACTCGGATATTGTGAAGAATAAGTCTGAACATATTCTAGGAATACTAACCTTACAGAACATATCAAAGGTCACGTGGCAACTTGCATAATTACTTGATTCTCCTGTAATATTTCATAAATATCTATAATACTAAAATGCCGAGGTCCAAATTTTCAGCCGTCATGGGGTAAAAACGACAAATCAAAGAATTCAACTTTATATATAGCTAATATAAGATAATGGTGTAGATTAAGAATTACACCACTCCAGACCCTTTTGTTTTCCACATAATTAATATTGCTTATAATTAACAAGTTCCGGGTCGAATCCGATACCGATAGTATATTCACCTGTTACCTGTTATATATGGAGAAGACGAAACAAAGTTGAAAAACTTGTGTTTAATCTATTTGTTTTGAACAATAAAATATGTGGTAACTGAACCTGTTACCTATTATCTTATCTGTACGTTCCGCATCTGACAGGCGCACCACCAAACGGTGTGTTTAGGATTTTGTTATATACACGGGTCATAATCACAGGGTTGACATCACTTAATTCAATGAATGTCAAATTGTTCCCTATATTATTTTAATCAGTAAGACTTTCTAAGATAGCAATACGAATACTAAGTCGTATAGGTACAGTTTTGAATTTGTTTTCAACTAATATAGGACAATGCTGTTGATTAAAAAATACTCCATTCCAGGACCTTTTGTTTTCTAAATAATTAATATTACCAATAATTGATAAGTTCCAGGTCGACGGGTTCACACAGAAAGAGTTTGAAAGCAGAGAAAACTTTGTATCTTATAATCGGCATGACTTTATCAGATGACAATACCAATACTAAAACAAGGCTTACGCATAGTTATATACTTCAATTCAGTCACGGGTGTGTTCTAGTAAAGATTAAAGTTACCTCGACAAACATTGCATATGAACGTCATAATCTTACATCAAGTCACGAAAGGTATCCCTTTCACGATCAAACACGTCTAAACGGTCATTTTGATCCTCAGATGATTTGAAAAGTCTGAACCAAGGAGTATGAAAGTCATGTTCAGTCCATTTTTCAGATTTATAAACTACGGTAAATTCAGTTCTGTTAAATAAAATGTTTGCAGTCAATTCAGTACTGTTCAGTAACTTTTCAAAGTGGTATGTTGTCAATTCATACAGGTAAATTGGTATGTTATTAACTTATACAGGTAAATAACAAGTACTGAACAGTATGAATAGATTTAAAGTGAGTTGTCTGAATTGTACTGGATTAACTGCAGTAGATAAGTCTGAAAATTGACTACAAAACCCATAAAATGTTACCCAAGGCATGACTTTAAAGGACCGCAGAAGTCGAACGTTGATCAGGTGGTGCAAATATGAACAGTACATTCAAGTTAGGTACAGCACTTAATTTGGATTGTGATCAATTATTAGACACAGCATAGGTTTTTGACACGTATGAATGTCTTCGAACTTGAAAAAAAAATTATTTACCTATTATGATCCAAAATCCAAAATTTATATACGCTGTTGGATTCGGCATACCAAAGAACGTCAAGAATTCGAAAGAAGGCTAACATTTGGACATCACTTTTGATCAATTTGATAATAGGTCCCAAAACAAATTTAGTCTTGAAAATAACTTTTAACTTCATTGGGAAATCTTTCAGGCAGATATCCAGTACAGCCATTGGAGCACAAGTTGTCCCAACTTATACCAGTTAAGGAATGGCGTATTTGGAATCTCAAAAGAACGAACGATCTAAATAACAGTTCGATTTCAAATTCTAAACATACATTTTAGATAATTGTAAACGTTAATTAGATGGCTTTTTTCATATTGTGGACATCCAGTTTAGAGAAATGAAATAAATTTAAAAACTAAATCAATGATATCAACAAAAGTTTCCAGTTCACTATGGAATTGAGTGCTATACAATTACCGTTTCTACATATTTTAATAATAGAAAAAAATACTGAAATGGAAACCGATATTTACTTTAAACCGACAGATTCCAAGCAATACTTACTTTTCAATTATTGTCATCCAAAACACACAAGAACAAACATACCGTTCAGTTTGGGGAGAAGAATTTGTACTATTGTCTCTAATATTGAAATGAGAAATAAAAGACTTCAAGAATTAAACGAAATACTATGTATTGAAATGAGAAATAAAAGACTTCAAGAATTAAACGAAATACTATGAGAAAGACAGTATCCAAAATCGTTAATCAATAGTAGAATTGAACGTGCAAAATCTATAGATATCCAAGAACTAAGAAGACCGAAAAACATTTTGACCCAGGAAGGAATTTTTGATATTTGAAAAAAAGGAATAAAAAAAATCATTGTCGAGCCGCGGACGAGATGCCCGTAAAAACACGGTAATTAATACGAAACAAGTATTACCATACGTCTCATCATACAACCCGACAAATATAGAAGTGTTAGCACATATAAAATAATTTATCTAAATGTACCAACACTGATGAAAGATCAAAGAATTAAAAGAGCCCTTGCCACACAGAAAATTATAAAAAGGAACAGACAATCAAAATCTTTAAAGAAGTTACTCACCAATGCAAAATTAAATAAAGATGATATATCTCCTTCTGTCAAATAATGCGGTTTTTCATATTGTGGGATATTCAATTAGTTACCAAAGGTACCAGTATTTTAATTTAATACGCCAGACGCGCGTTTCGTCTACAAAAGACTCATTAGTGACGCTCAGATCAATATAGTTATAAAACCAAACAAGTACAAAGTTGAAGAGCATTGAGATTAGTATCATTAACGTTAGTGAACACCTGGATTTATGCGCTACCAATAAATTATCAAAATACTATATTTTCACATTCTACCAGTTTTGACGACCTGAAGAAATGAGAATAAATAAGAAAATATGTCCAGTCTAAAGTAAAAAGCAAGCATAAACAGATAAGACGCTACTTGTGTAATGGTTAAGTCCCTTTTATATATTGTTACGGACTAATAATCGTGACGTTAAATTATCATTAGCCACATTCATAATCATCAATGATTATCACAAAGATGTAAAACCGGTTGGAGAAAAATGAAGAAAACTAGAGTACATAAAGAGCATTTTGAAAATACTTTTTTTATACTTCTACTAGTGTGGACGCAGAATTCAATTTTAAGTAATAAATATATTATTTGTCTAAATATCAGCCCAACAATGTTAGATCTTTAAATTTGAGGAAGCAGAACTCGTGCTACTGAGATATCGTGGCACCAAATCGCCTTGCACTATGCCCAATGTGCTAAACCACTGGACCACGTAGGCTCTATTTGATATATACTCATAAACATTCAGATTCTTACCAAAGAGTTTGGAAGCAAGATAATTAAGATGATCTTCAGTTAGTCCTCGTCCTGTTTCATGTTTAAATTTTGTATTCAAGAGGTTCGCTAATTCATGCCATGGCACTGATGACGGCACTTCAAATAAAGTCCTGGGCTGCAAAAAAAAAAATTGAACGTACTACTTTTAAGTGAATGGAAAAATAAAATTACTATTACAAAATCTTAAATCAAATACCTTTTCCGATTGAAATACTTCATCACTAAAATTAATAGTGAAAAGATCAATGTGTATGCTAGCCTCGATGCTAGCTCAAGCTTTCCTTAGCAAAATAAACCTAGATTCGTTTAGTTTCCGATGATTGTATTTTGGTTTTGCCATTAGGATTTATTTGTTGTGCTACATGTTCCTGTGTGTCATTTAATACAGTATGTCGTATTCTCTCAGTGTTTCAATTAGACCAAACACTCTCCTTCATACAATTTAAAGGTTTAGCATGCTACAAGACCAGGTTCAATCCACCATTTTCTACATAAGAAAAATGCCTGTACCAGTCAGGAATATGACAGTTGTTATCCATTCGTTTGATGTGTTTGAGCTTTTGATCCATTTGATTTGGAACTATCCTTTTCGAATTTTCCTCGGAGTTCTGTATTTTGGTGATTTCATTTTTTACAAGCACCTAATTCATTTGTTTTTACCGGAAAGTTATAAATTTCTAAATGTGTTGTTTTTATTGACTTATTAGACTTGATTTTTACGCCGTACAATCGTGCAGATCACACTTACCAGAGTAGAGAATTGATGATCCCATGAAATTGTTGCAAGAGCCTGACACTCCTGATTAACATGACTAGTAATTATTACAGGAACTGACAATGCCTTAAAAGTAAGATGAAATATTTCAATGACCCCATTCCACATAAAACACAAAATATATCAAACTAAAATGAGCAGTTTCACAATGTCGTCTTTATAAAACGGCATTCACATGACATTCTTCAGTTTAAAAACAAAAAATGTGCCGCCGGGTGCCACATGTGGAGCAGGATCTGTTCACCCTTCCTGAGCACCTGAGATCACCCCTAGTTTTTGGTGGGGTTCGTGTTGCTTATCCTTTAGTGTTCTATTGTCTGATTGTCTACTTTCATTTTTAGCCAGGCGTTTTTTTTTTCTTCGATTTATGAGTTTGACTGTCCCTCTGGTATCTTTCGTCCCTCTTTTATGCCCAACAACTATTTTTTTTACTTAAGAATAATCATAAGGAATAAGAAGTGAAATCGTCTTGAAAAATTGGCACACTAGGAGCAGGACCTGTTTACATCCTTAGCACCTGAGCACACCCCAAGTTTTGTTGAGAATTGGTTTGTCTTGCCGATGCTTAGGTTACAGTGTTCTTTTTTTTTGTAGCTGTGTAATGTTAACCGATTATTGTGTCGTCTTTACTTTGACAAGTGGATATTGCTTCAACTGAGAAAACTTACAAAATAATGTTCGAAAAATAAAATGACAGACATGCATGAACCAACGACCAGTATACTCTTTTTGGTCATGTAGCACTTTACCTATTCGAGTATCTATATTATTAGTCTGTCAAAATGGTTGGTTTGTTTGTTTGTAGTAAAATCAAATTGAGAGCAGAGCTTCGGATCGAAGCATCATATTTTGAATGTGCTACTTTCAAATTAAACGGATGTTAACTAGGTATTGTTTCACTATGCTAAAATCGTATACTGATATGTACTTACCAGTAGAGGTGTCTGTAAATCAAATTCTCCTATTTTTATTTTTGTTTCGAAGAGTATGCAATATTTTTCCTCAGCTATTCTCTAAAAAAAGATAATTGATAAAGAGAGTTACTTGTTTTAAAGAAAAAAAGGTAAATTAAAGTTGTCTGATTTACTTTTCCTTAATTGTTTGGTAAATTTTGATTACAGCTTTTGACGTATATTGCATAATGTGCAGCAACATATTGGTTTACTATATGCATTTTTAAAGTGAATACATGATTTTCTACCTTTCAGTCATTTAATGAACAAAACTGATTTAGAAGGAAACGAGATGTGTCAAAACGACACGAATTGCCCTTCTCAACAAATTAAAACAACACATGTGGACACAAACATGATGGTCGTCTCACTTATCAATTACAAACGCGTTTTGCAGAATCTCGATATTGACGACTTCAAGTCTAAACCTCCTGATTGCACTTGTGCTAGTTCCCAATTCATATATAATTCTGCTGGCCACGTAATTACCGGTGACCTTAACATTGTTAATAACACTTCTCAACGAAATGTGGTATCGAAAGGTCCGAAATATCGTGAGCCTAAATCCATCAATTGGAAATACAATTTAAAATTTTGATGAACTCAGTCGAGGATTATGCCAGGCAATGGGCTAAACGTGAAAAGGAAGACGTAGACACTCTATCTGAATGGATTAAGGCAGTGAGGTCGTTAATACAAATCAGAATCAAGAAACTGAATGGGTCTATCAATGCCCATGCTACGTCAAACGTTTACGTTTAAAGACCCAAATGTTGCTAAACACTTATCCGACCTCCATGATAAATATGTTGTTGTCCCCGCAAACAAAGCCCCAAATAACATCGTTTTGTCTGTAAAAGTCACTACATTAATTGCTTGATAAACGAATTAGGTATAGACAATTCACTTGGAAACTCAACATATACCCTCACGACAATTACCAAAGAGGAAATCCTGGATAATCATAGGTCTGTTCTTTGTTCCTTTGGTATTTCAACCAAAGATGAAGAACTGGATCTTCCATCACTGTATTGGATACCTAAACTACATAAGTGTCCTTACAAACAACGGTATATTGCTGGGTCTTCCAAGTGCTCCACGAAACCTCTTTCTAAATTATTAACATCTGTTTTATCAGCAATCAAAGACGGGCTTCAAAGTTATTGTGAAACTGCCTATTCTAGAGGTGGCGTGAATCAGATGTGAATACTTAAAAATTCCAAAGATCTTTTAGAGTACATACAATCTAACTCTCTTTCATCTTGTAACAGTATTAAAACATTTGACTTTTCTACTCTTTACACAAGTATTCCACATTCAAAACTAAAAGACAAATTGAAAGAGTTGATATTACTTTGCTTCATAAAAAAGAATGGCCAACGTAGATACAAGTATCTTGTCTTAGGGAGGGACAAATCATACTTTGTAAAGAATCACTCTGATTCAAACAAAAAATTCTCTGAAACCGATATTATCAAGATGCTTGATTTCTTGATTGACAACATATTTGTAACGTTCGGAGGACGTGTTTTTCAACAGACTGTCGGCATCCCAATGGGAACAAAGTGTGCCCCTCTACTTGCCGACTTGTTTCTTTATTATTATGAGGCTGACTTCATGCAGTAACTTCTTAGGAAGAAAGATAAGAAGTTGGCAATATCCTTTAACTCTATTTTCCGCTGTATAGATGACGTTCTTTCACTAAACAATTCAAAATTTGGTGACTATGTGGAACGCATCTATCCCATCGAATTGGAGAAAAAGGATACTACAGATACAGTTAAGTCGGCTTCATATCTTTACTTACATTTAAAAATTGACAATGGGGGTCGGTTGAAAACAAAACTTTACGACAAAAGAGATGATTTCAGCTTTCCATTTCTAAGTAGCAACATTTCAGCAGCACCTGCATACGGGGTATATATCTCCCAATTGATACGATATTCCCGTGCTTGCATTTCCTATCATGATTTTCTTGATAGAGGGTTACTGCTCACAAGGAAGCTATTAAACCAAGAGTTCCAAATGGTGAAGTTGAAATCATCCCTTCGTAAATTTTATGGACGCCATCACGAGTTGGTTGACCGTTATGGAATAACCGTTTCACAAATGATATCGGATATGTTCCTTACGTCGTAAATACAATCCCCTTCCCTTTCATGAATGTGACCTACCGAATTAGACTATTTACCGGATTTGTAATCGCAACACGACGGGTGCCACATGTGGAGCAGGATCTGCTTACCCTTCCGGAGCACCTGCGATCACCTCTCAGTTTTTGGTGGGGTTCGTGTTGTTTATTCTTTAGTTTTCTATGTTGTGTCATGTGTACTATTGTTTTTCTGTTTGTCTTTTTCATTTTTAGCCATGGCGTTGTCAGTTTGTTTTAGATTTATGAGTTTGACTGTTACTTTGGTATCTTTCGTCCCTCTTTTATCAAAAATCAACTCAAAATTTGAAGGCCGATAGAAAAAAAGTCTGTATAATTGTGATTTTTAACTATTATTAAAGTCGTAAACCCTTAATTTTGACAAAAATCAGGGGAACTTAAACTTGATCTCTAACTCATCAGGGTTAATCACATACCAAAAATCAGCCCAATATCTGAAGGCGTTAAGAAAAAAGTGTGTATAACTGTGATTTTTAACAATTTATCAAAGTCCAACGCAGTAATTTCGGCAAAAATTAGCGGAGCGGAACCTAACTTTAACTTGATCTGTAACTCATCATCTTTAATTCGCATACGAAATATCAGCCCAATATCTGCAGGCGTTTTGAATAAAAACGCCGTATAACTGTGATTTTCAACAATTTATCAAAGTCCAAAGCCAGTAATTTCGGCAAAAATTAGCAGAGCGGAACGAAACTTAAACTTGATCTGTAACTCATCAAGGTAAATATCATCCTTATATCTGAAGGCGTTTAGTACAAAACTCCGTATCATGGTTTCTTGCGGAATGACTGAATTACGGACAAGGGTAAAAGTATATTACACCGACAACGTCGTTGCGGGGCCATAAACTAAACAGACACAAAATGTCAGATAACGTAATTAGATACTAGTTTCATGGTATTTATCTGATATATAAAGTCAGTTAATCAATACAATATCGTATATTGGATACATGTATATTCATAAGAATCCGTAATTTTGATGAGCTGACAATAATCTGGTGCATTCCAAAGATTTTGATTCCCAATACAATTCATGACATCACATGTATTCCGTGACAACGTCAAGACAATTTATAAGAAAACAAACAAAAAATATTGAAGAGTTCGTAATTTCATTGTTATAGCATTTAACATGTATAATTTAACTATTTGAATTAAATGTTTCTTTTGTTTTTTCACAGGTTTGTTATTATATAGCTATCAACGGTACCAGGCTTATAATTTAATACGCCAGACGCGCGTTGCGTCTACATAAGACTCATCAGTGACGCCCAGATCAAAATAGTTATAAAGCCAAACAAGTACAAAGTTGAAGAGCGTTAAGGAACCAAATTTTTTAAAAGTTGTGCCAAATATGTCTAGTGTAATCTATGCCTGTGATACAAAAAAATTTAAGGTTTTCGAAAAATTTATACTTTTGTAAGCAGGAATTAAAAAAAAATTACCATATAATTGATATTCATGTCAACACCGAACTGCTGACTACTGACTGAATCGTTAACCCAAGTGCATCTTGTTTAAAAAGCAGGATTTAAACCTACATAAAATTCTAAAAAGGAGCATTCATTTATAAATCACATTTGTCAGAGACTAAGATCTTGTTTATTCAAAGTATTCTTAAAGATACAACAAAGACAGGGATGACCAACACGCAGGATAAGTTCTAAGCAATAAAACTGTTACTTAATATATTTAGATAAGATTTCAGTTATTGTTAAATTGTTTTCGATACATAATGTTTGTATTGTTTTTTGAACGTATTGATTTGAAGGTTGAGTTTTAAACGATGATATTAAGAAAAGAAAAATACCTGACCACCCTTTCTTGATTCTCGTTTGAAGTCCTTTAAAACCTGCAATATAAAGAAATATATGTATTTAAAATCTGAAGATAACACTTCCCTTAGATATGAAAATAGAAACCATTAACACCAAACCGGATAAGTCTCTTTTGAACTGGTTGACATTTCCCCCTGTAGCTGATTATACGGTATGGGTTTTGCTCATCATCGTAGAGAGGGTTAACACTACGTACAATTTCTTGCATCTCAGTCACTTTGTCCATTCGTTTTTGATGTGTTTTGTTATTTGATTTTGCCATGTGATTATGGACTTTCCCAATTGATCTTCCTCTAAGTTCAGTATTTTTGTGATTTTACTTTTTGTCATCGGTGTGCTTCCCTTTTTGGCAATCCTAATGCAGTCTCATTATTGCACAGATCTGATGTCTACGCTATGCGAACAAGGGGATCTGACAACACGTTGTTTCACTTTAATGGTAATTAGTATATTTAAGGTGTTAATCATGACGACAAAGTTAGAAAAGCACAGGTCACAATGGTCTTTAGAACAGAACGTTGAACGACGGAGCGTTTTCAAATTCGTTTGAAACTGGATCTGTATTTCACACTGATAATGATTGATCATACCACATCTTATTTTTATGAGAACAATAAATTATTTATACGTCACGCGTAACACAAATTTTCTGCAACTGTCACAACGTTACCTTTATTACCTAATTTACAGTTCGTTTTCTAGCAAATAGTTTGTACAAATTTATCATTTAAAACGTAATTTAAACTACGAAATCAAGATTTCAATTCGAAATTATAATTATAGAAATATGGCCAACATACCAGGTTTTTAAACTTAGCGTGAACTTTTCCAGATGGAAGAATCTCAACTGTTGATTCATTGTTCAAAAGGTCTCTAACTGTTGACTTATCAAACTGATTTGTTTGAACAGTTCTGGATTGTGCTTCACTAAAACAAAGAAATAAAATGTGCTCTAACAATGATTACTATCTAAAAAAAATCAAATGTGCTTTACTAAAACAAATAAATGAAATATAATCTTTATCAGGTTCTTTCTATTCCAGAATTTAGAATCCTTAAGATTAAGCGATTAAGATATACACCTATATTTTCATTCACGCCACATGGCGACATAAGCCATCTTTGCTATGGATAACCAAATCAGTTAAACATGTGTAAATCAGCTGTCGGGTACAAATGTAAAAAAGGAAGACAAAAAACAACGCATGAAATATAAAATGTTCGGTAGTCATTGTATGGTCTATAAATTAACTCATCATAAATAAGTGTAAATACGCCAGAAGCGCGTTTCGTCTACAAAAGACACATCAGTGACGCTGGAATCCAAAACAGTTAAAAAGGCCAAATAAAGTACGAGGTTGGAGAGCATTGAGGACCCGTTTTGCATGTTTCATCATCAGCGGCGAAACGCACTGTTTTCTTTGTAATTAGACAATGATGGTTTAAAGTGTTTTCGTCAACGCTGTTACCGTTTCTACGTATTTATACATCGCTGGCTCACAAATCTTTCGGTTTTGAGAGTTCCTGATTAAAGGAAATTCAAAAATGTGCATTAAATCCACGAAATGTATCGTAATTTCCATATGCATTCATAACTCGTCTAAACATCAACCCAACAATGTTAGATCTGTAAATTTGCTTTCGCAAATGTTTGGTTCTTCCCTCGCCAGGATTCGAACCCATGCTACTGTGATATCGTGACACCAAATCGCCTGCACTGCAGCCGTCCCGCTAGACCACACGACCACCTGGGCTCTTAAAAATAGAGCTTTCGCTGGCAGTGTGTTACCTTTCCACGCCAGTTTTAATCTAGCGGCGTACTGCAGTACATGATATATAAGGCATGAAGATGTTATTGTTACAGATCAGCTAAATTATCTATAGTAAAGGATCCTACAAATTAATGTAAGATACAGTCACAGAAAATAATTATATTTATAAGTACGTCTGAGTCAGTGATATATATATATCTAGGTACATGTACATGATATACATCGTATTATATTTTACTTGACGTATCAATTCTAGTTATAATATATCTAATGCTTTAATGTAATCTTACTTACGTCAATATGTAGGCGTGTACTTTTGGCAACCGAGACTGCACATTTAGAGTCTTACCAGCTAGGAAGGAAACACTTGCCTCAAATTTATTATCTTTTCTCAAAACCTGTGGTGGCTGTTGCTCAACGATAAATGTTCTACATTGGAAGCAAATAAAATATATGATATCAAACGAAAAACAAAATTAACGAATTGCAAGAGGCGCTTTAACAAATAAATGAAAATACATCATCAATGGTTACAGTAATAAAACATCATGGCTTAAAAGAGGGACGAAAGATACCAAAGGGACAGTCAAACTCATAAATCTTAAACAAACTGACAACGCCATGGCTAAAAATGAAAAGGACAAACAGACAAACAACATTACACAATAGTTCACATGACACAACATAGAAAACTAAAGAATAAACAACACGAACCCTAAAAGTACTGGTTGGTATTGTAGTTATAGTTTTATGGTGAGATTGTTCAGACACAGTATGATGGCGGATTTTCGTTAGAAATTCTGCAGCTATGTTTTAACTGCATGGATGAAGCGTATACGTAATGTATCAATGCAATCCTCTAAAAATGGTGTTTTTTTATCGATCGTACCTTGTAGGATCTTCGTTTGTCCTAGTTCGAAGATGCAAAATAAGCACTGCTCATTTTGTTTGGGTTTAGATGTGGTATGTGTGGGTTTTTTTTTAAATATTTTACAAAGCGCTACATCTTTGCTTTTCCATTTATCAGTGCAATCACTATTTTAGTTCAGTATTTTTGTAATTATTTATACTTTTTACCAAACGTTTCAGATTAACTTTGCAAAATATATTCTACCAAACATTCAACACTGCCTTTTTAAATACCATGAAAAATGCAAGTCAATGGTTTCTTGTTAAGAAATCATATAAAAACTAACTAATACAAATGTTAAAAGTGAAAATAATAATAATGATATGGAATTCAACTGGTTGACCTTTCTCAAACGTCTGTACTTCTGTCCCATTTTAAAAAGGTTATTAATCTCTGTCTTTTAAAACACAGTAGAATTAATCGAAACGAAATCCTTACCCGCAAACTAATTCGACTAATAACTGAGCTAGTTGTGGCTTAAAAGGGGTTGAACTAGGTAAATTTTCAGGTTTTTCCAGTGGTAGGAGCTGTAATATTTCTTCTAACTTTTGAATGTCTTGAAGATTTTTTACTATTAAAGTCTGTAACTTCTCACATCTGTCGATATAAAAGCAGATTAATTGGTATTACTCAGAATTTGAACATGTTAAATATCTGTACTCCAAAATCTAAAGACCGTTTTTGTTCACCTAGCTTATAAACGTATAACCGTCGAAAGCTACAAGTCAAACTTGTATAAGGGTATATATACTTGATAGGTTATACTGAAATTTTACCCTTTTACATCGATTACTGTTTCAAACAATAAGCAATTAGACAAATTAATAAGTTCCAGAACTATCTGATGTGATTTCCTTTCAGTCATGTCATTATATGTTACATATTACCTATTACCTTATCTGTACGTTCTGTATCTGTCAGGCGCACCACCAAACGGTGTATTTGGGATTTGCTATATATACGGGTCATAATCACAGTGTTGACACTATTAATTTCATCATTGTCACATTGTTTCATATAGTAGTATGTTACTCAGCATGACTTCATAAAATGACAATACGAATATTAATACTCTAGACTTAAAATAAGGCGTAGGTACAGTTTCCAATTGTTAGCCGACATGACGTACAAACGGCAAATAAAAAAAATCAACTTTATTTATAACTTATATAGGACAAATTGAATGCTGTTGATTTACAACATACTCCATTCTAGGCCCTTTTGTTTTCCAAATAATTAATATTACCAGTAATTGATGAGTTCCAGGTCGACCGGTTCAAACAGAAAGATTTTGAAAGCAGATAAAACTGCATCTTATAATCAGCATGACAATACCAATACTAACAAGAATGTGTCCATAGTACACGGATGCCCCACTCGCACTATCATGTTCTATGTTTAGTGGACCGTAAAATTGGGGTAAAACTCTAATTTGACAATTCAATCAAGAAAGATCATATCATAGGGAACATGTATACTAAGTTTCAAGTTGATTGGACTTCGACTTCATCACAAACTACCTTAACCAAAAACGTTAACCTAAAATTTGCACTATCATTTTCCATGTTCAGTGAACCGTGAAATTCGGGTCAAAACTCTAATTTGGCATTCAGATTAGAAATATCATATCATAGGGCACATGTGTACTCAGGGTCAAGTTGATTTGACTTCAACCTCATCAAAAACTACCTTGACCAAAAACTTTAGCCTGAAGCGGGACAGACGGACGGACGAACAAACCAACTAAAACAAGGCTAAAACATAATTAGATATTTTGATTCAGTCATGGAACCGCGATATCGCGGGTGTGTTCTTTTTGAAAACAAAACTTGTACATATTGTTACAGATAGCTAAAATCCTATCATTACTTTGACACTGGTTTTACAAAGGCTTTAACTCTAACATTTATCATTTGCATTTTAAGTAAAATAATTACTTTTTCTGGAGGGACTGTAAGATGGATGTATCTACTGGAATTCCATTACATGCAATCTGTTGTCTGCGTTTCCATTTAGGTAGATCCATCCCAAGAAAGGTTTGTTGAATCTGAATTATTTCTTCGACAGAGAGTTGTAGTGTCTGAACAATGCTCTTAAAGAAAAAAAAGATATACAGTGACATATTTACTTTTTTCAGGAATAGTTTTAATAGATAATGGTAAAGGGACACTAGCTACGAGATATATAAAAGAATAATTATGATTTTGTTTGTTCAACCATTAATGAAAGTAAAATAGTGAAATAATAATTCGCTTTTAGCAGCCAGTATAGTTAATTTTTGTCAAATAAAGGTAAGAAACATTGAAGATGAATTATTCACTTGCAAGTGAATAATTCGACCTCATTGAATCTGTTTTCATGTGAACTGCAATTTAACCCCTTACCTATAGATGATAACGCATGCAGTGTGCAAATTCTGTTATTTAAAGGAAAATAATGTCAACATTGAAAGTGAAACCACGGTAAATCATTTGGTGGACTGATTCGAACAAGAAAAACCATTCTTATACAGTTAAAAACGATGATTAACATAAAATTTTAATCTATGATATGAAATACGTGTTCGCTTTGTATTCATATTCATATTAATGTTTATACCATCCGAGGTATTTGGAGGTCAACTCGATAGTAAATGAGAAAGCATCACGACAAAAATACACAAGAAACGAAGCTACATATGATCGAGACCATTCTCTATAAATTGTTTATTTTATACTTTTTTATAATTTGTTTTACATGGTTATAAATCAAATATGAGAAATTAAGTCAAATTGGTGAACATGAATTTGACAGCTACTGTCCCTTTAACCTATCATATATTATATCAAAGCTATCATTTGTTTAAACAACACTGTACTGATCATCAGAGAAATCGAAAGCTATTCTGTATAAAGAAAATCATGTACAATTAAAAACCAATTCTTCAGAAAACAATTGAAGGTCTTTCCACCTCGATAATAAGAATGAAATTTAAAAAACGATGTTAGAAAATGTAATGTGGTAAATCAAACTGATATAAAAAAAATAAGATTAATAGGTTTATGCAGAAGACTTTAATTATTTAATAATGAACCAGAAAGAATTTTTAGTTAAGGTCAAAATCTAGAACGTCCAATTAACCTTTGACCTTGACCTCAATTTTGAGGTCAAGGTCAGTGATCTCAAATCAAAAGATCCCAGGTCAATCACTTGTATGGTTGTGGAGAAATACTGATTTCAAATACATAAGGAGAGAAAGCTTCTATGAAGGTTAACCAAAACTCTTCGTCTTTAATAGGTTGAAGTTGCGCCTTATTGTAAACAGTTATTTGGCAAACACATCATTTCATTTACTGAAACAGTTTCTTTTGAATAAGGATAACAAGCAAAATTCAAAATCTATAACATGACCTTGACCTTCGACCTTGATCTCAATTTCAAGGTCATAGGTCAGTGAACTCAAATCAAAAGACTCCAGGTCAATCACTTGTATGGTTGTGGAGAAATACTGATTTCAAATACAAAAGGGGAGAAAACTCCTATAAGGGTTAACCAAAACTCTTCGACTTAAATAGGTTGAAGTTTCGCCTTTTTGTAAACAGTTATTTGGCAAACACATCATATCATTTACTGCCACAGTTTCTATGGAATAACGATAACAAGCAAAATTCAAAAGAACTTTAATTAAAATTTCAGTTATGAGGAGTTTTTATTTAATGCTTCATGAATGTCAAGATAAATAATTAGTGTAATAAAGATCAATGATTTGGTTGCTAAATTCATTTATGAAAATCGCTATATGCACTTGAAAAATATCAAAATCAAGGGAACAGCGATTTTCTTGCTGTGTATGATTTATGGATCACAATTAGGCCTAAACATCTAGCAAACACCCTTATGTCACTGCACGCTCAAGTTTAAGAAAGATTTTCGGCCAGATGTCTTTGACGATCTTAGCAGTATAATGCTTACATTAACAATATCCCAGATATGTTGTATGGATATTTTCAAGTGTTGTACTATGAATTCTTTTCGAGATCTAGTTTTTTCACCCTCCTGATGCAGTTGAGATATCGCGATCATGTCATCCTGATTTAGAACATCTGGTTTGAGATTTTCCACTTCAGCAACTCTTTCCTTTATGTCTTGTTCAGCTTTTTTAAAATGCGCTGATAAATATATTTAATTCATTTACAATACATACTACTATGATAAGAACAGAAATAATTCGCACAGTGTAGTAATGTCAATATAAAAAAGAAGATGTGGTATGATTACCAATGATACAACTGTCCAAAAGAGACCAAAATGACACAGACACTAACAACTATAGGTCACCGTACGGCCTTTAACAATGAACAAAGGTAATACCGCATAGTCCGCTATAAAAGGTCCCGATATGACAATGTAAAACAATTCAAACGAGAAAACTAACGGCCTTATTTATATAAAAGAATGAATGTTCATATTCTATTTATGATAAGATATTTTAAAAGATTTTACTATGTAAATACTAGACTGTATACAGCATGTCTTTTACATCTTGAAAAGAATAAATCTAACAAAATATTATCACAGGAGTATGTAAGTGTTGGTGTTTTGTCGTTACTTATTCGCTTTGTGTTTTATCAAATGGATAATTTTGTATTGGTTGTAAATAAACTCATCCTTGATATCATTTTTTTTAAATTTACTATCCGTTAAAATTAAGTTTTGCTTAAAAAGAAAATGAATAAGAATTGACTGGAAAAATCTTTAATATTTGTAATATTATAATATACCAGTAACTATTGGTAGTTCTCTCCATAGTATCACAAATTCTTCTTGTTTCTTTTTGCATTCTTTGAGACCACCATTAATTGCCTGTAAGATATATTTGTATATTCTTACTTTAAATAAATATCTACTTCTAAACAAATATATAATAAGCTTTAAGGCTTTCCGAACTACACACATGAGTCTATTGCTCCTTCCGAAGCGATTGTATGTTTATATTCCTAAAGCAAACCCTAACCCTGTGAAAAACATAAAAATTATTTCTTAGTAACAATAGGATTTACATCATAGTATGTGTAGAAAATGCAAAAATAAAATCTCTATGTTTAAAACTGAATAACTTTCTATTATTAACTTTCTATTATTTTTCTAAACAATATCAACATTTAAAACCAAGAAGTAATCAAAGACTCAAAAAAACAAAGGACATTTACATCAACAGTAATAAATAATAATTAAAAACCAACATGAACTCCATGTTATTAAAACTAATCTTAATATTTCATAGGAATAAAAGGAAACGGGAACGACCTTTTAAAATCATTTTGGTTGACGAAAGGAGGTCGAGTATTTTAGGAAAGTATATCACGGACTGGTAAGAAATATGTTGATTATACATGATTAAAATAAATATTCTGCCCAACAGGACGCAGGAAATAATTGTGTACTAAATCAGGAATAAACTTTCGGAAATAATTTACACGACCTAACAACTCATGTGGAAACGAATATTGTGTCTGCAACTAAGCACTCCTCCACCGGAATATTAAACTGACATACCCAAATATGGACTTACCGCATCATAATAATTTAAGTTACGGAACTCCTCAGACATTTGTAGAATGTTCCCTTCAGTGCATTCGTCATGGCTTTGTGTTGTTGTTTTATTCTACAACAATGAAACGAAAAGATCTTAAATTTTTATGTCATATCAAAAAGGTTAGGAATATTTCTATTGAAATCAATAGTAGAATATTATCATTATGCGTCAAATTGCTAACTCTTCACCCACATTGACTTAGCTGGATAAAATTTATCACTACTTAAAAAGATTTGAATTATCTAATAAATAAAAGAAGAATACCATCAAATAAAGAGGGACTAAAGATACCAGAGGGACAGTCAAACTCATAAATCAAAATAAACTAAAAAGGAAAAAGACAAACAGACAAACAATAGTACATATGACACCACATCGAAAACTGACGAATAAGCAACACGAACCCCACTAAAAATTAGGGGTGATCTCAGGTGGTCCGGAAAGGTAAGCGGATCCTGCTCCACATGCGGCACCCGTCGTGTTGCTCATGTTATAACAAATCCGGTAAATAGTCTAATTCGGGAGGTCACATTCATGAAAGGGAAGGGGATTGTAGTTACGACGTAAGAATATCCGATATCATTTGTGAAATGGTTATTCCATAACGGTCAACCAACTTGTGATGGCGTCCGTAGAGTTCCCTAACAATTTATCATTTAACACTAACCGATACCATTTGCTTTCATGTTGTTCCAGATTTTTGCGAACGTTTGAGCATCTTATTAGTTCACAATTATGCCCATTGTTATGTTCTAGATAAATTGCAAGATGTTAATCTGTGGTGAAATGTTAATTTGATGAACTAAGCATGATCACTAGGATTATCATAAAATTGGAAATGGGGAATGTGTCATTGTTTTGAATCTGGATGCTTATCAGCTTTACTTTTACATCCACATACTATTTGGGTAAAACGACAATTGAATGCATCGTAAAACCATAATATTTGAATGTTATAAACCTTGGTCACGTAACACTTGTTCAATGAACATTTATTGTATATGTCTATACCGGGTAGGTTTGAGATACAGAACAAAGGTAACAAACAAACCGGCTCGTAATAACCGTATAGTTTTTCGGCACAAGTAGTCAGGTCAAATCTGAGGACCTTGACCTAACTCACAGTGCATAATACTTTACGGCTAGTTGTTAACACTGTTTTTGTCGAACAAAAAGTGTACATTGTGTGTGACTTTTTTTTTAATAAGAATCTTTTTATTTGCATACGTTTTTGTACCACCATGTATAGAGATATTCAATCTTTAATACATTTGATGTTTTGTATAACACATACTCATCTTAAGTATAACAGCTATGTGCATATAAAATAATTCCTTATTCCTTTTCTATCATAATAGTCTAATAGTTTAGAAATATGTTAATGTCCTCTTCCGTAGTCACTTTATATTTTAAAAACAAAAACAAAAAAAACCCAAAGAAGAGGAAGGGGTCGTATAGTTTTTGCACCTCACCTTTACAGGTGTGTAATGCAGTTATGGTCCCCTTTCCCGGTTCCTACGATCATGTGTTGATATATTTATATAACCCTTCACACCACGAAAAAGATCAAAATCATACGTAAAAACAAAGAAATCCAAATAAAGAAATATAATACTTAACCTCCTCCATCCTCCGTTTTAACAAAACAGAGGAAATCCCCACCCCATTTTTCTAAAATAAACCAATCAACAAACAAACAACAAAAATACTGAAAAAGAAAATGAATGACAAATATATGAATAACTGATTTAAGACATTATCAATTCAACGACGTACCCAATATATAAATTTAACATGTATAAATATTATCAAACTCAATAAAATGGAAAACAAATATAGAAATATAGAAAAAGGTATTTCTCTATTATTATGGGAATAACACTCATTACCGTGATAAGATAGTCAGACAGACCCAAGTATTGATCACATGACTCAATATTTTCTTCATTTACCATACCTATATATCCAAAAATGGTTTGATGTTTATTATTAATGTTGAAACTGATTTTGTGCTTTCACAATTCGACTTGCACAATTTCCTTGTATGTAAAGAGAATATGGGGGCATTCTCTCGAATACATGTATTTCGATTTAGATGATTTGAAATATTTCAGCTTAAGGTTTATGTACCCTTTTGTAGCAATTTTTGTACGAACTTTTCAAACTTCAATTGTATCAAAACTACAGATATTATGAATAATAGAGATAGGCCATTTTGTACATATTCCAAGGGGAAACTTGATGCAAAGCATTAATTTTTACTGTTCCATTGCATTTAATAGAAAAAGAGGACTTTGTGGCAAATAAATCAAGATTTTTATAGAAAATCCTCAGCCTTTATCCTTGTACTCTCATATTTGGCAATTTGATGACTGATAGATATAGGATTATTGCATGCAGTGCTAGCATTGATTTCCTTAAAACAAGTTTATAAATGTAGTTATTGGTTAAGACAAGTATAAATATGGCCAAAATCAAGTACACCTTTTAGGGTGCGCTCGACTTTAGTGACTTAGCACGAGGTGTTTTGGAATTTACAGGTTACTTAGAACTTTTTGTAAAAAATAAACACTAGCACATCATAGAAAATCAAGTGAGTAATTTATGTTTCAAATATTATAACAAAAATCTCTGTATTAAAGGCTGTGGATTTTCTATAAAAATCTTGATTTATTTGCCACAAAGTCCTCTTTTTCTATCAAATGCAATGAAACAGTAAAACATAATGCTTTGCATCAAGTTTCCCCTTGGAACATGTACTAAATGGCCTATCTCTATTATTTATTATATCTTTAGTTTTGATACAATTGAGGTTTGAAAAATTCGTACAAAAATGGCTACAGAAGGGTATATAAACCTTAACTGTTAAAGAACCCCGTGAGATTTGTACATTGAAAAAAATATGATAGCATATACTCTTGCTTCGTAGACATTAGTTTTGATTTCAGCATTTTGGGACATGATAGTTGGCTTCTTATAATTATAATTTTTACAAACACTTTTCATATAAATTATATTTATTAAAACAAGTAAAATGGTTACAGAGTGCCCTAAAGTGTTTATTAACTGACTAACCGCACGGGTGACTTTTCATGAAAAGTGTTCATGTAACAACTTCAAAAAGTGTCCGATACATCCGTTATTGTACAGTTTTTCTTTTGCTCTTTGTTTACTAAGATTTTGCCCCAAACTGATAAGCAAGATGGTTTTTTTTGTGTTTATTATTTAATGACAAATGTTCATTTTTAATTAAGAATTGAATTACTTTACAGTTTATTCTTGAAGATCCATTATATTTTATTCAAATTTTTACATGGTATAAGTTAATAATTAAAAAAAAATATTTCTATATCATTATTCAATATTCGTTTTTTTTTGGTACTATCATTGAGAAAATATAAGGAAAAGTTTACAGCTATCATATTCCAATTTTTAATGTGTGTTAAACAACTGTCAATCATGTTGGCAGTTTTGCTAGCTATAAAACCTTGCTTAACTCGCAATATTTTTTTCTTTCGGAAAATACAGCTGGTACCACGTCGGAAATATAGCATGTGTTGTTTTCTTTCTTACTTGTTCCGATGAATGATAGCGTTTGTTTTTATGTACATCCTCTTTAGGAATCTACCTTGGAGTTTCCTATACTTTTTTATATTAGTATCACCAAAATCAATTTCTGTTTCGTAGATTTTATTAAGTTAAGTAATTTTTCAATTCAATGAGATTGAAACAATAATGTGTAATAGAAACGTTTGATAGTCTTTTTTTTTGGTTGACATCTTCTCCGCTTAAGTCCCAGAATCGGCAGTATGAAAAAATGAAAACGCACTCTGGTACATCTAAATACAACTTACACTTTGAGATGCTGCCAGCAACTGTTCTTCATACTTAAGACATATCTTCATATCCCTTACAAAATTGAGCGGTTCATTGATATACTTATTCTGAAAGTATTTTAAATGTGTATATCAGATAATTGAACCTGATCATGAACACAACTTATTGTATTGCTCTTAAAACTATGATGTTATATATAGATATAAATAATGCAAAAACAATAGCCGGCATCTACCAAGGTGACATTTAAATCTTACAAAAGAAAAGACGACGAAAACACAAACAAGTTCACAAAAAGAATACAAAGTCTGAGAACGACGTACTCTCGATTCAATATTATGTTTAAGGTGGTACCTAACACTACAGGGAGATAACTCTGTAAAGTCGGCTAATCGTTTTGATTACGTTGTGTTGTAAAAGGAATATTAAGCTTCTCAATGATCAAAATTGATTTTTGCCAAACTGCTATATAACCAGTGTAATTTTTCTGACAAAACAGTTGGTTCAAATATTTTGGAATTTTTATATTTTTGTTTTAGGGTCAAAGTAAATAGAGCCAAATTAATTTTATTGAAAGTGTTGGGTACCACCTTAAGCAAAGTTAATATACTGATTCACAAGTGGCACCAGTCATGATGTTCGTGTCAGGATTATCACTTATAAAGTTCATATAATGTGAACATGCAAGGGCGTAACATGTCAGGTATTATTCTCCAATTATTTGTGATTTAAATCTTTTTTCCTCACTCTTTCTACATATAACCATTACAATATATTGTTTAGGGGTATATTTAAACAACGATGTCAATCAGAGCTGGATTTATCGAACTCAAAGAAACAATATTTACAATCACTACTCATTTGTAACTACTACATGTAATGTACTTACCAGTAAGTAATTTGAAAAAAGAAATAAAACTTAAACCCCTTTGTCACTAGCTTTCATTCAAAAGCACCAAACATAAGTATGTATGTATTTCCCGTATGCGGTTTTGGCAAAAAAGGAAAGTTTCAAATACAAATTTTTCTTAATAATTTTTAAACGATAAGTGATTTTTTCCCCTAATTTTCGTGTATATATTTGTGTGTGCATATCTTACTGTACAGAATTATTTGAATGTGTTACCTCTATAGTAATCAGGCATTCTTTGAATTCAGGAATCACTTTTGCTTTATTTTGAATAAGTTGAAGCAGACCTTGCATCAGAGGTAAGGCATAATTATTCCTGTGACTGTCATCGTTTTCGTCAATTTGGTTCCTATGTGTTTATGATAGAACCGAATCAAATGGTCAACAACATAAAAACAATACTTAAAATTATTAAAACTATGATAAATTTGATCGTGTGGATCTCATTTAACATTAAACGTCATCTCTAAATTAATTATTGTTCTTTTTCTTATACTTTGGACAATATTAACAATTGTATTTGCTTTCCAATTAATTAATCAATATTTGTAAAAAGTAAAAAAAATGGTATGATTTCTTATAAACCTATTTTACATAAAGACCAAAAAAAAAAAATATTTCAAGTTACAGGACGGTGTTAATAAAGGTAAAAATAAATTACAACATGAATGAATATGTGCGCTTTTATAGCTAACTATGCAGTATGGATCGTATGCAACACAAACTTACCAAGGTTGTTCGTCTATCCATACAGAAAAACAATCTCTGATTTGTATTGGGAAAATTTCAGCATACGTAGAACTCAATTTTGACAGGAATTCCACAGGCATCTCTTGAACTTGAGTCCATTGCTGTGACATTACTTTAAATGAAAAATAAATACAATACAATTTGATGCCACTCAACTTCTATGTGTTATTACAGTTAGGTTCTAAGATGATTTTAATGATTTTGTCTAAACTATTAAAACATTGTAAATTGCACGACCCGCAGACAGATATTCTAATCTACAAACAGCAAAAACTTTTTTTTACCTTGTTGAAATGTGAAGCAATTTAATATTTATGCTTCTAAGTTATCAAATATATTTGATTAAATTCTTAAAACTTTGCAAATAGCAAGAGCCGCACACAAATAAACAAATATGAAATCTGTACAATCTTCTACAAGCAAATTCGGAATATGATAAAATATAAATTTGGCATTTATACTACAAAAAAAATATCATGCTAAGTGATTAAATTTTCTGCGAGTTACAATATTATATCTGTTAGTTTACCTTTCCAGTAAGTAAACAAAAGAAAACATTACATTTATTGAAATAAGACATGTTGACTACATTTAGTTATTTAGAGGTTATACATAAATGTTAAAAATGATAAAAAGATAGAAATGGCAATATAAAACCAGAGGCCCTGAAGGTATAAAACCACTAATTCAGGGCCGGTCTGAAAGAACATACAAGAAAGTAGTACATATTTTAAACAAAATAGTTCCTACGCATAGATGTATCTTTGTCAATAGCTGGTATATTTGGGTATTTTTGGAATCAAATGAAAGCTTGGGGACTAGGGATCACTTCCGGGAACCAGTACGCTCTGACTAATATGCAATATATAAGGTATATTGAATTTTTTCAGCACAAGTTAGGATAAGATACAGTTTTGACAGGAAATAATAGCCATTTTATTTGTAACCATCAATGCTTCAAATTGAAGAATTTAACATAGAAAGCAATGCGGCTATGCATTAGTGGTTTTATACATGAAGAGCCTGTGTAGATCACCTGTATTAACTGATGGTTTGGATATCCTGTAATGTTTCAATCATATTTAATAGTATTTGATATAAGATTTTATAATGATATCTAGAATAATAACAAAAAAAACCTGCACAATTTTCGTTGAATCACTAACTCAAGGGCAGCAATCCATCAACGGGTTTATCGAATTCGTCTGAAAATTTCAGGGCAGATAAATCTGAATCTGATAAACATTTTTGTTTCCTGTCAGATTTTTGCTAAATGATCAAAAACTGCAATTCATCCCCATAGTTCTATTTTTAACCATGTCGGCCATGATGGTTGGAAGACGGGGTCATCGGACACATTATTACAACTAGATACTCTAGTGATAATTGTGGCACATTTTGGTTAAATTTGGGCCATTAGTTTCAGAGAAGAAGGTTTTTTTGTAAAAGTTAACAGACGACAACGCCGTCAAGTGATGAGAAAAGCTCACTTGACCTGGGATAAAAATGTATACTACAAAAAAAAATGCTGAATGAATGTACAGTTTCTTAAGATTTCGTCGACTTTTTTATGTCTTATAAACCTCAGGATCCAATCAGTAACCTTTTTCCTGGTCTATGAATTATATACAAGTAAATCCGAATTTTATGCATGGGGTATTTCTTCAAAAGTTTCCTTGCTACTTTTTACTTTGATAGGTTCATGCCTTATATATCATGTACTGTAGTACGCCGCTAGATTAAAACTGACGAGGAAAGGTAACACACGGCCAGCGAAAGCTCTTTTTTTGAGAGCCCAGGTGGTCGTGTGGTCTAGCGGGACGGCTGCAGAGCAGGCGATTTGGTGTCACGATATCACAGTAGCATGGGTTCGAATCCCAGCGAGGGAAGAACCAAAAAATATATATATATATAATTCGTCTAAACATCAACCCAACAATGTTAGATCTGTAAATTCGCTTTCGCAAATTTTTGGTTCTTCCCTCGCCGGGATTCGAACCCATGCTACTGTGATATCGTGACACCAAATCGCCTGCACTGCAGCCGTCCCGCTAGACCACACGACCACCTGGGCTCTCAAAAAAAGAGCTTTCGGTGGGCATGTGTTACCTTTCCACGTCAGTTTTAATCTAGCGGCGTACTACAGTACATGATATATAAGGCATGAAGATGTAATTGTTACAGATCAGCTAAATTATCTATAGTAAAGGATCCTACAAATTAATGTAAGATACAGTCACAGAAAATAATTATATTCATAAGTACGTCTGAGTCAGTGACAACCCTACAACAGATGTATCCATCGGATCGCCACCAATGATGGTGATACATGGCTGTGTACATAATGTATATACAATTCGTCTAAACATCAACCCAACAATGTTAGATCTGTAAATTTGCTTTCGCAAATTTTTGGTTCTTCCCTCGCCGGGATTCGAACCCATGCTACTGTGATATCGTGACACCAAATCGCCTGCACTGCAGCCGTCCCGCTAGACCACACGACCACCTGGGCTCTCAAAAAAAGAGCTTTCGGTGGGCATGTGTTACCTTTCCACGTCAGTTTTAATCTAGCGGCGTACTACAGTACATGATATATAAGGCATGAAGATGTAATTGTTACAGATCAGCTAAATTATCTATAGTAAAGGATCCTACAAATTAATGTAAGATACAGTCACAGAAAATAATTATATTCATAAGTACGTCTGAGTCAGTGACAACCCTACAACAGATGTATCCATCGGATCGCCACCAATGATGGTGATACATGGCTGTGTACATAAGTATATACAATTCGTCTAAACATCAACCCAACAATGTTAGATCTGTAAATTTGCTTTCGCAAATTTTTGGTTCTTCCCTCGCCGGGATTCGAACCCATGCTACTGTGATATCGTGACACCAAATCGCCTGCACTGCAGCCGTCCCGCTAGACCACACGACCACCTGGGCTCTCAAAAAAAGAGCTTTCGGTGGGCATGTGTTACCTTTCCACGTCAGTTTTAATCTAGCGGCGTACTACAGTACATGATATATAAGGCATGAAGATGTAATTGTTACAGATCAGCTAAATTATCTATAGTAAAGGATCCTACAAATTAATGTAAGATACAGTCACAGAAAATAATTATATTCATAAGTACGTCTGAGTCAGTGACAACCCTACAACAGATGTATCCATCGGATCGCCACCAATGATGGTGATACATGGCTGTGTACATAATGTATATACAATTCGTCTAAACATCAACCCAACAATGTTAGATCTGTAAATTTGCTTTCGCAAATTTTTGGTTCTTCCCTCGCCGGGATTCGAACCCATGCTACTGTGATATCGTGACACCAAATCGCCTGCACTGCAGCCGTCCCGCTAGACCACACGACCACCTGGGCTCTCAAAAAAAGAGCTTTCGGTGGGCATGTGTTACCTTTCCACGTCAGTTTTAATCTAGCGGCGTACTACAGTACATGATATATAAGGCATGAAGATGTAATTGTTACAGATCAGCTAAATTATCTATAGTAAAGGATCCTACAAATTAATGTAAGATACAGTCACAGAAAATAATTATATTCATAAGTACGTCTGAGTCAGTGACAACCCTACAACAGATGTATCCATCGGATCGCCACCAATGATGGTGATACATGGCTGTGTACATAATGTATATACAATTCGTCTAAACATCAACCCAACAATGTTAGATCTGTAAATTTGCTTTCGCAAATTTTTGGTTCTTCCCTCGCCGGGATTCGAACCCATGCTACTGTGATATCGTGACACCAAATCGCCTGCACTGCAGCCGTCCCGCTAGACCACACGACCACCTGGGCTCTCAAAAAAAGAGCTTTCGGTGGGCATGTGTTACCTTTCCACGTCAGTTTTAATCTAGCGGCGTACTACAGTACATGATATATAAGGCATGAAGATGTAATTGTTACAGATCAGCTAAATTATCTATAGTAAAGGATCCTACAAATTAATGTAAGATACAGTCACAGAAAATAATTATATTCATAAGTACGTCTGAGTCAGTGACAACCCTACAACAGATGTATCCATCGGATCGCCACCAATGATGGTGATACATGGCTGTGTACATAATGTATATACAATTCGTCTAAACATCAACCCAACAATGTTAGATCTGTAAATTTGCTTTCGCAAATTTTTGGTTCTTCCCTCGCCGGGATTCGAACCCATGCTACTGTGATATCGTGACACCAAATCGCCTGCACTGCAGCCGTCCCGCTAGACCACACGACCACCTGGGCTCTCAAAAAAAGAGCTTTCGGTGGGCATGTGTTACCTTTCCACGTCAGTTTTAATCTAGCGGCGTACTACAGTACATGATATATAAGGCATGAAGATGTAATTGTTACAGATCAGCTAAATTATCTATAGTAAAGGATCCTACAAATTAATGTAAGATACAGTCACAGAAAATAATTATATTCATAAGTACGTCTGAGTCAGTGACAACCCTACAACAGATGTATCCATCGGATCGCCACCAATGATGGTGATACATGGCTGTGTACATAATGTATATACAATTCGTCTAAACATCAACCCAACAATGTTAGATCTGTAAATTTGCTTTCGCAAATTTTTGGTTCTTCCCTCGCCGGGATTCGAACCCATGCTACTGTGATATCGTGACACCAAATCGCCTGCACTGCAGCCGTCCCGCTAGACCACACGACCACCTGGGCTCTCAAAAAAAGAGCTTTCGGTGGGCATGTGTTACCTTTCCACGTCAGTTTTAATCTAGCGGCGTACTACAGTACATGATATATAAGGCATGAAGATGTAATTGTTACAGATCAGCTAAATTATCTATAGTAAAGGATCCTACAAATTAATGTAAGATACAGTCACAGAAAATAATTATATTCATAAGTACGTCTGAGTCAGTGACAACCCTACAACAGATGTATCCATCGGATCGCCACCAATGATGGTGATACATGGCTGTGTACATAATGTATATACAATTCGTCTAAACATCAACCCAACAATGTTAGATCTGTAAATTTGCTTTCGCAAATTTTTGGTTCTTCCCTCGCCGGGATTCGAACCCATGCTACTGTGATATCGTGACACCAAATCGCCTGCACTGCAGCCGTCCCGCTAGACCACACGACCACCTGGGCTCTCAAAAAAAGAGCTTTCGGTGGGCATGTGTTACCTTTCCACGTCAGTTTTAATCTAGCGGCGTACTACAGTACATGATATATAAGGCATGAAGATGTAATTGTTACAGATCAGCTAAATTATCTATAGTAAAGGATCCTACAAATTAATGTAAGATACAGTCACAGAAAATAATTATATTCATAAGTACGTCTGAGTCAGTGACAACCCTACAACAGATGTATCCATCGGATCGCCACCAATGATGGTGATACATGGCTGTGTACATAATGTATATACAATTCGTCTAAACATCAACCCAACAATGTTAGATCTGTAAATTTGCTTTCGCAAATTTTTGGTTCCTCCCTCGCCGGGATTCGAACCCATGCTACTGTGATATCGTGACACCAAATCGCCTGCACTGCAGCCGTCCCGCTAGACCACACGACCACCTGGGCTCTCAAAAAAAGAGCTTTCGGTGGGCATGTGTTACCTTTCCACGTCAGTTTTAATCTAGCGGCGTACTACAGTACATGATATATAAGGCATGAAGATGTAATTGTTACAGATCAGCTAAATTATCTATAGTAAAGGATCCTACAAATTAATGTAAGATACAGTCACAGAAAATAATTATATTCATAAGTACGTCTGAGTCAGTGACAACCCTACAACAGATGTATCCATCGGATCGCCACCAATGATGGTGATACATGGCTGTGTACATAATGTATATACAATTCGTCTAAACATCAACCCAACAATGTTAGATCTGTAAATTTGCTTTCGCAAATTTTTGGTTCTTCCCTCGCCGGGATTCGAACCCATGCTACTGTGATATCGTGACACCAAATCGCCTGCACTGCAGCCGTCCCGCTAGACCACACGACCACCTGGGCTCTCAAAAAAAGAGCTTTCGGTGGGCATGTGTTACCTTTCCACGTCAGTTTTAATCTAGCGGCGTACTACAGTACATGATATATAAGGCATGAAGATGTAATTGTTACAGATCAGCTAAATTATCTATAGTAAAGGATCCTACAAATTAATGTAAGATACAGTCACAGAAAATAATTATATTCATAAGTACGTCTGAGTCAGTGACAACCCTACAACAGATGTATCCATCGGATCGCCACCAATGATGGTGATACATGGCTGTGTACATAATGTATATACAATTCGTCTAAACATCAACCCAACAATGTTAGATCTGTAAATTTGCTAAATTTTTGGTTCTTCCCTCGCCGGGATTCGAACCCATGCTACTGTGATATCGTGACACCAAATCTCCTGCACTGCAGCCGTCCCGCTAGACCACACGACCACCTGGGCTCTCAAAAAAAGAGCTTTCGGTGGGCATGTGTTACCTTTCCACGTCAGTTTTAATCTAGCGGCGTACTACAGTACATGATATATAAGCATGAATATATCAAAATAAGTAGTTAACACTTTGTTTTTAGTAAGGTCCTATAATTTAAATATTATTTGATCAAAGAAAAAAACATATTTACTGTTGAAAGTGATTTCTGCAATTCAAAGAAGGGACTCTAATTTCCTTTATTTGACCTTTTAATATTTCGTTTTTATTCGAGCATTACTATTGAGTCTTTTGTTGACGTATGCACGTCTGGCACAAATACAAAATGTCAATCCCGGTATCTGTGATTGAGTTTATTTACAACCACTTGGTCGATGCCACTGTTTGTGGAGTTTGTATTCCCCGCGGGTATGACCAATCAAGAAGTCAGCACTTCTGTGTAGACATAACTTATCATTGATTTGTCATAATTATCAATTCGCTGTTTACAAAACTTTTGATTTTTGAAACACTTAGTCTTATCGACCTCAGAAATACAAAATTCCAACCCATGTTTCCACGACAAGTTTATTTATATATGGACAAGTTTATTTTTAGATATAGCAGTAGAATTGTTTTCTTTTTGCATGTTTAAACCGATGTGAATATTAAATAACTAGAGGCTCTAAAGAGCATGTGTCGCTCACCTTGGTCTATGTGCATATTAAACAAAGGACACAGTTAGATTCTTGACAAAATTGTGTTTTGGTGATGGTGATGTGTTTGTAGGTCTTACTGTACTGAAATTCTTGCTGCTTTCAATTATCTTTATCTATAATAAACTTGACCAAGAAATTACAGTGAAAACTATTTTGTAAAAATTTACAAAATTAGTGAAAATAGTAAAAATTGACTATAAAGGGCAACTCCTTAAGGGGTCAATTGACCATTTTGGTCATGATGACTTACTCTTAGGTCTTAAATAAACTCATCATAGATACCAGAAATAAATTTTGTATATACGCCAGACGCGCGTTTCGTCTTCAAAAGACTCATCAGTGACGCTCGAATCCAAAAAATTTAAAAAAAGAAAAGCCTAATAAAGAACAAAGTTGAAGAGCATTGAGATCGAAAATTAATATGCTGTACATTATTGCTGTTTACAGTTTATCTCTATCTATGATATTATTGAAGAAAATAACTAAACACGGGAAAATTTTCCTAAAATTACCAGTTCAGTGGTAGCAACCCAACAACGAGTTGCCTGATTGGTCTAAGATTTCAGGGCAGATAGCTATAGATTTTGACCTGATGAACAATTTAATCCTTGTCAGATATGCTCTAAATACTTTTGTTTCAGTGATATGAGCCAAAAACTGCATTTTACTCTATGTACTCTTGTTAACCATGTCGGTTGGTTATCTTCGTTCGCGGCAGGGTCATCGGACACAATGTTAAAACTAAATACCCTAATGATGATTGTGTACAAGTTTGTTTAAATATGTCTCAGTAGTTTCAGAGGAGAAAATGTTTGTAAAAGACTACAAAAATTACGAAAAATTGCTTAAAACTAACTATAACGGGCAATAACTCCTGAAGGGATAAACTGCCATTTTGGTCATGTTAACTTATATGTAGATCTGACTTTGCTAAACAGTATTGCTGGTTACAGATTATCTATGATTATATTCAAGATAATAACCCAAAACGGCAAAATGTCCTTAAATTTAACAATTCAGGGGCAGCAACCTAACAACAGGTTGTCCTATTCATCTGAAAATTTCAGGGCAGATAGATCTTGACTTGATAAACAATTTTACCATTTGCTCTTAATGCTTTGGTTTCAGAGATATAAGCCAAAATCTACATTTTACCCCTATGTACTATTTTTAGCCATGGCGGCCATGTTGGTTGGTTGGCCAGGTCAACGGACTCAATATTAAAACTAGATACTCCAATGATGATTGTTGCCAGGTTTGGTTAAATTTGACCCAGTAGTTTTAGAGAAGAAGGTTTTTGTAAAAGTTAACGACGACGGACGCCAAGTGATGAGAAAAGCTCACTTGGTCCTTCGGACCAGTAGAGCTAAAAAGTTGGTAAGAAGTTTAAATTAATTCATGCATCACACAAACGTGCCAAGCCTCAAATCTGATTACATCTTTATCCGAGCACTTAATACATTCGGAAATTAAATTATGATTTCCCCCCTAATAAGCTCTTCTTAATGATCACGGATTGTCTGTTCTGAATATCTATAAGATTATTAAATTAAACTTCGTAGTATAAATATACAGTATTTGACTTTTGATGAAAATATAAACCGCACAGAAGACAGATTGTACTAATTTATCATTGTTTAAATTTAAACCCTCGCAAATTATGTCTGAACAAGATTACCATGTTAAAAGATGACTATTTTATATTGATTTTATACCTTTGAAACAACCTAAATATTCAATAGTGCGTAGTACTTACCGAGAATGGCCTCCTGCTTCAGTTCTATGAATCTATCCCTATAAGACTTTTGTTATTGTAAATTGAAAGTACCAAATATATATGGTTTTTTTATAACAGAAGGTTTGATTGGTCTCTCCGAAAAATATATCCAATCACAATGGATGTTGTAAACAACTATTATTAGCAATTTAAACTCCATTTCATATAAATGAATACACATTTCGGCGAAACGGCTTAAAATAGAAATCTTTATTTAGAACTAGAAATTTTAGTTCTATTTTTAAATAACATTTAATATTATATACCGAAAGAAATACTACGAAATTTTAACTCTAGATTTGATGTATGATTATTTTTTTGGAATACCAAGATATACCTTTGCTAACATATGCTTATTGTTTATCTCAAACTTCAGATTGATTTCATGCATGAGTATAATCAATGAATAAAAACACATTTCAAATAATCAATACAGTAAAGATTACGCCTTTAGTCATTAATGATCCAATTCAATAGTCTATTTGAAATATTCAAAGTTATATCTGTTTTAAATTCTAATTCATCAATCTGCTGCCCTTATTCTCGAGTTCTGCGTTTAACTCATTTAGAAACCAATATTATACTTCATTCAGTATAAATAATGTCAATAATATTTGTTACGATTTCAATACAGGGTGTAATAAACGCAATGTATTTGATTGATGATAAACACAACAGGTAACTGGTTTATATTAACATTATCAAAATTATTTGTGACTTCATTTTAATTTGTTTTGATTATAACATGTATAATTCGAACATACTTTCTCCTATTTGTTAGGTTTTTGTTTTAATTTGTAAACCTTTGTAACAAAGCAAAAAAAGAACAATGAGATAACTACCGAACCGAAACTTCATATTTGCATATTAAATTTAAGCAATTGAATTGAAATATTCGGCATACAGATTTGAGTTTTCCTCGATTTCTGTATTTTCTTTTAAAATGACATGAACATGCTGAATGATGAAATATGTTTCTAAACTGTTAAAAAATGTACAACAGTATTTTATCATTTAGGTCAGTTTTGTTCATAACTGACTTAACAAAATCAAAAACTAATTTTAGGCTGAAAAATTTACTAATATCCGGCGAAAACAAATAAAAAAATAATCTTATAAAATGGAAACACCCATCTAAAAATAGATATAAATGTACGTCATTTCATATAAAAACAATATATTCACATGTTCATGGTCTCATTATTAATACATTTCAATCTGAAATGCCCATTTTGATCTTAACATTATCTGAAAAAAATCTGAACCTCGGAATCCATTCATTTAGAAATTCTTCTGATGTTTTTGGTCTTTTTGTTCTGTAGCTCTTATACTTGTGACAAAAGTACGAGGTTAAGGCTGCTATCAAACCACTTAAAGCAACCAAAAATCAACCGATTGTTACAAAACTGACCATTTTATCGAGGAGTTAGTTGTAAAAAGTAAGATACATTACAGATATTGTCCATTTAATTGTTCCATTGGTTCATATAGTCAAGCATTTAGCTTTGTCAGGTTCTATTGAATCCACCTTGGATTTTATTTTATCTTTTATTAACTTACATTCAGTAACTTCACGTCGCTTTTCGAAGGCTAATTGTTGTTTTTGGTTTAAATGAATGAATTAGTGAAAAATTTGAAAGTAGACCTAGTTAATTTTAATAACTGAAATCAAGTGCCTAAACAGTACTGAATTTACATAGTGTATCACTTGAATGTATACTAACAGACTGATCGTAACTTTGATAATTAATTGACCATTTTTTTTTTAAATCGGTTTATCGCAAAAAGCTGTGTCACTGGTTTATTTAACTATCTTTATAATTAATTAGTTAATCATATATAATGTCATATAAGTTATATATTACAAATAATTATACATTCATCTATCAATTTTTACCTTTATACCTGAGAGGTTAGTTAAAGAGAGAGACGATAGAAGTAAAAAACCAAAATAAAACTACGCATAGTTTAACCTTTCTAAACGAGATGCAATATTAGTTACAGAGAGAGACTAGAAAATCGGAACTGACATATTAACTTGAATTATTACAAGATCAGCCTTAAGTCGATACACTTACACAAATGTAGTTTAACCTTTCCAAATGAGGTGCGATGTTTTAAGAGAGAAAGACTATAAAAGTAGAAAACCGACATATGTAAATTTATTACAATCATGATTAAATGAGGCATTGAGTGCTTCACAGTTTCATTTTTTTTTGCGTCAGCTTTTATCATTTTGTTTTTGTAATATTAATAGAAAATAGTTTTACTTTATTTATTATTATTAATTAAATGAAACAGATTTTAACCTAACCTAACATAGAATAAGCTCAGTTCTAGATAATGGTCATGCTTAAGGTACTGTAAAAGAAAATTTAAAATTGTAAAACTAAACACTTATTCATTAAACCAATATTTCATATTGGGATCTTCCTGATCTTCCGATACCATTAGTTCTGACTGAATGTGTGTACTCCTTCTAATAATTTAAACTATTTCGGACAGATAGAGGACAATTGATACTCTTGACTTCATTGTAACCTAACGATCACAGCGAGAGTAACGAATAATATCAGGCTTTTAATTTACATAGGTCCGAGGATTACATCTATATTACTAAAGTTCAACACCTGTGTATAATTTCTTTTGTGTTGTTCCTTGATGCGTTATTGAAGACCCATTCAAAAACTTAAAACTGATTAATGTGATCATATAAGAAATTACCTTCAGCAAGCTACATATTGGTCAGTGTTCAGAGCTATATCATATGTTATATCTCATTTCTAATAGCATGTAATCACTGATGATATGATATTAATATCACTAAACCATCGTTACTGCACAGTGTAACTTATTTTGAATCAAATAAACATGATAAAGTGAAGATCATATAACTATCGCTACAATATTGTTAAATGTATACTACAAAAATATTAATTACTGTTTTACACCACTAGGTCGATGCCACTGCTGACGGACGTTTCGTCCCCGAGGGTAACACTAGCCCAGTAGTAAGCACTTCGGTGTTGACATAAATATCAATTATATGGTCATTTTTATAAATGTCCTGTTTACAAAACTTTAAATTTTCGAAAAACCAAGGGTTTTCTTAGCCCAGGAATAGATTATCTCAGCCGTATTTGGCACAACTTTTTTTTGAGTTTTGGGTCCTCAATGCTCTTTAACTATGTACTTGTTTGGCTTTATAACTATTTTGATCCGATCGTAACTGATGAGTCTTATGTAGACTAAAACGCGCGTCTGGCATATTAAATTATAATCCTGGTACCTTCGATAACTATTCAATCATTTCAATTTTTATCACATTCATATCTTTAACATATTTTAATTACAAACTATTCTCAATTTCTATAAAGAAAGAGCCACGTAATTAGATGACAAATATTGTATCCTCGAACCCAAATATTAGATTGCAGACAATAGAGAGAAAAAACAATTGATCTGAATTACTGCATTTACAATTGTTGGATAAATACTATGCCATACATTTAATTAACCGGGAAAATACCATTAATCCAGAGAGAAAACCTCAGCATCCCCCTTCCTGTGAAGGTATCATAACATAAATAACTTAATCAAAATTGTATTGTTCCTGATGTTTTTATCTATTTAAAAAAGAATAACAGGTTCAATATATTTGCTTAAACGAACACCTATCCAGTCAGGATTCTACTTCGACAAAGTAGGGATGACGCGCTGTCAATATTGCTCTTGGAAACCGATAAATTTATCCACATTGCACCATTACGAGCCGTATATGTCAGTTGTATTTTAAAAGACAAATGTATCAACTACCTAATAAGCATCAGTTGATGATCTTGCCTGCATTGATTCAACATAAAATTATTGTATTATCGTTTGTCAGGTGGAATTTTCAAAAATTCATAAATATTTAAAAAAAATTCTAATTAAATATTTCGTTAAAGGGCAGACTAGATTTTTTTAGTGGTTAAAGACTATAAACCCTAGTTATCACACACAAAAAATTATAATTTTTCAAAGATATGCATTTTCGTCATCCAACTTGAAAGACTGTCGTCAAGTATTTTAAGTAAAACAATAGCTATACGAACACACCTTCTCTGTTTTTGTGATTCATTAGATAGGTAAATATATTTCACTTGACCCATATATTTCATCTTTTAGTACTGTGATTTTTTTATGTTATAAAGTCAACTTGTAGCTTTGATATATAAAAACGATAGAATCTGAAGCGAGACGATGTATGACATATTCCTGCTTTGTGCGTTATCAAGACAAAATAGTCAACTCAAACACGCCCTAACATAAAAAAGTGCACTCGATTTTCTCTTTTGATACAATTGTTACCCATTTTTTGGAATTCTTTCTTGAGTAACATAATGGAAGGGCAGACACGAACATTACTGAACTAATAGATTGATATGTTTTCTGTCCATGGTAAAAAAATAAAAAAAAATCGGAGGTTATGCATTTCTACATCCAACTTGAAAGATACCCATGTCGTAGACTTAATATCTAATTGTTCTGCTTAACTATGTATTAGATAAATTGAAAACTTATGCAAATGGTGTTTTTAAAATAAAACACTTCATAATTGAGAAGAAAGTTGTCATTTTATTTGATTCTATTAACTTTTAAAATGTTTGTCACTATAGTAAACATTACAGTAAGCATTTATCGCCTTCTCTAACAAAGAGCTTCGATTCTTTTGTTTTCTTTCAACCGGGTTTCCACCTGTATCTATTTGTTCGTATTATTGCATTTATAGAATTGAACTTGTTTTCATAAAGTGTAAACTATAAAAATCTACTTATATATTAATATTCATTAACAAATATATTAAAGAAATAGCATATTGGATAGTTTTACAAACCACCCAGCATAACTTTAATAACACTATTGAATGCAACTGTTTTTTTAAATAAATAATTGGATATTTACTATAAACGTGTTTTTGTTATGGTTACCTTTTACGTATTAAAAGTTTTATTGTAATACTATTACAACGCATTTATCAAATAGTTGTTATCAAATACTTTGTTTTTATGTTTAGGGTAAAATAACAAAAATATCGAAATCAGATGAAAATTCAAAACTTAAAGTCAGTAAGCAAATGACAAAACCAAAAGCTCAAACACGTCAAACAACAGATAACAACTGTTATATTCCTGACTTGGTACAGGCATTTTGGTATGTAGAAAATGTTGGATTAAACCTGAATATATAACTACCTAAACCTTTTGTATGACAGTTGCATAGTTTTCCATTTTATTGACAATGGGTGAACGAACAAAACGGCCATTATATTAGGTAATAATGTCAAAAGTAAGATCACAGCAGTCAACATTGGGTTATAATCTTAATAATAACAAAAAAAGAGACAAATTTTTCATTAAAGACAAGCAAAAAGCTATAAAGAAAAAGAATATATATATATATATGTTGGCGTCTATTTTTGTTGCACTTCAGTGTTCGCGTTGTTCCATTTGGATTTTCTCTTACAGTTTATGTATTTCCTTCGGTTTTGGTTTGGAATCCGGATTTGTTCTCTCTAAATCTATTAATGATGGTTGAACAGCGATATACTTCTGTTGTCTTTATTAGTCTTTAAGATATACCTCAAACTTGACTATATAGTATATTGTATTACAATTGTATATCACCCTGATAAAGCCTTTGCATGGTAAATTAGTTTTTTAAAAGCTAACAACGAGCCTGCGTTGTGGCCGATTGGCTGATGTGGGTTTTTTTTTAAATAATTCTTTTTTCACCCTATTTTCTCCTCCGCACTTCAACTTACACTGTAAAAAAAATGATTTTGAACAAAAAAATCAGTTCGAATGCCATGTTTAGTCTTTCAGTCAATTCTCACACAGGTTGACTTGCTGTAAAATATAGTATTTTTTGAATGATTAACATACAGTCATTTTAAATCTCTTCATTAGTTGTTAATTATCTATACAAAACTACATAATACTGAATTTTCTGAAATGCTACAAAACTCAACTGGGTTTATGTTAAGAAAAGACTAATACTATCTTGAGACAAAACTACGTAATTGAAACAATAAACAAGATATATTAGTCTTATGTCACTCTTGACGATTTTTATATACCAAAGTCAAATTGCATAACTCGTCCGGAACATGCATGAAATATTTGCCACTAGACGTTTAGCAACAAACAATCAAAGAATCAAATTTCATGGACAATTTTTAATCAAGAATATACCTGCGCCCAGTTGTTGCTTGTAGGCCAAGACCTGTTTAACATAGTAGTCTTAGGATAAGGACGTGTCCTAATGAAATAAAGGACACATTATTGTCATAAGTGGGTTGATCAAACATATTGCAACTAAGGATATTCCTAGGAATTGTGTCTTAAAATGGTCATTGGATGGCCCTGACTTAAGAAAATATTAAGTATGGTATATTAAAAAAACAAACATGGCTGCCGAATATATAAGTTTACAAATACGAGCAAATAATAATCCTAGACTATCGTATTCCTCTGGACTATCTGGATGACATTGACATTATACGCATGAATATATTATCACGTTCATTGATTCTAGACCTTTGTAGACTGTTTGAAAATGACTTGCAACAACCCACAATGAGATCACGAGAATTCCTAGTATCATTGGAGATAATGGTGGCGTTTCGATTCTAAGTTTTTGGTTCGTGAATGCAAATGTTCACATCATCTCAGAGCAAAGTCTCGAAAACCCGGGATGTAACCGAATGTTTAAGGGGGAGTTTGTCAATCGTATGTCATAATGCCTACAAAACCAGTAGAGTTCCAAAGTGTTATTAAGAATTCTAGATCTATAAAGTAGCTAAGGTTCCAAATGTTGTGGATGCAATAAACGGCACACATATTATAATTTGATCCCCGCATGTAGATAAATATATGTATATATGTGAACAGCAAGAAGTATATCTCCGTTAATGTTCAAGATGTATGTGACTCTGATATGAATATATTTACCAAGTGCAAAGACATTTCTGTATATCATAAGATTTGACAGTACTAATTTATAAAGATTTCCCGCCAAAATGGTCTCCCTTCAATTAAACTTCTTTCTGTTGACAATATGGCTCCATAAATAATTAAATTTTATTTCAAATCCAAGCCATCCTCTAATAAGTGTTGATCAAAAATATTATTTAATTACTTTTCATCGAAGATTGGTTACCATACGAGATATTATGATATTTATTGATGAAAATTTGCCTTTCGTTTGTTTTGTTTTTTTTTCATGGAAGAACAAGTTGTGTTTGCAAGTTTTTCTCAAAAACGAACTTGTAACAACTCCCTAAACAACTGGGATTTATTTTTGAAGCTATTCAGATTCCAAAGCGTAACGAAAACTCTTAATAATAATGAATTAATCGTAGAGGCTTTCAAAAAGAGTGTTTAGAGAAGGTGATTACATGTGTTAAATCGTGACTTTGCATCAAAAATCAGTTGTCCGACTGGATTTTAGTTATTAGAATGACATAACTGGTAACCGGAATTCCGCTATTCTATTTTCCCTCTTTAATAACATTTGATCATTTAGCATTAAATGAATTTAATAAATTGAGATTATCGTCTGCTAAACTAGAGTTATCTTTTCTTTAATTTTGAAGGGCTTGAGCGTCCTTCATTTACCTACATACTTTCATAAGAGAGTTTCCCGCTTTTATTTGGTATAAAATTGCATGCATTTCATGATTTGTTCTTTGCGTGATTTGAACTGAAAGAACACAAAACCCACCCTATCCCACCCTTGAGAATATTTTCTGCTCTTTGTTGTATATTTTCAGATATTGTTAAAAGAAGCGTCATGAATTGGACAGAATTTGAACTGTATATATTGCTTTACTGAATGGCTGAATTTATTACAGTTTGCGTCATATAGCCCAGTTGCCATTTGGAGATTACATTTGATGGTTGCCCTACAGTGTTTTTATCTTGGACATTAATGAAACATTGTCGATGAATGCAAATTCATAGGCTGGTTGATATATAGTTGAACTGTCTTAATAAATCCATGACAAAAAATTGACAAAATTGACACTTTTTTTTGTTGTTTTATTATGATTATTAATTAGTTTGTCTTACAATTTAGCTACATTTGTGTAAGGAAGGTAATCTGGAGTCATTGGAAATATTAAAAGTGATTTCAATTAATTTGGGTTATCTTTTATCTGGTATATCGAATTCCTAAATTTACACATGTAGGTGCTTTCGAATATTTAATAATTAGGCAATCGAGTTTTCATTTTGGTACAGTTTTTACATTTACACGCCCGTTTTTTTGGTTTATTATATCACGGGTTAAGGATAGGAATAAGATTCAATGCAAAATATTATTTGTCGCCAGCTGGACGTTCAGGATGATAAATATATTCGCCCAGCCGAAAATTGGTTCGCATTGGACGAATATAAGTATAGTCCCTGACGCGGCCATGTTGAACCCATGAAGCATTTATCTGGGCCAATTCTAACATAAGCGAAATGATTGAAAATCGAACAATAGGACACGAGTGGCTATTAGGTGATAGTCGGTATCCATTGAGGCATTTACTGCTCAACCCTGTTTTTTATCCCGTGACTAGAAAACAATAAGGCTAAAACCAAGCGCACATGAAGACAGGAAGCAATATGTCGAGTAGCTTTAGTTTACTGAAATCTCGATCCCGATGCATTGACATAAGGGGTGGCAAACTATTGTATACCCCTAAGAGATTTTGTGACATTGTCACCGCAGAATGGGTCGTTAACACAGCAAAATATTACCACAAACGAAAGCGGACCTCAGTTGGTACCTTCACAAAAATATGAACTATTTCAGTGAAAATGGACGTCATACTTAACTCCAAAACATATAAATAACTAAGAATTAAAAATCATAAAGGCTTATAAAGGCCAGAGGCTCTTGTTTTTGAACAGAATGAAAAATGCGGTGGGGTTGAACTTATTCAGCGATATCTAAACCCTCCCCCTTAAACTCTTGCCAATGTAGAAAAAAAAAAGCAATACGCACAGAAAAACTCAGTTTGAGAGTAGTCCAAGTCCGATGTTAGAATAAGTAACAAAAGAAACTAAGCAAAATGACAATGATCAATAAATTACCTAAAAACTACTAGAAGTTACTGACATGCCAGCTCGAGACCGTAATTAAACTGATTGAAAAATTATGGTTTCATCAAATGAAAAGCAAGCAAAATTCCTCCCGTTAGGGGTTAAGTATACCATCATTTGATAAATTAGAAGAAAATATCCCGTATCATGCCAACAACTGGTTTTAGAATAAATGTGTTTATTTCCGATGCAAATACCCTATGAGTAAATCATTATTATTACCAAGTAAAATTGAGAATGGAAATGGGGAATGTGCCAAAGAGACAACAACCCGACCATAGAACAAAACAACAGCAGAAGGTCACCAACAGGTCTTCAATGTAGCGAGAAATTCCTGCACCCGGAGGCGTCCTTCAACTGGCCCCTAAACAAATATATACTAGTTCAGTGATAATGAACGCCATACTAATTTCCAAATTATACACAAGAAACTAAAATTAAAATAATACAAGACCAACAAAGGCCAGAGGCTCCTGACTTGGGACAAGCGCAAAAATGCGGCGGGGTTAAACATGTTTGTGAGATCTTAACCCTCCCTTTATACCTCTAGCCAATGTAGAAAATTAACGCATAACAATACGCACATTAAAATTCAGTTCAAGAGAAGTCCGAGTCTGATGTCAGAAGATGTAACCAAAGAAAATAAACAAAATGACAATAATATATAAATAACAACAGACTACTAGCAGTTAACTGACATGCCAGCTCCAGACTTCAATTAAACTGACTGAAAGATTATGATTTCATCATATGAACATCAAGCACAATCCTTCCCATTAGGGGTTTAGTATCATACCATCATAACATATATGAGAAGAATATAACCCGTGTCATGCCAACAACTGGTTTTTGAATAAAGGTGTTTAGTTCCGATGCAAAGACCCTATAAGTGAATCAATATTAACGCCAAAATATGCAATCTTTAATGACCTGACAACAGTATCGTAACTATATCCCTTCTTAATAAGTCTATTCAAAGGTTTTGTTAGTTTTTGAGGTTTTTGATGTGCATTATAAAGAATATTTCCATAAAAAATTGGATGTGAAATACCTGAACGTATAAGAAGTCTGCACGTTGAGCTATATTTACGAATGATGTCCTTATACCGATGATAAAATTTAGTAAATGTTTTGACTAGTTTGTGATATCGAACAAATAATGGTGTAATAATTTTTCAGTAATACATAAATTTCTCTCGTTAAAATCTAAAACATTGTTACATACACGAGCGAATCGTACAAGTTGAGATATATAAACACCGTAAGATGGTGACAAGGGAACGTCACCATCTAAAAATGGATAATTAACGATAGGAAATGAAAAATCATCTCTTTTATCATAAATTTTAGTATTCAGCTTTCCGTTAGTGATAAAGATATCAAGATCGAGGAAAGGGCAGTGGTCATTGTTAGTATTAGCTTTATTTAAAGTAAGTTCAACAGGATAAATTTCTTTAATATACATACTGAAGTCGTCATTATTGAGAGCCAAAATATCATCCAAATATCTAAAAGTATTATTAATTTTTTTTATCAGATGTTGTTTCGATGGGTCTTTGCTTATTTTTGTCATAAATTGTAACTCATAGCAATACAAAAACAGGTCCGCAATAAGTGGTGCACAGTTAGTCCCCATTGGAATTCCGATAATCTGACGATATACGGAATCCCCAAAGCGAACAAAAATGTTATCTAGTAAAAATTCAAGGGCATATATAGTATCAAAGCATGTCCAATTGACATAAAAAATTACCTAAAAGAGGTATGCCATCTTTATGACCTGACAACAGTTTCGTAAATATATCCCTTCTTAATAAGCCTCTTTAAGGTTTGGTTAGCTTTTGAGTTGAATGCCAACATGGGTGTGCTTTGTAAAGAATGTAACCATAACAGGTTGTGTTTGAAATACCTGAACGTATAAGATGCCCACATGTTTATTTATTTTTTACGAATAATGTCCTTGTACCGATGATAAAATTTAGTAAATGATCGACTCGTTTGTGATATTGAAAACCCTCGTGTAATAATATTTCAGAAGTACACAGATTTCTTTGGTTAAAATCAAATACATTGTTATATACACGAGCGAGTCGAACAAGTTTAGATAACTAAATACATAGACTTCTATTACCTGTTTCAAGACTACATTCGTCTGTGCAGACAACATCATAACTGTAATTTAAACGATAGAGCTGCTGTACGTCAGAGACTGATTAATGGCAGATTTTGTTGCAAAATCAAAAATTTCCAAAAACTAGTTTCCATTGCTCATTGTAAAAAGAGGGAGAGTGTTAGCATTCCCATATCAATGTACATTCACATTATCTCTTTTTTGTATTTTCAATTAAGTATTTTGTAGACTGAGATATGTTTTACAAACTTATTTTATATAAGTAACACGTGGGTAAACAGAACATGAATATGACATGTATTCATATATCTGTATTTTTGTTTTTTTGTTAATAAAATACATGTGTAAAATCATAACTTTTGGTTTACAATATCGTTTACTAGAGCCTAAACGGAAATAATTAACAAAATACTTATACCAATATGTGACATTATCGCGTTGTATTTGTATGTTAAATATTTCTAACATACAGACGAACAGAGTTTTAGCTTGATGAATTGTCTTTCTTTGCACTGGTTGATGGTGGATCTGCTACATGTGACCCATTTGTGTCATGCTTATGTTGAGGTTTGCCATATATATAATTAATGCTTTTGCTGTTCGATTTTAAATAGGGAGATATTCCTTTTCAACTTCTAACCTCTCACATTCTATTGTTATCAATTAACAATTCTCTAAAGATGGGTCACTATATATCCCCCTTCGAAGACTTTAAACATAAAGTACCAGAAGAATACAAAGTGCCACAAATTTTTCTAGAGAATCTCTTGTATGGATAGGCTCTTCAACGAGGACTTAATCCTGCATGGGAGTCAACTATTTATGATGCGGTCCACCGCCAGTTTTCCTGAATTCACTTCATTTCTTTCTAATTTTATCTACGATTATGTTGTTGTTTTTGTTGTTTGCCTTAACATAACTACACGTTGAATCCAAAGCATTTTACTTTAAGTTTTACTCTTTTCCATTTCGTCCAGTGAAGTCTGAAGATCTTCATCTGTAAAACTCGATTTCGTCTCATGCTCATATCTACACGATTTGTATTTAGCCATAATAAAATAGTTGAAGTACTCTGTATTTTTGTTTTGACACAATTAGATTAGGGACTTTTCTTTTTGAATTTTCCTCGGAGTTAGGAATTTTGTGATTAAACTTTTCATATGAAACACGCATGCTATTTGCCCTTGATCTTTTTAAAGTATGAACTAGTGACACTTCGAATTAAACTCACTCAAAATATATAATGATTAATACCGATTATTTACCTAGTTTTAATTTTAGTTTTCTAAAATTTTATATTTATTGTAGTTTTAATTTTTGTAATCTTATGGTTTTTACTAAAGTTTGAATGTACAATTACTGTATAAAAAATGTTTATTATCTTTAAAAATAATAATTACTTTTATTGTATAGCAATATAACTTTTCCCACAGAAAGTAACCAAACGTTAGCGTGCAATAAATTCCAATATTGCACTAGTGCAATACATCTTCAAAATTCATGCCGTCATCAACGTCAAAATCTTAGTGTAAACCATTTTTTACTTTCAAGTATTATATTGCTATACAATAAAAGTTATTGCATGAAAATTGGGGAATATTGTCCCTCGTAAGGTATGTATTTCACTCGCAAGCTCTTGCAATATAAAATTCTACTCGGACAATATTCCCCAGTATTCATGCAATAACCCTATATTATCAATAATCTTGCAACAATTTATAATAATTATTATTCGCCTAATTTGATATATGTTTATTTGTTTATATATTTATTTTGTTTATTTTTAATTTGCGTTGAGATAAGTCGGTCCTTACTTAATCTTAATTTCTGCCGTAGGAAATTGTTAGGACCAACCTTCAACTGATCTTAAGAACACTTTTGATAAACAGGCACCACAGTCCTAATTATATATGATAAAAATGTATATGCATTTGCAGCTTACTGGTTTTATATTGAATGGTAACACCACTTCATAATGTTTGCAAATAAACGCATCATAGATTTTAAACAAAAGGAATACATATTGGTAGTTTTTATTAATATCGACAAACAGAACATTCAATATAAACGAAATGCAAAGACTGATTATAACAAAAAGAGGATTGATAAAGGTTGAATAAAATAAAATGCTCGTTACTTACCTTAATGATAAAGAAGCCATTTTGAAAAAAGTTAACAAAAAAGGATACGGATAGAAAACAACATAAGTGATTTTGTTTTACCACTTCCGAAATAAGATCGTTATTAAATTTATTCAAAAAGTCATAAAAGAGTGTGATAAAATTAAAGCGAAAGATGATAATTGGCCTTAAAAATAAAACATTGTCATATACTAAATTTACAAAAAAAAACTTGAACAAAATAACAATAACTTCCAGAAATTAAAATCTAACAAAAACACCTTATTAGAATTAAACTACGCACCCGTCTTATTAATCATGGTTAGTATAAATCCGGTACCGTGTCTCATTCGGTGATGTCAATTTCGAGGAAAATAAGTCACAATAGTTGGTGCTAATGTTGACTATGTATCAGATTTGATTATATTGCAACATATATTACAATATCGTCTATATATTTGTATAGGATAAAACACATTTTTGTCTTGAGGTTATTGACTTAGGTAATTGACAATAGTGTACCCAATATAACATTAAGATACACCGGTTTTTTTCACAAAGGTGAATTACACAGTGTACAGTTACCAGTAGTTAAATATTCGTCAACATAATTCAGAGTGACATTTGTTTCTTATTTTAATAGACTATTGTTACCTCTGTACTAGAAATACGTTTTGATCGTACCGCAGGATTGATTGTTTTTCAAAAAATGTCAGCAATGTATTGACACAAATTACGAGGTTGATTTTTTTGTCAGTTTGAATTGTGCTTTTTTAAATGCCAGTATTTTGTTTATATTGAATAGCAATTTTTGTTTGTCGACATTTATTAAACTACTAATATGGATTCCTTTTGTTAAAAATGTATAACTGTTTTTAAATTAGGGCTGTTGGTACTTCAGAACTTGTTAATATGTGTAATATTAGAGCAATGCATGTATAAATGTTCAAAATTTTATAATACCAAATTAACACGTGTTTATCAGTATTCTCCATATTTAAAGCATTCATTTCATACCAAATTACAATAATTGTTTTTTCTTCCTTTTTTTAATCGAGCGTCACTCATGAGTCTTTTGTAGACGAAACATGCGTTTGGCGCAAATACTAAATTTCAATCCTGGTATATATGATGAGTTGATGTAGATAGTCATGGTGGTATAATAACCTAACCAATGAGACGTTATATGACCACAATATATTGCCTACAGCAATAAGAGGGAGTTTTATTCAGTTTATCTACTTCTTCGTCAATTTTTTTTTTCTGCACCCAATGGATCAAAAAATTAATCGACGTGTGGTTCGTTTAATCTCAGTTCTTAGATGGTTAAAATTCGATTATGACGTCGAATTTTCTTGCTTTCTATTGGATTTTGTATTGTGATGGCATGACAAAAAGCGACCATGCCTGTTGACATCACACAGAAAGAACACATCTTTTTGTAGATCATTAGAAAAGAAGCATTAATTCTTAAAAAGCATGAGAGAAACAGATTTCACCACCAAATCTCGTGTAATACAATTTGTATCCACTCTCGACAGTTACAGTTTAAACTGTCTCGATGGAGAAATATCGCATCACAGTCGAGGCAGTGATGGAATCTATATGCATCTACCTAGGACATTAGAACATAGATATGATTATGTTTGTATAAAAGACATTGTTGATAATAATTAAAAAAAAAGGGACACAGCTGATTTTAGAGTAATGAAGTAACTAGTTATCAAAGGCTTTTAATTTAATAGGCCATACGCGCGTTTCGCCTACACAAAACTCACCAGTCACGCTCAAATCAAAAAAGTTAAAAAGCCAAATAAGTATAAAGTTGAAGAGCATTGAAACCCAAAATTCCAAACAGGTGTGTCAGACTATCATGCTACAGAAGTCCTGAAAAAGTATCACTAGATAATTCTGTGTCTTTGAAAAAAAGGTGTAGTCGACCGAAGAGATCTTTGAAATGTTTGATCCCATCAGTATACAATGCCATTTTTACATCAATTTATCTATGATGAGTTTATTGAAACAATGTCTTTGGTAAGTTGCAGTATAAATATCTCTGGGCCTAATCATTTTCGTGGATTTCGTAGGCACAGGTGAACTACGAAATTAAATGTTCAACGAATGGCATATTTTCTATAGAACAGTACGCAGAGTGTTACAACACCACGAAATTAAATATACACGGATAAGCAAGTTTTCCTTCATCCAAGAAAATTGGTACTCACCACAAATTGAATGAATCCACAGTATGCAGCATTTTTGATAACAGGATTGCAATCCTTGACGTGCTGAACATATTCCAAAGCTTTTTATTTGAAAACAGGTAGTAAATGTATGATTTTTCCGAAAAGTGTTTACCCGTAAATAAATGATAAATCATTGTTAGGCAGATGGCTAGATATGAGGAAATTCTAGGAAGTGTTACTCATGAGAAAACTATAAGGAACATAGTTTTTTGGACAAACGAATGGACGGACGGCCTGAAAAGGCGAATGTTGTAATGCCCCCAATCCTAGAGTTGGAGTATAATTGATAACAATTGTATATACTACATATTCAATAACCATGTATGTTAATTTACGTTTTTTGATTGAGCTAAGCCTTCCAATTGATATTTATCGTGTGTTTTTCTATGTTGTGATGTTATACTGTTTTCTCAGTAAATTGGAGAAGGTTTGGTAGCATTAAAACCTTTAATCCCGCTGCAAATGTTTGCACCTGTCCTTAGTCAGGAAATTGATGTACAGTAGTTGTCGTTTGTTAATGTAGTTTATACATGTTTCTCGTTTTTTTTTATATAGATTAGACCGTTGGTTTTCCCGTTTGAATGGTTTTACACTTGTAATTTTGGGACCCTTTATAGCTTGCTGTCCGGTGTGAACATAGACTCCTATAGTGGTTTACTTTTATAAATTGTTATTTGGATGGAGAGTTGTCTCATTGGCACTTATACCAAATCTACCTATACCTATGTATTATCTACTTATTTTTGTAGATCTACAAATGCCCCTAGAATAGTAGGCTATGTATCTAGACTGGAGATAAAGACAACTCACCCACGGGAAACTTACAGGAAGACGTTTCCCATAACGTTGAGGCATTCCTGTCAGAAAAAACACAAAAAATGAAAGAGCAGAAAGAAAGGAGACTACAAGATAATATTTCATTTTCTAGTATAGACATCTACACGACCAATGTAATATACTTTGGCGTAAAGTTTGGAGTATATGTAGGCTCTTTTGTGTCACAACTACCATGTGACAAAAGCGATAATAAAGACGCGGTAAGATGTTCATTGTAAATGGGAAATGGAGACTTTGAAATTGTCAAGCAGGCGAATACCCAGTTAATATTAAACATTAGAGCAATTGAGCTCTTTGTTTTAGCAGGTAAAAACTCCATATTGGTATCTTGAAATTGTTTACATCTAATAAAAGTTTGGTAAATGAGCATGAACTTTGGATTTCTGAATCATTTATACGTCTTTTAACTTGAATTTTAGTATGGATCTTTGATATATTGACAACTTTTGAATTAAAGACAAAGTTTACATAAACAGTCAATTATAGTAGGTGCAAATACAAGTCGAACTGTTTTGTGCCTAAACATAAATTCCGTCAAACAAAAATAACATAGCAAGATAATAGAATGATCGTTTTAAAGCAAAAATGTTATTCTGCCCCTGACGATAGTGTGTTTTTTTTAATGCTAAAAAAAGGCAATTATGGCATTAAAAAAAGAACTTCGACTGCGTACGGGCGTGTTTGAGTGGACTTTTCTGTCTTGAAAACGTATAAAGAAAACATTAATACATCATCTCCCTTCAGATTCTTTTATTTGTATAAATTACGCTACAGGTTGATTTAAAACGTGTATAGGTAATGTAAAATACCTGTCTGACGAATCATTACAACACAATACGAAATACTAATATTTACATAAAAAAAAATTGATAGCAGACTTAACAAAATAACAAAAATAGCGAAAGCCGGGAAAAATCATAACGGAAAGTCCCTAATCAAATGGCTAATTCAAAAACTCAAACTAGTGGATAACCAATGTTATATTCCTGACTTAGTACAGACATTTTCTGATGTAGAAAATTGTTGATTTAACCAGGTTTTGAATTGTGTGAACAAAACAATCAATTGTAAAAGGAAAAAATGTCACAAATAGGGGTACATAGTTATCAAAAGTACCAGGATTATAATTTTATACGCCAGACGCGCGTTTCGTCTACATAAGACTCATCAGTGACGCTCAGATCAAAATAGTTAAAAAGCCAAACAAATACAAAGTTGAAGAGCATTGAGGACCCAAAATTCCAAAAAGTTGTGCCAAATACGGCTAAGGTAATCTACTCCTGGGGTAAGAAAATCCTTAGTTTTTCGAAAAAATCAAAGTTTTGTAAACAGAAAATTTATAAAAATGACCATATAATTGATATTCATGTCAACACCGAAGTGCTGACTACTGGGCTGGTGATACCCTCGGGGACGAAACGTCCACCAGCAGTGGCATCGACCCAGTGGTGTAAATAGTTATCAAAAGTACCAGGATTATAATTTTATACGCCAGACGCGCGTTTCGTCTACATAAGACAGCAGTTTTGTTATAATTAACAAGTTGGCCTTAAAATGTCAATAGGTCTTTGGTTGACTAAAGGCGCTTCTGGTGCAAATTTAAAATTCTCGTATCGATGATTAGTTGATTTACAAACACTGGGTCGATAACACTGATGTTGGAGTTTTATTCCCCGAGGATATCACCAGCCTAAAGATAAAATAACAAAAATACTGAACTCCTAGGAAAATTCAAAAAGAAAATCCCTCATCAAATGGCAAAATCAAACGATAAAACGCATCAAACGAATGAACTCTGTTGACAAGAATTATCATTGATAAGGTCGTAATTGTAAATTAAATGTTAATAAAACTTTGAGCTTTAATGCTACTTGTATTCAACCCCAGCAATAGATTACCTTAGCTATTTTTGGCGAAACTTTTATGAAGGTTTGGTCCTCAGTAGTCTATTTCTACTTTTGTATTATTCAAGCGTCACGGATACGACTTTTGTAGACGAACGCGCATCTGGCGCAAATTTAAAAGTTCACTCATGGTATCTCTGCTGAGTTTATTTACCTTAAAAGAAAATAAAAATAATCTACAGAGGCTGTTGGTCTTAAATACAATGCACATGCTTTGTAGTTACCAGAACCTTTTTTTTGTAATAAGCGGAAAGGAGTAGGTCCTGTAAAACCCCTTTTTGACCCTTAAATATAGCAGTTTTACAAAATTGTTAAAATGAATACTTTTAATTATTTATTGGAAAGTAGAATACTACTGCTACATAAATGTGGGCGGTTTTTGACAATACAATGCCCACATATCGGGTACTAGCATCATTAAGTCATGCTAAATTACTTAAATCTTCACAATTTCAGTATTTTAGTTAAATTTTAGACCGTTTTCGTCTTAAATAAAGTGGCTATTTGTGTTCATTCTTAATATTGATATGTAAGTTGTATTTGATGATAATACATAACATATATAAAGGTATAGGATGAACACGGAGGCGGCCACTTTCATTTTTGACGAACACCATCTGAAAAGTGACATCATATTTAAGCTTGAAGTAGAGCGTTTTGAATGACTAAATCAGTTTAAATCTTTCACATAAATTAATTGAATCTACTTCTTTCTCAATTTAGTTTTTAATAAGTAAGCATCAATAATTTTATACATAAGGTCTTCTTTTCTATACCAAAATGTTTGAATACACTTCTTTATACATATCTAGTAACTATTAATACAGCTTATTATAATAAAGAAATCATAACAACTGGCATTTTGATACTGTTTTGTTTTACTTAAATTGAAACAAATACCAACATTTTATTGTGATATTCTGAATTTGTACTTACGACGGATACAACTTATGAAGAAAGATGTTCGTACTTTTTCTGAGCACCTGAGATAACCAAAGTTGTACTTGGGAGTTTTTGTTGCTCAGTCGTTAGCTTGTTTTGCTTGTTGTGTTTTATAAAAAGTGGTATGGGTTTGTTTTTGTTTCTTCTTTTTGCCGTTGTATCGTATGTTTTTCATCGATTATTGAGATTGGAAATCCCTCTGGTATCTGCCGCCTCTCTCTTATCAAAATACATTTTTTTTGCAAAAACAACGGTTATTAAATTAATAGCTGTGGGTTCTATAACAATACCTATATTTTGTAGACCGAAATCCGTCAACCTACTGAATTAATTATATTTATAGGTACTTCCTGAAAAATGTGATATTATTTGAATATTCCTTCAGTTCTAATCCGGCCATTACTCATAATATTTGATCTACTACTTGTCATAATTTAATCAAGAAAAAATTAAATGTGGATGTAGAAAATCCGTCAAAAATGTGTTACTTTATTGACTGGCGATATATATATATCCGGTCAATATATATATATGTATCGGAAGATCAATAACATCTCAAACAATACACGGGTATCTTCTTAGGACAAAAGTCAGGATATATTTGATATTCACACGCAACTAAAAGGTCAGTGATATGATGTTAATGAATGAGGAAAGATTGTATCTTTAATTGTATTGTTAAACGTTTTATATAGATCTATCAATCAAGTCACAGTTTTAATGATTGAACTGGCTTTTTCTATTTGATTAATATGTATTAAAATGTTACATTTTAATCCGGTATATAATTTTTTGCAAATTAATACAGAAAATATATGTTGGTTTTTTTGTTTAGATTATAAAAGTTCCATTGCAGCCCCGCAAGTTGAGGTTGTAAATCCTGATATAATTTGATATAAAGGTAATTAATAAGCAATAAAAACATAATTTACAAATTAGTATCATCTATCAAGACTCTTTTAGCTTACCAATACTTGAAAATGTCGGCGCAAGGTAAGTTTGAATTGCAAACAGTGATGGATAGTTAGATCAAAGTCAAATTGCAAGTTTTATATACATATTCAATAATAGAGCAGTTTTACTTAAATAGTACAAACAAGAACCAATAGATAAAGAACGTGCAATTTAAAACTACCATGAATCAAGGAGGTCTGGCGATATGCGTTGCAACTACTTATAAAGCTCTTAGAACAATAAAATCAACAGTTCTTTAATGTTCAAATAATGACAGTACCCGTTATTGACAGTTAAAATAAAATACGGTAAGACCCAATCATTTCTTCAGTGCATATATAATATGATATATAGATATAGGAAGATGTGGTATGAGACAGCTATCCATCTAAGTCACAATTTATAAAAGTAAACCATTATAGGTCAAGGTACGGTCTTCAACACGGAGTCTAGGCTCACACCGAACAATAGCAAGATATAAAGGGCCCAAAAAATAACTATTGTAAAATTCAAACGGGAAATCCAACAGTCTAATCTATATAAAAAACGAGAAATACTTATAAACCACATAAACAAACGACAACATGTTTGTATTTGTGTTTGTCGTACCTATATGGGTGTATTTTGCAAGTAAACTTGTTATAATAAATTGTATGTCTATACCTAGACAGACTATTTGGACCGCGTTTTTTACTTTGCTAATTTTCTTTTTTGTGACTTTCTTTTTTTATACATAAACTGTGGATTTATAATTATTCGTTAGATTCCAATATTCGTAGTTTTCGTGGGTACAGGTAGACCACGAATTGAAATGTTTAACGAATGACACATTTGATATCAGGTTGTATGCAGACATTAGCAAAACCACACAATCAAATATCCACAGTATCTGGGGTTTTTTCTCTATCGAAAAAAATCGTGATGTTGTTGGTCAATTGATTCCTGTTTTGTATGCATTAATGAAAAATTTATATTTTTTCAGGCTTTGTTTCTTTATTTGTTAGATTCATCTTATTACATACTACCATATATGTCGCGGAAGGTCGTGTCATTGAACAATATAAATTTACTGTTAATGAGTATTGTAAACAATGCACACCAGGAAGACATATACCATACGGCGAAATGCTGATGTATCTTACAGAGTTATCAGCAATAAACACAGCAGAAATATGCAGATTTTACAATGTAAGTGCATGTACTTGTCTTTCTATAGTACCACATATGGTACCATTTTTCTTTTGTGATTACAAACCGGCAGAAAAGAAGGAAATATAATCTTTAATCCAACGGTATGAAACAAAATTTTGCAATTGAGTTTTGTGTAAACATTATATCAGATGACATGAATTTGTTGTACACTTATTCCTTTTTTTCCTTTGTTTCTTAACATCAAGCCCTCCACATTTTTATTATTATGTTTACATTTTCAGACAGTTGGGAAAAAAAAGGATTTAATTTTATTGCAGTGATTTAACTTGTGTATTTTAAGTAAATCAACTGATTGAATTCAATTTCGTAATTTTTTTTCTTCTTCTAATATCAAGTGCGCTATGGCGACATCAGTATGGTCTCTCACTGTTCGAAAAACTAGAATAACAAATATACTGAACTTCAAGGAAAAGTATACAAGGGAAGTCCTTAATCAAATGACAAAATCAAAAGTCCAAACACATCAAACAAATTGATAACAATTGTCATATTCCTGAATTGTTACAGGCATTTTGAGTGTGAATATTACTATATTCTTTGTCGAGACATGGATTTAGAGCCAATTTGAAGATACAAGACATTACAAACAGCCATTAGTCACATCTCCGAAATCTGAATAGATGTAGGGTCGCAGAACCTGTCTATATTTGCCGATTGTACTCGATTGCAATTTCCTGAAAATAATGAATATTGTTCCCAGTAATGAACTTGTTTTTTTAATTTATAGGAAATTTTTGGAAAAGATGTCGAATCCTTTAATCACACTGACATACCTGTCGTCTTTCATATACATCACAATTTAAATCATCAAGTAAGTATACAAATTAAAATTAGGTTGAGAGAGAACTGAGAAATAAAAAGGATCATAAGGGAATAGTGTATAACCAATTATATGGAGTTTTAGTTTGTTGTTTTTTCTCATAATTTTATAGTTTTTAAACGGAAGAGACCGAATCTATATATGGCTTTATAGTAAAAAACAAACTATGATCAAATTATATAAACATCACAAATGTATTTTGCAATCAAGGCACTAACATCTGTTGTCAATACCATAACAATTTTATAATACTTTAAATGTCTCTAAGGCCTTTTTTTTATTCAAGTTACACTGATGAGTTCTTTATAAATAAAACGCACACCTGTTGTACAAAATAGTTTAGTCTAGTATCTTTGATGAGTTTATTTATAAGCAATGTAACGTGACATTATTTTTTCAGGCATCAGACATTACCAAGACGTACGAAAAGCTCATTGACATTGCTCTTTATTATCAACTTGGTAGATTAGAAAATTTTAAAGGTGTAGAAATTGTTGAAGGTGTATCACTACCAGATATTTCTGCAAGTATTGTACCAGTTTTGTGTGGATTACGAAGAGCAACACACGATACACAGAAATCACAATTAAAAAAGGTTTGCAAAAAATCTATCACGCTTCCAATTGACTCTAAACCCGCGAATAGTGCAATATTTGCTAAGTGGTTGTTTTCTATATTGCAGTTCAGTAGAACTGAATACTGTCATGTTTTTAACGAGATATCTGAGGTACAACTTTCATGCAACAATCTGCCAAATGTTGCAGATCTATGTTAAAGTGTTTTTCTCTGTGTGAATACAAAAATAAAATGTACAAAAATTCGAAATCTGAAATGCACAATAGTGTTCGAAGGACTGTTCAAAACGTCTTCTTTTTCTTGGATGAATTATTCAACATTTGATGTTCAGTGATATTAACATAACGTGATGCCTGAGATGCTGTGTAAAGGCTGAAATCATCCAAAAATGAATATTCCCTTTATTAGATTGGAATTATCTGTAGAATTCATTTTCATATAACCTAATGGTGCTTAATACTCATCCTTAAATAGTAGTGAGATAAAGAGAAATCATTGGTTTTGTCTTCCAAAATCACTGTCATGTATTATATTGGACATCGAGATTTTCAATGTCCAACAATGTTATCACGTACCTAAACCTTTTTTGAGGGCCATTACTATTTACTTGCAAAATGTTCACATAGTTATAAACTACTTCATTGTTTTAATTGCTAATGTCATTTTCTCACCTTTAAACAGTTAAACAGGAAATTAAATTTAAAAAATGTAATAAAAAATTCTTTGTGAACACATGCATTTCAACACCACCGTTTTCGAAACTACACCAAGCATCTATCGATTAAAAAGAATAAATACATATTACATTTTTGTAATTGAAATTAAACCGAGTTTAAGTATACTCAAGATAATATTCATATGAGTAATATTGTTATGAATTATTCATATAATGTCATATTGTTCAATGTAATGGTGAGCTTAGAGTATGCTGTGTAAACTAGCATCCCAATTTAAGACTGCATACTGTGGATTCACTGTTTTCGTAAGATACCATTTTTTTGTGGATTATTAAAGGTAAACCACGAAATCAAATATTCAACGAGTAAGAAATTTTCTATAGAATTGTATGCAGACTTTGCCATAACCATTAAATTAAATATCCACGAACATGCAAGTTTTCCGTTATCCACGAAAACTGATACCAACGAAAATAAATGAATCCACATAACTTAAATATTAATCAGAGTTCGAACCGGATAGTCAAAATTTTTATTTTAAATGACTTCATCAATATAACATTGTTTTGTAGCAAAATGTATTGTGACACATTTAGTTGTTGTTTTATTTTCTAGTGTGTTTATTTATCACAAATGTCTAAGTCATATTTTAATACCTTATCAATTTTTGTATGTCTTTTTATAATTGTTTTTATTGTTATTTTACATGTATATGCATTTGAAGTCATTTTACACGTGTCATTTAATAAAAATGTTGATAACCATTATACTGATGTCATCTTTTAAACATTCATCACGTTACATATGAACTTAATTGTTTTTAATTTTTAAACGATTGCAAATATTTCTGTTTACGTTGACTTTATAAGAATCTTGCTGTTATATTCAGGTTATTAAACATTAGCGTATTATAATTCTTTGTCGCGATTCATATGTGTTTGTCTCTCTTATTGCAGTTGGTGCTGAATCTGATGAAGGATTTTTCAGAGATCCTATTGTTTTCTCGGAAATTGTTTCATTTGGTCATATAGTTAAGTTAAGATCATTTATTTACAATACTAGTATTTCACTTGGTTAATAGACAGTGGTGGGAACGGTAATTCTCGGCAACAGACTGAAGCAAAACACACAAAATCTGGAAAACTGAAGTCTAAAACAGTAAAAAGGTGCCCATATAATATGTCACTCGTTCTGAATCTACATCATCAATGCTCCTTGTCCCAAAACTAAAATTGTCCCGTGCTGAATATAGTCCCTAATGACGAGTTCCTATATTAAAGACTACAGAAACAGATAATGTAAAACGAATTTAAAATGATAGCCATCTTAACAAATAGTGATTGGTTAAGTGTTGATAAATCTTAACGTCCATTTACAATTATTGCATGCATATTCATGACGAGAACCATATTTATGCATGCACCATTGATACGTTCTGGATTACGAGTGTGTTGGATATTGGCCAAACAATTGCCTTGAGAAAATCCATTTGTTTTAGTAGAGAATCTTCACCGTCCATGTCTTACAGTACTGCAGATAAGTGCTGATAATTATAGATGATAAAATAATGTTAAAAGTGTTTTAATTTGATGCGACTGTTATACAAGTGAGAGGTTGAGCTTGCTATAAAACTAGGTTCAATCCACCATTTTCTATATAAGAAAATATCTGTACCAAGTCATGGATTATGACAGCTGTTATCCATTCGTTTGATCTGTTTGAGATTTGATATTTGATTAGGGACTTTCCATTATGAATTTTCCTCGGAGTTTTGTATTTTTGGAATTTTACTTTTAAATACATACTTTTAAAATTTAAAGAAATGAGCCTTGTTCACACAACAATGTTTTAATCATATAATAGATAGACCGTTAAATAAGACAACCCCTTTAAATATGTGTTATAACTCATTCAAGTACTTTATGCCATTTAAACCCTTTTTATGTATTGTACCAGCACACTTTAGATGCCGGATAATGTCGTATGCTTACAAAACTTATGAGTGTGTTGAAAGATCACACAAAGGATTGTGAATAAACAATAACAGAGGTATTCGTTAAATAGGTATCGTGATACATGATCAGTTGTCCATTCAATGTACCGTTTAAAGTCTATCGATGCTTCTACGTAGGTTATTTAAAATATATCATTGCAAGAAAACGATATAGTGCATCAACTCATAACACAACATAAATAAATGCACATTAAGAAAATAACAGTGCTTTTATTGTTGGTCTTTGATACAAATTAGCAGCAAAGCTGTCAACATGCTACAAACATTTTTAAACACTGTTGTTTTCATGCATAAAATCAATTTTAGAAAAACCAAATAACACTAACAGCTTAGGGGAAAAAATTATACCACAATTTGTTTTTGTTTTAGTTGCCTGTATAGGGCCCACTATCAGTCTTTAAGGTACACTCGATATTATGTTCTTTTTATCTATATAATCCCACTATTCAAAAATTTAGAGTATGGGCTAAACAATATAATATCCGTATCCGTCTTAACCTTAATATTATTTTCCATAACTTGTAAACATCGACTTTATAATTTTTATCTTATTGCGGTTGCATGGTTTGGAACAGGTATTTGTTGGAATTCCATATCCGCTTTTCCCCACATTAACATACTAGTAACGTGACAGAAGAATTATGTTTAATTCATGTAAATGTGAAACTGAAAGGAATAATAATAAAAAGAAAATCACAGTCCTGTTAAAAACAAACTTTCAATAATACCTCAACCCTACTGTCTTTATTCGTTTTTGCTTTGATAGATTACTATATACAAGTATAGATTTGAATTATATGCACATAAAGCTACATGACCTTTTAAAGTGGATTCTGTTTTCGGATAAATCTCTCTCACACTTCCAGACACAAGATCTGGTTCAGGACTTGAGACCTGCTACACATTCATCATGTTCATGTAGGTTGTTTAAGATTTTGTCTTCTTTTTTTCTCTTTTTTCTTTTTTTTTTATATCATTATTGTTTTTTAACCAAATATGGCTACGAGGTTTCTGTCCTTCTTTAATAATCAATTCAGCGGAAGAAAAGTTGTTTATAATGTCCGTTATCTCGAGTCCTCAGCATCTCAATTTGACGTAATAAAATGCAATACAGGCCACAAGTAATTTTAAATTATGCATATTAGATTGGGAATCGATAAGGAACCAGCTTTTGACTTTTGAGAGAGGGAGAAAACAGTTTGATAAATATCATAATGGAACTGTATCATATACGTCGAGCTGAAGGTTCAAAACATAAGAAAAAAATGTAAACACTTTACCAATAAAAAAATAAGTATAAAACAAAATGAAATGTTAAATACTTCCATACAGAAATATTGCATGTCAAGGTGTCGTTATTGTTATTGTGTCTCGTGATTATACATCGTATATTTCTCTTACTATTTCCACGTCTTTTGTTTTATAAACGGAAGAGATCAACTATCGTGTCTTGCTCTATATACTTTAGAAATACTATAATCCACAGGTACAAAATATGATTTGGAAATTTAAAAACAATATCCGATTATTTTGATATTGTTTTTAATAGATATTTTTTTTTTTTAAGAAAATTGGGATTTCACACTTTAACAATGTTTGAGTTGATTTGCTGAAACAAAAGATTGGTTTACAAGGAGCATATCCTGTGAGTGTGGATTTTTTAGTCTTATGTTGTAGACCTGCACAGGAACTGATCATACATGTAGAAATATGATTTAAATTTCGAATGCCATACACGCGTTTCGACTACAAAACACTTATAAGTGACGCTCAAACAAAAACTGTTTAGATTACCAAATGTTTACGAAGTTGATGAGCATTGAGGTCCTTAATTCCGACAGGTTTTTCCAAATATAGCTAAGGTACTATTCGTGGTTGGAAAATCCATGGTATTTTGTCAAATTCAAAGTTTTATAACTAGTTAATTTATAGCAAATATTGTACCAAAAAGTATATGTTCAGATATTCATGTTACTTTCTTAATCTTTGGACTTGCTAATTTAATTTTGAAGAAGGGAACGTAAATGATTAGGATAGTGTGAAAAAGACTCATAGTTTTCTCTTTTGAATTTTTTTGTTTGATTGTGTTCCACCGATGCATCTTGTTGCTAACTATGCGATATGAGTTTTGCCTAATGTTGAAACCATAAAGTTCCCTATAGTTGTTTTTAGCCTTTGATCGCTGGTTGATAGTTGTATAATGACCGATCTCACAACGTCTTCTTATTCACCATAAAATTAATATTAACTACAAGTGGATACATGTAGTTGCCTTATGGGGGAACGTGTAGATACATATACTGCGCATAAACCTCCAAACCCTACAATCACACTTTTCTGCAGTTACAATATAATTTTTGGCATACCTCAAACTTTCATATAATGTTTTCAATTTAACATATTTATAAAAATGAAGGTTTCAGTAAAACGACAATAATGAGATATATTTAAATTCATTTTATTATTTCAACAAATCGATAAATATGAATAAACATTGACAAAATTGAAAAATAAATATATATAAATTATGAATATGTATAAATATGTTAAAGCAAAAGGATAAATATTCGAGGTAGATGGTCATTATTTATCACGTAATTCAAAATCTGCATCTGGCTTCAAAAGTCTGAGTTTTTGGACATCGAATTCTTCTGAAGGACGAGTCTGATATAGATGACAAAGCGTTTTGAACATGACAAAATTGTTTCGTGTTCTGCTTCAGGATGGAGTACATCCATGTGTCAAAGGTTGCACTGTTATGTGGTTCACCGAGAAAAACTAGTTGTTTACGACAAACATTTTCTGGTATTTTCGTTCCATATTGGTATTCCGCTACTACTTTTAAGCTACAGAATAGTGAATTTAATTTCTCCTCGGATATTAAAACATTGTAGCCTTGAGGATGTTGCATTCCAAGCTTACGGTACAAATTAATCCTTGTAAGAATGTCAAAAGCCTTCACAATGTTCGATCCCTGCAAGATTAAATGAAAAGAATTCCATAAGGTGTTTGCTTTGTGATGTGTGTGTACATAAGAGTGTTTTATATAGTATTGCTATTGTTATAACCTTATAGTTATTGCATGAATTTTTTTAAACAGAAATACCGTCTTTAAAATTTATGAAACATGTTCCACTGAACGTTAAGCAACAGTAGAATCAGTATCTAAACAAACTTTACTGGTAATGATATATTTCGTTGAAATATAAACATAGACATAAGATTCGGTATAAGTGACAATGAGACAACTCGCCATCCAAGTCCCAATGTGCAAATAATAAACAATTATAGGTTAAAGAACAGCCTGCAACACGTAGCTTTGGCTCAAACAGTACAGCAAGCTATTAAGGGACTCCAAAATGACTAGCGTAAAACAATTCAAACAGGAAAGCAATTTATATAGAACTAGAAAAACTTATGAACCACATCAACAAACGACAACCGCTGAACAACAGGTTCCGGACTCAGGACAGGTGCAACCACATGCTGCGGGTTTAAACGTTTTAACAGTTGCCGACATTCACCCTTACCTTTAGTAGTAGACTAACATTTTAACATAGAAAGATACATTATAAAATATCAATTGAAATATCTTAACTCAATCAAATAAACATATTGACAAAAATACATACACTGTACGAATACATTTGATCTTTGACGCAATATAAAATCGATATTAAAAAAGGAGGTAGATGGAAAACAATATTAGAAAAACAACAATAACAGTGATCAAAATGGCGTCAAATAAAATAACGTTCACAGATCAAAGTAACGATGTTGTTGTAAGTAGTACTTGGAGAACGAAACTATGTTGTACATGTACAGTGTATGTATAAAATCAGATAACAATATGTTATTTTGATGATCTGTATTAATGTTTTATTAATATGTTGACAAAGTAACAATAACATTACACATTGATACTTACAGAGTATAATGAGCTGGACTCATGATTGGCAGGAATATCTTGGTAAATGTTGAAGTTTACAGTTGGTGAACTGTCGTTGCTTAACCGCTCCTACATAAATAAATGTTGCAAAGAAGTCTAAAGGAAATTTTATGCAAACAAAAAGTAAACCATACCTCAATTATTGACTTTACTCATGGATAAATGATGTATATGGTAGATTGTTACATTGTCTTATAACTTGCCTAAACATATGCTTACCATTATTAAGTTTTGTTTGTTTGGTGCTTGTTGACGTATATGTATATATCTTGTCTTTCATAATATATACTGTTCTTGAACTTTTGATGGGATTTTTATAAATTGTTGTAACGCCCTTAACTATAAACGTGATCTATACAGTGGCTATTTGTGACTGCTAGTTTTAACTGGTGGGGAAGCCGGAGTTCTTCTCAGTTCAATTTAAGCCCGAATTGGACATATTTTGATTTAGATTATATGCTTTATTTGTTTTCTGTGCTCAAGTGTAACCGTAGGGCTAATAAAAGAATGATGCAACCCATACCTAAAATATATTACTGGGTCAACAGTCGGATTCTGTTTTAAGTGGATATGTATTTTGTTTAAATATTTTACAATTCTACCATGATGATCATGTTTTGACAGCATCCTTGATTTTAGATAAAGTATTTTTATTATTGTGCCACTATGTTATGTTTGTAATTACTGTTATGGTTTGTCTGACTGTCGAAGATCAGGCGGTCTTTTCATTAAGGATGGATACCGCGTTTAACCGAGCTTTTTATGTCTTGACAAAATTAAAAATCGTCCATATGCAAAGGAACAACTGAATCATGAATGAGGGTCTAAGTTCGACTTTTTGAATTGAAAACAATGAAGTTGTTTAATATAAAATAAGGATATTCAGAATAATGATCAATTCGAATAAAGAATTATAGAGAAGTAAAAAAAATCATATAAGATAAAGGACTCCATCCTCACACCCAAACCCTAATTTTTGATAATTGAATAAAATACTCACTCTATAATATCTACATAGTTCGACAGACGTTTCAGCTGTTAAATATAACAATTTGTTTTCTATATTTCTGTAGATGTCTAACATTCTCGGTGTCCCGCTTATCCTACCACACGGTTCACAGACGTCAATAGTTAATGGTGATAATCCACAACAAAAGGTGAATAACGATATAACACAACAAAACGTGACTGAAACAAAAGATACAAGTTAGTCCAGATTTAACATACTCATACTCTATCCCAGGGGTAATTTTATTGCTTTTTATGTTTGTTTTTTTTTTAAATAAGTTTTGCACCACGAGTCATACAATTTTGTATTTTCTTACAAATGAGATAATCTGTATAATTATACTGTACCAAATATTTCCTCACTTCTTTTGACCAAAATCAAAATATGGTAATCGGCGATATTTATTGTTGTCATTCTTGAAAATAGATACCAAAAAGACGAATAATTTCCCAATCAATTACCAAAGGTACGTCTACAATTTGACCATTATTTCTAGCTTACTTTTCAAATTGAGATCCAATGACCATTATCACAATGTATAGTAGATTTAATAATTACTAGACAGCTAATGGATAATTTTGTTTGAAAATTGAATATAAGTATTAGGTGTTTTTATTATGTCGCATTAGAACACATTTTAAGTTTACACAAATTTCAAAGAAAACAATAAAAGTTTAATAGGTTTTTGGGACCGGAAACATATCGCGCAAACATCATTTTTTTTTATAAAAAATAACCTGACACGACTAAGTTTCTCGTTTCTTGCGCTCCCTATTTCCTAGGCCTTATTGTGTTTGAAACTCAGAAGATGATATAAACTCATGGTCATTTACGACCTAATTGTGATGTAACCCAAAAAACTATTATCTTCGTCATAAGAACTCTGATGGATAGCTTCTCATTGGCAATCATACCACATCTTCTTTTTTATATGGTAAGAAAGACCCAAACGAAATCATCATTTTTCGCAATCCCACACATTTATGCATTAATTTTAAACACTTTCATTTTGAAATAATATATTGACTGAATATATAGAACTGAAAAAGAGCCTACATCGAAATCTACATGTTCATGTACTCTTCGCACGTTTTAAAATTTTATGTATAAATCATTGCACTAGTTGCCTATGTATAAACATTCTTGTTGGTGATGTTTTTGTAAGATATAATACAAATATATGTATGTTTTTAAATACAAATATAGACAATACTATTAATAGATATCTATAAAGTATACTGTTATTATAATTTCAACGAATTGGGTATAGATATATGAATACATGGACTTCTCGAACTGCAAAAGATTCTTTTATTGGGGTCTTCTGTTTTGGAAGTTTAATGTTTATAAATTTACAAGGAAATTCGTTTACTCTGGTGCATTAGGTGGGAAATTGTCATGCAGTCTGTATATTGAAACTAATAAAAGTTGATACTGCTCTTAAATGTAGATTTTTGTCAGGCACAATTTTGGTCTTCTCAAATCTTTTCACATATAACCGATACTTCATTCATTGACAGGCCAAACTTTCCTACATCCACCTAAATAGAGTCACTTTGCAGATCTTTCTTACATTTTTTTTTAATATTTTGTTAAATTTGTTCTCGTCAGATTTGAAAATGCATGAAATATTTGTCACTGGATGTTTATTATATACAAATATATACAAGTAAGCTAATCTTAACGATCAGCATACTTGTATTAGCGTTAATCAAACAGTTAAATGTTCAATATCAGCTTTTGATAATTAAACAACCTAACTATCTAATACGTCTTACAACAAACAAGTTTTCGTAAATGGGTTACAGCCTTCTTGACACTGTTAATCATACCTGTTTTTGTATTCTTCATGCTTGTGTTTCAGTAGAAAGCCGAATTAATGTTCAATTGGAGTCTAACTCATATATATATAGGAAAATGTGAACGGGTTTTTGAGAAATTCTAAGGAAATATTTTAAATTGTTCACATTTTGATGATTGTATACTTAATTTTGGGTTTTTAGTTCCAATTAAAAGAGTTGAAATATTCCTAGATCTGATTTGTTGACGTGGGCAATAGTAATCACTTTTACAGATTAACAATATTAACGTACTATTATTTTTTTCATTCCGTTTTAAATCATATTTAACACCTGTCAATTTCTAGCTGATCGTTAAAGATGTAAACACTGATTGTTCCATCCTGTTACTTTGAAACAAAGACAGGTTATATGTTATCTGAACAAGAATCTATGAAATATTTAACGATAGAATATCTTCAGTGGGTGAAACTATAGAGTTCAAATGTACATTTCCGTTTAATGGAATTTTCAAAAATATCGTTTTTTATGTGGAATATTTATTTTATCGATCTCGAGACTTGTTCTCACGGAAATTGCAAGATGCAAACCCCCAAATAGAAATATGCGAAGATTGATGAATTTACGAACAACTATCCAACATTCATGTAGGTGTAGGTCTATTACAAATGTTTTGCATTTCTGTTTTTTATGTAGGTCTATACAAATTGTTTTGCGTTTATAATTTATTGGGTTTTTTTTTCTGTACAGATTACGGTGAAACTTCATAACAATCTGCACATAAAAAGAACCACCAGTGCAATGATTTCTAATCAAATCTATATAAAGACCTACATGTTCACTTATGAATGTGAAAGATTTGTTCATAAAATTGCGTATTTGTTAATGACAAATGACGGAAATGTGGAAAGATGGGATCCCTAATTAAAACAATGTTTTACCGTTAATTTGCCTTAAAATAGACAGAATTTTAACAAGATACAATAAGCCTGTAACAATTCTCTCGTTATTAATAGAGCACACACAACATTGGTTAATTCCAGGATAAAGAAGGTTTATCATTTTTATCCCGTTTTGAAGACTTTTTCCATTGATTACAAAAATTGTAAATTCGTTTTCGTCAATTTAATTACGGAATTAATCCCCTAAATGGACATTTACTACTAAAGTTATAATCGATGAACTTTTTACAAGAAACATCTCACTTTCAAGTATATGATACAAAATATAGAAAGAGAACATTAACTGAAAATTTTAAACATCAATCAATCTGAAACGCTTTTAGATTGATAGTTTAATGCATTGCTCTTCTGTAAACGTTCAAAAGACTTAATTTACTACTATTACTATGAAATCTATGTATATTGTCCTGTTAGTTTTGTCGTTTTCAAACACCTATCCAATGTAATCAATTCTCTTTCATACACTGTTAGTAGACTTTTTTTTTAGATTCGAGCGTCACTGATGAGTCTTTTGTAGACGAAACGCGCGTCTGGCGTATATACAAAATTTAGTCCTGGTATCTATGATGAGTTTATTTAGTACATATTCGCCTTGCTTCAATTTATCTACAGACACAGCTATACATTCATCTACAGATACAGACACCGTGGAACATAAATATTATCGATCTCAAATTGGGTCCAAGTCTTGTCTGTCTGTGATTTACCGTTGCCCCGATTACATGCTGGCTATCATTTGATTAGTTCTCACATTCGCATGTGGTATGCCTTTTGATAAAATGACATGTCTCATTATTGATACGACAGACAAAAAGTGTAGCCCTGTAAAAAGTCCTTGGCATCTTGAATTAATATTGTCGCTGACTTAATTACATTATCATTAACGGATCCATGTATACACTCACAATTGCTTATGAATTCAAACACGAATTGGGGTTTTTGGTATTGAGATGACAGCTAGCCAGTCTAGAGAGTAAACATGTCTAAGTTCTGGAATGTATTCTGGTGTCGTGTGATTTACTTTTTTCAGAATCCAAAGACAACATGGCGACATTGTAATGTTGGATGAATAGATTCCATAGATACATTTCAATAAATATCTTTTCAACTGAAAATTCTAATTTACACTGAAGCATGTTTCGCCTACCCTTCCGGAAAGATGAAATCATTCCCGGCTTTCAGTTGAGCCAGTGTTCCTCAGTCTAAAGTTTTCTATGATGCGTTTAGGTGTCTTGTTATGTGTTGTTTGTTTTTCGGTCTTTTTTTCTTCTTCTTGTTATGGTGTTGTTAGTTTAGTTTCGACTAATGAGTGTGAATGTCCCTTTGATATCTATTTTAAAAAATACCGAGCTCCTATAAAATTCAAAACGGAAAGTCTTTTCATTAATGAAAACAATCAAAAGCTCAAACTAATGGAAAACAACTGACATATTCATGTGGGAAGCTGGATTAAACATGGTTTCATAGCTAGCGTAATCTCTAACTTGAATAATTGTCACATAAAATTCCATTGACAATGACAACAATGCAAGTTAATCTTTCATTAATGTTATGATTTTGGTTCTCGACAATGGATTTTCGATTATTCGCATGCGTTCCTTCCCGTTGTGTAGTTTCACAGATTTCCATTCATGAAATGTTATGTTTTCGTCAGTATCTGTTTTTAACCTGACATCCAGCTATTTGTGGAATCATTATACATATTTACGATAAAGTGTCTGTGTTGGCATTGCATTTCTTTTCAATATGTTCTGCTTTGAACACAGCTGGCATCTGCTTTACATGACAGGAGATTCGAATTGTCACCCCTTCTTAAACACATCTATCTATCTGCTTTTTCTCTCAAAATAATTTCTTCTTTATCATCAAGTTCAAGGTCAAAAAGTATTTTTGTCTATTCAAAGAGACCAGGAATGGCTTTTGACACATTCCCCATTTCCTTTCTCAATTTTATTGTTCATATTTTTTCAATTAATACTTTTTTACTTAATTTCCAGAAAAAAAAACTTTATGAATCGTACCGTTTCTATTGTTTATTGAGTATTCATCAACAGTTATCTCTTTACATTTGTTCTAATTGTTTCTTATGTGCTCTGTAAAATGTATTCCCCATTCCCATTCTCAATTTTATGTGATGCTTTGTGGCTTTTATCTCGTTTTCTAATCGTATGTCACCCTCCACTTACATCTAACTGTCGCCTTCAGGTTTGTCACAATTAAAGTCCGTAGTTCGTTACTGGGTGTGTTACATTTTAACGTTGGGTTTCTTTTGTGTCATTTGATTCCTCGTATATTTGAGTGTGTATTCACATTATTATAAGACGTGTCACGGTACATTTGTATCCCAAATTCATGTATTTAGTTTTGATTTTATATTTGTTATCTTACAGTGGAGATCACTTCTAACCTCTCATTAGAATTGTCAGAATATTCTGTCATAGAACTGTTCTAACCTGTCCTAGAACAGTTCTACCTAGAACAGTTCTACCCTAGAACAGTTCTAAGTAGAACTGTCAGAATCAGTTCTAGGTAGAACTGTCAGGATCAGTTCTAGGGTAGAACTGTCTAAATCAGTTCTAGGTAGAACTGTCCAAATCACTTCTAACCGTAGAACTGTCAGCAGAACTGACTAAATCAGTCAGGACTGTAGAACAGTTCTAAATGACGTCACTGCAGTAAGGGCACTTTATAATTTAGAAGAAATAAATCACTTTCAATTACTTTGTTATATATTAAACAGCAGATTTTCTATATTTTTTACTGATCAAACGACTTTTATTACGTTACATGTACAAATATCGAAGTGAATAGAAGGTTACCCAACTCATCGGAGAAATATTTTTATAAGATAGCATACGGAAACATCATTGTTTACGTTTCTTCGTTCCCCGTTTTTAACAGTCTCTTCATAAATCATGGAATTTTAATCGTAATTTACCTTGTTTGCCTTGGATTTACATTCATTTAAGATTCTGTTTTGACAAATGTTCAAACGAAAATTGAACAGTGGATGAATTGTGGGATATTAATGAAAAAAGTGTTGAACAACGTAAAAAAACTATATATACATTTGCACCATCTCGTCAATTTAGCGGACTTATCCATAACGATTATAAATGATATCTGGGAGTCTGCAACTCAGAAAAATAAACTGGATCTGAACATGAATGAAACATTTGCCCCTGGACGTTCGGCTACAAACAAAATCATGCATTTTTCTTTGCTTCTTCAAATTATATTAACAGTATACTATTCCAAGAAGAGAACATCCCATACATGTACTTTTTATTTTATTTTTAAAATAAAATGTATGAATCAGTCATGTGGGTGTTGGATGATGCCATTAAATAGTTTTGTTTAAAAAAAAACATCACAAACTACTGACTTAAACATGTTAAAAAGTCACTTTAGCATGTTTGATGACGGTTCATTATTATGGATACAGAGAGGAAATAACGGTGCGCTAAATTCTTAGATATGGTATAAATACACCTTGTCGCTATTTGTCTGCCATTACTGGATATCACACAGGTTCCTGTAAAATTTTGACGTCATCAAACAAAATATCTGACGCCACAATGGAAAAGTCATTGGTGTATGCTTCAAAAGTTCAAGAGGCCGGGTCATCCAGGATTAGCGATAAGGTGTATTGTGTTTCAAAGTTGGTGTCATTTTCATCATACGATCCGTCCTCACATAGAAATAATATTGGTTTACCATGTTTACAATGAGGCCATATATACAAATAACATTTATATTTACATGATAAATTAAATAAGTTCAGTTTTGGTTGATGCGGTCAAATAATTTTGTTAAAACAACTCTCACTCAGTCGGATATATCAAAACCACTGAAATTTGTTTACAATTCAATATTTTGAATAAAAAGAGGACTTGCTGATATTCTGAATTGATGTGGAAATTTTTTTGTAGCCAATGTGTTCCAATATTGATATTGCTGTCATTTGAATTATACAATCCATCGTAATATGTTTTACTATAAGTGATTTAGTATGCGGCTATATATATATTAAAATTTACATAACAAAGTGTAATTATGGTCAGTTTTGGTTGATGCTGTCACATATGGTCAGTTTTGGTTGATGCTGTCAAATATGGTCAGTTTTGGTTAATGCGGACAAATAATTTTGTTATATTCATGAGTCAGTCTGAGATATCAAAAATACTGTAATTAGTTTACGATTCAAAATTTTGATGAAAAAGAGGACAAGCTGGCACTATAAACTGACGTGAGCATAATTTTATTTTCCAATATTGCTTTCATTTATATTAAACAATCCATCCTGATATAAAAATATATGTGATTTACTTTACGGCTATTAAGATTGACAACATGTACATAATAAAGTGCAAATATGGTCAGTTTTGGTTGATGCGGACAAATTATTTTGTTATACCAGTCAGTCTGAGGTATGAAAACTACTGATATTTGTTTATGATGCAATATTTTGAATAAAAAGAGGGCATGCTGGCATTCTAAACTGATGCAAATGAAATTAGGTAGCATTGTGTTCCAATATTTCTATAATTTGTATTTTCATGATTTTACAATCCATCCTTACATAAAAATATTACAGATTTACTATGCGACTATAGGAGTTACTTAAAAAAAAAAGCAAATATGGTCAGTTTTGGTTGATGCGGTCAAATATGGTCAGTTTTGGTTGATGCGGTCAAATATATCAGTTTTAGGTTGATGCGGTCAAATATGGTCAGTTTTGGTTGATGCGGTCAAATATGGTCAGTTTTGATTGATGCAGACAAATAATTTTGTTACATGATTACATGTTACTGTCAGTCTGAGGTATGAAAACTAATGATATTTGTTTCTGATGGATATTTTGAATAAAAATAGGAAATGCTGGCACTCTCAATTGATGCGAGAAAAAAAATTGTGGTCATTGATTTCCAATATTGTAGTTATTTATATACTACAGTCCCTCTTGATCTAAAATTATAATTAAACTACTGTGTAGCTATTTAGATTTACATAAAAAAAAAAGCAAATATGGTAAGTTTTGGTTGATGCGGTCAAAAGATTTTACTATACGACCCAGTCTGAAGTATGAAAACTATTTGTTTATGATTCAATATTTAAAATAAAAAGAGGATATGCTCATTGGCAGAACAAGGGGGGGGGTCAGGAGTTGGAACCCCCTTTTTTTGACGATCACTGCATTTGAATGGGAACATATAGTTGGAACATCCCCCCCCCCCTTTATTTAAATGGCTGGATCTGCCCCTGCATGCTGGCACTATAAATTGATGCAAACATAATTATTTTCCAATATTGCTGTAACTTGTATAGTACAGTCCCTCTTGACCTTAAATTAAAACTGAAGTACTGTGCAGCTAGATTTGCAAAAAAGAAAGAGCAAATAATGTCAGTATAGATTGATGTGGTCAAAAGATTTTTGTTAAACAGGTCCGTCCGAGGTATGAAAACTACTCGTAAACAGATATTACATTTGGTTAATGAGGTCAGATAATTTTGTTATGTGATAACGAGCCATCCTGACTCCCAGAATAACAAATGTAAAACAATTCAAATAACCCCCCCCCCCCCCCCAAATAATACTAATTAACGGCCTAATTTATGTACAAAAAATGAAAGAAAAACAACAAATATTTTATGTTACACATCAACAAAAGAAAATCACTGAATAACGGGCTCCTGACTTGGAACAGGCACATACATGCAGAATATGACGGGGTTAAAAATGTTCTCTTGCCGGTTATAAATCTGAAATAAAACCGGCAAAATAGCAAAACTCTATATAACATTAATCGCTATTTTGCCGAAACCTTTATATTAAGACAAATATTTCTTAAAACTTATAAATCAATTCTAGCCGTAGAATTTATAAATCAATTTTAGCCGTAGAATTTATAAATTAATTCTGGCCGTAGAATTTATAAATCAATTATAGCCGTAGAATTTGAAATCAATTCTAACCGTAGAACTGTTCTACAAGTAGAACTGACCAAAGATTTGGTCAGTTCTAGCTAGAACTGTATAAAACTGTTCTAGGGTAGAACTGTCAGGATCAGTTCTAGCTAGAACTGTCCAAATCAGTTCTAGGTAGAACTGTCCAAATCAGTTCTAGCTAGAACAGTTCTAACCTAGAACTGACTAAAAGGTGTCAGGCTGACAGTTCTACATACTGTTCTAGAACAGTTCTCCTGACAGATTCTGACAGAATTTATGAGAGGTTAGAACTGATCTCCACTGTATATAGGTCAATGCTGTGATTAAAAAAAACTTCATTCCAGGCCCTTTTGTTTTCCAAATAATTAATATTACCAATAAGTGATAAGTTCCAGGTCGACGGGTTCAAACAGAAAGATTTTGAAAGCAGAGAAAAATGTGCATCTTATAATCGGCATTACTTATCAGATGACAATACCAATACTAAAATAAGAATTTGTTATTCTCAGCGGATTTTGTCTAAAGCTTAGTTCGTTTCTGTGTGTGTAACATTTTAATGTTGTGTCGTTGTTCTCTTATATTTTAATGCGTTTCCCTCAGTTTTAGTTTCTTACCCCGATTTAATTTTTTCCATCGATTAATGAGTTTTGAACAGCGGTATACTACTGTTGACTTTATTTACGCATAGTTATATAGTAATTACTTAAATTCAGTCACGGAACCGCAATATCACGGGTTTGTTCTAGTATCTCTGATACCAAAGCGCCTATAGCAAATCTCTCGAGAAATAAATCTGTTCATTAGGTCAAGATCTATCTGCCCTGAAATTTTAAGACCAATCAGGCAACCCGTTGTTGATTGCTGCCCATGAATTGGTAATTTTAAGAAAATTTTGCACCTTTTGGTTATTATCTTGATAACTATTATAAATAGAGATAAACTGTAAACAGCAGTAATGTACAGCAAAATAAGACCTACAAATAAGTCAAACATGATCAAAATGGTCAATTAACCCCTTTATAGTCAATTTTTAATAATTTTGTAAATTTTTACAAACTATTTTCCACTGTAACTACTGGGCCAAGTTTATTATAGATAGGAATAATTGTGAGCAGCAAGAATTTTCAGTAAAGTAAGATCTACAAACAGATCACCATCACCAAAACAGAATTCTGTCATGAATCCATCTGTGTCCTTTGTTTAATATTCACATTGGCCAAGGTGAGCGACACAGGCTCTTTAGAGCCTCTAGTTTTATTAAAGTGTCAAGAGAAGAAGCTGTTAAAAATGGAGGAGAAAATTTGTAAACTTTAGAACTTATTGCAAGGTACAAGGTAAAATAACAAAAATACCAAACTCCGATGAAAAGTCTAAACGGAAAGTCGATCCTTAGGCAATGGCAAAATCATCACACTAATGGATATCAACTGACATATTCACACGAATGGATATCAGCTGACATATTGGTACAGTCATTTTCCTCTGTAGAAAACGGTGGAGTAAACCTGTTTTTATAATTAGCTTAGCCTCTCTTTAATTACTGTTACAGTCGCATAAAATATCATTATATTGACAACGATGTGTGATCAAAACAAACAGACCTATAATGGTTTACTTTTATAAATTGTCTTTTTGTATCTAAAAAAGGTAAAGAAATCAATTATAGGGGTATATCAGTCAACATTGTGGTATAATCTTAATTACTGAGTCTATATTGATCCTGCTTCAGCTAACCAAAATGTACGGAGTTACATTGGATTCAATAATTTTATTGCTTTATTGCTGTTATTATTATATATATTTTGAAATTTACATTTCATATCTTTGTACAAGAATAAGGTTTACGATTTATGTTTAAAGTTTTGGGTTTGCCATTTTCATGATGATTGGCAGTCCACCAATTTTATTGTGAAGCGTGGAAAAACATCGTATATTCGCAAAATAAAATGTTGCATATTTTAAAGTAAAGTATTGATTGCGTTAACAAAGTATACAAGCCGTTATGTACAAGACTTTGTAATAGCCATATTCATACAACAATACGTATTTAAGAAACAACTTTTCCAACAGTGGTGACGTTAAACATATTAATATTCTTATTACATTCATTCCGGAAAACAAAAGCAAAGTCGTCTTTATATAATTGTTTGATAACAGTTTCTTTGAAGATAATTGAATGATTGCTGGTTGGTTTACGTCCAGTGGCAAATAGTTCATTAATGTTCTGAACACATTTACAATAAATATAATAGATAGGTCTTGCAATACATGCCATCTGGGATGAGGGGCGGGGAAATTTGGACTATCACGGGAAAATGAGGGTATATTGGATAGGGACAGAAAATGAACCTTCCATCAGGACCCCTACAAAAGTTGTCGCAAAGGGTACTAAACTTGCAAAGAGTGTGGTACTCTCTGTACACGAGGCATCGGATTTAGCATCCCCATTCTCACCGGACAGGGCTTCGAACTTGTATATCTCGCACAGACAAACGGACTTCCCACTATCATTTTAGTTGTGTTTGGATGTATTTCTCTCTATATAATTGTTGGATTCTTCTACAATTTGTAGATTAGCAGTATGATACTGATAAAACAAATCTGTTCAGTAGCCAATCTCTTGACCAAATATCTGCAGTTTATTTGAAAACACATAGAAGATTTTCTTCTCCGTCTAGGGAATCCCAGTTTCCATAGTTAAAGTATTGCTATGCTGACGATTCTGATTATTACAAGTATTGCATTGTTAAAGGGTTTCAGAAAGACTTTTTGGCAGAAAACGTTTCAAGACGTGACAAATTGAAAGTGGTGTTTAAGCACAAAAACCATTGCGAGATGAAGGAATCCTACGGGTAGCAATTAAGCTGGCTGACAAAAACATTATGTTATATTTTGTAATGTTACAACCTCTTACTATGTCTGTCACTTCAATTTGTTGTAAAAGACTTTTTCACAAATTTCATGCGTCTAAGAAACCTGGGAAAATAGTGCAATGGCTGGCTATAGTATTTGCCGGTTTGCTATGCTCTATCTCCATAAGAATAACTTTGAGTTTGACCAGGAACATTTTCCATTGAAATTCAATAGGTCTGTCTGTGCAAGATGAACTTCAAAATGCACGTCGTAAGATGGTAAAAACACAGAGTTTCAGGTATTTTTTGTTGCTAAAAAGTATGTTGATCATTCCCTTAGTGTCATTAAAGGAAAACACAAGTATGTAGTCCGATATAAAAAAAAAAAAATAGCCTGGAAGGTTGGATTTTTTTTTTATATTTTGCAAAATATATTTATATTCAGTATATGGTAATCACACGTAGTTTTGTCAGGACTCACAACCAAAATTGGCAATAAAATCTCTTTGAAATAGACATTATAATTGTCTCTTTCTTATTTACTTTGACCCCTCCCACCCCGGTAATCATGTAATATTTGAATACGTACTCACGTTCTGCATTGTATTATAGATCCAATGAACACAATGTGTGTCGCATATTATGCCAAGTTCTTTACTATTATATATAAAATTATATATAAATATATATAATTGATTTTTGTTGTTTAACGTCCAGTGGCAAATATATCATGCATGTTTTTTGACGAGAACAAGTTACAATAGTTAAATTTTGCAATAGGCATTATTGATGAAGGTTGGTGAACAGCCACTGGAAAATAAGGGCATTTTGAAATAGGAACAGAACTTATTTTGTCATGCAACATTATACCCACGAATCCATCCAAGGGTTGTTACATGTACAATGTTTTTTTATGATGCATTGAGCGACGCATATTTTTCACACGAGGCATTAGATTAAACTCCCCTGCGAACTTTTTCATCCCTCACAGTAAATCATACGTCCCCTTTTGGCGAGGGCTTTACTGCGTGTCGGCAGAACTGTAGTCACAATAAATATAAGTCACCTCGGGGGTCTTACAGTTATGTTATTTAAGTACATGGTAAAATTTATCCTAGTTAAATGTTTATATAAACAGAATTAAACACAAAAATGTTTGACATTTTGTTTTTATACATTCTGTTTTGTTCACCATGTAAAGAAATGGTCCTAAAGAATAAACAAAACTCGACATATAAACTTGATATTATCCTCATTCCTCTTCTTGGTACGAATTTCAGGTTATTTAAGGGTATTTGGTACATGACATGTATATAAAATTGAGAATTGAAATGGGAAATATTTCAAAGAAACAACAACCCGACCAATGAGCAGAAAAAGTCGAAGTCTACAAATGGGTCTTCAATGCTGCGCGAGAAAATCCCGCATTCGGAGGTGGTCCTCAGCTAGCCCCTACACAAAAATGTGTTCTAATTCAGTAAAAATATACATCACACTAAACTCCAAGAGATCAACAAAGGCCAGAGACTCCCGACTTGGGGCAGGCGCCAAAATACGGCGGTTTAAACATGTTTTGTGAGATCTCAACCCTCCTCTACACCTCTAACCAATGTAGAATAAAGAAAGTTACACTTAGCATATCGAACAGAGAACTCAGTTTAAAAGAAGTCCGAGTTTGTCCGAGGTCAGAATATGTAACAGAAGAAACTAAGTAAAATGACAATGATAATTAAATTAATAATAGAGGACTAGTAGCAGTTACTGACATGCCAGCTCCGGGTCTTGAACTCAAAGCTATTGATTATTCCCCTCATCAAATACCGGTATACAATGTATCTAAAACACCTCTGGTTCAATATGTTAAAATGTTTTTCAGCTTTATTTGTGATCAATATTTTATTTTTCTCTAGATCTTAATCTTGGACGTGGTGATCCAAAAAAATGACACATATAGTGTATCAAAAATGGTTCAAATTCAAATAAATTCTTGAGTTTTTCGGAAACCAATGCAATTTGCCATAAATTTGGATTTTGTTTTATTATCGGCGAACTTGACTTTGAATAAGTTAATTATCGATTGGTATCATTCTATCTTTTTGCGACCATACATTTTATTTTGGATTCATCTGATTTTCGCGACCGGTAAGCAAATCTATACCTGCTACTTCAAAATCAAACCCCAAGTTCATTTTAATTTTAGATTTTCTCTCTCGATATGAGTATTTTATTTAACGCACTCTATGAATACTCAAAATATAAGTCAAGGGTGCATATAACTACTTATGGTCAATTTTGCCGCAAGGTGTTTGAACTTGATTTTTTTCATAATTTCAAAATTAGTCAATAGAATATTTCAGATATAGAAGTTATCATGTCGGCGGCGAAGCACTGCCTCTTGATCTATACTCGCGAATACACTACAACACTACACAAGCAGTGGAATCACCCCCCCCCCCCCCCCAATAAAAATAAATAAATAAATTATAACAGTGGTTCGTCTGAAACCCTTTTCTAAATCAAATTGAAATTGGTCGTCCGGGAAACATATTTTATCCATCAGTGGAATAGTCTTTTAAAATAGCTTTTAATTTCATGCATTTATCAAAACGAGAGTCTATGTTCCTTGATCGTAAATTGTAAGTTTAAGTAATAATTAAAAGAAAAAATCCATTATATTATTAAGAAGAAAAAGGCTATCGAAGGATCAACTATCGTAGGTTTAGGTTACTACCGGATATCTTCTCCAGTCCGCAGTTCGTTTAAATATTTCATTGATTCAATAAAACTACGATTTTTTCACATTTTTTAAATGTTAAAGTATGAGCGAACCTACGGCCCACTAAGATATTTGAAATGCATCAATATTCTTATCCAAAGAATGAAAGGAATAAATATTATATGATTGTGGGCCGTAGTTACTCTGTTTACCTTTTCCGCGAAACTGAAGGTGTGTATTGCCACAAAACATGAATTATTTCAGCGAAACTTTACACAATTATTGAAGTTTACAAAAATTGACGGGCATTCACTGAAACTTATCGTACTTTGTCCTTTCAAATACTGCGAGTAACTTTGGATAGACGCTCTTTGTGGGTTAGTTATTAATTTACGCTTATTTTTGTAGATTGTGCTGATCTAATGGTAAAATGTGAATTTGACAGTTTATGCTCTGCACAATGACTACTGTCATGGGTAAGGGGAAGAGTTGAGCTCTCATAAGTCTATTTTACTCCGGTACATTCATTGTTTACCTACCCACAGTAGATTGAAATTAAGTGGTTATCGTTAGTTGATATCTCCCATATTCTGGTTTTGTTTTGATACGCCCTTTTACGGGACGTGTTATCGTATACCGTTAATTGTTCGTCCGTCAGTCGTCAAAATGTCGGACAGTAACTCAAAACCGTTTCACGAAATTGTATGCAACATTGGTCTATCATTGTCGTAGTGAATAATTGTCTCATTGGAAATCATACTTCATCTTCTTATTTCATAATACTAGTATAAAGAAGCGCTATATCACCAGAAGCGACAGTTGAGGAATGGCTGAACTCAATTAAGGTCAATTAAACCAATGTTTTTTTGTTTTTTTTTTTTAAATATTTTAGTTTTTTTAATATATTTTTAAATTCATCTTCAGAAAAAATTAGAAATATTATGTTATAATTTATGAGGAGACAATAGATGTGTCCATTTTGAGCCACGACTGCGCCTAGGCATAGTTTGTGAAATTTGTTTAAAAAAAAATACCCAGACAGACAAACAATTAACCTGTTCACTTTTCCTTTTTTACCGGGTATATACATCGGAAATAAATTGACAACGTCATAGCTAAAAAAAGAAAAAGACAAATAATAAGACACAATATTGAAAACTAAAGACTAAGTAAAACTAACCCTACCAAAAACATGGAGCGATCTTAGCTGCCTCTGAAGGATAAGCAGACCCTGCTCCACATGTCACACCTGCCGTGTAGCTTATGTTATTGCAAACCCGGTAAATAGTCTAATTGGGTAGGTCACATTCGTTACGAGAACGGGATTGCCAAGCATCTTCTTCCTAACTACCAGGCCTGGGACTTGTAGACAGAGAACAGCGTTTTAAACTACCCTGTACTGGAAAATTAAAATAGTACTTTAAATTTGGAATATGAAAGACTTAGTACTGACATAAATAAAGACAAGAGAGATGTGAGCTTTATGTCAATTAGAAGTCAATCAGTATTTGACTAACGACACAAAACTAAAAAAAAAACATAGCATGATGACGACCAGGGTGATTGTTAACGACCCACATAGCAAGCAACATTCAACAAGTTTGTGCAGTATAGTGACCATTTTTACATCTTCTTAAGTATTTTTTACAGTCAGACAAAATTTTGTTATAGAGACAATTAATATTTGTGTTTAATTCAACACAGGGATTTGATACAATATATGGATTAAAACACATTAATGAACAATATCTAACATATGTAATGCAAACTATTACAGTCATGTAAATGTATTATAGTCATATTAGAGCTTTCTTACAAATTGACGAAAGGTACGTATGCTTGACGAATCATACGTAAGACTCGTTTAAGGGATCCTTTATTTTGACATATTTAAATAATAGTCGTGGAACTTCGGACAATTATCCTATATGCAACGACACTTATTAAATTGGACTTTTCCGATATATTTAGGATTTCTGGACGTACGATATGTTAAAATATGATACCACCAGGTCGGATGAGATAACACTACAAAATATCCTAAATATATCTAGTAGTCAGACAAAACAAATGCCCCTAAAAAACTAAAAACCGACCCCTCCCATACGTATACTCTTCAATATTACAGTGTTTTGAATCATCGCCCCCCGGGCACTGGATCGAATATTTTAGCGTATAATTGCGTTTTGCCTATAGTCCTCGACATTCATCAAATATTAGCCACTGGACGGTAAGTGATAACTTCGCGTCTATCTTCCAAACATGTGTATTATTAAATCGTCATTATAAAATCCACAATGTAAATGGTGTAAAATCGTAGATTTATTTTCTTGATATACAAAATCTGTTTTTCTAGATTTATTCAACATTACTTTTTAAAAACATGTATCATCAGTTTTGTTTAGGAAATTCCGATATTCCACTTTGACAATTTTCTGAAAGTGTACTATAAAAAATAAAATAAATGTGAATCTTGTCGTTAAATTTAGACTAACGTACTTCAATAATGCCATTGAAAAGTTATCGTGAAACTCGTGCTTAAAAATTTCCCGCGGAAATGTGTGTTCTCGTGGTTTACGTAAGTAACGTATCGGACGTAAGTGTATTTGACACTATTTTTCTCTGTTTGATTATATTAAAATCGTGTATTATTTGCGATATTATTCTTTTTTGAAAAATAAACTTGATTTAGAAAAGAATGCTGTTTTACTGGATAAAACACAGACTCTTTTAACAGTTATTGTGGAAATGAAATACGTGCTCCCTTTACGTTCGTTCGTACCTTTCGTCAATTTGTAAGAAAGCTCTAATAGTATATTAAGCACATGTAAACTACATGTATTCGTTATAATTTTGTCGCTAAATCTTTTAATTCTCTTTACACGACATGTGTGCGTGCAGATATTTTGGGCATGAGTCAATACACGATGTCCTTTCTTTCAATTAAATTACAAGTATCCAAATATTTTAGGGGAATCCTATTTATTTATCAAAAAGTTGTATTATTTTAAACTTTTTTATGAAGACATTGCGTGTAACCTTCCAACTGCGCCATTATTAAATAGCTTTTCTCTTTCATTTTAATACATATCACTAATTACATATAATTAGTTACCTACAGTTAACCAATTAACTGTAGAAGAAAGACAACTCGATTTTATAACTAAGTCCGCCATCGCTTCTTGTGTAAAATACAACATTGGTGGCTACGTGGAAACGCTCTCGTCTAAAGTTTGGGAAGTCGGAGGTGAAACACGGCCTTGTTAAACAACTCTTTAAAATAAGATGTTGCTGCCTTCGCGCTAAGCAAACGGTAGCAATTTTACTGTCGGTTGCGCATTTTGACAATACATGTTTCTTCAGTAATACTCAAGGACAAACTTTAAAAAACCAACGTATATTCAAACATTAAGAAATAAGAGAAAAGTGTAAAACACTTATAGTTTGGAATTAAGAATAGTGTGTCCGAATAGGATAACATTTATTCTCCTGCCTTGTGAACAACTCAATCGGTTCATAGTACATGGCAGGATACATATTGGCAGTGTATTACGTGTTCTCGTCCGGAATATGTATTAAATTTGCCGCTGTATATGCGTATATTAAACAGCCATTTAGCCATAAATAACCAGCATCGTATATGTGCAGAATGTATAGGTTTATATCGATTGTAACTAAAATTTATCAATGGCTACAAGTAATGTCGCATCAGTTTAGATTTTTTAAACAATTTAAAACAAATTAGAATTTCTCATCTTCTTTAATATATGTCTACAGTAATAAAGTACAGACTAAAGCTTCTGATCTGACTGTAGTGAGTTACATGTATGTCTCCCTTTTGGGACTCTTCTGTAATAAGAGAGAGAAGATCTACACAAATGGCATACTTTCTTTGACAACTAGAATACATTTTATCCATTCTGAGTGCAGGATGTACTTTCTTTAGGAAATTTGCATCAATCAATTGTGATCCAAAAATACCCTTGAACTTCAACAGTTTCATTGTGACTCCAATCCTCATGATGAGGATGAAACTACAATGTTAAAACCATTTAAAAAAATAATATCAGCAAAGAGGAGTAGACAAAAATCTTGTGACGTTCCAGAATTAATTAATGCACACAAGAAACAAAGTAGGAGCATAAAACGGCTATTTCTGCAAACTGAAAAATTCGGGTAGGACATGTTCCCATCATTTACAGAAATAATGGATATGTTTTGCCGGTTGGAATAGGTACGTAAAAATGTAATACTGATAATAAAATGTAAAGGTTTCAAGATTTGCGTATGCTACTTTAACTTACTGAAATCCAATCTTTCTTGGGATCGATGTCGGTGAAATGTCAATCCAAAACCAAATATGCAGGAGTGACGGACTAAATACCTTACCCTTAGTCGTAATTCCAAATGTTTTGAAATAGAAAAAATACGTAGTTCTATGGTCCGCTTATAGTCAAAAACTATCATAAGGACCTATCAAAGCTACTGTTTCGCAGCTAGCAAGAGGGTATAAATGGGGGACCTTCATTTCTGTATTCTTTAAATTTAAGGCCCGTTTTCTCTTATCATTATTCGGTTTTCCCATTTTTCTCCATTCTTTAAAATTTAGGACCTCATTATTCTCTATTCTTTATTTTTAAGGTTTAATTTTTCTCTTTTATTTATCGTGTTTATATTTTCCACCATTATTCTGTATTATGTAAACCCCCATCTACAATACACCTTTCCGATATTAATACAAATACAGATAAGTTCTAAAATCATACAACTTTTTTTCATTTAGTTGCAGTGCCGGATCCAAAAAAAAAATCATAGTGGGAGCCAACTGACTGACTTTAAGTATTCTGTCGATCTTCATCTGATATATTTTGAGTAACCAACCATCTGTTTAGCTTTAAATTCGTAGAAGAGGTAACAAATTAAAGAACAAAGTGAGAAACAGTATATGATGTGCTCAAGTAAACTGTGTGGTATTGTATACCTATTAAATTCCGGACAAAGATTAATAAATCGACTAAAAAGTCATAAAGAGAAACATACTAATTGGTCAGTATAAAACTGGTTTTTCGGTAACAATTATATCAAGTACATGTATGTTACAGTGGGACCTCGTGACAGTGTATGCCTATCAGCTAACACATGGCACATTGTCCTGAGGACCAGAATAGATGAGCATAAGGATTATACTAATCGAAGGATGAAAGAAAGTCTAAAGTGTTATGGCCGATTTGCATTAAAGACTAGACTTTTTCAACCATAAATATTTTAATTAGTTATCAAATGTACTAGGCTCATAATTTGATACGCCACATCCGCGTTTCGTCTACATAATACTCGCCAGTGACGCTCAGATCAAAACTATTAGAAAGTCAAACAAGCATAAAGTTGAAGAGGATTGAGGACCCAAAATTCCAAAAAAGTAGTGCTACTTACGGCTGAGGTTATAAACCTATGCCTGGGATAAGAAAATCCTTAGTATTACGAATGATTCATACTTTTGTAAACAGTAAATTAATAAAAATGACCATACATGTATAATTAATATTCATGTCAACACCGAAGTGCTGACTTCTGTGTTTTTATAACTCTTAATCTTTTAACTTGGCACATGGATCGACCATTGATGGTTTATATTTCATGAAAGAAATTTTAAAATTACTATAAATTATGTATATTAAATACAGATTTAAAATTGAGTCCAATTTCTACTTACAGTAAAAATATCATTTCTAATGGTGTTCGAATAATCATTTTATTTAAACTTTGCAACCAATGAAAGTATATGATAAGGCAGTCAAACCCGTCGATCTGCAATAATACATGTATGTAGACCAAATTCTGTCCTTGTGAAAATATAATAATTTATTATAATGTTTGACATTTAATAAAAGGAAAAACGATCAATATTCTCTTTTAGATATGCTTTTAGTCATATATAATTAGCAACAAAATTACAGTTGATTAATGTAAATTACCCTTTTGTTTATTTATAATTTGACAACAATTTCCATATGAATCACATCATAAGTGACTATATTCAGATTTAAAGCGTACGTACATTTGTGTATTCATAAATAAGGCCGCATGTTTGCTCGTATGCATTGTTTCCGTTGTGTTCAACATTTATGTTTATAAATAAAGGTTGTACGGTGACCAATAGTTAATTCAAAATCATGCAACATGTCCTTAATTTACTTAACTTTTTTAAAAGACGAAACAAAACAAAATAATTTTAGCATATGTAACACTCCCAAAACGTGTCCTTAAAAGTTATTATCGCATAAAACGTGTCCACATAAGACATAACCGCCAAAACGTGTCCAGTAATTGTTAATCGCCGAAACGAATCCACTTTAAAATGCTTGAACGTCTCAAACGTATTTTGGGCACATTTGCCAGAAATTAAATAAGGAACAGAGTTGAAAGAATACATTTAAAATTTTAAAGCATTTAATTCAGTTTGAACAACGCCAGTTGTTTATATTTATTATAATTGCAAGATCGATTTGCAACATGTACATTGGTATCGACTTAATGTTGAGTAGCAAACACTTCATGCATATTTAGAGTGAACATAGAAATTTCAAATATTCTAATCTAGTTAGTCTGGTACAACATAATCATGATAAGTGAGTATCTTAATCACATATGCATTTGTTGTACCGACATACAAATGCACTAAATATAAAGAGGACAAGGACATCGATATATCATATAGCATGCACCAGAAAGAACAAATCAAACTTCTTCACACAACCTCCAAGGGTGACTGGGAAATAGAAGTATGGTCACTCATTGTTTTTTCCGACCGGCAGTCACATTTGACGAAGTTAGGCATCTGTTTGACTATGGGATGTATAAATATGCAGTCAAGTCTGTCAGAAAGGGAAAGTAAAATCCAATTTATCGTGTAGAAAGAGTGTCACGACATTGTTTGAAAGTTAAGAAAAAACGTTGAGGGATTCGTAGTTGACCTGTAGCAAAGCAAAATTTCTGTCCCTATTTACTATACACATATGTTCCAGTGGAAGTTCTAGTTTTAACGATGTTCATCCCAGATAGCCTCTGTTATATGGCCTACTTAATGTACATATTATTAATTAATTCTTGTCCTGAACATGCATAAAAAAAAATGCATCTGGACGTTATAAGCATCAGACAATCGATACATTTTATTCATACACTACAAGTTGATTTCAACCAATGAAACCCAAAGAGTTGACCAGTGTATATATATTTGGTCATCCTATGACTTCTCCCTCCCTGCGGGAAAACCGATACATCTGCTTAGCTGAAAAGGGAGTATCATTATTAAGCAACGTTAGATCGAAATTTATACGAACTCCGCGTGAAGGGAGATACAAATGTACCACACTGTCAAGGATTCATAAAACAACTATATAATGTACATGTATCATGTCTGCTTTTATCCAAACTATCCGCATTTTCCTGTGGCGTTCCTAATCCCTAAACTTTCCCCCGGCTGACCTAGTTGTACAACCCAAGTATTATCCTTCCTCAATGACAAATATTTTGATGTACCAAATAAAATGAACCTGGATTTTGTTTGTAAATAACATGTTTAAACAATTCAATTTAACTTTAATATTTATGAAGGAATGATGTATTGGTTATCCACTTGGAACCTCAATATACTACGTGACACTAACAAAGGAAGAAATCCAGAAAGTCAGAAGTCTGTTATATGTTCTTTTGGAATTTCTACCATAAATGAAGAACTCTGGTCTTCCATCTGGTCTTCCATCAATGTACTTGATACCAAAATTACATACATTGTACATGTCGTTTATAACAACTTTGCCGTTTAAAATCAGGGTTTACTAAATGCATCAGATTCCCACGATCTGTAAGAATTCACACAATATAAGTATCAACAAAAAAAACTGGCTTCTACATATTTTATTTCAAAATTTTATTTTATAGATTTCTTTTTATACATCAACAAGTGGAATTTTATCCTGGTTTCTTTGATGGATTTATTTCATGCATAATCTATTAAAAACTGGGCAACTTTGCATGAGCTCTAAAATATTACGGTGTACTTTGGCTTCTTTGGGAAATATAAAATTATGCTCCATTTAAATAGAGCTCATATCGGTAATGACTCTTGATTTGCAGAAGATACTAAACGACTAGCACTTGTAAAATAGACCGAAGTTACTGTATGAAACGGAATCATATCATATGAATACAGCGGTAAAGATCTAAACCCCCCATTTTAATATCTCATCTGTTGATTAAAGATATAGTTACATGTAATTACTGTAGTAATCATATTTAATTTGTCCGGGAACTGACATCAGAAATTCAATTGCCATAAAAGAATATCCGACTTTCTGACAGCAAAAACGGGTTTTTTTTCTCATTTTTTTCTATAGATAAGACAGTTGGTTTTCCTGTTTGAATTGTTTTACACTTGACATTTTGGGGTCCTTTATAGCTTGCTGTTCGGTGTGAGCCAAGAAGACTCCGTGTTGAAGCAGTTATTTGACCTTTAATTGTTTTCTTTTTTTATTCATTGTGACTTGGATGGATGGTTGTCTCGTTGACATTCATACCTACATCTTCTTATAAATACTTATTCCAATTAATGTTGTAAAACACATATTAAAAAAAAAAAACCACACACACATAGTATTATATTTTTTCATGAAAGTATATGTCAAGAAACTGTCTGCTACTACTATTTATATGGATATAAATTGTCATTCGTATGCATCTGTAATGCAGTACATTACAAAATGATACCACACCGGTTTAACGTCGCGAAGACAGCTTTCCTTACATTGGTGTCAATCATCCACATATATGATCTTACTGCAGCTGGTATCAGAGAAATAGTATTAATGACATAGTGTGTTATCATATAGGATTGTATGTTATCATCAAAACTTAACTCCTTTTCTGTTCTGTTAACCCAAACAACAAGTGGAACACGGCATAGTATGCTGAAAGTTGTAATCGCAATGACAGCATATGTAGATGACAATATCTCGTTTTCGCTAGCAGACGAAAACACTGATTCGCTTTCCACTACGATGTTTTCGCACCGTTGATCTGATAATTTTTGTTCAGGCATACCGCATGGGTTTAAATTTTCCAAATCCGTTGACGGGTTGCTTCTGGTTAAAGGTGCGGTTGTGTTCACTTGTTTGCTTGACCTTTTATGTGTTATAACAGAAGCAATCATAATGAGTAGTGCTGGAATATTAACGACAACTGCCAGTGTTTGTACAGGAATAAATGGATGAGTATAGGATTCATCTGTGGTCATCATTGTCTCAACACACATTGTTTTAAGGTCAGCAGATTCTACCATTTTTACCTTTGTTCCAAATTGAATTAATATTGGTAATGCAACAACATACGTTAGGAAAAAAGGCAAAACCATAAATAACCCATGAATAGTTCGATGAAAAATACGGCGTAGTCTGAAGTAGGTTGAAAAAAGATTGATGGGAAAATCTAAACATAAAGCTACCAAAGACAATCCACTAAATAAATAATATACCAGGGTCATATTGAGTACCATTATACAAGTTGAATCGCTTTTCCACCAATCATCATCCCGCATTATATGTGAAAATGGTAAAGTAGTACACCCTATCAAATCTCCTACAGATAAAATTATTACTTTCCAATAGAATAAGTCCTTCCTAAGTTTTTTCATAATAATTAAAATAATGATCAGTAGATTTGAAAAAATGATGGCTGCAACAAGTATTGCAAATACTATTGCAAATTTGTGTGTAACTGTCTGGTAATCATTTACATCTGTATTGTAAAAATCTGTGGTAAAATTATATCCATATTTATATTGAGTGAAGCTTGATTGATTCGTGTCGACGACATTCTTAAAATCATACGGATCCATTTTACTTCGTGTACCTTTCTATGGAAAAAAAATACATATTTAAAATAACATGAAAAAAGTTAAATCACAAAAATATTGAACACTAAATCAAATGAAAAAACACATCAAACAAATGGACAACAACTGTCATACTCCTGCCTTGTTACATGCATTTTCAAATGTAGAAAATGGTGGATTGCACCTGGTTTTAAAGCGCTAAATCACATGAATTTCAGATCATCTCCTTCTCATTAGTTTAAGGAGTATATATCTCCCAATTGATACGATATTCCCGGGCTTGTATTTCCTATCATGATTCCCCTGATAGAGGATTGCTGCTCACAAGGAAGCTATTAAGAGTTCCAAATGGTGAAGTTGAAATCATCCCTTCGTACATTTTACGCACGACATCACGAGTTGGTTGACCGTTTTGGAATAACCGTTTCACAGATGATATCGGATATGTTCCTTATGTCGTAACTACAATACCTTTCCCTTTTCACGATTGTGACCTAGCGAATTGGACTTTTTACCTGATGATTAACAACATAAGCATCACGACGGGTGCCACATGTGGAGCAGGATCTGCTCACCCTTCCAGAGCACATGCGATCACCCCCAGGTTTTGGTGGGTTCGTTTTTCTTAGTTTTTAGCCTTCTGTACTATTATTTGTGTTTGTTCTTTAATTTTAAGCTATCGCGTTGTCAGTTTATATTCTATGAGTTTGACTGTCCCTCTTGTATCTTTCGTCACTCTTTTAAATCCGCAATCAAATTTTAGTAAAACCATCATATGTGTAAAATAGATTTAAGATCAACATAGGGCGCTTTATTGTAGATTTTGACCTTCAGAAAGGAGTACAACATAAATACCGTATACCAAGGATCATTTAAAAACGGGAAGTCTAAAAAAACTGTATCAATCAAAGAGTGAAAAACAACTGTCATATTCCAGACTTCCTGAATTCTAAGATGGAATTGTCAAAACTCTGTTCCAAGGTAAATCTGTAGAGGTTTGTTCGAGTGTATTGATGTCTAAATATGTTCTAAGTTAAATATGTAAGATGTAAACCCGTAAGTAGTAAAAAGATAAATAACAAGGATACCGAACTCCGGCAAAAATTCAAAAGGGAAAGTCACTCATCAAATTGCAAAATCAAAATCAATATCCAAATAGCGAAAATTTGTATAGCCGTTCTCTGATACTGGCATTTAACAGTTCTACTTATCGAAGATGTCAGAGGGAGTAATCTTGTATTTCTCTGTATGACATGTTTTAGACCAATAACGAAGGGCAGGTATTGTAGTGTTGACACCAGACGAAGCTTTTACAAAAAAATGGGCATACAAGCTAATCATTTAAAATCTGATTAAAAAAAAATACCCTCATGTGCTTTTTCAAGATATATATGGGTCAAAAAAAATTAACGGTACCAATTTTCTTGCACCAGATGCGCATTTCGTCAAAATTATACATATTTATTTGTCGATTAAAAAAAATTTACTTTTGTTTCAAAAGTTATAAATGAAAACATTTTTTTCTGAAAAAAAAACTCAAGTTTATTAAATTTTTATGAGAAATTGTTACAATTTTCAAACTTAATTTAGCTTTACGACATATATACATGTATAAAAAAGAGGTGGATGTTCTCACTATCAAGTAAAATGAAATATATCGGTGCAAAAAATATTTACAACATATGTCGCTTTATGACGTCTAAAAACTTCTAAGTTAAACATTTTACGTATGCGAAGTTATTAGTTCTAATGAAAGCACAGTATTCAGGAAAGAAATTTCAAAACGGCTATAATTATGATTAAAAAGTCCGTCCGAGGGTGGAACTGTCAGAAAATTATTAGGGCGTTGAAACAATAGATTTTTGCCAAATTTGTAATTTATAGATTTAAATTCAAAATAGCAAATAAAATAACTTACCACTTAGACAATCAGCGTACTCAAATGAATGTTATTCAGTCTTTAGTTTTATACTATGAAAAATATCATGTTAATAGTCCCAGCAATTTGACCAAATTACCAATATTACAGTAATAACTTTGAAGAGCTTAATACATCTATTTATGCAAATGGTAAGTTTATTTATGAGCAAATTCACGTGGAACAATATAAATCGGGTAATTGTACATAACTGCGATGACTCATTTAAAGTCATATGAAACGAGTGACTGGTGAAAAATAATGTTTATCCAATTCTTAAACCAATCTATGTATAATTCATAAACTTAGTCTTCTGTGCACGATTTTATCATTTTTATGCAAATATATCGTAGAATCGTCAATTTTTTCTCTCTCTGTCTGTTATGATTTAACAAATATGGTAGCTCATTAAATGCCGTGTTTTGACTCCGGGGTTTTTCGATTGTCACCTTCTAGTAAACAATCAACAAACAAGCTTGGATATTGAGCACGTGTTTAACATGTACAATCAGATAATAGTTTATTTCCGTGACAGATCCATGCGTATTGCGATCAACGGATTTCATCGAGAAGGTTTACGCTATGGTCACTTTGCATACGGAAAATATGTCGGCGAATTGCTTCCTGGAAGCAAGCAATTAAAAAAAGTAAACTTCTTCTAAATGTGGACAAGTTAAAGATTTTTTTTCAGAAAAAAGTATATGTACATATTCTAAGGCTTTTCTACCTCAGCACGGCCGACACTCGGCTAACCGAGAGATTGGTCGGTTAATCTATACTGAGTATGCGGCTATATGGGCGATTGGTCTGTTAATCGGGTTGGTTATACGTCTGTTAAGAGTAAAACGCACATTTTAATGTTAAACTCTATTAAATGTACAGATTTTTGGCAAATTATAAGAACCAAATCAAAAAAAGAAAAGATTCGGACAAAATTATATTTATCATAGAACATTTTCCACCCTTAAAAACATATCATATTCTGCGCAGTTTTCAGTAAAACTAAAAGGCGTCGCGCAAGTATGTAGTATTTAGGCTTATACGCATAGCAATTTTTTTAATAAAAGGCGAAAAAAAAAACATTTTAGATATCATTTAAAGGACACAAAACAGTACTTTGGTTCTAAAAAATAAATTGACATTAGTAAATATTTCATAATATTGTAATATAACGTGAATAATACCACGTTTTAGTGAAAATTATGGTAATAAAGTCTGTTAATGGGTTGGACAATTGAAATCAGTTAAGAGTTATTTAGCCACGACAATAGTTTTGCTACCTTTATATTATCCCATTGAAAAAGTTAAGAATGAGATGTTCTTGATTCAAAAAAAAAAATGACAATACGGTGAAACAGTATCCTTCTAGTAAGAGCATTTTTATTTTGACTTTATTTGCATTTTATTGAAGAGTGTGCCACTTCAATATATGCTGGAATATATATATATGAATTTTTTATTAACGTTTCCAATCAGCCTTAATTTTTGCATCTGTTCAAAGTAGCACGTTCTCAAATCCGACTGAAAGTGTCTTTTAAATACAACACAGGGTACATATAACGTGTTGTCGTTCTCATATGCACATGATATTTGTCACTGGACGTTAAACCCTAATTCGTCAGCATCATCCAGTTGGTTCTTTTCTTCTATTACTTAATCATATGGTGTTTACAAATCATTCTAAAGAAGTAAATTGAAAGGAGCGAATACAGCTACATTTTGTTATCTTAAGATTTAATTCATTTTATTCCGTTTAGTGTCTTTCTACATAAGCGCAGAGATTAACTGTAGTTGTCCGCATGTAAACTTCTAGCATTTGTTAACAATATGAGTACATCGCAATCCGTTACTGTTTCAACACCAAGGTGTTTTCTCTCTCTTTTTTAGCAATGCATCACTCTCTACTGGTCCGAGTACACAGTTATTTCGTAGTGCATTTCTTTTAGACAATAAATGAAAATTAAAAAAAAAAAATCCCACCTGCGCTTTCTCAATAATATGTTTACAGTGTGTTGTACTACTTTTGAGACAAATTATATCAAAATTATAGAAAACTTCATCAGCTCTAACTCAAAATATGGACAGTTTTATGTTAAGGGGGTCTTGAAATCTTTTGACAGCTTCCGAAGTGCTAATTTTGTACCTTTTTTCAGCTGGACCTAATCACTACTTTACATTAATATTTATGACCCAATTTCTTTTACAGTGTCATTTCACCCCCTACTTGCTATATGAGAAATAAAACATGGAGAAATAAATTTGGAAGGGGTATAACAAAAATTGGCAAGTAACACACTGTCCACACTAAGGACTATATTCGAAAATCAAAGGACGATAACTGTGTACTCGGACCTACTGTCCTTATCTATTATTCTATATTCTGCGTCTCCATCCAGATTCTCGTGTATACCATGAGGGTCCAGATTGGGGTGGTGTGTATTTCTGTATTTTTCAAATTGTTGTGTCACTTTTCTCTACATTTTATTTATCTTACTCATAATTCTTTCTCTATTCTTTATATTTTAGCATCCCAATATATTTTACTTACTGATGTTTAGTTACATTACGACGTTTATGTCTGATTTATATACTGGTTACCAATGAAGATGACAAATTGGTGTCATTCATGACAATTAAACAGAATCCACATGATATATGTGACCATTCTTGGATGAAATTATTATTACTTTATTACTACCCTTTTTTTAAACTATTTTGATCAATTTTCAATTTCCATTGTCTAAATTGTTCGTTGTTCATGTGTTGTTTCCGTATATTTTGTGTTTCATTGCTCATGTGTTGTTTCCGTATATTTTAGCCGCTCGTCTTGAGCCTACCCATTTGATCCGATAACACCCCATATAGCAATAACATTATTCCTTTATTGCCATTCATATTTCTTAACAGACCAAATAACAGACCGGGTTTTATACATCCGACCCATTAACAGACCAGGTTTTAAATAAAGATTGAATTATGTCACCAAAATACAGATTTTCGTGTAGATTTTTCGCACAATGATATCAATATAGTAAACAAACATAATGCCTGTATTTTTTCGATGTTCAAAATATTGCATGCAAGTAAATTCAACCAACGTGTCATTTTGTGTACATTTTGTGTGTGTAAAATGTGTAAATTTATTGATGAGTAACACGCCTTTTCATTTTATAGATCGTACATCGAAGCTAGAAAAATAATAATTGCACCACTGGATTCAGTACATTAAATTGTTTTGTTAGACATGAATAATTTTTATGATAAAAATATATTTAAAAAGTTTTACAATGAAACATGCTGAACTTTCAATGATTTTCTCGATAACACCTGATTAACAGACGTTAGCCAACCCGAATAACAGACCAAACGCCGATATAGCCGCATACTCAATATAGATTAACCGACCAATCTCTCGGTTAGCCGAGTGTCGGCCGTGATCAGGCATAGATTACCTTAGCTGTATTTGACAAAACTTTTAGGAATTTTGGTCCGTACTGTTCTTCAACTTCGTACTTTATTTGGCCCTTTTAACTTTTTGGATTCGATCGTCACTGATGAGTCCTTTGTAGACGAAACGCGCAAATGGTGTATATACAAAATTTAGTCCTGGTTTCTATGATGAGTTTATATATTAAGTTTAATGATGAAAACTATCCATTTTTGTTATAAAAAACATATGTATCATTTTTTTGTAATTTGAGGTTTTATATGACCTTAATCGAGGAGGAATACAGTGAAAATCCGAACCTAAAAACAATTGTTTAAAAAAGTAAGATACTAAAAAGTTAATCACATAAAAAAACGAACCCGAGGAAAATTGATAACTTATCAAATGACAAAATCTAAAGTTCAAACACATGGATAACAACTGTCATACATCTCTGACTTGGACAGACCTTTTCTTATGTAGAAAATGTGAATTGAACCTGGTCGTAAGATAGCTTAACCTCTCACCAGAAGGCAAAAAACGTTCTGTCCATAGTAATAAAATATGGGCAATGGGAAGAAAATAGTGTTCATTTATATAAAAGAGAGAAGGCTTCCAAAACATCTGTACTTCAAATTCTTTCTCTGGCATCACTGACACGTTCATCACTGCAAACAAGTTCTTTCAGTTGTCTTTGGGAAAACCTGCCGTCAAGGATACCCCACCAAGAATGCATTGTTGTAGCTAAAGGTCCAAAATGGGTAATAGCAATTCTAGTTGTTGCTGTCACTGACACCTGTCTTCCTGGTTGAAATAGCCCGTTTATAATGCACTTGCATTTGAATATGAAAATAGTGTTAAATCAATTAAACAATACTAATTCTTAGTTTCAATAATTTCATTTGAAAATTAATTTAAATCTTTATTTGTCATATAAATAACATTATACTCGTGACATAAAAAAAAGTAATAACAACAATAAAATAACTGAGTTGTACACACACATATCTATATATATACAAGTAAAACTAACTAAGAGTCCCCTGTCCTCAGCTCTAAGGTTTAACAAGTTGGACATGTTCTATTGTCTCGGGGTATTTTTAGATATCTGCCCTTCTCAATGAGCAAATTATGGTCACTAATTCTAATTTTTGTAAATAAACGTCTAGTTTCAAAATTTGGATATCTTAGATAAAAATTCTTGGTCTTGTTTGACTTTGCTATTTTTGTCCAGAAAAAAGTTTATTTTCGTTCAAACTGTTTATTTTATTTTCCAGTAATTTTGAATAAAAGTTGTTTGTAATATTCTTTATCCAATAACAATATATAAATTTGTAAATACATGGACATTTATGATTTGAACCTCCTTTTAAGATTTGGTTGGTTCCGCCCCTGCAAACTATTCCCTATGAACTGTAGCAAAACTTAAAATATTATAGAACAATTAAGTTTTACTAAACAGAAAAAAATTAAATCTGTAATAAATACATAATTCCAGTGTACATGGTGTATTTGAATTAATAATTAAAACACTGCAAACATGAGGAAAATTCAAGTTTCATACCTCTGTTAAAAGTTCATGCATGATATCAAACCATGTACATAGGCATTTTTAGTTTTAAGCATGTTGTTCGGTGTGAGCCGTGTCGAAGACCGGACTTTGACCTTTAATGGTTAACTTTATAAATTTTGACTTGGATGGAGAGTTGTCTCATTTGCACTTATACCACATCTTCTTAGATCTATATACTTTTACTTGTATAGTATGAAAAGCAGAAACAATAAATTACAACGGAGAGGATATGTATTAGATTACATTTTTTTATGACGATTTCTGATTTGGTGAAATAATGTACTGACTATCATGCTATCAAAAAAGATAATTTATTTAATTAAAAGAATATGTACAATTTTTTAACATGTTGGTTACCACTTACAGTACAACTACTTCTATCAGTAAGTAAGCAGGGATTTCCTCTGGATGATATGCTTAGAAAATGAACAAATTCTTTTAATGAGAAAAAGAATGTAATGCCAACTAAATTAATGCTTTGCAATAAGTGGCTAGTTTAAAAGACAAACTCCAGAACCAAATATATCAATAAAAATGTTTACCTATTCTATTACATAGGTAAAACAGAACTAATCCAGTAATACGATGGAACTGAAAAGTCCATCTCATTTCCAAGTAAAGACAGAAAACGTGGCACTAACCATAACTCGTCCACGGTAATATCATCACACTGGAGCAAGACTGCAATGCACAGTAACATTTACAAAAACTGTACAAGATGAGAGATTTAAGGACATACAGTATGTTTGAACATAATATTAGAACCCAACTAAGAAACTGTTGACTGTTGATTCATATTTCGGTTAGAACATTTGAAATTTTGCAAATGAATGAATGCATTGACTGAATGTACATGTAGCAATACAATCTGCAACAAGTCATTTATTTATAATATAAACAGGTAGATAAAAGACTTTGTTCTAAAGATAAGTTCAAAATATTCTCAAAAAACCTGGAAACAATGATTCGGAAGATAATAAAAACCTAAAAAGCAAATCACTAGATAAAGTTAATGTGAATAATCTTATAGACAAACTTTTTATCAACAGGAGCTCCAGAAAATTATAGAATATTACTACAATCCCAGTTACAAAATTGCAATTCTGACCTAGACATACACCAAAGAAGGTGTGATAGTAAAATTATCTTCATGTTCCACTAACGAATTGTCCATTAGATTGACTAAAATTCTGTCCGCAGTGAAATAGGGTCTTCAGAAATACTGTGAAACTGTTTACTCGCGTTATGGTATTAACCATTTGTGAATTCTTAAAAATTCTAAAGAACTTCTAGGCAATTTTAAATCTCAGTCTTTTTCTGAAATTAGTTCTATCAAAACTTTTGATTTTTCAACCCTGTATACCACCATTCCCCATGTGAAATTCAAAAATCGCCTAGAAGAAATAATCCACAATGCCTTCAATATAAAAATGGTAGCATACGCTATAAATTTATTACTTTGGAATTTTATAAGGTATATTTCGTTAATAGTGACAAACTAACTAAAAGGTAAAACATGCTACACAGAAGAACAAGTGGTCAGTATGCTGGAGTTTTTTTTATCGACAACATATTTGTTGAGTTTGGAGGTAGACTTTTCCAACAAATTGTCGGCATTCCTATTGGAATAAACTGTGCGCCTCTTCTTATTTTCATATGAATCGGAGTTCCCCCAGACACTTGTCAAAAACGAGAGGATCAAAGAAGCCAGATTATTTAATTTCACTTTCAGATATATTGATGATGTTCTTTCCATAAACAATCCGAACTTTTCTGATTGGGTTCCATTAATATATCCCTCAGAACTCGAGATTAAAGAAACAACAGACACGGCTTCCTCCGCTTCATTTCTAGACTTATATCTCGAATTTGACTTACACATTCATCTCAGTACCAGAATCTATGACAAACGAGACGATTTTAATTTTGAAATTATAAATTTCCCCCACCTTAGTAGCAATATACCAACTTCACCTGCATATAGGATATATATTTCCGAACTTTTTCGATATTCAAAAGCTTGCAGCTCCTACTCATACTGTGAAAAACGTCATCAGTGTCTGAGTAGAAAGTAGATGAACCAAGGGTATGACCTTGTTGACAAATATTCCGTATCAACTTCACAAATTATTCACGATGGTCTTGATGAATAGATTCTGCGTACGATGTTGTTTATCATCTTGACGAAGTGTTTTATAGTTCTTTCATTTATCTTGGTTCTATTATTAATATTACTTTTACTGTTGAATGGTTTTATGTGATATCCGTTTGACGTGGGTCGGTACTTATACATCTCGTCAATGTGTTTGTATTGTCTTTCAATTTTTTGGTAATGTGTTTGGTATATGCGACTTTTTGTATTTCTTTGGTTCTTATAACGTGACTCTGTACTTTAAAAGATCCCGTCAGTATGATATTGTTCTATTTTATGTCATTATGATATATTTCTATTATGCATTACAATATACGTTGAACCACAAACGTCAAAATCATTCAATTGCGTATTGAATTAACTATGTGTGGATTCTTATAAATTCTATATATAACTTTTGGACTAGTTAAAATCTCGGTCTATTTCTTAAATTTATTCTTACATACTTTTGATTTTTTAACCCTGTATACTAACATTGCCTAGGTAAATTTTAAAGTTGTTTGTATGCACATTAAAGTTGTTTGTATGCACATTGAACGACAAATCTATGTGACGTATAAAATTTTCTGACGTCAGACACACAAATGAATGAATGTGTTTGTAGATAGATGTTTTTGTGTTCTGTTAAATTGTTCCTTTTAAAATTGTTATACGATGATGACTGATGTACCCATATTCTGACTATTTTATTTATTGTGTCTGTTTAGTTAATGCATCAATGTAAACTAGAACACACCCGCGAAATCGCGGGCATATACAGCTTAGGCCACACCAATTTAATTTCTTGTTCTACAGATTTTTGGACTCCAAAAATTGGGGCGAGCGAGCGATTTGAAAATTTTAATAAAAAAATATTTGTTTTGCAAATTTTTGAGGCGAAGCTTGAAAAGTAAAGGCGAGCGATTATTTTTTTTTTGAAAACATAAAATAGTAGGTTTTGACAATATTAAAACTTGATTTATCACTTGTACTTTGGCATTTCTTTAATTTATGAAGTATTTTTCCTGTTCACCAATAAATAATTGAATAATTAGATTTGGTATATGTATGTGTGCCAATTAATGAGACAATTCTCCATCCAAGTCATAATCAGGTTGGGAACAACCCCTCAATTTTATAAATATCCTTTGTATGAGGGGTCAATATAAGTTGCAATATATTTTTTTGTAAATAAAACTTTTTAGTACAAAAGAGCTCTTATTTTCCCAAAGAACTATATATCTATCTGGTATTAAATGGTCAAAACATGCCCAAGAATTTTGTAATATTCCTGGACTTAGGCCATGTTAACACATTTACTTTAATATTATTGAAAATAAATACTATGCAAATCCTTGGTATTTCTTTTTTACAACAGTAAAATGACCCCATATGTGCTCTGTCTGAGGGATAATAGCAAATACAGGTCATGATAGTACGTACGGCAGGGGTTTGACCCAGACCAAACAGCAAGCTATAAGGGACCCCAAAATTATAAGTGTACACAATTCGAACAAGAAAAACAACGATCTAATTTATATATTATATACAAACGGGAAAATACCAAATAATATTTATGAACATCAACCAACGATATCTAACTGCTGAACGACAGGCCCCTGAATCAATCAGGACAGGTGCATAAACATGCAGGGGGTATGGATAGTTTTGTATCGCCAGCATATTGCAGTTGAAGGCATTTCTTTCCGAAGTTCTTTGAAGTTTATTACTAACAACGAACATATTTTGATAGGGAATGTAAGTAAGGGGGAAGGAAACCAATGTTTTGTTCTGTACAGGTATTTTCTTCTGTTTTCTATTTATATCGGAGCACTCCAATTTGGGATAAATGGGTTTCATGCTGAATCAAATATTATCACAGACATGGACACAGTGTACTTGGGTGCTTATATGTTTAAAATCGTTATAAATACAGGTTAGATTGTGATTATAAAAACTGTTTATAATATTTACAAAAAAAAAAAAAAAAAAACGGTGCGGGAAATGGACACGATTACATTTCCGGATGCGGGAAGCGGGAATATAAAAAAAATAAAAAAATTCTACTTTGAAAAAAATAGGTGCTGGCGGGTCCGTCGAACAAGGAATTAAATTGGTGTGGCCTTATGGACTGTTGTAGGATGATTTTTTTGTAAAAGATATTATATTATGTATGGAGAATTTCATAAAAGGTATCAAAAGCCCTCTCCCTTTTTCCAAAGTCCGATATTTGTTTCCTTTCTGTTAAATTCAATTATTTCTCTTGTGTCTGGCCTCAGACCACAATTATTCTTCTCCTTTGCTACAATGCTTCCTTTGGTAAAAGTTAATCAAATTAACAATTTGCACCGTTTCAAACCTGAAATAAATGGAAATGCTTATATATAGACCATTATTAGTCTAATAAAATATGCATCTAGGACAATCTATCAGTGTTTTTTTTTTTCTTTTGAGAGCCTTATTAACATGCCAATGGTAGGATATGAATCATGTATAAATGACTAAGGATAATTTGAAGGGTGATCGATCGGAGGGGTCCTGATCCCGAAATCCCGGGTTTAAAACCATGAAATCCATAGATGAAGAATTTAAAGAAATGCATATACCGAAATCGAAAAATACATTCCTGGATCCCGTAAGGATCAATCCCCAAATCCCGAGCTTAAAAACAACCGATCCCGACGCCCCGAAAAAGGCCCTGCCTACTTCTAATCTCTACCTTACTTTCATTTTTGCCAAATCACTATTTTCCCTTTCAACAATAATTTTTTATGCCCCATTTGTGGGCATTATGTTTTTAGTCTGTACATCCGTTCGTTTGTTCGTCCGTCCGTCCGTGTCTGTTCCGCTTCAGGTTAAAGTTTTTGGTCGAGGTATTTTTAGATGAAGTTGAGCATTTTTTTCTTATTTTAATATATATGCTAGTGGTATGACCCCTTAATTAGTAAACATTTCAAAGAAAACAGTAGACAGAATCAGGGCCGACTTTCTATACTAATATACTAACATAGAAAGTCCCTGACAGAATACAGAGAGTCTCTATATATTAAAGTAGTATAATCGTAGTTTACCTGTAGATAAACGCGAAAAATAATTGTCCTCTATAAGGAGGTATAATAGTTTTGGTTCTTGCGATCTAAACACCATGATATGGAGAACGCTCTGATTGGCGTATTTATTTTTCATTTTTGTTATATATTATACGATTGGTTGTATTTGTGCATCTTTCAAACCGGAAGTCTTATCTATGACTAAAAGTCAGTCCGATGACAGAATCATATCCGGACTCCTTTTTTGTCGTTTTTCTCCCAAAATAACTCAATCTGAATAATCATAAGAATGGATGACAAATGCGACTATGCATATTACCTATAGGACACAGAGGCATGATGCTTGATTTTTTGTGGAAGGAAGAGAAGCGACACACAAAATGAGGTCTTCTCGTTTAATAGTATAGATATAACGGAATTTAATGAGAAAAAATGAGTTAAACAAAAACGTTGAATTAGCCATAATAATATAACATAGATGAAAAAGGCAGCAGATCGTCAACTGGTCAGCAATTTTCGACATAGAGAGGGTGGGGGGGGGGGGGGGGGAGCTATTACTGGACAAGATGATATTGAAAATCCACTTGTAGGTGATGCCTGGGAATTTGTTGGATTAGTTGACATTGGTCAGACCAATAATGCAAAAAGCACTATCACAAATGGTAAAAAGGAAGTGAAACTGGCAACATTGTTTATAGTTTACTTTTGATGCATACAAAGGATTTAGATGACCCATGGTCTTTATGCATCAAACAAAGAAACTACCCATCAATTGTTTGTAATGGATGATGGGGATGGGTTGATTTTTTGAATGAGCATGGTATTGAAATTGACTAATGTTTGATGGAGCTACATCAAATCTTTGTCTTACAAAACTGCTTCTTGGTGATAATAAAAGGGTCTCAAATTTTCTTGCCACTGACATTTCTGATAAAAAAAAAACATCAAGTAAAGATATTAAACATGTTTTAAATTTTTTCAGAAATAGTGTGTTTAATCCAGTAAAAAACATTTATCGAAGTCCTTCAGGCAGGTATCTCATTCTTAATAATCGGCCTATAGTATGGAACCAATTTGAAGAAGCATTTAAATTCAACTTCACTGGTGTATTTCGCATGCATAGACCAAAAAAGCAATTAAATTCAGTGTTTAATCCAGTAAAAAACATTTATCGAAGTCCTACAGGCAGGTATCTCATTCTTGATGATCGGCCTATAGTATATGAAACCACTTTGAAGAAGCAATTAAATTCAGTGTTTAATCCAGTATAAAAACATTTATCGAAGTCCTACAGGCAGGTATCTCATTCTTAATAATCGGCCTATAGTATGGAACCAATTTGAAGAAGCATTTAAATTCAACTTCACTGGTGTATTTCGCATGCATAGACAAAAAAAGCAATTAAATTCAGTGTTTAATCCAGTAAAAAACATTTATCGAAGTCCTACAGGCAGGTATCTCATTCTTAATAATCGGCCTATAGTATGGAACCACTTTGAAGAAGCATTTAAATTCAACTTCACTGGTGTATTTTGCATGCATAGACACCAGACAAAAGAATATATCAACATAACAGGTGCAAGTACGGGGATGTGCTTAGTTTGATGAAATCATATCAAGCAACATTGGAAAACCATGCTAGATTAAGTTGTACAGTTGAACCACTTGAAAATACATCATAGCTGGTTGAAATTTTCCACGATAAGGGACGACATCAAAAGTTCAGTGTAGAATAACAAACTTTTAGATTTTTCACTGTTTTTATCTGAACGACATTTTTGATCAGCTTTAGTCAGTTCGACTGTTCTTCAACAAAAAGGTACAAGGATTATATTTTAATACGCCAGACGTGCGTTTCGTCTACATAAGATGTTAAAAGCCAAACAAGTATACAAATGAAGAGCATTGGCGACCGAGAATTCCAAAACATGACCAGACAGCATATTGCTCACCAGTAAAAAACATCTTATAACACAGGAAACACGTGATGACTTAAAAAGTTCCTTGATTGGATTAGTTTCCCTTTGTAAAATGTGTTTAGGATTTAAGGAAACAGTTTTGCACCTGCTTTTCTTAATTCAGACCTACTCGAAACCCACTTTTGTCAACAGAGAGGTATATGTAATGGACAGCTAATCCGACAATTCAGCAGTATGGACCACCAAACAGTGCAATCATCCTTGGACAATGTACTGATGTACAAAAAATATTTTCCACAACAAAAGCTAGTATATTCTTTAAGACTACCACACCATGTCCATTACATAAACAACAAACGAAGCATAAAAATCGAATATGATGGACTGTTTTTATCTGAACGACATTTTTGATAAGCTTTAGTCAGTTCTACTGCTCTTCAATAAAAAGGTACAAGGATTATATTTTAATACGCCAGACGTGCGTTTCGTCTTCATAAGAAGTTAACAGCCAAACAAGTATAAAAATGAAGAGCATTGGCGACCGAGAATTCCAAAACATGACTAGACAGCATATTGCTCACCAGTAAAACACATCTTATAACACAGGAAACACGTGATGACTTAAAAAGTTCCTTGATTGGATTAGCTTTCCTTTGTAAAATGTGTTTAGGAAAAGGAAACAGTTTTGCACCTGCTTTTCTTAATTCAGACCTACTCGAAATCCACTTTTGTCAACAGAGAAGTATATGTAATGGACAGAATACTTATCCGACAATTCAGCAGTATGGACCACCAAATAGTGCAATCATCCTTGGACAATGTACTGATGTACAAAAAATATTTTCCACAACAAAAGCTAGTATATTCTTTAAGGCTACCACACCATGTCCATTACATAAACAACAAACGAAGCATAAAAATCGAATATGATGGACTGTTTTTATCTGAACGACATTTTTGATAAGCTTTAGTCAGTTCGACTGTTCTTCAACAAAAAGGTACAAGGATTATATTTTAATACGCCAGACGTGCGTTTCGTCTTCATAAGAAGTTAACAGCCAAACAAGTATAAAAATGAAGAGCATTGGCGACCGAGAATTCCAAAACATGACTAGACAGCATATTGCCACCAGTAAAAAACATCTTATAACACAGGGAACACGTGATGACTTAAAAAGTTCCTTGATTGGATTAGCTTCCCTTTGTAAAATGTGTTTAGGAAAAGGAAACAGTGTTGCACCTGCTTTTCTTAATTCAGACCTACTCGAAATCCACTTTTGTCAACAGAGAAGTATATGTAATGGACAGAATACTTATCCGACAATTCAGCAGTATGGACCACCAAATAGTGCAATCATCCTTGGACAATGTACTGATGTACAAAAAATATTTTCCACAACAAAAGCTAGTATATTCTTTAAGGCTACCACACCATGTCCATTACATAAACAACAAACGAAGCATAAAAATCGAATATGATGGACTGTTTTTATCTGAACGACATTTTTGATAAGCTTTAGTCAGTTCGACTGTTCTTCAACAAAAAGGTACAAGGATTATATTTTAATACGCCAGACGTGCGTTTCGTCTTCATAAGAAGTTAACAGCCAAACAAGTATAAAAATGAAGAGCATTGGCGACCGAGAATTCCAAAACATGACTAGACAGCATATTGCCACCAGTAAAAAACATCTTATAACACAGGGAACACGTGATGACTTAAAAAGTTCCTTGATTGGATTAGCTTCCCTTTGTAAAATGTGTTTAGGAAAAGGAAACAGTGTTGCACCTGCTTTTCTTAATTCAGACCTACTCGAAATCCACTTTTGTCAACAGAGAAGTATATGTAATGGACAGAATACTTATCCGACAATTCAGCAGTATGGACCACCAAATAGTGCAATCATCCTTGGACAATGTACTGATGTACAAAAAATATTTTCCACAACAAAAGCTATTATATTCTTTAAGGCTACCACACCATGTCCATTACATAAACAACAAACGAAGCATAAAAATCGAATATAATGGACCATTCATTTAGAAAATTGCATCACAGATAATTGCATTCCTAAATCATATATATAATTATATACATATCTGCAAATACATCCGTCACCAAACAGAGCCTTCCAACGGTGGTAATATCCACGACGTGTAGGGTCTATAGGATGTAGGCTTTTCATTTACAGTTTTACTCAACTTATAGTCACCTCTTGATACATTCTTAATAACAATTTATCCTGAACAATCATGAACTATTTGCCACTGAACATTAATAAATCAACAATCAATCAATCATAATTTACCGTAACAATATTGTCTAGAAACATTGAACATGCTTTTATTTTTAACAAATGACTGAGCTTAACCATTTGTGCTGTTTTTCAGAGCAGAGGACCAGCATTGGATAAATGTACAAAAATATGGAGGTAATAAATGTATATACACAGAACAGATTTTTCGAAAAACTTACTACGTGAAAAAGGGTCAGACAAAGGCTTATGGAATTTACTTGAATTGCTAAATTGGTATATTGCTACTAAAATGGGAAATTGATAATTTTGTACAGATCCTGTCCTAAAATAACCGTACAGGTCAAATTCGAGGAACAAGTCTAAAACTGAGACGGGGTATAAGTGTCTGTTGTTTCTTCAATTTCTAGTTTTTGGAGAGATATTTGAATGGAATGGTAGTCTGAGAGCAAGAAGACCTTTTTTCAAAGATGATTTAGTTGGAGGTAAAAATAACAAAGAAAGTTTTAACTTATTAGTCATTACTCTGAAAATGAAGCCTGTTATGTAATTGTTTAATTGCATTAATCATTCATTTGCTCATAATTCATTATGGTTTTAAATTGTCTTGAGATAGTAGGTCGAGCTGAACTGTTGTTACTTGGCATCTAGAAAGCACAATTAAAAAAGATATTGAAAATGTCAGATAAAATCCACAATCATATTAACAACAACCACAAATACACCAACCAGCAGTTACCTCAAGTCTTCAACATTAGCATCAGAGTTGGTGTTATTGTCATTATGGATTATATTCCACTTTTTGGCAGAAAAATGCTCGAGTACCAGCTGAAAAGATTGTTATTGATGAAGGAAAAGTGAATGATGTTTAGAAGATGTTGGGCAACATGGAGTTCAAGATGGAGTTTTTGAAGATTTGCTTTGAGTCAGACATGTCAGAGGAGGAAGATGACGAAGAAGATTAACTTTAATAAAACCAACGACATGTTTATTTATGTTTCATTTATTCACATTGTTGCAGGAAATGGTATCTAATTAAATAAATAGTTTCGTTTTTAGATCAATTTTTAGTTTTATATCAAATTCTTTAATAAATGACTAAAAATAAATATGGATGATTTGGATAAATTGGTTTTATGTCTTTCGTGTCCGTCAATTATGCAGTATGCTGCTCCATTTGTTAAAAAGTCATGGTCACTGAGGAGGGTGGACTAAACAACTGGATGATAGATATATATATGTATATAATGTTTTGTTCTTTTGTTGTTCCTTTTGTATGATGTATTGTGTTGATTAATGTATACCTTCAACCCCATTAAGGGAACAAATGTGCATTTATTCAATAAACTGATTAAAACTAAAACTTAACACATAGTCGAACATGCACATTAGCCGGCAATGTAGCTTTGTTTGTACGGATTTTGTTTAAGCTATTGTATCAAATACAAACAAGGTGACTCCTACGATTTGTTGTTCAATAAAATTTTTATTGAAGTCATGCAGGACAAATGATTCGCAAAATCTCATCCTTGTCAAATTATATGTTTATCATGTTTATTGTATGCGTGATTACCCGAGTGCTCATTTATTCTAAATTTTTCTGAAAGACACTCGAAATAGTACGATTTTCAAAAGACACTATTATTTGATATTTTTTCCGCCGGAACAACAACATAACTTATTAATAAGATGATTGACATTTCATAAGTCTAATTGAAAACCCCTTTCAAACCTATGATTACGTTTGATAAAAAATGCTATTTTATATTACGTGTTCATTTAAAACAAATGTCTTGGTAGCGCAGCCTAAATACAACACTTAACAACATTATCCAAAATGACCAAGCAAAAGAAAAAGTATATATTGACAAAACGCATTTGTAATATATATAATTATCAGTTTCAAACATTTACTGGTCAGATTTTTATCAATATTTATAGTCCTTATTCATTTTTTTTTAGTCTTAGTATTAAGAGAAATTAAATGTTAAAACGGCATAAGCTTTTATGTCGTTTTCCATTTTTTGATAAAATTGGACTCATGGAGATAAACATTCACGAGTATTTTTTTCTCGACATAAATGTTCAGTTATCAAAAAGACTAGTAAAAAGCGATGAGAGCCTCCTTTGTCTGTATAGTGTTGTTAAAAACCTCCTCAATAACGTTGCTTCATTTACTGTCATTACCTTCAAACTCGTGCAAATATTCCTCTGTATTTCTTTTTGTTATTTTCTTCCATTCATCAGATGTTACATATATGCTACTCTCACTAATGGCCATGGCGTTAACGTTCAGTTTATTTTCGATTTATGAGTTTGATTGTCCCTCTGGTATCTTTCGTCCCTCTTTTACTAATGTAATTCTAATTTCCACCCAGCACAAAGTGCAAATATGTATCTTACAGTCACACAATTGCATTGAAATTTGTAAGGTCAGGATTTAAACTAATTTGACCATCAACACACTTCAGTGCTCTTTTTTTTCCGTTATATGTATCACATATTGATTTGCCCTTAACAATGACCGGACAGGGATCACCTCTTCATAAATATGTGCCTAAGGCCCTTGTTCTCGCACAGTTTGGGTCTGGTCTTGATTTTAAGGTTGCTCATCCACTATTTTTGATAAGTTCTTTTTGCCCTTAATTGAATTAAATAGTTATAAGAAGATGTGGTATCAGTGCTAATAAGATAACTCACCATCCAAGTCACAATGTATAAAAGTGAACCATTAAAGGTAAAAATGCGTTCCTCAACACGGAGCCTTAGGTCACTCCGCACAGAAATCTATAGCGTGACTGACAAAACTCTAATGTAAAACCATTCAAACGGGAAAACCAAAGGACTAATCTATAAAAAAAAACCCAAACAGGAACACTTATGAGCCACACCAACAAACGATATATATATATAAGCGAAAAGTTATATTTTGTAGGATTATAGTCTTCAGTCAATTTTTGTGGCAAAAATAATGATACAAATAACAAATTAATTTGGAAAAACTAGGTCTCTGTCAATACCACCATTCATGACGAGATCAGTTATGCAACAGGCAGGTGAAACTTTTACCATTACCAGAGAATACAGAACAAGCGGAAGGGACTCCCCCCTCCCCCTTTGCAAAAAAAAAAAGAGACAAGTAATGCAAAAACAACTAAAATTCAGCCTGGAAAAATATAGGGCAAAGGAAATGCTTTCCCCAAACGTCAAAAGAATAAAATATAAATGAAGTATATGCGAAATCATATTCAACAGTGCCGCAGACGAGGGTTTTCAGAAGAAGGACGCAAGCCGTATGGGTAGGATATGATATAGATGAATGCAACTTCTTGGCACATACAATGTATGTTCAGGTAGAAGAACCAACTTGAAAAAGTTACGAACAATCAAGTTTGTTGCCCAGATGACTAGGCACCTTCTAGGCATGACTAAAAAGTCCTAGTAAAAACAGTTAATTCACATTAACAGTCTGCAGCACTGTCCAGACAAATTATACACCAAAGATTATAGTTCTCATACTTTTATTTATTGGTTCACATTATACAGACTAAATATTTCAGTAGTATATTTTATGATAGTATGTATTTACCTTGTGATGACTTTGCAAGAGTTTTATTACAAATAAATTATATTTACATATTAAGCTAACGTACTGTATTATCATTAATGAAATATTTAAAAAAAATTATTATGAAATAAATTAGTACTGACACAATATACACAATATGGCACAACTTTTTGGCACTTTGTACTTGTTTTGCTTTATAAATATTTTGATACGAGCGTCACTGATGAGTCTTATGTAGACGAAACACGCGTCTGGCATACTAAATTATAATCCTGGTACCTTTGATAACTACTTCCTCTTAACATGCGTCACCTCCCTGATAATGTCCAACATTTTCCTGTCCTGCTCAAAAGTATATGAAGATTGTAAGATTTACATGACTTCTTCAGGCATCATACTTTCAATATATCAATTGACGGCTAGGATTCGCTGGTATCGCGAGTAAAGACGTGCATAAAATAGACAAAATAGTTTGTTTCCAACATCGATGATGGCATCTGGATTTCCATTTCTGCATCCAGTTCGAAACAGCATAATTGCACGCAAGAAAGTAAATATCATCTGCTGCATAAAGCAATAATTAGGATTTTCACGGCATCGGACCATACTAAATAATTTTCTACTGAAATGTCTCGTTGCGTTGTCTATCATATGGGACACCCAGTTCATCTGCAACTGTAATGTACATTTTCCAAAATTGACCAAAAACATCTATTAGTAGAATTTAATGATTCAGGAAAAATTTAGCCAAGTTTCATACATATACATGTATATTTAAGAACAAGCTCCCAGTTTATTAAAAAAAAGAAGCCTTACATGCATTCATTTCGATATGTAGTAGACCTGCCAATGTCAACTCAAATTCATGAGTGCTCACACTATCATGTAATATACTACATCTATGTTCCTATAGAAATGCTTCATGTCCCATCTATGCTTATTGCGTTTGTACAATGTAAGATCAATGAATCAACAACTGTATATATTCCACCCATCTCATTTGACAAATAGCCACTTTCTGTTATTTCCATCATATTGTTCCAAACTAGCTGTATGACCAATAGTCTAGTGAATCTGTATAAATTTGACCCTCACCTGAAAGTAATTGCAACAGAAGATTTTTAATTTTTAATATTTAGCATTATACCCCAAATATACACAGAAAAAATTCCCATAAAATCTTACTTGGGGAAGATTAAAAAAAATCACCATTTTAAAATCCTATGGAGAGTTGCATTGAAAAGGGAGAGAACTCTTGCAAAAAAGGCAGAAATATCAATAAAAATTGGTACAAAATTATAACTTTACCGCTTCTATTCACCAGAATGCATTGATTCTCGATTTTTAACGGTCTTTAGGGTATAACAAACAACTCTTAAAGTGTTTTCATATCTTTTATCAAGCTATAATCTAGATTTTGTAATTCATTAGTTTGACTGGACTACCATATTAAAAAGAATTTTAGATATGCTTTTAAAAGCTATTTTAATTCAACATGTCAGACTCACCTTGTCTTACTTTATATATATTTTTTATGTCAGGAAAGTGCTTGAAATGATTGATTTTTGACTTCGTTTGGGAAAAGATCTTCCAATTCGAGTTTCTTCAGTTTCAACCCTCTTGCTGCCGGAGGGACACATATGTCCATTGTTTAATTTATGCAAACTTCTCATCATTGTTGTATCTCTTTCAATTAAAATACAGAAGATTAAACAGTGTTATGTTTTTCTTCAATGGGTTCTAAATGTAACGTTCATAATGCCTTGACGTCATTCGATTCATTGTTTGGTATGTTACGTCACGGACGTCGAGCTGTCGTATTTTCTGGCATATGAAATGCAACCTCGAAAAACTGTAGGCAGCAAGAAGGTTAAGTACAGCTCAATTGCAAGAATTGTGCAGTTATGCTATGAGAGTGATTCATGGATATAAAAATATTGCATTATTTTATTAAAAATTCAAAATATAGGCTTATACAAAGATGTCAACCTTTTTTATGTGGTCATATGCATTGATAGAAAAAAAAAACAGAAATTTAATTAACAAAGTATTTGTCTGAGTGTAGTGCATTGCATTAAAAGTATGGCAAACACTTCAAATTTGGGAAAGTAAAAACCCTAGTATCCTTGTAATTATGACTGGTACTAAAATAAAGTTAATATATAAAAGAAAAAAAAATAGTAAAAGAAAATGTCATGTACAATGGATTTAAAGGTTACAAATTGCGATTAAAGTCAATGGACTTTTCTGAATTGAAAATGAAAATTATCTCCCTTGTTAAGATGGCGCTATATATTGCCATGACACCATCACAACAAGAATGACTGCCCCCAATGCTGCAGAAGAGAACTGTTCAATGCAAAAGTATTTTTGGAGGACTTGTGGTCATGCTGAATACTTCTCTTTAAAAAGTAAAATCACAAGAATACTGAACTCCGAGGAAAATTCAATCGGAAAGTCCCATGGCAAATCAAAATAACAAAACACATCAAACGAATGGACAACTACTGTCATATTCCTGACTTTGTACAGGCATTTTCAAATGTAGAGAATGTTGGATTGAACCTGGTTTAATAGCACTAAACCTCTCACTTATACGACAGTCTCATCAAAATCCTGTTATATTTACAACGATGTAAAAGACTGCACTAAAAGTATAACAGGGCATTTACGGGTCTGTAAGCAGGGTGAGAATGGTATATGAGATGAAGCAGTACTCCTCTTTAAGAGGGCTGGAATATGGAGCTGGTCAACCAAAACTGACAGAGGTTCAACTATTTGTCTAACTCAGACATGTGTGTTGCATAGGATTGAAACCTAGGCTGGAAGCGTGGGTTCCGGGGAATCCAGTCTTCCAGGAAGGAGACACCACAGCGTGTCATGACTGTTAGGATGTTTCAGCTAGCTCAGCTGAGTTGGGGCAGCCTATACAGATTGGGCACAGGTTTGTTTATATATAAGCTAGAATATTTTTTCAGACATTATATCTCTTTTGCAAAGTGAAAGATCCGAGCAAGACATAAATATATGACTTACAAATTACAAGTCGTATCGCCGTATAGCAATGATGCATGTAAGTAGTACAATTCACGTTAATGTCCTTGTAGGTTTGTGTGTTATTTTCCTGAGTAATCACAGATAGCACATTCCTCCTTAACTTTTGATTAGAAAATAGTTCATTCCTCCTTAACTTTTAATCCGAAAATAATTATATAAAATTAATGTAAATTAAAATGTGTAAAATAGATTTTGTTTACATGAACAAATTATCACAGACTCTGTCTTTATTACAAAAACAAATAAAGACAACATTCACATTCCCAATTTGTATAAACAAATTAAATTATCATAGTCACTGTAACACATGTGTAATGTTCACTTTTTTGAGTCGGTCTCATTTTGGTTTATCATTGGGTTCTTCTGCTTGATTGGGGGACTCATTTTTTTTTATCTGCTTTCATCGACTGTCTCCTTCATTTATATCATATCATATAAATTTCAATATTGTCTGTATTTCTCAGTTTATTCTCTTTTTGTGTCCTAATTGGTCTGTTTATTAGGGATTGATATTGTGATCTTCTTGCAGCTGGTGTTGAACGATTACATATTACTTTTCTTGTTTATTCGTCGATTTTCTTTTTGTTCTGTTATTTAGATGTGTTTTATTTTTCCTCTGTCCTGTTTTTAACTATACATCTTTTTTCTTTATCTGGTATCTTCAAATGATTTAGATATGTAAAAGAACCATTAGCTTTAATCTGTAACATGCCTAGCTCAATAAGTGTTGATTTGATTTCTCCCGTAACAACAATAAATTTTGTCTCTCTGACACAGGTCTCATTTCTTATTACAGTTGTAAATTCCTCCTTTATTGGTATCAAATTTTGCACTGTTCTTATTTTGATTGTGCTCCTTTATAACACTGGATTCCCATCCATCCCATTTACATCTGCTCCACCTTCATATCCACATCATCAATTTTTACTGTCACTATTTTTTTGCAATATCTGCTGTTTCATGTGTGGTTTATCCTGCACAATGATGTTCACTAAGACGCTTGATAAACGTTAATAGTTCAGGAATACAGGTGATCCCCTCTATCTTGTAAATAACGTCATAATGGCGCGCATAATTGACGAGCTTTTTTCCGGTGACGGATGAACTCGAAAGTGGTCTATTCGTAGCGACGTTACGTAATACGTTAATGTCCCGAAGTTTTGTGTGGTACTTTCCCGTAGTAATCACAGATATTACACAAAATAGGATGTTCCTTGAAGAGGGTTGTAAAAGGGGGGTGCTTGCACGAAAAAAACGTGAAATAAGACATAATTTCACGTTGAACGTGAAATAATTTCTGTTATGAACGTTGCACGAAAAATAAATACTTTTATTTGTACCTTTGGTGACTGAGTCACTGTTTTCTTTTATATATTATGTCTTTGTTTTACTTGATATTCCCGATTTGGTATACACATTTATGATATAATTGGTTTACGGCTTTTGAAAAAGTATTTCTTGACTATCGCTGCCAGTGTTTGAATTTTATTTGAAAAAATACCGAGCACGCAAAATAAGACTTTGAAAATCACGATGCACGTAAAATTAAATAAGCAGAACACGTTGAACGAGGCACCCGTCTTGCACGACTGAACGTCAAATAAAAAAGTAAAAACACGTTGAACGTGAAATAATAAACGGCGATCACGTTGCACGAAAACAACCCTTTGGTTGGCCGGGTCACCGGACACATTTTTAAAACTAGATACCCCAAAGATGATTGGGACCAAGTTTGGATTAATTTGGCCAAGTAGTTTCAGAAAAGAAGATTTTTGTAAAAGATAACTAAAACAGAATGTTCAACAATAATAGAGCAGGGATCTTTCCATTTATTTTTAATATGATCAAATGATGTTTTCCTTTTCAGTTCATTTTTGTGTTTGCCAATAAAGTCCTCCCATGTACTGTGTTTCAGGTTAATCAGGGGTTAAAACAACATGCACTGCTTCTTCATTTTGGTTACTACTCTTTCTCTTATGGACAGTTAGACAGTCCGAAAAAAAAATGTCCCTAGGTGGGCCATAAAAACTAACACAAAAAAAATGCTTGACTACAATTGTGAACGTACAACGAATATATTGTGACATGCTGATTAGATGTCATAAGTATATGAACTGACTTTACAAAAAACCTGAATATGTTACATATATATATTTACATTATATTAGTGTTAGAGATTATTGTTATTCCTTTCCAAGTGGTTTTCTTTCTTTTGCTTTCCTCATCAAGCGTGCTGTTCGTTCGAAATGGGCAGCTTCACATTAGGTAACTCCTCCCAATGAATCAATGGCCTTTTTCATTTCACTTGCTGTCTTCATATCATTCCCAGCAGTTACATGTGTAATTTTGCTCCTTAAATGGGCAATCTTTGCATCACAGTTAGCCTTTTCACCCTGTGACTCACTGAAGTATCTCCAATAAATGAATACATACAACAAAAGAGACTATTTAAAAAAATGAATCAACATTCCGGTGTCAGGCTTTTTAAACATATGTCTGTGATTCAGACTTTTTGTCCAATAGTAAATAAAGCCAACAGTAGTATACCGCTGTTCAAAACTCATAAACCCATGGACAAAAAACAAAATCGGGGTAACAAACTAAAACCGAGGGAAACGCATTAAATATAAGAGGAGAACAACGACATAACACTAAAATGTAACACACATAGACAAAATCCTACGAGAATAACAAATATAACATATATATATATATAACATCAAAACCAAATACATGAATTTGGGATAGACAAGTACCGTGACACGTCTTATCGCAATGTGAATTTACACTCAAAAATAAGAGAAAATAAACGACACAACGTTATAATGTAATACACACAGAAACGAACTATAATATAACAATGGCCATATTCCTGACTTGGTACAGGGCATTTTTAAAGGAAAAAATGGTGGGTTGAACCTGGTTTTGTGGCATGCCAAACCTCGCACTTTTATGGCCATGTGAAATATAACATCAAAATGACAACACAGGACTACAATATAAATAAATTGGAGAACACTATTGACAAAGAATCACACGAACAATTACCAACAAAAGGCAACAAGTTCAAAATTTTAATACGCCAGAAGTGTATTTTGTCCACACAAGACCCACGTGTGACGCCCAGATACAAAAGTTTGAAAGCCGAAACGAGTACAAAGTTGAACAGCATCGAGGACCAAAAAGATCAAAAAGGTTGTGCCAAAAACGGCAAGGGTTTTCTGTTCGTTACCAGAAAATCCCTATAATTTAGAATAATTATACTTTTGCAAACAGTAAATTTTATAAAATGAATATTCAAAAGATGTACATGATAAAACTGAAGTATTAACTAATTACAGGAAACAACTGAAATACATTTACATAACCAGACATTTGAAACACAAAAGTGGACACATCCGAATAAGGTTAAACCTCTACGCCAAGTGACGTCCTATTTGAAACCGAAAAATGACGAAAAAATGACGTCATTTGAATCTGCAAAACAGACCATCAAAAAATGAAAAATGACGTCACACAAGAATGAACAAGATAGAATTAGGATTGATCTAAGATTATATATTTGAACTAAATACTGATATTGCATTTAATAACAAAGCACATTTTAATACTTATTTATATCAAACTAAGGTAGCAATTAACTATATTATAAAACTATGTCCGGTTTGTTTATCTAACTTCAAACGTAAAATATCGTACTGATTACGTTGAACGAAATCAAATCTAATAAATGAAGGCGGTGATTAATTTTCTTTACCATAACACATAAATATAATAGAAAAGACGTCAACACATTGACAAAATCCGATGAGAATTACAAATATAACATTAAACATTTAAACTAAATACATGAATTTGGGATAGACAAGTACCGTACCACGTCTTATAGTAATGAGAGTTTACACTCGGCAAAACAGTCACAATCGGGAATAAGTCACGTTTGGTAATTAAAAGATTAGACGACATTATGACAAAACACAATCTACCATGTTGTAAAAATGTCCTTTGCTAGTTTGGTTAACGACACATCGTATGGATCCACCAAATCGTGATGGTGTCCATAAAATTTACGGAGTGTCAATTTTAATCTGTCCTCCTCATAACTTTGTTGGAGCAGTTTCTGCGTAAGGAGCACACTCCTGTATATGAAGTCCGTATAGTGTGAACAAGCACGAGAATAACGTATCAATTGTGATATGTAAACACCATACGAAGGGGCCGAGGGTATGTTACTGCTGAGAAATGGGAAATTGATAATTGGGAATTTGAAATCGTCCCGTTTAGCACGTTAAATTATACTTAAAATTATTGTAGGGTTTTGGCTTTCTTATATTAATTTTTTCGAACATTTTTACCTATTGTTAATTAAGTTAACGCAAAATATAAAATATGCATGTCTTAGACCAAGGACAATATATTTAAAGATAAATTTTACGTTATCAATGTGACAGATTTAGTTACACCTGAAGAACATTTCATACCAATAGTAAATAGTTGTCCTTCTGGTTTGTCAGTAAAATATTCCCTTACAATAAAATGCATGATGTCTTGCCTTTTCTCAGAGACATACAATGTAGTGATGACAAAGAATCTCACAGTGATAGCACCCAGCATTGTCGCTTCTTATATATGCAGTGGTTATCTCGGGAGAAGTTTGCTCTTTAATTTGATTGCAAAACAAACAAAAAACAATTTTGGTTTAAGTGTTTTTCTGTAAAACGAGTTTAAATTTATAAGAACTGCTGTGTCCAGTGGAGTTCTCAGTTTGAAACGAAATTGCAATTTCACACTTTCTTAAGGGCATAACTCTAAAATCGTCAGTGAATCACTGCCCGAATTCGAAATCTGTCTGCACGTTTTGGTTCTTAGCATTGTGTAAAGTTTAAAAAAAAAAAAACCAATAAGGATGAGGAAAACATAAGTTGAGTACAGAAACTTTATTGGATGAAAAGAAGATGGACTGACAGTCAAGGTTAACACCCAATACCACTACACCTTGCATTGGGGCATACATTCATCGATCGTTCGATGTTGTCCCTAAAAAAGCATTGCCATTGACGATTGTCAAATAAAAGGATCACAAGATGTAACAAAATGGACTTTGAATATCAATTTAACTGTGCCTGCACATGGGATATACATTTCCCAACGTATTCGATATTCTAGAGCTTGCAGCTCCTACTTATACTTTATAAAACGTTACCAGTGTCTGAGCGGAATGTTGATAAACCAGGAGTATGTCTCGTCCGTTTTCTAAAAACGTTCATCGGAAGGTACTTGAACCGTGTTGATTAATATTTCGTATGAAATAATACATGGTGGTCTTGGTATACAGATTCTGACTACTAACGTATTTTATCATCTTAATAACGTGTTATAGTGTTCTGTTATTAATATTACTTTTTCTGTTTGGTCTGTTTTGGTGATATCCATTTGAGGTAAATCGGTACTTATACATCCCGTAAAAGTGTTGTTTGTATCATCTTTCATTTGTGCAGGTGTGCTTTGAACGTGTGCCCTGTTGTGTCTCTTTGGTTTTTTAGTACATATGACGTGTCTCTGTACTTTTAAACATCCTGCAATTGTGTCGTTTTTTCTGTTATATTGCCCATTATGCTACCGGGCTGAAGTACATTCACTATTCACTTTTCAAAATACTTTGAACGACAAAATTCTATTATATCTCTACCAGTGTAACGTTTACGTCAAACATGCGATCCTACAACAGACTTGTTGTGAACCTAATCATTCACTCACATGACTTCAAATATTTCAATCCTTTTAAAGTGCGCAATTAATGTAGTTGTTAAATTTGATATATGCTTTTTGTGCTTCTTTATTAAATATTTGTATGTTTTTGTTCTGATTGAGATTGTGACATGGTGATGCCTGCTGTACACCTATAATGTCTGTTGTGTTCACGCATCGTTGTAAATAAATTTGAATTTGATTCAACTGTCAAACAAGTGAGATTTGATTAGGGACTTTCCGTTTTGAACATTCTCCGGAGTTTTTTTTTTTTGTGGTTTTACTTTTTAATACCAAACAGAAAACAATAAACTTGGGGATAAGATGGTATACCGCAAACAAAATTGGTACACAATACAATAAACAGGTCTAAATTGAAAACAATTTAAACCTATGGTCGCGTTTGTTATTTGTTTTATAAGTATGCATGCGAAACAAATATATTGGGTCTTACTACCGCGCAAACAACATTTTCCAGAAGACCAAAAAAGTGAAAAAGTATATTTAAACAAATCGCATTTGACTAACAGTTCGGACAACAAATGATCTTAAACCCTGATGACAGCCATTATATAAATGAATGTAAATATATATAATAGAACGTCTGAACCTTATATATAATTCGTCTAAATATCAGCCCAACAATGTTAGATCCCTCACCGGGACTCGAACTCATGCTACTGAGATTTCGTGTCATGACTAGGTGATAGAGTGTACCAGCGTGTCGGGCATCGTGCAAGGCGATTTAGTGCCTCAATAACTCAGTAAGAATCAAAATATGTTTTATATGTCTACCGTAGGAATATACTACCATCGCTTTATATTACAAAACCTGTCGGAATTTCGGATCCTCAATGCTCTTCGCCTCGTACTACATTAGGCCTTTTTAACTTATGATTTGAGGATTACTGATGACCGAGTCTTTTTGATGTAAAAAAAATGAAAACAACACGTTCAATAATTTCTTACGTCCGCAGCTCTTTTCTGGATTTAACTTCATCAGGAACGCTCATAGCCAAACAATTGAAATCCGAAGATGTATAAGTACCGAAACCGTTGAAGAGCTATATGTCAAAAATACCTGCGAGTCTTAATTTTTCCAATCCTGATTATGACAAGTCAATTTAGAATTGCTGTGCATTTGGGGTAAAAAATGTATTTAAGAGCAGCTTTCGTTTTGAACGGAGAAATAGCCATCTGAAATGAAGCAACAAGAGAACGACATTATTCTTCATTTATTTAGCAGGTTAACACTCTGCAGTCTGGTACACAGCCACAATATACTGGACATTGCTTTCCGTTTATGGTGTACCGCACAACATGTGTATGTATACAGTATGGATTGGTTGGGCTGGTTTCTGGACATTCTGTTAGTACCTCACTTTCAGGTTTACAACACCAATGTTTACAGCCCCATTCACATCTTACGTTTTTAATGGTTTTGTAGAATTTGCGGGTGGTACAGTCGTTTGAAGGAGCGGGAGGACATGTTGGTGCTCCAGCCTGAATGCACACTAAATTGAAATAAAATTTAAAAAATATATTTAAAACTGAGTCGTATTTACAACTCTTGTTTCACCGCGCTACATGTTTGCGCCTGTCCAAAGTCAAGAGCTTCTGACCTTTGTTAGTCTTGTCGGATTTTTTAAGGTCATTTTAATAAATTTCCTTTTGACAAAACTTTAAATGTTTCGAAAAACTAAGGATTTTCTTATTCCAGGGATAGATTTTTTTGGCACAACCTTTTGGGATTTCGGGTCCTCAATGCTCTTAAACTTTGTACTTGTTTGGCTTAATAACTTTTTTGATCTGAGCGTCACTGGCGAGTCTTATGTAGACGAAACGTATTAAATTATAATACTATAACTATTTTAATTTTCGTCCATTTATGTACAAGAGTTTATTAGGACGTCATTATCACTGAATTAGTACACATTTTTTTGGGGTCCAGATGAAGTACGGCGAGATTTTTTCGCTGTGTTAAAGACCTATTTTCATTCTCAATTTGATCATTGTTTCATATTGCTGTCGTTACTAGTAGTGCATATAAATCCCTTTTAATAAAAGACAATTATATCGTTTCAATTTCCCTAAGGTTGACTGGAAAAAGAAACATTCACTTAAGATTATTTTCCGACCGCACTAACAACCCTTGCCAAGTTGGGGCATTCGTTTGGCCGTGCGGGATTTACAAGTACGCCATCACGTCTGGTCAAAGGGGGACGTAAAATCCCGTGCGTCGTGCGTAGAGATATTGACACATTTAAGAACCAATCAATTATGTGTGGTATCCTTAGGTAAGCGTGTTTAAGGCAATTGTTTGGTACAAAACCATTATACCATCATTTAGTCCTAGTATCCCCCAACCTTCATCCCAAGCGGCCTCTATGCCTTATATTTTAGATTTATCGTTCAATTGGTCCCGTCCTGATCATGCATGTAATATTTGTAACTGATAGTTTGACAATAAAATTTCTTTCAATCAGGCGTTTTAAAGTCCAATGCCTCAACAAGTTTGAGAGAATAATCGGTTGTAACGAAGATAATACATGAAAAGCGACAGTAATCGTCTTTAAGGCCTCAGGACAAATGCTATTCTGTCACTTTAACCGACAACTTTTTTAAAAGAGGGGTTAAATATACCTAAATGTGAATTTTAACAGTGGTATCTGGTGGAAAATAACATAGTATTAAACGTTCTTAATTTTACTGCAGCAGGTAGGCATATGGACAACTTGCCATTATATAGCAATGCTAGAGCCCAAAATATTTTAAAAATCTGAAATTTTGAAGAGCTGAGAAAAAATAAAGCCGAAAGTATAGCCAAATCGGTACAGTTTTCATTGCTTTGCACGAGAGAGATATGCATGTATCAAAGAACATGTGTTTATGAATGAAAGTTCACGACTCTTTGACCGAAGGATGATGATTTCACCTCCACGTATACACAATGAACTGAATATTAGTTTAGATTTTCGTAGAGAGTACAGTACGTTCATGGGCTATTCTACCCTGTCTCAACTAAAATACAATTTCGGTTAATTCTTGGTCTAACCTTACCATCAGGTATGTCACTTGGAAGGTTGCTATCTCCAGACACTGTAATTCAAGATTAAGAAAAGAATGTTTCATTGAAAAAAATATAATAACTTAAACGATATAGATAAATTATAACATATCCTCAATCCTAAAACAAAACAGGACACTAAAAAATATCCTTTTAAAAAAAGGTCACTTAGACTTAGGGCAGGGATATTATTTGAATCTCTTTTATATATATATATATATATATATCAATTATATAGATTTGAATAAACACAAGTACACTGAAATGACATCATTTTACATTGCAATATCTAAAACTTTCAGTTCTTTTTAATTATCGATTACATTTGATATATAATGAAGTAACTAGGAAACAGGATGTTGAAAAGCGATGCTTCTATAAATGCATCGAACAAAGTTCTCGAATTTTGTGTCTAGTGACTTTATTGTTTAATATTCTACTGATTTTGTTTGAAAGACCATTGTAGAAGGAGAATGAGGGTTTTCTTATTCTCATTATGTAGGTCACATGTACTGTACCAAGTAAGGAATATGACAGTTCTTGTCCATTCGATTTTGATGCGTTCTGTTATTTGATTTTGCCATGTGGTTATGGACTTTCCGAATTGATTTTCTTCTATGTTCAGTATTTTTGTGATTTTACTTTTTTTTTTCGAAGTTATTTCACGTCTTTTTCATATTAACTTGAGCTCGAGGATCATTCTTAACCTGCATGAAATATTTGCACATGGACTTTAAACAACCAACAGTCAATTAATCATAATGTTAGGTTTAAAAACGTGGCTGTAGTTGAACACGCATTGACATATGACAATGTGAGCGGGACATTGCCTTAAATGAATACATATTAACCTTCTTTGAATATAACATGTTTGCCACTGGATGTTAAGCAACAAGCATTTCAATGAATCAATCATATATCGAATCAAGGTTCAAAATGTGATTTTTTTTTTTTTTTAATAAATACATGGATACAATACTGAAATAAAACCAATATGACAAATTAAAAGGACTGCACATTTTTATCTGCTAATGTGTCATGTGCTATGTTGTTTCACTGGGCAGTCGTGTGAACGTTCTGTACATTAGTCTATGTTTTTGCAAGAATTTGGCATTATGGAGACAATTAAGTAATTTACATTTACCTAAAACAAAAGGAGTCACAAGAAGGATTAATGTCAGATGCATCATCAGTATGTTAAGAGAGGAAACGTGCGAGGAATCTGTAATAAACATATTGCATTATATTCTTATTAATAATTGATTTCCATTTTTTGAAATTACTTTAAATCAAATACTGATTACCCAGTGAGAAACACGTTTCTTCAATGACGAATATGCATCCGTACTTGTAGACAAAAACTCTAATATATAGTTTTATTATAAGATCAAACAATTCTAAACAGTAATGCAAACTATGAAGCGGAAAAATGAAATAACACTTCATAGTTTGTTGCCTCAGAGCTTTCTGACTTTGATATCATCAAGAAATTTGAGTATTAATTTAGCTCAATCATGTAAATAAGAACTTTAAAAAGATCTTAACAAAAAGTACAATAACGTACCTTTATATTAAAACAAATTGCACTGGCCTAAACTAAATACAAAATAACAACAACAACAACAGAATGAACAGCATTAACCCTATAACAATTGGTCAAAAGGGCAAACAACCCTGATTCAACTTGGACATCTATTGACCACTTATGATAATTTTTAGATTGAGGAAATAAGCTCTGACAAACGGATCAAATATTTTAAACGAAAACCAATTCCCTCAATTATGCTCATTAATTATTAAAGGCGCCTACATGTCAGAGAATTTAAAAAAAATAACAAAAAACCAACGTATGGCCTGGTGTGTTCTACTGCAATAAAATGAAACTATGGCGAAAATGGTGACTCGGGTTGATGCGAATGTGGTATTAAAAGTGCGATATACTGTCATAGATATTCTCTTTTAATCAGTAGTGTCGCATTAATGTGTGGGTTGTATTATTTACCTGTTTGAGTGGTGTAACACTAGCCATATAGTGGGGCCCTTTATAGCTTGATGATCGATATGAGCAAAGGCTACGTGTTGGAGACCTATAATGGTTTACTATTACAACTAGAGGCTCTTAAGAGCCTGTGTCGCTCACCTTGGTCTATGTGCATATTAAACAAAGGACACGCATAGATTCATGACAAAATTGTGTTTTGGTGATGGTGATTGTTTGAAGTTTTTACTTTACTGAACGTTCTTGCTACTTACAATTATCTCTATCTATAATGAACTTGGCACATTAGTAACAGAGGAAAATATTTTGTAAAAATTTACAACAATTTACAAAATTTATGAAAATTGTTAAAAATTGACTATAAAGGGCAATAACTCCTTGAGGGGTCAAATTACAATTTTGGTCATGTTGACCTATTTGTAGATCTTACTTTGCTGAACATAATTGCTGTTTTCAGTTTATCTTTATTTATAAAAATATACAAGATAATAGCCAAAAACGGTAAAGTTACCAATTCAGGGGCAGAAATCCAACAAGCGGTTGTCTGACTTATCTGAAAAATTCAAGAGCAGATAGATCTTGACTTGATAAACAATTTAACCCAGTCAGAATTGCTCTTAATGCTTTGGTTTCAGAGTCTTAAGCTAAAATCTACATTTTACCCCTATGTTTTATTTTTAGCCATGGCGGTCATATTGGTTTCTTGGTCGAGTCACGCCACACATTTTTTAAACTAGATACCCCAATGATGATTGTGGCCAAGTTTGGTTCTATTTGACCCAGTAGTTTCAGAGGAGAAGATTTTTGTAAAAGTTAACGAAGACGACGGACGCCAAGTGATGAGAAAAGCTCACTTGGCCCTGTAAGCCAGGTGAGCTAAAAAAGTAAAATCACAAAAATACTAAACTCCGTTGAAAATTCCGAAGGGAAAGTCCCTAATCAAATGGCAAAATCTAAAGCTCAAACGCATCAAATTAATGGATAACAATTGTCATGCATAGTCCTGGGCATGGTATTACATTTGCTTACATAGAAAATGGTGGATTTAACCAAGTTTTAAAGCTAGTTTAACCTCTTACTTGTATGAAAGTCGCATCAAGTTCACAATTTTGATGTGGACCAAGAGTTGTCTTGTTGGCACGCATACCACATCTTCTTATATCTCAGTATTGTCAATTGCAGAAGATATGTATTTGTGAATGGAGAATGTGAAAGAACATCAAAACAAATTCGTGTTATAATATGATTATAATGACCTTATTTAATTATAACAAGGTTTTATCATCTTACCTGATGAACTGCCTGCCACGTTAATTCTGGGGAGAAAGTCTTATCAAATGAAATGATGTACCGTATGTGAATGTTTATGATAAACGGCATGCTTGACCTTGGTGCAAAAGGTCATTAGTTTCATATTCAAAGCGGTCACTACTGAATTTTAAGTTTTGAACGATCAACGTTTCGTTTTAGTATTTCATAAACTCTACAATAAGCTCATCATCGCAGTACTCAGTTGTTCAGATAGTTAATGAACTTTTCTAATATGTTCGTCTATCATTGTGGGAATTATAAAAGAAGTAGGTTTTTATTTGATGCATTTTTCCCTAATATTTGTTATTGTATCCACGCAAGCTGCCAGCAACTGCGATTACTCGCAGATCTGTACTCAATGTCGATTTTTTGGGGGATGTGAAAGTACACGTGCACTCTTAGTTTTTGTTCAATGTATTTCTATTTGTTTCCATCTGATGAGTTACCTGTTACGTTTTTTCGACTTGCTTTAATAGTTTGTTTATGTTGTTTTTTATGTTGTACTATCAAACCGCTGTCCCCGGTTAGGGTATGGTTGGCGCCTTCAAACAAGTATATTAACCCTGTCACATTCTATAGGAGTCAGGAGTCTGTAATTCAGTGGTTGTCGTTTGTTAATGTGTTAAATATTAAATATTTGTTTCTCGTTCGATATTTTGTTAAAAATAGCCTTCATTTTACTCACTTTACTTAATTTCCATGTCACTTCAGGGCCTTTTATGTCTGATACTGCGGTGTTGGTTTTTCTCATTGTTGAAAGCTGTCATTTGTTCTGTAGTAGAGCGTTGTATCATTAGCAATCACACCACATCTTCTTTTTATATTCTAGATGATTTTGGTTATTTTTTAGGTGTTTTTTTTTTGTCGTAAAAACATTTTTAAAATGAGAATGCATTGAGGTGAAGTTATACAGCTAGTATACAAAAGGGGACGAAAGATACCAGAGTGACAGTCAAACTAATAAATCGAAAATAAACTGACAACGCCATGGCTAAAAATTAAAAAGACAAACAAACAATAGTACACATGACACAACATAGAAAACTAAAGAATAAGCAACACGAGCCCCATAAAAAATTAGGGGTGAACTCTGGTGCTCCGGGAGGGTAAGCAGATTCTGCTCCACATGTGACACCCGTAACTAGTTGCTGTGGCACGTGTTAGAAAAGACTGATTAAGCAAATAATTAACTCCTCATACATACCAAAACGTACAAGGGACTAGGGGAAGGCCTCCAAGGGGAATGTAAAAACTTGATAAATCTTCCTTCCCTGGATAAAAAGTACTTTTTCGAGATACCTGGTATGTTTTAATTGATCACTCCAAAGCAGGAATAGACTTTAATAAGATTTTAGTTTCGGTCAACTAAATTTATACTATATATTTGGTTTGGCATGCCACAAAACCAGGTTCAGCCCACCATTTTGTTCTTTAAAAAATGTCCTGTACCAAGTCAGGAATATGGCCATTGTTATATTATAGTTCGTTTCTGTGTGTGTTACATTTTAACGTTGTGTCGTTTATTTTCTCTTATATTTGAGTGTCAATTCACATTACTATAAGACGTGTCACGGTACTTTTATATCCCAAATTCATGTATTTGGTTTTGATGTTATATTTGTTATTCTCATCGGATTTTGTCTAATGTTTGATGTTTTATTTATTATTCTCATCGGATTTTGTCTAATGCTAAGTCCGTTTCTGTGTGTGTTACATTTTAATGTTGTGTCGTTGTTCTCCTCTTATATTTAATGCGTTTCCCTCAGTTTTAGTTTGTTACCCCGATTTTGTTTTTTGTCCATCGATTTACGAGTTTTGAACAGCGGTATACTTCTGTTGCCTTTATTTACAGTTTGATTTAGAAGAAACACCGTCTTAGCTAAATAATAAAATTAATTATCTAATTACTACCACAATTTGATATTAATAAGTATTGTAATTTTCGTTGTTACTAATACATGTTTTATCAGTATTACAAACCTAATCTTGAATTCTATCCTATTTTGGTGACATTTTTAGAAATTCAATTGTGACGTCACTTTGTTCGTTTATCGATTTGGCTTACTCGGCTGTGAATTTTAATGTGCTAGTTTAGGTTGTTTTATGTATCCGTTTTTATTCTTTAGTTAGCCACACTTCGGTTTGATCATGTATATCTATTATATAGTCATTTTATTAAACCAGGTTCAATCCACCATTTTCAATATTTGAAAATGCCTGTACCAAGTCAGGAATATGACAGTTGTTGTCCATTCAACTGATGTGTTTTGTCATTTGATTTTGCATGTGGATAGGGACTTTCTGATTGAATATTTCCTCGAAGTTCAGTACTTTTTACTGTTTACAAAAGTATGAATTATTCTGAATAATGAGGATGTTCCTATCCCAAACAGAAAAGCCTAGCCGTACTAGGTATTTTGGAACTTTTGGTCCTCAATGCTCTTCAACTTTGTACTTGTTTTGGCTTTCGAACTTTTTTCATCTGTTAGTCTTGTGTAGACGAAACGCGCGTCTGGTGTATTAAATTTTAAACCTGGTACCTTTTGTTAGCTAAGATTCGTGTGTTTCTCTGTCCTTTATGTGCTCCCATTTATTTTGTATTGTAGTCCTGTCATGTAATGTTGTCATTTTAATGTTATATGAAACATTGCCATAAAAGCGGGAGGTTTATCATGCCACAAAACCAGGTACAACCCACCATTTTTCTTAAAATGTCTTATACCTAGTCAGGAAAATTGCCATTGTTATATTATAGTTCGTTTCTGTGTGTCTTCGTTACATTTTAATGTTGTGTTTCTGTTGTGTCGTAGTTCTCTTATATTTGATGTGTTTCTGTTGTGTCGTAGTTCTCCTCTTATATTTGATGTGTTTCCCTCAGTTTTAGTTTGTAACCGTATTTGATTTATGAATTTTGAACCGCGATATACAAATGTTGCCTTTATTAAACCCTTTTTCCTAACAGGACAAATTTAAAGACATTCTGGGTATAACAAAAGCCTCCTTCACTTTGTGAGATGAGCTATAAAGGCTACGACAGGGAATGGAAAGGTCAATAGCCATACACAATTATCTTATACTGCCAAAAGTAAAACTACAAAAATACTGAACTCCGAGAAAAGTCCCAAATCGAATGGCAAAATTAAAAGCTCAAACAAATCAAACGAATTATACCTACTGTCATATTCCTGACTTCGTATGGGCATTTTTGTTCAAAGCTAGCATACCTCTCACTTGTATGATAGTTGCATCAAATTCCATTATATTGACAAGGATGTGTGAACAACACAGATACAATCTGTAAAAATGTCACAAATAGGAGTACAGCAGCAACACAAACCCCCACTAAAAACAGGGGATGATCTCAGCAACCTATATGTACACCTTGCGTAAAAATATAAATGTCTTACTTAATCCCATACATGTTATAGGCATACAATGCCTCGAATGCTGTAGTAAACACAAAATATAGTCAAGGCATTTTTATGAACCAAAGAGGGAGATTTCAGTATACATTACGGTTACATACCAGTGAATGATTGACAAAGGAATACCTGTGAGTTCAATGAGTAAATAATCTTGCTATGCGTAATCCGAGTAACAATATATTAACTTCTCAGTTTCTGACTGCTCCTCTTCCACAACTCTTACAGGCCAAATGATATGTATTTGCGGCAGCTTGGACCATACAATCCCACAATTTACAAGCAATTTTTTTCTAAAGACAAGAATCCCATATTACAGTTCAAACAGTAACTTACTCACTTTTAAGATACATAAGTTCCGGATTAAACCGGTTTGAAATTTCTCTTATCTCATCCTAGGATTGAGACAAAACAGTGAACGATTATGACGTCACTGACATTTCAATCAATGTTTAAAAATGACGGATGAGAGTGGGCGATAAAATGGTTGGCATTAAGTGAGGAAATGAATCAAACACTGATGGAAGTAAAAGATAGAAAAATCTTAGACACCCTCGCAAAAAAATTCAATCACCCACTTCTCGGAAAATGAATGAAATCGGACCCTCGGGTGTCTGAGACAAACGTTTTTATAGACAAATCAGTATTAAAAAGATGAAAAGACTTAGTTGTTCAAATTGATGTAAAGTTATAAAAATTATATTAAAAAAATACCTTACTGTTTGCCATATGTGCTTTTAAACAAAATTTCTATCAATGTCATACAAAAAACTGTGGCTTGAAAGTGTTAATAATTTAAAATTCCACAGAATTTAAAAAAAAAAAAAAAATGAACAGTATTGCGTGCAATTTAAAGTGTCTTACAAAGTATTCATCAATTAATGAATAATTATTGATAGTCTTCATTTGATGTAAATAAAGGCAACAGTAGTATACCGCTGTTCAAATCATTGTCATCTTCAAAATCTTCAAAATTAAAATTTTCTTCATCTATAAAGTCTACATCAATAAGATAATTTTCAGGAAAATCAGGAAAATCAAAATCGTTATCTAATCCAACATTAGAAAAGAATATTTGTAGCAAACGTGCCTTTCCAATATGTTCATCAAAAGATTTGATAAGTTCCAACCAAGTGTTTCAATGAATAATCCTTCTTTCGCTAGGCACGATTTTCTTTCGTCTGTAGCGTTATTATTGCTGTAGTAGTAAAAACATAAACAGAATACATAAAATGTATATATAATCGTAAAACAATAAAGAAGGAATGAAATGTTATGATTTAAACACTTTTAGAATAAATCTCAACTATTCTTATTTAAGAACTTTTACTATATTCCAATGCTTTTCAAATCAAACCAACCCTCTCACTATTTGTGCAGTATGAGTTTGCTATGGCTGCAGATTGCTTTTAGAAACTCTCAATTAAAAAAATTAGATAGATCCTGAATAAACTTAATTTAAAAAAAAAACGTTGTCTTTACATACTGGTATATTTCTTTATCAGTTCTAACAGGAAGTGTCTCTCACTGATTGACTTATGCAGTTTTGTCAAAATAAACATTCTGGGTTTTTTTTGGCACTTGACAGATAACTTTTATACAAGATGTCTGACTTTGTAAATTGAAGCTGCTGCAAAACTAATCAAAAGTGACATCCGATCTTTGAAAGGGAACAAGGAAAATTATCCATTGGCATCAGAAGTATCATTACTAAAATCAAATTTGGAATATGTACCTGAGAGCTTCAGCTATCTACTGGAAACAATGTTTGCTGAAAAGGACTCTAAAATGAAAATAGCTTCTATTGGACAGGCAATAATTCAGGCATCAAGACCACTTGTGCTTATTGCTCCTTTGTAGATTGGTCTTGGCTTTCAACTTCATCACAACTTTGCTTCTTGTTTTATGGTTTCTACTTTAAATAGCTTAGGATATTACTCATCTTTATTTTTGTAATTATTTTATTTTTCATGAAACATGTGAAATTACATACTACAGTATTCGATGCACATTATAAAAACTAAAGTAATACTCGAAAGATCAATTAAGTCATAGGGGTATAATAAGATATAAATATAAATATTACAAATGATTTTGTCAATTAATTAAATAAAAGCTGCTTCTAACAAATTCCATTTCTGATCCATTTTTACTTTTTGTACAGGGGTTAAGAAACATACGGAGTATTTTTCTATATTAATCCAATACTTTAAATATTCTTTTCCACCATATTTTGTGGGGGTCAAGTTCTTACATCTTCATTTGTATATTAATAACAACAAAATATTATTTTTATATAACTTTTTTACTGTTGACGAAATCCTCCGACACACCTAAAATGACTTCTTTTGCACTGAAAGGAGAGAATATTGCTCATCTTATCTATAAATTCAAAAATTAAATCGAGTGCCGCTTAAGCACAATGAGTTGACATCCCTGGCGAAATATGTAATATTTTTATTCAATTTGTAGCTGACAACGTAGCCCATAATGTGAGAACACTCGATGGCAATAACAATTTCATGGAAAAGGAATCATAGAAGAGGGGCGAAAGATACCAGAGGGACAGTCAAACTCATAAATCGAAAATAAACTGACAACGCCATGATTAAAAAAAGACAAACAGACAAACAATAGTTCTTCTTCCGTTAACACCCATATATCACAACCACTGATAATAATCAAACTAATAAATAACAAAAAAAGAGTAAAGTGCAATACCGCACACAGAGCCGAGGGCTGGTTTTTAATAACAACCATTTAACAATATTTATCATATACAAATTACGAATCAGATCGAAATGTCATATATATATATATACCCCAAGGGTGACTGGGGAATAGAAATATGGTCACTTGGTCTTCTTCCGACCGGCAGTAAAACGCTTGCCGAAGTGGGGTGTCCGTTTGGCTGTGCGGGATGTATCAAGTTCGCAGTCACTTCCGGTCAGATTGGGGACGTTAAATCCGATGCCTCGTGTAAGGAGAGTGCCACGCTCTTTGCAAGTTAAGAACCCTTGCAACAACTCTTTGAGGGGTCCGTAGGTGACCTGTTGCAAGGCAAAATTTCTGTCCCTATCCAATATACCCTCATTTTCTAGTGGCAGTCCAAATTTCCCCGACCATCATCCCAGATGGCCTCTATTATGACAAGACCTACCTATAGTATTTATTGTGAACTTGTTCTCGTCCTGAAAATGCATGAAATATTTGCCACTGGACGTTAAGCAACCAACAATCAATCAATCAATATATATATATATATATATATATATACCAATATTTCAATAAACACAATCATTTGTAAATCAATCGATCTCTTAATGCATGATACAACATATCAAATAGCCTGGATTTAAAAATTAACGTGACCTATCGAGTAGACCCTGTCGTGCCGAATGATTTAACTGCCAAACCACACAAAACACTTAACCTAAACGCCATCTATGGGCAGACAATTCAGAAGAAAATAGTTTCATTCTAATTCATAAAATCAACCGACTGAAATTGTATTACACATGACACAACATACTAGAAAACTAAAGAATAGGCAACACAAACCCGACCAGAAACTGGGGGTGATCTTAGGTGCTCAGGAAGGGTAAGCAGATCCTGCTCCACATGTGGCACGCGTCGTGTTGCTAATGTTATAACAAATCCGATAAATAGTCTCATTCGGTAGATCACATTCATCAAAAGGAAGGGGATTGTAGTTACGACGTAAAGAACATATCCGATATCATCTGTGAAACGGTCATTCCATAATGGTCGACCAACTCTTGCTTGCGTCCGTAAAATTTACGAAGGGATGATTTCAACTACTTCACCATTTGGAACTCTTGGTTTAATAGCTTCCATAGCCGGCATTAAACCAGGCACTAAGCGAATAGCCCCGATGCCTAGAATATCTGTTTCATCTGATAATATCAATTCAATAGCAAAGGTCAATATTCAATATTACAAACCTCAAAATGAATTTATGACAGAGCTTACGGAATTAAAGGCAATAGACAGGACTGCATGTCTGGATTTATTACCACTAATGGTGTGGCCTTTAAAGATTACAACGCCAGGTTGGTCAGGTATTATGCAGATAATACATAAGGGAGAATACCCAGGCAAGTCAACAGTTGTATTTTTACCTATGATAGATATGAATTATAGTAATGTCATACATATACTCGACTCTACTCTTTATTTCAAATCAAACACATCGTTACAACAAAACACCGGTACTGACATTCAATCAGCCATTGTATTGGAAGGGCTTGACAATAATTCTAATTGAACATCCAAATAGTCAGTTGAAGTTTGTAGTATTGCGTTTAGTGGCGTTTCACTCAGAAATGAGTTATTAAGGTTGCATAAGTCACATTTTGAGGAGTTCGAGGCTCCAGGAAATTCTGGAACTAATTTATGCACAAAATGCAGTTACACACATGCTTAGTGGTAAAGCTGTAGCTCGTGCGATTAGAGGACATATGCTTGTTGACACTGCCATACACAACCTTCTTGTATCTAAAATTTTCAAATTTGATTTCCCATCAGATAAAAATAAAGAAGGAAGAATAAATGATTGTGTTGACGACATCATGTCTGAGGCAGCCGATGTTTATACAGAATTGTTGAAATGAACACTGTCCATATGAATTAATACAATTCGACCCACAGCTACTGTTCCAAAGATGCACCACCATAGCTAATGGAATATTTAAAGACATATCAGAAATATACAAATATGAACTCTGTAGTGTTCCATCTTCCTTATTTGACAATAACGGCTTACCTAGACAGGCAAATAAATCATTCTAGCAGACTCTATTTTGGACTTTGATGGATTTGGATGTTTGAAAACAGGCACCAATGTTCACCATGTATTAGATGGTGGGTCTCTCATACATCGCATACTAGTACCTTGGACAAAGGGAAACTCATTCAATAGTATTTGTCAAGCGTATATTGATTACGTTAAAAGCAAATACTCTGAAGCAATTATTGTATTTGATGGTTATCCAGTTGTACCAACTGTGAAAGATATTACTCACATACGACGATCAAAAGGATGTATTTCTCCGAAAATTAATATTTCCGCTGAAATGCCCTGTTAAACTAAAAAGGATGAATTCTTGACAAGAGAACAAACAACGATTTATCAACCTGCTAAGTGCAAAATTTGAGGCAAGTAATTATGCAGTAATCCATGCCCCTGACGATGCCGATTTGAATACTGTTCGGACAGCAGTCTCAATTTCGGATGAACGACATGTTGTAGTTATAGGTGAAGACACAGATCCTCTTGTTTTACTTTGCTTTCATGCCATGATACACAACAAAAACGTTTCAAGTCAGAACAGAAGCAATGTTTTCGAAAGATCCGAGTATGGGATATCAAAAAGACATAAGAACATTAGGGTGAAGCCATCTGTCGGTTGTTGCCGTTTATACATGCATTTAATGGGTGCGACAACAACACCCGAAAAACTGCTTTAAGAAATACGATGTTACTGCAAACAGAACTGTGATTCAAGAAGATGTCCGTGCCGAAATCATGGAATTGACTGTTTTGCCAGTTGCGGCGTGTGTCTTGACATTTATTGTTCAAATTCCAGCATAGTAACACAAAGTGATTTGGACGAAATTTAGAATTTATGTTGTTTTGTAAGGGGGAAATGGTCACAAGGCTATGATTTTAAACAACAAAAAAGTGTTATATAAACAGGTTAAAGGACTAATCATGTCACTTTTGATATGAAATAAAGTATTGACATTGTCTCATGAATGTGTAGCCGATTTTGTTTTTCCTCTCCAACTTCTGTTCAATATATTTATATAGTTAAAATAATTGCTTTTAAAAAGATATATAATTGCATGCGTTTATTTTTGTTGCAAATTGAAGTAAAAGTACTCACATAACTTCTTTTCATGATTTGTTTTAATGAATATCTTATTTTTGGCACGTGTTATAATTTTTGGTCATGGATTTACTATTTACATTTTTTTAGAGGCAGGTAATTCAATTTATAGGTAACACATTAAAGTAATAATTTTATTGACTTGTACATAATAAAAGCATTCCGGTCATTTGTAATTTAAAAAAATTAAATTAAACCCGAATTATGAACCAACAATTTAAAGTTTGTCATATAATTCCTTTTATTTATAAAACACAATTAAAAAAATCAATACTAGTCCAAAACAAAAAAAGTTTCTTTGATGTTCTGCCAAATTATTTATTTAAAGCATATTTCCAGTTTTCATGGATTTTTCTGGTTCTGGTTTTTTTCCAGATTTTATCGATTTTTCTATAAAAACCTGTATTTTACCCCATTTCCGAAATTCAGATTTTGCAAGCCTTTTGATATGTGATAGAGGCCATATTAACCTGTAAAATGAGACCAATTTTCTTTGTGTTGCAATTTGTTTAAGTTTGGGCTATTTTTGGGGTAGATTGACTGGACTACCTCTCACATATATAAATACAAAAGTTTATGATAGATGTTTTGCCAGCTGATGCGTATTTTTGCACTTTTTAAAATCCCCATGATATCATTAATTAAACATTAAAACTGGATATATAAATGAAAAAGTACTGGCTCACAAAGACAATCAGAGTTTCAGAAAACAGGAAGGTAGTGTCGGCAAGAGTATACAAGCATTTAGAGCTTTAACCGAATAAAGTCATTTTCTTCAGATTTTTTTTTTTTAGCAAATCCCAAATACGCATGTGTTCGGGAAAAACCATACATGTTGATTATAAAAACAACTTGCTGATAGATAAATCTTCACTCCTACTTGCATATTTCAGAGGTCAGGAATTAACTATTCTAATATGTGAGTACCGATAGTTCGATAGTTCTTGCACAAACAAGTTGTCACATCATACAACATCAATCCATTAAATCATGAAAAAAATACACTTTCAATCAAGTGTTGCGAAAATTGAAAATAAGCCTGGTATCTAAAAATCCTTCCATGTATCTTTTCAATTCCTCGGTCTTTCCAATGGATTTCAGTGTAATTATCGATATGTGGCAATCGATGGTGTTGACGTTATGGTCCGTGAGGTAGTTGTATGACCTGAGCTTCTGGCTGAGTAATGTGATTCCCTCACTGTAAAAACAATCAAAAATCTTTATTCTAGTACACCATTGAGACACATGACCAAATGACATGCGACCCTCAAAAAAATTTATCAACAACTATAGATGTGTTTTTGCAAAGATGATAACAATAATAAAAACGAAAAGCAAGCTTAGCTTAACGAATTTCTCCGTTTAGACTTTTTTTAAAACAATAATACATTACAACCTGAACAACTCATTCAACGTCCATCATACACATCATTCGTGCCTCATTTAGATCACTAAGCTACGGATAAATTGGAACACAATTTTGTTTTAAGTTGTAAACACTATGTCATATATAGACAAATAATTGCAAAGTTTTATACATTATCCTTCCAATTCACACCCTACTACTATAAATGAAAATGTGTGTGTAGTACTTGTGTTAAGTAAATGTTAAATCCTTATTCTTAAAAGAAACTATTTTAAAAAAAAAGTGGTTTTGATTTGTTTTCATTTAAAATATGCCCTCTTTAATAATGAAGTAATTGTAAGAAAAATTCTGACTGTCGCAATTATCGTTTTATATAGGGTTTATATACTTCGAAGACCTGTATCGACAGTGCGTTTCTGATACGGATAGATACTAACTTTGTATATATAACTAGAAAAATGGTGATTGTCCCAACATTAAAATTATTTTATTTTTCATTTATCAGTTTTATATATTGATTAAGATAAACCTGAAATATATAATATTTGTAGGCCCCAGGGACAGGAAAGACCTCTAACTCCAAACAGACCCCAATATGGAAAATAAAAGAAAATTAACTTATTTTATTTTCGTAATAAGACATTTAAAAAATTGCTGAAATAAAATAAATACATTTAAAAAAGTGTCTTAACAAAAGTTCACCTTCTCTTTTATGGTGTCTTCTGCTCCTCCTATAAGATCTTGAGTATAGTGTTCTTCTGACGTGAGTGTATATCTTTTCATTACACCTACACTCGGTTCTGTGTAGACTTCTCCTCTCCTTGCTGTCTTAACCACTTACATAGGTCCCTGCAACTGAGACGACTTTGTTGTGAGAAGATTTGTCACAATTTTAAGTTGATCGTCTACCGTCCATGCCTACTTCGTTACTTATTCTAAAGTTCTTTGTGGAAATGATATTCTGTATGTTCACAATATGGTGACACAATGAAATTGAGTTGGTGAATTTTGTTGAAGAGGTGGTACACTTTGGTTGGACGATCTCAGTTTATTTTCGATTATGAGTTTGATTGTCCCTCTGTATCTTTCGTCCCTCTTTTATCATAGCTGTATGAACTCAGTGGTTGGACGATCTCAGTGAAACATATTAAAAGGAACTATTTGAAAAAAAAAACATCATCGTTGTTGTGTGTAAAACTCATTACATTAAATGCTTGATAAATGAATTAGGTATTGACCATTCACTTGGAAACTCAACATATACCCTCACGACACTTACCAAAGGGGAAATCCTGGATAATCATAGGTCTGTTCTATGTTCTTTTGGAATTTCAACCAAAGATGAAGAACTGGATCTTCCATCCCTGTATCGGATACCTAAACTACAAAAGTGTCCTTACAAACAACGGTACCGGTATATTTCTAGGTCTTCCAAGTGCTCCACGAAACCTCTTTCTAAATTATTTACATCTATTTTATCAGCAATCAAAGCCGGGCTTCAAAGTTATTGTAAAACTGCCTATTCTAGAGGTGGCGTGAATCAGATGTGGATAAAATTCAAAAGATTTTTTAGAGTACATACAATCTTGCAATATTATTAAAACATTTGACTCTTTACACAAGTATTCCACATTCCACACTAAAAGACAAATTGAAAGAGTTCGTATTGCTTTGTTTCATAAAAAAGAATGGCCAACGTAGATACCAATATCTTGTCTTAGGGAGGGAAAAATCCTACTTTGTAAAGGATCACTCTGATTCAAACAAAAAATTCTCTGAATCTGACATTATCAAGATACTTAATTTCTTGATTGACAACATATTGGTAACATTCAGAGGGCGTGTTTTTCAACAGACTGTCGGTATTCTAATGGGGGAACCAATTGTGCCCCTCTTCTTGCCGACTTTTTTCTTTATTATTTTAAGGCTGACTTCATACAGGAACTTCTTCTGAAGAAAGATAAGAAATAAAGGCAACAGTAGTAAACCGCTGTTCAAACTCATAAATGTTAGCAATATCCTTTAACTTTACTTTCCGGTATATAGATGATGTTCTCTCACTAAATAATTCAAAACTTGGTGACTATGCTGAACGCATCTATCCAATCGAACTAGAGATAAAGGATACAACAGATACAGTAAAGTCGGCCTCATATCTTGACTAACATCTAGAAATTGACAATGATGGTCGGTTGAAAACAAAACTTTACGACAGAAGAGATGATTTCAGCTTTCTAATTGTGACCTTTCCATTTCTAAGTAGCAGCATTCCAGCAGCACCGGCGTACGGGGTATATATCTCCCAATTGATACGATATTCCATTGCTTGTATTTCTTATGATTTTCTTGATGAGGGGTTCGTTGGTTGACTGTTTTGGGAAAACCGTTTCACAGAAGATATCGGAAATGTTCTTTACGTCGTAACTACAATCCCCTTTCATAAATGTGACCTACCGAATTAGACTTTTTACCGGATTTGTTATTACATGATCAACACGACGGGTGCCACGTGTGGAGCAGGATCTGCTTACCCTTCCGGAGCACCTGATATCACCACAGTTTTTCGTGAGGTTCGTGTTGCTTATTCTTCAGTTTTCTATGTTATGTCATGTGTACTATTGTTTGTCTGTTTGTCTTTTTCATTTTTAGCCATGTCGTTGTCAGTTTATTTTCGATTATGAGTTTGAATGTCCCTCTGGTATCATTCGTCCCTCTTATGAATTCGTCTGAAAAGATAGGAACTTCGATACTTGCCGAAGTATAATAATAATAATGAAAAGGGTATCATAACTCACCTGGATAAAAACAAACAAAATAAATTATTGCATTAGACAGAAACTATGATTCCTATTTCTTTTATCATTTTGGTAATTTGTAGATCAAAATATTCACAAACCAAGGATTTTTAGTTGTTTGTTGATAGTTTTCATGCAGCAAATACACAGCAATGCTGCATAAATACTAAGGATTTGAGGAGTGAATAGGGAGATAGACAATCAACATATGGTAAAAGCTAGATTATCATCAGTACTTAAAACTGTTTAGTTCGACCAGATGTATATTTTGTTATTTAAATTTGATACCATCAATTTATATTATTTATTATGTGTTCTAGAAAAATTATCAGTTAGTGCCCTACTTGTTGTTTAGGGGAGGACCATTTGATATCCTGGGGTGGGAAGGGGGCAGGAGGATTTTGAAAATAGATAACTCAGCCTTGATAATCACAAAAATAAATGGTTTAAATAAATTACCTGACTTGCAATGTATAGAAAATAAATAACCCAGCAGGTCTAATCGAAAGTATGAGATGGCACCAGATTCTTCATAAATTCATCTTTTTTTCCCCAAAAAACACTTCCCAATTTTTTTAATAACAAAAGTATAAATATTATTTAAATATACTTGAAATGTCTGAAAATTGGTTTCATTTAACTTGAGGTATATCATGAATATTGTCTCAGGAAACCTTACCTCACTTTTATTTTAACAAGGCCATAACTACGTGTAGGAAATTTCAAAACCAAACGCTTGTCTCCATATCAAATTGTGTTCACGGCCTTGCAAGAAGAAAGTTCTGTTTTCCCTCAGACTTACAGCCCTGATTTTTCGGGATCAATGTTTCTTATTTATTTGTCTTTTGTTCATTGATTGCCCTCCTGTATTATGTTAGTGTTGCATTCTTTTTGTAATCTAGTAATTGTGTTCTAAGTTGATAATGAGTTTAAAAAAAAACCAGCAGCCACAGACTTAACTATGTGAATTCCATTTTTGCTTTATCATGCACATTGGTCTTTTGATGTTGTCCCTAGAAACTTCAGTCTTACACTGAATTTATACATTTTGCTTTGAGACCAAAATATTGTCAAAAAATTATTAAAACAAAACTTCATTTTCAGATTATGAAAGAGTCTACGGAACACCCAGAAAGCATGATTTTGCATCATTTGTTCTATAGCTTCTTGGGCCTTCAGTGGCTCCAAAACCCTTCAAAAAAATTTTGCCTCGCTACGCTCGGCGTAGTATGTTTGCCAAAACATTTAAAAGTGCCTAGTTATAACTAAACTTTAATACTATGTATGTATGCAATACATGTATATGCAGTTTCTGCAGAGAGAGGGTAGGGGGGGTAATCTTATTAAATGGTACATAATGACTTGACTATATGTATTATTTATCATTCCCTTGCTTTAATGAAAATGAAAAATCTTGCTTCAATAGTGCAGAAAATGAATAATCTGTCCTTTTAGTTTACAAAAATAAATAACGATCAAAAACAAATCCTCCTGCCCCCCCCCCCCCCCCCCCCCCAGAATATCAAATGGTCGTCCCCTTAGATCCATACACTAAACCACTCTCCCAGGTTAGGGGAAGGGTTGGGATCCCGCTAACATGTTTAACCCCGCCACATTATTTATGTATGTGCCTGTCCCAAGTCAGGAGCCTGTAATCCAGTGGTTGTCATTTGCTTATGTGTTACATATTTGTTTTTCGTTCATTTTTTTACATAAATAAGGCCGTTAGTTTTCTCGTTTGAATTGTTTTACATTGTCTTATCGGGGCCTATTATAGCTGACCATGCGGTATGGGTTTTACTCATTGTTGAAGGCCTTACGGTGACCTATAGTTGTTAATGTCTGTGTCATTTTGGTCTTTTGTGGATAGTTGTCTCATTGGCAATCATACCACATCTTCTTTTTTATACTATAAGTGATTGATCATAAGATGGAGAAAATTATTCAAATTACATCAATTTTTACATGATACTTTCATACCGCTCCACAAAGTTCTGGACAGTTTATGATTCAATATACTTATCTTCATAAGCAATGTCAGAATTTTCTTTTTATTTTTTCTTTTTAAATACGAAACTGCTTAGTATCAGAAACTGGAAATGCTATTTTTTGGTTTGATCAAACCTGTTTATTAATTTTCTGTACAAATCTTCGTAAATTTGTCGGTTATAGTCATCTTGCAGTTTTTCCGTGTTCGTCCAGAAATCAAAAAGACAAACTGACAAATAATAGTAAAGAAGACACAACATAGAAAACTAAAGACTAAGCAACACGAACCCAACCAAAAACTGGGGATGATCTAAGGTGCGCCAGAAGGGTAACCAGATCATATGCACACAACGAAGCTACATAATAATTGAGCACATGCCATATAAATTATTATTTTATACTTTGTATAATTTGGATGAATGTTTTACATGGTTAAAAATCAAATATGAGATTTGAGTCAAATCGGTGAATATGAATTTGACAGCTAGTTCCCCTTTAAATACCGTCCGGCATTTTTTCGTTGATATTAAAGGAACAAAAAGGTATAAAATGGTACGCAGAGGAACACGTAATCAGTATGCTGGAGTGTTTTTTTTGAAAAAAAATATTTGTTGAATTTAGAGATAGACTTTCACAAATTGTCGGCATTCCTATTGGAACGAAAAGTGTGGTTCTCTTTGTCGATCCCTTTATATTTTCAGGTGAGTCCCCAGTGTTTGAGTATAAAATGGATAAACTAGTGTAATTTCAAATAACGTCTTTCTAAAAAAGTTCATCGGAAGGTACCAAACCTTGTTAATATTATAACTTTACAAATAAAACTTGGGTGTATAATTTAGCCACTGTTGTTTAAAACTTAACTACAAATGTACGTGTTGTAGTCTCCTTTTATTTGTCTAGGTAAATTATTCACCTGAACTGTTTAGTCAATTTTTGCGCATATCCTTTTGGCGTGGCTTGGTACCTAGACATTCGTCCATTGTGTTATTGGGCTAAAGTAATTATTTGTATTCTTATCTTTAATCTTTGCTTATTTGTTTTGTCTATAAACCATTATCTTTTCCTTGTTTACACATTCTTTTGTTTTTAAAGTACTCAAGATTATAACACAATGTTGACTGCCGTTCTATCGTTTTTTTACATTTCACCTATTATGTCTATTTGTTTTATTCATGTGAATATATTAATGTCATTTTATGTCACTATCATACACTTAAGAGGTTAAGCTAGCTATAAAATCATGTTTGAATATCCACCATTTTTATACAGAAGGAGATGCATGTGCAAAGTCAGAAATATGACAGTTGTTTTCGATTTCTTTAATATTATTGAAATATGTTTGAGCTTATGATTTAGCAATCTGATAAAAAAAATGATGCCCATACTATGTAAATTCTAGGCCAACACAGATGGGAAATAAGGAAGAACATGATAAGTAAAGAACAGGTTCGTATTTAAAACACGAAACCGTGCACTATTTCGTGTCTCCGATAGCATATGTAAAAATAATATCTTAGTATCTTATACTTGTCCTCAAACAGTTACAATTTACACATGCATGTAATGTCACACTTATTTGTTTACATTGTCGACCCTTACATCCGGGGAAGTGAGGTTTTTAACGTTTTGTAAAAAAATCTGTTTACTTTACTATGAACTTCATATAAAACGAGTACTGGGTGCAACAATTTATTACAAGTATCAAATAAACACAATTACACATATAACAGTAGAGCAATGAATACAAAGCATGTCTTAAAAAGCAAAAAGGCATAATATAAGCTAACTGCTATAAGTAGAATATGAAAACTACTACCCCATATGAGCTGTTATGGAGCTCTGCTTAGTAAATAATCACATGAAAACATTACTGTTTAAAAAGTAATATAATATAACTAAAAAGAAAATTGAAGCTTCCGAAATTTAAAGCATGAGCTAATTCAGCTCAGAACTGAACAAAACGCACTATTAAAGCTAAGAAGAAGCAAAGCTAGCTACCAGCCAATAATACTATTGGTGTGGGTGGGAGGGTTATAAAAATTGCTTTGAATATTGCCATCCAAAAAATAAGGCCTGGACGCAGCCATGCTACATTTAACAATTAAACAACAACCCAACGCTGGAATGGACCCGACTCGATCTCCGTTAAAGCGAATTTACCCAAAAATTCTACGTTTTTGACAGGTACTCCCCCAAAAATTACTAAATGGACAACGTTAAATTACATTTGACAGTTTTAATTATAAACTATGAATTTCTTCAGCAATTGTGTGGCATTGTAGTAGATAATTACTTCCTAATTACGTTACATATCTATCCTTAAAGGCCGACCGGTTTTAATAAAAATGATTGTTCAAAATGTAATTGCGATCTGTAGAAAGAGATGGGGTTCCTTTTGAACATAGTCCTTCTATTTAGTTATATCTTGTATGAAACTATATCACTTAAAAACAAAATTGAACTGATTGTTTAATAGTTACATGCATCAAAACTTACGACATAAAGCACATTTTTGATAGACATCCACACCCCTATTACGCATGACCAGTGGACTAAATTCCTTGCATATCAGAATATTCAAAACATAATCTACAATTCGTAGACCTTTTTATTTATTAAAGACATTGTGTTATATGTCGGTTTGGTATGGTCAAGACGTTTGGTAAAGTTAGCAGACATTTAAGAGAGTTATCTCTCCTTAACCAGTTATGGGGTTAATCGTATTGCGGATTGATCCGTATTTGTATTATATATTAGTTTGATTGTTCTTTTGTTTTATTGTTACCATTCCATGTAGATGTGTTTTGAAGAATATAATTTGATTAACTTGAACATTAGTTTATTATCTAGTCCAGAGTAGAGCATCCAAATTGGTGTGGGAGAAAGTCTGGAAGGGATTGATTGATTGGGAATATTCTTTAGTCTTTTCGGCTTTTTTTAAGAAACAATATATGATAATTTGCAGATTATGGTTCAAATGAAGAAGCAACATGCACATGCAATACAAGATACAAAATGTATTTATTAACTATCGATAGCACATAGGATTGTTGTTATATTGGGAACATGTGTTTATGTTTACTATAATGTTTAAATTATTTTAGCATAACAATTAAGAATTTAATGCTTCTTTTTGTAACTTCATTGGGGTGTAAAAGCGTTGACCAAAGTACATTTTACATGAAGCGCGGAAGCGCTTCATTCTAAAAATGTGCGCACGGTCAACGCTTTTACAACCCTATGAAGTTACAAAAAGAAGCATTCAATACTTATAATTACATTTTGTTTTAGCTATGATCATGCAAACACGAATTTTATCATCTTTTTATTTAATTTACCTGTGCACTTTATTGTGGTACCACGTGTTATCATGAATGATAAGTTTTATTGTGTAATGCAATTGCTTAAGGAATAACATGTGATGTGCAGTTAGCCAATCAGAATAACGTATTATAATGAAACATACATTTAATGTAATTATTAAGTCACCATTTACAAATTTAAGAGTTTAAAGTTATTTGTATGATAGCACGGACTGGTCATTCGCGGTAAAAGTTAACATTGAAAATACAATTTCATAGCTTGACCATTCAAAGCTCAGTCTTAGTGCAGTGAAGTTTCCCCCTCCCCCCTTTTCGAACATGTTTTGTATAAGCTTATAATATTGTAAACGCATTATGTTTTTTCTGCAGATGTTAAAAAGAACATTATGAAAATATGCGTTTGTGATATGAAAGATTCTATTTCATTATTTCTCAGTGTAGATATGTTTGTAAGTCATGTATGCTGCAGCGGTCTTTGTGTGCTGGCAAAGTGATATGAGGACAGTTGAATTGTTTGATAATAAAACTTTGCTGCACTCGTCTAGGCGAGCTGTTTCCCATAGATATGTGTTTGAGTTTTTGTTCATAAATACTTTATTTGCGTTTGAGGGCACGAATAAGAAAATAAGCGATATTAAGATAACTCTTTATTTGCTTTAGCAAGTCAATCTTCTACAGTCCGGTGAACAGCTACAATATACTGGACACTCTCTTCCGTTAATTTTATAACGTACGATAGCTGTGCCTATACAATATGGATTGCTTGGGCTGGTTTCTGGACAGTTTTTGAGTACTTCTGCTTCCGTCTGGCAGCAATAATGTTTGCAGTTTGATATACATTTAACATTAATGATGGTTTTGTAAAATGTACTGGTGGTACAGTCTTTAGATGGAGCAGGAGGACATGCTGTTGCTCCAGCGCAAACTAGGATGAAAATAAAATAAAATGTTAACGTCAGTGGCTCATTGAAACACAACGCAATAATCTGTTTAAAGAATACGTAAATATATTAAAATATTATAATAATTAATTAAGTTATGTGAATATTTTACCTACGGAGATTATTATAGTACTAACCTCATTTATAGCCATAATTAAATTAATACCCTGCGGATAGTAACATTACATAATATTAACATGATATAACAGACAGGCGAAAGAGACCAAAGGGACATTCAAACTATTATGTCGACAAACCTTGGCAAATAAGGAAAACAGTATTAAAGTGAAACATCAGTTTACAAAACCCAACATAGAAAACAAAAGAGTGACCATCATGATATCACCGAAATCGATGCAAATATAAAAACTCCTACCAGCTTAAAAGAACTTATTACGGAATAAAAGAATAATTACTCAAAGAAATTGAAGATAGACACAAACATTATACCCGTTCGAAGTAGGCGAAATAGAAAATAAAGTTGCATCACTTGTTTGTGACAAGCTATTTACTGACGGAGTCCGCTATAAACCCAAAATATAAAATACGCGAATTGTGAAAAGTGACGATCACTTACAATAATATCCAGCGGCAAGGTACTTCTCCCAATACTCAAAATAAACCGCCTTTTCCAAACAGAAAAGTTTAACCAATCCACCCGTTCCATGTAGAATATTTAAAAGATAAAGATTCGATTCCGATAAAGAACATTTAAGCACCCATATGTAGAACAAATCAACAAGAGGTGCACTTACGGTTACCTACATCAATATTTGTAGAATTTAATCAAAAGCTCCTGATTTCTCAGGACTTATTTTGCAACATGACGTTTCTTTATCTGTGAACGCTATAACCGATAACCGATGACGCTTTTTATAGTCATTTTTGTAAACACAGGATTATTCTTAAAAGAAAATATGGAGGTATGATAGTGTTTAGTTATTGACTAGGTATGAGTTGAATAGTAAATTTATTGTCCCCGAGGTGCAACTGTTTCCCTGAGGCGTAGCCGAGGGCAATAGTTGTAGCCGAGGGGACAATAAACTTACTATTCCACGAATCTCCAGTCAGTTAGTGTTTTATTATACCGAAAGAGACAACAGACAAAAAATATCGGGACTACATCAACTATCGTATTATAAAAAGCAAAAACACTACGGTACCGTACTATTTCACGTTGATTTCATATACATTCTGAATTCTTAGGCCACGTCCGGCACTGACGTGAACCCTAGATACAATAGGTAAAACGCGACATCGTAACTCCCGCGGTATTATCATCATTATCCAATCCCTTGGCTGCATTCGAAATTCCGCGAAATATAATGACGCTTTCGGTCAAATAGTTTCAGCGAGGTACAAAAGTTGGAAACTATTGACCACCGGTCCAATAGTTCAACCCTATAAATTTGAAAAAATAGTGAAAAAAATGCGTACTTATTTTATATAGAAAATGATAACTGAAGTATGATACTAGTATATATAATTCGAATCTTTCGTAAAGCTGTCAGTTAATTCGAATAGCGGTTGAAACTTTCAAAATACCTATAAACTGATGAAACTGTTATTTGATGAGTATACATTTCACCTGATGGTTTGAATTACTAATTGATAGATGCCTTTAATGATATCGAAACTTTTTTTTGTAGGGATAACTCAAGTATACATATTCATGATGTGTCTACAAAACCTCAACCTACACACATACTGCTTCTTTTTTACTCACGAGGAAAGTCGTTTTTGCATTCATATCTGGTTAAACATCCTTTCTTGTAGTGTGTAATAACTTCTTCGCATCCTTTAGGACGACGTGGTCGCTGTGGACAATCTTCAGACTCTGTACATAAGATTTAAATTAATTTGAAACAATTCTCTATATATGTAATAGTCAAAGGAATTTTGTTCTAAATCAAATAATAATTTTGCAATCGTAAAATCGAATATTTTGACTCGAGTTAAAAACTTTGACTTAAATTTATGCATTTATAAGCTTGCAGTTTTGTTACTCACTTGAATCTCTTTTACATTCATATCTAGTCAAACATCCTTTGGTGTAGTGTTTGAGAACTTTTTCACATTCCTCTGGACGACGTGGTATTTTCGGAAAATTTCTAGCCCCAGACACTGTAGATAAAGATTTAGTTTATTAGGACAATCTCTCAATACATGATTGAGGAAGAATAGTTTATTACAGATATTGTTAAGCAAAAGTAAATTAATTGGACCTAATAATAACCGAAATATTGACAGCTGTTTTAATAACATCTACAATTCAAATCAAATAAATACTGTTACCTTAATTTGTTGCATACTTGCAGTTTCATTATATCTTAACACAATATGTAAGGAACATTTTAGCAATTTGGATTTGGACTGAACGCCAATATTTCTGGAAACATGTAGAAGAAAAATATAATGTTGTACATACATGTACCACAAAATGGTTATCGAGCTGGTGCTCGGTATTTAGTTTTCTTTGTTGAGTTTTGTGTACTGCTTGTTTGTTCGTTCTCTCTTTATACATTAAGAACGTGTTAGGAATATGACAGATGTGTTTGAGCTTTCGATAAGGGACTTTCCTGTTTGCATTTTTCTTGGAGTTCGGCATTTTTGGTATTTTACTTTTCAAATTAAACATTTTTTCACCTGCTAACGATTTTAAATATTTTTGTTTTTCGACGACTTACTGAGTATTCTACTGATATTCACGAAATCACAAATGATGAATGGCAAATGTATGCACCCTTGTATTTTAACAGTAATGAACCAGTATGATGATTGCATTATTTTAACCGTAATGAAATAGTTTGATAATCATATTTACTGAAACTTATCTATAATTAAAATATTCTCGAAAAAGAATACAGTACTACAATATTACATTGTTAGTATTTCTAAACAACAGTGGTTAATGAAATCTTTTTTTTATATATGGTGACTTATTTTATGAATTCATTCAAAACTTAAGTAGATATTAAATGACTTTATATTTACCGAAAACAACTGCAGTGACAAGAAGAATCAATATCAGATGCGTTATACGTGTTGTATAGTTGTAAGAATCTATAATAACAAAAAATCATACTAATTATATTGATTAGAATTTCTAGTGATGAAAATAACCCTTTATTATATGATGTTTTCTGTTTATCTAAATGGCTTAGCACAAACGGTATATTTTCATGGTTCACATAATATGTAGAAAATAAAGCCCATGCAAATAAATGAGAAATAAATAAAATACAGGATATAAACTATAAACAAAAGAAGAGTTCATTCTCAAAAAATATTAAAAAAGAACTAAAAGATCATAGCTTTGAAAATATTTTCTTTGAAAAATTAAAATTAAATAATGAAACCAGTAAAATATTCTTGTAAAGTAAACTAAAGACAAAATATATGAAATTGACAAATACATTTCTAAAAATGGTTTTGAAAATAGAAATTTATTATGTAAAATGCGAGTAAGTGTCCATTTCTTGGAAATAGAGAGGGGTAGATATAAAAGAATTCAAAGAGAAAATAGAATATGTAAACATTGTAATATAAATGCGGTTGAAGATGAAACCCACTTTTTCTTAAAATGTAAAATTAATAAATCTTTACGTAATCAGCTTGAAAAAGATATAAATAATATATGTCCAGAATACTTTAAATTGTCTGAAGCAGATATATTACATTTAATTCTACCTTCATTTGAAATTATGCAGCTTACTGTTCCGTTCATTAAAAAGTCATTTGCACTGAGGGGAGTGGACACAACGCCTGCATTAATATTACTGTTTTACTACTTTATATATGATGTTTTAATTAATATGTTACTTTTTCCATTGTGTATATTGTATTGTATTGTTTGTATATGCCTTCAACCCCTTGGGGTATACATGTTCATTTCATAAAAAAAAAAAAGATAATAACAAACAGTACCAATTAACTGTAATATAATATCTTCATTGTGGTTGTTAATTCGGATATTTTCTGTCGATGGCAGACATATACTAGTCACTATTTATCATTACACTAGACTTCAGCGATTCAACTATTTTTCATCTGACATCTATTCTCCAAAATGAGTGGCATATATTACCTTAGCCGTATTTGACGTTTTGACCAGCCCTGTAGTCAGCACTTCGGTGTTGACATGAATTTAAATTATGAAGTCACTTTATAAAAATCCTGTTAACGAAAGTATTTTTTTTTTTGGAAATGCTAAGGATTTTCTTATCCCACTGGACAGGCATAGATTACCTAAGCCGTTTTTGGCTCAACTTTTTGGAATTTTTGGTCCTCAATGCTCTTCAACATTATACTTGTTTGGCTTAATAAGTATTTTGATCTAAGCGTCACTGATGAGTCTTATGTAGACGAAACGCGCGTATGGCGTATTAAATTATAATCCTGGTACAATTATTAGGTCTTCCACTTTTCTGTGGAAAGACCTATTGTTTTTCTTCTGATTGTTTTTTTTTTTTTTTTTTTTCTTCCGCCCAATTTTGTTCTTGCGATAAATATTTGTTTCGCAATATGTCACTTAGATATTTGGTATATGAAATCGAACAGTTTATGCGCTTTTGAAATTTACCCTGTGTAACCGAATACTTTTCTTTATAGGAGTTATCTCCCCAAACACTGTTTTCCTTGTGTGCACTACTCCTTCGCAACCGTAAAAGATTACGACAAATTTATTTTATAAAATTGCTCGTTATATCCTTTGCATGATTTGTCCTATTTTTAACCACAGCGATATGAACGCTCCATATGAGAGTTATTTCCCCTTATGCATTTGATATAAGTGATATGCATTTCTATCTTGTAAACCATAAGTGATAGAGACCTAGGATCTTTTAATTTGAGGCCCTTTGTGCAAAAAAATGAAAATTAGGTCAAGGTCAAAGGTCAAGGTCATATTCTAATTTTTGAAATTGTCTTATTTCCACTCATTTCCAGAAACCGTATATGATATCGACAAATTATTTTTTCTAAATTGAAAGTTGCGAAATGTCGTAATATGAAAATTTTGATTGCAAAGGTACGTTGAACGTAAAAGGGAGTTTTCTCCCCTCTTGTATTTATAAATATGCGTATGGTGATATAACTCATTAACCAAATATAATTAAGACCTATGGTCTTTTGATTTGAGGTCCTTGGTTTATGACCTTGAAATTGATCTCAAGGTCCTAGCTTAATTTGACGTTCTAGATTTTGACCTTTGCTTTTACCTTATATGTTTACATAATAAAGCCATGAGACTTTTGGCAAAAGGTATCAAACCATTTAACCTTGAAAAAAACAACCGGAAGTGACCTTGTGTAAACCGGAAGTAGCTATTTTTTGTACTTTATTAATATAAAAGTATATAGAACCAGATATTTTTGGAATCAGTGTCAATTAAATATTCAAATATTATCGAAAGTAACATTTTTCAAACCGGAAGTAAGAAATTATCTCCCTTATTTAAAAAATATTGTAGAGAAACCATATATTTTTGGAATCAGCGTACAATAAGCTATCATTTGACGATATAAATGACACTTTAAACTTAATTTTACAACTTTCATATTAAAATACATTGTTTTTGGTGGAAAGACCTTCAATTGTTCTCTGAACCATTTGTTTTATAATTATCTATAGGGATTTATTTTTTTAAACTATGTTCTCATGCAGTCTTCCTTAATTTCTTTGTACATCTTTTATGCATGTTTTTAAGAAATACCGCTGTATGAAAGTAGACTTTAAATGGGTTTTAGTAAGCTATAAAATTGTAAATAGAAATGTGGATATGTCAAAGAGACAACAGCCACCAATATGTCTTCATCGCAGCGAGAAAATCCCACACCCGGAGGTGGTCCTCTGATCAGCTGTCCCCAAAATACAATTGTGTACTTGTTCAGTGAAATGGACGTCACACTAAATAGAAATGTAGAATATGTAAAAGAGACAACAGCCACCAATGGGTCTCCATTGCAGCGAGAAAATCCCGCACCCGGAAATTGTCCTCAGCTGTCCCCTAAATACAATTGTGTACTTGTTCAGTGAAATGGACGTCACACTAACTTCCAAAACATTTATTTATATAAACGAATTAAAAAAATTAAAAAATAGAACACACCCGCGAAATCGCGGGCATTTACTTACAGCTTGTAAACTGTTGTAGGATGAATTTTTTTGTAAAATACTTTATGTCTGCAGACCACAATTATTCTTCCCCTTTGCTACAATGCATTTTTTGGTAAAAGTAAAATAAATTGAAAAATTTGCACCGCTTCAAAATGAAATAAATGTAACTGCTTACAGACCATCATAATTCTAATAAAATATGCTTCTAGGACAATTAATCAGTGCCTTTTCTTTTGATAGCACTACTAACATGCCAATGGTAGGATTTGATTCTTGTATAAATGACTATGGCTAATTTCTATCCTACTTTCATTTTGGCCAAATCACTACTTTCAGTTTTCCACATTTTTTTTTATTTCAATATATTTGCGACTGGTATGCCCCCTTAAATAATCATTTCAAAGAAAACAGTAGACAGCATACGTAGGAAGCATGACCCCATATAATAATTGGGAACTATATCCCAAGACCACGAAGTCGGAACAAAGGGAATTAATTGGGTCTGAAGCCTTCTGTATACTATGAACATACGTATATTATAAAAAAAGTTTATTAACTACCAATTCCAAGTTTCTTCCCCTCGGCAAAACTGCTATAATTATATAGAGTCTCTATACAGTATAGTAGTAAAATCATAGTATACATGAAGATAAACGCGAAACTAATTGTCCTCTCTCCGAGTACTGGTGAAAATCAAGTGGAAGTTAAATACCAGAAGTCTTATCTATGACTAAAAGTCTGTCTGATGACGGAAACAATATCAGGACGCCTTTTTTTCCCGTGTTATATGTAACTCAATCTGAATAATCATAAGAATTGATGAAAAATGCGACTATGCATGGTACCTATAGGACACAGAGGCATGATGATTAATGTATTGTGGAAGAAAGTGAAGCGACACACAAAATGAGGGCTTCTCGTTTAATAGTATAGATATACAAGAGTAACAAGGCCAGAGGCTGGCTTTGGATAGACCATTTGTTATGAATTTCAAACGTCAAACATCTTAGCATTGAAGCTCACTCTCCCTTTTTATAAGGCTCGTGTTGCTCAGTCTAATTTTCCGCTGTAATGTTTGTTTACTTTTGTTTACCTTTTTGCCTTTTTTATTTTATTTTGTAAGGGTATATTGTGGGTTTCTTCAACTTATAACATTTTATTGATACTTTGTTGTCTTCTCTCTATTCTTTAATTTCTTCAGCTTTGATTGTTTTAATTTCCTTGAATGAGTATGTGGTCCGTCATCACAGTACAGACATTAACATTCATAGCATAAGAAGAGCAGGCATTATTGTGAATGTTACGTTCATTTTTTAGGCAGTTAAGCTGCCTTATGCGAGCACCCTAGATTTGTGTTCTAACCAATAAATGCTGAAATATGTGCCATTGTTATTATCTAGCTGGATGTTATGTTATTCATAACTAATTGGACAGTTTTTTCATACTTTTAATTCTTGATTACAAAAAATATGATCAGAAAAACCTTAAATGATCGTCGATTTATCCAAAAGTTTTGAAGTTGCACATAGGAAGTAGGACACATTAGGAATCTTTATGTAGTTTACTATCCCCTGAGATTTTGGCTAAGCTGTCAAAGAACAAATGTATGAAATGTTTAATCGCCGAAAATTTCTAAAGACAAGTAGTTCAGATTTCCCAAATGGCAAAAGTCGTAGGAATATTGTTTGTCGTCAATACGTAGTCAACTACGTCAGTAGTCTTAAAATAAGTTCCACTGTTCATGCTGTTGGCGGCAATTTTAAATAATAAGACGAAATTTTTGTATCTTTTCAATTTGGAGGCAGGGGTTCAATTAGCGGTTGTCCGAGGTCTGAGAACTTCCACTTTTGCAGTCGGACTTTCGACTTGGTTACTAGCTACGCTCGACATGCACGACTTGAGAGGAAATAAAAAAAATAACTTTGCAAACTTTTTTTACCAAAGTCTTCTTATAAACGATCTCAAAACTTGTTTTTAGCATTATTATTCATGACAGCGATGTTCATGTTGTTCAACCGCTAGCTTTATACAGAAAATCGCCGACAAATAATGTGTAAATTCGAGTAAAATCGTATCTGACAAAAACAACATTGAAAACAAAATGGCTGACATGAGAAGAAAATTCTAATATCGGATCCGATTCCGGAAGCGGATATTGGTAATTCCGGGTTTTGGCAATCTTTGAACTGTTAAAAAAATCAGACAGATGACAAAATACATCTTTGCATGGTAAATGAATATAAACACTAGAATTGAAAACCAAAAGATATATGTAAAAGAATGAAAAAACAGAAAATATTTTGTACTGAAAATGTGAGAAACGTACAATTAAATACAATGATGATCAGTGGCGGATCCAGAAATTAATATAAGTGGGGGCCCACTGGCTGCCCGATCTCGTCACGCTTCAATGATTCCCTATATAAGCAACCAAATTTTTTTCTCAAAAGGGGGGGGGGGGGCCTGGCCCCCCTAAAATCGCCTCTGATGATGAAGTAGAGCAGAATTTAATGGTGCAACAGTGCCAGCGTTCTGAAGATCCATAGGTATCTATAGGAAACTCAAAATTACTTTTTGACAAATTTTAATGTCAAAATCCAATACAATGTGAGTCTTTGTGATAGCTGGGAACAGTATATCTAACAATATATATGGTCCTGGTGACAGTATAAATTTTCTTTATCAGTAATAAATGTTGGTAAAGCAAGTTAGATGCTTTTAAAGTGTAAACATATTTCTAAATGGGTATTTTTTTCTCAATGTTGATGGGTCAGTTAAAATAGCTGGAAGTTTCTTATTTTACACATATAGTGCAACTAGATTATATGATACCTGAATGTAAGCAAATTATATGTATGTGGAGTCCTTTGGGGCACTCTACCCCCTCCTGTGATAACTTTGAAACGGATGAGATCCCCACCTCTCAACCATATACATTCATGTATGGGACTATATAACTAATCAAATGCAATATAGGTGAAGTCCCTAGGGTCACCCACCACCTCCTGCTTCAGAACTTGGAAACAGTCGAGATCCTCACCCCTCAATCAAATTTATTCATGTATTGGACAATATAACCAATCAAATGAAATACAGGGGGAGTCCCTGGGGTCACCCCACCACTCTTGTTTGGGAACTTTGAAACAGTCGCGATCCCCACCCCTAAACCATATATATTCATGTATGGGACAATATAATAAATCAAATGAAATATAGGGGGAGTCCCTGTGGGTCATCCCACCCCTCCTGTTTGAGAACTTGGAAACGGTCGAGAGCCCCACCCCTAAACCATATATATTCATGTATGAGACAATATAACAAATCATATGAAATATAGGTGGAGTTCGTGGGGCCACTCTGCCCCTTCCTGTTTGAGAATTTGAAAACGGTTGAGATCCCCTCCATAAACCATATATATTCATGTATTGGACAGAATAACAAATCAATTGAATTATAGGGGGAGTCCCTAGGGTCACTGCACCCTCATGTTTGAGAACTTGGAAACAGTCGAGATCCTCACCACGTAACCATATATACTCATGTATGGGACTAAATAACAAATCAAATAGAATATAGGGGAAGTCCCTGCGGTCACCCCACCCCTCCTGTTGTTTGAGAACTTGGAAACAGTCGAGATCCTAACCTTAAATTAAACCATATATTTTCATGTATGGAACAAAAGAACAAATCAAATGAAATATAGGGAGAGTCCTAAGGGTCACCCTACCCAATCCTGTTTGATTACTTGGAAACAGATGACATCCCCACCCCTCAACCATAAATATTCATGTATTGGACAATATAACAAATCAAATGAAATATAGGGGATGTCACTGGGGTCCCCACCCATAAACCATATATATTCATGTATGGGATGGGACAATATAAAAAATCAAATGAAAAATAGGGGTAGTCCCTAGGATCAGTCACACCCTGTTGTGTGTGTTTTGAGAACTTGTAAAAGATTGAGATACCAACTCCTAAACCATATTCATTCCTGTTTGTCATTTCAAAAAGATTGAATGACATACAAGGTCAATCTCATAGGCGTCACAAATGCATATCACTTTGCTAGACCTAACACCTGTCATTTTATTCCAAACTTAGACATCATGGACTATGGTTGAAGGTGGGAGTCATTTACATTTACTATGGATAGGTCAGTCAGACCTCACTATTGATCCCTGTAGTAGTAAACATTTGTCTGATTTGTGTCTCATAACTTTTGTACTGTAGAACACAAACTCAGTTTTCTTTCCAGGGAAGCAAGTCCATTCATACTTTTACAAGCTCGTACTAAAGTCAACTTGAAATACTAACAGTCAACTAATACGAACAATTACGATCAACTAGAAGAACTGCAATCATTGCAAATTTGTACCACTGCTGACTCGAGACTCATGACCATGAAAAAAAAATATACTTGATATATACCTATTGAAAACCTTGATAAAATATGAATTATTTGCCTTAATGATTAATGCATTAAATGAACATAAATGAACAATTATATATGAATGTTTAATGTTTGTTCTTTTAAATCTTTAATAAAAAATTGAAGCAACATTGCCACATTTTTCATAATTATGTTTGCCTTGGTTTTTGGTTAACTGCCTACAGTGCTTACAGCGCTTTGATTTATTTTATTGCTCGTTTGATGCGTTTGAGCTTTTGATTTTGCCATTTGATTCGGGATTTTCCGTTTTGAATTTTCCTCGGCGTTCGGTATTTTTGTGATTTTACTTTCTACTGCTGTATAGAAATAACGACTACTTTGTGGATGTGAAATTTTAAAATATTTTGTTAAATAAACAAAAGTTATTGATTAGTGAAACAACATTTGATTTTTGTATTCTCCTAAAACGCAAGAAAGCATATGGAAAGATTAGTAGGGTGCCCAGTATCGAAAAAGACGTTTAGTTAACGAGTTTAAGTTAACGGATAACACACGGCTATATTTATATGCAAACTATTGGAAAATCATTATATTTTACAATCATGAATGTCGTTGTAAGCTACCGTGGTCACGTTTTTCAAAATTTTATGGTTTCTAAGGGTACCCAAAAATACCTCCTCATACAGGCCATACTCAACACGAAAAATAAAATTATTGAGTTCTGTGTTATTTGTTCTAATGATACTTATCATTTAGCTTTAAAATAAAAATTATCATATAATGAAAGCTGAAAAGATTTATATAATTTAAGTATAAGTATTTCATGATTTTAGTAAGACTATTTTTTCAGCTGAAATTTACGACATTTGAACGAAAGAAAATTTATTGCGTGTAACATTCACCAGATTTATACTCTGATTACATCAATAAAACATGGTTCATTTTGCTTGTATGGTCGATTTGTATGTTTTGAATACTCTAGTTAGTTTGAAGATCGTAAAGTGGAAAGGGATTAATATAAGTTGCAAAACTTGTTTCCCAATCCACTATAAATAAATATGTTTAAACTAAGATCGTTGTTTTGTTTTAGGAAATATTTTATTTGTTGGTTTTTATATTTTTTGTTGTTTTTTTTAATTGATAGTTTTGTTATAATTGTAATATACAAATCAAATCCTTCGGTCACGTTTCAGACCCAGAATATGGCACACATTCACAGTCCTGTTTAACTATGCCCATCAAGCCCTTAACGAAGTAGCAATGAAATAAGTGTGTTATATCTCAGGGTTCTTCTACTGAATTGCTTATTAATATGCGAGGAATTAGCACAAACAAAAGCTTAATCGAGGCTCTTGGAGCACGGACAGATCGTGTATATTTTAGTATATTCCATGATGCTTCAGACCTAGACCATCTTCGTACTGATGATTACAAAATATTGTACCACAATTCTTCCTATAAATCTTAACTAGCAGACACAACTGCAGTTATTTAAAAGCTGAATCAAGTCCTTATTCGTCTGTAAAAGTGTTTCAGGTCATAAATAGAAGGTCGTCAAATTCCTGATTGGAAAAAGTGTCCTTGAGTCAGTAAGAACCAGCAGGCCTGAATCAGATTTCTTGGCGAATCGATTGTTCAACATCATGGTAGATCAACAGTTACTATGATACTGAGGAAGTTATTTACCTAGCTAGCACATCCAAGGACCCTACATCTGCTGAGAAGGAGTATTCATGTTTAAGAATTATTGTGTACGTCCGATGAAGAAGATACCCGCATGTTTTTACATGCTATTCATGTAGATAAAAGAGTTCGGTGTGAAAGGCATCAAGGGTAGGATAATAATAAAGTCACAAGATACAGATGTTCTGATCTTATGCGTTCATTACTTCCTCTCCATGCAGCATACGCAGGACTATGGTTTCAAACAGGCTCTATAACTTGCACACAAGATTTTCGCCGCTATATGTACCTGTCCACGAAATATGTAAAAGTCTCGGGATTGCCATCTGTAACATTTAACCAGCCGCACATGTTTTAACATGATGCGATACAACGGCATCCCTGTTTATGATCGGTAAGCGCACTGTTTTTATGCCCCATTTATGGGCATTATGTTTTGTTGGTCTGTGCCTCTATTCGTTTGTTCGTCCATCTGTCCAGCTGCAGGTTAAAGGTTTTGATCGAGGTAGTTTTTGATGAAGTTGATGTCCAATAAACTTGACACTTAATACACATGTTCCCTATGATATGATCTTTCTAATTTTAATGCCAAATTAGAGATTTTACCCCAGCTCACGGTCCACTGAACATAGAAAATGAAGCGCGGAAAGGGCATCCGTGTACTATGAACACATTCTTGTTTAGTCTTGAAGGACAACCCAAATGATTTTTCCAATCTGTTAAACCTTTCTAATTGTGACATCGATGAATCTATAGATGCAGCTCGAGATCTTGTTACGTTGAATGATCTAAAGTCAAAACTCAAAATATATCTTTGTGACCTAAACAAATTGAGAGTAAAATTGGCTAAAATTGTGTGTTCTATGGTCGGTTATTACATTCCCCATTTCCATTCTCAATTTTACAATTTAAAATTTCTCCCTTGTCAAACTTCTCTCCTTGTGAATCTACCTTTAAACAATGTGTAATAAGAGATTCACTCCAGACATAAATTTGTTGTCTTCCCATATAGCAAAACTATACTACGTTCTCCTCTTTAGTTCGGATGGGAAAAGAAGAATGACTTGTTACTTTCTATCTCGAAGGTCAGATGTCATATGAATTTCTGCAAGATTTAGTTGCATTTGCTTCAAACAAAATCTATCATGTACATATTTATGCCCATGTCAGGCAAATGGCATTTGTCAAAATGTAAATACTCGTCTAGTTGCAGTTAGAAACATTGATGACGACGAAGATGTAGATGTATAAGATTTCATTTTTCTGTTTGTTCCTAATGTATCATTGTTAGCTATCGAATGAAAATTAAACAGTTCATAATCTTTTCTAAAAGATAAATATAACATCTACTAAATTTTAGAATCGTGGGAAATATAGTTAAATAATCTATCTAGTGGGGAAAGATATGTAAAAAAAAAAAAGAAAAAAAAAACTATGCCGTATGGTCGCTGACCTTGCCGTGGTTGGTGGGCTTAAACTACAGGAGACCATAAAACGTAGAAGGTAATACCAGCTTCGATCATAATTTTCTATTTGCATTTGTTCTTTTTTGACGTGGTTTTGCAATGCTGTTGTCAGCTTGTTTTCATTTTATAAGTTTTTAATGTCCTTTTCGTTTCTCACGCCTTTTTTTGTTTACAATTGTTTGTAAAATACATCTGTGCTGAACATAACCCTCTTCCTTATTATATTTTTGGAATACTTGTAAACATTATAGCCAATTGTTGCTCATTTCTCATCTGTATATGTAGGATGGGGTGTTTTACCTGTTTCTAATAGACGTTCTGTTTTTATAACTTTAACCCCCCCTTTTTCTCCGTTTGCATTAATTTTCACTTCTGTAAAGCAAAGATATACACAGAGCTTTATATTCAACCAAGTTTGACGTTAATGTTACACAAATTTTGAAACAAATCATTTATATATACTCTTTCACAACCAACAACAGAAATTTGATATGTACATAGAAATTGACGAACACCTTACTATCAAAAGACGTGAAAGACACATTTTGTTTTCGACAAATTTTTAAAGTTAAGATCTAAAAAACATCTTTAGATACCAATGTAATGAATTAGATACAACAATTTCAAATTTAGAAATTGAAATAGGTCAATGTTACTGTTATTTAACAGCTGTTTGAAAATTTCAAATTTGCACCCTATATGCGAAAAGTAATTTTTGGCGATAAAAATATAAAATAAGTTCTAATTGTAGATACAAAATATATTTTTTCTATAAACTGGTTGTTTTAATTTTGCTCCAAATGCATATATGTAGGAGAAACAAGCTATTTTAAAGTGACTGCATTTTTCTGAAATTTTTGCTTTGAACTTTGACCCTGATTTAGAAAAAACGTGACCATTGCAGACAACGACGACATCGGTATTTCGATGAGGTTTGTTCTCCTCTTTCCAATGATATAAAATATAGCCGTGTGTTATTCCGTTAAGGCAAATCAATCAAATTTGTTGATTTGGGAACCTTACAAGATGTGATTTAGACAAAAGGAAAACGCAATTTTTCAAAGCTGTCATATTTATTAAATGCGTTAGTATACCCGATGCTTGTTTGATGATTTGTCACACATTGCAAACATTAATCCAATTTATATCAGACAAAAGTAACATTAAATATAACATACTTACCTTAACGTATTTGATCAAACTTAGTTAAGTGTCAAAGTCCTTTTTAGCGTAGTATGCGTCTTAAGTGAAAACGTAATAGTTAAAAAGTTATTCGGACTTCAACTTAAGTATTTGCTTGAACGTGGTTAAAATCACAGGTTATTAACAGACTGGCACGAAAAGGAAATGTTTTTATTTTATTTTTCATTCCAGATAAATGATTAATAAAATAATCAAGAAAATAAAACAACCCGATATGTAAAGTTGGCATTCTTACGGATGTTGTTTACAAGCATTTTGATGAAAATATATAAATTATATAAACTTTATTGTAAATTGTTTCTTATTTTGATTCTTTAATAATGCCTTATCACCTTTTTACTCCCCATTTATGGGCATTATGTTTTCTGGTCTGTGCGTCCGTTCGTTCGTCTGTCGGTCTGTCCAGCTGCAAGTTAAAGTTTTTGTTTCGTCAAGATAGTTTTTGATGAAGTTGAAGTCCAATCAACTTGTAACTTAGTACACATGTTCCCTTTGATATGATCTTTCTTATTTTAATGCCAAATTAGAGTGTTGACCCCAATTTCACGGTCCACTGAACATAAAAAAATGATAGTGCGAGTGGGGCATCCGTGTACTATGGATACATTCTTGTTTCCAGTCAATTTATAGGCATACACAGTTATGTTTTTTGCTGACTTAAACCTTATTTTCGTTGTTTTTTTAACCATAATTTGATAAAAGATGGCTTACTATTTTTGTTTACCATATTAAGAACTGTTCTTAATATCTTTTTTTGGGCTTTATTCATAATTAATCACACAAGAATTCTATCTATATTGAATAAAAAAAAATGTCTGTACCAGGCAGGAATATGGCAGTTGTTATCCATTCGTTTGATGTGTTTGAGATTTTGATTTTGCCAAATGTTTAGGGACTTTCCGTTTAGAATTTCCGTCGATGTTCGGTATTTTTTTTTTAATTTTTCTAACAGTTGACATATCGCGAATCGTGGATACAATTCGAGTGAAACAAGGAAGTAGTAATCAAAAAATAAATAATTTTGACTGTTATAAATTTCTTGGTTTTATTCTTTGTGGCAGGCTTATGTCATCAAATAGAAGTCTTGATGAATTCATTTAAATGACGAAAATAATGTACCGTTTAACACGTATGTTTGCAGTACGCAAAATATTAGACACCAAAACACGCAACTCGTTTCTTCTTTGTGAGGCATAATAGTATTAGTATCTGGGATTTAGGTTGTTCTTAAATGTACCCTACTGATGTCAAAGTATCTGAACAGAAAAATTACAATTATAGACTGAACATACTTTCTCAAGATTAGAGATGAACAAGGTGTAGGAAACATTAATCATGTTTACATACAGGAAAGTGAATTTATAAGAATTCTAATAACTTTTGTATATACTGCATGATAAAACAGTCCAAAAGCACAAGTGGCCTGAGGTTAATAAAGATAAATGTAGCAGATAAATAAACGGTCATCGTAAATAATCAAATTTAATTTTGAATATTATTATGAAAGTACTTCTGGTTCTGTGTGCGTAGGTTTTAGAGCAGTGTTAGAAAGTGGTGAAAATTCCAAAAAGCCCCTATAATTATCCTATGAACAAGGAAATACTATTCTAATGCAACAACGTTTGTAACGTTCATTTTGATTGGATAACGTCATTTATTTGCATGGCATCAATTGACAGTTGATGTTATGGGACGTACGCGCAAGCGCAGACGGCATATGACAAATTTTAAATACACGTTTTAACGTTGTTTTCTGTCAGTTTCATTAGAATGGAGATAACACTATTGTATTTAAAGCTCCGACGTCATCAATTGGGGATTTGATGGTCGCAAATACCCGTTTACTGTCTCCGCTAACGCGTCGCCAGTAAACTTAATTTGCGACCATCAAATCCCCAATTGATGCCGTCGGAGCTTAAAATACAATACAGTTATCTCCCAACTGTACCCCCTTTAGATCTATAACTATAAAATTTTTAAATCTTATTCAAACAACTACTAGATAGTAATTCGCAAAAATGATGATTTTTTTAAGGCCAATTTGAATAGACGTCAATAAATACAACATCTACTAAGAAATTGTGAAAAAAAAATACCGAACTTCAACATCCAAACGTTTATTGTATTATAATTGTTGTTTTTATAATAAATAAGTCTATGGTATCTAGGTAAGAACAATTTTCAATTCCATCATGGAATGTTCACGGCCTTGGGGACAAGATACATTGTAGATGATTCAAAATAAATGGATTTAACTTAATTTCAAAATGTCGCAAAAAGAAAAAATGGTCGTGACGATATATTGGAAGTATAATTATCTACATCAGAAAAGAATATAATAAGGGTATACGTTATTCAAAGGACGCTTCTTTGTCAAGAAATAGATTATGGTTGAAGGAAGACAAATTTTTTTTTTGGTTTATTAGATGACATTTATATATGTGTTGTAAGCATAGACTTCCAAGCTTTCATAATTTATAAGTTAACACCACCTTTGTAGAAAATAACAGTCACGATTTATTCACACTATATGTATTATACAGACGTTACATAACATACAAAGACACAACATAGACTCCGAGAGTACAAACATTCAGCCATCTTGTTCAACATCCGGCAACACATCTCTCTCTCTCTCTCTCTCACGTCACTATCACACAACGTCAAAAATACGAGAAACAACGTTAACACTGTTTTGCGACATTACGGACATGTAGACAAAGTCACAATCACAACAATGTGCTTCTTATATTCCTCCACTTTCATCTACACATTTTTTATGCTTGACCATATGTGTGAAAATATATAGAATATTTAGTAAATTAGAAGCACATGTGTTATTTGGTAAGCATGTATTTAAATTAGAGCGGAGATCTACATATGATGAAGTTAGAATACAGTTTGCATCAATTTGTAACGAGGTACATGTATGCGTTAGCTTAAAAACACCACTGTGTCAAGGAAGCAATGAGGTTGAAGCATCCACATGTTCTACTATAAACATTGGATTAGGATTTAAGAAAGATAAGAAGACAACAAGATTTCAACAACATGAAAAGAATTATGAGAATATAACAAGACGGAGCGAGTACAGCAAAATATTTACGAAGAGATGACTTCAACTTCACCATTTGGAACTCTTGGTTTTTTTGTGAGCAGCAACCATCTATCAAGAAAATCATGATAGGAAATGCAAGCACGGGATATCGTATCAATTGGGAGATTTATACCTCGTATGCAGGTGCTGCTGGAATGTTACTACTTAAAAATGGAAAGTTCACAATTGGAAAGCTGAAATCATCTCTTTTGTTGTAAAGTTTTGTTTTCAACCGACCCCCATTGTCAATTTCTAGATGTAAGTCAAGATATGAGGCCGATGGGATAGATGTAAAGGAGGTAGTTTCACCTGACAAGAACGACAAAATTAACGATGAAGACTTACTTGCTGTTTCTGATTTTTCTTGATGAAGCTTCAGTTATTAAAATACGAACGACAAGTAAAGATACCCTTTACACTTTTTTAATGACATATGCTACACATTGAGAACCAGGATAGCTTTCAATATGTCATTTTGCTTTTCTTTTTGACATATTTGTTTGTTTATCAGATTTAGATTATAACACAATTTGAACTGCTGTATACCTAATATTTACATTTTCACCTATTATGTCAGTGGTTGTCAACATAGTTGAATTGTATGCGCCTGTCATACAAACGAGAGGTTCAGCTAGCTATCAAAACTATTTTTAATCCTCCATTTTCTTCATCAGAAATGTCTGTGAAAAGGCTAGTATATGGCAGTTGTTATCAAGTCGTTTGATGTGTTAAAGTTTTTGATTTTGCCATTTGATTAGGGACTTTCCGTTTTGAATTTTACTAAGAATTCGGTATTTTTGCTATTTTACTTTTTTTATTACATGCCTCTACATCATGTTCTAGTTGACAATTATAGAAAAAAACGTTTGTCGGAGTAAAATTTAATTACAAACCAACGCCTATGTGAAACTATACACCAAGACTCCTCATTAATGTAGAAGATAGCCAATCTCCTGTGCATCCTGTTCTGTTGACAATTATAGAAAAAAAACGTTTGTCGGAGTAAAATTTAATTACAAACCAACGCCTATGTGAAACTATACACCAAGACTCCTGATTAATGTAGAAGATTGCCAATCTCCTGAGTCAGGAATAATTTATAGCTGTAAAACGTGTAGCAAATTTCTCAAAATGTTTTTACTAACTTGATTAATCTCTAAATACGCGTTTCATCATTATAACTAATTTGGTATGTGAAGTTTACAATCGAAGAGGACAACGCTCTTTTGCGTAATCGAACCCTAAGAAATCATTTGGATGTATAAGCGCCGTGTTGCAAGGGTAAATATTTTCCTAATTCAAAATTATATATCTTTTCGAACAGCAGTCTTACTTGTTCACCCTTTATCAAAGCCGACATATTGAATTTGATATAAATTCGTTATTTACAGACAGACAGTAAGGCACATGAAATATCTCCTTTTTGTATGTGACCAGGTTAGAAATGTGTCTGGTAACTCATTTTCAGAGTAAATCGAAGATATATATGTATTTAGTGTCCTTCCCTACGCCTATATTACCCTGCTCACTAGGTATGTAACTCTCGTATCACCGCTTTTAGATTCCCAGGATCATCTTAAATGATATAATGAAATAGTTTGTAACCCGGATTTGTTTTTTCTCTATCGATTTATGAATTTTATACTGTTGCCTTTATGTAAAACCGTCTGAGGGAGGGGAAAATGACCAGTAATAGAACGATAAACAGATATATGTAATCGGGTTTTCTTCTTATAGATATAGTAAAATATCAGCTGATCGACACATATGAGCTTTTTCGCTGTGCTAACTCGCCAGATGCTCACATTGTGGCTCGCGGCTGATATTTAACGATATCAATGTTCAGAAATCCTTTTTACCTATACTTATCAACTGTTCGGCATGATTTATTTTTGTATCGTCATCAAGACACATGTTACATGTACTATATACAAAAATGAATCATGGTTTTGCTCAGTCGACATAATAAATAAAGTATTCTTTCATATCTCACTTTGGGTTATTATACCGGCATTTCCTCATAATTAATTGAAACTTAATTTTAGTTTAAGTTAACCTATGTTAGAAATGTAAAAGAAAACTGACAAAATATAAAAGTCAGACGTTGTTGTAACATAATAATTATCTGATTTTAGTTGCGAGGTGTATAGAGAGATTTAACTTTCCTTTGATTATCTTTCTTTGATTAATGTATATCTAGAATAGATTTTATCTCATGTAACAACAAATAGTTACAACAAAAACCCGTATGTCGATTTTTGTTGTTTTGTTATCGAAAAACAAAATGTGAGTGTGTCGTATCTATTAGTCATTTGTAATTTTTTTGAAATATGGTGGTAATATGGAAGACACATAAAGGGTTACATAAAACTTCGAGGGCGGGATATTCTCACCCTGTTTCCATGCTCAATTTTATCAAATAATACACTAGATATTACATTCTGTTTTATTTTCTCAAATAATAAAAAAAAAAAAAAAAAAAAAACAACATTAAGACATGACAAAAGCCGGCTGAGGACGAGGTTATTGACTTCGGGGCAGCAAACAAATACATAAGACGGGGTTAAACAATTTGTTTTTAAATCTCCTTTTTTTTTAAATTCTGATCAGTGAACTACAATATTAACATAACAGAACATACACTAATATATGTAGTGTAAAGATTGTTTATGCATGTATATTTAATACAGTGGTGTGAGATAACTTGGATTAAGTTGGAAAATGTTTTAGTATATTTTGAAAACCAATTAAAAAACAATATGAATATTTCGGTTAAACGGAGAAAGACACATGTAAACATTATACAACAAGACGAAGCGTTATTAAGTGCAACTCTTTATTTGATTTAGCATGTCAATTTTCTGCAGTCCGGTATACAACCACAATATACTGGACACTTTCTTCCATTGATAGTGTAACGTACAACATTAGTGTGTATACAGTATGGATTGTCAGGGCTGGTTTTGGGACAATCTTGTAGTACTTCTTCTAAAGTTTTGCAACACCAATGTTTGCAGCCCGATATACATTTGACATTATCGATGGTTTTGTAAAATGTTCGGGTGGAACAGTCTTTTGATGGAGCAGGAGGGCATCCTGTTGTTCCTGTGCAAGCTAGGATGAAAATAAAGGAATATTTTATAGCTAGTGACTCATCGAAATACAATGCAACAATTTCACAAAAAATGCGAATCAAGATTAAAACAGAAACTTGAATAAGTTTCATTACTAAAAAACTATATTTTTTTTTATTTGCGATATTGTTTACAACGATGTCAATACGATCTTTCTATTTTAAACGGAAATGATATATATATGATATAGCTCTAATCTCATTTCACCGTATACACTAATATCAATAATTTAATTATATCATAAGTACATGCTTAAAACATCACTAAATACTTTTTTTTAAAGAATATTAATAATTAGTGAAAAGTCCGTCATCTCGCTTCAAATACCATACACATTATAAGTAGAGGGAACTGGATATTAGTTTAAGAAATAGTACTATTATTTCTAGTATAAAATAATTCCAATTATATAAGCCAAATAGTGCTGGTGTTGTTACAGTTCATTGTATCAGGATATTACGCATTCTCTCCTCGTGTGTGTATTATAGCAAGATGCACAATAAATGTGACAGAAGCTTCAATGTAACGTTACCATACCAACTATAACACACATTGTGTTTCGTTAAAAACCTTACTTACTTGGAAAGTTGGTTTTACATTCATATCTTGTCAAACATCCTTTAGTGTAATGTTCGATGACTTTAGCGCATCCTTTAGGACGACGTGGCCGCCTTGGACACTCTTCAGACTCTGTAAATAAGATTTTACTCTAGAAACAATACTCAATATATTAGGCAAAGGATTTTTGTTTAAATCATATGGAAATTTGTCAATCAGATTTCAGATGTTTTGACATAGAAGAAACTATAACATGTTAAACCTTGACAGTTTAAATTTCCTTCTACATGTATATTATTAGAATTAGAATCATCACTAGTTTTGAGCAATACAACGGGTGCCACATGTGGTGCAGATTCTGCTCACTCTCCCGAAATACCTGATGTTACCCATTAGTTTTTGTTCGGGTTCGTATTATTCCGTCTTTAGTTTACAATGTTGGGTTTTGTTTATATGTATGATCAAATATGCATTTACAATAGTTATTTTCTTTTACATTTGATAGATTATTAGTGTTCTATGAGGTGTGCTGTCCAATAAAGGGACCAGAGTAACAAACAATTGGTCATATTATATTATATATTTTTATTATTACAAATTGCCTACTTCATTTGCTTTAATATTTTATATCAATCAATTAAATCAAAATCAATCATATTATGTACTTTGTTTAACCTATTTTTAATTTACATTATGTCTGAAAATTATATTGTGATTATTCTGCTCATTTTGGGCGCCGTGATTGGCAAATAAAATATTTGTTGTTGTTTGTTGTTGTGAATTGTTGTTTATCCGTTAGTCCTCTCACTTTTAACCATGGCGTTGTTAGTTTATTTACGAATATGAGTTTAAGTGTCACCCTGGTACTTTTTGCCTCTATTATTTTCCAAAATTGTATACTAAAATGCTTGCAGTTTTATTACTCACGTTGACCGTCCTTTTTACATTCATATCTTGTCAAACATCCTTTCGTGTAGTGTTTAATTACTTTATCACATCCATCAGGGCGACGTGGTCGCCTTGGACAATTTTGAGCTCCCGAAACTGTAGAATAAGAATATAATCATTAAGAACAACTTGCAATACAGAAGTATATGAAGTATAATTATATTGCAAAAATTGTACTGTAAAGCAAAAATGAAATAGTTTGACATAGAAAAAAAAAATAAAATCTTGATACCTTTTCTTAATTATTTACAGATCACAATATATAAATGTAATAGTTGTGTGTATAATCCTTAAAGTTTCAATGTAAAAACAAAATGTAAGGTTTGTATTTTACACTAATGTAGACTTGGACTCAACGCCCACGTTTCTGGCTACATGAGGAGATAATTATTATTCTGCACATATCGCAAAATGGTAATAGATTTAGAACACAGTGTCATTTCTTACAAATTTCAAAAGTACACATGATTTCCAAATGATATTGTTTATTTTTTCAAAAGCATGAGACTTTTTTTGTTTGTTTTGTTTCTGCGATTTAATCTGCATTCTCTAGATTTTTTCAAAAAACCAAATGACGGATAGCTATATATGTGCGATAGTGTATGTGTTTTACAGTAATAAAACAGTATGATACTTATTTAAATTATAAACATATCCATTTAAAGAACTCTCTACGAACAAAAATTACAGTTTAATTACATAATTAGGATTTCTATATATAAAAGTGGTATATGTAATCGGTTTTTTTTTTATATTTATCCAGCGATCGACATTGCTACTATACTAAAACAGGTTACCAGATAACACGAAGCGATATACATATACAAGAAGTAAATAGTTTCATGGTATTCTGCTTCTGTTGCAAGCGAACGGTTGTGTCAAAGTTTTGTTTATAGTTCAATTTGGGGTCCTCATTGCGGTCTGCGTTTATATTCCTGTCGATTTCTTTCAAAAACAAATTCAACGCTTAAGATGTAAAAAGATGTACAAAGTTAAACAAATATCGGCAGTACGTGTACTCGGCTCGAAACATGAGTAATAGGTCGCTGAAGCTTGCATTACACCTGTGTATTGGCCTAGTACAAATACAGCTGATATTCAAAGACATTAAATAATTATTGTCTATATATATTGTATTTTCTTTTAGAATTCGTTCAGAATTATGTAGATATAAAATAACTATATATTTACCGAAAACAAAAGGAGTCACAAGAAGAATCAATATCAGATGCATCATAAAAGTCGTATAGATGAAGAACCTAGAAAGAAAAAAATATCATATATCATAGGTACTTGCTTTGAAAAATTAATATCTTAATGTTTGTTTATTTTAACATTTTGTGTTAATGGCAGTCGCTATCTATCACGATTACCTTAGTTGTATTTGGCAAAGCATTTATGAATTTTGGTCCTAATGCTTTTCAACTTCGTACTTTATTTTGCCTTTTCAACTTTTTTGGATTCGAGCGTCACTGGTGAGTCTTTTGAAGTCTGGCGTAGATACAAAATTTATCCTCGTATCTATGATGAGTTTATTCACTACAATAGACTAGAGCTATTTCTGTATTTTTCATATTATATAGTATTTTCTAAATGCGTCTAACTATATAGTGTTATGTTGACTCTTATGGTCATTTTGAATAACATTGTTCGTCCGTTATACATATGTGGAAGTTGACAAATATGGTTCAGTTATCCTGGACCGATGGTGTTTATGAATATTTAAACTTCTCCATTTTGAAACTTCTGAGGCAACTCCTTTTTTGTAGGGCTTGTGTAACTCAAACTTAGTTTTTAATTGTTTTTTTTTTTGTTGTCTTCTGCCTATTCATTTATACAGCTTCGACCATTTGAACATCTTGAAACTGGTCTTCTGAAGGGTCAATCCACAAAAATGTGCACATTCAAAGCTAGATATAATATGATTGTTATTTATTTTTCTCCTTATTAATTATGAGAGACGTGTGCTTACCAATCATATTTTACATACCAATTATATAAACGTGTATTATGAATATTGACTTTTTGTTTATTTTACATTGCATATTGCATACATGTATTAGTTAATAGAAACATCACCTCCATATACCTAAAAAAAAAAGAAGAAAAAAAGACGTCTTGTATATTTTGATGGAATACAATTTGAACGACTCGGTCATAATAACCAATGAAAGAAGAATGCTAACCCATTTGTAGTATATTAATAATACTGATACTGAATGAAGATGGAATACAGCTAGTAACACCAACAGTCTAAGAAATGTAACTGTTGCCTTGTGGTTGTGAAATGTTTCAAAAAAATATTTAAATAACAAAATGAATTGACTTTTGCCATTTTTTTCTCACGTTTGTTTCAAAAACTTTTTTTAATATAGATTCGGCATAAATAAAAATGTTTGAATTTTGTATTCTTCTGTAACGCGATAAAGTTAATTATATTTGATTTAGAAAAGTAGAAAATCTCTTGAAATTTATTGAAATGCATTTTCATTTTTCAATTCAACACGAGAAGGTTATTTCACTGAGGGCGCAGCGCTAGGTGAAACATTTTTTAGACTGGCCATTTTTGGACTTTCGTCGCTTTTTGGGGGCCAAAATTGTTTTAATCATTCAAAAAACACTTGCCATAAAAAAAATAAACAAAAAAAAGTTAACTATTGAAAATAAATTTGAGTCTTTGAAGTTTGAATTTCTCGTATGTACAACAAAGGTAGAGAATATGTAAAATATTGATGGCTCTAAAAAGGACCGTTTATGAGAGATGTCATCGGTACTCGATGCATGTCTAAAGCCTTGTTTCCTCGTCAGCCAATAGGCTTTCTGTAAATCCTGAATGTTTCTATTTTGTTTACTTAAGTCTCTGACGTCATTTAAAAGGGAGTCAGATCACTCGAATTTACAAATCAAGAAACTCAAAAGGTTTTTTTTTTGCCGGTGAATAATAGATTTATTCACTGCTTGTGTATAAATCTTTTGTGTCCTTCCTTGCAACTAAATAAAAGTTTAATGAATTATTCCATGTCACGTGATTACGTTTTACCAAATATAATTCTTTATAATACATGTGAGGTATAATAATAAATTAAATGATATATGCTTACCTCGTATGTTTTTGTACAACTTAACTGTAAAATTTTTTTTATATCGTATTGGACGTCTAAAGAAAATGTAAATTAGTGAAAAGGTTTCTGGGACTTCAATTTAAGTACTTCTAGTCATTTCCTTGTACGTAGATAGTGATAAGGGTTATTAATAGTATGGCACAGAAAGAACTTGTTTACATTTTTCTTTCCAGAATGATGATTAATAATAATAATAATCTTTTTTGTCATATTAATATATTTAAACATGTTTGTAAAAAACAAAAAGAAACAGCATACACTCATTAACATATAATATAAGTGTATATCAGTTGTTGTAAAGTATATAATGCAGTGACAAAACAAAGTTACAATATATACAACAAATCGTTTAACAACTAAACAAGAGTTTTTGTGTCCTCAGTTCCATTAACTGTTTTAATCAATTTTAATGAATTGATCAAGAAAGGAAAATAAGTCGATATGTAAAGTTTTCGTCTAAAAGATGTTCAATGGTAACATTTTGCTTTGATGTAAATTGTGACAATATAATATATGTAGGATTATATACATTTAATTTGACCCCTGTGGATTTTTTTCTAAATATGAAATTTATTGTGCAATTAAATTTATATTGAGACAGCTGAGTACATTTTAGGCTACAAAGTTGGTCTATAAGAATATCAAAACTATTTTGAGCATGTTTTATGTGCTATTTTTGTTTGAATGTCCGTATTTGCATAGCCTTACCGGTCATAGGTCCAGAAATTAATGTATTATCTACAAACACTTTTTGTCGCAATTTTACAAAAAAGGTGAGATGAAAGATATATGATTTTTATTTGAATTCTAAAAAAAGATATATTAACAGTTGTGGAAAAGGTATCACTCCAAGGGATTGGAATTCTTCTAGCCAATTTTTAGGGCAATATGTAACAATTTTATCCCCCTTTTTGTATATGTTTATAGCAATAAATGCAGATTGTTGCCATGAATACACATAAAGAAATTATATTTTACCCTTTTAATTACAAGAAATCAAGTATATGAAAGATACTAATTGCAAACATATGCACATATATCATACAAACAGTAAGCTAAATTTTTAAGAAAGCAAGGAAAAGGGGATGGAAAAATTTATGAGAGTAAATTTTGATATATTTTCCTAACTGTTTTTTGCTATCTCTATTATTCTGTTTAAAAATGAAACTTGCCCCTTGTAAGAAATAATTGTTTCCAATTGCGCTATGAGTTTCCTTGTAAAATAATTCGAGCCAGTCGAATATTTTTCTTATCCAATTTTTAATGTTTCTAAACTTGGTAACAAAATGCAATAAGGTAATATTTGGGCGTCATAATAACGACAGAAATCAATACAATATGGAAGTTCAATATTCATTGAGTGCAACATCATCACATTGGCTGCGTATCATACGTAGGTTGAAACGACATCGTTCTAACATCTGTCCGGCCCTCTCTTTAATGCATAAACAGTCATGTTTTTTTCTCTTTACGAGAATTTTTTTTTTGAAAAAGTAAAGGCATTAAACAATGTTTTGACCAAAACCGTAGGTTCATGATATCAAAGTACAAATAAGTTATCTTGTGTAATGCTTTGTTATTGTGAATATCTTTTTTCGTAATTCTTATTTTTGACCTTTTTTGTCGAATTTATAATTTTCAAATGCCTGTTTGGTCTCCTCTATTTCTATTTCTGTTTAATATCGGCACATACGATTTATTCTATTAATAATTTATATTAATGACAGAGCATATATATATCTATAAGTCTTTTTTTTATAAATCCCCAAAATCTGCACATGTATTTTTTTGTACATAAGAAAATGCCTATACCAAGCCAGGAATATGACAGTTGTTATCCATTCGTTTGAGCTTTTGATTTTGCCATTTGGTTGAGGACTTTCCGTTTTGAATTTTCGTCTGAGGTCGGTATTTTTGTTATTTAACTTTTTGTTTCATATATGGTTCTCATGCAGATGTTACCATATGCAGTTTCGACAAAGTCGACATCGCATTCGTTCCACTTGCCCCTTTAATGGTTTTTCTTAGTTTAATAATTTCGCACCAGATTTTGTTTAAGTTGATATATCCTAAAAAATCAATAAAAACGCTCATAATAACTACACAATTGTGGATGTTTTGTGAGACCTATGTTAGTTGCCTTTTTTTCTTTTCTTTATTTTATATTATTTTGCAAATTGATGTCTGGCATTAAACTGAGAACGGAAATGGAGATTTTGTCAAAGAAACAGCAACCCGTTGGGCTTCAGCTGCTAAAAGAATAAGCAACACGAACCCCACCAAAAACCATAACAAAGGGCAGAGTCACAAATTAAATATGTGGCAGGGTTAAACATGTTTTGTGAGATTTCAACCCTCGCCTATGCATTTAACACAAATCAATATGCACAGTAAATCTCAGTTCAAAAGTGTCCTAGTCCAATGTCAGAATAGGTAACAAAAGAACCAAGTAGAATGACAATGGTAATAAAGTTACCAAAGAACTACTAGCAGTTAATGATATGCAAGCCTTAGACCTCAATTTAACTGATTGACGATTATGTCTTCATCATATGAAGCACAATCCTTCTGATTAGGAAGGTGGTAGCATACCATCATAAAATATATATGAGAAGAACAAAACCCGTATCATGCCAACAACTGTTTTTAGAAAAAAAGTTTTAATTTTCGATGCAAAGACCCAATGAGTGAATCAATATGAATACCAAAATATGCCATATTTAATGATCAAGAGTAACGGAACTATATATTTTCTTAATAAGTCTGTTTAAAAGTTTGGTTAGCTTTTGTGAAGGTCGACATTGTTGAATATTTCATTAAAACAATTGAGTGTGAAATACCCGAACTTAAAAAGATGTCTGAATGTTGATTTATATTTACGAATGATCTCCAGGTACCGATGATAAAATTTAGTAAAAATTTTGACTAGTTTGTGACATCGAAAACCCTGGTGTAATAATTTTTCCGTAAAACAGAGATTTCTATCAAATACGTTGTTACATACACGAAGGAATCGAACAGCTTCGCTTTCATCCCATATGGAATTTACTGACCCCATATATTCCGTATTAGATCACTAGCACACTATGAAACTAAAAGTGTTATACATTCAGCAGTCGTCATTATTGAGAGCCAATATAACATTCAAATATCTAAACGTGTTATATTTTTTTTTTTGTATCAGATGTTGGTTCGATTGGACTTTTCCGACTTAAGTCCTAAATTGTAGTTCATAGCGACCAAAAAAGTTCAGTGGCAGTTATCGTATCAAACCGGGTTCAATTAACATATATCTGTCGTTTGTTGTTACTATAAAAGACCTAAAAGAGCTTGAACATATATTTGCATTCAGACTTTTTAAATGTCCATTACATAAGGTATGTGATTTTGTTCTTAATAACATTATTGGGTAATGTGTTATATAGAGTAGAAAATCAAAATTTTGAATAGACTCGAAATCACCAGTATATGCTTGCAATTTATCAAGTACTTCCAACGAATTTCTGACACTACGAAAGTTATTAATTCCACTATTTTCACTTGCCTTTATTGAAAAATTTATGACCATGTTTTTAATTGTAACAACTATACTAGTAAATAGAATAGACAGGGTACAATGTAGTAGTTCAAACTTGAACAATGGTTTGAAGACGAGATAAATCTATACAACATGTAAGGTGTTGTGCGCGAGGTAGTACAGTCAATGTATTTGGTTCTGTATGTTAATAGGTATCTTGGTGATCATTTTTGTAACAGATGTCATTTTCCAAAAGTGGAGTCAGTTGAAATGTCAGTGAATTCATAATATCCTTTTGCAGAACCTCTATAAAGGCAACAGTAGTATACCGGTGTTCAAAAGTCATAATTTGATTGAGAAAAACAAATTCGCTAAGTGCAAAAAAAAAAAAAAACACAAACAATTTTATTTAGGAGCCGGTCTCCTAAAGCCATTCTTCCTCATGCCAATTTTCCCGGGGGCTGGATTGATGCAATCCAATTTTTCCCCTTCAGCGTGATGGGGCGGGGATAGCAGAATCAATTTTTCTCCCTAGAGAAGCTAATTTTCCCTCTTGTATCCCCCCTAGGCCTTTTGTAATGTAACGTCGGCACGTCAGACTGGTTGTTCTTTAATAACGAACTACGAACGATTTTTTTAAGTATGAGACAATACTACAGTTCATATAAAAAAACCACGCAGAGACAGAAATTAACTGCGAAAACATGTCTATTTAGAATGGTTGTGAAATGACAGTTTTCAACCGGAGATAGTTAAGACTATTAAATTTTAAATATTATTATGTTGTTAAAAAAAAGAAAAACTGTTTAATTTTGAAGTTTTACTTGCATCTTTGAAATACAAGATTCCTCGTCATACTAGCCTGTTGTCAGAAAAACTAAACCTAAAACGTAAGTGTTGTGGAAAAACATACATATGTTCCTTGGGTGATAATAAACCCATTCGAAAACTGTTTGGCATTTCCAAGCATGAGAGTATTAGTATGGTGTATACACCTACATGTAGTAAGTTATCATGTCAAAAGAATGCATGCATATGTCACCATTTTGAAGATTCGGACGATCAGACAAAACAACACAAAAAGCAATTACAGACGGACTGATTGATATGTAGGCATAGTACGGTAAAAATATAGACCGGCTGGTAGGGTAGACAAGTAGAAAGAGTAATGGACACATACACAGACTGGTGGAAACGTACACTGACTGGTAAACATGAAGATAGACTATTGAACACGTAGAAGAACTGGTGGATATGTAGACAATATATTAGACACAAAAAATGACTGGTGAATATGATGTCCGACTATTGAACATAAAGAAAGACTAATGAAAACATATACTGACCGTTAAAAATGTAGACGGACTAGTGGACATAGACAGACTGGTAACCATGTTGACAGACTTGTGGACACATAGAGAGACTGTGGAGAATGTAGACAAACTAGGGAACTGTTAGAAAGACCGGTGGTAATAAAGACAGACTAGTGGACGCATAGACAGACTGACGAATAATTGTGTAATTTAAATATAAATAAACATAAAAATCTAATTCTAACTCTGTTGGAATGAAATTTCAGACTTATATAAATATAATAAAATTTATCGCATAAGGGAAAGATTGGCATGGGGGGAAAAGTGACTATTTGTATACGTAATGCCAAATTTCCGCGGTGAAAGAACTGCAATCATCCAAAATTTCCCTAGGGGACAAATTGGCATAGGGGAAGAATGGCTATAAAAAACATGCTGAGGACTCTCTCCAGGTGTGTAATTTTCTCGCTGCCTTAAATACTCATTGGTGGCCTTTAGATGTTGGTTACTCTGTGGTCGGGTTGTCTCTGCGACATATTCCTCATTTCCATTTTAAATTTTGTACTTACACGTACTATTTGACAACAACTGTGATACTCCTGATTTCGTATATTAGGACATTTTAAAGAAAATGGTGGGTTGAACCTAAAAAGAAAAGAATTTGGTTAACAGATAATGTCTGTCGTTGTTTTTTTAAATAGTTATTAGGTCCGAAATTTTAGTATTATATGTACGAACTTTCCCCCGATTGCGGTTTATTCTACGCCCATGAGAACAATTTTAGAAACAATATCAAAAGTGTTCGCAGAATCGGATCTTGATGTACTCCAATATTACAGATTCCCCATGATAATATAATTTAGACCGAGAAGATAGACTGTCTGTAAATTATTAATCCAATTTATTTCAATTATTTCCGTGATCGTATAAATTTTGAATGAGATTCCACAGGCTACGTATTTACTATTTCTAAAGATTGAACTGTTGAAAATGTAATATGATGATAGTGCTGCCTATTAAACGTTATCTCATCTGAAAAGATATGTTTACTCCTTTCTGCGTATGAAATACTATAAATATCCTTCTCATATGTAGCTTTTGATACTAGTATTCGTTGTTATTTTTTCACTGTTAATAATAGACCATTGGTGAATGAAGTATCAAATTTTATCATAGTATAAAAATATCAATAGATTTATCTGTACATTTGATACATTGACACGTATGAAAACCATGATTTGATACTAGTAGATGAAATCGAAATAAGGTCAAATTTTATTTTAATGCAATCTGAAAAACAGATGTCTGTCAAAAATGAAAAAAATATCATGTCCATCTTCTGCAGTCCGGAACACAGCCACAAGATACTGGACACTCCTTCCAATTTATTCTGTAGCGGTTAATATATGTGCTTACACACCATGGTTTGTCTGGGCTAGTTACTGTACAATCTTTAAGAACTTCCTCTTCAGTTTTGCAACACCAATGTCTACATCCTGATATACATTTAACATTATTGATTGATCTGTGGTATGTACTAGTGGTACAGTCTTTTGATGGAGCAGGATGACACGCTGTTGTTCCTTCGCAAACTTTGTTGAAAATAAAATGCTATTTTGAACTTTATGTATACTTTTTGTTTTCATTGTGATACAATGATAGAGATGTTCCATAGAATAATAGTATACACTTACGTTCTTTAATAAAATATATGATTGTCCACTCATTGTGTAATGTGTTCACGTCTATTATTAAAAAGTAAACAAAAGTACCGAACTGAAACGTGAATTCATACATGGGGAGGGCAGTTCATAAATAAACCTGATAAAATCAAGCGTGATCAACTAACGTCCTGATTTTGTTCAAGCATTTTCCGATATTCACAAATGGGATGAGCAACCTAAACAGAAATGGTAGATTAATAGGACAATAATTGGGACCAGGCAACCGAACCTGTAAACATACATCACAGATATAAACCACAACTGACATATTCAAACAAACACACAAATAAATCTAACAAGGAAGCAAACAAAAAAAGGTATTGTAGTTTCTAGTAAATCATCAAAGACGCCTATAAATACAAGGGGAAAAAATGGAAACAACGCTGTAAATCATATTGCATCCAATTTGCATCTCAAGACAAACCTAGCTGCATTAGAAATGTCTGCAGCCAAAAACATGATGGCGGTATTCGTAACTAACTACTGGGAAAACTGAAAAGTTAATAAAAAGATACACAACTTCGGCACCTAGAATCTAAAAAACAAGACCATTTGTATTATTTGTGAACTGAGCTGTGTTATGTAGTTTCATAACTCAAAATGTGATGTTACACCAATTTGAAAACTATTAGTACATACATTTGGACACATATTGATAGGTTTTCAGTTCTCTACCTAAGAATTTAGTGCTTAAGTTACAATTTTCCTTAAACCGAACATGGTTTAAATTAAAAAAAATGAGTAACTACGTATTAATGTCTACTTTTATATCAAATTAATCAATATGAATGACTATCATGTAGGGCATCCATTTTTGCTTGTAAAATGGCTCTAATTGTCAATCTATCGATGCGATAAAGAACATTATAATATATGTTCATTTAATTTACGATATTCAACACGGAGCCTTTGCTCACACCGAACAGCAAGCTATTAAGGGCTCCAAAAATTACTAGTGTAAAACCATTCAAACAAGAAAACCAACGGTCTATAATATATGTATAAAAAAACGAGAAACACTTTAACCACATCAACAAACGACAACCACAGTGACTGAGCTTCAGATTCCTGACTTAGGCCAAGTGCAAACAATTGCAGCAGGTTTAAGCGTTTTAATAGGTACTATCTGAAACTATGGTGTAACATCCCAACATAGGCCGTGTTCACATTGACCTAAACTCGGTGTTGTGTAAGTGTAACTTACACGTAAACTAAACAAAAGTACGTTCCCATTGATAAAACTCAATGTTTACATGTAGTGTAAATCATGTTTTGTCTACATGCAGTCGATACTCGATGTAGGCTTTGTGTAGATTAAGTGTACACAAAACTAGACATTTAAAACATTAGTTTCACCGTGTATATATGTAACACTCCCAAACGTGTCCTTCCCCCCAAACGTGTCCGATTTCCCCAAACGTGTCTATTCTCCCCAAACGTGTCCATAATATTCAATATTCCCCAAACGTGTCCGATTTTAGAACCCCCAAACGTGCCCGATACTATTGTTATTCGCCCAAACGTGTCCACTTTTAAACGCCCGAACGTCTGGCGTCTTTTAGCGCTAATACATGTCCTAAACGCGACATCAATAACGTTCACGGCAGTTTGGGGAAATCGGACACGTTTGGGGGGAAGGACACGTTTGAGAGTGTTACATATATTATAACTAATATTGTAATGTAAAAACGAAATGGTTTGAAATATTTGTTTTGACAAATAATACAATATTACAAGAAAAAAGATTTTTGACAATATTGTCATGAATTCTATTCTATCCCACAATGTCGGAGAGAGTTCATTATTGAATATGCACATAGACCTAGGCGAGCGACTACGGAGCCCCGCTAGGGACATGCAAAGAAAAAAAAATATATTGTGCGCACAAAATAATATATTGTGCGCACAATTTAAATATATTGTGCGCACAAGTTAAATATATTGTGCGCACAACTTAAACATATTGTGCGCACAACATAATATAGTGTGCGTTAAATTCTTTGACCTTACACATGGTACGGGGCTTCAATGTCTCCTTTTTAAAGTGACAGAATGGAGAAATGCATAAGGTTTTCTTTTGAAATGGGGCTAGATTACATGGAAATACTCTAGCAAAAAATCATCAGTGCATTTGTATCGACTCCTGACATGAATACTGAATAAATTACGTTTATTTCGTCTGAAACTTGGTTTACCAACAGATGCGTCGGACGCCTCCACTTCATATCAGAGTTTATTGGAACGGTTTGAAACAGAGTTGGCAATAGAGCGAGGACACTTACGAACCTATGTAGACTTTCTTGTAACAAATATACAACTACTATTTGCACTTATGCATTATACTTTATTTCTGAAAATCTCAAGATTTGGTTTTGATAGACACAAGACTGACATGTTCCTCAATTCACGACTTGGATTTTGTTATGCTCCGTCAACGATAGAGATGACCATTATATTTAAAAGTCTTTACGTCCGTTCGTCCGTCCGTCTCTGTTTATGCTAAATGATTTGGTTATAGTTTATGATGAAGTTTTAGTGTTTGACTGAATACACGTACACAGGTTTTTTTATCATTAAAGATGACTTTCTTTGTTCATGATTAAGTACGGTTTTGACCCACTATGTACTGTTCGTTATTGAAATGTGACGGTGTGTTCGGTCTAAGAAATTCACCATGAAGTTGTGATCAAATAGAGATAAAACTGAGAACATATATAAATCAAAAGATGCAATATGAGTGCCAATGAGACAGCTCTCCATCCAAGTCATAATTTATGAAAAGTGAAAAATTATTGGTTATAGTACGGTCTTCATTACGGAGCGTTGACTCACACCTAACAGCAAACTATAAAAGGCCCAAAATGACTGTAACAAAACGATAAACATATATGAACCACACCAATAAACAGAATACCACTGAATAACAAGTTTCCGACATAGAACAGTATTTTAATTATGATTTCGAATTTTTTTAAGAGTTGTGTACAAATGTTTCAGGCCAAGTTATAGATTCATTCTGATTAAAAGAAGAGAGGGCAAGAGGTCACTGATAGTATCTATTTTTGATCGATTTCATTATACATGTACAATTCAAGTTACAGAATTTTGTTCGTATTCATTATGAAACTGAAATGTTACGAAGCAATGTAGGAATAGTCAATGAAAAAGTATTCCTCAGTGGTATTTTTTGAAAACAAACGAAACAATTATGATTCAATGTTTCCAAATATGGTCCGTTTTGGCATCATTTATTCATAAACTTGTGGCCCGATTGATCGCGATCGATGCGAGTACCAATGAGACAACATAATACATATACACCATAGCTCATACAAATACGTGTTATATTCTTCTAATATATTTTATGATGGTATGGTACGCAACCCCTAACGGGAGTGCTTGATATTCAAATAATTAAGACAGTCATAATCTTTCAATTAGTTTAATTGAGGTGTGGAGCTGGTAGGTCAGTAACTGCTATAGGCACTATAGTACACTGCATGAAATGATACGTTTACAAAATTTATTCATAAATTAAATTTCTAGTTTTGAATTTCAGGTCTGATTTATGAAGAATTATTTTAGTAGTTTATGAAAGTTTAATAATTTTTTTAAATTTCTTATTTTCTTAAGTTTAATTCCGATTTATGGGTTATTAAACTTGTTATTTATTTGAAAAATAATAGCAGTTTAAATTTGTTATTTAAAAGGTTTAAATCTAGTTTATCACCGTTAAATTTTTCGTTTAAATATACGTTTATTTTTTATCAAAACTACTAATATCAGACGATTTAACTGAAATTTAATTTAGATTAAATACCAAGTTTATACTGATCAATTTTTGTTCGGTAAATTTGAAATTTAATGCCAGTTTTGGTATACGTTTATTTTTTATCGAAACTACTAATATCAGACGATTTAACTGAAATTTAATTTAGATTAAATAACAAGTTTATACGGATCAATTTTTTTTCGGTAAATTTGAAATTTAATGCCAGTTTTGGTAACGTGTTTTACATTGTTTTATCGGGGCCATTTATAGCGGACTATGCGGTATGGGCTTTGCTCATTGCTGAAGGCCGAACGGTGACCTATAGTTGTTAATGTCTGTGTCATTTTGGTCTTTTATGGATAGTTGTCTCATTGGCAATCATACCACATCTTCTTTTTTATATTATGTTTCTTGTTTAATTTCAATGATGAAGTAACTCTTCTTCTTAAGGGTCAACAAGGCTTCACTACTGTCATATGAATACATGTTGTACAAAATAAAATGGAGCGAAAACGTTATTAAGAAAACAAGACGACTTTACGATCGGGCTTATTATAATTGTTCAAAAGGAAGAAGAAGAAAAAAGAAACTTTCGTTGAAAAAATATTTACAACTTACGTAAATCAATATTTAAATCTTGAAAATCCCCCAAACCTTTAGAGATTTTCAAGTAAGTAAAGGTCTTCGTCAGATTTCCATGGACGTTCTGTTTATCTTTTATCCCAGTAACAGAAAATACAAAACACAAAAATAACAAGAGCTTGGATAATGGCTAAATTTCATTGATTGATTTTTATCGTCTTTTATAAGGAATAATTCAGTTATGAATAGTTTAAACAACATGTATTTATCGAAGTACATATGTACATATCAACAACACAAATATAATATATTTTTAGAAACAAGCAGTTTTGATTATCCCCCTTATTATAAACTAAATATATTTTGACATTTTGACATTTTTCTTTCATTTGATATTTATAATAATCATATATATACGAAATTTACTTCTATACAGTGCACTTTGTCAGATATTTTTTAATTATCGTATTACTTTTTTGATAATATTTATGATGGGATGTAACTCTTTTTGTCAACAATCATATCTGTTTCAGAGGAAAATATTTATTTTAAAAATAAGTTATCTCCCATTACATTGGAAAGCGTAAAGATTTAAGATTATACATTTTAAAATTTGTCTTTCTTTTTAATATATTCAACACAGTTTTACAGATGGGTGGATAGTTCTTTAAAAAAAAATAACCAAATGTGCCGCATACTAGTATAAAAGGGCACACTAAAAAAAAGTAAAAGCTGTTTTAGCGCAAATTTCACAATATTCACGAAGTAAACGGGATTTTTTTTCCCAGTCGTCGTATTTTGCTAACGACTCTTTCGCAAATAATGATACCCGTTTGTACAACATAAATCGCTTTTCCGTAAGTGAAAGTTATGCGGACAAATTTCATTTGCGCGCATTTTGTGATTATTAAGTCTCCCAAACAAAGTTTGGAGACTTATTGTTTTTGCTCAGTTCTTATTATTTTTATTATTCTTCTTCTTCCTCTTCTTCTTCTCCTTCTTCCTCTTCTTCCGCCACTTTAAAAATGAACTTGTCCGCAGCGTTTCTACAAATCGCTTGTCAGATTAACTTAGGGTTTCATAGAATGTTAGACTTATATGTCTAGATGAGCAATTTATTGTTCGTTTGTGCATTGGGGTCTATTTAGGGGTATTTGGGGGGGGGGGGCAGAAAGAAGGGAGGGGTTTACAATAGAATCCTATGGGATTTTATTTTCTAAAATTTTCAAAAGAATATTACTTGAAAACTATAAGTGATAGACACATGCAGTCGTCAGAAATGCTCAAAGGACAATAAAACAAATTGCATAAAACATAGGGCAAGTCCCATGGGGGTCATCCCCACCCCCTTCAATTTGAGAATATGCTATTATCTTGTAAACGACCCAGATACCCACCCCTAAACCATATATATTCTTGAATGGGACAATAAAACAGATCAAATGAAACTAATAGGAAGTCCCGGGGGTCACTCCCACCCCATTCAATTTGAGAATGTGCTATTATCTTTTAAACGGTCCAGATCCCCACCCCTAAACCATATATATTCTTGTAGAGGACAATAAAACAAATCAAATGTAAGAAAAGGGAAGTCCATGGGGTCACCCCACCCCTTTCAATTTGAGAATATGCTATTATTTTGTAAACCATTCAGATCCCCATCCCTTAACCATATATATTCTTGAATGGGACATTAAAACAAATGAAATAAAACAAAGGGAATGTCATGGGGGGTCACCCCCAACCCATTCAATTTGAGAACGTGCTATTAACTAGTAAACGGCCCAGATCCCCATCCCTTAACCATCTTTATTATTGTAGGGGATAATAAAACAAATGCAATGAAATAAAAGAGAAGTCCCTAGGGAGTCACCCCACCCCCTCTTGTTTGAGAACTTGTAAACGGTCCAGATCCCCACCCCTAAACCATATACATTCTTGAATTTGAGGATAAAACAAATCAAATGAAATTAAAGGGAAGTACCTGGGGTCATCACCACCCTGTTCAATTTGAGAATGTGCTATTATCTTGTAAACAGTCCAGATCCCCATCCCTTAACCATCTATATTATTGTAGGGGTCAATAAAACAAATGAAATGAAATAAAAGGGAAGTCACTAGAGAGTCACCCCACCCCATCTTGATAGAAAACTTGTAAACGGTCAAGATCCCCACCCTTAAACCATATATATTCTTGAATGGAAGAATAAAGCACATAAAATGAAATATAGGGAGAGTCCATGGGGTCACCCCCACCCCACAACTTTTAAATGATTGAGATCCCCACCCCTAAACCATATATATTCTTGTATGGGACGATAAAACAAATCTAATGAAATGTAGGTAAAGTCCCTGCTGTTCACCACCACCCCCTCCTGTTTGAATACTTGTAAATGGATGGTACCATAGGAATGGCGAGTTATGGGAGCTTTGTTTGGGAGACTTCGTAACAGCATCCTGTTACAATTACTCCTTGTTTTTTTTACGTTTGCGTAATTACATTGGCGCGCATTAGTTTTTCAGAAACACTATAATACGGAAGCCGATAAGGGCCATTAAAAAAAAATAAATTATGTCGTAATTACGACATAGCATGTCGTAATTTCGACATAACATGTCGTTATTACGACATCGCTATGTCGTAATTTCGACATAACATGTCGTTATAACGACATCGCTATGTCGTAATTTCGACATATCATGTCGTAATAACGACATCACTATGTCGTTATAACGACAAAGCTATGTCGTAATAACGACATCGCTATATATTATATAAAAGAATATGTATTATGATTGCCAAGAGACTAAATGACACAGAAATTAACAACTATAGGTCATCATAATGCCCCCAATAATTAGAAAAGCCCCACATAGTCAGCTATAAAAGAGGGAGGAAAGATACAAGAGGGAGAGCCCCCGAAATGCTGTGTGGCAGACAGTGTTATTAATCAATTATTAGCTCCCTTGGTAAAACTCCAAATTTCATATTTAATGTATTTCATTGTTAAATAATTTACATGAAGCTTAATAAGTATATATTTGTTAATTACATAGATTTTGCTATTTGAATTCATTGGTTAAAGATATTTATTTATATTGTAAAGTTTAATATTTGCATCGTTGCAAAATCTTTTGTTACCTTCTTTGAATAGATTCAGTGAGAAACTTATATATTTTATAGATCCGAAGTAATTATATCGACCGTGTATGTTTGTTGTAACATATATCGACCTTGTATGTTTGTTGTAACATATATCGACCGTGTATGTTTGTTGTAACATATATCGACCGTGTATGTTTGTTTTAACATTCATTCCTTCCAAGGCAAGCCAAGCTATCCATCTCCCTATAAAACTTCAAGCCTTTTGTATCAAGGTTGAATTCAAGTCTTTGATTGCACTATTTCTACTTTCAAACGGTGGGCACGATGTTCCTACAACGCCTAGGATTTAAAACCGAATCTTCGAAATTTCATCCGCAAAACAAAATAAAAATAAAAATGTTAGAAAGCACGAAACAATATTGTAACAAATTCAGTATATGTTTTAAATTATGTTTTTACAGCTCCTGATCATATACTAACTAAGTAATATCTAGTATATTTGAGGATTAAAATAAGAAAGCTATGTGAAAAAAAAACGGATGTCCAACGTTACATTTATGAAAAACTGTTTTAACTCTTATGTATAGTGATCCTATTTCTTATTCTCTGATCTTCTTGATTCTTGACAGGAACAACGACATGTGTTGGTTCTCTGTGCCGTTAAAGCCGTTATTTTGCCAAATTTCATTTGACTCGGTGGCTGCATATTAAGCTGGAATAAGAAAAATGTCCAACGACGTTTTTCATTAACTCAACGACTGAAAGTGAATTTTATAAGTAGATAAAGCAGACAATGAATAAAAAGAGTAAGACAATAATAATATCTAACAAAAGTACAAATATTTGCCTCATGTGAGTTCAAATATTGCTGATTCAATAAAATCTTCTCTACACAGTCGTTTTTCAAACGGTAGCCATTTTGTCCAAGTTGATATTTCATTTTTCAAAGCAGTTAACGCGTATTTTTTATAATTGATAAAAACAAAAGTTAGATACACGAAGAGTAAAAAATGCCAAGATTCTTTTCTTATTACCTACACATTTGGGTCTTAAAGGAATAAAATGCTTCCACACATTACAAAACGGTAGCCAATTTGTCCAAACGTCTGAAAACGTCTAAAATCCTAAAGACGCTAATTTCCGACGTTATATGTGCTAAAGTTTCAATTAAATGTTCATGATAATTAAAACAAATCGTGTTATGAAATTTGGAAAAAGAGGTTGATGATTGCTGCCGAAAAAAAAGAATAGTGCATGTTGCTATAGACTCCGCCCGGGGACATAGGTTCGACACAGGTTAAATTTTGCAATTTTTATTAATCGTTTATAGCTTTTAACGATTTATTTAAAAGAATTGGGAAATGGGGAAAACATCCCATTACATGAACTTCGTCCAACTTTTGCAAAGACAAATTGGAGACACCAAGACAGTCCTCTAAATGTAAAATGCGAATTGAAATTTATGTTACGGAAGTACTCCGAAATAGATCATTTAAAGTCGTCACTTCAGTAAGGTGCAATCACCAATATTAAAAGACTTAATACCAGTTCACGGAATGTTTTACTTCGCGATTTGTCCTGCTATTCATGTTATAACGGTCGTGATGAAAATAATTCCTGTACTAGCGAAGCTGGAACTTTTCGTCAATACAAACTTGTGCATGAAATGAAGGTAATTGAAAGACGAAAACCGTTTCATCAAATTAATAAAAACCCGGGATTATATTTGCCATTTTCGCTGACGATCCAGGAGTAGATTACTATATTTTAGAATGTATATCAGAAGTAAAACGCTATAGATGACTTGGGAAATAAAGCCAAGGTTCAAGTAATTGAAGGGGTGTATTTCGACAACTTATGTGCCAGGGAAAATACAATTCTATTCAAATTTAACCAATGGTAAAATGTTTGATTTACTTTCAGAGTGTCAGATATATTTGTATTGGTTGAATTAAAATATAGAAATTTTACACAATGACAGATGATATGCACCTTGAAAGTTAAACATCCTATGATAAAACAAAAATATGGAAAACCGTATACATGTACTTCCGTCCCATCTTTCCTTCCTACATTACTTGCGACAGTACTGCATTTTTAGTTGAAATAACTTAAAAGGTAAACATTATTAAATCGATTTCCACAACTCGAGGTAATTTTGATAAAATGACATCACAAAACGAAAAGAACCAGAATCAACCAACAATATAAAAAACCGAATAAAACTTGCAAAAATTAAACGAAGTCAAAAACCCTCTTCGACGCCGCATGTTTAAAAAGTGTAACGTCGTGTTGTAGGAATATCGTGCCAAACGTTTGAAAGTAGAAATAGAGCTATCATTATTTTTATTACAAGAAGCCATGTAGTTTGCGCTTATATAAATGGAGGTGGAATGCTTGGCATGCAATGTCAGTCCTCATAATTTCCACGTCTTAATTGTTTATTTCAAACTTGTCTAGCTATACAGCCCTTCACGACAGGTAACATATAAAACTAAGATGGGATTTAAAAAATATATAAGTTTCTCCTTGAAGGTATCCAAAGAAGGTAACCAAAGATTTTGCGACGATGCAAATATTAAACTTTACAATATAAATAAAAAATCTTTAACCAATGAATTCAAATAGCAAAAGCTATGCAATTAACAAATATATACTTATTAAGCTTCATGTAAATTATTTAACAATGAAATACATTAAATATGAAATTTGGAGTTTTACCAAGGGAGCTAATAATTAATTAATAACACTGTCTACCACACAGCATTTCGGGGACTCTTTCTTTGGTATCTTTCCTCCCTCTTTTATAGCTGACTAATCGGGGGCTTTTCTAATTATTGGGGGCATTATGATGACCTATAGTTGTTAATTTCTGTGTCATTTAGTCTCTTGGCAATCATAATACATATTCTTTTATATATAGCGATGTCGTTATTACGACATAGCTATGTCGTTTTAACGACATAGTGATGTCGTTATTACGACATGATATGTCGAAATTACGACATAGCGATGTCGTTATAACGACATGTTATGTCGAAATTACGACAAAGCGATGTCGTAATAACGACATGTTATGTCGAAATTACGACATGCTATGTCGTAATTACGACATAAATTTTTTTTTTTAATGGCCCTTATCGGCTTCCGTACTATGACAAGTAAATTAAGATAATTCATTTTTAAAATGACTGTACATATGTAGTTATATTGAACTGAACATGTTCAAAAGTTGAATTTTATATTTTTCACAATTCTGTATTTTATTTGTTTCTGAAAGAAATCGAAATGATTTAAAAGCAGACCGCAATGAGGACCCCAAATTGGATGTATTTCAAATAGATATAGGAAGATGTTTTTCTACAACGGAGATCTATGAACATGCACTGATACGCCTAGACTGGGAAAGGGATATCAAGGTTGGCGTAACCCACCCTTTTTATTCTGTTTTATTAAGTAAACAGCTTTTTTTTCTTTTTGTTTCTATCGTAAACACAATCTAACGTTTGGGGCAGGTTACACGTGCTTACCTTTTTCTCTTATGTCCTCTGAGTCATTCAAAAAAAAAGTGCAAAATGACGACCTGATTTAAAAAAAAAAGAAGGGGAACAATAAATGCAGGACCTTCTTTTGGAATCATACAGTGGATATAACTTCTGATCTCTCGTTAGAATTGTCAGAATAATCTGTCATAGAGCTGTTGTAAACTCTCCTAGAACAGTTCTACCTAGAACAGTTCTACCCCAAAAACTGTTCTTAGTAGAACTGTCAGAACCAGTTTTAGATAGAACTGTATTAAACTGTTATAGGTAGAACTGTTAGATCTGTAAATTTACTCTCGCATTTTTTGTTTGTTCTGCCCTATATATATATATATATATATATAACAAGAACAAAACAATTGCGAAAGCAAATTTACAGATCTTACATTATTGGGTTGATGTTTAGACGAGTTGTATATACAGAATGTGCACAGTCATGTATCACCATCACTGCTGGTGATCCGATAGATACATCTGTTGTAAAATTGTCACTGGTTCAGACGTACTTGTAAATATAATTATTTCTGTGACTGTATCTTACATTAATTTGTAGGATCCTTAACTATATATATAGATAATTTAGCTGATCTGTAAAAATAACATCTTCATGCCTTTTATAGCATGTACTGTAGTACGATGCTAGATTAAAACTGGCGAAGAAAGGTAACACCCGGCCAGCGAAAGCTTCATTTTTATGAAGCCCATGTGTTCGTGTGATCTAGCGTGCCGGTTACAGTGCAGGCGATTTGGTGCTACGATATCTCAGTAGCATGGGTTCGCCGGGATTCGAACCCATGCTACTGACATATCGTGGCACCAAATCGCCTGCACTGTAGCCGTCCCGCTAGACCACAAGACCACCTGGGCTCCACAATAATAAAGCTTTCAGCGGCCGTGTGTTACCTTTCCTCGTCAGTTTTAATCGAATCCCGGCGAGGGAAGAACAAAAAATTTGCGAACGCAAAGTTACAGATCTAATATTGTTAGGTTGATGTTTAGACGAGTTGTATATATTTATATATTTATATATACCACTCGACCACCTTGGCTTCACAATATGTATATATTATTATTAATAAGACTCATTTACATTTAAGATAAAGAGTTCTTAATACTGTTCTATGTATAGAACTGACTAAATCAAATCTAGTCAATTTAGAATCGATTCTATGTGAAAGTTTGATATCAGAAGTTGATATTACACACTTTTAAAAAGAGAATGACATAGGTTCAGATATTGTCAAGCATTAATGGGCAAGGCTGGAAAAGAAGAAATTGATAAATACATTGTACTGTTATGGGGGAGAAAGGGGGATAGTCATTTGGGGTGTAATTATTTTTTTTCGTTTATCTTTTGATAAAATTGATTTTGACAAGGGCGTGTGCGACGTTGAAATGACACCAACAGCTACACCATGTTATATATCAAATGACATATTTACCTCAGTTTTTGTAGAAATCGAATTTGGCAATATGCCTTGTGGCACCGTTAAAGTCCACAATTCCTCTAAAGTCCACAACACCGCTAAAGTCCACAACAAATTTCCGCTAAAGTCCACAACAAATTTCCGCTAAAGTCCACAACGCCGCTAAAGTCCACAAACTTTCCGCTAAAGTCCACAAAATGACCTCCGCTAAAGTCCACAAGAAAACGCCGTTAAAGTCCACAATAACAAGTTCCGCTAAAGTCCACAAAAAAGCACCGTTAAAGTCCACACCAATTTTTTTATTGTTAAAAACATATTATTCGTTATTTTTATCCCGTTAGTACAATACAAAGCATTGGCCTTTCTTCTCGGTAGTATCTTTTTTCATCAGTTTGATACATGAAAAAAGTACAGTATCGGTATATGATTTTGTTTTATCAATTTTGATCTTGATGGCCAATTTGGACATCATTTCTAAAAAGTTTATAAATTCGTTATTTATTATTACTGCATTCAACAAGTAATTGTTTTCTCTTATTCTTTGCATATAATCACTTTTTGACATAATTAATGTACAAAGCAAATGTGCCTCCTAATCTATAACATTTGAACGGCATGCAACAATCTTGATTATATCATTAAACAAAAAAAATACTAAGTTTATGAATTTCCAAAGGTCTCCTGTCGCAAAACTTTTAACCAACGTTTAACGTTATTAATTTCTGTTATGATTTTCAGAACGGAAAAATGAAGCCAGTATGATAAATTCCAAATAAAAAAGAAAATATTCTATGCTTTAAGTTATATTTTTATCGATTAGTATCAGATATCGATGCGTTGAATGGGTTTCTACCAAAATGTCACAACAAAACCTAATTTGATCGATATAGGAAGATGTGGTATGAGTCACAGTGCCAATAAGACAACTCTCTATCCAAGTTAAAATTTATAAAAGACCATTATAGGTCAAGGTACGGCCTTCAACACGGAACCTTGGCTCACACGGAACAGCCAGCTATCAAAGTCCCCAACAATTACAAGTGTAAAACCATTCAAAAGGAAAAACCAATGCCCATAAATGGGGCTTAAGAAAATATACATACACTAGTTGTTTATCTTGGTAAAGTGTTTTAATCACATGTAAAATTACTCACAAGATTAATTTCTATAAACTCACAAAACGCTAAATCTGTTCTACAGTATCAAACCAATAAAATTGTATTGAAAAGAACAGAAACATTCTTTGATATTATATAATTCGTAAAAGATTCAGCTTAAAACTGCATACTAGTCTTCCATTTAGCCTTTTCAAAATACTAAAAAAAGTATCTTTAAAAGAGAATAAAGAAACGAAATTAACTCTGAAAGCGATACCGTGAACTTTGATGTGACGTACATTTTATCAATCAATATGACTATAGGATACTTTATATTAGTTCAACAATTGTTGGTGTTCGGGCTCAATGCGAGATGAACGTTCCTATCGCCTTTATTCTATATCCACATCCTGTCTTTATCCTATATTCACACCCTCCAATGCTCATAGACACTTATTTGTATTAGTTCTGGATTTCTCAACACACAAATACGTCGGGAAGTTTTTTTTATTTGGTCATACTTTTCTTCGGTTAGTTTTGTTTTATCAAATTTTTGGATAAGATATAAACTTTGTGTTATATCATCAGAAATTGAGAATAAACGCTTCAAAATAGATAAATTACCAAATAAACAAATAAACCTATGAGAGGTCTTCTTCTATTGGTACTAATTTTTGATTAAAATCTTACATGAAATAGTTCCTAAATATTGGTTATGAAAAATATCCGTAGATTTCATGATATATATAACAACTAATTATAGGTGACAAATACTTCTGACCATTTTACTTTACTGGCTTATCGGTATTTGAAGTACAACGTTCCTAAATGTTCTAAAAACTTATCTTCCAAAATATACATGTATGTACTTCCATAACTTCAATTGCAATTTGAGCATTTGAACTTAATTTCATACTAAAAATTGTAGCGTCACTTTTTAGCTCACCTGGCCCGTAGGGCCAAGTGAGCTTTTCTCATCACTTTGCGTTCGGCGTCGTCCGGCGTCGTCGTCGTCGTCGTCGTTAACTTTTACAAAAATCTTCTCCTCTGAAATTACTAAAACAAAGTGTAACTAAACTTATCCACAATCATCATAAGAGTATATAGTTTAAAAAATGTGTCCGATGACCCTGCCCGCGAACGAAGATGGCAGACATGGCTAAAAATAGTACATAGGGTAAAATCAGTTTTTGGTTTATATCTCTGAAACTGAAGCATTTAGAGCAAATCTGACGGTGGCAAAAATGTTCATTAGATTTAGATATATCTGCCCTGAAATTTTCAGACAACCAGTTGTTGGGTTGCTGTCCCTGAGTTCTTTGCTATTATCTTAGATATTATTATAGTATCTAAATATAAATAATATCTTATACTATAAATTATGATCATTTTAACCTTATTTTACATGATTTCCAAAGGATCAGTAAATACAGGTGAGCGACACAGGCTCTTTAGAGACTCTAGTTTATTTGGTTAAAGTTTTTATTTCATTTTCTGACTCTTGATAAATTTGACAAATGCACATGTATGGTCGACCTCATACTAAACCATACGAGTATACTCATACGGTACGAGTATACGTTTAGGTATACGTATATGGTCCACATTGTACGCGTAAGGGTTCAAATCATATTGTCTGGAACATATATATATATATATATACATGTAGCATTGTAGGAAAAAAACCTTATACTTGTACTCATCATGGATAATACACAATACAGAACCACATCCGCGTATAATTTATTCAATTCATCTTTCATTCTGAAACAAATTCATTTTCCTTTTTGAAAACAAAACAAACAGTTGTTTATAATGTCTGTGTCATTTTGGTCTCTTGTGGACAGTTGTCTCATTGGCAATCATACCATATCTTCTTTTTTTATATGCAAACCAAAGAGTGATGGAAATCTGCTGAGCACCACAAAATGCATGAATGTGTGGTATTCTTTATCTTTATTTTGATTTCAAAAAAGAACATGATGGATCCAAGTCTATTTTTGAGATTTACGGACCGTTTTGACTGCTGTGGAACCTAACAGACACTGAATGGAAATCTTACTTATGTTTTATAGATATTTGCAAAGGAAATTTAAATATCAAATATAGGCTCCAAATTATGTCTCCAGCATATACATAAAGAGAACGCTATGTTGGAGTTTCTTGTGGATGAACAAATATTTACTAAAGAATAAAAAGAGTATAATAGTTAGATAACTTTTCAGAAATGTTGTCTGTTTGATTGATAGAAAATCGCATAAAAATCGATAAAGCAAATACTATAATTTTTTCATTCATCAAAATAGAATTTATGCTGACAAGAAATACTTTCTAAGAACAAAAGTCCGTGCTTTTAATTAGATCTATAATATCGGGTGTAAAAAAACAGAAAATTTTCTTTTGATAATGAAAAAAAAAATGTTTGGACTTTAACGGTGCTTTTTTGTGGACTATAGCGGAACTTGTTGTTGTGGACTTTAACGGTGTTTTCTTGTGGACTTTAGCGGAGGTCATTTTGTGGACTTTAGCGGAAATTTTGTGGACTTTAGCGGCGTTGTGGACTTTAGCGGAAAATTGTTGTGGACTTTAGCGGTGTTGTGGACTTTAGAGGAATTGTGGACTTTAACGGTGCCACAATGCCTTTATTGACTTACATAGGAAGACATATGTAAGATATCTTTAGAAATGCCAAAAAAAAAAGGTGCAAGTAGTTATTACAACAAAAAGGAATGCTTATCAAAACAATCATACTAATTAACCAGATAGGTAAATACAGGTAGCTGAAACAAGTTCATGTTTTTCAAGTTTTTGAAAATCATGTGTTGCTGTTACTGCATTTGTACTTAAATAAATATGGATTTGTTATCTTAAAATGAAACAAAGTCATGTGCATATTGTCATAAAATCCAGTTTGCTCAAATTCTCTTTGGACTTCAAAGTTTATTTTTAAACATTTATATCTCGATTTATATAGTTGTGTGTGCTGTAATATTCTCCCATATTACTTGATGGAATTTCTTGAAATTTTGTATCGCATGTTAGTTAATTTACTATGTTTTATTTTCTTCAGTTTTTTCAGATATTTTTCTTGTTTTTAATATTTCTCCCTTTTTGTCGAGCCTGCAACTTTAGTCGCAAAAGCGGTACATAGCCATCCTACATTCCGTCGTAGTTGGTTGCGGCCTCCACAAATATTCATTCTGTGGTAAAAGGTTTAAAAATGATAATAACCTTCTCAAACTGTCATTGATTTCTGCCAAACTTGGATAGAACCTTGTTTATGATCAAAAGCTAGTATCTAGTTCCGTATAGAACCTTTTAGAATTTTCTATAGTGAGTAGGGTTTCATAGAATAACATTGTGAAGGTGATTCGTTATGGTCACAAATCATCAGAATTCTTGTTACCCTATTTTATGGATTTTCTTTAAACCTTGTAACGTTTCCAGCTTGGAAATTATCAAATTTACTTATAGATTAATTAATTCTGATGATTTTTAAAGTTAAACAAATTGTTCAATTGAAATCTTCGTATAGTTTATACTAACTTATAAAATATTCAAAATGAAATGAAATTGAATAAACCGTTCAGACACTTGCAAAAAATGTTACAGTAGATTGTCTTTCAAATACAGGTTTCTTGTCAGCAAGTCTTCATTTTGCACCTATTCCAGATTTTCTTGTTTAGGGTCAAGGGTGTCTATCAAAATTATAATCAGGAGAAATTGAATGCAACTTTGTACCTAAAACCTTTGCTAAAGACATCAAGGGAGAACTTTTTTCCCAAGAAAACAAAATATTCAAGAAGATGAATTACCGTAAGCCAAAAAGAAATTGTCACGCAGAAAAGTCCCAAGGACTCCGCAGTTTAAGTAAAATAAATGGTAGCTAAAATCTCAAAATTACTTTACTCCAAAGTATGTTTAAGTTCAATCAATATCTCAAATTTAAAATAAATAAAAAATGAATCCATAGATCAAGGACAATATTTTTGTTAAGCCCTCCCCCTTTTTCCAAGATCTGTTAGTTTTTGTTTTCTATTAATTACAGCTACGTATTACACTTGGAATTGAAAGTTTGTTTGATCATTTAAACAAACTAGACAGGCAGGGCAATGCATACCTCGTGCCTACTTAAGAGTTAATTTTTACGCACGAAAATATATATATATATCAGATCCTTTGTCGATGCTGGAATAATTGTTTATGGTACATCTTTGTTTTTTCCTGAATTCACTTCAACAATAGTTTTAAAAAATAGGAAGTCATTAAGTTAATGAGAAATTTATCTAGAATTTTTTTTCCATACATTTTATTAAATTAAATTAGATTAAGAAATACAAGGAATAGAAAATAAATATTCGTTTTTTCATTATCAATCTTGTATTTTTTTCTTATTATAAATGTTATCTGGACTATTATACTAATAGTATAAGACCCTGTTTACACTGGCAACGAAACTGAATCGATCTTTATTTGAATCGATCTTAAAAAGAAAAGGGCCGCGTTCGATAAGATCGATCTTATTTGTCAGTGTAAACGGGGTCTAATAGTCCCAGATTTTTTTTCAAAATCATCATATTTTTGACCAGAGAGAGCAGAAAATACAATGAAACCTGTGGAAGGACAGGGACATACCAATTATACAAAACAATTTCTGATAAAAACAGTTTAACATTGAGGTTTACTTATACCGTGTTCACACTATGAAATCTAAACCGGGTCGAACCCGGGTTAGTTAATCCGAATTAATTACACCGGTTCACACGTGAAAAAGAATTACCCCACTTTGGGTTTTTCCCTTCAACAAAAATAGACACGCATGCGCAACAGCGTCTGTGACAACAAACGAAGTGGAAACCGCTACGGTACACAGGGACTCGATTAGCAGATTAAAATTTTGTAAATCAATGTTTTTAATTTATTTTTTATTATTTCCTGTCTATTTGCATTGACGTTAAGCACGATATTGCGTCTCAAATGGTAACGTCAAATTTTTACGTTTTACGGCGATTACCGATTATTTGGGATAAGTTTTGTATTTCGCTTGCAATTTTTGTTTTGCACATCAATATGGATACTTCTTATAATGTTTTATTGTACTGAATATGCATGGAATATTTCCCAATGAAAGTAACGTAAGCAACTAACCACAAAATATATCGTATTTTTGGGTAATGCATAAGCTATATGAAATGAGAAGATATATATACGGTATGATGAGTGCATGCCAATGAAACAACTCTCTACCAGAGATCAATTGACATAAAACGTAATAAAATGCAATGTTTTCCCATTAAGATCCGAAAAGGAGGAGGATATATATTTTGCTTTAATATAAAAAGTTTGTCGGGAATTACAAGTTAAACGGGTCTTGCTTATGAAATTCACTATACTTTCTTTAATAGCGGTACAATTAGATTATGAAATGAAACGATTGTCAGAAAAAAAAAAGTTAATTATAATTCATCTCATATGTTTACCGTCAAGCTTTGTATGATGTGGAGAGGTATATAGCCACGCTTTAGGCCCAATTTTTTTTCACTTTCAATTCTATACACATGAAGCTAATTGCAGAGAAATAAAAAACAAATCGCAGTCAGTTTACGCTTCCCAAATTTGAAAATTTGATAAAGATGATTTGTTATCCTCTTGTGATACAAAACTTTTTCACAACTTAAGAACCTCATCTAAACGAACAAACCCAGTCATCAGATTTTTTTTTATACTTGTTGATAGTATCTGACTATCAAGAAAATTCTATCTGAGGAACTATATACAGATGATCCACCATAAATAGCGCACCCCGAATCGACAACGTTGAAAACGTACGAAAATCGTCCAGTGGACAAACTTGCAAGACATTTCATTTCTTTGAAAACGAAGTCGTTTTGACTACGTAAGTTATCAAAAAGTAAGTAGCTGTTTTGTAAAGTTAAAGCAAAATTACGGAAAAGCACTATTTTGCATGCAACTTATCTAAATTTTCAATGAATAACGTCGCAAATGACATTTTATTTGTAAAAAACGGCGAAATCCGACATTGGACATCTTGCAAGACATTTGCCAGAAGCCGTTACATTTTTATATGTAGTGTGAGTGCTGCAAAAATTCGATTTTAATATGGTCTATGTATGCACTTATGTGAGCCGAATTTACACAAACGAAATATCATATAATCTTATATTTCAAAACCTATAAATTTTGATAACTTAACATCTTCCAAAATCTGACCAATATGAACACTATTTGTTTTTGCCAAAAAATAGCGTTGGTCGTATCATAAACACATATCCAGTAATATTGTTATACTTTATATATGAAGCATATCATTCATTCGAATTTTCGTGGATATAACACTATTTTGAAGAACACAAACACCCCTGCTAAAGTGATTATGCGTATAGTCTGTTACATCTGACACGCATATCTTTGACGTTTTGTCAATATGTTGTCCTTATTTTAGACTAAAGTAAAATATGATAAAACAATTTGTACTTTTTTTCGAAATAGTATTTACCTGTCTAGTCTATGGATATAAATTTTATATAACTTAACTGTTATGATTTTATGGAAAGGCTGTTTATTAGTGTGGACTGATTGATTAAACGCAATCTCCGGCGCAGAGATCATATCCGTTCCTTAAGTGCTCCGCAATACTACACTTAATATGAGTGTAGTTACGTACACTGTAAATCTAAGTGTTAATAAATAGAACACTGCTTGAACGCTTTTTTGTAACACTTTTTGAACGTGTAATGGTGTTCCAAATGTTTACACTAGTGTTCATCAATTGAATGTGTGGTGTTCAGTTTTTAATACCTTTGTGTTTCATTTTTGAACACTTGATGTTAGAGACCTTAACATTAGTGTTCAACGATTTAACGTGTCCGAATGTTCAAAATCTTAATACGCCGACGCGTTCAACGGCCATGTAACACTTTTTGAACACACAGAACATGTTCAAAAACCAAAATGTTAAGATTCCGAACACCAGACGTTAACATACAGAACAGTTAAGATAAGTGTTCAAAATGATGGTGTTCAAATGTGGAACATGTTCTATTTTCAAGAGTACATAATTTTTCATAAGTACTAAACTTAATTAAGGTGGCTCGTGGGTACAAAAATTTCAGCAAAAATTAAAACCTTTATTTTTTCATTACAAATTTTATTTATTACACTATTAGTTATTACTTTATGATATGGTACAAAATTCAACCCAAAAAATCGATTCGGTTTGGCCCAGATAACATTTAAAATGCTTATATCATTGAAAAAGCTCCAAATTATCTCCCTTTGGAGCATAAATGCCATTTTTTGGCATTAAATTTGAAATATCTTTTTTAACTCATCGGTGACCTATATTTTTTATTATTGTTTTCAAATAAGCTGTACATAAACTAAATAATTGTAAAATTTAAGCGATTTCTGTAATTAGGTTATTTTTTTATTTCGATAATACCTCTATTTCTCCTATTAGTTCAACAGAAAAAAAGGACATTAACAAAAATGTATGCTTTTTCCGGAGGCAGATTGTGAGCTTAAATGAACGGTGACCCCATTTTTTTATTTCATTTTTCTTTTAAGTATATGATAAAGTTTATTTATAAAAAGATATAGCGAAATCCTATATTAGAAAAAAAATTGATTTATACCCAGGAGCCCCCTTAAACTGTTATAAAAACTATATTGAATCAAGCAAAATATAACAATAAAACATATTTTAACAAGTAATTCTTTATATAATCAAATGAGCATATATGTAAGAAAAGTACACAAGAATACCTTATGATATCACAAGTAACATTCAGTGAAATCACATACATAGTGTTTTTAAACCGACTTAAATATATCACAAATAATGATTTACCCCTACATGACTAGATAGTTGCTACATCAAGTGTATCCTAACCAAAAAAGCATGTCAATGTGATAAGTAGATAGTTTATGATATAGATATTTGTCACAAGGAAAGTTTAAAAGTTTACAAATTCCAACAGTTCTTATACGATCACATATAATGCACGCTCCACTTTTCAGTGCATCTTCACTTGAAGCTATCAACTGGGTGGTATTTTATGTGTTGTTATCAACTTCTAATGTCAAATCCTCCCCAACAAGTAATGTCTATAGCCTATATATCCTGCAAAATAAAATTAAAAATTAATAGAAGAGAATTTTTCATAAAGCATAAAAAAAATGCAATGGTTGTTATGCTTTAATTTCAATATATACTAGAGTACAAATTGATATTCTATGGCAGTGAAATGCAAGTTTTGAAATTATAAATTACAAAAATCGATTTCTTGACCTAAGGTATACAGATATAGAAATGATACACCCACATAAGCTATTAATATCCATATTTTGTCATACCTTTTTTTACATCTTTCTTTTTTCCAACACTATAGCATGCAGAAATGACCTTTGTGTGATTATTGGATACCGGTTCCTAGTTCAAACATTTCAATCTAACGATTCTGCAAATAATAAAAAAAGAATGCATTTTCTAAGTAAAAATGGTGTTCCAAATGTTTACATTAGTGTTCAATAATTGAATGCGTGGTGTTCAGTTTTAAATGCCTATGTGTTTCACTTTTGAACACTTGATGTTAGAGTTCTTAACACTAAGTGTTCATCAATTGAATATGTGGTGTTTAGTTTTTAATGCCTTTGTGTTTCATATTTGAACACTTGATGTTAGAGTTCTTAACACTAAGTGTTCAGCTAATATACGTGGATGTCAACAATCATCATTTATTCTGTATAACAGACACACGATCACAGATTGGTTATTCATCAGTTTAGGAAATCATCAGAACAACGCTGACAGTTATTACGTTTAATTTTAATCCTGTTCTTTAAGTCTTTTATGTTGAAAATTGAAAATTTGGATATAACAGTTATGAATATTTGACAAATATATATCTGACATGAGCAAAGACCATGCAAGGAAACCATCTACTGACTACCTATCCTAACTTGTTACTCACTTCTTTCGTGTTCATGTGGAATAGAAGTCCCTTCTCAAATTCTCTTTCTTGTGTGTATCCATTCTTCGTTTAACCGCCTAAATCACCAGCCGATATCTGTTTCCGGTATTTGGTACCCTGGTATATTTTTTTTTAACGCGAGGTGTTCAAAATTTCGAGCGATTTGAACACTGATTGAACATGTAATGTTAATAAACTGAACGGATCATGAAATAAGATAAACATCGACATATTTTTATTACGATATTATCATAACAGGCCTCTGACATTGATATGCGTAATTATGTCACTTATAAGTAAAACTAGTAATAATAATAAAATAAGTTCATAAGCTATACATATATGCCAGCTTGGAAGTTTAATATTTCACAATTACTAAAATATAAGTAAAAAATTCACAAGATCATCATATTTTTAAATTAACTTCTTTGTAAATTTGCCAATAATTAGAAGAATAGAAAATCGGACAAACAACTATGAGGTTTAGATCAGAATTTGAACACCGGTGTTCACTGTGTCTGAACACACATGTTAATATTTTTAACACAAACGTTAAAACTTTGAACACGTCTCTAAGCAAGAACATATGACGTTAAAATATTGAACATTCGGTGTACAAATTTTGAACGCGTCCGGACGCGTCAGGCGTCAGGTATATTTACAGTGTAGTATTGAACGGAACGGATATGTGATCTCTGCGCCGGAGATTGGATTACACGGTATTGACGCAATAACGTGCGTAACGTCATTACTATATTAACGTATTTAAGGTTGCCATCACTATTTTTTTGTTTTCTGATAATGTGCAGTTTACCTAGGTTTTTTCAGTATATGGATATGGATAGTAAACTGCACATTAGTTTTTTCAGTATATGGATATGGATAGTAAACTGCACATTGCCAGAAAACAAAGAAATAGTGATGGCAACGTTAAATACGTTAATATAGTAATGCAAATAGACAGGAACATCACTATTTATTTGTTTTCTGGCAATGTGCAGTTTACTATCCATTTTTTTCAGTATATGGATATGGATAGTAAACTGCACAGGTTTTTTCAGTATATGGATATGGATAGTAAACTGCACATTGCCAGAAAACAAAGAAATAGTGATGGCAACGTTAAATACGTTAATATAGTAATGCAAATAGACAGGAAATAATAAAAAATAAATTAAAAACATTGATTTACAAAATTTTAATCTGCTAACCGAGTCCCTGTGCTACGGTACTGTTCTTCTTTCTTTTGTCACTAATACGGAAAAATCGGCGGAAGATTATATATAATTACAAATTTAAAGCGAAAAAAAGTTTGCTAGGTTGAGAAGAATGAGGATGTATTTGATGGCAAGAAACAACTTATCATAATGCATATTGATGAATAGACGCTCAAATTTACAACCGCGGGCAGAAAGGAGGATATGGAGCAAACCCCGTTCACGGAATTGGTGGGACTGTATAGTTCCAGGTTTTACTGATGAAGAATGATCCAAAACTTCAGAATCAACAAAGAAACATTCAACAGAAGAGTTTTTTCTCGAGCTATGGTTTTCAGAGGAGTCCTTAATTTTCGGTGGGGTTACTGCCGGGCGCCCTCCTAAAATGTCCTCAAGTTCATCATAATATCTACAAGTTGTTCTGCCATTTCAACTCAATTTGTTGCTGTTCTTTGCATTAAAGTAGTTTCTTTTAAGAGTTTTAATTCTCTGTCTACATTCCGGTGCCGTACGAAGATACCCCAAGCCACCCATTGTTCTTATAATTGAAGAAAATACATGGGTGTTTCTTGTTGAATTGTCCAATTCTGACTGAATTTTCCCTTCTCCACACGTTGAAAGTAAAGCCTTCGTCTCCTAGTCACTCCAGGTTAGACCTCTCTTTTTTTAAGAATTATGTTCGGCATCCATGTCTATATTCTGTATTGGCAATGACAGACGGCAGAAAACGTCACGTAACGCTATGGCAACAACCCCACATTAACTCCACTTTGCGTTCACACTAGAATGTGGGGTAACTAATCCGGGTTCGCCCCACATTAACTCCACCTCAAATGAGGGGTAATTTTAATCCGGGTTCGCCCCAGTTTAACGTGTTCACACTATTGGAATTTAATCCAGATTAATTAATTCGGGTCGAACCCGGTTTAAAAATGCATAGTGTGAACGGGGTATTAGTCAACATACATCTGGTTACAATTAGTGAACCATAGAGAACGTGTGACCACAAAGTTTATATATGTAACAGATTACTGATAACATGCTGAGATAAAACTGTAAATTATGTGTAAAATCAGGGCTTATGACTTAGAGTGAAATATAAAGTTCAATGAAAATCTTTATTCTCCCTGCAACATTGTTTTCTCTCACCAATTTCAAACAAACCTACTAGTAAATAGTTTTCAAATAAGATATTATCTTAAATATTCTTTTTAAAATATAGACAGTGTTAGTAGAAAACAAAGATTTTTAAACTGGTCTTTTATTCCTGACTTTTATTTTCTGATTTGCCATGCATGCAGTGGCGGATTTAGAAATGTTCATAAGGGGGAGGATCACTGACTGCCGAAGAGGGGTACGCTGCAATCATGCCTCGGCAATTCCCTGTTTGACCAACCATTTTTGTTTTACCAAAAATTGGGAGGGGGGCTGCCAACTTAAAAAAAAAACCTCTAAATCCGCCTCTGGGCCATGCATGTGTCTATTTTCTTAAGCACGAAGTATAAAACAACGTGATTCTGTCACATGTAAAATTAAAGTCTGTGTTCAGGGTAAAATCAAATTTTCAGGGACCTGATTTTTTGCTTTCTGTCTTATCATGTTTTATCATAACATACCGAAGGCTGTTGGTGATCTTCGTTTGAATTGTCTAACAATTTATTACATTTTATGGCTTTTGCTCATTGTTGAAGGCCGTCTATCAACTTGTTTGTTTAATTTACCGTCGTTTGGTCTTTGGCAGATATTTGTGGTATTTGAAAATAAACAATATATTTCTTATTTCTATATTTTAGCCATCCTTCAATTATGAAATATTATGGGTGCTCGATGAAATACGAAAAGTATCAAAAACACGACATGAACATTATAAAGATTGCAAAAAAGTTAGTATTCAATTTGGGCCTACCCATATATCATATATGAACCGCGCTGAAGTACGTCCATTATTCATAGTTCACTATTCACTATTCAATATTAAAAAATGAATGATGAATAATAAAATGATTTATGTTTCATTATTCAAATCGAAGCGGTGAATAGTGAAATAAATATAAAAAAAAAATTGACTGTGACACTATAGCTATATTTTGATTCACAATGACTATAAGAGGGTTTACGGAGGACCTAAATGCAACAACATGCGTAAAAATGAGGAAATATGAAAAAAAGAAGATGTGGTATGATTGCCAATGAGAAAAATATCCACAAAAGACCAAAATGACACAGACATTAACAACTGTAGGTCACCGTACGGCCTTCAACAATGAGCAAAGCCCATACCGCATAGTCAGCTATTTAAGGCCCCGATAAGACATTGTAAAACAATTCAAACGAGAAAACTAACGAATTACGCGTGAACATTGAAAAATAGCCAATTTTAAATAATGAAATGAATATTTTGAATAATGGAATGGACTGGCAGGACCCTTCAGCCCCTAATAACAGATATATATTATACCTCGATCGAAAGAGTGTTTCTCGTTTATTGTTTTTTTTTATATATATAGATCAGACCTGGACCGTTGGTTTTTCCCGTTTGAATGGTTTTGCACCAGTAATTTTTTATCGACCTTTATATCTTGTTGTTGGGTGTGAGCATAGGCCCCGTGTTGAAGACCGTACCTTGACCTATAATGGTTTACTTTTATAAATTGTGACTTGGATGCAGAGTTGTCTCATTGGCACTCATACCACATCTTCCTATCTATGTGGATATCTTTCATAGAGTCTTGTAGCGATCATTTGTACTCGTGCATGTGCATGGTTAAGTATAGGAATCAAAAGGCGATCGAGTTTGGTAGAGTCAAATATAGGTCAGGTTTGGATTTATTAATGGTGGCAGTAGTCAGCCAGTTATAAAGAAGTATTGTTCGAATAAATCTATAAAACAGATAAAACGCAGATTAATGGCATTGAGCTCCAAGCGTCGTATATATTTATTTATCAAGTAAAAGTCAAGCTTATCAAGTACTGACCATTAAAATATGTAGGACAGAAAGTCACTAGACAAAAGGTCACGGACAAAAAGTCACTTGGCAAAATAGTCACAATTTAGTTCTGAGATTAGTTTTCTTTGAAAAAGAAAACACTTAATAAAAAAACTAAATAGGGAATGTGTGCATGGGCCATATGCAGATAATCCCCCCGCTTGCATAAGACGTTATAAAGGCTCATAAATCAAGAACATTAAAAGTGTGTTCCTGATGTGAGTTTTGTGGCAGTTAGCATTTTTAAACTTCATAACATTTGGTTGAGGCAAATTTGAGTTAGAGACAGGAAACGAAATATTCAGCAATTTTGCATATTTGTAAAAGGCATAACTCTGGAACGGTGAAAATTATTGAGACCAAAATTCAAACTTGATATGTGTTATGTGGTGATAAGCATTGCGTGTGAGATTCTTACATTTGGTTAAGGCAAACTAAAGTTAAAGAACGGATACATTTTTTGAACGTACGGACGTATTTATAAAAAAGAGGATGTGGTATGATTGCCAATGAGACAACTGTCCACAAGAGACTAAAATGACACAGACATTAACAACTTTAGGTCATCATGCGACCTTCAACAATGAGCAAAGCCCATACCGCCTAGTCAGCTATAAAAGGCCCCGATAAGATTAGTACATTTTTACGTATACGTACGAACAGACAAGGTTAAAAATTAATGCCTCCTCGGCAACGGCGTGACTGATTGTAAGTGTGACTTAGTTTGTCCTATCAAATTTTCATTTTCTGTCTTGTGACTTTTGTCCTGTGACTTTCTGTCCGTTTACCTCAAATATTTGTATGATGACCTTTCTTGATCTCTCTATATATATACTAACATTTCCCGACGAATATCTAGTGCATGGATTCTACTTCTTGATCCCTATTCGAATTTTATTGACTTTCAAAGGTTATCGCATAGAAATTGGAATCAGTGTCAAGCAAGATAGACACCCGAACATTTTCGTTGAACGAGTCAAATCAATCTTCTGGTGGCTTCATCGATCAGTGTTGATTGAGTCCGATCGACAATGTGAACCTACTTTGTTAACTCGATACTTAAACATTTACCTTCTCTTTTCTTACTCGATGTTTGACTTTAATATTGATAAGAACTTGATTATGGGAATTCTTTAATATGAAACATGCCTGGACTATAATATATACATTTTTAGATTTTTTTTGGCAGTCAAGTTGGTAATTTTTAAATAAAATTTAAGCCCAAATTAGCGGCCCAAAAAACCCAAATAAGTAGTTTAATTAGCTGATAATCTTTTTGCAAACCATAATACCCAAACGGGTTAAAATGCAAACATAATTTACACAATTATGCATATACATGTAACCAAGACGATGTGGTATGCTACGGATCGATAACGAAGCCGTACAGTAACATACATGTATATAGATACATGTTCTGCGTGCTGTCATTTGAAAGACAATTTCTCTTTATTTTCAAGGATTCCCCATTGCGAGTAAGATTTTATTGAAATATTATTGTATGATGTTTATAAATATCAAAATAAATAGGCATTTCAAAAAAGTTATTCCCAAAAGGCCGTTTAATCTTGAATTTAATTTGTTCATTTATTTGGAGGTAGATGTCAGCCATTAAGACTCCATATACCTGCAGTGGCGATCCAGAACTTTTCATTAGGGGTTTGGGGCAATGACTGACCTTAAGGGGAGGGCGCTCTAGTCATGCTTCAGTGATTTCCTATATAATCAACCCTTTTCTTCAGGAAATGGGGGGGGGGACCCCGTCGACCCCCCCCCCCCTAACCCCACCCACCCAGATCTGCTTATAACCCTGTCCCTTTTCTAATGTATATTTTTGTTTAAACATGATATACATGTCTATGTATATTTCCAGATATTTATATACCAAAATGGAGACCTACACCTATATAATGATCTGATTTGCGCTACATTGCCATTCCCTCTTAAAACATTTTTAAAACAAAGCTTATCGACACTTGCAAATTCCTACAGTCTATTTTTGATGTCAAATGGGTGCAAATTTACAAATAATGCCGGAAACATCTGACACATTTACAAAATTTTAATGTGGTTTTAACCGCAACACGATAATTACTACTAGCATCAGACACTTAATTAGAAATAACCCTGACCGTTTTAAATTTCCCACCCTTTTCATATATTAATGAAGCTTGAAAGACCTATTCAAGCTATCCCTATAGCCTTCCCCTGGGAATTAATGCATTAAGTTCCATGATAAGAAAAATATATAGTATGAGAATAGGGAATTTAACTAACGGATCCAGAAATGTTATACGTGGGGGCACACTGACTGCCTAAGATTAGGGGGGGGGGGTGGTCCGCTCTGGTCATGCTTCAGTGATTCCCTATATAATCAACCAAACTTCCCCCAAAAACCCGGGGGGCTCCCTGGTCCCCTCTAAATCCGCCTCTGAATTTGACACATCCTCTTTTATAATTTTGACGATTCCTCTCCCAAAAACAACAGTTAAAGATGCTTTTCGAGCATCTGTACAATATTGTAGCAGGCTATTCTTCCGACTAAACTTTTGTCTTCCAAAGGTAATGATTCAGTTTTGGAATGTTGACCTTGCTATTGAAATTTTATAATTTAAAAACACAAGTTGTGCACATTGACAACGCTCCAGTCTGAATTGGCCTTAACACTCTTAAATTATCCAGTAAAACTGACAAGGAAACTTATCAGTAACTGCATAACTTCCAATTAACATGTCATTTATATCAACCCCATGCAACTAGGTACACAGCTGCGTTCAATGAAACACGATCACAGATAAAAATAGATGTAAAGGGGGGGGGGGGGGGTGTTCAGAAGAAGAATTATCTTTAATTTTAAATAAAACTGATGTATTGAAATTATTTAAAAGGTGAATGTGTTATATAAGCTTATAATATATTTTAGACGGTTCAATAGAAAAGTATATTGATGCATTTTAAAAAGAGATCATATTGCTCTATGTACCTTTAACTTAAGGGAAAAAAATACATCACCAAAGATTAACCAAAATATTTTAACTGACAATACTACTGTGATAAAAAGTTACTAAACATCTTTACACATTAAAGACATGAATTTAGGAACACGAACATATATATTATATTTATATAACTTCAGTGAAAATTGAAAAACAGTTAGTGAAATATGAATTGTACAACTCAACAAGTATTGATTAGTAAATGCAAAATTATGTCCGTAACGCGTTCATCTCTATGTATACAACTAAACTGACATTTTCAGTTGGAATGATTTCGGAGAAGTAAAGGGTTTTTGTTTCTTTCATTAATAACTATCTAGGTTTTACAAAGTATTCAAAAAGTCTTGTTTTGGCCTCTATTATTATAACAATTTTAAGCAATATATCCTTAACCCCTAAATCGACCCAACCTTTCTTTTGTGGAATGAAACCTCAGTGGCGGATCCATGCATAATTTTTCATAAGGAGGGGCCCGTCGACTGACCTAAAAGGGGGCGCTCCATTCATGATTCAGTGATTCCCTATACAATCAACCATTTTGTTCCCACAAAAATGGGGAGGGGGCCTCTGGGTCTTATGAATCTTGTGCTTTAAATTATAGATATTATTACTAGTATACTGATATTCCGAAAATCATTAAAAATACCCATTTGTATTCTTCACCAACGCTAGCAGAGGGGCATTATGTTTTCTGCTTTGTGCGTCCATTCGTCTGTTCGTCGTCCGTCTGTCCCGCTTTAGGTTAAAGTTTTTGGTCAAGGTAGTTTTTATAAAGTTGAAGTCCAATCAACTCGAAACTAAGTACACATTTTCCCTATACTATGATATTTCTAATTTTAATGCCAAATTAGAGTTTTGGCTTCAATTTCACTATCTACTGAAAATAGATAATGATAGTGCGAGTTGGGCATCCGTGTATTGTGTTTACATTCTTGTTTGCACTTTACTCCTGAACGGTTTGAGCTATAACCAACAAAATAAAACCCAACCCTCCCTCCCTTGTGCAAATATTTGTAGTATAATTTTATAGATATCAATACACTTTTACACAAGTTATTGTCCGGAAACCAGAAAAAACGTTGTTTTGCTTATTATGGCCAGTTTTGGGTCCCTAATTCTTTTAAACCATGATATGGGACCATAACATTCAAATTCTAATTTAACGCTACCATTGATTACTCATCATTTGCACAGGTCTGATCTGCATTTCTTTTTCGCTGATTTTTTTTTATTTCTTTTTTGCCGAATTTGTGTTTCATTTGCGTTGTTTGTGTACATGTTACTTACAGGGTCGTTTTGATCATTATAAATCTCTTCCGTTTGCCAGTACATAAGTTATAAATTGTCAATCATAACATGTATATAACTGTTGTAACATACTCAAGAGGAGGTGAAAGTAGGCTTCCGAGCAGGATTATAAAAAAGAATTTAGATGTGGTATGGTTGCCAATGAAACAACTCCCCACAAAAGACAAAAATGACACAGAAATTAACAACTATGGGTCACCATTTGGCCTTCGACAATGAGCAAAGTCGATACCTCATAATCAGCTTAAAAAAGGTCCCTATCTGACGATGTAAAAAAATTCAAACGAGAAAACGAACGGCTTAATTTTTGTACAATAAATGAACGAAAAACAAATATGAAACACATATACAAACGACAACCATTGAATAACAAGCTCCTGACTTGGGACAGGCACATAACCGACATAATGTTTCGGGGTTAAACATGTTAGCGGGATCCCAACCATCGCCCTATTAAACGTGGGACAATGCCAATGGTATAACTGTTTAAAAACATACCAGTACAATTAAGATAAAAGCACTCTGTTTACATCCATGAAAAACTGCACCGTTATTCTTACAGTTTTCAACGCGTGCAGCCGACCAGCAATGAGATGGCTAACTTGAAGTTCAGCATATACAAGTACAACATCTTAGAATGCATGGATGGCGGCTTCGAGCGTCAGATATAATGTCAAACGTGAAGCAATCCTCGATTTCATGGGGGAAGGAATGGTCACCGCAAAACTGCGATAGCCATTTACCAATTTCACTTGAGTTTTCTCTCTACTAGCCCAACAGACTGTATCCCCCCCCCCCCCCCCCCCCACACACACACACAAACCAGTTATTTCTGCGCCAGATGAAAACGACAGCAGCCTATTTGCAAGGAACAACAATTATTATGACAATTTATAACATGTGTATATAAATAGCGAACAGTAGAGGTTTGTAATAATAATGAGGGGGGGGCAAGGGGGGTCCCCATAACAGCAAAACAGTGAATTGATTTGGTGAAAAACAGATAACAAGGAATTGAAAAGGGATAATAACAGATAACAGTAAATGAAATATGAAAATAGATCTGTCCAGGACCAATCCAGTAGATGACTCGTAGATCTTAGTATATAACTTGTGGTATGGACCTAGAAAATTGTAATTTGTGTAAACAAGACATTCCGGCCGTTGAGGCAGTTCTGCCTTGGTTGATTTTTTCCGTAACTTGTACAATAAGTTATAGTATGGATGTTGAATTTTTCTGAACGAAATTACTGGTTTCTGTTTTTGATATAGGGATATTTTTAATCCACGGCATTTGAGGGATCAATTTTTAATGATTTAGGTTTTTTTATTTAATTTTTAAAAATAGTGCAGCCAGTGACACTTTATTATCAATTTGATTTTTTGATTTTTTTTCTTCTGAAAAGCAATATATGTCATATATATACTTTACAAGTAATAAAAAAAACATTGATGCACAATATATTTTTTTTTATTTAATGACCTTATGATAAAACTTACTTATAAAATACAAAAATACCCAGATCAGTGGAGACAGGACATGTAACTGAAACACGCATACCAGTTATGATTATTCTGATAATAGAAATTGACTGAAGTGAAAATTCTGATAGTATAATAGAAATTGGACATAGTGAAAATTTGGATGACACCAAGTGAAACACCAATCATGTATCTTATGTGAAATTATAGAATATGAAAAATTTGGGTACAGCATTGGAGAAGCTGTGGGATTTTAAAAAGGGTATTTACCGAAAAATTAAACTGAAGACACATCTGTGTTTGCATCAATGGTTTCTGAGCTTCAATTTTCGCCATGTGAAGCAGTTAAAAAGCTTTTAAATATATGGTGGTCAGGGTTCTCTTTCATGTTAATGAAAAGAGAGGGAGTAGCACTTATAATTTAAATACTAAAAGAAAAAGATGTTGTATAATTCCCAAAGCCATAATTCAAACCCACACCACTTAGTAATGTAAAACAATTCAAAGGAGAAAACTAACTGCCTAATTTATCCACAAAATAGTGAACGAGAAACTTAGTAACACAGTTACAAACTACATGTACAACCACTGAATCCAGGCTCCTGACGTGGAAATAGGCAAATACAGAATGTGACTGCATCAACTTTAGCATGCTAGTTGGTGTCTAATCCTCCCCTAATCAGGGACAGTGGTGTAATAGTACAACATAAAGATTATTATGTGGTCATTGAATAAAAAAATCTATAGGGTGTACCAATGCTTTTTTTATAACAAAATCCATACTATGAGTTATTGTACAAGTAATAAGTGAATTATAATTTGTACAAAATGCTACATGTTCACAGACAATGGAATTTATTACAAAGGATAATAATAATATATACTGGAATGGTCCCGGGTCCAATTGATTTTATATGTTTATGTGATGTATGTTACTGAAATTCTTCTGCAAATACAGGGCCACCCTATAATACCAGTAGAAAGACCCCAATAGATATACATTGTAAGAAGATGTGGTAAGCGTGTCAATGAGACTATTATCCATTCAAATCACAATTTTCAATAATCTTCAATTTCTACGGAAGATTGGCTGTCAAAATGCTAACATTCCAATTTTCAATAACAGTTAACAGCAAATAGATTCTCACAATAACAGATAACAAAATAGATAATAGTCATATAACAGCTAACAAAGAATAAGACAATAACAGCTAACAGTAAATATATTTTCAGAATAACAGATAACAAAGAATTAAAATGCCCCATAACAGCATAACAGTTAAACCCCTTGCCCCCCTCAATAATGATGATAATAGTAATAATAATCGGTGCAAAAGAGAGATCGAATATTTTAAAAAATGTTGAAATTCAATACTGGTCCGAGCCATTTGTGACGATTCATCTCTGATATAAGTTTGATTCACAATTGACAAAGAATTTTACATGAGAGGTGGCTGGACAGAAACACGGACACGTTCGGACGCCCATGAAAAAGTTTTATTTCTACCGCAACGCATGTCGCGTAGGGTGATACATTTAAGAATTATAAAGAAGAACAGTGCTGACTGCCAGGTTGTCAAAATATATATTAGAGCGATATTTTTGACACGATTATTAATAAGAACTTTTTTTTTTACATGTACATGTATGTACTAATTTCCGAAGTTAAAAAAAATGAATTCCGATCGTCATCCCGTTCACAAAAAATTATAAGTTATATCATACCGCCTATATATGATTATCACACATTCATGTCCCATGGCGAACAAGGCGGGTGCAAATAGCAGAAAGAAGTGTGTTTTTTTTTATTAATTAACTAGTGTGTGTTTACGCCATGTATCTAAAATTTGGGCGAATGAAAAAAAATAATGTATTGGCGAAAATGAAAAGATGTTCATCGAATGTTTTAGAAAGACTACATAAAAAAGGTGATGTGGTATAATTACCAATGAGACAACTATCCACAAAAGACCAAAATGACACAAATATTAACAACTATAGGTCACCGTACGGCCTTCAACAATGAGCAAAGCCCATACCGCATAGTCGGCTATAAAAGGCCCCGATAAGACAATGTAAAACAATTCAAACGAGAAAACTATGCCGGGTAATTCAGATTTAAATGAATATAGTATAAAATTTTAGGAACTACATATGCATGCAGAAGATCCCTCCCCATCCCCCTTGTGACACCACTGCATAAAACAACATAGGTTTACATACATTTCATTTAGCAAAAAGCAATACAGAAGTAAAACGTAAATTATGTGTGTCTATAAGACACGTTTAAATACCCCAGCCATAGTTGTTTTAGTCCAATTATTAGTTATAATGTATATGAATGTATATTTGAAAAAAATATCCTATATATATATAAAAGAAGATGTGGTATGAATGCCAACGAGACAACTCTCCACTAGAGACCAAAATGACACAGAAATTAATAATTATAGGTTACCCTACGGGCTTCAACAATAAGATAGGCCAATACCGCATAGTCAGCTATACAAGGCGACGAAATGACAATGTAAAACCATTCAAAAGAGAAAACTAACGGCCCTATTTATATAAAACATTGAACGAAAAAAAAAATACTAGTATGTAACACATAAACAAACGACAACCACTGAATTACAGGCTCCTGACTTGGGACAGGCACATTCTTATATTATGTGGCGGGGTTAAACCTGTTAGCGGGATCCCAACCCCATGCACTTAACATGGGACAATAGTATAACAGTACAACATAAGAACGAACTATTAAAATCGTTTGAAAATGGCTTAACTCATCAGATGACAAAACTACAAGTGGACGTGGCCGGGTACTTGTTCATCCCCAACAAAAAGACACTATAGGAACATATCTCAAAGTACTCGCAGTTAACTGACAGCTAGTTCAAAGCCACCAACAACTAATACACTGAAAAAAATACCTAGTAATCTCTACTAGGTAAACTAGTAAACTTACTGTCCATGAGATTACTAGGCCAGAAGTATATTTACTAGCCTACTTAGTAACTATACTAGGCCATCAAAGTAAATTTACTAGGCTACTTAGTAATTACACTAGGAGTCCCTAGTAATTTTGCTAGACTGCTTGGTGACTTTACTAGTCTGAATAAGTAATTTTACTACCTTTTAGTAACATAACTAGGTCCTCCTAGTGGCAAATCCATGGTAAGACTAGTGATTCTACTAGCTTCAAGTAACTCTACAAACATTTCCTAGTAGGAATACCTCCTTCAGCTAGTAACTTTACTAGCTATAAGTACTTGTACCAGGTCACCCTCGTGTGGTACTTTTTCGTACCTAGATGTAGCAATGTTACTGGATTAAGGATTCTTTTTTATTTTGATTTGTATGCATAGTTTCATAGCAGTGCAATTTCTTATAACTATTTCTCTATTGTACTGGTACAAAGTTAAAAATGATAAATCCAATTTTTTTAATAAGAGGGACTGCCATAAAAGGGGGCTCACTCAAGTCATAGTTAAATTTTTAACGGTATAATCAATTAAATTTTTCCCATGAAAGGGGCCTTCTAAATCCATCACTCAGTAAAATCAACAGGAAGCTTCTAGGTAGTTATATGTGTTTGTGATCTTTCAATTCAGGAAACACAACGACAATAGCAATAATTGTGAAAGATAAATATACAACCATGACATGAAAAGACTAGCAAAACCATCAGCAATAGGTCACAATATCCTCAATATGAATTGACTTACAATGTATACTTTGGTTGCCAATGAATGCAGATAAAAATTTGTTGCATCTGTAGTGATAATTAACCTTCAATGTCAATAAAGACAAAACTATTTCTTTTCACTCCTTGTTCTTGTTGTTTTCTCTTTCACACATTCTCACTTAAATTTCGCCATGTTAGGCCTGAAAGCTTTACAGTTACCTAACTAAATTTGTCAGTGTGTCAGGTTCAGCAAAATAATTTTAAAGATAAATTATACCTATTTTATTTACATAAGATGCATAACATCAGAACTGTAAAATACATTTTAGTAGACAATACAAAGTAGTTAATTTCAAGTATAGAAAAAGGTGTCCAACCAACAACAAACAAATAGGTAACATGTTCTCAATTTACTTCAAAGTAACCAATTAAATTCATGTTTCAAAACTATTAATAAGCTGTACCCTAATAATATTAACAATATTTCATACATGTATTTAGAATATTCAGTTTACAATTCTAAAGTTATTTCGATGAAAAAAATTTTAAACATCAGTTTAATAAAATAACCCATCTAGTTATTGCACGGCCCCTGTTTAAATCAATCAGCTCTCCTTGCAAAACCAAAATGAATAAACACTCCCTCAAATATTTATTTAAAAAAAAAGAACAAAGTAAGACTTATCAGTTATTTTATGTCTTACTGCTTCAAATTTTACATTTTAAAACACGTAGAAGTAAAAATAAAATTGTCAGGAAGTAAGTATACAGATTGTACCTAACAGTTTATAACTTTATAAAGCATGATCACTTATCATTTTTTAAAGCACTGTAAATTTTAGTTTGAGCAAACAGATCCAACTCAATGTCACCCCTCTAGAGCACCAGGATCTAAATACATGTCACCCATCTCATATTGCACTAGGATCTAAATCATTTTCACCGTTTGCTCCTACATGTACATTGATGTTTTATATTATGAAACTTTGTTTAAACTTATTTTGACCTTAATAAACTTGAACAGGCCTAGGTCAAAACTGATTTTATAGTCTTAATCTATTGAATTCTAATATTGGCTTGTATCAATTTTTAGATGAATGAATAAGTTGACACAAAAGTTGGTTAACATTTTCACGGAACTGTCATGTATACAGATAACACTTTCTCTGAGTTTCTCAAAATTGTTTATACTATACATGTATGTCATAGATCACAACAAAAACAAATAATCATACTTGTACTGAAACATCAATAGATATAAATATAAATGTTCATTATATAAAACTTTTCATGCTATATGTATCTGCATTGTTACATCGAAGGTCCCAATTCTGGCTTGAACTTGACGGGAAAGCGGACTCCTATTGAAGGCCTTGGTGAGCTGTTTTGAAGCTCTCAACTGACTTGGCGCACACTACGTCTTCTTTCAATGAATCACAGTTTTGACAAAGAATGTGTTTTTAAATTGCTCCTTTTCACAGTTTGTTGTTTCAATAGCCTTAACCAAATTTATAAATTATCATTTTCAAAGTCTGCAAAGCGTGTCGGCTTGATGTTCCTTTTTAGTAAAGATTGCTTGTTACCAATAATTTGTCAGGTTTGGATAGCTGGGACCATACCCTCAACCACTTTGTACGGTAATACTAGTCTTTGGCTTGTTCTTGTGAATTGCAGGTTTATCAAGTTCCAGTAAGTGTAGCATGTTGGTGGTCGATCCTTCTTATCCAAATTTATCATCCCCTGTGATTTTTTTCAGAACCTGAAATTATACAAAAATCCATAATAAAACTACATGTAGTGTTGTCAATATTAATTAATATAGATTAACTAGAACTCTACTTTCAATTTCTACTAATACATTGTATTTAAAAAACTACATTTCACTTTGTTTCTTATGTGTGATAGGTGAGTCGTCATGTCAGACATATATAGATACACACTGAACATTTATGTCCTTTTTTATAGCTTTTTAATGCAATTGCATACAAGTATTTCAAGTTAGACATTAACGAGTGTAATGTGTATGCATTAATATTAACTCTACAATTATACTGCTATACAGAGAGTTAAAATACTGGCAAAAACAATAATTATCCCAGAGCCATGTTTAAAATATACTTTTATAAATATTTTCATATTTAATTAAAAAAAAAAAACAGTTAAGGCATCACCCTTTCTAATCCAGTGTTGGTAAATAATCCCAAAAAAACATTAGTAAATTAGGAAAAATTGTATTAGCCTTTATGAATTTTAACACTTTCTACTTTCATCCTGAAGCTAAGAGACGGCTAGCTTTTTAGAAAAGCTATTACTTGTTTGAATGCATTTGTGCACTCAGAGTCAAGATGCAAGTGTACACCTACATAGTGCATGTATGTCATCAAGCACATTCTGTGGTGCTTTCAAATGTTTCTCAATTTCGTATTTGATGTGAAAATATTGAAGAAATACCATGTATTGACTGTTAGTTTTGGCAGGTTCATATTTTTTCACTACATGGGCGCAGCCATATTAATTTCATAACGAGGCGCACTTTTAATTATATAATCATAAAACGTTTCGGATTTAAGTTACGGTTTTCTGTGGTGAAATAGAAGGATACCCTATTAATTAATTTAGTTTTCGTATTAAAAAAGAAGAAAAGATGTTAATATTAGAATAACGAAATCTGCATCTTGTAAATCTTAACTTAAATATATAAAGTTTGTTCCACGTGTCACAAGGTTATCTTGACCATCTTCTGTACATTTTATTTTACGTGAAAGGCGAGATGATGTGGTTCTTTTTTTTTGTGTAAACAAGTAAAGACGATAAAATAAAACACAAATTATTTAAAATACTTACAGCTTTTCAATGAATCAGGCCAACAATTACCCAGCTTCTTTATTCGTTTGATTGCGGCCATCACTTCATGTACAACAGAACTTGGCCACGCGAATATGATACTCGTCCGGCGGGAAATCCTGTAATCAGTTGCACAGCTGGTTCCTGGTAAAACGATGCATCCACGATAGTAAACATACTAGTCTAGTTAGTTGTTTGATAATCTACTAGGGACTTTTAATGAAGTACTAGCCAAACTAGTAATATTTACTAGGTATTTTTTTCAGTGTAAAACAAATCATGTATCTAAGACTAAATATAGACTTGCACATCACTATTATGCGTATAAACATCCCAGTTGCGGAACTAGAAATTTTCAAAAGTGGGTCCCAGTACTGCCGAAAAGGGGGCCTGTGCCAGTCATGTTTCAGTGCTTCTCTTTATAATCAATAACACAAAAAAGGGGGAGGCCCACCTGCTACCGCATTCCTTTGATACGCCTCTGCATCCTACAAGATATCAAGGTCTTTGCTTAAAAAAATGTAGGAGTAGCTCTATAGATGCTGGTTATATACATAATTGTTAAGGTTCAACTTCCTGACATTTAAGAATATTTGACAAAAATCAAGATGCATATATAGGAATACATGCATGAACATCTCAATTGCATGTTCAGACAACCTCTGAAATATTAATTAAAACTATAAATTTATAGTTAAAAAAATGTCGGAAGAGGAAGCAGGACAAACGATGATCTCTCTCTGCATTTTATAATAAAATGTATCCAACTACCTTGAATTTTGAGGATATTTGACTTAAATGTTTCAGTTGCAACTCAAAAACTGTACGAGGTGATAGCCAGACAAACCAATCTATAGCTTGACGAACAGACGAACGGGTAGACGAACGAACCTGTAGGCGATAAATTAATATACCCTTCGATGAAAGTGAGGTCATAAAATAAGCTTGAAATTGCAGTTGATACTTATAAAAAATCAAAACCTCATAGTGCTCAGTTTGCTTAAACATTTCTCTTCAGCTTTATAGCCATGAATTCTAAGATTTCTAAGATCGTAATACATTTGAGTTTCTGAATTGAAAGTTATTTTTCAGGGATGCAATGGTTGCTTTCTATCAAATTTTGTTTTTTGTTTTGTTCTTGTTTTTACATACTCTAGGCTATTGTTTCACATTTTGTCACATCGGGACATTTTATAAATTGTTACGTATATACATTTCGCATGTGTTGGTTTATTGTCGAAGGTCGTACGTCGAGTTTTTCGATTGAATCGATGGGTGCATGGATAGTTACAATACATGTGTCGGATCGGCAATTATAGAACATTTTCTGTTATATCCGTATTTTGCGTGGAATTCTCGCCGCGTTGAAGACCCAATTGCCTTCGTCTATCGTCTTCTTGTTTTCGAGTCGTTGTCTCTTTTACTTATTCTCAATAGCTGCAAATGTTAAATAACACCAAGATTAAAAGCACCAACAGCTAGTGTATAGTTCGGTTGGTATAGGCGGATCCAGTGGGAAGGGGGGGGGGGGGCGTGTCCCCCTCTCGTGGGATTTTTTTTAGTGATTATATACTATATAGGGAATCAGTGACTTGAAAGACCCCCACCCACCTTAGGTCAGTCAGCACCCTGTCATGTATTTGTTAAAAGAAAAAAAATATATTGCCATTCACTCTAAAAACGAAGCTAAATACTTAAACCCTCTTTTAAGAAAAGTTATATTGTTTCATTTTTACAATTTATTTTCAATAGCTTAAGATTAAAAGCGCCGACAGCAAGTGTTTAGCTCGGTTGGTATAGGCGGATCCAGTTGGGGGGGGGGGGGTCCCCCTTTCGTGGGAATTTTTTTATTGATTATATACTATATAAGGATTCACTGACTTGAGAGACCTCCCACTTTAGGTCAGGCAGCACCATGTCCTGTATTTGTTAAAAAATATATAAAAATATATATATATTGCCATTCACTCTAAAAACGAAGCTGAATACGTAAATCCTCTTAATTTTAAGAAAAGTAATATTGTTTCATTTTTACAATTTATTCTCAATAGCTGCAAATGTTAAATAACACCAAGATTAAAATCGCCAACAGCTAGTGTATAGCTCGGTTGGTATAGGCGGATCCATTTTTTTTGGGGGGGGGGCGGGCCCGGGTCCGGGTCCCCCGTTTGTGGGATTTTTTTTATTGATTATATACCATAAAGGGAATAACTGACTGGAGATACCCCTCACTTTAGTTCAGGCAGCACCCTGTCATGTATTTGTTTAAAAAAAAATATATATTGCCATTCACTCTAAAAAAAGAAGCTGAATACGTAAATCCTCTTTTAAGAAAAGTAACATTGTTTCATTTTTACAATTTATTTTCAATACTGCAACCAAGATTAAAAGCGCCAACAGCTAGTGTATAGCTCGGTTGGTATATTTAATAGAAAGATATTTGTAAATATGGTAAATAAACTCATCATAAATACCAGGATTGAAATTTTACATTCACGACAGACGGGTATTTCGTCTACAAAAGACTCATCATTGACGCTCGACTAAAAAATGTTAATAAGGCCAAATGAAACTGACAATTTAACTTAAAAAATGGCGAAGTGCAAGCATTTTTTTAGTTTTTAAACGCTATCCTCTTGACCACATAATGTGTTTTCATCAAAATTGGAAATGATAATATTTTATAAAGAAAAATCTTTACCTACGTCGCATTATATATACTAGTATACTAACATATTGTGTTGTAAAATGATGCCCTTTATGGGTTCTTGATTAGATTAATAAAAAATTCTATACTATTAACAAATTCAAAATATACTGCTTTACAAAAAAGGTAAAACAACAGATACATTCAAGTCAAATCTATCTTAATTTCTGTCAAGTTTTTCCATTTTCAAGTAAAGAAAATCACGCATTATGGTTCCATTTATTTCCTGTAATAATTAGATCACTTGCATACTTGTAACACACACACAGACAATATGTATTGTTTATTTGTTGAAATATATTAAAATATGCGCTGCTGAACTTATATTAGTCAGTATAGTATATAGACGTGTATACCAAAGACAAATGTATACATTGTTTAATTTCCTGTAGTGTTTGATAATGACCCAGTAACCTACAACTTTTATAATAAATAAACCACATAGACAACGCTTCTGAATCAGTATAAAAAGTATGAATTATTTGTTAAACTAGTGTAAAATGTGGTGTGAAATAATTGGTAAAGGCAACGATATCCGGCTAATTAAATTGACCCGATGAGCTGACATGATGTTGAATTTATTTTGGAAATAAATATTACAGTTATTTAACCTTACAATTTTTCATTATGTTTGTTTAGTCTATGTATTTGCCATAATCAAAATTGTTTTTTGTTTGTTTTGCAAATAAAGAATCATTATGTTGAATATTTTAATGAGAGAACCTTAAATAATCCATTATTTTCATTTTTGTTCTTAACTGGAAAAAAATGGTTATACTAAATCCATTATAGCACAACCAAGTAAAAAAGTGTCCTTTAGTTTATACTTAAATCATAGATGAGATCATAGAACATTTCTAATCCGACAAAATGAAGATTAATAAAAAAATTCGTTTATTTGAAAAAAAGGGGGGGCTTTGATAACTGTTACCCTAGCTTGCCCTACAACATAATACCCCCCCCCCCCCCAAAAGAATATAGATTTCGTATTCATATACATGTAAGTCTGAAAATCAAACCCAATAGAGTTAGAATTAGATTTTTAGGCTGACAAATATTTTCTGTCAATTTACATTTGCACAAGTCTGTCTACATGTTCACCAGTTTTTCAATCATCCACTAGTCTGTTTTTACTTTCACAAGTCTTTCTTATAGACCCCTAGTCTTTCCATATGATTTTCAACAGTCTGGCTATGTCCACAAGTCACTACGTTTTAACCGCGGTCTCTATGTGTCCGTCAGTCTGTCTCCGTGTTTACAAGTCGATATACATGTTTACCCGCCAGATTACGTTTCTAACAGTTTGCCTTCATGTCCTACACGTCCACCAGTCTGCTTATAGATTTAGATTTTAGATTTTATTTTATTTAAAGTGCAACCTGATACAATATACATGAAATTACAATTACATTTCAATACATTAGCAATAGTATACCATATCAGCCAGCCTTTAGAGGCTTATGAAGCACTAACAATATTCATACAAGATTATAAACATACAAAGAATATATATTAACTCGATTATTCATTCTGAGATCTGAGGTTGTTTTAAGTTTTTATAAAAATATTTCTCTCTTTTTTTTTGTGTTTGTTCTTTTACATCATTGCATAAGTGGTGGTTTTAATATGTTAATTGTGAATTCTCATTTAAAATAGATCTGTAATATAAATATGTATAATTTGAAAACATTTTAAGCTGGAATTGCTTCCCTTAAAATCAAGAGCAAAAATAATTTAGATGGGATTTCAATTAAAGTATGCATAAAATTTTTCTGTATGTGTTCAGTACTAGCTGCTGTTTGCACAAATTGTTTCGAATATCAATATCAAATCAATTTCTGAATATATCATAAATGAAAGGATAAAAAGGGGATGTTTTTCATATGAAAGTGTATGTAACATATCAATATGAGTTGCTTCCCTTAGCCACAGAGAAATGTTATTTTGATACATGTATATTGTCTTTTTTTATTATTGTTATGTTGCATTTTTCTGTCATCATCTGTGTATAATGTTTAAAATCAAATTAGTGATATAGAAAATAGCCCAGGAAATATCGAAATACAAAAGGTATAGATATCATATGCCAATCAACTTATATTATATAAATACAGTAATACTTTTCTTATAAATGCTGTTTACAATATTTCCAAGTAATATGATACTTAATATAGAAATATATTATAAATTAATAGATGTCATCATTATGCCTATTTCACTACCTTTAATGTTTGCACAACAAACACATTGTATATTGTAAAAATAAATATTATTTGCTATGTTTTTCAAAATTTCTTTTGGTTATATACACTGTGCACCACACTATTTATATACTCGAGTCCTTATATGCTTCTCTTTTAGGTGCATGAGCAAGTTATTATTCTTCAAGTTATACTTTTCCTGTTCTAAATATAATAATGAAATTTACTTAAGTGAGTTTTTGTCCATGTGTAGGGGAGACAATCAACACTAATTATCTCCCCTGTCCCAAGTACTATTGTTTAGACAAAAAGCAAAATAGTAAATTCTAATAATATATATATATACCAGTCTGGCTACATGTCTACAAGAATATTATTTGCATCATTGACTAAGTCTGTCTGGATATGTCGTCTGGCGGATTTGCTTGTCTCTCACATTCTGAAGATGATGATATTCCTCGTAGTGAAATCGTTAATACAATGTACCAGTACTTAAGTCTATCAGTGTCCATCTCCATGCAAGACTCGGGTCTGATGAAGGTTCTAAAACAATTAAAGATTCGTCTATACAGTCCTTCTGAAAGTCTTCTCGGTCAGATGCAAAAGAATGCCCGGTTAGCGCCTCTGGATTTGCCCGGGGCATGTGGAGGATCAGAAGATATCGACAAACCAAATTCAGTTATTCGACGAAAAATTTCAACACCTATCTCATTTAACACCAACATTACACAATAATGTCAACATGGAGTCAGTAACTGAGGTAACATTAAGTTAATTTAGAAGTCAATATCTTGTATATTTCTGTATACAGTTTATAATGCATATATCACTGTCATGAATCAAGGATGTGTATAGTAATAAGGGTCTTACTATCATCGGAACTTTGTTTTTTTTTGTAACACGCCATTATTCCGACAGCCCATTAATCCGACAGCCTATTGGTCCGACAACCAATTAGTCTGACAACCCAATAGTCCGACAACACATTGCTCCGACAGCCCAATACTCCGACAACCTATAATTCCGACACTTATCAAGTCAAGTATCAGGATATCAGGGTAAAATAAAATGTGTCTGTCTGTATTATTACGTTTATATTTGTAATAACATATTTTAAGAAATAACTCCGTATATATAATACAAGGCTAAGGTAGTTCGTTTACTTTCAATGTTAATTCTCAATTTGAAATCTGTATATAGAATAAAACAGAAAATAATATTTTATTTTCCAAATTAAAGGATCTATGTAAATCAACAACAAGCATTGATGGCGCGAGCTACTGATGATACCCTGCCCAAATATTTCGGTAGATAGAAAGTTTTTGAGTTGTGAATCTGAAAAAGCATTACACAGTATAACTGACTTATATAAACCTTGAAGTTAAATATCAGAAATCATGGTATTGTAGTACCTGAGAAAAATGTGACAAAAGTTTTCAACTTGGCTGTCATGTAATGAGTAATGAGTTTGAAAAAGCATCACACGATATAACTGACTTCAATAAACCTTTCAGAAATCCTTGTAATGTAGTTCATGAAAAAGATGCAACGAAAATAGTTATGGGACGGGCGGCGAACTGACGGATGGACGGTTGGACGGACGGACAGACAGAGATAAAACAGTATACCCCCACTTTTTCGAAGCGGCGGCCAGTCTAATGATTGTGTCAACATTAAGACATTACAATACTAATATGATATAATTATATTTATAGCACTATAAGCCTCAGTCACAATCGGAGCTAAGACAAAATATAAAAAAAATACGTATTAATATCAATTAACAGTCAGTATCCAGACATGTACTACATTATTCAAAAGAACTAACGATATGATCCTCATTTTTTTCTCCATAATAGTAAAGTTTTCTTGTGTTCACTTCGAAATTAATCATAATTGTCTAACGTTTTAAAGTTCTGATATGTGCTAGAAATATGGCGAAAGAATTCCTCCCTCAAATTATAATGAAGTGAGCATTCGATTGAAAAATGACGCTCATCCTAAACTTTATCAGCTGTACAATACGATTTTTTGAGTATTTAGCATTTTCAATTCTTCATGTAATGAAAGAGCACCGATTCTGAATTAACATATAAATTACCTTTCTTAAAATCAATGATATCTAAATATGTTTCTTCTTGAAACCAATTTTTAAATGAAAAATAAGTTTCCCACAAAACACATATTACTAAGTTTTTACAATTAAACAATTTGACAAAGGCACAAGGACAAGAATGTCACACATTGTCTTATTCTACTAGTTTGTTATTGTCTTTTATGCTGCACTCGTTCTACTTGAGCAGTCAAAATGCGTTGACTGTATATTTCTATGACATATACAGTCACTGACCCGATATCACTTTTCCTTATTCATATTTAGATAGAAATTGCCGAAATATTCATGTCCGTCATATTTGGTTTTCGTAATATGTTTTGTTGTAAATCATCATGCAGTCCTGCATCTCCACCAATCATTAAAAAAGAGGCATATCTTTCTAGAATTTAAAATAATCTTAGGATACAAAATCGGTCTCCCAACAAAATATTGAGTGTCATCTCTCGGATTATGTCTGAACGATCGCTATTAGAAGTGCTACATGTACTGTCTCCGTATTTCGCGGATTCTCATTCCCGAACATGATACCGTATTCATGATTGATCATGATTGGAATTGCTCATCTTTTCTGAGCACATATTTCGTCCTATTTGTCTTCTTATTTTTTAGGTTCTGGGTACGTATTTGTCTCCGTTTGTTTTTCTAATTTTGACTGACGCTATTTTATCCCATTATTTCTGCAACAAAATAAATGTAAATAAAACTCAGATGAGTGATACAAGGAGAGAAAGTGTTGCGACCAAAGAGGGCGGGTAGTGTTTTCCAACTCCGATGTATTATTTATTTATGTAGTTCATAGTGGGGGAACCTCACTCCCCTGATACGCGAAAAGGGGGATTCGAAGATCTAGTGAAAAGAAGGTAGATCAAGACACACATGCAAGAAATAGCGAGCTAGAACAGCACAGACTGATAGTAGACACACAAACAACGAAATATAATAGATAAATAAAGTAACTAGACACGCAAAACGAAAGAGGGGAGAGGTTAAGGACTGAGCAGTTGCTATAATCATGTGTATCAACTCCAATATACTGAGACACAATTAATGTCCGCATGCAAAAAATAATTGGAATCAAAACGGACAACCACAAATATCAGAGAGCGGAGTTGGTTTTTTTTTTTTTTGAGAAAATTTATCCATACACTAAGAAAAACGCATATTGTCGGAATAATGGGCTGTCGGAGTAATGGGTTGTCGTAATAATGGGCTGTCAGAATAGTACATGTTGTCGGAGTAATGGGCTGTCCGAATAATGGTTGTCAGACTAATGGGATGTCACCATTTTTTTTACCCTCCCCCTTTTTTCCAATATCCGTTATTTTTTCGTTTTCTATTTTAAAATTCACTCTCTTTAGTAATATATCCGTGACCGCTGTGGATAGTAAACTTGGAATTGATAGTAAATAGCAAAACCAAGTAATTTGTAGTGTATTTATGTTCTAATGACACGTACAGACAGACGCGAAAAAAATAAATAATACGAAAGTGAGAAAACGAAAATATAACAGATTTTGGAAAAAAAGGGTAGGGTAAAAAAAATGTCCTGTACCCAAGTACCTATGCTTACTATTAAAGCAATAATTTGAGAAATATATATTAAGGGTTATACTAATATGTGAATATTATGAGTCCAGGTAACTCGATCAACTTGATTTGTACGTATGAAAAATTATATTTATTATCTGGTCATGTCCCGCGTTTTTTTTTTTTTGTAATGTTGTTATAATAACAGTGTAAGTTAAGACCAAAAAGTAGACCAGGAAAATACTTTATTATCTTTACTAGTTAATTTCTGGAGATCATGTGTCTCTCATTTATTCTGTTATTCACATCTTTTAAACAATTATATTATATACGCATCATATCAATCTATCAATTAGGATACATTATTTTATTTGGCTTAATAATATATTATTGGTATTTAGTGCGACCGTGCACCTTTCGGTTGTCTCGAGTGTTTTCTATTATAGCAATGTTTAAGTCGTCATGTTGCGGGATTTTCAAATCCCAAAAGAAGAACACACTTCAAATTCAACATGATTTTCGATTTGGTAACCGCATTACTTTAATATAGATCATTATATATTACATAACCTTACACAATCAATTTACTTTTTATGATTAATCTGATATGCATGCCCAATATATTTTATTCCCAAAACCTTATTTAAAAAGGAGGGGACATGGTCAAAGTGTCGTGCAAACCAAATTATTGTTTATTGTCACGGAATAATAACAAACTGTGCTATAGTTTTTAAGATTATTGGATAATTGACTTGTTCTATAGGTACATGTACCTTACTTACCCAGGTGACATATCAGTTGTACCCTTGATATTTGTATAAATTCAAATCACAGGCACTTGTTTCTATCCATTTGAAGACCCACTATTAACGTATATATTTACCAGAAATAATGGTTTTAAGCGGAGAGGTGAAAAAATTACTTGGGTACCTTCTCGAAAATATACGTTGATAGTGGGTCTTCCAATGGATAGAAACAAGTGCCTGTGATTCAAATGCTTAATGATATATTAAAAGAAGATGTGGTATGATTGCCAATGAGACAGCTGTCCACAAGAGACCAAAATGACACAGACATTAACAACTATAGGTCACTGTACAGCCTTCAACAATGAGCATAGCCCATACCACAAAGGCCCCGATATGACAATGTAAAACAATTCAAACGAGAAAACTAAGATACATGTATATGTACATTGTACATGTTGTATATGAAGATTAATTAGATTAAAGTAAACAATGTGGTATGTTTCCAAAATAAATGCTATCCGCTAAAGACCGACTGATGTTGATCCAATTACTATAGCCAAACAAATGATACATACATGTAGGTTACCATACTTCCTTCATTTATATTATGATTATTGAGTATTTTTTTGGAAACATTTCAAACCTTTACATGCTGTTTATATATGTTACAGTAAATAGGTGAAATTAGGAATTACATGTAATTACTAAAATTTAGGAATTACAGGTAATTCCCGATGCACTTCATGCACTTAGTTAATACAAGTAATTCCTTAAACGGCCCAGTTATTACCAGTAATTACTAAATTTAAAATGAATATTTACACCTATTTACTGACTGCTAACACAACCATAACTTTTGATCACCTGACCATAATACAACATTGTTTTAGCTGTGTAATACTAACTAGAAGATCAGTTAGTACACTTAAAATTTTGAATGGTTGATATGTATAAAAAATATCTTGAATAAATATGGACTTTCAAATATTTGGTTAAATCAGAGTAACTTTAGTTTTAATCCAAAATGGTTTAAGTTGAGCATTATAATACAGATAATTTTTGACCAACTTCAGCAGACATGGAAATCAGAAATGGAAAATTCTCCCAAAGCATTATGTCTTAACTTTTTAAAGAACTCTTTGAATATGAAGAATATTTAGACTTATTACCTTATAAAGATAAGATAACGTTATGTAGGTTAAGAACTGGAATGAACTGTTATGTGCATTAGCTTCGAGATATATAAAAAAAATATCTTTTTTTTGTTGTTAAATCATTTATAAAAATGATATTGTAAAATTATAATTCACTGTTAGCAGCCATTCTGGTTTTATTTTGTTAAATTAGCTGAGAAACAAGGTTGATGAGTTGTGCACTTGCAAGTGAATATTTGGACCTCATTGAATACGTATTCATGTGACCTTCAAATCAACCCCTAGCTGGAGATGGGTTATCGATGTATTAAGCTATTAAAATTGTAAGGGTTTTTGCAGAACAAATACATGTAGTCACGGTTACTTTTGCTATTAATCACAGGCTCAACAAAAATGAGGAAAAAATATTAAAATTTTCCTCTAGATACTATCTGTTGACTAGTACTGTAAGAAGCTTCAGTCAAAATTGGGTAAAAATCCAGGATGGTTTATAAAATCTAATGTTTTAAAAACTTTAACTACAGAGTGTATGTAATGTTAACTGAGACAAAACTAGTCCATTTATAAGTAATATACGAAAAAAAGGATTTTTTTTTCAAACTTTACTTTTGGATATTATTTTATGATCATAAACATTTAGCTTCTGTCCAAGTTCATGAAGTTTGGTAGAAATCCAGGATATTTGGAGAAAGTTTTTTTTAAAGTTTTGAGCCACAGTGCATGATGGAGATTTTAGTTTGATTTTGGATATATATCATTGTCTTGCATACATATATTTACGGAGTTTCAAATAAAATTGAGAATGGAAATGGGGAATGTGTCAAAGAGACAACAACCCGACCAAAAAAAAAAACAAAAAAAAACACAACAGCAGAAGGTCACCAACAGGTCTTCAATGTAGCGAGAAATTCCCGCACCCGGAGGCGTCCTTCAGCTGGCCCCTAAACAAATATATACTAGTTCAGTGATAATGAACGCCATACTAATTTCCAAATTGTACACAAGAAACTAAAATTAAAATAATACAAGACTAACAAAGGCCAGAGGCTCCTGACTTGGGACAGGCGCAAAAATGCGGCATAAAACAACCATTTTCCAGTTTCAATTCACAAACACTAAAGAGTATGCACTTTGGATGTGCATTATATTCCTACATCCTTAAGTTAGCGCCGTTAAAATCCCTACCCCTTTACTTTCTTATTTGATATCTTGAATTATGTTTTTAATTTTAAAACAAAAACATCAAGTTAGTAATTAGCTGTAAAAATGACAAAAAAAATCAGTGATTACCAGTAATCACTGAAACAACTAGTAAATACATGTAATTACTAAATTGGCTAGTAATTACAGGTATTTACTGAAGTGTTTAGTAATTACATGTAATTCCTAATTTCACCTATTTACTGTAACATATACATGTTACTACAGTTCAGCGACTCAAGTTTAAAAGGCATTTATATAAAAGAATTTAAACTTAATATCATTTTGTATGAACATCATGTTGAATATTTACATTTTCTCAAAAAGTTTTTATTTTACTTAGCTAATAAAGAAGATGATGGATTCCCAAACAGAAATCTTGATGACAGTGAAAAAATTGAAGAATTGCACCAATTGTTACAGAGAATCGATTTCAAGCAGAAACAGATGCTCAAAGATAAGGGAATACAACAGCCATCCATTTTCCTTCACATATAAAGGTATATATCATTGTATATTGTATATATATATTTTGTCTACATTTTCTGAATTTATGATTTTAAAAATCTTTCAAAAGATATAAATGTACATTGTAAGTCATGTAATTCAAATAGAGACGTGCCATTGTCTTTGATAAAAGATAGAGTTACATGTACATATATGCCTTTTTAGTATTATCAGCTTATATACTTACTTAGCCTTGTTAAAATCTATAAATATACCTTATGTATATTACATGTATGTTGAAATGTCTGTCAGAATATATACATATATGCATGTGATCATAATGTTTCAAATAGCCAAACATTGTAAAATATATATATATATATATATATGGCAGATTCCATGTAAGAAATGGAAATGTCTGTCAAAATGAATAAATAGATAAAAATAATAATTACTGTTATTTGAAAGATAATCTGTGAATGTTTTGATGAATAATGATGTTAGATGAAATTATAAAAATAATTTTTGGATATGATTGTTTCTGTTTAAAGTAGAGTGATAAAAACAAGTTGAAAAAATGCAAAAATTTTGACAGAATTAACTCCCATTTTTTTTACACAATGTTTATGTGTTGCAATGCTTTATGTTGACACTTGTATACTGGTATTTACTAGTGTAGTCAGGTTATTCAAACATCCCTGTTCCCAAATCTGTTACTTTTTTTAGTCAAAAACATCTGTGATATATATTTTTTTTCACTTTCAAATATCTTGCTTTATAGCTCGGTGTCTGTCAATAAATCTTACGTCAGGAACATCGCTGTAAAAACTTTCAAAATCATTGTTGGTTCCAATATATGCCAGTTAAAACTGTAAATCATGCTGTGCATAAGAAAAAACCCATGTTGATTCATTTATTTAACTTTTTTCAAGCAATAATTTAATCTTATAAATGTATGTTTCCTACATAAGATCTGTCTAACTTGTTTTCTTATGTCTGAAACATTTGAATGTGCTAACAATTTAAGTAATTTGACCTGAGGTGAAATCTTGTTAGATGTTAGGCTGAAGTATTTTCCAGGAGTTTTAAAAATGACTTTCAACTAGGATTTGATTTCCAATATCAGTCAAAAAAAAACAAATATATATTGTCTGTCAAAATATCTTATGTATGAAAAATCTTATGTCAGAATCAAGTCTGTCAAAATCTTATGTCAGAAACTCAATTTGTCTGTCTAATCTTATGTCAGAAAAAATAAAGTCTGTCAAATCTTATGTATAAAAAAATAAAGTCTGTCAAATCTTATGTATGAAAAAAATAAAGTCTGTCAAATCTTATGTATGAAAAAATAAAGTCTGTCAAATCTTATGTCAGAAATAATAAAGTCTGTCAAATCTTATGTCAGAAACATAACATTTAAGGCTTCGTTTATTTTAAAAGGATGATGCTCATAATTTTTTTTGGGGTCAAATTGTCTTTATCTTTATTAGTAAAGCATATATTCAAAAACAGAAGTTCATTGCGTATGATTTTTGCCTAACATGCTTATGGGAGTTGTTTCACTTTCTTATATGGAATCTGCCATATACAACTAGTCTAAACATCAACCCAACAATGTTAGATCTGTAAATTTGCTTTCGCAAATTTTTGGTTCTTCCCTCGCCGGGATTCGAACCCATGCTACTGTGATATCGTGACACCCAATCGCCTGCACTGCAGCCGTCCCGCTAGACCACACGACCACCTGGGCTATATACATGTATATATATATATATACAACTCGTCTAAATATCAACCTTACAATGTTAGATCTGTACATGTAAATTTGCTTTCACAAATTTTTGGTTCTTCCCTCGCGGGTATTCGAACCCATGCTACTGTGATATCGTGACACCAAATCGCCTGCACTGCAGCCGTCCCGCTAGACATATATATATATATTGAGTATTGGAAATCCTGTACACCCTTTCCTTAGACCAAGTTTAACAAATATAATATGAATGTTTAAATTCAACTAATTATCTCCTGGCAATACACATTTATTTTAGGAACTTTTTATGTTTTATTTTGCAGTAAGCAGCTGTTTGTGATGCTTATAGGCATAAACAATCTAGTCTGGACATGTAAAACAGCAGCTGGTTCTATTTTGAAGTAAGCTATTTGATGATTACATTAATTTGACATGACCAGACCAAGTCTTGGGATAAATTAATAGTACTCATTGTCATGATTGTACTAGCTTTTTATTGTTTTATATATTTTATGGAAAATACTGTTAGTTGAGGCCTGCAAAAATTAATTTATAAGGAGATGAAGTGTTGTTGCCAATGAGAGTAGAGACATCTAACAAATAGCATGAATAGAATCATGGAGAATTGAATTCATACTCATTTTTATTAGAGTGTTACAAAATAATTGCAGGAAAAAAAAAACAACAACAAAAATCAAAATAATTGTGTATTTAGTAGAATTAGCCAAATCAAACAATAACTGACTTAAATCTTGTTTGAAATTTTCACATTTCTATTGATTAAATATTATTTTATAGATCAAATAATAAATAGATAAAAGGGCAGTAATCCAGTCTCAGATTTTTGTTTTAGTTATATTGTATACAGCTGATTGTATTTTAATACTATTTACAAATACTTCTTATATGTCAAAAGAAAAAAAAATTGCTGTACCTGATATTGTGATTTATATTGAAATTGATAAAGACAACAAACTCAATAATGAGCTATTCCAATATCAATCTCCCTAGGGAAAAATGGGGTGCTACCTAATTTTAGACCTCCATAGTGCCCATAGACACATCAAACACTTGCCAAAATATAAGCCTGAACCCCTGAGGGGATCACACATCAAATTATAAAAGTTGTATATATTCTACACCGTGAATAAGACCAAACAATGATAGAAGGAGTTAGTTTTAAAATATAATTGAAAAACTAAACTGATACAAATCAATATTTTTTTGATGTTGATAAATAAATCACAATGTGTAATAGTTGTAATAAATTGTTATGCCAGCCTACAATAGTAGAAGGGGTTTATGTTTAATGATCCATGCTTTTGTTTGTTTATTCTTTCATCTGTTCTGCTTTAGGTTCAAGTTTTGGTAAAAGTTTTTGGTCAGGATAGTTGTTAATGATGTTAACGACCAATCAACTTAAAAATGAATATACATGTGCCTTATGTTATGATCTTTCTAAGGATAAATTAATGGTTTGACCCCAATTTCATGGTCCATTGAAAATAGAAAATTTATCACAACTTCTAGCTATTCTTTTTATAGAGTTATTCCACGAGATATTTTTGGGTCACTCATTAGAATATCTTTTAAATATATGATTTTGATTACAACTGCATTAAGATAGAATAATTGCATGCAGAAAATTATTGGTTTTGTCACATATATATCACTTGTCAATTTAATAAAATTAAACATTTTTTTTTATTACTTTATTACAGAAGCTACAAAATAGAGCTAAGGCCCTTTAATCCAAGAAACTGCCAGTGTCAGAAAAGGACAAACTTAGAAAGGCCATGCAAATTGATTTAATGTCAAGTTGGGACAGTGATTCTGTAGATAAACTCGCCTGATCACAACTGGGATTTGACTGTCACAAGATTTTAAATCTTACATGGATAAACTAAAGTCATTTACTAGACTGTAAATACCAGAGACAGCTGAATGCACAAGGCAAAGAGCTGAGGTCCAAGTAAATCAGAGAGGCCTTGTCACAAGAAATGTACAGAACTTGCATGGATTTTTACTTAAGGGCATATGACACAAAATTGAGAGATATCAATAAAAATTTCTTTAAATTTTAATAAGGACCAATTCAAAGGTACACTTTTGGAATTTGCAAGAACAAAAATACCTTCATGTTTACTTTTGAATTATAGTTGACAGTTTTCAGTTTAAGGGGGGAACCCTTAAAATGAAGTGGTTTGGTTTATTGAATTTGATTATTTTTTAAAGTAAAAAAATGAATTACTGCTCTTTTATTTCAACATTTGCATTTTTTATTAAAATTATTTACAAGTGCAGCATATCGGTGACATCAGATTATGTTAATGTGTTTGGTTAAGCTACACATATTTCTTTTTACTTAAACTTTCTGTTGCCTTTTCTAATTAATTAAATGCTGAATAATAATTTGAGTGTGGCTCATTTCAGTGTCTTGTATTTGCTGTCAAGATTTTTCCTGTAAGATTTCACATTATTTATAATCGCTTGGTCAAAGGGAGATAACTTTTTGAATCTTCACATTAGATAATCTGCGAAGAGGATTATGTAAAATGTAAATAGTTGAAAATTAATTTTATGGTTCAATAAAATCAAAATAAGTTATTGCCATTCATTATAAATAAATTTCTATCAAAAATAAGGCTCAAAGAATTTTTTTATTTTATTTATATAAATAATAACAAAGTACACACATCATGCACATGTTGACTTCATAAAATTTGTAAACAAAAAAAATTGAAAATAAAACTAAAAATTTTTAACTAATCAGGAGACAGTCAATACACCACATATATTTATAAGCATATAAACTTATTATTTTCTTCAATTGTCCAAGTACATATTCAATATTGATAATTTTTTGCTTGACATTACATAATTTTGTTGATAAAAGTTTATTTGTGTGCTATTTTATTCAATTGTACATATTTGAAGTATTTCATTACACCTTATTATTTTTATTCTTGCATACAGCATTTGGAATGAAATTTTAATCAATGTTCAAGCAGCAGGATGTTTTTTTTGTCGAGCCTGCAACTTTTGTTGCAGAAAGCTCGACATAGGGATAGTGATCGGGCGGCGGCGTTAGCTAACTTTTTTAAAGCTTAATATTTTAGAAGGTGGAAGACCTGGATGCTTCATACTTTGTATATAGATGCCTCATGTTACGAAGTTTCCGTCAGTCACATGTCAAATGTCCTTGACCTCATTTTCATGGTTCAGTGACCACTTGAAAAAAAAGATCAGAGTTTTTGTAATGTTGAATTCTCTCTTATTATAAGTAATAGAATAATTATATTTGGTATGTGCGTACCTTGCAAGGTCCTCATGTCCGTCAGACGGTTTTCACTTGACCTGACCTCATTTCATGGATCAGTGAACAAGGTTAAGTTTTGGTGGTCAAGTCCATATCTCAGATACTATAAGCAATAGGGCTAGTATATTTGGTGTATGGAAGGACTGTAAGGTGTACATGTCCAACTGGCAGGTGTCATCTGACCTTGACTTCATTTTCATGGTTCAGTGGTTATAGTTAAGTTTTTGTGTTTTGGTCTGTTTTTCTCATACTTTATGCAATAGATCTACTATATTTGTTGTATGGAATGATTGTAAGGTGTACATGTCTAGCGAGCAGATGTCATCTGACCTGGACCTCATTTTCATGGTTGAGTGGTCAAAGTTAAGTTTTTTAGTTTTGGTCTTTTTATCTAATACTATATGCCATAGGTCAACTATATTTGGTGTATGGAAATATTTTATGATCTATATGTCAGTCGCACAGGTTTTATTTGACCTCGACCTCATTTTCACGGTTCATTGCTCAGTGTTAAGTTCTTGTGTTTTGGTCTATTTTTTTAAAACTATAAGTAATAGGTCAACTATATTTGTTGTATGGAAGCATTGTTAGCTGTACATGTCTGCCTGGCATGGTTCATCTGACCTTGACCTCATTTTCATGGTTCATTGCTCTTTGTTTAGTTATCTTGGTTAATGTTAAGTTTATGTGACAGTTTTTTATAAAGCTTTATACTTAGGACTATCAACATAATATCAATGATAAGTAAAGAAGGCGAGACATTTCAGTGTGTGCACTCTTGTGAATTTACGAATTATGTTAATCATGTAAATAATGTTATGTTTTTTGTTTTTTGCTTTTTGAAGTTTTTAAAATTGACAAATAATGCTAGCAGGGGAGATTATTCATTAATATTTTTATGATGCCAAACTTGAAATTTAGAGGTGCCTATGTTTGCTTTTTGTTATAACCCAATTGTTATGATTCTTAAATAATCTATACAAGTAAGCATGTTAATTTGTCAATAACCATTATTTTATTAATTAGTTTGAATTTGATGAGGTTCTTTGATGTAGAACTTGACTTTTTTTAAACAAAAGTGTTTTTTTATTTGTTTTAAATGTTTTTAAAATTGTATAACAAACTTTTTGACATTTTATTTTGATTTATCACCAAAACAACTCTAATTTGTCAGTATCTGAATAAAATTAATTTGTTAGATACTTTGTTTCTTTTATTGAAGTATATACAAAGGGAGATAACTCAAAATTGTTTTTTTTTATTATTCTGACCCGATTAGAAGTGAAAATAACTATGCCCAAGACAGGATGACAAGAAGAAAATGCTAGAAATTGTTGTGTATGGTTATGCTTTGTCCAAAAGTTATTGTTATCTCCTGTATTGTATATTGCTGCCATTGTCAAAATCCAAATCACACATAGATAGCCTTGTCCTATAGTTTATGTCTGGTGTTTGTGTTTTTTGTATGTCTTAGATTCTAACTCTTCAAGTTCTTATATAAATTCAGATGCGTTGCAATTCTTCACATATAGGTAAAGACATATTTACAAAATGGTATTGAGCTTTGCAAATGAGTGACATGTATTCGTTGGATTATTGTTTAAGTTTCATCTGAAAAATACAGTCTTCAATGTTACTGACAAATTATACATTTGCACATTGCCATTTGAAGCCACAAATATTATTCTACTGTAAATACACAGAGCAGCAATCCATGCCTTTCAAGTCTAATACTTTGTAAACATGGATCAGAAAAGTTGGAGGATCAATTTTATATGTACAGTAGCTACAAAGTTATCACCATTAAAAATTCCTGTTTTTCCTAATTTTTGTTTTTTTATTTAATTATATATTTTCAAACCAGATATTTGGGTTAAAGTAAAAAACAAATCCCCAACATCCCTTTTCCAAAAAGCAGAGGGAAAAATTCTGCCTTTTCTTTATTATTCATTTGCACTATTGTTTTGTAAGTAGTTATACAGGATTATATTGACTTTAAATTGCATTAAATTTGATGGAAGTTCTAATTTAAATAAGTCATAAACAAGAAATTTATTTGAATTTACATGTAATTAAATTACATAATTAATTAAATTTAATTTATATTTAAAATTCTTTAAATTTGAAATTTATTGAAATTTAATTTATATTAAAAGATCTTTAAATCTCAAATTTATTCAAATTTAAATTATATCAAAACTTCTTTAAATTTGAAATTTATTCAAATTTAATTTATATTAAAAATTCTTTAAATCTCAAATTTATTCAAATTTAATTTACATAAACATTTCTTTAAATTAGAAATTTATTCAAATTTAGTGTATACTTAAATTCTTTAAATTTGAAATTTATTTAGATTTAAAAATACCTTTAAACTAGGTTGAAATTTGGGAATTTATTTGCAATATTAAATTTAGTTTAAATCTATATTAAATTAGAAATTTTCCAGCAAAGTAAATGCATAATATTTTTTGTAATTTGAAATTTAATATGCATAACATATGCATTTAATTTTATATTAAATGCATCATTTCATGCAGTGGTAGTCCTTTGTTAATTTATGTATCATTGTCATTTTATTAAGTTTCATTTGTTACCTATTCTGACATCGGACACGGACTTCTTTTAAACTGAGTTTTACTGTCGGTATTGCTGGGTTTTTTTTTTTGTATCTGCATTGGCTAGAGGTACAAAAATAGAGTTGAGATCTCACAAAACATGTTTAACTCCGCCGCATTTTTGTGTCCGTCCAAGGTCAGGAGCCTCTGGCCTTTGTGTTGATCTTCTATGAATTTTAATTTTAGTTTCTTTTATATATTTTGGATAGATAAAGGTAGATGTGGTATGAGTGCCAATGAGACAAACGTACTCTCCATCCAAGTCACTATTTATAAAACTAAACCATTATTGGTCAAGGTACGATCTTTGACACGTAGCTTAGGCTCACAAACAGCAAGCTCTAAAGGGTCCCCGAAATTACTAGTGTAAAACCATTCAAACCGGAAAACCAACGGCCTAATTTATATAAAAAACGAGAAACGAGAAACACTTAAGAAGTTTAGTATGACGTCCATTATCGCTGAACTAGTACATATTTTTGTTTATGAGCTGAAGCGCGCCTTTGTGGTGCCAGATTTTCTTGCTGTATTGAAGAACCAAATGTATCTGAGAAACAAACCTTATAAAACATGCGCGTCTTATAATTATTTTGTACATTAAATACAGTAAAACTATACCTTTATTATCGTATCTAAAAAATAGACCAATTCTCAGATATTTAAAATTGACCAATAAACCATGAAAATAAAGTCAAGGTCAGACAAATATATATACATTACAATCATTCAACAAAACAAAAAAAAGTTCGCTTATTCCTTATAGTATCTGAAAAACAGACCTAACAAGGATCAAATAACACGAACCATGAAATATATAATCAAGGTCAGATTAATATTACTGCAAGATAGACAGTTACACCATTAGGCATACAAACATTCCGTACATCAAATATATCTAGCTAAATGATTATAGTATCCGAGAAATACACCAAAACACAAAAACATTACTTTGCCGGACCACTTAACCCTGAAAATCAGGTCAAGGTCAGATGACTACTGTCAAGTTGACATTTAGACATTAAAATCGTTTCATACAACCGAATATAGAAGAACTATTGCATTTGGTATGTGAGATTTTGTCTAAACCACGAATATTTAACCTTGTTGAATGATCAATAAAATGAGTTCATGGTCAAGTGAAAACTGTTTTCCTAATTTTGTGCGCACACCATATCATATTGTGCGCACAATATATTTAAATTGTGCGCACAATATATTATTTCGTGCGCACAATATATTAATTCGTGCGCACAATATATTATTTCGTGCGCACAATATATTTAAGTTGTGCGCACAATATATTATTTTGTGCACACAATATAATTATGTTGTGCGCACACTATATTATTTTGTGCGCACAATATATTTTTTTTTCTTTGCATGTCCCTAGCGGGGCTCCATATTAATGTCAACGGTGACCACGTCGTCGCGGGAATAAGAAAAAGTTATAAAACAATATACACTGAAAGATGTTTGACAATATATGAATGCCAAAACAGCATTCCACTAAGTAAAAATCATTGAAGGAAAAAATGTTTTTTATTTGGTACGCCAGACGCGCGTTTTGCCTACAGAATACTCATTATTAGCACTCGAATCAAACACGAACAGCGCGGAAAACTAACTAGAGGCTCAAAACAGCATGTGTCGCTTATGGAGCCCCGCTAGGGACATGCAAAGAAAAAAAAATATATTGTGCGCACAAAATAATATAGTGTGCGCACAACATAATTATATTGTGTGCACAAAATAATATATTGTGCGCACAACTTAAATATATTGTGCGCACGAAATAATATATTGTGCGCACGAATTAATATATTGTGCGCACGAAATAATATATTGTGCGCACAATTTAAATATATTGTGCGCACAATATGATATGGTGTGCGCACAAAATTAGGAAAACAGTTTTCACTTGACCATGAACTCATTTTATTGATCATTCAACAAGGTTAAATATTCGTGGTTTAGACAAAATCTCACATACCAAATGCAATAGTTCTTCTATATTCGGTTGTATGAAACGATTTTAATGTCTAAATGTCAACTTGACAGTAGTCATCTGACCTTGACCTGATTTTCAGGGTTAAGTGGTCCGGCAAAGTAATGTTTTTGTGTTTTGGTGTATTTCTCGGATACTATAATCATTTAGCTAGATATATTTGATGTACGGAATGTTTGTATGCCTAATGGTGTAACTGTCTATCTTGCAGTAATATTAATCTGACCTTGATTATATATTTCATGGTTCGTGTTATTTGATCCTTGTTAGGTCTGTTTTTCAGATACTATAAGGAATAAGCGAACTTTTTTTTGTTTTGTTGAATGATTGTAATGTATATATATTTGTCTGACCTTGACTTTATTTTCATGGTTTATTGGTCAATTTTAAATATCTGAGAATTGGTCTATTTTTTAGATACGATAATAAAGGTATAGTTTTACTGTATTTAATGTACAAAATAATTATAAGACGCGCATGTTTTATAAGGTTTGTTTCTCAGATACATTTGGTTCTTCAATACAGCAAGAAAATCTGGCACCACAAAGGCGCGCTTCAGCTCATAAACAAAAATATGTACTAGTTCAGCGATAATGGACGTCATACTAAACTTCTTAAGTGTTTCTCGTTTCTCGTTTTTTATATAAATTAGGCCGTTGGTTTTCCGGTTTGAATGGTTTTACACTAGTAATTTCGGGGACCCTTTAGAGCTTGCTGTTTGTGAGCCTAAGCTACGTGTCAAAGATCGTACCTTGACCAATAATGGTTTAGTTTTATAAATAGTGACTTGGATGGAGAGTACGTTTGTCTCATTGGCACTCATACCACATCTACCTTTATCTATCCAAAATATATAAAAGAAACTAAAATTAAAATTCATAAAAGATCAACACAAAGGCCAGAGGCTCCTGACCTTGGACGGACACAAAAATGCGGCGGAGTTAAACATGTTTTGTGAGATCTCAACTCTATTTTTGTACCTCTAGCCAATGCAGATACAAAAAAAAAAACCCAGCAATACCGACAGTAAAACTCAGTTTAAAAGAAGTCCGTGTCCGATGTCAGAATAGGTAACAAATGAAACTTAATAAAATGACAATGATACATAAATTAACAAAGGACTACTATAGTGCCTATAGCAGTTACTGACCTACCAGCTCCACACCTCAATTAAACTAATTGAAAGATTATGACTGTCTTAATTATTTGAATATCAAGCACTCCCGTTAGGGGTTGCGTACCATACCATCATAAAATATATTAGAAGAATATAACACGTATTTGTATGAGCTATGGTGTATATGTATTATGTTGTCTCATTGGTACTCGCATCGATCGCGATCAATCGGGCCACAAGTTTATGAATAAATGATGCCAAAACGGACCATATTTGGAAACATTGAATCATAATTGTTTCGTTTGTTTTCAAAAAATACCACTGAGGAATACTTTTTCATTGACTATTCCTACATTGCTTCGTAACATTTCAGTTTCATAATGAATACGAACAAAATTCTGTAACTTGAATTGTACATGTATAATGAAATCGATCAAAAATAGATACTATCAGTGACCTCTTGCCCTCTCTTCTTTTAATCAGAATGAATCTATAACTTGGCCTGAAACATTTGTACACAACTCTTAAAAAAATTCGAAATCATAATTAAAATACTGTTCTATGTCGGAAACTTGTTATTCAGTGGTATTCTGTTTATTGGTGTGGTTCATATATGTTTATCGTTTTGTTACAGTCATTTTGGGCCTTTTATAGTTTGCTGTTAGGTGTGAGTCAACGCTCCGTAATGAAGACCGTACTATAACCAATAATTTTTCACTTTTCATAAATTATGACTTGGATGGAGAGCTGTCTCATTGGCACTCATATTGCATCTTTTGATTTATATATGTTCTCAGTTTTATCTCTATTTGATCACAACTTCATGGTGAATTTCTTAGACCGAACACACCGTCACATTTCAATAACGAACAGTACATAGTGGGTCAAAACCGTACTTAATCATGAACAAAGAAAGTCATCTTTAATGATAAAAAAACCTGTGTACGTGTATTCAGTCAAACACTAAAACTTCATCATAAACTATAACCAAATCATTTAGCATAAACAGAGACGGACGGACGAACGGACGTAAAGACTTTTAAATATAATGGTCATCTCTATCGTTGACGGAGCATAACAAAATCCAAGTCGTGAATTGAGGAACATGTCAGTCTTGTGTCTATCAAAACCAAATCTTGAGATTTTCAGAAATAAAGTATAATGCATAAGTGCAAATAGTAGTTGTATATTTGTTACAAGAAAGTCTACATAGGTTCGTAAGTGTCCTCGCTCTATTGCCAACTCTGTTTCAAACCGTTCCAATAAACTCTGATATGAAGTGGAGGCGTCCGACGCATCTGTTGGTAAACCAAGTTTCAGACGAAATAAACGTAATTTATTCAGTATTCATGTCAGGAGTCGATACAAATGCACTGATGATTTTTTGCTAGAGTATTTCCATGTAATCTAGCCCCATTTCAAAAGAAAACCTTATGCATTTCTCCATTCTGTCACTTTAAAAAGGAGACATTGAAGCCCCGTACCATGTGTAAGGTCAAAGAATTTAACGCACACTATATTATGTTGTGCGCACAATATGTTTAAGTTGTGCGCACAATATATTTAACTTGTGCGCACAATATATTTAAATTGTGCGCACAATATATTATTTTGTGCGCACAATATATTTTTTTTTCTTTGCATGTCCCTAGCGGGGCTCCGTACATTAACCGGTCACTATAGTTTATGAAGTTTTTATTAGAAATTATAATTCGCAATAGTTTCTTGCAGTAATTTTATATTTTAATCTAAAACGTAATGTTTTCTTTTCATTTTTTTCAATGTTTGTTTTGATTTCAAATTTCTAACTATGAAATAAAGACAATATTGCACAAAGTCATATATATATATATATATATATATATATATATATATATATATATCGGAAAATAATATTGATCTAGCGCTTGTTATAAACTTAAGAAAGCTTAAAGCGATTCCCGTGTGGTGGTACAAATGTACCCACTATACATTGTGTAAGTCCAGTAATCTTCTGTGTTTGGTTTGAAAGTTATTTGGGGGAAAAAAACACTAGTTATGCCACTTCATCTGTTAAAGGAAGTTAACAGATGAGTGTTGTGCCAGCTAGTATTGAAGTGCAAAAATGTAGTAATATTATTCCATATTGGTATTATTTTAGTAGGTTTCTCTATATGAATTGGATTTTGAATAAAAAAGCATATTCACCTGGGAAAGTGTTATTCACCACGCTAAACGTCACGCGCTTTTTCATGCAACGTTATGGTAAAATGTTTCATCTCAAATTTGTTTTGGTATATGTTTGTGATTAAATACATTTTCTTCTCTGGAATATGGAATAAAACAATTACTGTCTTTTGATTCGATAAATATGGGGTTTAATTGACTTTTGAAAAACTGATATTCACTTCGGCCGTTGGCCTCAGTGAATATCAGTTTTTCAAAAGTCAATAAAACCGCATATTTACCTCATCAAAAGACAGTAATTGTATAATATTACTACATTTGTGTACTTCAATATTATACTAATTACAAACTAGTACATCACACACATCGACGGAAAATATGACAGTACTTCAAAATTATTTTTATCAAATGATACCGGTATATGCAAATGTCTACATATGAAGCTATTTTTTATAGAATGGGACATTTAAGATGACATTATCCTCATGTTTTTGGTATTTCTCTTATGAATTGTTTTAAAACTTGCAATGCCGGTTAATTTTATAGCTTACTATACGGTACGGTGTTGTTCATTGTTTAAGGTTGTATGGTGACGTAACTACTGTGGTCTCATTATGAATCCTGCCACTTATCCTTATTTCTAATTTAAGTTATTTCATATTCACCGAAAACAAAACTAGTCACGAACAGGATCAATACACAACGCATCACAAGTGTCCTTCGGTGTAAAGAATCTGTAATAAAGTACATAACTTATAAACAACTGCATTTGACATTTTTTTGTATTATATACCATGGATCAAATTTGTTATCGTATATCTATACCGTCAGTCCGTCTTGTCTCCATAAAAGTACCTTCATTTTTCGTGAGAGTTACTTAAAATTTGAATACGATGGAGACTTACACTCATCAAAATCTTAAATGTGCTTCATATCTTAAATTAGTATCTTTGCCATCAGGCTAATGCCTTAATTTGTTTTTATATTACATGTACTTTTGATTTTAAATTTGATAAAGTTTCTCACTCAACAAAAGGTAAAATGAGTTTGATAATTAAAATATTGGGTGATGACTGATTATCTTCAAAATTATTTATTCGTAATTTGTCACCGGCAACGACATTTCAAGACCTTAAAAGTATGCTTGATAACAACAGACTCCTTCATTGGTACATGTAGTTTGGTTGAAATCGCTTTTGCTCTATATCGGATAGTTATTATACAATGCATTTTAAATTAATGGTATTATGCTTACCTTGACGTGTCCTTGCTGCTTGTGAAACCAAATGTCAAATGCTGTTTTTTAATTGTATTGAGCATAGTTTATGTAAAAAATTGAGAATTAAATTTCCCATACTTCATCTTATATAATTTCTTGTCATTTCCTCATACATAGATAATTTCAAAGGGCATTACTAAAATGTCATGGCAAGGATTTTTTTTAATTTAAGAATCAACGAAATAAATCAAGATGACATGTCACTCTATTAGAAGTGAAATGATTTCTGCTGTTGAAACGTATTTACGGATATTATGTTTAGGTGAGGTTTAGGAATTTGTGGTCAAATGTTCGGACTCCTTGTTTTTTTTTCTACGACACAGGGTAACATATTTTCCCCCATAATACCCATTTTTCTTTTCATAAAGACATCAACAGCTCTTAAATGGTCATTTAATACAATTTTAGATGATTCTATATTTTTTTTTTCGATTTTAGACCCAAAAAATTCAATAAAAATAAGATAAAAAGTCCGAGCTAACATTTTCCCGCCATTTGAAAAAAAAAAATATCTTGAAAAGGAGCTCCGTAACCCTATTAATATTTAAGCTTATTTTGTTCCAGAGTAATTAAATGAATGCTCTTCCGACTTATAGCACTAAATTAAAAACAAAAAAATGTCAAACTTTTTAAACAGTTGCCCAATTGTACAGCCCGTAACAGAGTAGTGATCGAATTCGCGTTTCTTTACCGTCAGAATAAGTTACGTTATCGACAAACTTATTTCAGAAGTGACATAATTTAATTTTCTTCATCGACAAAATATTTCATGTCCAACGTGTAAGTTTTCATTGTTTAAGTCGAAGTTTTGAAAGCTCGAAATCCATGATACTTTTTCTGTGCGGTAGTTATATCTACAAAATCCAATCATGTAAACGACATATAATACATGTATATTCATACATGTATATTTATATATTGGGAATTTATTTTTGTTTCCAAACAGAATTATAAGGTTATGTATAAGTGCCTCCGTTCACTTCACAATTGTAAATTGTCTTCCTAAAGACCAGCAAAAATAAACGGCACAAGTTCATGTAGTCATAAAAAAAGTCGTATAATTTACGTTATCGAACAAAAAATCAGAAATACGGAATATCATATGTGAATGGTTAGGAAATCCGTTTCCCCTACATGTTTTAAAAGTCAAAGAAAAATGTTTTCCCTGACACAAACGTTTTAAGACTAAAATTAGCAAAGACCCATCAAAACAACATTTGATACAAAAATTTAACAATACTTTTAGATATTTGGATGATATATTGGCTCTAAATAATGACGACTTCAGTATGTATACTAAAGAAATTTATCCTGTAGAACTTACTTTAAATAAAGCTAATGATAACAATGACCACTGCCCTTTCCTCGATCTTGATATCTATATCATAAACGGGAAGCTTAATACAAAAATTTATGATAAAAGAGATGATTTTTCATTTCCTATTGTTAATTATCCATTTTTAGATGGTGACGTTCCCTTGTCACCATCTTATGGTGTTTATATATCTCAACTTGTACGATTCGCTCGTGTATGTAACAATGTATTAGATTTTAGCGAGAGAAATTTATGTATTACTGAAAAATTATTACACCAGGGTTTTCGATATCACAAACTGGTCAAAACATTTACTAAATTTTATCACCGGTATAAGGAAATAATTCGTAAATATAACTCAACATGCAGACATCTTATACGTTCAGGTATTTCACATCCAAAATTTTATGGAAATATTCTTTATAAAGCACAAAAATGTCAGTATTCTCCTCAGAAACTAACAAAACCTTTAAATAGACTTATTAAAAGGGGATATAGTTACGATACTGTTGTCAGGTCATTAAAGATTGCATATTTTGGCTTTAACATTGATTCACTGATAGGGTCTTTGCATCGGAACTAAACACATTTATTTCTAAAAAAACAGTTGTTGGCATGACACGGGTTATGTTCTTCTCATATATTTTATGATAGTATGATACTAAACCCCCAACGGGAGGGATTGTACCTGATATTCATATGATGAAGACATAATCTTTCAATCAGTTTAATTGAGGTCTGGAGCTGGCATGTCAGTTAACTGCTAGTAGTCTGTTGTTATTTATGTATTATTGTCATTTTATTTATTTTCTTTTGTTACATCTTTTGACATCAGACTCGGACTTCTCTTGAACTGAATTTTAATGTGCGTATTGTTATTCTTTTACTTTTCTACATTGGCTAGAGGTATAGGGGGAGGGTTGAGATCTCATAAACATGTTTAACCCCGCCGCAATTTTGCGCCTGTCCCAAGTCAGGAGCCTCTGGCCTTTGTTAGTCTTGTATGATTTTAAATTTTAGTTTCTTGTGTATAATTCGGAGTTTAGTATGACGTCCATTATCACTGTACTATTATGCATATTTTAGGGGCCAGCTGAAGGACACCTACGAGTGCGGGAATTCTCGCTACATTGAAGATCCATTGGTTGCCTTCGGCTGTTGTTTGCTCTATGGTCGGGTGGTTGTCGCTTTGACATATTCACCATTTCCTTTCTCAATTTTATTAAGAACCAGCTTTGTGTAACCTATTATAGACAAATTCGACTGGATATAAGGAAGTTAAGTAGTTATGTTTACTCTGATTTGAAATTATATTGTAGAACTTATTTTTAGTAATTGAGAACCTATGTTGTTTATGGATAATAGGTGAAATGTTACATGATCCCTCAAAATGACAGCAAGCGCAGTTTTCCGGACGATTTTCATTTGTACACTGCTAAAAACTGTCAGGTCCTGGCTATGGTATATTTTGGAGAAATTTTTTTTACTGATTTTTACTTGAAAAAATATTCGCTGTGTGTGCCATTGCAAGAAATAGTTTTGCTCGTTATTTTGTCATATTAAAAAAAATTCTCAACAAAATTTTCCCGTTTAAACTGTACTAGAAAAAAGTTTGGCATGTGAAACGGACGAAGACATATTCTAACAGAAGTACAAATACCAGTCCTCCCTTTTGTGTATACATATGAGAAAATATTTCAAAGTTATTGATTGGATTTAAATCCATCACACATACGGTACACATTATAGTCCGAAAAAATAAAGGACTTAATTCCCATCAACACCTTTTTAATTGTTTAGTTTTGGGTAAAATTGTAAAGGAAATAATACTATCAAGACGTCCTTCCATAAATCTTTTTTTTGTTTTTTTGTTCTGACTTTGAAGAAATGACTACTTTTCGCCCAATCGGAATGGTGCATGGACATATTTTGTTTCATATTATTAGAATTATTTTCAATATTATCGGTATTAAACTTGATTATCGACACATGAAAGTTTGTCAGCATTGTCAATCTTTTTAACGTTAAAGTACCAATAGTTCGGTCACTACTCAATTAAGTTTGTCGATAACGTAGCTAATTTTGACGGTAAAGAAACATCAATTCGATCACTTCTCTGTTACGGGCTGTACCTAGACTTAGCTGGCATCTTCTAGTAATATAAAAATTAAGACACATGACCTGGTACTTGTATGATTACTAATAAAGCAACACTCGACGTGCACCGTTCCCTAAATGACGTGGTTGGAAGGAACTATCGCACGTTCATACCCATATAGTTCGCTACCAAAGGCACCATCTTGATATATCAATGCAGGATTTCAAATGAAACAACTATCGACGTGCACCATTCCCTAAATGACGTGGTTGAGATAAACGTATTCATTCAACATGATATTGGATTAATATCAATTATTTCTAACACGTCAATGATCTATCCGTATTTCTGATTCGTGAAACATTCATTATTAATAGATTGAATACATTATTGCTTGTAGGTAATCTATAAATTGAAGTCACATTCACCATTAACGTCATAGGAACACTTCGTGTGACGTGAATTTTGGTATGGGTATATGTGAAGGCCAACCGGTGACCGATAGTTGCGTCCATATATATAAGTATACGGTGATGTTGGAGGTTTGTCCATCTTTCACGAAATCTTTATATAGTAACTGCACAGTAAATGTTCAGTAAATTTCCGTTAAAATGGGAAGGGAGACAAGACGATCAAAATCATTTAAGATAAACTTTTCTGGAAGAAGAAGTAAAAATGTAACAATTTTAGGTACACTTATAATCAAATAAACATTTTACAATTACGTAGTTGTATTTTCTAAATAAGGCTAGATGTAGGTAAACATATAATACCTTTGAGTGACAAGTACTGTACCAGCACCGAAGGTAGTAATTATAACATTCTGACAATTATTAATTAAAACAAAACAAATAGAAGACGACATCACAAATGATAAATTTTGTTATACATCCTTGTTTCGGAACAACAAGTAAAACATTATCATGACTATTTTTGTGCGATTTTTCTAGTAATGCCAAAAAATTAATACGCAATGTATAAAAATAATCTACCAAGCACTCAGTCTGCTTTACAATTGATGGATTTTTTAACAGTAATACAATATTCAATATTTGAATATGATACACTTGCAGCATAATCCTTCGTGTTTTGTTTTAATTTATCGTGTACTCGCTTCTAACTGAATTCTATTGTTACAGCATAAAAGATGTGGTTATCATATTTAGTTTGTATAAGTATTTCATAAACGTTATTAACTATCCCAGAACGTATATATATATAATCTGACATTGTTGGGTTGATGTTTAGACGAGTTGTATATATATGGGTTGATGTTTAGACGAGTTGTATATATATATATATAATATATATTTATTAAGTAAAAACAATTACTGAAATGATTCAGTTGTGTATATTAAAAAATATATATTGAGTAATAATATCGCCCAAACTCCTGTGAATTAATTTTCTAGTAAATTATTGTTTTATAACCAAAATAGTTCTGTGATAACAGTTGTATCCATAAAAAAGTAAGTTTAAGATTATCAATCAACCACTTGTTTGACAAAACAAAAAACACATAAAAATCCCACTACGTAGTATTACATTATTGGACTTCTATTTAAAATGTTGAAAATGTGTCAAATCTTTTAACACAAATCTAACGCTTCCCATTTCATTTATAAACGTAATGTGGTTTAATATATATATATAGATAGATAGATGTAAATGGTTTAATATATTTCCACTTTTCGCTGGAACGTTTTGCTTTTGTTCGGTTTTTTTTTTTTCTCTGACGTCTGTGATTTTTTGTTTTTTTTATTTTGTTAGTAGGAAATTAAGCCTTTAATATAGTACATACACAGCGATTACGATTTCCCACTGCATGGCCGAACACTTTTTCTTATAGTAGTTGTCGCTCCGCGATCCTTTTCTTCTTGTTATCTTTATTTCTTTTGATTAAGTTAAACATAAGTGATGTGATCCAATGACATCTTATTAGATTTCTTTTCCAATTTAACATAGGTGATATGCTGAAAAAAATCATACATCATAAGTCAAAGAGACCGAAAGTCTTTTGATATGAAGTTCGTGGTTCATTTGGAGGAAACTGAGGTCAAGGTCAAGTATCAAGGTCATGGTCTAAATTTTGAACTTTACTTGCTATCTTATCCCAAAATGAACCGTTACAGCAAATGATAAAATAGAGAATGGAAATAGGGAATGTGTAAAAGAGACAACAACCCGACCAAAGAGACAAAAAGCCAGCAATGGGTCTTTGACACAATGAGAAAATACCGCATCCTGAGGCTGACTTCTGATTGCCACCTTTTACTTTTGTCAAATAATATTTCACGACATGGCACAACTTCAACCCGTGTAAGTCGAAGTGTTTCAGTCACCCTTTACATGAGTTTTTTTCCTATGTGTATTGGAAATAAGTATTACTCCTCAACAGAATAAATGACCTGCGAGCTTTCGATTTGAGAAGTGCCGTGTGACCTTGAAATTGAGATCAAGGTAAAAGGTCAATTTGATTCTCTAGATTTTAATCTTTGATTTAGGTTACAAGACATATGACCTTTAAAAAGGGCCAACCTGAAATGACATTATGTCAACTGGAAATGGCCTATTTTATACTAACCTAAATAATGTCGATTAATCTCCGATTGCTATTTTAATATTAACTTTTATCTTACCTCCTATACATTTCTAGGAATATGATTGGTTAAAAGCGTCCTCGTGGAAACTGTGTATATTTAAAATTAGATTAGTTGGGAGTCGGGTCTTATTTCATACACGGTAAGTAGTGGAGTTATGTCCCTTTATATTCCATATACATGTAAGGTAATAAGGTGGCGGGGCTTATTTCATACACGGTTAGTAGTGGTGTTACGTCCCTTTAGAAAAAAAACGGCACTGAGAAAAAATCTTAAAGGTTTCAACAGACGGAGAAAGTGATGATAAAGTGAAATAAATTCATAAAACATATTTAAATCTAACAAGTTGTCATTGTTGGCATCTGTTTTTGGAGGATCAAAGTTTCTTAATCATGTTAATGCTAACTGTATTGAAGACTTGCTCATTGTGATAGGTCACTAGTCTAAATTTTACACGTTAAGATAGTCGGTAAGATAAATTCGTTACATAGTGTGCTAGTGGCGTAATACGGTATATATGGAATCAGTAAATTCCATATGGGGTGAGAGGGAGCAGCGAAGCTCTCGCCAAAAAGAAAGCGTGCAGCCATGAGCAAGGTACTGAGAAAGCATGGTCCAAACTGAAACGAGGCTGGGTATTTGGGGTCTGCAAGACCAAGCGGGAGCGCGCCAAATTTAAAACCTTCGTGCTAAAAACAAATTTACAAATAAATTGAACGACAAAATTAGTGTAGGAGAGACAAAATATCATTTCCACACGCGAACTAACAATTCGGTTTAGACATATATCAACTAAATATTGTAGTTAAGTTTTTATTTATATTGCCCACGTAAATATTTCCTAATGTGTCCTTGTATTATTTTACATATTATTTCTGATATGTAGTACATAATTTTATGATAATTTGAATTTTTGTCGTTCAATCTGCTTTGATTCGCAGTTGAACGAATGTTTCGAATCTACCATTGATGACATTAATATTTGTCAGTGAAATATTAAAAAGTCAAGTCCAAAAATGGTCTGTGATAATACATGGGTTTTTTACTAAAGATACAAAAACCTGTTTTAGTCCTTGTAATTCAACATGTAAGAATATTTCTTGATGCCCATAACTAATATCATTTTTTAACTCAGAAGTAAGTCGGTTCCGAATTCGGATTTTTGATGATATCATTATGACGAAGTACAAAATTATCACAATTTTGTGTGGGAAGGGGGAGGTAAACCTGGTGATTTATAGTTATATTAATTACAGAATCCTTAAAGTAACATGAATATTTTGAGATACGGGTCTGCTTATATGGAAAATACAAAAGATTTAAATGTCGTGTGAAGGCATCTTGTAACAGAAAAAATGGAAAGTCCCAAGATTTAAACACATTTAACTGATCTGGTGTTGATAGTGTCGTTTCTATTCTTCTCAAATGAACTATAATACTTTACCCAATAGTCTGCTGGAGATATGGTGTATCCCTATAAGACAACAACCAACGACGCAAATAACCACAAAACATCTAAGAGGTCAACATACAGTCAACAATAGTTCAGCCATAATTATTTTCAATATTTTGAAGGTACATATACATAAACATGGGCCTTTAAAGAACGAAATATAAAGTAAGAAGCCTGAATGTCTTCCTGTTATCAAATTTCGGCGGAGTAAAATATCTCTTGACGTAAACTCTGACTATTTTTTTTAACTTGGCTGTTTTTAAGATACTTAGTAAATTCAACTTGGGGAAATAAATAATTATTTTAATTTCTTTTATTTATGCACACATAAAGTATCATAATCCTGCTTAAAATTGAAATAGCTACAGGGTATCGCATAACGTTTTACATTTCATATGATACATGTACATGTAATAGGTTGAAATTTGATAAATATTTTTTCTTCTTCTCCGTAATAATTATTATTGAATAAAACTTGTGATAAATGCAAACTATCGAAAATGCATGTTGTGGACAAGTTTAGCATTACACAAATTCAACACAGTATATTTTTATAGACAATTGTGTATATTCGTACACTGGCATTATACCTAAAAAGAAAATTTATATGTCTTTCTCTCAGCGACATGAGGTTTGTACTTAAACTCTTATTGTATATGCAATATACACCTTTCAAGTACCGCTGTAACATTTAAATATCCAGATTAGGCGTAATAAAAACCATGATGAATTTGTTTGGACGAACTTTAACTTAAATGTTTATATGCGTTCGAGTGCCTATTATGTATGAAGATACCGGAATTAAACTTTCAAATGATCATTTCTTTTGTTAAGTAAGACTTAAAGATCAAAAGTGATTCAGATTTTCAAATGATTGATACATGTAATTAGCATATTAGTTATTAACGTTTAAGATACGCCATAGGTGTGAAACGGGCTTTGTGTGCTTTATCTTCTGGAAAACTGGATAAAAACAAAGACAATTGAAAAACAACATAAATGCTGCGCATTTTGGAAAATACAATACAATGGACTTGAAATGTTTATATCATATGGGAATTATTTCATTCAGAAGCAAGTTCTTGTAACTGCGAATGCATATACCTAACTAGTAAAGGCATTTCTTTATTTTGTCTTTTTTTTTCAAATGAAAACAAATAAAGGCAATTCTTATGAGATATGGCACAACATGTACTATTGGATAATGTTACGTCCGAATTGCATAGTATAAAAGGAATGGCACAGAAGAATGTTGCAGAAAAGGTTTTGCATCAAAAACTTCAAAACCAGATTGATAAACAGAAGAAAGCATTCGTAAAGCAGCACTCAAAGGATGAAAACGAACTTAAATTAATTCTACAGAGATTACAACTTGAACAGCATCTAATGGATGACTTGTCAGGTATGGACAAACACATTCAGTTGAGTTAAAAGTTTATTCATTTTAATTTTCTTTAACAGTCTATTATAGTTATCGAACGAATTAACACAGGGAAAGAATAAAGACACGGGTAAACTTTCTTTAATATTGCCAATTTACTTAATTACTTAATGTAAAAATGAAGTTTTATGAAACCTGATTACGTATTTTACTATTGAATGGCCAGCCTTGTTTTACAACATACATGTACAAAAAAATGTACTCGAGTTGTTTTCATTATAACTACATGTGTTTGGGATACCTGAATATAGAAATGTAGCATGATTGCATGGACACTGGAGTCTAAATAAAGTAGATGTAAAGAACTATAGGTCATCTTAAGGTATCCAACAATGATAAAACCCGTATACTGTATACTAGAATCTGGCCGTATTAAAAATAGGAAACAATTCACAAAAAGAAATACGAAGGACAGTCGTACAACAGAACAACATAACTTAGAGAACAAACTATATAAAAAAAAAGGTTGAAAAGGGCTTAACTCATTAGACCGATATAAAGCAGAAACATATCCAAGAAAATCACAGATCAGACGTGGCATGGGTATTCCTACTTGGCAGAGTATTCATATAATCTTCCAGACTTTCTGTGATGTTACACTATTGTTTCGGGTAAGGGTAAAGGTTGGTACCTATTACAGCTTTTAAACCCGCTGCATTAGTTTTCACCTGTCCTAAGTCAGGAACCTCATGTTCAGTAGTTGTCGTTTGTTGATGTGGTTCATAAATGTTTCTCGTTTCTCGTTTTTTTTATCTAGATAAGACCGTTGGTTTTCCCGTTTGAATGGTTTTATTCTGGTCATTTTTAGCTTGCTGTTCGGTGTGAGTCAAGGCTCCGTGTTGAAGACCTAATATAATGGGTTTTTTTTTGTTTACAAATTGTGACTTGGATGGAGAGTCGTCTCATTGGCACTCATACCACATCTTCTTATATCTATCAAATATCAATCAGGACACATCCAAAGTATTCAGTGCACATGTTAAGATGTCATGAACAGTCTAAAAAAAAACCTTATACAATGCTTTAATATATGTATATAGTATCGACAGAATGTTGGACTATACAATTTAATAACTGGATAACAATAAAGTTGAAGCCTTTCACGGCTGAAATTAAGGGGTAGTGTTACATTTAGTTTACCGGAAACTTTATACAGCTTACATTATACGTCTGTTTTCATTGTTACTGCATTTGGTTAACCGGAAGCCTTATACATCTTACAATAAGGGTCTATATGTGTATTGTTTCGTCATTTGGTTACAATAAGACTGATAAAGCTTACACTAAGGATCTGTATTCATTATTGATACAAATGGTTAACCAAAGGCCTTTTTAAATGGAAAAAGGGTATGGGATGTCCACCCATGACACACAATAAGTATGTGTACAGCAAAAATCACAAAAATCAAAGAAACAGCGCATTTATTGTTGTTTTTCATCTCAAATAATCACAATAAGGCCTTCAGCATGGAGCAAAATAACTCTCACTAAACTGCAAGTTTAAGACGTAAAATGGTACGTCATTAATGGTCTGTTTTCATTGTAATGCATATTTTCACTTGTAAATGTATAGGTATTTTTAAGTCTTTGTAATGGATTGTTCGACTTTTTTATTAGCATTTAGCATTTATACCATAATCTTTATCTTATGTTAATATACTCAAATGATATTTAGGATTTGAATAATTCTTTCATAATTATATTGGGGTGTGTCGCGCTTTTAAATAAAACTGCGCGCACGATCAACACTTTTACAAACCTCTGAATTACATAAAGAAGCATTCAACTCTTATAATTCCTTTTAATGCACAAGTATAAAGACATTTCATGTTCTGATTTCCTATGCATTTTTGTGTTGTTATCACGGGAAGCACTAAAACTGTAAGTAATGTTGAATTTTATTAGGAAATAAAATCCTATTTTGGAATTGGAATGTCCATCGATTATTGTCGGCCAATCAAAAGTACGGATTTTTAAGAAACACTCATGTATATTTAATGTTATTATTTAAATATACTTTGCAAATGTGTCACTCTGAAGGTATTTTCGATGCACAACTAACTATAGTGTCAAGGCACAACTACTCTTAATCAAACAAGACTTCCTACATTTTGTAGACGTTATTATTTCTTAAATATCATATAAAACAAATATTGCTGTGATGATAATCCGACTTAAATAACTCCCATGTTAATTCATAAATCCTTAAACACAGACGTCAATAAAGAAGCATTAAAATCTAAATATTCTTTTATTTCTTATAATCGGTAATGATTGATGAAATTGAGTGTGTTGAAACAAACACCGCTATTTTTGTATAGATGAGTATGTGTTATAACTCCCTAAAATACATGTTAGCTAAATGTATAAGTCTTAGATACACCTTATGGGCGTTAGCCCGAATGGGTGTATCTAATTTACACTTAGATATCATTTTCATGCAGAATTATAGTTTTTAATAATTTAGGAAGGCGATCTTTCAACGATTTAATCATATGTAACTGAAAAAGCATGAAATAGAATATCCAATATCATTTGGCGACTTGAGTTTGTGTGACATTATACCTTTGTGTAAACGTTCTTTGTGTCCAAAAAATATTGTGTATATAAACTACATGTAGCCCTTACAGAATGATTTTTCACAATTTCGTGAAATGCAATGCATGAAAAAATATGATAATGGATAGATGTTTAATGTCCAGTGGCAAACTAAACGCATATTCAGGACGAAAACATGTTTAATATCATAATGTAATATGTAAATTTCGGGGACACTCATTGCTTACTATGTTATATGGGAATTGTTCATTGTCGAATGCCGTACGTTGACCTTTATATTAGTTGCTACGGCATTTGGTATCTGGTGGAGAGTTGCCACTTGTCTCATTACCAATCATACCTCATTTTGTTTCTATATAGATGAGTCCGTCTTGAAACTCCCTAAACAGGAAATTTGATTAAACGCTGCTAATGTAAGATTAGGATAGGAATAAGCTTAGTATTTTCGTCAGTACGATAAATGCTTTAGTGACCGTTTACTTAGATAAATACATTTAATACATTAAAAACATGGATTTTGGAAATCGAAATCCTCTTCTTATAAGAGAGAGAAAAACAGTTATTAGACTAAAAACTGATGTTAACACTACATGTACCTTTAGAATAATAAAAAGACATTTCTGAACTTAAAAGTCACCTTTACCTAAAACTTATTGTTCTATAATATGCAATATTACATCGATATACTATTTAGATCAAATAAACAAACAAACCATTAACACCAACGAGGGTCCGGAAACGGTTTAAATAATAGAGAAAAATCGACCAATGCTGTAGAAAAATGGACACCAAAACTTGTTAGAGAAATAGGCCCGAAAAGCAACAGAAAACAGCCGGAGGCCGCCACAGGTCTTCTACACAGCGAGAAAATCCCGCATCTGGAGGCGGGCTTCAGCTTGAAAATTGTAGGCCCCCTCAACTAGACCCTCATTAACTGGATGACATAAATCTATTTAATATCTAGTTCCGTTTATTAGGTTATTATGATAGTGATAATAGGGTCCACATGAAAGATCAATGAAAAGGATATCGATTCTATTGTTCCCACATTATAAGATTAATTTATATTGTGTTCTTAAACAAATAATGTGACCTTGAAAAGCACTTTTCATCGCTTGATATCAGATAAGATGAAAATGTGTATTTCACACTTGATTGACAAGAAATTACAACCGTTACGGTAATTTAAAAGTGATAAAATGAATTATAATAACTTAACGAAATCGATAGTGTTATGATAAATTTCGTACCTGATTACACTAGTAAATTTTGATGAAATGTTACATATAAAACACAAACATGTGGTTTACGTGTATAGTCCATTTCAGTTATGCGCATATTTTTTGTTGAATTTACAGTTTCTTTTTTTACACAATCAACATAATTATATTAATTGAACTTTGAATATTGTTTCCAACTTTACTGATCTATTTTCTTCATGTTTTATTTATCATTACATCTACTAACTAACAGTATATTTTTATTTATGTCCTTTTTGGTTACACGTTCTTGGTTGAAATATTACTTTGGCGTTGAGAGTTTTGACTTCAAAATGATTCAAATCTACAAAACTTTTTCGAACTCGACATATTAAGAATGGTACACATATATTTTCATCCAAGGGATAGGAAAGAAAAGGAAAACGGATGATCTTGTCCTTTAGTATTTGAAAAAAGGAAGGCGAAAGATACCATTGGGACATTTAAGACGCAACGGCAAAAACAACCAACAACACAAAACTCAGAAAGTCCACTCAAATTACAATGAAAACTAACGACTGAGCAACACGTACCCAATAAATAACCAGGCACGATAAACTTTTATCATATATAAATAAATATCAGTTTGAAAAATATTAAGTATCATACAACTGAACTGAGATTAGAAAAAAAGAAGAAAAAAAGGGGGCATTGGACAAGCTTGTTAACTTATATGACGTCTCTGCTGAAATTGACTTTATTTAACATGCTCTCAGTATATGTGAACATTCTGTGATACGAAATTGTTATTTGCAGAAATTATATCAAAATGAGAAGATGTTGTACGATCAGTAGTTACGACTGTTTAAAGTCAGCTGGAACATCTATTTAATAGTAACTTTTTTTCTTTTTTTTTTTTATCACAGGATTACATGTACGATTGTGGTGACATTTACAGTTTACATAGACTTGGGGCGATTAGAGGTTGAACAAAGTATGGGAAAATAATGCTTCTGAAGCACATTTCACTATTTACCTTCATCAGACACGCCCAAAGTCAACTATTATATAACCAAAAAGCATAGAATGAAATTCAAAACAGTGTGGCTGTGGCCATTGATTGACACATTAAAATCATCCATTGACTGGGACAATTTACATGAACGTTTGTCTGTAACGACCACCGTTCACGACGTACCTACGATAGACATTTAAACTGTGGGGTCACCAAAGGTTTCTTTACGCCTTTAATTATAAAATAATTCAAAAAATTAATCAGGAATAACCTTTATGTTTTGATTTATATAATTGATATAAATCAAAACATCGTGTTATTTCTGATTAGTTTTTCGAATTACTTTATTAAGGTGTTGAGAACCTTTGGTGACCCCATAGTTTAAGTGTCTTTAAAAAGTACATAGTGAGCAGTGGTTGTTACATACAAACGTTCACCTAAATTGTCCCAGTCAATGGATGGATTTTAATGTGTCAATCAATGGCCACAGCCACACTGTTTTGAATTTCATTCTATCTTTTGCTTGGTTATATATATGTTCTTCAACGGTTTCGACTCTTACAAAATGTATACATTATTGGCTTTCAAATATTCATCATTGAGCGTTCCTGGTGAAGTTCAATTCCTTAGCCCTTCAACACATGGAAATTATAACATTTTGTTTCAATTTTTGTTAAAGCAATTGCCTATCGTTGAAAACTGTCTAACGTTCATTTTTCTTTCTCTCGTTAAAGCATTCCTCTCATCTCCGTTTATAAATTAATGTTAACAAATACATTAAATTTGTATACAAGTACATATAAAACTTTAAAGAAGATTTGGTATGATTCTCAATGAGTCAACTAATCACAAGAGACCAATCATACAGAAACCGTACGTGTACAAACATTTTTTGTGTCTTGTAGATGAAGATGCGAAAGATGAAAAATCGTCAGAATCAAGCAATGAAGACGACTTCATATCAAATCCGTACCCTGTCATGATAATGCCAAAGTTCAGCCAGTTACCGGTCAAACAAGATAAACACAAAATAACAGGTATTACTATAATAATTGTTCGACTGTCATGGTTTATTGTTGTAAAATTATAGAAACATTCATCATATCTTATTCCAATTTAAATTATAATAACAAAGTATTTACATGATGTTAAGCTGTTATAAAATTTCGCAAACAATTCTTTGAAATGTACATTACTATACTTTTGTGTTTGGTGTAAATATTACTGTTTTTTTGAAAGTATAATGTCAAAAACTGTTGTAACATGTCATTCTTCCCTCATGGTAAGTGGCGCCTACTTGCTTCAACAACAACAAAAAACAATCGTTGAAAGTTATTATGAAAATGTTTAATGAATTTCAAATATCTATACAGTTCTGAACTGCATTGATACAAATTTTGGTTAAAAGTATTTTTTAAGTAAAGTGACCTTTTTCAGTTTAAAATTTAAATTAACCAATACAACATGACATTCAAAGAAATTGTCGCTGTCTACCAATAATCTCATCAAAAGTGAAACAATACAATCTGATATAAATACAGTTAACGTGTCCGCGTTTTGTTTAAAAGGAATCTAACAACAATCCGTCCTACTTTTTGTTCTGATTAATTTTCTTATCAACCCATATATTTCTTCTACCAAATTTGGAGGTTTGTATCGATCATTGATCGAAATAGAAACTAGAATGAAATCTTTTCGGATTCTTTTAAGCAAAACGTTGACACAGGATTTGGTGTTTAATCAGATTTGAAACAATATTACTAAGCAGTAAAAGTACCTGGTATCCAGTTTGACACCTCAATCCTCTTCTCTAAAATATCATGATATTGTTTATCACAAGCTTATCATTATAAACCCGAGAACACGATTTTAATTACTATCTCTTCTATACACAAATACTACTAGGGTTGCGTTCAATATCATAGCGGCTACGTAGTGCTACGTAGATTTTTGTCTACTGAACAAGAAGCTAGCCTTAGTTGCTATCAATATATATGTAGCAGCTAGGCTACCTACACGTTCAATAGTCATAAATCTACGTAGCCCTATGTAGCCGCTACGATATTGAACGCAGCCCAGGTATCTTTTTCTCAACAATTTATGATTTATTCCACAACTGCATACATGTTTTATTATAGCTCATTCAACAATATCATATACAATGTACGTAGACTTTTATTTATCAATTTGACATATAATATTGTTATATGAGTTTTAATACATGTATGAAGTTGGGGAATAAAATCATTAGAAAGTACAAAGGCACTGGTAAGATCTAACGAATTCCTAAACATATATCCTTCTCAATTACGTTTTGTATAGAGGACATGTATTATTCAAATAAAGCGCTTTCACCAGAACATGTCAAACCCATAACATCAGAAAATCAAGGATATATAACCAATATGTGAGGAGCTATATACCCAACGGACATAAAATGAATAGCCAATCCATCTATCTTAAAAGTAAACGTTTCCTAAGGGAGTTGGAACCTTAATTAAAATGTATTTATGGATTATGTATAAAGCCGTATCTTACATGTAGACTTTAGTAATCCTGCCAGTTATAACAAACTTAATACTGAGCTAATGGCACCATCGGGAAATATCCTTAAATTCGGGCCGATACATTTAGAAATATTTAAATTTGAAAAAACTTGAAACATTTATAAAACGTGGTTGTAACTTTGTCAAACTCAATTGTTGACTTGTCTAGTCTTATAAAAATGGCTTTCCAGTGTTTTGAATTTTTCAAATTTGATTTGAATTTGGTTGACAGTGAAGCTTAGATCTTTACTTGAGTCACAAATAGGAAAAGAATAAGTACTAAGCCCAGACGCCAAATTTCACCTTACACCGAATTTATAAACTTGTCATCTTTATTTTCATAAATGTTTTGAAATTAATGAAATAATCCTTTTGATTTTATTAGTAGGTTCAAAACAGTGCTTCAAAATGCCGAGGAGGAAATCTTTAGAATACGAAGATGTTGATAAAATAAAGTCATCTACATCCGGTATACGTACAACACTGCTTGCGGCATCATTCATATCTAAACTGCGTTCTTCTCAGCACAAGAGACAAAATGATGGCGGAGACGATAACTATTGTGACCAATGGGAATCAACTTCATCGATCCGTCGACCCCGAAAAACAATCGCAGAACAAAATCAGCATAAGCTATTGCAACGAGCGAAAAGTGAAATTCTCTGCCGACCTAGTTCTGGTCATTCTTTATCTGTATCTTCAATGACGTCACCGAGACGAATTGATTCTTCGAGACATGGTCCGCTTTCGTGTAAAAAGGACGTAACAAATTTCGGCAATCTGCAGTACGAGGGTACAGTTGAAGATGACAACATATCACCGCGTGCTATTGGACGACATAAAAATAGAAGAGGTGGGTCATTGAAAGAAAGAAAAACAGTAAAGACAGATATGGATTCTTCCAAAATGAGACGGAGTAATTCGTCAAAAGAAAAGAGGAAAACTGTTCGTCAAGAGACTGGTGAAGAAAAATGCAAAGAAAAGACTATATTAGATCCAGAGAAACTCTTATCACCGAATCCATCGAAGGTTAAAGAACCAATATTAGAAAAAATAGTTTTGGAAGATGAAAGAAAAACAATACTGAAAATTAAACATAACAGACATGGATCTTTGAAAGAAAGGGGAGAATTAAAAGCGACAAAGTGTGGCGGAACAAGGAACATTTCTTATGTCCGAGTTTTATCCGAAACCTTTCATAGCACGAAGAAGAAATTTAGGAAGCAGAAATCTCTTTCTACAGATTCTTCACCAATACACTCAACAGAGACCAGTCCAACATCAAAAGAAAACGAAAAACAGTTCAGGTTCTGACTATCTGTGTATGACTTTTATAATGTTCTTATATCTTTTAATTTCTTTATATCTTAAAAATATAAGCATGTTCTTTTTTGTAAATCATCAATAGTTGACACATGTTCTAAGCCATTTGTAAAACACTTAGCCCGATAACGATGTCATATTTTATGATCGCGGCTGTAAACCATATTGTATTATAATTTAATCAATCCAAGGTTAATGCGACCTAAGCAACTTATGAGACATTTATTGCATTCAATTAAGAAGTCACTGTATGTCCAATGAATATATAATGTGTGATAATTGTTTTATATAACTTGTATGAAACACACCTTGCTGTGTTTACTATAGTCCTGAATGTTGATTTCGTTGAAACTAATGAAGAGTAAATTCCACGAATTTGTTATTTACCCGAGAAAGTGCATCTTAATATATTTTTAATTCTTTTGTAACGAAACTTAAAATGAATAAAATCGTCTCTTGGTAGGGGACTCGCCACGTTTCACAGCCAGGTCAAACCACATATTTTTAAAATATTATTAGTTACAAAGTGTGCTTGGGACCTAATACGGTATATATGGGGTCAGTATATTCCATATGGGGTGAGAGCGAATCTCGAATCCCCATATGGATTTTACTGACCACATATATACCGTATTACGTCACTAGCACACTATGTAACGAATTTATCTTGCCGACTATCTTAACGTGTGAATTTAGACTAATGACCTATCAAAATGAGCAAGTCTTCAATACTGTTAGCATTAGGAAACTACTTCAATTGATCGTACAAAAACAACAATAACAACTTGTTAGGTTTAAATGTGTTTTATGAATTTATAGCAATCTTAATCATCAATTTCTTTGTCTGTTGAAACCTTTAAGATTTTTTCTCAGTACCGTTTTGTTTTTTATAAAAGGACGCAACACCACTACTAACCGTTTATGTAATAAGCCCGGCCTCTCTTCTAACCTATTATGGAATATAAAGGGACGTAACACCACTACTAACCGTGTATGAAATAAGCCCCGCCTCCCTACTAACCAAATATGAAATATACACGGTCTCCATGCGGACGCTTTCAACCAATCATATTCCTAGAAATGTATAGGAGGTAAGATGAATATATATATATGCTTCTTAACTCGGCTTTAGTATTTAGGAGTAAGAGTCTCGTTGACTCTGAGTCAAATAATGCGTCAGGGATTGGTGTCATGTCTTCCTGTGTACTGTTTATGTTGCACAAGCACGTAAAAATCTGGCACATTGTATACGTCCAGCATATATTCACAAAACTTTATTACGTTTTGTTCGGAAAATATATGTAATATTTGCCACTGGGTGTTTAACATCAATACAAAAAAAAATCGACTTCTCCTTCAAGAAGAGTAAAGAAATACCCTCAAGAGAGACGGTTCGCGTTCGCACTTATAAATATCAATGTTCTGTTGGAAGTCTGACAAAATGTTGTCTTCCTCTGGCCGGGGACTTCATGTTTTATATTGACAATTTTATATTTTGCAATTTACATATGTATATAGTATAATAGTCTTTCTTAATGCATTATGCTTTATTAACCTATAAAATTATCATAAAAAATCATAGGTTGTCTCGGATTGGTAATTAAGACCCTTTTTGTGTCTTTTGGCATGATTTATCACAGTGCACTTTATGATTTTCAATTTTTGGCAACACTGGTGTGAACTTAACATATGGAATGTGCGTTTGGTGCATATAACTTTGTGGTGCCAGTTAATTGTTTAGTTTTGTCCTTGATTGTCAATGTCATTCGTGAAACACATACCTGATTTATATCCAAATCAAGAGACCTTTAAATTTAAGTTAAGGGGAACGAGTATTTAAACGCAATTAATCACATTTGGCAGGTCATTAACATATATTTTACTGATACAGCCATTGCGATTCTCTTGATGTAACAAACTTTTAAATTGATGTGCGCTGTTGTTTGTCTTTTATGCAAATATGCCTGTTTTTATTCGACCAATAGTTTTTGGTTGGCTAGTTAGCATCATCTGGCTCTTCTTGCAAGTTGTAGAAATGATATTGATTGATTAAAGATCCACTTTAGAATGTACTAAAAACGTAATCGTCCCTAATCGTATGCTCAAACACATGAAACGAATGGAAAACAACTGTCATATTCCTGACTTGGTATGGGCATTTTCTTATGTAGCATACACAGTTACGTCAGATCCAAATTTGGAGGTTTTATTGTCGAGCCTGCGACTTTAATTGCAGAAAGCTCGACATAGGGATCGTGCTCCGGCGGCGGCGGCGTTAATTAACTTTTTAAAAGCTATATATTTTAGAAGGTGGAAGACCTGGATGCTTCATACTTTGTATATAGATGCCTTATGTAATATACAAATTTTAATATAATATATAACAACAAACCAGAGTATACTGATTTGTATCACTACAATATAATAGTTATTACGATGAGGTTGAATTTATCATCCATGCACGAACTCTTTTTTATCTGTACTTTCACCTCACTTTCAGGTTTAGACATGTATTTTTTTCTGAGACACTGAAGTGCTTGTGATCATCCACAAGAACTTGAGGTCATCCGATGTTCAGTACTTCAGTACTTTGAATGTTTTAATTTTTCATTACATATTTGCGAGATAATCAGCTATAAATTCTTTTAAGTTGTCGATTTGGAAATATAAAAGTCGTTGTTTATGGTAATCTATTATATGAATTGTAAGATTGCCATATTATCACTGTATTGAGATGCTCTGAAAAGAGGCTTATACGAAATGAAGCAATGTACTTCTATTGATATCTTTATGTTTCAAATTGGCTTGATTTGTTGTATTTCTAAATTTTTATTGCAACCAACGTGTGTATGGAGCGTATCAATGTACATGTGTTAGATTTGTTGAAAATAATTTAATTCTTAAATCACATTGTACATTTTACTGCATCAGTGTAAAATTCACCATATGTTACGCTACTGGTATACAAAATATAACATTGCGTATATCAAATACTAAGAAACATTTTCCAACACTTATAAAACGGGGAAAAACGCTTTATTATTTAGTCTTTTTTTAAGCGCTTTTCATTGGCACGCATTTATCAGGAGCCTTAAAGCCGAAAACTTTGAAAGCCTGCGCATCATGAACCATGGAAATGTTTGGAAGCGATAGATCTATAAATCTATGAGATCTTCAGACCTTTATAAATTTCCCGTTTACAAAACTTTGAATGTTTCGAAAAACTAAGGATTTAATAAATATTTTGATATGAACGTCACTGATGAGTCTGATGTAGACGAAACGCGCGTCTGGCGTACAAAATTATAATCCTGGTACCTTTGATAACTACTTTAAGACCGTTAAGGGACATAGAAGAGTACCCGAATCCTGAGTGTTAAAGAAAATAACGCATTTCAAACTATTATAAAGAAATAATCTTAACTGAGGGAATCTCGAAATCAGATCCTTAAAGCTATTAAATGGAATGATTGATTGCTGCATACTTTATGTTCAGCGATATTATAAAACAAAAAGTTAAATAACCAAAAATACCCAACTCATAGGAATATTCAAATCAGAATGACAAAAGCAAAAATCTTTATCAAATCAGAATGACAAAAGCAAAAATCTTTATCAAATGACAAAAGCAAAAGCTTAAACACATCAAAGGAATGGAAACCAACTGTGTATGTGTGACTTGGTACAGGAATTTCTTTGTGTATGAATTGATTGGTTAAACCAGGTTTCAGCTAAACCTCTCATTAGTATGACAGACGCATGCAATTTTATTATATTGACAACAATGTGTGAACAAAACAAACCGTCATACAAGAAATAGATTAAAATGTAAAACCTAGAGATACAGCAGTCAACATTATAATCTTAATCATTATAAAAACAATAGACAAAGCACATAAGCACTATATAAAACTAGTCATTATAAGTTTCTTTTTTTTACAATCGTTATCGCTAATATTTATAGGTTATTCCTGGCTTTTCTGTGAATCTTCTAACTGTTCCTCTTTTGTTTTAAAATTCTAATAGCATTTTTATTTTCTTTCTTTTAATTTTACAAGTTTTTATGTATATTTTTAGCATCACATTTCTCCCATCGTTGTCTTTTATAGCCTTTTTTTATGTTTAGTTCTTTTTTTTCTCACAACTGTTCTACCTCCTGTGTGCATTTGCATTTGTAAACCAATTTTTCTTCGACATGATATTTTTATACCAAACTGCACCATTAACATGTATCTTTCTACTGGTTTGCTTTTATGCAGAGCTGTGGAGCTGTGAGAACAGTGAATAACTTGCGTACATTTATGTCCAGATTCTCATTCAAGTAATTTATTTTGTTCTAAGAATAAGAGTATTTTTTCCATATTCATTTAAGAAAAGAGAGTATAAGGTGATAATACACTGAAACAAAAGTTGAAACTACAAATGTAATCATTTATTGTTTTATTCTAACAATATACTAAGTCTTCTTCTCTCAAAAGAAGGACATCATATATTTTGTAAATATTGCTTCTTTGTTAAAACAAGTAATAAAGATGTACTAAAAAAAATGGGAAAAAATCCTTATAAGAGTGTATTCTATTGTTTTGCTACACTGTAACATGATTTTCAGTGCAGACAAATTCTTTTTCTAAATTATATTTAAGGCATTCTTTACAATTTCTGTTCTATATACATGTATTTACGATAGCCAATGAGATCACTCTCTCCTCCAGACAACTCGATAGTATTTTAGTCTAAATTATTCAATGTGTAAGTATAAACCCGATAACATTTTAAAACGATTATCAAAATCTATTTTAGGGTCGACAGACCAAATTACACGCCAATAAATTTAGGTGGACACATAAAGTGTAAATTTTTTTTTTTATGTTGTAAGGTCAAAGGTGAGCCTTGTGTTTGTCCATTGATCTACATTAATAAAGGGGAGGTTGAGATCTCAAAAACTATCACATAGTTTTTTTATGTCTTGGCTGAGTCCGAAACCTCGACAGAGGTTGTTGTAAGCCCTATGTTAGTATTTGGTGACGAGGACAGATAGTAAATAGTTTAAATGAAGTTTTTTCCATATATATTTTTCTCAGAATCAGCCGAGGGTAGTTTTTAGATTCACAATTTTTGTTTACATTATACAATCCTCATTGACTTTTGAAGACTGTATATAGACCTCTAGAAGTCTTTCAGGTATTTGTTTCGGAATGGCTACTGTCTGTTTGGTGAATATCCAATATCTTCGTATACATATATCAGCGTATTTCCTTTTAAAAATGTTCATTTTTGTCATGTTTAATTGAAGAAAGTGATAAGATTTCTAGTTTTCGAGATCTATTTAGTGTGTGTATATTGTTTTTGTCTGTTAGCGGTTTCTATCTGATTTTGAAACTAAGCGTCCTTGCCTAGATGATAATGTATAATGTTTTCTGACAGACACTTGACGCTAAGGGACACACAAAAATAACATGACATATAGCCAGATCAGTTAGACTGAAGACAAAACAAATCTTTTGAATTATTTATAAATTATATTTTTAAAGAAACATGATCAGTAAGCAGTGGAAAAAGAACCTCTGAGGTAATTTGAGATTGTCAATACAAGTATGAAAACTTAAGCAGTAAAATATGTCAATCTTTTCAGTATTTATGGATGTAAGATTCTTTCTTTGTGCTTATATCAGTAATTTTAGTAACCTCCCGTCAGTAACCATCCCTCAATAATATATCAGTAACCACCCCTCAATGATATCACTAACCCCTCAGTTATATCACTAACCCCTCAGTGACATCACTAACCCCTCAGTTATGTCACTAACCAACCCTTAGTCAGATAATTTACTACCCCTTATTTTTAAAAAGCAAGTGTTAAATATATCCAATCCCCATATATGAACAAAACAGCACATTGTTAAAACTAATGATCCCAGTTCATTTCTCTTTGCATCAAGTAACTTAATCCAGTTGATATTCTTCTTGAAAATTCGCCTGCAGATATAAATCCATCTTCTGAAAGAAAAGAAAAACATTTCATTACATATCTTTTTTTTAAAACTTATCAACTATTTTTGAATATTGTTTAGAATTTATTCGTTTACATACCCACATATTTGTAAAACAATTTAACAAAAGTAAAATTACAAAAATACCGAACCCAAAGGCAGAATTCAAAACGGTAAGACACGTATCAAATAGCAAAATAAAATCCCAAACAATCAAACGAATGGAAAACAACTGTCCGATATTTTCTTATGTAGGAAATGGGGGATTAAACCTTCCGTGGTTTTATAACCATCAATACATAGAAAAATATAATCAAGTTAACTTAGTGGTTGATGCGATAAAGCGGTAGTGCCACTTTCACTTATTTGTTTCCCTAAATTTCCCTTTGTATATCATGTATATATAAGTATTATAGTACAATGGATTCAAGTCGGAAGTTTTAAATAAGTAGCAACAATGATTTAATTAACAAATCAATTGTAATATTTATATTCTATTATATCTTTATACTTGGATCTATTTACAAGTGTTCCATTTTTTATAATTTGTGTCAAATACTGAAGTACGTAATTTCACATGTTTCATCATGAAAAAAAACCATGATTTATTTATGTTAAAACCCGGTAGATCAGTTTTGAAATTAAGAACCATGAAAAAGAATCTGCAAAAAATATATAAATACATTTTTGCAATATCGGGTTCATTTATTTGCCAGTAATCTCTATCCATGCATGTTTTACGCGCTCTGTGAAACTAGACTGAAGAATCGACAGTTTATAGGAAATTATTAATGAAATTCTATATTGATGCATTTTGATTTATGACTATATAGGGATCGTTAAAACCTTACGCAAGCCATTTGATTGTCTTGTAATGTGCTTATAACCTGTATTGTATATTTTAGCTGCTTATAAATCATTAGTAAATCTTTTCAAGGCTCACTTTGGAATTTTCACTTCAACTTGTTAAATTTACTTACTATCCAAGTCAAAATATTGAAACAATAACACAGATGGTAAAAGAGCTTCACTTAATGTTAAAGGATCCATTGTCTTTTTGGGTTCTCTGTATTTTTGCTGGTAATTGTTATTGTATACAATTTCATCAAAATGTCGTCTCTTTCCAATTCGTGGGTAATCGTTTTCTTTGCTGTCTGTGTAGAAAAGGCACATTCCAAAATCCAATATGCATATGATGGTTAATAGACAAACAGCTGTTATCTTAACCATTCTGAAATAAAAAGCACCAACACTGAAAACTTATGTTACATGTACATGTACAATGTATATAATTCTTTCCCTAAATTTGAAATAGGAAGAGATTGTCAATGACATGACAATGAAAAGAATTTCTCATGGCTTCCGGTTTAATGTTGTGTTGAAATGAACAATTATTTATATGCAATATAAAAAGTTTGGATACACATAGAATGTAACAATGCATCAACCTAAAAGATATCTAATAATAAAGGGTTGTATGGAAAAGTATTCTAATAGGGGCAGATATGGTTTCACTTTTCAATATTTAGTTTGGTTTTCAGTTTTTTTGTCGCGTGTGTGCCTAATGGTGATGATGTTAGTTAGATAATTTATAAGCAAAATTAAGAATCATCTGGAACATGCTTTGAATGGTTTTACACTAATAATTTTGGGGCCCTTTATACTTTCTTGTTCGATGTGAGCCAAGGCTCCGTGTTGAAGGCCGTACATTGACCTATAATGTTTTACGTTTATAAATTGTTATGTGGATGGAGAGTTGTCTCATTGGCACTCATTCCACATCTTCCTATATCTATAATAAAACAAGTATAATTATTGAACTGGTAAGCTTAATAAACGATCTGACCGAGCATGGATGTTAAACGCCACATTTTATTTAATTGTTTGAAATGAAAATGTTTTGTTTTTTTTAAGCTGTTTTATAAAATTGAGAAAAACAGTATGTACTCCTACATGTATATTAACACACTTGTTTTATATTCATTTATCTCTGTGATTAGGTTGTTGTAACATTTTAAAAGTAATACAAATTCAGTTATAAACAAACCTGTAAATGAAGTATTCATTATTTTGTTTCTTTTGCAAGTAATAATTATTGAGGGAAAAAAAAAAGACTGTATATTCATTTGTCTACTTTCTAATATAAATAACTCATCATAGATACCAGGACTAAATTTAGTATATACGCCAGACGCGGGTTTCGTCTACAAAAGACTCATCAGTGACGCTCGAATCCAAATAGCTGAAAAGGCCAAATAAAGTACGAAGTTGAAGAGCATTGAGAACCAAAATTCCTAAAAATTTTGCCAAATACAGCTAAAGTGATCTAGGCCTGAGGTAGAAAAGCCTTAGTATTTCAAAAAATTAAAAAATTTGTAAACAGTAAATTTATAAATATAACCATATCAATGACAATTCCTATGAGCACAAAAAGTGCTGACTACTGGGCTTGTGATACCCTCGTGGAAATAAATCTCCACCAGCAGTGGCATCGACCCAGTGGTTGTAAATAACTCATCATAGATACCAGGACTAAAATTTAGTATATACGCCAGACGCTGGTTTTGTCTACAAAAGACTCATCAGTGACGCTCGAATCCAAAAAAGCCAAACAGGCCAAATAAAGGACGAAGTTGAAGAGCATTTAGAACCAAAATTCTTAAAAGTTTTGCCAAATACAGCTAAAGTGATCTATGCCCGAGGTAGAAAAGCCTTAATATTTAAAAAAAATCAAAAAATTGTAAACAGTAAATTTATAAATATAACCATATCAATGACAATAATTGTTTCTGTGATATTTAATATTTTTGTTCTTTTTTTATCCAGACTTCATTGCGTTCAAGATTATTGTCCGAGAAGCCTGTCTGCAAACAGATAAAGCTATAATCCGTATTTTGTCTTACAACTAATTTGATATATTTTTTGTAGTTATTATCAATTAATAAGATTTCCATCGATAAAAAACGCCATTCAAATAAGTAATCGATCTACGTGGGTGAAATGAGGTCATTTGAACCATATGTGACTACACAATAAAAATATCACCTGAAACTGACAAAGAGCGGCAAAAGATACCGAAGGGATACTCTAACCCTTTAGTAAAAAACAAAATAACAATGCCATGGCAAAAAAAGTAGTTAGGATGCCTTCTGAAGATGCATGTAGAAAATGGGTAAACTCAAATATGACCAGCAACAGTCTGTCAGAAAAATATTTCGAAAACTTCCAATTTGGTTGATAAATGTAGAATAGAGGCGACGTAGTATGATTAATGATATTAAATTTTTATGCACATAGCTTGCATTTGTTTTTCTTATTTCATACTTGGAATATGGAGCAGAAGACAATCAACCAATTGGGACAGCACAAGTAATACTTATAGTGACTTTAATGTTAAGAACCTACATCCCTGGTTCATTAAATAGACCAAACTATACACGATAACATCAAAACTACAATTCTAGACTGTTGCTGACAAATATCCCAGGGGCGGATCCAGCCATTTTTAAAAGGGGGGGGTTCTAGCTATATGCTCCCATTCAAATGCATTGATCGGCCAAAAAAAGGGGGGTTCCAACCCCCGGAAACCCCCCCCCTTGGATCCGCCAATGTATCCTCATCACTGTTCGTATTTAAAAGTTGAAAATATTGATGGCTGTAATTTCAATGACGTTAATGTCATTGCTTGCGTCTTTGGATGATATAAAATAGTTATCAAATACATTGTATCAAATACAAGTATGGTGTGAATTGTCATTAGAAGTATCGTGAGATATTTGTTCAGTACTACATATTAATATTCTTATATTGGACCTCATTGAAGAACCCGCATCAATTGAGCCATTAAAGATATCATAATGAGTACACTTGCACGAAGACGGTAATTAACAAATATTATACATTTGTATCCCCGTTTATATATACACATGACAATGGCTTGTTATTTCACAGAATTTATGAAACGGTTTGAATTCTCATATAATATTGATATTTTAAAGTTTTGTCAATACATTATTTCAACAACAAGAATTTTATTGTTCTTTATAACAAATGCATCATCAATGAATTGAAGACGACATGACACTCACACTGGGACTATGGCAATGTGTAACTGTTTAATTTTATTATTCCTTTTTACATAAACCAGAATAAACATTTGTTTAGGGGTAAGCTGAAGCTGTCTTCCGTGTGAGGGATATTTTTGCTGTGTTGAAGAATCATTGGTAGCCTTGTGCCGTTTTTGCTCTTTGGTCGGATTACTGTCTCTTTGACAGACTCCCCGTTTCCACTCTTAGTTAAGAAATTAGAAAAAAATATATTTACTAGATTGCAGTACTCAGAGATAACTTTACATTTATTTGTTACACAAGATATATAAAAGATGAATCGCCGGTTAAAAAGTAAAATAACAAAAATAACAAAAATACCGAAATTCGAGGAAAATTCAGAACGGAAAGTCCTTAATCTAATGGCAAAATCAAAAGCTCAGACACAACAATCAAATAAACAACTGTCATATTCCCGATTTTGTACTGGCATTTCCTTCAGAAAATGGTGGATTAAACCTGTTTTATTGCTAGCTAATCCTCTCACTTGTATGACAGTTGCATAAAAAAGTTTTTAAGTTTTGCAAGTGATAAAAGTACTTTTAGCTATCGTTTTATGGGTTAAATAATTTTAGCATATTTTCGTCATAAGAATGATAATAGTTTTAGCCCACCAGCTGAGTTTGTCGGTTAGTAGATGTTCCATTGTTAACATCAACAATGGTGTGTAATAAATATGAATGTCATATATATATATATATATATATATATATATATATTTAATATTACATACGTATCAATCCGAAACACCAACATGATCACACGATCTCTGCTATTATATAATTATAATAGTAGTGTTAAGGATTATGTATGGTATGGTATGTGGTAATGAAAGAGTCATATCATATTCAAATTAGTATATACATCAAGTACATACATGTAAACAAATACAGGAAAACAATCAAAGAGCGTATCGTTTATTACAATGGTACCCAGTATAGAACACGATTACGATTCTAAAATAAAATTGAGAATGGAAACAGGAAGTGTGTAAAACAGACAAAATCTCTGAAAAAACTCAGGGTCTTCAACGCAATAAGAAAATTTTACACCGAAAGAAAAGGTTCATGCAGACCTATGAACAGTAATGTATACCAGTTCAGCGAAGTGGACGCCGCACTAAGCTCCGAAAAAACAACCCAAATGAACCAAAGTATACAAAACACTTACAAGACGAAGAAAATACAAAATTGATTTTACAGTTCGTTCGAATGTTATCATGTCAAACTGTTATCTTTAATAGTTTAAGGTAACGCTAATAAGACTATTTTGCCCATATTAATCTGTGTTGCCACCTAACAAGGAATTTAAAGTTGAATGTTTTTCCGTTGTTGCCCTCTGTCCTAATTGCTACCCCTCCCGCTGTTGCTTATATTTACTCAAATCTGGTTATTATTTGTCCCTTTTGAATGGTTTCAGTTGTTGCTATCACGGACGTTTTATAGCGTATCATACGATCATATGATATTAGTAATTATCAAATTAAAATAATATTAACAATTATATATTTATATATATACTATATTTTGTATTCAACACGGAGTATCCGGGACATTTCAACTTAAATTAAAATAAAATACACAGCAGAATAAAAACTTATCTTCTGACAAAAGATTCCACAGAATTATTTAGAGATAAGAACGTGTGTATATTTTTTTTCGATAGAAATACAATAAATGATATAATACTTTGAGCATTGATAACACATTTCCTTGTCTAATACAAAAAAGAAGATGTGGTATGATTGCCAATGAGACAACTATCCACAAAAGACCAAAATGACACAGACATTAACAACTATAGGTCAACGTTCGGCTAAGATTATTTGAATCTTGAACATGCATGATAAACATAACTTATTGTTATAATTTCGTTAGTCACTAAAGATAAAATAATAAAACTATTCATGAAAAATTGAAACCTTGCAATCTTAAGTTGGAATACTTCCTCATATAACTTCTAGTATTTCATTGTTTTTAAATTAACACGCAAGTGCTCAATTTATTGGAGCAATTGTTCCAAATTGTTCCAAATTGTTCAAAGATCCACAATATATTAAAAATATCAAAAATATATTAGCAGATATTAAATTTGTATTGTAAATATAGCATACACTATCATTTTTTAAATCACAAAGCACACAATGCAAACACACATTGTATACATTTCATTAAATTCGAATTATTGTTTAAATCTTCCTTTGTATGAATATTATTATATTTATACTTTCATCATTATTTTCTTTTCTATAAATATTATAATTCTATACTTTTACGTTAAACACTTTACCTGTTGATCGTCTAGCTGTCTCAGTAGATACTGTTGCAATCCAAACATTTAGCATTTGTATTTATAATGGTCATGTTTTCGCCTACAAAGTGTTTATTATATTAAGTCACACCTATCATGATACTTAATCAGTCTTCTAGTATATCAGCAGGATTCATTAATCCCAAATGATATCGGATCTTTGGATTTACAGAAACTTCAGAACTGTTTGTGTTAATCTGGAATAGCGTATTGGATATAAAATATGAGATAATCAGCTATTAAATGTTCATAATGCGCGTCATTTATAAGTTTTATTGTCAAACTTTGTCTTTATTTTCATTTATAATTGATTAACCAGGATTTTGAAATGTTGAATACTTTGCGGCCGTATACTTATCAGGAAAATAGCTGTTGTCATAAGGCTTCCTCGAATTGACAATACACGAGTTTTTCCTCACAATATGACATTGATTCGCTGTAATAAAGTAACTCTGTTCCCAGCATTATATCTTGAATTACATCTAGAAATTAGGGTAGATAGAAAACAAAACTTAACGACAAAAGAGATGATTTGAGCTTCCCAATTGTGAACTTTCCATTTCTAAGTAGCAACATTCCAGCAGCGCCTGCATACGGAGTATATATCTCCCAATTGATCCGATATTCTCGTGTTTGTATTTCATATCATGATTTCCTTAATAGAGGGTTGCTGCTTACAATTAAGCTATTAAACAAAGAGTTCCAATGGTGAAGTCGAAATCATCCCTTTGTAAATTTTACAGACGCCATCACGAGTTGGTTTACCGTTATGGAATACCCGTTTCACAGATGATATCGGATATGTTCCTTACGTCGTAACTACAATTCCCTTCCCTTTTGATAAATGTGACCAACCGAATAAGACTATTGACAGGTTTTGTAATAACATAAGCAACCCGACGGTTGCCATATTAGGAGTAGGATCTGCTTACACTTCCGAAGCGCATGAGATCACCCCCAGTTTTTGCTTGGATTCGTGTTGCTTAGTCTTTAGTTTTCTATGTTGTTTCTTGTGTACTATTATTTTTTGTTGTCTTTTTTCATTTTTAGCCATGGCGTTGTCAGTTTATTTTCGATTAATGAGTTTGACTGTTCCTCTGGTATCATTTGCCCTTCTTTGGTTTGTTTGTATACACACGTGCTATACTTCAACTTTCAACGGACTTACTTGAAAGAAGCTTGATTATTAAGCTACATATTATTAAATAATCAGTAAACGTATATTCAAACTATAAATTAAAATAGTGTCATGAGTATTTAACTATGTTGATTGCAAGACAATAAAGTAAGTGTTCGTAAAGTGATTACTATATTTGTTTGTTAAACTCATTAAAATTTGTGTACGCCAGACGACACGTATTTTGTCTACAAAAGGCCAAAAAAGAAAATCAGAGACGTTTGAACCAAACAAGTTTTTGTTGAGGTTGATCACCCAAAATTTCGAAAGGTTTTGCGTAATACAGCTAAGGTAATCTTTTTCGTTGGTTGAAAATCATAAGAATTTAAAAAAAAAGGCCAGGTAGAGATTCTAAATAAATGTTCGGTCAACTACAGCAAAAGTAATCTATTCCTTAGAAAAAAAAGTCTTAGTATTACAAAAATTCAAAGTTTTGTAAATAGTAAATTTAGTATTAATGACCATATCAATGATAATTCATATCAACACCGCAGTGCTAACTACTGGGCTAGTGATACCCTCAGGGAATAAAAACTCCACCAGAAGTGGCATGTACCCAATGTTTGTAAATAAACTCTTCATAGAAACCAGGATTGACATTTTGTATTTAAGCAAGACGCGGGTTTCGTCTACAAAACACTCAACAGTGACGCTCGATTAAAAAAAGCTAAGAATGTCAAAAAAAGTACGAAGGTGGAGAGCATTGAGGACCAAACATTCCCCAAAGTATTGCCCAAAACAGTTAAGGTAATCTATTCCTGAGGTTTGTTTTTGCGTTCTTATATCTTTAGACACATGTAGTCTGATCTGCAATTTGACCGAGTTTTTCCTATACCGATTTTAACATTTTGACTGAGTGTGAATTTATATGCCCAGTTTTGTTAGAAGAAGCCGCTTATATATTTACACTGTCGAGATCATGCGATTTCTTAGGTTTCTTTTTGTTGCCTTGATTTGTATCTTCCAATTCAATTAAGAAGACTTGAACATCGCTGAACTACTGTCGCTGTTATTTACACAACCTGTTGAGAAGACTTGGAAGGGTCGTCACGGTCTCGGACATTTTTGTTGTTCGCTACCTTAGTTTATATCTTCAACACCCTTTTCAATGACAATTGTTATCCATTCGTTTGATGTGTTTGAGCTTTTAATTTTGCCATTTGATTAGGGACTTTCCTTTTTGAATTTTTGTGATTTTATTTTTTTCTACTAGTCGTAGACCGACTGCTACACGATGTTCATTGACACATTTTTTTTAAACTCTAAATGGACTTAATCACAAAATGTTAACCAACATATGTATAACCCTTCCACATTCGGCATTTGTCATAGTTTGAAGTGTAATAAAACATAGTGAGGGCAGATAACTGTCATTTGAAATATACACGCTTCAATGTATATACTCAATTAAAATATTTTACACATTGCGAACATACATCTGGATTGTCTGTCTCTCAAACCAGTTGCTCGGATAGACTGTTTCAATAAACGTTTTTGCCCTAAAATCTATACATTAACCAAATGCTTAAAAGATTTGTATCATTTTAAGACTGCACATTTCAGTGCTTGGATTAAAACGTGACATGGTAAAATATTCCTATTTAATGAATGTATTCGTTAAGACTTTTAGAATTTGTATGTTTGTTTTCGAAACTTAAAGTAACACTAAAATTTTTCAATTGAATTCTTTTAAAATACATTTTAAAAAATAAAAAAAAATCTCATAATCATTTACATGGTCATTTTTTGGAAAACTGTTTACAAAACGTTGAATATTTCGATATTTAGGTGCTTGAATATCTTTCACAGAAATATATTATCCTAACTGTATGTAGCAAAACTCTTTCAGAACGTCGGGTCCTTAATGCTCTTCCTCTTTTTTGTCCTAGCGTCACTGATGATTCAAAATCGATAAAAACAAATACTACAAACATGTATTATTAGAGTGTAGCACGAAAAAAAAAATCATATTTTTGTTAATAAAAATAAAATATGTGGTACGATTGCAACTACAAGTATAAAACATAAATACCGCATAGCTAGCTATAGGCGGCATGCAACAAAGCGATGAAAAAACGGTCTAAATTATGAGAAAAGCACTAAACGAAAATTACTTAAATTCTGGGCCAAAAGCAGTTTTACTATATTCTTATCGCATTAATCAATTAAAAAGATGCAAATCCAGGTAACAAACGTAACCGAAAGGCAATGCATCAACTCAAAAAGGTATTAACACGCATACGTAAGCCAGATAGCATCAAATTGCAGACTCCTGACTTTTATCGTTAATACATATTTCTTGTTTTGGTTATGCAAATTCTTATTTTTATACACCGTACACATTCCAAAAACAAATGTGACGTTTGCAATGATGATATTATCACTTTTTTGGTGGATTGACCTTTCTAGAGACACTTGTTATTTCAATAGCTTTTAATTATGTGCACCTATCGTCCCCTAGGTAAAATGTCAATGTTCATTAATTTCACTCTCATATAAATATCGATAATGACCTGTCTCAAAATAACCCGCATTTCAGTGAACAGGCGGAAACTCAGTTGAAATAGAACAAAAGAATCAATGCTCTTTGTTAGAGAAGGTGATAAATGATAACTGTAATGTTTACTGTAGTAACAAATTATTGATTTTTTTTCACCACGGACGGAGAACATATCAATCGATTAGTTCAGTAATTTTCGTGTCTTTCCTTCCATTATGTGACTCAAGAAAAAAAAATCTAAGAAATGGGTAACAATTGTATCGAAAAGAAAAAATCGAGTGTACCTTTTTATGTAAGGGCGTTTTTAAGTTGAATATTTCGTCTTGAAAACGTATAAAGCAAGAGAATTTGAACCATAATCTCGCTTCCGATTCTTAATTTTTATATATTAAGGCTATAAAAGATGAAATATATAGGTCAAGTGAAATACCTTTCTAATGAATCCCAAAAATAGAGTAGCTGTGTTCGAATAGCTATTTTTTACTAAAAGTTTATGTACTTGTCGACAGTCTTTTAAGTTGGACGGTAAAAATGCATATCTTCAAAAAAAAACATAAATTTATGTGTGTAGGGTTTATAGTCTTCAACCTTTGAAAATTGTTAGTCTTCCCTTCCACAAAATATTTAATAAGATTTTTTTTAAATGTTTATAAATTTTAAAAAAATCCACCTGACAACCGATCAGACAACAGTTTTAAAATGACTCAATGTAGACAAGAATAATAACTGCTGCTAATTAGCTAGAAGATACATTTGTCTTTTAAAACACAACTGACATATAAAATAGTTAATAATTTAATACGCTAGACGCGCGTTTCGTCTACATAAGACTAATCAGTGAAGCTCATATCAAAACAGTTAAAAAGCCAAACAAGTACAAAATTGAAGAGCATTGAGGACCAAAAAATTCCAAAAAGTTGCGCCAAATACGGCTAAGGTAAAAAGGATCGTAATGGTACTATGTGGATAAATGTATCGGTTTCCAAGAGCTTAATTAGCAGCGCGTCAACCCTACAATGGCTTCCATTTCTACGATTGTAAACATGAACTGGCGTAATGGGGAGATAATTTTGACGAAGAAGAATCCTGACTCTTAATGCTTGCATCTCATTTATCTAACTGATTGTGAGAGTTAATGATACTACCGATACTAGAAGGTCTGCTTAATTTCGTCATCTTTTTTCACGATTTTGACACAGATGATCAACTTTCGTTCTTATGTTGTACTGTTACACCACTCTCCCAGGTAAGGGACAGGGTTGGGATTCCGCTTACATGTTTAACCCCACCACATTATGTATATATGTGTCTGTCACAAGTCAGGAGCCTGTAATTCAGTGGTTACCGTTTGTTTATGTGTTAAATGTTTGTTTTTCGTTCATTTTGTATATAAATCAGGCCGTTAGTTTTCTCGTTTGAATCGTCCCTATTTTCTGTGTTGGTCTTCAATGTATTATGTATTCGGGATTTGTTTTCTGTAATTAGTTAAGACGTCAGTTTTATCACTGGTAAGTCTTGTGTGGACGAGGCGCGGTTTTGACGTATTGAATTTTAAACCTGATGCCTTTCGTTATCTATTATTCATGTGTTTCTTTGCCTAATACCTTCTCCTATTTATTTGTATTGAAGTCCTGTATTATTATGTTGTCATTTTAATGTTATATTTAACAATGCCGTTAAAGTGCGATGTTTTGGCATGCCACAAAACCAGGTTCAACCAACCATATTTTTTTTAAAAATGTCCTGTACCGAGTCGGGAAAATGGCTATTGTTATATCATAGTTCGTTTCTGTGTGTGTAACATTTTTACGTTGTGTTTCCGTTGTGTCGTTTGTTTTCTCCTATATTTGAGTGTGAATTCACATTACTATAAGACGTGTCACGGTACTTTTCTATCCCAAATTTATGTATTTGGTTTTTGATGTTATATTGGTTATTCTCATCGGATTATGTCTAATGCTTAGTCTGTTGCTGTGTGTGTTACATTTTAATGTTGTGTCGTTGTTTTCCTCTTATATTTAATGCGTTTCCCTCAGTTTTAGTTTGTTACCCCGATTTTGTTTTTTGTCCATAGATTTACGAGTTTTGAACAGCAGTAAACTACTGTTGCCTTTATTTACATTGTCATTTCGGGGCCTTTTATAGTCGAATATTCGGTATGGGGTTTGCTCATTGTTGAAGGCCGTACGGTGATTTATAGTTGTTAATTTCTGTGTCATTTTGGTCTCTCGTCGAGAGTTGTCCCATTGGCAATCATACCACATCTTCTTTTTCAAATTCAAAATAAAGTAAGTGAAAAGCAAAACGTGGTCACGTGGTTAAGGACAGAGAAAAGTAAAAGCAATTCGGTGTGGCTTTATGTCCCACCAAAGATACATAGCACTAGAAGGTAGAAATAACTGTCAAATCTTTAATTTGAACAATTGATATCAGGTTGAACAAAGTTTTAGTTATTACGCTCAAAAGTAATGAAACATACATTGATCTAGGTATATTTTTGCAGTATTAATACATTCCAGACTATTTCTCTTTCAGTGATTTTGTTACTTTAAATCATAACATTTTTGTTCAAACACACAGGAAATACAATAGTCCATGTAGCATTTTTTCTTCTTCTTGGAAACACCAGTTTTTTTGTTTCTGAAATTATGTTATTTTTACCGGATAATTTAAGAAGAATCCAACTTATAAAAACGAGCGTGTATGTAAACTATTGAACTTCATGTAACACCTTAATTTTAAGTTGACGTATTTACGAAATGATCTTCAATATGTAAACAAAATATCCAATATAACTAATTGCTCCTGTTCTGATATGTCGTGCAACAAGGATCAAACGAAACTCGATAGAGAGGTCAAATCTGCTGACCTAAGTTCACAAACTATATATTTGATTGAATAATATTAATTTTTCGTCCAATCAGAATCCATCTCTTAAACGAGTTTCGGAAAATCATTCAAAATGGCAAACAAAAGTGACATAGACGTAGCGATTGACAAAGTTTTAACTGATTTCAAAATTTCCACCCTGAACAAACTTAAGGACAATTTTGGACTGTTTGATAGAGAAGAAAAACTGTATGGCCATACTCCCGACCGGATTTGGAAAATCGCTTCCCTACCAAATGCTTGTTTCAGTCCGCAGGGAACTTGAAAAGGAAACTTCATCAGACGATGTTGGAAAAGTGATCATTAAAAAAAAAATCATTTAACAAAAGACAATTTCTATTACCTCTAAAAAGTTCATCAACCTTATGATCAAAATCTTAATTCTTTGATATGAAACCTTCTAACTTTTCCTTTGGACTGTCTGCATTACTCATTGCAGTATGTGCACTCTGCACTCTTTCATCAGTCAACCTGTCACCTATTAAATTCATTTAATTTAAACTGTGATAATTACAAAACAAAATGATCCTGACCACCCCTTTTTTAATGGACCCTTTCAAGATTACAAACCTATTCGAAACTTCATAACCTATAGTTGTTAATGTCTGTGTAATTTTGGTCTCTTGTGGACAGTTGTCTCATTGGCAATCATACCACATCTTCTTTTTTATGGTTAAAAAATATTAATACCTGAACAGTTTTGATGCCAGAGAAAATACTGTATTTATGCTCCAAATGTTTTGGATAAATACTCTTCAATGACTGTTCCAATTGTGGTATGTTTGATTTCACTGAGGTTGCAAAAATAAAGGTTAATTCTGTCATTAACTTTTCTTGTTCTGATATTGATGGCAGATAAGTTGATATATCGATTTCAGAAATATCTAAGACTGTTATATTCTGAGCTGGTTTTGGGGTGATTCTGTCTACAACTGCAATAAGGTTGAAAAGATGATGTGACAAAGTTTTCTGCTGTGATGTACGAAAAGATGGTAGAATGTTCTTGTCCCAATTATCTCCGATAAGTTGATATTTTTTAATCCTCCTTCAGACCAGGCGTTCCTCAAAGAAATAATTTCAGCATCAAGATTGCCCTGCCAACTTTGTAACCTATTATGTATGGTCTTTGGATGTACACTGAGGCCTATAGAGGCTAATCTCTCAATATCCTAAAACAAAATTCACTCAGTAGAGTTATAACCACCAAACTTTTCTTTTAGTAACTTTGTATTAAAGGGAGATCCAAAAAACTGTGGCAGTAGCATAACAACGTCAGCTAATAATTACATGCAACAGGATATCAATTTATATATATATATATATTTGCCTAAAATTGCTTATATCCACTTCATTTGAACTTGGTGGATAGCTGTATCATTGGTAATCATACCACTTCTCATAAATATACAATGCATGAAAGATATTCCTATCAGGTACTTTTTTTAGTATTTCCTCACTCTAGCTATTAGGTCCGAGACCACAATTTTCCCTAGTCCCTAGTGTTGAATGTAGTCCCTAGTGTTGACAGTAGGTTACTTGCCAATGTTTTTTATACCCCTTCCAAATTTATTTCTACATGTTTTATGCCTCAAATTGCAAGTAAAAGGGGGGGGGGGGTGAAACTACACTGTTAAAAAAATTGGGTCCAGAATTTTAAAAGAAAGTAGTGATTTTGTCCAGCTGAAAAAGGTTGAAAATTAGCACTTCGGAAGCTGTCAAAAGATTTCAAGACGCCCTAAACATAGAATTGTCCATATTTTGAGTTAGAGCCGATGAAGTTTTCTATAATTTTGATATAATTTGTCCCAAATGTAGTACAACACACTGTAAAAATTTCATTGAGAAAGCGCAGGGGTTTTTTTTGTGTTCTAACAGAAATGCACTACGAAATAATTGTGTTCTCGGACCAGTATGTCTAGATCTCATTATCTCAATTGAATAGAGCAGTATTTTTTTACATTCAATAGTTTAAAATAATAATCAGTTATCTCTGTACAAAAAAAGGACTGACTAATGACCCTAAAATTGAGCTTTGTACAACATTCATGACATTACAAAATAGTTTGTGAAACAAATATTTCAATTCAATGGTTTTTTTTTGTTAGGTTTCATAAACATCCAATGGCATTCTTACGATTTTAAATGTCATAAATTTATCGTCCTGAATATTCATGTCATATTTGCAACTGGATGTTAGGCAACCATCAATCAATTCATTTTTCTTTATACAATTGATTACAATTTTTTTGGCATATTTAAAAAAAAAAATAACATATATATGTTCTTAAAGTGCAGCCACCGTCTGTCAAAATGAAGCCCATCATATACTATACTACATTTTGTAATGACATTTCCTGACTGCGTCCATGCAGTCCAATTGCAACAGAAAGCAAATTATGATGAAAAGCCTTGCTACCAGTTTGTGGTGGACTGACTATCTGCTACTACAGACGAAATGATGGTCAACAATCCTGAACACGACTAACTTAGCTCACCATACAAATATTTCCAATTGAATGAAAAAATATCTGAGTATTTTTTTTCTGAAAAAGGGTTCCAGACCCTCTCTTGCATAGATTGCCACTTTCCTCTTTCACTATTTTTGCAGTTACATTCATCACCATCATTGAACTTGATTCTGCAATAATATTTAACACTCCCTTTTCTACATTAACCCCTTGTAGGATGGTTTTGCAAATTCTTTTATGCATTTCCTGATACACATAGGTGTTTTTTTGTTCCACTCGGATAGTGCACTGTCAACTGCAAAAAGATAAAGTAAATTTTTACTCATTGCTTAATGTTAAATAAATGTCGTATCATTGCTTTATGATTCAGATACAAATGTACATGTGTGAGTCACTAGTATAGGTAACTATATGGCTTTCAATAATGAGTAAATCCCACAAATTACATGTATGTTATTTCAGTGTGTAGATGTAAGTACATTTTCATTTATTATAAAAAAAGATGTGGTATGATTGACAATGAGGCAACTCTACACAAGAGACCAAAAATACACAGAAACCAAAACGACAGGTCATCTTATGGCCTTCAACAGTGAGCAACATGTGTATGTATTCCTAAAGTAATCAAAAACAAAATATTACATTTAACATGTCTACAAATATATATAAAGACTCCTTCTTTTGAAAAAGAAATGCAGTCATTATCATGCTTATATTTTTCATTATGTTGAAATGAAATGTTCACAGCATACAAAAATAATATAAGCAAATGAAATTTACAGGTACTGAAACCCTTACATAAGCTAAAAATGTATACATCTATCTGTCTATATATTTTAATTTTAAAAAAGGAAAATATAAAGCTTGAAAACTGTTTTACCTATATAAATATAATACCAGTACAGAGCTTAGTCAGGATAAATATCCACCAGGGTTGACCACAAACTTAATTTAAATGACTATAAATGAATCTATTCCTGAAGAAAGAAAAAATCATGCAAACAAATCAAATTTTCAACAATAAAAATAACATTAAAAAGGTCATTATCAATTCCACTGTTACATGTGTAATAAGTACAGTTCATCATTTGTATCTAAAAAGGATACAATTAGTAAACACAAATTTAGTACATGTGAATGTACTTTAGTAAGATGAGATATATGCATTTAACAGTTGATTTTTACACTTTACCTACCTTTATACATGTACATGTAAACACTTATTTGCTGAATAAAATGATAATGACCTCTTTCAAAAACATGCAAAAAAGAATAAAAAAAAGAATATGAGATAGATCCAGTATATATTCATGGTATTCAAAAAAATGGCTTTTTACAAATTGAAATTTCTAAACTTTTTTCTGCAAAATTGTTCCAAATGGAGGACCTAGATACATGTACGATTACATGCACCAATCCAAACCACCACAACTGGATCCATCTTTGTAGTTCTTACTTCTATTTTTTGTTTTGGTTAATGAAAATATTTCTTAACTAAATATCTTCAAATAAACAAATTCTAAACTATATCAATTTTTATCAACATGTAATTGAAACAACTTGTTTGTGAATCCACCTTTACTTCTAAATTTTGCTCATTTTCTTTCCCACTAAATCCAAAAGACCTTCTAGCTGTCTTGTATGCCCCATTTGACACAGTAGGTATCTTCACTTGTGCATGTTCTCCAATGACTGTCATACAAGTAGATATATTCAGTAAATGCTTTCATATCCATGTTTTATATACATGTACAGCATTGTACAGGATAATAAAGATAGTATGTAAAAATGTAAGTTAACATATATACCATGTATACATGTACAGTTGTATGTATTTTTAAATGTCATTATGAGATTCTTTCATCTGGGACTGCTTAGGTAAAGTCAGAAATATTTCGTAATTTAAGTCTCAGGGTTAAATGAGATCAATAACATATATAGTAAAAGTTCTCATAATGCATGTACCAAATATACTGGTATTGTACATGTTTAATGATGTATCAAGAAGACACTTTTACAACAATAAGTCTTTGCATACATTGTACATGTAGATGTTGTACACATGTACAAACAGGAATGTATTTATTTTTTAAAGGAAACAATTTTCTTATGAAGACTATATTTGAGGGGTTGGACATGGGGTTCCCCGATTCCAAATATACTAGCATATTTCTTTCAAGCACAGGTTTAAAGAGCTTTTGTACCATGTACTCCTCCTTCCAGTTCCCTCATTCCCATGTTGACTTCACATGTTTACATCTAGTCCAAATAATTATGACTTCTTGGAAGGCTATTTTTTTTTGCTTTGACGACTTCCTGCGACGATGTAAGGCGTAAATGAAATATGATAGCTTTTCAAGATGTCATAATTATTTGGACTAGTTTACACCAACACATATTTTATCTTTAAACCTACCAGAGGAAAGACTTGTATCATATTCTGTTGGTCTGTGTGCATTAGCAACAAACTGATTGACTATAGTAGCTGGTTCATTAGATGTTGACAACTGCACGTGTGGTTGAGTAACACCTAGGCCTGCACCCATCAATGGCATCGTACACATAGCGCTAACGAAGGAAGTTTAACTGCATGTTTAACAATAACTTAAGAAGGAAATGTTTTCTGCTGTTTCTGTTTGACAGCTGAGAATAGGGACCTGAGAAGTCTTTTCTCTGCCGTTTTCAATTTCTTTGGACAGGTCTAATGGGTTCGAATTAATGATGATTTTGATTTTTCTACTTCTTCTTCTTGTCGAAAAATCTTCTCCACGATTTTGTAACGTTTTATGCAAATTCCATTGTTTTTATCCTCGTCCGTAACATCGAAAGACGGTATTATTTTTTTTACATTGTTCACTCTTACATCTGTCAAGCGAAGTTTATGTTTAAAAAGTTTTACCTCGTGTTTTTCACCGGTAGATGATATTTCAGTGTGAACAAACGAAAATGCACACAACAAACACACATTTTGACCATCATAAAGACGTCGAGGTGTTAAAACACTCTTAGTTGCCATCAGAACAGTTCATTTATAAATCGATGCGTATTTTCACTGGGCGATGCCATTTTCCCATATTTTTATTTATTTCCGTTCGAGTTGACTCGGATTCTATCTATTACAATCGAAAAAATCGAAAGGACTTAAAATGCCAAAGATATTGGGAGACGATTTCTTATTGGTTGGCTCGAAAGGTCACCAGATTTGACCTCTCTATCGGATTTCGTTACATCCTTGATGCGCGACATATCAGAACAGGAGCAATTAAAGGGTATAATTTTAAGAAGATTGCAAAATATCGTGATTTTGTGAATAAAAAAAAAAAAGAATTATACCATATGATCAATAATCATATCCCATTTTTAACTGTTGCATAAGCTTATTCATAAAGGTTTTGGATATTCTATGTGATAAAATTTTTAAAATATCGTCTTTAAAAGTAGTATTTTCAACCTTGATTTTATTTTAAACTTAAGGTTGTCATGTTATAACTCAATTTCGGTAATATGTGTCTTCCGTGTTTGTTTTTTGTGTGTATGTCGTTTTTTGTTTCTTATTAATACTAATAAGATCAGTCAAGACCTTTTAACAGGTTCTAGCATTTGATCTTTTTGTTTTTGTAACATCATTGTCGATGGTAGGTGTGGCGGCTACAAACATGCGGGTATTATTGTCTGACGCTTTAAGACTGGTTTAGTATATTCTAAGCCGTTGGTTGATTTTTATTTTAAATATTTCAAATTTCGTCATCAAGTGATTTTTTTTTATACCTTATTATACGACAATGGCAATGCTTATTATGAAAGTGCCGTACTGTGACCTGCATGTATTTTTGTGGTGTATTATGGATGTTATATCTTTGTCAAGCATGGTCGTATTTCAATAACATAATTAAACACAACAATATCATCTCCTTTTACATGAAGATGTTACATATGTGGGATGCGACATATTATATGGTATAATCCTTTTTTTCCTGAGATACGATTTGTTTTTCATATATTAAAGATTATAATACATTAACAGAAAGTATGAGATATGGATTATCACAGGATTAAGAGTTTGAATTGTCAATGTTGTATATGACACAATCAAATTTACCGCCATGAAGTTTTTACTGTTTGCGATCAGTATTTTTTTGTACTTTTTCAGGTTTAAAATTTACTTACTGCACATATAGATCAAATTATTATTTCAAATATTTGATATTCACCAGTACGTTAGAATAGAGAACAAACATTACAAATTTAAAAAAAAGAACAGACCAGCGACGTCACCTGCGCCGTTACTATATGTTAGCATCATTCGATCAATAACGTACACTTCGAGCTAATTAACAACTACGTCGGAAAGAGAAAGCATTCGACAAATTACTAACCATAAAAGGACCAAATATAAACAATTACTATATTATTCTTAAATTTTTACTAAATTGCGAAAGTGTTAAACTCTTTAGAAGGTACAATCAGAGTTCAGCAGGTCAAAGTCAACTTTGTGCTGGACTGGTTCCGAAGTTAATTTTGTTAATACACTCATCATAAGGATTGGTTTCGAGGTTAACTCTGTGAAGCACTGGTCACGGAGTAAACTGTCGGTAGGATTCGATGATAACCTTCTGCTGACTTGTGTCGATGTAAACTTTGTGCTGAATTGCTTTTCAAGTAAACTTTGGACAGGACTGGTTCAAAGTTAACTCTGGGCAGGACTGTTTTCGAAGGTAACTTTGCGACAGACTGTTTCAATGTTTATTATATGAAGGTCTGGTTTCAAAGTTTACTTTGTGATAAACTAGTCTCGATGTTAACTTAAGTATCGGACCTGTCTATACTTCACTTTTTGACAATCATGATAAACATTATTATTATTATTATTATTATTATTATTATTATTATTATTATTATTATTATTATTATTATTTTTATTTTATTATTATTATTATTATTATTATTATTATTATTTTGTTAACTTGATTTTGATTCAAGGATCAGTGGGTGTAGTCCTAAAATATATATATTTTTAATTTTCAACAAGTAGGGAAATTAAAAAGATTTATGATTTTACTTGAAGATATAAAACATGTTTTTCTGTGCAAGCAATCAATTGAGTTCAGACTGTTAACTTTCTTTATATCGATAAAAGATAATAACATATTAAATAATTCGAACAATTACATTTCTATCTACACACTTTTTTCTGTAAAACTTTTCATTAAAAATAACTTTAAATAAAATCATAAAATTCATGAAGTAGACTTACTTTCTGGTTTATAAATATTGCTGGGAAACTGTCCAATTGACGTTATCCAGAATGATATTTCGCATTTCTTTTTTTAGTCGTGAACTACAAATCAATACATCATTTAATGAACTACTTTCGCTGCATTTACTATGAAATCATTTTGAATATACCAAAAAATAAAATATTTTCAGCCAAATGCAATATTCTACTGAAAATTTAACGATTTATAAAAAAAACCTAAATATAATCTTTAAAACTATTATTCTACTTAAATTAATAAAAACTTTCAGTGATTAATTTGAATTGTCAATTTAAGGCGCTTTTGTCGTTTCATATTTTCTCAAAAGGATAGACACAAATCTCAACATAAAAGGTTAAATCTAGTTTAAAGTTTGAAAATTTAAAAAAGTGTAGACATGTTTCATCCAATCAGTTTCCACGCTAACTTAAATGACAACAACCATCATATGGAATATTTATATGCATTACAATGTACAACATACGAAATTTATAGCTTTTTTGGAGTAAGATAAATGTCCTATACAGGAATATAAATCTATGCTTTTTTGTATACATTGTTGTCGGAATTTTGATCAAGCAAAAGAGAGTGGAATTGTACCTCAAAAACGTCTTTTGCTTCATAGCTTAACGTTATAATTATAGCATTGTTGTAAAACTACTAATAATATTTTGTAATATCCAACCTAATTCGAAGATGTACAACTCTTCGAAGTTCTATAATGATTCATTTGTATTTTTTTTAACTGGTTATCGCATACGATTGTGTTCATAAACGTTTTTGATCATGTTAATGATACTGCTGTATGAAATATTTACCGAAGTAGTTTGTACAAGAGTGTTAGAGTGTAGAACGGCATGATTTTATATCACCAATAAAAAAATGAATTTTGCATTCAATATCTGCACGCAATGTGTGTGATCTTATTATTGTGGATTTATTTATTTTAGTGTTGACAAGTTTACGTGGATTAAGGACGAATTACATGTTCGTGGATCTTTAATTTCGTATTTTTCTTACGAAGTTTGCATACAAGCCGTCAGAAAACAAAATGTTTATTCATTGAACATTTATTTCGTGGTTAAACAGTACCTACAAATTATACGAAAATTGGTATCCAACAAATTATAATGAATCCACAGTATACTGTTAATTAATATTTTTTGGTATTTGTGTTTTTTTAAATCCATTTGAGGCATTTGTATTAAGACATGTCAGAGTCAAATATTTTACCTGTACTAATTTTTTCGTTCTATCGTGTACTTTTTGTTTGTCCTTTAAAGGTAGTGGGTCAGACTTGCCACGTAACCATGACATTGTGCTTATCCAATTTCCTGGATCCTGTTAGTAGTCGTTTATCTCATATAAAAAAAACGTTATTTTCAGAACTAAAGCCCCAGTCACACTGTCACGTTTCGGCTATCCCGTTTTGCTACGTTTTCAAAACGTAGCGAAACGGCAATATCCGTAGTGAATCGTATCGATCCGTACTTAAAACGGCTATATACGTAGTTATGCGTAGATTGATACGTGATCGGTGCCGTTTGTATTGGTCTGCACAATACAAACGTGACTAAAAATGAAAACGTAGTACTAACGTAGAAAAGCGCAGTAAAACGTAGAAGGAACGTAGAAATGCGTATTAGAAACGTACCTGATACGTTCTAAAACGTATTTGATTATAATCACTAGGTGTTATTACGTTTAAGTACGTATCTGCCACGTTGCATTAGGTTTTTGTACGGTATATTACGCTTCATGGTACGCATTAATAGGTTTCATCACGTTATTCTAGGCATTATTACGTATCGATGCGTATTACTACGCATGATTACCTTCTTCTACGTATAATCAAACCACGTGTATCTATATTTCTCGCCATTTGTTAAAATAGTTTGTCAGTCTTACAGCAAGATGGACAGACAACGGATGGAAATGACAAATTATGGATTATTGATACACAATCATATTTTGAAATTGAGAATGTTGTTAAACAGACACAGACATAAACGAATAGATCGCAGAGTGCGCACGGTATGGGTAAGGGATTGGATAGGTAGAAGATCTCAGTTTGGTTTTTATGCACAGCTGTTGGATGAATTGAGATGTGAAGACACCGTTTCTTTCAAAAACTTTTTGAGAGTTGATCCAACCATGTTTCAGGAAATTGTTAATAGATTAACACCAAGGCTACAAAAGAAAGACACGTGGTACCGAAAGGCATTGCCAGTTGGTCTTAAACACAGCTCCACAGGAGACAGTTATCATTCACTTATGTATTTATTTAGAGTGCCGCACAACACGATATCCAATCTTGTAGTACAAGTCTGTGAAGCAAGTATGCTGAAGATGTTATCAACACACCTACGGAAGAAGCTGAATGGCTAGCCATTTCGCAAGAATTTAGTGATATGTGGCAGTTTCATCATGTGCTAGGTGCACTAGATGGGAAACACGTTGCTATCAAATGTCCGGCTGGTGGTGGTTCTAAATACTATAATTATAAAGGGTTCCATTCTATAGTTCTAATGGGCTTAGTAGACGCTAATTATAAATTCAAATGGGTTAACGTTGGCGCACCAGGTGCTTGCTCTGATGCACAAATGTGGAATCAGTCAGACTTAAAAAATCATATAATTGATGAGAATATGTACATACCAAAAGCAGAGCCTCTTCCGAATGATGACAAAGACATTCCGTACTTCATCGTTGGTGACGACGCGTTCGCCCTCAGAAGTTGGCTAATGAAGCCCTTTTCTAGGAGGAACATGACCCTTGAGAGAGAGTTTTTAACTACAGGCTATCGCGATCACGATGAGTTGTTGAAAACGCATTTGGGATACTTGCAAATCGATTTCAATGCTTACTTTCAACTTTAAAGCAAGAGCCTAACAATGTCGTATCCATTATTCTGGCCTGTGTTTGTCTGCACAATATAATGAGGATAAGATATCCAGGTGATCAGAACATTTTATTAGACAGAGAAGACGAGAACCACCATCTTTTACCTGGAGCTTGGCGAGACGAAACAAACCTGAAGGACATTGATGATGTGCAAGATCGCAACTATCCTAGCAAGGCAGCAAAACAACAAAGACTGTATCTTAAACACTATTATTCGTCACCTGCAGGAAAAGTTCCATGGCAAGAACGAATGGTTCAATAACGTTTTTTAACTGTCTTATCGTAGTATATTTGAATGATAAGTATATGATTTGTACTTTTGTTTATTTAACTTTGAATGTATCAAAAAATATTATCATGATACATGTAATTAAACTTTAAGAAATTCTTCTATCAATACCAGTTTTCTGGTCTTTTAAAAACAATGGCACGCATGGGTCAGCATACTTAGGATAAATTGAAAATTTCATTATTATAACACTAAAACAACAAGACAAATCAAAATAAAAAAAAAACACTTTGGGATCCCGCTAACATATTTAACCCCGCCGCATCATGTATGCATGTGCCTGTCCCAAGTCAAGAGCCTGTAACTCAGTGGTTGTCGTTTGTTGCTGTGTTACATATTGTTTTTCGTTCATTTATTAGTACATTAATAAGGCCGTTAGTTTTTTTTTTCGTTCGAATTGTTTTACATTTGTCATTTCGGGTCCTCTTATAGCTGACTATGCGGTATGGACTTTGCTCAATGTTGAAGGCCATACGATGACCCATAGTTGTTAATTTCTGTGTCATTTGGTCTCTTGTGTAGAGTTGTCTCATTGGCAATTACACCACATCTTCTTTTTTTTTATATTAACCAACAAAATAATCATTCAAACAAAAAAACTTTTAATTTTACAGACAACTGTCATAATACATGAAATAAACAAACTGTCTACATAATAGAGTCGTCTTTTAATGTCATTCATATAAAACTTTAAAACACCTGTACGGTTCCTGGTATGAATAAGTTTATAATGAGAAAAGTGACGATGAGGGTGAATCAACGTTCATTGAATCCGATTGCATTATTACACTGGCAATACTTGATGTTGTAATATCTTGTGGGCATGTAACAGGTTGAGCAGAATGTGCTCTTATAGGTTCAATGTCTGCTTGAATTTTAGACCGGTTTTGCAGAAAGGCGACGTCCTGTCCAGGTAGCTGATATTGCTGCTGCCATGCAGGTAGGTACCCAACATTACTTGATTGATTACAGAAGCTGCCCATGGGAACATCCAATGCAGATTGTTGACCAGTGAATCCCTACAACAAAAAAAAAACATGACCATATAAACAAGTTTGATCAACTGTGTATCATCGGCGTTGGAATTAGGTACTAGAACTGGGGTTATGCGGGGTTTCAAGGAAGGATAATTAACATAACTGTACGGGGTACTGTTGCCTTGTTCGGTAATGCCGATTTCTTAAAGATAAATAAATCCCAGTTCCTAAGTCAAGGATACACAGCAGTGGCGGATTCAGGGGGGGGCATAGAGGGCGTACGCCCCCTTTATTTGTACTTTTTCCCCCTTTTTACGTGATTTTAGCCAAAAAAAAACAATTTCGCCTCGCTCCGCTCGCCAACAAAATATAGTCTACTCCCTTTTCTAAATTCCTGGATCCAATTCTGTAACCATATCGTTTTAATATACGTAGTATATATAAATATATATATATATGACCGGACGCATGACAATTTCAAAATGCAGCAATTACCTGAGAGTAATTACAACACGAGGCATAAAAAATATGCAGGTGAACTAAAGAAATGTGTATTTCGAAACATGTTCTGACCTTTCAGTCTTAACACAATACTAGTACTAGTAAATAATATGTGAATAATATACCTGCAGTTGCTGAAGACGTTGTTTATCACGGCTGCGTTGCTCCTTACTTTCATTTTGAAATCTGTCCAATAGATCCATACTCTCTCTTTTAAACCTGAAAGCAAAAATTTGATATAAATTCATTTAAAAAGTGAGAATCAATATCATATTAATGTAAAATATAGCTATAATGGATTATTTTTGATACATCTCATTCTTTTGAGAAAGTGTGAGGAAAATAATTGAAAACGAATCATACTGAAGTTTGATAAACACCAATCTTTACATATAATATTTTTGCAAAGTTTCATGAAAATCTCTCAATAACTTCAAAGTTTCATTTCAAAACGGCTTAACTTAAAAACGAAGTTTTCGATATATCTTAACATTAAACTTGTAAAAGCTCTCTGTTTAGTACTCAACAATTGAGCAAAGTTTCAATAAAAATTATGGATTCGTTCTTAAATAACTACTTGGTAACAGTCGATGACGGACGGACAGATGGACAAGCAGACGAAAGAGCAGACAGACAGGCAATACGCAGACGAACGGACACTCAACCAAACGTTTTTTACGAAGGGTATTACACAATGCCTTGCGACTTCGTGTGGCGGGGTATAAAAACTAATGTCATTACCATAGCGTATCATCGGACACAGGATGTTGGTACCAGGCTTAAACGATTTGTATGGTGTTCAATTTTAAAGCTGCTACAGTACATCAAAAAGTTGTTGCACTGCACCGTGGAGTTATGTTTTTTCTCCTAAAAAATCAGAATAGACCCTCTGCTCGATGATACACGATTTTTATATAGCGTATTCGGCCGTGTATAGTACAAATTCATCAAGTAACAAAACATTAACATACAAAAGCATAGCATACCTCCCCCACAATCTGTCGTCAATACCTGGAAGAATGCTGACCATTCAATGTCCCCAGTTCTGCCTTTCGGGTGTCATGTCCGCGTGACTAGCCAGCTTAGCCTGCACTTGTTTCTGTAATTCAGAAGACTGTTTTATTGCTTCCTGGATGTCTTTTTCAACTGGAGATTGCATCTTCTGGTATTTCTTTTTCGTTTTTGTTGTAAATAGTTATCAAAGGTACCAGGATTATAATTTAGTACGCCAGGAGAGGGAATATCTATTGTGCTGGACGTCTCCTCAAGATTACATTGCGATCTAAAGAAAAAAAAAACGATGAAAGTTGTATTTTTTGTTCTAAACAATACAAAAAGACACCCTATCTCTACTACTACGGTGGGTTTTGAACGACCTTGACTGGCTTGACACCCTATCTCATAACAAGAAAACAAGAAATGCCGATCAATCCGATACAATTACTTTTAACTGAAAAATATTTACAAATGTAAGTGTGATGGACGGACGGACGGACGGACGGACGGACCAAAACATTATAATAAGTCCTGATGTGAAGATATAGTTTCAATTTAACTAATTATACAAAGAAGTAAATGGTTACTGACCTTCTTTCATCGTCTTCTTGACTTTCCTCTTCGTCCTCATGTTCACTGGGAGAATCGACGCAAGCATCTGTTCCGTATTTTGCCTTGAGTTTCCCTTTCAGCTGAAATATTCAGACAAAATCGGAACATTATTTATGTATTCGTACAAGATATATCGAGATAAAGTCAAACGTTTGAAATGAAACAGCTGTAAAATGAATTTCGTAGAATCAGAACATTAAGTATCATTTAGAAAAAGAAAAAAGGTACGGGAATTAAACAAAGGGAATAACAATAAAAGGTAAAAAAATTGAACTGAAATATTAAGTAATAGAAAACTGTATTGCACACGTTTATTCCTCCTCTGGTTTCTATTCTGGCAATATGTGGACCCAAGAAGCCAAATTTTTCTTTGATCCATTTGTCTCTTTGAGTATCATCTTTTCTGCCTGAACCAGATTTATTGCCTTCTCGTGTCAGTCTTCCGAGCTGAGATCTCATTGACTCAACCCATGTCCTGAGAGTCTTCCAATCCTCTACCCCTAGCTCATTAGCTTTTGCTTGCCATCGTGTATTTTTGAGAGCAGTATCTTTGTACTGATAATGAGCTGAAAGAGAAGAAAATAATCGGTCACATTGATTTTTAAATATAAAGACCATGCTGTAAGTTTATCTATGTCTACTGGTGGGGTTAACATCTTTTGACATTTATTCTCCGTATTAATATTTTAAATTATATCAAATAAATACATGTACCTTTGTTGTATAGAGGTTCGTTTTCTCTATACCAATCTGCCAACTCATCCTGCTTTTCTTGTGGTATTTCTAATGGCTTGCTTCTCTTGCGCTTCTCTTTAGTGGTATTAGCTGGCTGTTCAGTATCACTATTTTGTGTTTGCTCATTTGTTTCTTGTGTATTAGTTGTTTCAGTCTCAGGCGCCACACTAGCTATGCGGCCTCTACCACGCCCACCACGACCCCTTCCTCTGCCTCTGGTCCTCATCAGAACGGTCTGGTTTGAAACACACTAAAAGATAAATCAAATACCGGTAAGAGGAAAATTGGATTTAAAACGGACAATGTGCAACGTAGAATATTTCAAAAGAGCAATTATTATAAAAGGGAAAGCATTGACAATGTTCTAACCAAAGCTTTAAATGTTTTTTCATGATTCATGTATCCACTCAACAAAAATCTTATCTGAAAGAAAAAACAATAAAATCTTTCTTTTGAGTACAAAAAATCTAAATTTTTAGACCATAAAATGGGAACAAAATAATTTAATTACAATGACAGATGTATTAATAATTATAAAGTGTACCTCTATTAATGTCTCCAGATTTGTTTTAGTTACTCTGCTCCCTCTTTGCATCTCTGTCCTTTCTAAATTTTATTGAATAATGATGCCGTTTCATGATAAGTGATCACAGCGTAGTGACACGTGATACTGCGTGCAATAAACTTGCTAAATCGTAGGAAATCGTGCAAAAGCGTACTTGAACCGATTTAGAAACGTACTAAACCCTGGTAATACGTAGTAAAACGTAGTAAACCGTAGTAAAACGTAGTTTATACGTACTGAAGCGTATTAAAACCTAGTAGAACGTACCCCTTGTAGTTATAAAAAAAACCTAGCAAATCGTAACAAAACGAAACAATACGTAGAAGAACGTATCAAAACGTGGCGTAAACCTAGTTAAACGTACGGACCGTTAAAAATGACAAAAAATGCCATGAAACGTAGCATTTCTACACGTACTAAAACCTAGCTGTCGAAACGTGACAGTGTGACTGAGGCTTAAGTTTTGATCGCGGTCGATGTTAGTAATTGTTGAATGTATTCACAACTTTTATAACATTGGGACGATATAAAACTTGACATATTGTTAGGACACTTTTCTATAGATGAGGTCTTTAATACCAACTAGATATTGTCTTAATATATATTTATCTTTCGTTGCTGTATTGGAAGTTTATTGATATATATCCGTTATCTCTTTTAGTATCAATATTACGTTTTTCATTGACACAATTTTATAAATCTTAATATTATTTGTGTGCATCTCGTTTTATAAGGTTCATTGTGGCTTGTTCATTTTGTATAATATATTAATGATTTGTACCCATAACACATTGACCATGGAAAAGCACCCAATTAAAACGTACAAGCCGTTCATTTTTTATTTTGAATAGACTTATCCGGAACGAGCTTTCTCGACACGTGTATGATGCTCTCTGCATTGGCATCTTTTATCCATCAAATCATTACAGATAACAAATAATTGTCCATTTCAAATATGTTAGCAGAAACGTAATCAACCTGTCAAACATGTATTGTTAACTCAAATGTAATTTGATACGTCCCATGTTACTTCTCACGATGACAATGTACCGTATGCAAACGTTATGCCATCTTTGACTTATCTATACGAATCGCGAAATAATTATCCTTTACAAAAGATTTATCATCTAACACTACTTACAACTTCTGTTGAAATTGTTGTAGGCTTTTTTGTAAGTGCGTTGTCACTGTCATACAAGTGAAAGCTGGCTATAAAACTTGGTTTAGTCTACCTTTTTCTACATAAGACTACAATATGCTTGTTAACTTCATGGCAGAGTCATACGGATTAATGCTACTTTCAACTTAATTTTAAATATCTTTCGACTGGAACATGTGAAGTTACTTGAAAACTAAATTAAGACAACACATAGTCAGACAGATTTGTGGCCTTATGTAAAAGGGAGACTGTTAGTACAGTTCTTTCAAACACTTAAAATATAATCCTCAGAACTGATTAACTTCATTTATTCATTTATTCATTGGTACAAAAACGGTTCAGTATTTCTACAAATAAGTCGACACAAAGTCATGCATACTATTAATTCCCATGTGTACCAAAGACAGTAAACCATAGTTCCTTTTGTTAGGTTCTAGTCAGCTGTTGATGTGCATATGCGTTAACAATAACTTCTCATGCAATTTGATCTTTTACCTTAAGATCGGTTTGCCTTTGATATCGATACGTCGTCTTTATGAATACAAATTCGAAACTTTGCATCTATGATGAATTTATTTGTCTACGTTTTAAACATAAGTGGGGAGCTAATCATAGAAGTTGGAAAGATAAAATCAACGAAGTTTACTTGCATTAACGACATTAAACGTACACATACTAACTGGTCGAGGATTTTTGTCCAGACGTTCATGGCGAATACACATATACATTAGCATCTAACTTATATAACCCTTGTTGATTGCTCTCAATTGGACTATTATATGTGTATCATGATATTATTTATCTACTTAAACTTTAAATGTTTATCTCATTTTATGAAATCGTTGAGTATTTAGACATATATAAACCATCCAGGGTGATAAAGTTAAGAATGGATTATGCATGCATAAGGTTATAGGTATATGAACCATGTCGTGAGTACATTACTTCTGACTTACATCTAGAAATTGACAATTGACAATAAGGGTCGCTTGAAAACAACAAATTACGACAAAAGAGATGATTTTAGCTTTCCAATGGTGAATTCCGTTTCTAAGTAGTAACATTCCAGCAGCACCTGAATACGGGGTATATATCTCCCAATTGATACGATATTCACGTGCTTGTATTTTCTAGATAGAGGGAAGCTTCTAAACCAAGAATTCCAAATGGTGATGTCGCAAATTTTACGGACGCAATCACGAGTTGGTTGACATGAATGGAATAACCGTTTCACAGATGAGATCGGATACGTTCCTAACGTCGTAACTACAATCCCCTTCCCTTTCATGAATGTGACCTACCGAATTAGATTATTTACCGGATGTGTTGTAACATGAGCAATACGACGGGTGCCACATGTGGAGCAGGATCTGCTTACCCTTCCGGAGCCATGAGATCACCCCTAGTTTTTGATGGGGTTCGTGGTGCTTATTCTTTAGTTTTACATGTTGTGTCATGTGTACTATTGTTTGTCTGTTTGTATTTTTCATTTTTAGCCATGTCATTGTCAGTTTTTCGATTTATGAGTTTTACTATCCCTCTGGTATCGGTATCTTTCGTCCCTCTTTTACATGTACTTTTGTCTATACCAATTTGTTTTATTTTACCAAAATTATGATTTTCCCTTCATATACTTTTGATTTACATTATAATGTTTATAAGACGAGTCGCCTATTCACCTTCTGTTTTATTTTATAATAATATTTAGGTTTTCTCTTATTTTCATATCAATATATTTGTGAAAAATCGTGTTCAGCGGTTGAATTTGGCAAATGTTTTCAATTTGACTATTTTTCATCTTTTTTTACTTTTTCTCCCTCACGTTATCTAATCATTTGTTATTCTTACTATACAAAAAGTGATATAGAAAAAAGTACCGAACTCCGAGGAAAATTCTGAAAGGAATGAACCTATGCAAACGGCAAAATCAAAGGCTCAAAACAACGAATATAAAAAAAGTATTGATCTTTTTAGTGTTCCAACTTAAGTGCATGCATACATTGTTTAAAGACATAAGTGAAAGGTATTTGTAGCATTTTTGAAATATTGTTATAATCGTTATTATGAAAATAAGATTAAGTAAAAATTTACAATATAAGAAAAAAAAAAGAAGATGTAGTATGATTGCCAATGAGACAACTCTCGACAAGAGACCCAAATGACACAGAAACTAACAACTATATGTCATCGTACGGCCTTCAACAATGAGCAAAGCCAATACCACATAGTCAACTTTAAAAGGCCCCAAAATAACAATGTAAAACAATTCAAACATAAAAACTAACGGTCTAATTTATGTACAAAAAGTTAACAAACAAAACATGCATAACACATAAACAAACTACAACCACTGAATAACAGGCTCCTGACTTGGGACAGACACATACATACAGAATGTGTCGGGGTGAAACATGTTAGCGGGATCCCAACCCTCCCCTAACCTGGGACATTGGTATAAAAGTTCAACATAAGAACTAACTATAAAAATCAGTTGAAAAAGGCTAAACGCATCAGATGGATAAAAATACAAGTGGATGTGGACGGGTACTTGTACATCCCAACAACAAAAATACACTAGGTACAGATCTGAGAGTACTAGCATTTAAATGACAGCTAGTTCAAAGCCTCTAAATAACAGCTAATAAAAAACATGCATCTAAGACTGAATTATCAATCCGTACACCTCCAACATCCAATGGATTTCGTGTTAAGACGTCATAAACAGTCAGAGAAAACCATGACCTTGTACAATGCTAAGATACAGGTATCGACAGATTGTAGATCCTGAATGTGTATATAACATAGAAGTAATATTAAATTTGCTTTTAATTTAGTGATAACAAAGTCAATATTAATACCAATAAACAAAATATTCAATTATCTAATTACAGTGTTGAATTGGTAACCTTTTAGAATAAGTTTAATTAAATGATCGACAAGTTTACCAGGATCGTTTCTAAATATTCGGGCACGGTTAACAATATTTCTGTAAAAATGAGGAAAATCAGTTTTCTACAGATACAACTAAACTTCAAATCCAAATCTTTTTATATATGGAAAAATTTGGTAAAGGTTTAAAGTAATTTCTGGTATCGAAATTCCTCGCTTGATAATTCCAGTAATACATAGATTACGTCCGTTAAAATCGAAAACATCACAACAGACACGGGCATAACGAACGAACTCTGTAAGCACCGTAAGATGGTGCCAAAGGAGCATCAACATCTAAAAATGGAAAGTTACAATATGGAACGAAAAGTCATCCCTTTTGTCGTAAATTTTAGTGTGGAGTTTCCCGTTTTAGACAAAAATATCTAAATCTAGGAAATTTCAGCAGTAAATTATGAAAATTCTTGTCTACGATGTGAATACGCAGTATATATGATACAAAGAGAATATCATATGGTATTTTTTTTATCCGTATCAACCCGAGACATCAATATAATTCCAAAAGCTGTGCTCGAGGGATTATATTGATTGAGGGTAGGAGGATTGGTATGGTGTGTTATATTAAAAAAGCCATATGAATAAAGACATTATTTTTAGTGAGGTATTTATGGAATTTATTTTGAATATGAACATATATTTAATGAACTCCATAGTATATGATATACTTAGAAGTAAATACAGATATATTGCAATCGTGCTGCATCAGTTACCGATATCGATATTATCACGAAAAGGCTTAATCACACCTTTAATCTCTATAAGTCACGTCATTGAGTTCAGTCACGGTTTCAAATAAATCTTTAATCTGTATGACATCCTGAGATAACGTCATGTCAAACTCCTATTTATGTAGGACGTCATTACCCATTAAAAACATCTACGTGAGATATATATTAAAGTGTATATAATATTAAAAAAAAAAAATCCCCAACCCCACCCCCCATCTGTTGACAAATGACTCGTGTTTGGAGGAAAGACACAAGTATTCTAAATTTCAAGACGTCTTTTTAAAAATATAAAGAATGCTTTCACAGATATAAACAGTCTATCTAATTGTGTGATCTTAAAACTAATGTAAAACTTTGCCTGTAGAATTCAGTAACTTAACACTTAGTAATCAAAATTTGAATCACCAAACATGACGCTATCTTTTAAAAAAAAATACTCTTACTTCAAAATACAAAATACCACCAATTAGAAAATTATATCCAAAATTGTTTTATTTCTGCACATTCAATTTGTGCTCTGTAGTTTGTATCTCATTACAACCGGCAGATTCAATAGTTTTTGAGTGTTTTTTTGTCTTTCTAGAAGATAATTATGAGAGATTATTCTGTGTAAAATTTTATATTGGAAAACTTGTAGTGTAATTTACATAGTACAGTTAAAAGCCAGTGAATAAATGTTTTTCATTACTAATTTTTTCTTATTACATTTGTCGTGAAATATATGAAACCGTTCACTGATCGATAAAAGGTGGATTAACATCTTTAGCAAATAGTTTAGTGCTGTTAGGTGACTTGCGTTGCTTTGATAACAAATCTCTCCAGTCACGTGATATATCAAATTTATATTAATGGATAGAATGTCTACAAAAGTAACATTCAAGACTTTTTTTTTTTGTTAATTGCGTCATGAGAAAAGATTGCCACTGTCATCCACAATATTATTTATTCCTGCCTTTGTATAGGCATTTTCTGATGTAGAAAATGGTGGATTAAACCTGGTTTATTGCTAGATAAACCTGTCACTTCTATGACAGTTGCATACAATTCCATTATATTGACAACATTATCAGCCATCGTCTTAAGGTTTATGACCTCTTCTGCAGCCATTTTTGTACAAATTTTCAAACTTCAATTGTATCAAAACTACAAATATAACGGATAATAGAGATAGTTATCAAAGGTACCAGGATTATAATTTAGTACGCCAGACGCGCGTTTCGTCTACATAAGACTCATCAGTGACGCTCATATCAAAATATTTATAAAGCCAAACAAGTAAAAAGTTGAAGAGCATTGAGGATCCAAAATTCCAAAAAGTTATGCCAAATACGGCTAAGGTAATCTATGCCTGGGATAAGAAAATCCTTAGTTTTTCGAAAAATTCAATGTTTTGTAAACTGGAAATTTATAAAAAAAAAATTTAGGCCATTTTGTGCATACACCAAGGGGAAACTTGATGCAACGCATTATTTTCTACTGTTTCATTTCATTAAATAGAAAAAGAGTACTTTGTGGCAAATAAACTAAAATTTTTATAGAAAATCAACAGCCTTTAATATAGAGATAATATAATATTTTGTTATAATATTTGAAACATAGATTACTCACTTGCTTTTCTATGATGTGCTAGTGTTTATTTTATACAAAAAGTTCTAACCAACCTGTAAATTCAAAAACACCTCGTGCTGAGTCACTAAAGTCGAGCGCACTCTAAAAGGTGTACTTGATTTGGTCCATATTTTCATGTGTTTTAACCAATTACTACATTAATAAACTTGTTTTAAGGAAATCAATGCTAGCACTGCATGCAATAATCATATATTTATCAGTTATCAAATTGCCAAATATAAGAGTACAAGGATAAAGGCTGTGGATTTTCTATAAAATTTCCATATGTTTAGCATTGAATCAACACAAGGGTACATAATCCTTAATCATTATAAAACAAACAAAAATGTCAGGCAAGAAAAACAACAAGGCATATAGAAAGAGCAAATTAGCAAAAACGAAAGAAAAGAGTACAACAATTTACCATAGCACAACAACACAATGACGGGTGTATAAGAACTGAGCCAAGTCCATATTACCATAAATAGGCTAAATAATAAAACTAATAATTTACAAAGACAAATAAAAGAATACTTTAAAGGGGCACTAGCGATATATAAAAAATCTAAAGTTTGATTTTTTTCTGTTCAATCAATAATGAAAGTGAAATAGTGAAATAACAATTCGCTTTTTGCAGCCAAAAAAGTTTAATTTTGTCAAATTACGCTAAGAATTGATAATTAGTAATTCACTTGCAAGTGAATGAGTCGACCTCTTTAAATCCGTATTCATGTGAACTTCAATTTAACCCCTAGCTAGAGATTGACAACGCATGCATTGTACGTGTACAGGTTAATTAAAGAAAAAGAATGTCAACAATGAAAGTGAAACTACGGTAAATCATTTGATTACTAATTCGATGCACATAAAATCATTCTTATACAGTTAAAAACAATGAGAAACATCTATTTTTAATCTATAAAATAAAATCAAACAGACCTATAAAAATCCAATTGCATGTGTTGGTTTAATCTATTCATATCTTTATTTATGTTTACATCGCTTATATGGTCATCTGAGGTCAAGTCGATAGGTAAGTAGATGGCGTCTGGACTACAATACACCCGAAACGAACCTATATATTATCTACCCCATGCTCTGTAAACTGTTTATTTTAGACTTTTGATAGTTAGGATAAATATTTTACATTGTTATAAATCAAATATGAGAATTTGAGTCAAATCGGTGACCATGAATTTGACAGCTAGTGCCCCTTTAACACGTCATTAAGATGACAAACAACGCATATTTCGGTTTATAGAATTTGAAATTATAGCTCGAAATATGGTGCTTAACAAACGTTCTCCTTTTACATATACATAGAGCTTACATTATAATTAATGTTTGTGCTACTATCAATTACAAACCACACCCAAATGACCTTTGATACATTGAAACAACAGCTCGATAGACATATGACCCCATCTAGATCATTCAGCCAAATCAGCTGAATCATACATCCAACCACAACAAAATACAGTATAGATTTCACTGCACAGAGTGCAAGCTGATATACACATTAGTGTAGGTGTGACACCTCAATATAAAACCATTGGTATATATAATATACGTAAGCCTGATTCATTTTCCTCAGGGACTGCACTCTACATAAACGTTATCAAAAGTACCAGGTTTATAATTAAATACGCCAGACGCGTTTCTACATTAGAGTCAAATAAAGGCAACAGTGGTATACCGCTGTTCGAAAGTCATAAATCGATTGAAAAAAAAACTCCGGGTTACCAATTAAAACTGAGGGAAACGCATCAAATATAAGAGGAGAACAACGACACAACAAAAACACAACATTAAAATGTAACACACACACACACACACACACACACACACACACAGAAATAAACTATAATATTACAATGACCATTTTCCTGATTTGGTACAGGACATTTTAAGAAACAAATGGTGGGTTAAACTTGGTTTTGTGGCATACCAAACATCCCGCTTTATGGCAATGCTAAATATAACAATAAAATGACAACATTACATGACAGGACTACAATAAAAATAAATGGGAGAACATATAGAACAGAGAGACACACGAATAATAGCTTACAAAAGGTATCAGGTTTAAAATTTAATACGCCAGACGTGCGTTACGTCCACTCAAAACTAACCAGTGACGCTCAAACGAAAAAAAAGTTTGAAAGCTAAAACAAGTACAAAGTTGAAGAGCACTGAGGACCTATAGTTCCAAAAAGTTGTGCCAAATGCGGCTAGGTTTTTCTGCCTGGGATAAGAACATCCTTTTTATTTAGAATAATTTATACTTTTGCAAACAGTAAATTTTATAAAATGACTACCGGTATATAATAGATATACATGATAAACAATAACGCATAACAATAAGTTCTCTAATACGTATATGGGCGTTTTCAATTAAAGTGCGATTTTCAGAACTAAATGGAAAAATCAACTTGTCTAACATTTTATTTCAAGAGTTTTTTTTTACTGTTTGTAAATGAAAAATGTAATTTTAAATATTCTTCAAAATGAATTTGCTTCTTATTATTTATATATTATACTGTTTCGTAGTGGACATTTGCTATTAAACGCACATCTTACGGCATTATAATGTTCCCTATTGACGTTCTAGTTTTTTTTATTTTATATACTGATAAGATCACATTTTTTTCTGAATTGGGCAACCATTTTTTATCGCTAAAAATTAGATAGTACTTCACAATTGAAGGTTCGACTCATGTTACGTAGTGGACATTTTGATGAGTTTCGTGCTTGACAAAAACCGTTTCGTAGTGGACAAAATGTTTCGTAGTGAACATCAACCCTATTTTATGTTTATAAAAAATATATTGAAAATGACATTAACCCTTGTTATTTTTTTTTTTGCACGAATATAATTGATAAAAGAGTAAAAAAAAAAACGACTGCATGGTAGTGGTAGTGTCCACTACGAAACGTTTTCTTCAAAATTTGTTTCGAAGTTAACCGTTACGTAGCGGACATATTCACAAGTTTTATTTGTTTTTCCACAATCCCTATATTGCAACAGTAACAAAAACGATTTTTTACATCATAGTACAGGCTGTACACTGATATTTTTTTTTTTATACTTTTAAAACCAGATACTGAAGGAGATTTGATCCGTTTCTTAGTGGACATCAGAAAAAAAATGGTATCACACTGGTTCATTTGATGTGCTTAATTTTTGTTTGCCTACAATTTAACTGCCGTTATAAAACCACCACTTCTTTGTAAGACCCTAATTTGTATATCCAGTCAATTTCTTCCAAACATTGATTATTTATATATGTTTATTCGCAAAATTTAATGACTTCGTTTCATAGTGGACATTTTGTCAGGAACACAACTGCTAAAATTAAAAATGCACTTTTCAAAAACTGTTTATTAAATTAAGTTGGCTCTAAACATACGTTTGAATAATTATAGAATTTATATTAAAAGGACATTTATTTCTACCTTTTTTTTACAATATTTTAAAGTATGAATGTTGAATTGGAGATCTTGGGACATGACATGTTGGTTATTTTGAACCATTCAGGAATCAATATCTTATTAATCCCTCTAAAAATCATATCTTTCTTTGCTTAACAATGGTAAATCCAATTAAATGTACTGACTGCACAAAAAAGTACTTGTAAAGATAAAAAAAAAACCTTTTTTTTTTAAGTCGCTGGGAAAAGAAATCTCCTTTTTATGAAAAACGCCCACATATTGCCGGGCCAACTGGTTTGTGTACTTATATGAAGCAGACTTCATATAATACATGTAATATCTGATTAAAGAAAAACAAGAAGGTGTCCCAAGTACACGGATGCCCCATACGCATTATCATTTTCTATGTTTAGTGGACAGTGCACATAAGATAAAATCTCTACTTTGGCATTAAAATTAGAAAGATCATATCATAGGGAACATGTTTTGAAAAAACTTTTAGGAATTTTGGTCCTCAATGCTCTTCAAATTCGTACTTTATTTGGCCTTTTTAACTTTTTTGAATTCGAGCGTCACTGATGAGTCTTTTGTAGACGAAACGCGCAGTTGGTGTATACTAAATTTAGTCCTGGTATCTATGATGAGTTTATTTTCAAGTTGATCGGACTTCCTCGACTACCTCGACCAAAAACTTTAACTAAAACTTTAACCTGAAACGGGACAGACGGACGGACGGACGGACGAACGGACGAACAAACAGACGAAGGCACAGACCAGAAAACATAATGCCTATAAATGGGGCATAAAAAAGAAAAATCCACTAGCAAAGGTCATTAAACTCAATTTTCAAATTCAAGTAAATTTTTTTAAAGACTTAATTTTAGGAGCATGGTTTTTACATATTACTTAATGTCTCAAGTAAATCACTGATAAGTGTGTCCCAATTTCAATTCCTTTAATTTCTAATTAGTAACCACAGGATACTGATTTTTTTTTTATTGTTGAACAAGTTGACTACTAGTTTTTAGTAATATATTTAAGTTTTTTCAATGTATTAGTCCCATATTTTCATTATGTTTGATATAGTTGAATATAAAAATAATGAGATGTCGTATGATTGCCAATTAAGCAATTATCCACTAAAGTTCAAATGAAGTTAATGTAGGTCATTATATAGACCTCTATTTTCACCCAAATCATTCTTAAAAACACTGTTTTCTACCACCTTTTCTATATAACAAGAACTTAATTCGTTATCAAAGTTGAAAACTTGTGTAAGGTTAACCAGTAGAGAAAATGGTATTATAACTACCTAAATGATTGTTTAAACTATTTTACAGCGATGCTCTGTATAAAAGAAGACTGACATAAAATCTAACAGTCCGGAGAGGGCCTTTTAACTTACTGGTATCCATCAAAAGATTAGTGTGCTCCAGTGCAAGTTGTTGCCAGTTTTCACTGTAGTTGTAGCTGAAAAAAACACTAGATCTTAGTTAGGTAATAGTTTCTGTCATTGAAAGAATATCTACTGAATGTTTTATGGAATAATGCAAATATGACGATCATATGCATGAAAAGTGAAGCTATTTTCTTTCATGCAGCAATGCGTAATACCATTAATTTCAACTCCAAAAACAAACAAACAAACAAACAAACAAATGTACATCCATGCGAGAGACCATATAAAATCATGCCAAACTGAAAGGTCATCAGTGTTGCAACTAATTTATCTGTTGTCTTTCATGATTAGTAAATTTTAAAGATTTCTTTTATTCATACTGTTGTTCGTAGTTTGTTTGTCTCCATCGTCAGTAAAATCATGTATATATCAATATTTTGGTTTGTTCATATGCAAATTCTGATGTTTTAATTTTCACCTATATTGGGACATATTTGATAAGTGCCCGACTTTCACTTTTTGAAGGGAGGGAATTTGACATATTTGCATTCGACAGAAATATTACGACTGAGACAAAGTCAGACAAAGGGTCATAAAAGAGGGACAAAAGATACAAAAGGGACAGTCAAACTCATAAATCTTAAGCTAGGATTGTCGCGTAACCAACTCTAATGACTTGTTCATAGCATAATACCAGATGTTTGCCGTCTTAATTTTACGTTTGGCAAACTCTTAAAAAAAAAGCATGGTAGTTCACAAAGTTTATATAAAATTTAGGATTAAGTTTGTTTATTAATATAACATGCAAAGTTATTCTAAAAAGCTCCTCTCATGCTAATCACCTGATTTACAATTTTTTATCAGAGTCGTGCACCCCCTTAAGCAAATGTAATGACCCGTCACTGTTGATACTTTCATATGCACGTTTTAGTCTTCTTCACCAACAACGATAAAAACGTTTTTTTTTTTTTTTGTTCACTGATTTAAATTCAATGGAAGATGTGTATACCTGCACATCGTAAAAGTGAAGTCTATGTTCTTCAACACACGTGGATACTTTGAATAACATGATTTTCAAACATGATATGCCATTTATATTATGATTTTTTTTTTAAATATTTTGCATACACTTAATATTAAGTAAAAACGAAATATAACAAAAATATCGAGTTGTCCCAGCGATACGCTTATCGTTGTGCTTGATCTTATAATTTCATAGACAAAATGAGCCAGCTTTAAAAAATCTTGCTGCAGAGCTAAATTTTGGAACACGTTGAATTGGATCCTCACAAAGCTCCATTATAAAGTTTGATATATTTTTCTAAAAAAAAAAATATGCAATCAATATTGACACTTTTTAAGACACCCTATGTTGAGCAATAAATTGTTCAATTAACAGCTTATTCAGCATCTTAAAATCCTATATTATTATGATTAATAAATTCTTTATTTATAAGTGTTTATAAAACAGTTATTACATGGTTTTGTGTTTTAAGAGATATTCATCCCTGTGCACATCGAGTTTTCTGTGCTATTTTTTTTTAATCTTTTCTATCTCTATCATATGCAGAGTCACTTTTTTTTATTGTTCTAGTGTCACTGAAAATCCCACTGTATTGACACATTACGATTTCCAACAAGAATTCTGGTATCTATGATGACAATTTCAACTTTTAGATTGTCAACTTTTTATTATTGCTATATGACATAAACTCTGTTCTATTGTATGGTGTTCACTATACTCATTTTATATATTTTGCATTTTCCAACTATACGAACTTCATTACCAGGGATGCGCGTTTTTCACAATCAGAAAAAAAAGATACATGTGCTTTAATATTTAAAGTTATTGTTTATACATATATATTCTCTGTAACTATGTAGTTTGTAGTTGATGGGAAATAAAATTCATTCAATCATTCATAAAAGACAAAATTAGACACAACACAAGCTTTAAAGTAACAATCACTTAAGGGTTATTGGTTGACCGAAAGGATATGTCTTTGTTTCAACTCTCTAGCGTAATATTCCCAACTTTAGTACTTTTGACACCAGGATAGTCGTCTAACTATTTTAGAATTCATGGACTATTACATGTATTGCACGAAGCTCAGTTTAATGCTATACATAATGAATGCGCACGTGTTTTTATGAAATAAAATGGTTAAAGCATTTTGCATACTTTACATTATGACACTCAGTAACTTTTAAGATATACCAAACACGTAATTGTTTACGCCAGACCCGCGTCTTTTTTATATAGGACTCACCAGTGACGTTCGAATAAAAATGGTCATTACAACTGTCTATTTTCATTGGAATCACGTATTGTTCTTCCGTCAGGCATCAAAATAAAATAATTAATGTTTAATTCCTCTGTAGAAAAAAGGCAAAATGATACCCGAGGTTTTTCAAACGCGCATTGACTATGGGTGAATCCTAAGTAAAAATGATCATTCATTCATATTTATGTGAAGAGATGAAACTCATTAGGCGTAGCTTGCTTCAAACACTGTTTAACATTTTCAATCTTTTTCATACCTAGTAAAAATAATATTATTAAAAAAGTAACAATAGAAACGTTTTAGATCAAATTAAATCTGCATTCATATAAATGTTCCACTTTCCCATATTAACTTCTTTAACCGCTTAAAATGTGCCACTTTTACTATGGAGTTTCGCAAGAAAAAATATATATCCTAGAATGGGAAGTTCATATGAACTTTAATTTTTTGAATGTTCAAATCATAGGGCTGTGCGAAATATTTCAACATGCATACATGTACATGCCTTAAACTTTTAAGAGTTAAAACTTATACTTAAATTCTATGCTACCTCTCTTTTCACTATGTGTCTTCCTCATAATTCAATTTCGCCGCTATCCTTGTGTATTGATATTTGTAACATTTCCAAGTTATCATTTAACGAAAAACAAAATATCTTTGAATATTATGTATAATCCCCGCAAAAATCCATTTGTTTGTGAAACAGCTGTATTTACAAAGTGCAATATAGGAAGACACTGTCATTCAAAATGATGATCTTTTAATATCTTGATCCAGATAACAAAATTTATACAACATAAAATAACCAATTTATGTAATTTTGATAATGCTTTTCACATTTTGCCTGTCGGTTTAACGATATAGCAAAATTTATACAAAAAAAGTATTTGTACCACTATTATACGTAACTGTAATATGAGTCATACAGTGTTTTATCACTTATATTGTTGTTATTGCAATTCCCTACACAGCCAAATGTATCGAACTAAGGAATTTCTGGACATACTCGATGCGCCAATGCGTTTAAGGTGTTTCTTTTATAACTTTCAACCTTTTTGTGCCTATCTAAAATCCAATGAGATCGTCATTGTGGATCAACGTTTTATATGAAATAATATTAGAAGAAAAAACATATCTTTGTGTTATATGTCATAACTAAGTCTGAAGTAAAACCTGTACTTATTTTGAGTTTTTTGTGCATATCAGAAATCCTAGGTGAGTGTAACCTTTGACATCAGTAAATGATTACAAATAAGCCCTTTACGAGAGATGCAACACATTCTGCTGAAATGATATGAGGAGGTTATACGCCATACTTAACATAATCAAATATAATATAATACATTCTTGCGGTTCGTCCTATCAGTTTCATTACCCTCACTCCATTAAGCATACATTGTGTATTTATGCATGTACAAGATGCATATCATTCGTAGTTTTATGGTCATTTTTTACTTTTGTAATGGTGATTACACATGTATTTGAAACGTGATGATTTAAATCTAATCTCGCCGGAAACATTCCATACAGCAGAGCAAATCAAAAGGGCCCCGACATTACAACATTACATCGAACAGGTTTTAGTTAAACCCTAAAACAAATTAGTTGGACTTATTTTTTGGGGTATTTTTTACTTTTCTCATTCGATCGTCAGTGGTGGGTTTGTTTGATAACGAAACGCGCGTCTAATGAACAAAATTTTACTCCTGGTTTCTTTGATGATTATTTGACCATCATTCTTTTGAACAAGATTTTATAGGAATGTGTTGAATTTATTTATTAAAGGTACAATGCTTATAATTTGATACGCCAGACGCGCCTTTCGTCAACATAAGACCCAACAGTGACGTTCAGATCAAACATCTTGAAGTGTTGAAACATATTTATACATCAGAGTTATATCTCTTAGAGTACTCTGTAGCAGTTCCTCCTTTTTGTAAAGTTCTATTCGTTTTTTTTTTACATCATCAGATTCAACATCTGCTATATCAATTGTTATTGATTATTTTTATGACCTCATTCTTTTAGCGTTTTCCATAACATAACAAAATGACACTAAACGACATGCCTTAATTTTGCTTACGATAAAATAATGTTATAATTATACTTATAATTGATTAAAATATTTCTTTTTGCCTTTAAATGCGTTATTAAAAGTAATCCTGTTTCGACCTTTATATAATTTTGTTAGTGTCTTTTCTCTAATTATCGAGGTGACCTTCTGCTGTTGTCTTTTCTATGTTCGGGTTGTTGTCTCTTTGGCACATTCCCAATTTTCCATTCTCAATTTTACTAAATTTTACAATTATGTTCTTCTATTTATTTATGTTGTAGTACTGTAATGTTGTGTTGTCATTTTAATGTTATATTTGACATGGCAACAAAAGAGGGAGGTTTGACATGCCATAAAAAATGTCCTGTACCAAGTCAGGAATATGGCCATTGTTATATTATATAGTTCGTTTCTGTGTGTGTTACATTTTAACGTTGTGTTTCCGTTGAGTCGTTTGTTTTCTCTTATTTTTGAGTGTGAATTCACATTACTATAAGACGTGTCACGGTACTAATCTATCCCAAATTCATGTATTTGGTTTTGATGTTATATTTGTTATTCTCATAGGATTTTGTCTAATGCTTAGTCCGTTTCTCTGTGTGTGTGTGTGTGTGTGTGTGTGTTACATTTTTATGTTGTGTCGTTGTTCTCTTATATTTAATGCGTTTCCCGCAGTTTCAGTTTGTTACCCCGATTTTGTTTTTATCCATGGATTTATGAGTTTTGAACAGCGGTATGCTACTGTTGCCTTTATTTACCAATGCAAACATTTACTTCATATTCTACTAATTATTACGCATATGTATATGAGGTTTTTTTCTCTTTCAAATTCGTACTATGTGTATTTCATAGATTATGATTCAAAGATTGTGCCGACATTTTCGACTTACAGATTGTGTTATTACTTTATGTAGTATAACATTACATTTTTAACCAATATTATCAATATATATCTCCCAGTCCTCACAAGTCGTCGGTTAATTTATTTTGAAGTATTGAGTTTAAAGTTTTGAGGAGCAGAGTGAAAAACTTAAGGTAAATGTATCGACAAACATTAGTATGTATAAACCCAGATGTGCTTTGTGTACAGCCAACTTCGCATTTTATATGTTATGTCTTTTGTATAAATACAAAATTTGGACCAAGGTGACAAAGTCCTTTATTTCTCTTATTGACTGCCCATCACTTAAAACAAATTAGATAGATGTATGTCTTTGCGAGATACTAAACGTTAGTTTTTGAGTAATAAAAATGATAATTGTTAGTTTATTTGTTTTTATACATACATATATATGTATGTAATTGCGAAAGCAAATTTACAGATCTAACATTGTTGGGTTGATGTTTAGACGAGTTGTATATATATATATATGAGTCTGAAAGATTGTGTAACAATACCGATAAATAGATGGAAAACAAAACACTAAAAAGTGTTGAATATCATTGCACAAAGATGGAAAAACTGAACAGATGATATAAATTATACAATAATTGCAAATATTTCGGCTCAACAAATGGCCTTCTTCGGTGACAAACGTTGTAAACATAGATCACTAATAATACAGGTAAGTTTTGGTCGATTGATTTTAATCCAAAATCCTGAATATAATAATATAAACACTGTGAATTTAATTATTTCTTTCTATTGATTCCATCCCGATTTTCTCTTTGCCTATTTTGCCATGTACAATCCTGTTCGATCACAAGGATCTTCATGTGATCAAAATCTTTCAGATTGTGATCTGGTAACCTGAAATGTTGGATGACAGGAATATACGGTTTTTTTGTGAGGTCACTCCTGTGGCCATTGAGGCGTTTGTGAAATGGCTGCATAGATTCACCAACATATTGGAGACCACATCTAGGACACTCAAGAACGTAAATCACGTTTGAGCTTTTGCAGTTGAGAAAATCGGGAGAAGTTTTGGATAAAAACACTGGGTGTCCTCCATCCAAATGGAATCAATAGAAAGAAATAATTAAATTTACAGTCTAGTGTTTATATTATTATATTCAGGATTTTGGATTAAAATCAATCGACCAAAACTTACCTGTATTATTAGTGATCTATGTCTACACCTTATACATTATATATCATTATTGTTAAAACGTTTGTCACCGAAGAAGGCCATTTGTTGAGCCGAAATATTTGCAATTATTGTATAATTTGTATTATCTGTTCAGTTTTTCCATCTTTGTGCAATGATATTCAACACTGTTTTGTTTTCCATCTATTTATCGGTATTGTTACACAATCTTTCAGACTCATATAATTTTTCCTGTTTGTGTAGTATTGTCAATTTTGATGATCCAATACCTATTAAGTTTACTGGTTGGTAGATTCTTATAGACTCTCTCTCTCTCTCTCTCTCTCTCTCTCTCTCTCTCTCTCTCTCTCTCTCTCTCTCTCTCTCTCTCTCTCTCTCTCTCTCTCTCTCTCTCTCTCTCTCTCTCTCTCTCTCTCTCTCTCTCTCTCTCTCTCTCTCTCTCTCTCTCTCTCTCTCTCTCTCTCTCTCTCTCTCTCTCTCTCTCTCTCTCTCTCTCTCTCTCTCTCTCTCTCTCTCTCTCTCTCTCTCTCTCTATATATATATATATATTGTGTTTGTTTGTTTGTTTGTTTATTTTCCTTTATCTTGGTTGGAGAATAGACTAAAAATACAATAGTAAACATTAGGAAAATGTCAAATTTTATCAATGTTTCTTGAAAAGCTACTGTTTGATTCCAGTGTTTTAGGATTAAAGGAACACGACGACAAGCCAGGAGACAAAACCTCATCTTCTGAGCGTAACATTTATGTTGTCAATAAACAAAAATGAAGCATTTGAATGATGCAAGTTTCAATTAATTTTTTTTTAATCCGAGAGGTGTCTTCGTTAAACATAATATTAATATCTTGCTTTATATTTTACCAGTATAGAACAAATCTATGACCGTTTTTGAATTCTTCGTTGATAAAAAAAAAGGGGGGGACAAAAAGAAACCAAGTAGAAGATAAAAATACCATTGACCTAAACTAAAAGCCATGAAAGGTATTAGTGATTGCAAGTGCCCCGCAAGGATAAAAAGTTCCTGCTTCAAATATGGCACCCGACGTGTTTCTCATATCCGCTGAATCAGTTGCGTTTGAGGGAACAGAACAGGGTTTCACCGGGTTCCTCCAACATAAAAACAAACAAGCAGCCGATAAAGCCAAACTTGCTGGACGCGTCGTAAAACAACAACAATCAATCAATCTTAATGTCATTAGTTATTTAGGTATCACAGGTTTTGTTTAATGTTGAAAAGTTTAAAATACGTGTCATTAACATCTTGCCCGACTTATTGTCTTTGTAGTTGTTTTTGGTGTAAAATGTATAATTATATGTGTTAGGATTTATTGCGCATCTATATTTTATAAGCATTTCTAACCAGTATAGGTTTTTCGCAAACGTGATTTATAATTGACTTGTTTAGGTGGTACCCAACAACTTCCTTAATTTTGCTCGTTTAATTTTCATAAAATTTTGACAAAGTATTTACTTTGACTCTTTGGCCAAAATAAAAAAAATTTCATATAATTTGAACCAACCATTTTATCAGAAAAATTACACTGGTTATATAGCAGTTTGACAAACACTAATTTTGATCATTGAGAAGCTTCATATTCCCTTAACAATGCAATGTGATTAAAACGTTTAGCTGATTTTACAGAGTAATCTCCCTGTAGTGTTAGGTACCAACTTAAATGCACTAAACTCTTATTCCAACGCAATAACAAATCAGATTTTGATATCAATAAATATACTTACTGAATTTCATCCACGTATAAATAAAAATAGAAATACAATATCGTGAATTAAAGTTGAATTTAAGACGTTTTACACAAATTCAGTCACGTATATATATAAATTTACGTGTTTCAACTGGGGATTACAGATATTGGTTACACAAGATACTTTAAAAATGTTCCCGTGCTAATCTTCCGGAGCTTTGTGAGGAAGTATCAAATCTATTTAATAATGAAACTTTGGATAATTTAGACATACATTTTTAGATTCTGAATTCACAGAGGACGATATTGTAAAAGCGATAACGAAACTGAAATCTGGGAAATGTGCGGGAAATGATAACATTGTTGGCGAAATGTTCAGTGCCAGTCCGGTATTTTTTGCACCAATTTTAAAAAACATTATTTAATTAGAATGAAATTCAAAACAGTGTGGTTGTGGCCATTGATTGACACATTAAATTCATCCATTGACTGGGACAATTTACGTGAACGTGTGTCTGTAACGACCACTGTTCACGACGTACCTACGATAGACATTTAAACTGTGGGGTCACCAAAGGTTTCTTAACGCCTTTAATTATAAAATAATTCGAAAAATTAATCAGGAATAACCTTTATGTTTTGATTTATACAATTGATATAAATCAAAACATCGTGTTATTCCTGATTAATTTTTCGAATTACTTTATTAAGTGTTGAGGACCTTTGGTGACCCCATAGTTTAAGTGTCTTTAAAAAGTACATAGTGAGCAGTGGTCGTTACATACAAACGTTCACCTAAATTATCCCAGTCAATGGATGAATTTAATGTGTCAATCAATGGCCACAGCCACACTGTTTTGAATTTCATTCTATATATTCGACAGTGGAATATATCCTGATTTTTGGACTGAGTGTATCGTCATTCCCGTACCGAAAAGCGGCGATTTATCTGATCCCAACAATCATAGACCTATCGTGCTTGTGAGTGTCCTATCAAAACTTTTTACAAGTATACTTACTGACCGGTTACTATCTTGGTGCGAGGAAGAGGAGAAACTAATAGACACTCAGTTTGGGTTTAGGCCAGGCAAATCTACCATAGATGCAATATTTGTTCTCCACGGTATTATATCCACTGTGTCTAAACCACACCGGCAAAATTTGCTCGGACTCGATGGTATCTAACATCCGGCACAATGACGGAACACCAATAGACAAAAGAAAGGTAGGTTTCTCCTTATTTTTTTATTTTTTTTATGATATCGAAGAATATATATACATATACAACTATTTTCTATTGTGAGATGCAATATTTTCTACAACCGTTCTATATTAACGGAGAAATAAGTCAAAATGCATGTCAAAATGACGAATTGAGTGAACCTTGCCTCGAAATTGTTTAATTTCTCGTTAAATTGTTCACATTGTACGGAAAGAAAGGTACGGGAAGATAGATATTGACACGGAGATTGCAAATTTAGTTATTATGAGCATCTCCATAATTGTATCTCTGTGTATGGAACGAAAGAAATGGGTCATGTCAAAATGGAACTGGCCGGTTTCGTCAATGTATACAACCCGGTTTCGTCATAGATTTCAAAATGCATAACCCTGTTTGGTCAAATAAAAAAAATCATAATCGCATTACATTATAATTGATTATTTAACTTCAGCGTTCAAAAGGAGTTTTGTGGGTCGTTGGAAAACAAGTTCGTTCACCAAACAACGGCTTATTATTTATATGAGTCCCAGATTCAAATAAATAATAAGCAAAAACTTGAATTCCTACTCTCATAGAACACAAATATTTTAATTTTCTTTGCATTCCGAAATTTTTTAACAGCATATTGAGATTAAAGCTCTCTAAATATGCGTTTCTATATGAGTTATGGGAAAATATGTTGAACATGTTGAAACTTGAAATTAAAGTTTACGGTCTTAAAAATCGAAACACACGATTGATATGTGATTTTCTCGCACAAAAGGATAGACACCTTTATAAGTAATCTAATCATTCTATGTATGTAATCTTTTCTACAATCGTTAAAAATAAACGTTGATAATAAGACAACTGTATACATGCATGCATAATCGACATAGAAAATGAATGTAGGATTACAACTACCATGCATTAAAATAATTTTTGTTATCCCTTATTGTAACTATACTGCTATGTACAAATTAGTATAATAGTCTCAGGTCATCGACAAAATTCAATAATAATTATTTTGTTAACATTACTAAAAAAAACGAGTCTGTACTGTCGCCGTTGTGTTATGATGATCGTACACTGACGTTGGTTATCGGACGAGTTAAGGTTTTTTCATTATTTTTTATTATTTGTACTTTTGTTGTACTGTTTGTGTCAGCGACAACACTTTGACTCAGTCCATTCCCGAATCACACGTTTGTAATTCCATGGTTGTCTTTGGTTGCTTTATACCATATGCGTTTTGAACATAAAATAGGCAGGTAGTTTTCTTGTTTGAATTGTTTTACATTTATAATTTAGGGCCCTGTTATAGCTTGCTTTCATGCAGTTTGCGTGTTTTTCTTATTGTTTAAGGCATACGCTGACCTAAACTTGATTAATTTAACATAATTTTTGTGTCTAAAAGAAAGTTGTCTCATTGTCAATGTTTATGGGATAAGTGGTTACCGTCACTTCTTCTTAACAAGACCTAGATATAAATGACGGTCATGTTTTGCAAACCAACTTTTATTCACATTGAAAATACAAAACTGTCAGATATTGTTTTCGAAAGTTATCTTGAAGTTTCAATTGAATTTGAACTACAAAAAATGAATTTGAACTGTGAAAATAATGTGAAAAACATGCCTATGAAAATAAATGTGCCTACCAGAAACGGGGAGAAAGTTACAAATCTCACTGCTATGTTATGGATGCTTAAGTGTGAAAACTCGCTTTAGTGCGCAAGTAACACAGTATATATACATGTAGTACCAGAAAATCTGACAGGACGACTCATGCATGATTAATTTGTGCAGAACAGTATAGACTATAGTCGGTTTGGGACTGTTCGTCAATGATTGAATGCATAAATGTATTAATAATTGATAGTAAATATTGTAAACTAAGTGTATATAATATAGTATAGTAAATTAAAATTATGGCACAATCAAAACACATCCTTTTATTTTTTATCTTTACATACTACTATTATAAACAAAGAAAATATAATAATGTTACAAAATAATTAGATACCAGTGTTTGCTATTCAGTCTTTATATTCCATTTAAAATTAGTTTGAAGTTGAGTGAAATAAGGGATACGCCTTTCATTAGGAAAATGTGTATTATCATAATTAACTATGTCCAAAAGTGCCCGTTTAAAATAGATATTAACACGCCAAGTTTACTTTACAATAATTATATATTTAAATTCTCGAAAGACAATGTTCAGATCCGTGCCAAAGTTTCTTTTCATAAATTGTTTGTTAAAAAAACCCCAAAAAAACGGGTGATATATATAGACGAAACCGGGTGATTGTGTAGTAACAACATTGACGAAACCGGTTTATTTTAATTTGACATGACCCTTTTCTTTTGTTCCATACACAGAAATACAATTATTGAGATGCTCATAATAACTAAATTTGCAATCTCCGTGTCAATATCTATCTTCCCGTACCTTTCTTTCCGTACAATGTGAACAATTTAACGAGAAATTAAACAATTTCGAGGCAAAGTTCACTCAATTCGTCATTTTGACATGCATTTTGACTTATTTCTCCGTTAATATAGAACGGTTGTAGAAAATATTGTATCTCACAATAGAAAATAGTTGTATATGTATATATATTCTTCGATATCATAAAAAAAAATAAAAAAATAAGGAGAAACCTACCTTTCTTTTGTCTATTGGTGTTCCGTCATTGTGCCGGATGTTAGATACCATCGAGTCCGAGCAAATTTTGCCGGTGTGGTTTAGACACAGTGATATCGCATGTTCTTCAGCAAAAAAATGAATTGATATTGCGCATTTGTGGACTTTCGTAAGGCGTTTGATAAACTCAGTAGAAGATTTCTTATATACAAATTATTACGAAATGGAGTAAGCACTAAATTTGTAGCTATGGTGAAATCTATATATTCGTCTGTGCAACTTCGTGTTAAATCTGGAGGTTTGCTGTTTGATTCATTTGAAAATCTGCTTGGTGTGAAACAAGGAGAACCGTTATCTCCTCTGTTATTTTTATTTTTCATAAACGATATAGTCAATGATTTGTCTATAATTGTTGCAACTGCTAGTGTCATAACTCTGAACGAATATTTGATATACCTAATTTTATTCGCAGACAATACCGTTTTGCTTGGGAAGTCACCTGATATTTTACAACAGTTACTTAATAAATTGTCAACATATTGTATAAAATGGAATATTGAAGTAAACACTGAAAAACCAAATTGATTGTATTTAGAAATGGCTGGCAGTGGGTTAAGAATATTTTTTTTCTATGACAACAACGAACTCCAAATAGTTGATTCATACCTTTACCTCGAAATATTACTGCATTCTAATGGCAAATTTCTACAAACAGAGAAACGTCTGGCTCAGCAAGGATCCAAGGCCTTATCAACACTAATGAATACTCTCAAAAGCGTTTACATTTCAACTGATTAATGTTGTATTTTATTTGACAGTATGGTTGGTTCCGTTCTTAGTTATGCATCAGAAATATGGGGCTTTCATAGTGCTCGTGATATTGAATTAATTTTAACCGTTTTTGTAGATTTCTTGTAAAGGTTGGTAAAAATGTATCTATTATTTTCTATGTGGTGAACTTGGGCATTTGCCTATGTATGTTTCAAGGCGTATTAGAATTTTAAAATATTGGTTTCATATTTTATTGAAAAAACCAAGTGTTTTTTACGATTTTACATGCTTCTGTAAAAATATGTTATTAATGGTAAACAAACTGGGTTTCTTATGTACGAGATTTATTGTTTAATCTTGGCCTTTACTTTTTGTGGATTTTACAGGATGTAACTAATGTAGTATTTGATATTGTTAAAAAAAACGTATTTCTGATCAATATTTACAAGAGTGGTCCACATCTTTATGTGACTGTGAAAAACTTTGCATGTATAGAAGAATCAAGACAGATTTTTGTCTTGAAAATTACCTAAATTTCTTTTGTGATGTTCGATTACTTACAAAACTACGTAGTGGGATACTTCAATTAAATATCGAAGTTGGTAGACATACCAATACGCCAAGAGAATTACGATTATGTCTTTGTTGTAATATGAACGTTGTTGAAGACGAATATCATTTTGTTTTAGTTTGTCCTGTATACAGACCTGTAAGGTCACATTATTTACCAAAATACTTTTGTTCTTGGCCAAATATTTATAAACTGGATCAATTGTTAAAAGATGTCAATAAAACTGTAACTATAAAATTATGTAATTATATTAAGGCAGCATGGAAAATGAGATGTCAAATTCTTACTTAACTTTGTATGATGTGTTGTTTTCTGCTGTTTAATATTGTGTCATATATGTAATATATGTTTTGATTGCCATAGCATGTAAATGCTTTTTGCAAATAAATAAATTCAACACAATTCAATTCAATGATTTTCCAAGCAATTAGGTTTTAGACGCCACCAGACATAAATGTATCATAAGATTGTTAAAAAAATATTTCAATGGTTGTTTGTTTTTTGAATTGATTAATCATAATCATACAACAAGATTGATTATCTATCGATAGGTCTTAAATTTTGAAATGTATTCTACTACAAAGCAAAACGAAACTTTGATGTGTTAATCAATACCACAACTTTTGTAAAACATCTACATTTAATTCAATTGATTTTGGCTTTTTCGTCGATAGTATGTGTGTTCTGATGGGCAGAAATACTGCCCTAGAGCCGTCTCTTCCAAAAAGTATGTATTGTAAGATGGTATGGGTAAGTGTTTTTGTCTGCACCAGATACACATTTCGTCAATCAATGTCTCTTCAGTGATGCTCGAGTTCAAAGCTTATTAAAAGGACGAAGAGCTATAAAGCAAAAAGGACAAAAAAATAATTTCAAAAAAATTTAACAGCAAATTTTAATAATTTTTCATGCCAGTACTTGATACTGGAATGGTGATACCCTCTGAGTCTATCAGTGCAGTAGCAGAGACATCGACAGAGTGTTAGTATGGACACGCACAGGTGAAATAAGTTGAAAGAATAAGCAAAAATAGAAATAGGGAGTATATGACCAAAACATGTTAATCATCACTAAATTGTATTGTATAAACTGGAAAGTAGATGACCAATTATATGTATAGTGTATTTTAGTACAATATTTTTTTCAACATTGATAAAAGCAAAACATTCACAATTCATTATCTACATTGTGACCCGACTTAAAAATATGTTCAAACATACAAACACTCAGTAATACATGCTGACATTATGAATGTAGAATTTTGCAATTGCTTTTTTTTTCTTCACAATACTATTCTCCAGATATTGGGTTTGAAAAATATTTGATACTATATACATGATATACCGTAAATTGGGTTATTTTGGTGGTAGTATTATTTTTGGTTTATTTCGTGCCTCCAATGAAAGTGCCGAAAAAAAATAATGTTTTTAAAATCACTTCCTTTAAGCGTCCAAGCCCGAGATACGGACTTATTTGCAATTGCTTTCGTCTCCGATTCCTCCATTTAGTTACATGTAAATTTGTCGTGTTTCTAGTTTGTGGAGGTCATTAATATGTTGTCAATAAACATAAACGGTTAATAAGGGCAAATGTAAATGAGCTTGCACACTTCTATTGTTCCAAAATTAAACACATCGATTGGGTGAAGCACCAAAATTACACACACCAAAATAAAACACATGGCCCTTTTGAGTGGGCAGCAAATTACCGTGGTATAAGTCTTGTCAGCAATCTAGGTAAACTATTCACTGCTATTTTGAATAGTAGATTATTAAAATGGGCATCAATGAACGATATTTTATCTGATGCACAATTTGGTTTCCGTAATGGTTACAGTACAGTAGATGCTGTGTTTTGTTTATATTCTGTCATACAAAATTCTTTTTGTAAAGGTAATAGATTATACTGTTGCTTTGTTGACTTTTTAAAAGCGTTTGATACAGTTGATCGTCTATGTTTGTGGTACAAGATTTCTAAATTAGGAATCAGAGGGAAATTGCTTAATATTTTAAAATCAATGTATAACAATGTAAGATCTTGTATTAGATTTGATGGATTTAATTCAAAATACTTTTCTAATAATCTTGGCTTAATGCAAGGGGAAGTTCTTTCCCCTATTTTATTTTCATTTTATGTCAATGACTTTGAGAATGAATTTATTAATAATGGTAACTGTGGACTTGAATTTCAGGACATAACACTTTTTTTATTAATGTATGCTGATGATATGATTTTGATGTCAGAATCAATCCAAGGCTTACAAAATATGTTAAATACTTTATCTGGTTATACTGAGAAATGGGGTCTTTCAGTTAACACCAAAAAAACAAAGATAGTAGTTTTTCGTAAAGGTGGGAAAATTAGTCTTACTGAGACATGGATTTATAATGGTAAACCATTAGATATTGTAGATCATTTTTGTTATCTGGGTGTGTTATTTCATTATAATTGTAAATTTTATATTACTCAAAACCACTGTGCTGAACAAGGCAGGAAAGCTATGTTTAGTATGAGGAAAAAGGCATTATCCTTATGCCTGAACACTGTTACTTCTATAAGTTTATTTGACACTTATGTATGTAGTATTTTAATGTATGGTTGTGAAGTTTGGGGTGTTCATAGAGCACCAAATGTAGAAAAAGTTCATTTGGACTATTGTAAAACATTACTAGGTGTCAAGAGATCCACTTCTAATGTAATGGTATATTATGAATTAGGAAGATTTCCATTGTTATATGAGCGAAATTTTAGGATGCTCAAATTATGGACTAAAATTCACGGTAGTGAAAATTGTATTATAAAGTCTTGTTACAAAGAACTAGTAGCAAATAGCAATAAATGTAAAAACTGGGCCACTTGTATTAAAACAATTTTATATGATCTTGGTATGAATTATTATTGGGACAACCAATGGGTACTTTGTTTGGATAGTTCATTTTTACAATTAACCAAACAACGAATATATGATCAAGCTAAACAAGAGTTGCATTTTACGCTTGAAACATCACCAAAGTGTAGATTATATAAGTTTATTGTGTCAAATGTAGAATTACAATTTTATTTACAAAAATGTATTCCTGTAATAGCTCGTAAATGGATAACGAGAATTCGCCTGTCCTCACATAATCTATGCATTGAAACTGGTCGTTTTTATGGAATAAGTATAAATAGTAGAATGTGTATTGTGTGTGATAAAAATGTAGTAGAGGATGAATTTCATTTTATTTTACAATGTACAAATTATAATGATATACGTAAAAAGTTTATCAAGAAATATTATTGGACTAGACCGTCAACTTATAAATTAGTACAATTGCTTTCTGTTGAAAACACTAAGGAACTCTGTAATTTAGGAAAGTACTTACTCTATGCATTTAAGTGCAGGAATAATATTTAAGATCTTTATGTTTATTATATGTAGTATGAAACTCACAAACTGTATAATATGTAACTGATATTTCTGACGTTTGTTATTTATGTGTATATTAACGCTATACAACTTGTAAACTGTATATTTATGCATATTATACTGATAAACTGTATTGTTTAAAGTAAATAAAGAATTGAATTGAGTGAAAACCGCCAAAATATCCCAACGCTAAAATTTCCAAATTTACGGTAGTAGCCGCAGGAAACACCAAATCATACGCATGCCAAGATGAAAGGGTCTTTAAACGATTGAAATAACTACATTTAAAACCACCTACTAATAAAATGTGATGAAATTACATATATTTCTATACAAAAAGCATCTACAACGAGTTATTTTGCTTACAAAAAACCAACCACATGTTCAAATGTTTTGACCATTAGAAATCAAAAAGGGGAAAGATACCAAAGGAACACTCAAACTCATAAGTCGTCAATAAACTAACAGCATTACGAATATCATTTAATTTATAGATGAACAGTTGAAGCAAATAACTTCTTGAAGGCTTAGTCTTTGAAAATCTTTATTTGTATATATATATATATATATATATATATATATAACAATCGATTAGTATCTCTTCCCACAACAATAGTCAAAGGGAGTTAATCCTAATAAAACAAGAACTAGTGTTGGAAAGAAACCGTGAATTGTCAATTATATGTACAAGTTATCAATACTTGGAATATGAGGGGGTCTATGAAGGTGTACTGTGCAAACCTGTCATAATAATTGGTTACGTCTTTATATCTTAGTATTATGACGTTCTTTAATTACAAAATATTCTGTTGTTTCGATGCTTCAATGTAAACATAAACAGAAATATAGATAAACAGACTAGCACTTATATTGAATAACGACCATTTTTTCTTAGTCTGTTTGATTTCATTTTACATATTGAAAAGACACATGTATCATAGATTTACCTGTATAAGAATATTGTTTTTTGGCTGGATCATTCAACGAAATATTTATTCCTTGTGCATTCCTGGCTTCACTCTTGAATGTCGACATTCCATACTTCATAATAATTACATTAGATGTATGTTTCATTATAATATTTTATTCTGATTGGCTAGCTGCACATCAGGTGTTATTCCGTAAGCAGTTGCATTGCTCAATACAACTTTTCATTCATGATAACACGTGCTCCAACAATAAAGTGCACAGGTGAATTAAATAATCAAATATATAAAATTCGTGTTTTCATGATCATAGCTAAAAAATGTAATTATAAGTATTAAATGCTTCTTTTTGTAACTTTATAGGGTTGTAAAAGCGTTGACCGTGCGTACATTTTTAGAATGAAGCGCTTCCGCACTTCATACAAAATGTACTTCGGTCAACGCTTTTACACCCCAATAAATTTACAAAAAGAAGCATTCAATTCTTAAATGAATGAACCACATATTAAAAATATACACAAACTTTTCAGCTCATTTTAAGTCGCCTATGAATCGAAGCCATAACCTCTAACACGATAATGTTAGCTACAGTAGTTAACTGATGTTCATTTCATAATCGATGGAGCAGAAATAGCAAATAATTAACAAACAAAATCGAGGAAATAGCATGATCTTCAAACGGAGGGAGACGGAATGCTTCGACCGGGTAAGAACATCCTGCAATACATGCATCATCCATCATACGCATCTACGTACACACTCACGTAATAAGTAAAATCACAATAACACTGAAGTTTGAGAAATTCAATACGGAAAGTCCCTAATCAAATAGCAAAACCAAAAGCTCAAACACATCAAACGAATAGATAACAACTATCATATTCCTGACTGGTTACAGGCATTTTCATATGTAGTAAATGAGTAAATGGTTGATTAAACCTGGTTTTATAGCTAGCTAAGCCAGTCATTTGTATGATAGTCGCATCAAATTCCATTATATTTACAACGATGTGTGAACAAATCAAGCGGAACTACCCGCCACCATCGAGCCCGCATCAAATTCCATTATATTTACAACGATGTGTGAACAGATCAAGCAGAAATACCCGCGACCATCGAGCCCGGGTAACATGTTAAAAACATGAGTAATTGCACCTGGAATATATATCTGTATTTGTTTGTGTAAGAAAAAAATATTTTAATCGCAGACAGCTGTAAAATGCAAAACTTCTTTACCATATGCTGATACTTATCCACCTTGGTCGGAGTATGGAATTCACTGTTAACCATATGTCTATACTTCCGTACAATGACGTTCATGTCGCATTGTTCTCGGTAACATCAAACCAAAATTTCAAGAAATTAGTAATTATGTCAGCATTTAACACTGTGTGGCGTGGTGTATTTTTTTTTTTTTTTTTTATCTTTTATGGATTATATCAAGATATCAGACATTAAATGCATGTCACCGCTATCAGTAACCGTTATTCTAAGAACCAGGTGAGCTGAAAATGTGGAATAAATTCAGCCAGCATATGATTTGAGGTAAGAAAAATCTCCCATGAATTCGTTTAATTTTTTAAGATATACAAAAGAATTATATTGGGGTTTATAATAAACAAACGGTAAATCGTTTAACAAATTGAGTTTTGTAGAAAGAAAATTTTGTAAACGAATACAAGTAAGGAGTTGGCGATGAAGGTATACATGTCTATAAAACTCAGCACGTTTTTCTTTGTTTGTCACTTCAAATCGCCGAGCACTGCACACCCGATTCCTTTCCTCCGGAAACTAAAGCTAATAAATAATTTTGTCAAAGTCCATTGTGCATTTCTTTGTGGCAGCTTGAATATGTATAAGGGAATTAAATAATAAAAAAAACTGGATTTTTTTTCTTGAAATCTTTATTATTTACATTAAAATTACAATTAATATCACTTAAAACTTTAAACATGTAAACAATAAATAACTAAAATTTTCAAAATGGCATTTGAAATACATTTTCTGACTTAAATTACATATATTGATTTATTTCTTCAAATGTCCTTAATTGTTATATTGTTATATTAGGATATGTTATGATTTCTTTAAAAAGACTCAAATTAACGGGTTAAGTTGACAGGACGTGAGTGTATGAGTTGTCTCCCGTTTTATACGAACTTCATAGTCAAAGATGCAAATTTGAGACAACACCCAATGATGAATCAAAAAGATCACAATAGTGTTAAAAGTATTAGATTTGAAAAATTTTCAAAACATGAAGGGTCAAATATAAGCTATATCTTATGCTGTAGAGTTTAGATCAATATTGGCAAGATTTTTTTCGGATTTGTGAATGAATTCTTGTTGCATCGTCTATCTGTCACTTACACACATTACGCAGAGATAAAAGCGCACTTTTTGCTAGTTCTTTATTGGGCATAAAAATGTATGTTCACCAGAAGGGAAGTAACTCAAACAAACAATTGGCATTTAATTACAGAGTCATTAACGGAATGAAAGAAACGAAGATACTTACAAGTATTTATATATAACTTGTAAAAACGATTCAAATATATGTAGACCTAAATTTTAAATAAAAAACCATCAACCAAGAATAAGACTAGTATGTTACTGTTTGTCACTGAGAAAATATTTGTTTGTTTGCTTTTTGAAGGGATGTAAATGACTCTTGGTGCACAAAATATCTGTTTCCGAGTATAAATTGAACACACGTATCTAAATTAGTCGTGCGTAGTACTACCACATTACCCATCGCAGTTTTTCGTTTAAATTTTCCTCCTCTAATTTAGTGGGAACTTCTAATATTGCACAAGTAACATTTGAAACATCACCTGAAAATAAATAAAATTCAGAAAATGTATTGGATAATTTACATAACGAACTTTTCTGAAATTGTCCGTTTTAAACTTATAAATAATTAAGAAACTAAAGTTAGAACGCCCTCAGTCAGAGTTGACCTTGGGTAGATTTGTCTTGTTTGTCATATACTAGTAGTTCTTTTACTAATTCGGTTCTTATACATCTTTGGCTTACAAATATTCGGCTTAGAGTTTTAATTCCAGAAAAAAGGACGCAGGAAATTTAAATTTTGCTTTAAATCTTATTTACAACAAATCTTTGTATTATATTCATGTTTATGCATACTTTTTATGTTTTAAATATGATGAGAAGATTTTTATGACTTACCTTCATTTCGATTATCTATATACAGTCATTTGATCATATTTTATATGACTTTCAAAATTGATAATATGGTAATGATTATACTTTGTTTAACTATACTTTATTTGGAATTTTTTGTTATTGAAGATTCCTTTCCATAAAACTTTATTGTGATAAAGAAGTTAACTCAATAATCATTTTCTTGAAAGGTTGTACACTTTCCCAAAGGAATTGAATTAAATTACGTATTTATGTGCTGCATTGTGGAGCAGCGACGAAAGGTACGTAATATATTTTGTGACCTGAATATACAATGATTTTTAGCTTGGTATGCCAGTTTTTAAATGTTTGTTTCCAAAAGATATAAAAAACATATACTATCATATAATTTTGTCAATTTGAAAATATAATATGTTTATAAAACATCATCCCAAACCCTAAATATATTAAGTGTCAAACAAAATAACAAACAAAATTACCAAAACATATGTATTAGAACCCAAAACCAAAATCACTCAAAAATAAATATGCAAATGAAAGATTTACGATATGATAAAAGATCAAAGGATTTCACATTTAATACTTACCGTGATCTTAAAAAAAGAATAAGTATTGATTTATTGCAACAATGTAAACAAACGTATTTTCATATAGCTTCAGACTGGAAACATTTGCTTTCGACGTGTAAACATCCAGATAAAATTATCGATACTTTAAGTAAAGTTATTTTAAAGTTTATTAATTTAGCACTGTAATTAAATCTATGAATTGTGTGTTAACCGCTATTAATAAGATTTTCTTGTCAATAGATTAAAACCAAACTAAATATTATTGCTATACACATATGAAAATTTACGGTCCTACATTCTGTCGATCCATATATCTTGGAATTGTACAATGCCATGTTTTCCTCCGAATGTTAATGCCGTATTTACACTTAATCCACTGGATGTTAGGATGTGTACTGATCGATATATAAGCCTTTGATATACGATCTTTTATTAGCTGTTACCGACTTTGAACAAGTTTTTAGTAACTACGAGTACTCTCAGATTTATTCTTTATGTCTTTTGTACATTTGTTAGTTATTTTGATTTTTATCGATTTTATGAGATAATATAAAAAAAAAAGAAGATGTGGTATGATTGCCAATGAGACAACTATCCACAAAAGACAAAAATGAAACAGACATTAACAACTAAAGGTGACCGTACCTGTTCAAACTTTTTTTACTTTTTTTGTCTTATTTTGTTATTTCAAAACTGCCCCAGGTTAGGCGACTTCAAACATGTTTAACCCCATGCACCAGATTGTATGCCTTTCCCAGGTCAGTAGCCTGTAATATCGTTGATGTGACCTTAAATTGGTTGCTAACCTCTACGTCACATGGTCTCTCAGTCTTGTAGAGAGATGTCTTATTGTCAATCATACCAATCTTTTTATTTTGATAAAAGAAGCACACGGTATTGGAAGTTTTTCTTTCTGACAAAAGAATATTTTTAAAATTTTATTTGTATTTTTGAAAAGTACAGGTCGAACTATAAACACTGGACACTTTTAATTTGCAAAACACTCATTTGCAAATCCGCTGCCGCCTCAAACAAGAGCTACAATATCATGTATATAACCAAAATGTGCGGAATTACATGGGATTCAATAATTTCATTGGTTTTATACTGTTACTTTCATATTTATTTTGCAATTTGAATTATAAAAACATGGGATTTTCAATATCCCATGGGACAGGGCAAAATCCCATGGGATTTACCATTATCCCATGGGATTTTGGTTAAATCCCATGGGATTTTTTTTGGTCCCATGGGATTATTGTAGTCCCATGGGATATTTGTTGTCCCATGGGACAAAAAAAATCCCATGGGACTATAATTATCCCATGGGATTTTTAATATCCCATGGGACAAAATAAAATCCTATGGGATTAAAATTATAAATACATATATATATAAATATAAAGTTATGTGTATGTTACAATGAATGCTGTTTGGTAGTAAAATGTTTTAAATGTATACGAGTTTTTTTTATATTTTTTATATATACATATATATAATTTTTTTTTAATTTTGTCACAAACATGTTTTTTATTTGTTTATATGACAATAAAGATTATTCTTATTTTGGAATGTATAATAATAATATTTTACAGTCAAAGAATAAAGTCCTTTCACTGAAACAAAATGATGAAATTTCTAAATAAATGAAAAAATATTGTTTTGAAATCTTTGTCTTGTTTATTCTATTATGAAAAATAGAACTGAAAAAATATTTCATATTCTGACTGAATAGTTCACTCTTTTCATGAGGTAAGATTTTCTTTGTTATAGGTTCATTGCAATACTTGTATAGGCAAACGATTTGAATTATAATATATAACTTTGTGGTGTACATAATAGTATGCTTATATTTGCAAATTTATAATATAAACACTTTTTGTTAAAGTTTTTGCTTTCTTTATTCACAACTTGCTATGTACAATTATTCAGTCCACTTTATAAGAGTGAAGTCAATAAATAATTTCATTCACTAGAATATTCCTGCAATTCTTAGACAAAACATTTTTTCAATCTGTTCTTCAAAGATCTTCCTCTGTACATCTTTATTGAATCGAGAGATTCAAATGAGAAGACAAAGCAAGTTTATTTGGACAACAACATTCTAATATCTTGTTCATTCGTTCCATCTTTCAATTGATAATTACATTGTTGTATTTATATGATCAAGTTCTTGTGCATCAATGATCGTGATGATATGACTCCTTTTTGTTTATAGTCATCATGTTGAAATTTCCTCTTTCAAATAAATGTAGGAAAAAACATGTTCCATTTCAAATTAATAAAAAAGTCGCACTATGGAGAAAAATATCAGCTTTAAGTTTTCCGTTCAGTATTGATCTGTGAATGATGACCATGAAAATCCAGATTTCTGACCTACAAATACACAAACTCAAAAATTATCAGTGAAGAGATCAATAAAATGGCTATTTTATCATGTTTATGATTAATATGATAAACTTTCATTTAAATATTCAAGTACTAAATTACAGAAATCGCTTAAATTTTATAATAGTTTAGTTAGAGTACAGCTTATTTAAAATTATAATAAAAAATATAGGCCACCGTTGAGTTAAATAAGATATTACATTTTTAATGCCAAAAAATGGCATTTTTGCACCAAAGGGAGATAATTTGGAGCTTTTTCAATGATATATGCATTTTAAGTCATCTGGGGCCAAACCGAATTGATTGTTTTGAATGATTTGGTGTACCATATGATAAAGATATAAATAAATTGAGTTATGAAAAAAAAATATTAAAACATTTTTCTGAAATTGTTATACCCTAGGGCCTCCTTAAATGTCATTTGATCTCTATTGGAGAAATGTCTTATTGGAAATCAGACTGCTAAGTGTTTCTTATTTTTATATCAACCCAGCCATATTATACCTGTCTAATATCAGGAGCTTGTACATAGTTCAGTGGTTGATGTTGGTTCATACCCGTCATTTTTATTTTTCATAATTTTTTGTTTTTATAAATTAGTCTGGTATATTTGACGTTTGAATTGATGCTCTGTTTCAAATTTGGTTAGTGTTGACTTTTATAGATTACTATAACATGTATAGGGTATGGGTTTTCTCATTACTTACAGGTCATCAATGGCCTCTAATAAGTAATTACAATGCTTACATCCACTAAATTGAACTCTGATGGATAGTTTTCTCTTTAATCATACCACATCTTATTTTAATAAATATTTAATTATTATTCAAGGACAAAATTTTTTATAAAAAATATAACAGTGGACTTACCATTTAGGCTTTGTTGACCTCTGTAAATCTTATTTTGTTGATAATTTCTTCTGTTTATAGTTTCCCCTTTATCTTTCATGTTCTTGCCCTACACATAAAAGGGTAAACATCATTTAATGACAAAAATAACTACTACATGTATTACATAATTAGTAGGCAACTGAAAATTTTGTCTTATTTGTATATAACATCAACTTACTCATCATTCTTGCTGTTCAATATCATGAATATTATCATTATTCTATGAATATGAGGTCACAGTAAAATTAACCTTGGCAGGCAGACATCTTTTTTTATTTGATACCTTGTAGTCATTCCATACAACAAGTAGACCTATGCTTAAAAAATTTAAGGCCAAAATTAAAAATATGTTTGTTTCCCCTCCCCCCACACGGGTCAAAAATAAGCGCCCGGGTCAAAAAATTATTTTCCACAAAAAAATCGAAATTATTTTTTTCCTGAAAATAATTTGTTTCCATTTTTGGAAAGTGCTTGAAAGCAGAAGGATTGATAATCTAAATAAATACACTCAAATTGAGCACAAACAACTGATAAGTGGCCTGGACTGGACAAGTCAAACCATTCATGTGACCATGCTATGACAATCACATCCAGTTAAAAAAAACTAGAGGCTCTCAAGAGCCTGTGTCGCTCACCTGTTAATGTGTTTACTGATGTCGGCCATCTTCGTTGGTAGGCGGGGTCATTAGACACTTTTTTTTTAAATAGATACCCTAGTATTATGATTGTAGCCAAGTTTGGTTAAATTTGGCCAAGTAGTTTTAGAAATGATTTTTATATATACAAGTTACAAAAATGACGAAAAGTTGTTCAATATTGACTATAAAGGGCAATAACTCCTTAAGGGGTCCTCTAACAATTTTGATCATGCTGACTTATTTGTAGATCTTACTTTGCTGAACATTATTGCTGTCTACAGTTTATCTCTATCTATAATAGTATTCAAGATAATAACCAAAAACTGCAAAATTACCTTAAAATCACCAATTTTAGGGCAGCAACCCAACAACAGGTTGTCCAATTCAACTGAAAATTTGTGAGGGGATATATCTTATTCTGATGGACATTTAAATCTTGAAAGATTTGCCCTAAATGTCTTAGTTTCAAAGATATAAAGCAAAACCTGCATTTTACCACTATGTTCTAATTTTAGCCATGTCGGCCATTTTGTTTGGTAGGCTGGGTCAGCGGACACATTTTTTAAACTACAAACCACAATGATAATTGTGGCCAAGTTTGGTTAAATTTGGCAAAGTAGTTTCAGAGAAGAAGATTTTTAAAAAAGTTACAAAAAATGATGAAAAGTTGTTAAAAATTGACTATAAAGGGCAATAACTCCTTAAGGGGTCGACTGACAATTTTGGTCATGTTGACTTATTTGTAGGTCTTACTTTGCTGAACATTATTGCTTTTACAGTTTATCTCTATCTATAATAGTATTCAAGATAATAACCAAAAACTGCAAAATTTCCTTAAAATAACCATTTCACAGGCAGCAACCCATCAACAGGTTGTCCGATTCGTCTGAAAATTTCAGGGCAGATAGATCTTGACCTGATCAACAATTTTACCCCCCATGTCAGATTTGCTCTAAATGCTTTGGTTTTTGAGTTAAGCCAAAAACTGCATTTTACCCCTATGTTCTATTTTTAGCCATGGCGGCCATCTTGGTTGGTTTGACAGGTCACGCCACACATTTTTTAAACTAGATACCGCAAGGATGATTGTGGCCAAGTTTGGTAGAATTTGGCCAAGTAGTTTCAGAGGAGAAGATTTTTGTAAAAGTTTACGGACGACGGACGCAGGACGACAGACGACGAACGCCAAGTGATGAGAAAAGCTCACTTGACCTTTCAGGTCAGGTGAGCTAAAAAAAACCTGCCTTCCTGGTCTGTTTACAAAGGGTAGACCCGGGGGAGGGGAAACAGACATTCTTTTAAATGTGGCCTGATAAAATGACAAAACCAAGAAAACTTATCATTGACCAAAGAACAATAAAATGCGGTCATGGTTTATATATGAATCTGCCATTCAGATATGCACACCTTACAATTGTTTCATATCTACCAAATATAATCTACCTGTAACTTTAAACATATGATAAACTGACAAAACAATGCAGTGTTTCATTGACCAATGAACCATGCATGAAAATGAGGTCAAGTTCATATAAAATATGACAGACAGCTAAGTGCATCTTACAATTATTTCATTCACTAAATAAAGGGGCCTTATTGCTTACAGTATCCGGAAAATAGACCAAACCACAAAAACTAAATATTTTCAAAGTTCCTTATACCCTGCCAATTTGTTATGGTTGTGCCTGTTCCAAGTCAGGATCCGATAATTCAGTGATTGTCGTTTGTTTATGTGTAACATATCTGTTTTTCAATTTTTTTGTACATAAATTAAAGCACAATACATTTGTACATGAAACACAAAGCTCATCACTGAGATAGTAGTCTCAGATAGAGGGAGGCGGGGTCAACCAAACTCCCCTATTCAATCTGAATGCAGGACAGAAAGTCACAGTCAAAAAGTCACACACTGTCACAGGACAAAAAGTCACAATTTAGTTTTGAGATTATTTTTCTTTGAACAAGAAAACACTCTTTTTGTATTTTTCTTGAAGTTTTATACATGAACATGATGTAGCAACTTTTAAATTAAAATTTATTAAAAACAAATAAATCAGTGCATTAGGTTTGCGCACATTACCATTACATTTGCACACAAAAATCATTACGTTTGTGTGCAGCTTTTGATTACATTTGCACGCATTTTTTAACATGTAAATATAAAAAAAAAGATATAGTATGATTGCCTTTTACAGCTGACTATGCGGTATGGGCTTTACCTCGGGCTTTGCTCATTGTTGAAGGCTGTTTGGTGACCTATGGTTGTTAATGTCTGTGTCATTTTGGTCTCTTGTGGACAGTTGTCTTATTGGCAATCATACCACATCTTCTTTTTTATATTATGAACAATTTCCTAAAATTTAAAATGAATATATGTAATAAAAAGAATATTTCAAAATCTTTTTTCATTTATATTCAATCAATTGTCAACAAATTGTTTGTGACTTTTTGTCCTATCAACTTTGTTACTTTATGCCTGAGTTTGACATGTGTTTGACTTTTTGTCCTGTGACTTTTTGTCGGAATGTCCTGTGACTTTCTGTTCGTTTACCTTCCATCTAAATCAGTGAACTGAATAATTGTTTTTTGCAGAAGTCCGGGGAGTGTTAAAAAATCACATGTGCAAGTTGAGAGTCAACACTTACACAGGGACTACACAATACTTTTTTCAGAATGTCAGCAAAAAAGAATCACTGGTGACAGGGGAGTGTAACCGATGAATTGATCCTGAATCAGATAAGATTTTCACGGTACGTCTAAACACCGCTCAGGAGGACCTCCTGGGTGCACACATGCAGGACATACAAAGTGCACTCATGGCAGACCCTATATAGTCGCCGTCGTATCTGCACACATGATGGATGTATATATTCGTTATAGATCGTCATACACTTCTCATTTTAGAGTTAAATTTGCAAGCAACCTCTTAAGATTTTAAAATAATAATGCTACTAAAAATATATTATTTCCCCCAATTTTCGCAATTTTTTCGCCATATAAAATATTTAGGCGACTGTGCTTTTAGTGAATATAAACGATTACGAGGCCTCACGAATAAATATAAATATGAAATATACTGGAACATCGATTAGCATAGATCGAGCAGCAGAGTAAACTTCCACATAAATCTCGAAGTTATTTACGCCGGATAATATAGACTGTGCTCCTGAATAAAGTTGTCAAATACATTAATTTGTGTTTTTTACTTCTACAAGAAATTTGATTCAAATGCTAATTACGCACCATTTGCTGAGCAGAGAATCATTCTAAGCCAGGAACCGTCTATACTAACTGATAACAGTAAGAATAGAACTTGAAGTCTCTGTAAAAAGGCAGTCAATCCTAACAGAACTGTATTAACTTAATGATACATGTACATCAAGTTCCAGCACCTCACCAAGCACCCTTGCCTTGCATACTGAGATGGCAAACTGGTGTGTGTCAGTATTTTAATATAAAACTGCGTAGGTTCATATCGTTTGATTCAACGTTTGTTTGGTTATTTTTTAAGGATCGTTGTAAAATTATATCTAAATCTTTGTTAAAATACGATTTTAAATTGTTCAATTCTTTCTATTTCATAATTTTGTCAAAGTCTACTTTTTAAAGTTTTAAATTTTACAGAAAAAATGAATATTCCATTTTGATTTGAAGAAAATCTTTTTGAACTGTCATGACATGGTGTTGCAAAGCTGATTACAGGTAACTATAACATACAGTAATTTTCCATTTCGACAGTGCGTGTATTCTCGGGTGTGTATAACGTATAGTTTTCTAGAGAACATCCTGTCTACGTGTAATACAGATTGATGACATTATACAACATTTCTTTGGTTAAATGTGATAAGGTATCTGTGTCCATTCCCTATTTCAACACCACTATTTTTTCGAAGAAAAAAAATCAAAAAAAAAATTATATGAAATTAAGAAGAAAAGTAGCAAATATAAACTTCAGTAATTGCGCATTGAGTAAACATAATTCCAATATTGCATGAACAAATCCGTGAGAAAACGTATATATACATGTATGAATAAAGATGAGTTTTAAAAGACCTATTGGCATTAATTCACACTAGGACCTAAGATAACTAGAACTAAGCAATGGTTGATCCAGAAATTTTCATAAGTGGGGACTCATTGACTGCCTTAGAGTGTTCACGTCCAGTCATGCTTCCGTGATTCCCTATATAATCTACCATTTGTTTCCAAAGATTTAGGAGGGGGGCTGGTACACACATATATATATAAATATACCTCTGCGGCGGAGCCAGCCATTTGAAAAGGAGGGGGGTCTCAACCCAGGACAAAAGGGGGAGGGGGTGGTTCCAACCATATGTCCCCATTCAAATGCATTGATCGTTCAAAAAAGGGGGAGGTTCCAACCCCCGAAACCCTCCCCCTGGATCCGCCACTGATACCTAGTATGCATATAATTAAGAACAGCTTTAAATATATGCATATAAAATAATGGTACGTTTAAAAACCGTTCAGGATCTCCTGGTTGCACACAGGACATTAAGTAACTTAGGACATATATATATAATAGTAAGAGTTCAGGGTATACATTCGATAACTAACATATTTTATAATTTTGTTATTTTTGTTTTGATAAAATCAGAGACATATAATACATGTATTGAGACATATATATATATGTGTGTCTCTGAAAAAATCAAACCATCTTTAAAGAAGTTATTTCAGTTTGAATCGACTGTCTTTTGCATTAGAATTCCAAAACGTTAATGTTATTTACAAATGCCAAAACCTGCAAGAAAGAAACATTTATATTCGGTGATTTTTACACTAAACGTTTTCGTAATTTGTTTTAAAAAATATTAAAAAGTACATGTACATCGTTTTTTAAGATTTGTATAGTAACTGGTTTAATTAAGTCCCCTTGATGAAATTTAAATTGCGAGACGCTAATTAATAAACTATGATCTATCTATCGGCATGCGTCGTTATTTGGGATACGTCACGGATGACCGATGATCATATTCAATACGATATACCAATCATCATTTGAATTTGGTCAATTGATCTTTAATAATTAGGACTAATTGGTGATGGCAGAGAATAAGTCGCTGGTGATGGTTAAAAACACATAGAAGTAAACTTTGCAAAAAAAAAAGGTTTCCTCGGAAAAAATTATGAAAATATATGAATATGCTAAATATTTTTTTTTTCCGAAATAATAATTAAAGACGTTTAGAAATAACAAATTTTCACAGTTGGGAAATTTTCAATTCAAGTTATTTCATTTTGAAAACGTTGAGAAATATAGATCTTATTATATGTTAAATGTGGGCCGCTTGGAGATCAACTTGTGAAACCCTGCATAATTAGGGTTTGTCTACTTTCGTCTTTTTCAATTGCCAAACATTCTATAATCAAGGATTTGTACAAGGCCTTGTTATAATGAATATTAAATGAAGAACAGATACAATATTCGCCTAAAGAGTTTGCCATCTAACAATTCAAAATGAAATGTTGAGTCGAAACTGAGGTACCAAATCTATAAAAAGAATCAATATTTTAGTCGAAATTAAACTGTATATATTCTTTTTTTCAAAACTCCTGAAATAATTTAACATTATCTATAGAGAGCTTACATATGCAAATCTGTTTAGAAGTATGTGAGCGTAAATAAAATTTGTTTATTACCCCCCCCCCCCCTTTTTCCTTCTATAAAATTTAATTGTAAACGATTTTCGTTCTTAATTTGTGTTTGCTCATTAACTGGGGTTCATGCTGTCAAAAAACAAAAATGTGTCCTTGTGTAATTATGTTGTGTTGTTAGTATTGATAAAAAAAAAATTGAAGCTTCCAGAAGAACAGTACGTCTAAACACCGCTTGAAGGACCTCCTGATTGCACTCATGACATACGAAGTGCACTCAGGACCCTTTATAGTCATCGCACACAGGATGGATGCATATATTCTTTATACGCTTCTTATTTTAGAGTTAAATTTGGTAGAATTTGAAATCGAACTTAGATAGATATGTTGCATTTGTAATTCTTAGAAAATAATAAGGGCACGTGTCACTGATTACACAACTACTGAGCCATGAATTATCCAATCAACAAAATTAATTGGATTATCTTTATTGTTGTTTTATACATTGTGTTGTTAGTACAGTGTGACCATGCGGGAAGTAATATTGTGACGTCTAGAATGAATATCACGATGTTTTAAGATTTTCGTCTTTTATTAAGATTTCGTTCCATAAATTTTTAAGTTTTATTCTTAATTTTATTATCATGTCCTGGACCAGTAGTTAATTCTTTGCACGAGTTTGAAAAGGGAAATAAATGTTCATACTTTAAAAGAATTTATATTAATTAAAGTTTTGTATATGGAATCCGTTCTAAACGGTAAAAGCCGTACTTTTCAAACAATCAAACTCATATACATGTAGTTAGATGTTATTTCTCATTTTTATCGAACTTGTCCAGGAATTTTATTTTTGAGTTATACGAATATTTTAAGAAATCCGTTTTTATTAAGTTTTTTTTCTCTAATTAAAGTCGTTTTGTCCAGTTTCACAAGCCTGAAACGAATTTCAATGCGAAAATAAATTCTGAAAATGAACTTGTCTCCGTTTTCGTCTCCGTTTTTTAAAAATTATGATATTTTGGGTATAATTATTTCTAAAAAAATATGTAAGTTAGATTGTAGTAGCGAGAAATTATAAAAAAGAAGATGTGGTATGATTGCTAATGAGACAACTATCCACAAAAGACCAAAATGACACAAACATTAACAAAGAAAGACTATTTCGAAGACAGTTTATTGACACGAAATCCGTTCAAACCACGACTAAGTCTTCGTGCACAGATTTCCGTTAAGGTTAAACTGAATATTGTACATAATTGTCTTCTCTTGTATAATGGTTTGTTGAGAATAAAGATATACAAATGTAATAAAATTTGATATTCATTCAACATTGTGTTTGTTTAAAAACTTGATTTAGATAGAGAGAGAGAAAAGAATCACACTGAAAAACAAAAATCGAACTTGTTACAGAAAAAAAAACTATAAAATAATTTTCTTTATTCGTGAACTGCAAAACACAACAAATTAATTTACCCGTCATCATGAAAAATAAACTGAAAAAGCACATCGAATGAGATATATATTTTATTTTTTCTATATGCAAATTCATGTTAAAGGTAAAACTGAACTAAACAATACAATTCCTAAAAAACAATAAAGATAATCCAATCAATTTTGTTGATTGGATAATTCATGGCTCAGTAATCAGTGACACGTGCCCTCATTATTTTATAAGAATTAACATATCTATCTAAGTTCGATTCAGGCGCGGATCCAGAGGGGGGAGGGGGTTCCGGGTGGGGGGGGGGGTTGGAACCCCCCCTTTTATTGGCCGATCAATGCATTTGAATGGGGACATGTAGTTGAACCCCCCCCCTTTTTTTGCCCTGGGTAAGGACCCCCCTTTTTAAAATGGCTGGATCCGCCCCTGCGATTTCAACTTCTACCAAAATTTAACTCTAAAATAAGAAGCGTATAACGAATATAAACATCCATCATGTGTGCAGATATGATTACGGTAATGGGTCCTGAGTGCACTTTGTATGTCCTGAGTGCACTCAGGAGGTCCTGAGCGGTTGTTTAGACGTACCCGAAGAATAAATCATTTCCTGAACCTAAAATACATTTATCTGTAATTAAAGAAAATTCGCCTAAAACATTCTCTCATATAAAAATTCGCCTAAAACATTCTCTCATATATTTAAACAATTAATTGTAAAATAATTAATTCAACGTCGGACTTTCTGTCTGTTTACTAATACTTTTCTTGTTCAGTTTAGTTTATACCCATAATAGATGAACGGAAATAAGTACTTTTTTTAGGAAAATTTACAACTAGATGAACGGAATTAAGTACTTTTTAGGAAAATTTACAACTCAAATTTTCAAAAACAAAATTCTACACTTTTTACCTGGATGTTTTTCTCTGTCTCGAAGCCGCAACCTTTGACCCCGTATCAAAACGTAGCGACCAACACCTCACATGACGTATTCTCGATGTTGAGGTATTGACAATATACAATCACATTTATCAATATACAGCAAGTAAGTAATTTGGTGTTGAATGCCAGTAGATCAGAATTTGTTAATTGAACTTTACCTGTTTAAGGGGCACTAGCTGCCAAATTCATGTTCTTTATCGATTTTAATAAAATTCACATTAAACGTGTATATAGTGTTGAATTGTTTATTAAAATGTTGCGCACAATCTTGGCTGATATGCATAAAACCATTATATTTCATGACACTGCATGAAAAAGAAATTGACTTATCGTATAATACCAGAACCAGAGACATATATATTGTATCTAATATCTCTGCCAGAACTAAAAAATAAACTACAGTAAGTCCACATAAGAGGGTATGGATGTTAATTAACAGAATAGAGAACAAAGGACAAAGAAAAAAAAGGAATAAAGAATAGTGAAAGAAAGAGAATAATGGAAAAAAGTGTAAGTTATTAAAAATATAACTAAAAAAAGAAGACAGAAAAAAAAGACACCCCTCCGAGACGAGCCTTACATGCACTGTTATTACCCAAGGTTAATTTTACGGCGGCTCATTTTATTTTGGCTTAAATAAACATAATTGACAAGTTTCCTTCCCCTGCATTCTCGATCCCACATGTAAATAGCACGGTGATTTTCAAAAAGACATTGATACATCATTACAACACACACTTGCCGTCAGTATTTGAATATATTGATTAAGAAGGTATAGAAGATTAATGCACGCACACTATTATCCACCACTGGCCTAAATAGTAGTTAGTCCGCAAACAACGAGGGTAATAAAAACCCAGCACTTTGAACACAGCCACCGGCATGGTGTGAATCTGAAAGCTTCCCACTATCCATTTCTACCCATAGAAAACTTTTGCCTTTCATTTATCAAAAATGAAATATGTTGATATTAATGGTATATAAGAATTATTGGGGAATTCAAACCATTCCTATTGTAAGTGATAAAACTAAATTTATATCAGGGTGATTGAAATGAGGAAAAAAAAGGGGGGATCAGGAGTTCAGGGCCCCCTGTTTGGGAAAAGAATTGGTTGATTATATATGGAATCACTGAGTCATGGCAGGAGCAGGCCCCTCTTAGGCAGTCGGTGGGCCCCACTTATGAAAAATTCTGGATCCACCACTGTGGTCAGGGTGGTCTTCAGTTGTATTATCTTTTTAAAAAAAAATACACCTGTATAGTGTATATTCTTTAGTGTAAATCAAGGGAAAATACTGTGAACTATCTGTGCATTGGGGCTTATTAAAAGGTATTTCGGGGGGGGGGGGGAGAAAGAAGGGAGGGTGAGTCCATGGGAGGTAATCCCCACCCCTTTCAATTTGAGAATATGCTATTATCTTGTAAACGGTCCAAATCCCCATCCCTAAACCATATATATTCTTGAATGGGACGATAAAACAAATCAAATGAAATTAAAAGGAGGTCTTTGGGGGTTTCACCACTCTGTTCAATTTGAGAATGTGCTATTATCTTGTGAACGATCCAGATCCCCACCCCTAAACCATATATATTCTTGTCGGGGACAATAAAATTAATAATGAAATAAAATAAAAGTGAAGTCCCACCCCCTCTAGTTTGAAAACTTGTAAACGGTCAAGATCCCCACCCCTAAACCATATTTATATATTCTTGTATAGAACAATAAAACAAATAAAAGGAAATATAGGGAGAGTCCATGGGGTTCACCACCACCCACACATGTTTGAGAAACTTTTAAAGGGTTGAGATCCCCTGTCATCCAGTGGTAAGGTGAAAAAATTTCAGGATCCCTGATCCCCACCGTCAAACCATATATATTCTTGTATGAGACAATAAAACAAATCAAATGAATATAGGATCATCCCCTTTGTCTTGGGTTGGGAGCCCCCCTTTTTAAAATGGCTGGATCCGCCCCGGCATACCATCTAGCTAGCTATAAAGGCTTTAAAAATATGAAATCAAACAAGGAAATTAACAGTGTAGGCAACTGTTTTGAATTTAAAAAAAAGTCTTTTACATATATATAACAATGTTAAATTTTTTGTGCATTTATTTTTGCTTATCGTATTTTCAATAATGGACAAAATTGCATGATTGAATATTGTAATTTAAGAAAAATCAGCATACATGATATAAAATGGGAAGTGGAAACTGGGAATTTGACAAAGAGACAACAACCCAATCAAAGAGCAGACAACGGCCGAAGGTCACCTATGGGTCTTCAATGCAGTGAGAAAAATTCGGCACTGGTCTTCAGCTCATAAATATGTATCAGAAATGAAAACGAGATACAGCTTTCAGTTGTATTAATAAAAACCTCACAATAAGTTCTGAATACCAGAATATACAGTATTGCAAGATTCTCTCAAAATGTACACATAGAGCTGAAAAACTGTCAGTGACTGTAAAATTAATCATGCTAACATTAAAGTCCATGGAGTCCATCTTAATATGCATACTCTCGTACAAAGGAATATAAGTATGCAATAGACATCAAGTTTTCAAAAATAAGAGTATCTATGCCATTAATTTACGACAAGATCTTAATCAAGTAATAATTTCGGTTTGTTTAAATATTTCGGAGGTTAGTATGACCTCCTCATTGGTGATGATGTTTTCGTTTTAAAGTTGGGAAAATTGTTTGTACATGTACCAACAAAAATAAAAACACAAAGTCAATCTAGAATTATGTTTTTATCATTTTTTTATGTTTAGGTTGTCAGCAAGATGAAAAGGACAAGTATGCAGTTCAAAATTCAAAATGTGGATAAGTTGAGGTTCTAGGTCTTACCTTTGCAGATTTTCATATTTTGCATGAATGAAATCAAAGGTTATATGATGGACAGCAGAGAAAGAAAAAAAACAACTTTTCAATTATACTGCTCCTGGATAAATGTAAAACATCTTGTTTTTCGGTAAGTTTTATGCTCTGTTTTGATAGTGTTAGTGCATTCATCTTTCCAGTCTTTCCTCTAAATTGTAAGTTTTTGGTGAGTGTTCACCATGAATTTCAGTAAGTAACTTGTGGATTTACATGTATATACTCAAAATTTAGTACTAATATTAATGGGATTTTAGCATGACATCCTGCCAAATGCTTGTTAATCATGTTTATGTTCCAGAACAAACAAGTATTTGGACTGTACGCTTGCCCAATTTTAAGAAGTTGGTCAAGTTTATTACAAACAAATGTACAGTACAGATCAACATAACTGAAATCTTTAATAGATTAATACAAAAAGTTTAATTGCAGTTAAAATAAAAACACAGGTTTGGTCGAGCTGGTACCAGACAGTACAAATATACTTAAATGGTCTGACTGTACACATATGGTGGGACTGTAAGTTCTGGACCGTAAAAGTAACATCCGAATACTGATATGGTCAGGAACATTTATACATGTCTTAAAATTAATATCAAACACATTGGTGTTTGATAGAACTATAATGTTTTGGGATATCAAAATCAAAAATATCCCATTTTTACTTTTAATAAAGAAGAAGATTATTGATGTATGTTTAAATGTATATTAAAATGAGACAGCAAGCCAACAACACAAAAAATAAGGATAAAACATACATATTTTTTTTGTATCAATGTTATAATTTCTAATATGTTCAAGGTATTTTTTCATTGAAATAAAACACAAATTGAAATCTGTCTGAACTTCAAAAGCTTAAAGAAATATTGTTTCTGTTGTCTGCATTTTGTATAATATATTGCAAATTCTTGTGAATAATGGAATGTTATTATAGTTGTCTAAAGTTTTAACATTGATCTTTATACTGTAAATTCATAAATTATTGCGTGCATTTATTATTGCGATTCTGTCATTTTAGACTTAAATGCGATTTTAAATTTTACGATTTTGAGAAAAATCCTGTTTAATCCATATAAAATATTTCATAATGCGAGTTTAAATTATTGCGTTTACAACTCCGTTGCATTTTTCGCAATAAAAAAAAAAAACTCGCATTAATTCCGAATTTACAGTATATATATATATTATGTATATAACTTGGGAAAATACCCAAATGTTATAAAGAAGAATAAATTAATTGATTGTTATATGGTATTAGAATAGGAAGATGTGGTATATTGCTAATTTGACAACCCTCCATCAGAGACCGAAGGATGTAGGCCGTTAGCAACTGATGACACTGGACAACCTTTAACAATCAGTAAAATCCATATCGCATAGCTATTTTTATTGAAAATCATATTATTGCTACATGTATGAAAACAATTTTGTATAATCCATTACTTTAGATTTTATTGGTTCTTTTTCAGAAGGATTGAAATTCACCACCTAGAATAAATGGAGAAAACATAGAAACAAGACCAGAATAATTTCAAAGACAAAAGTTGGATCAGTTATTATTTTCATCACTCAGTCAATGATTTGAAGTTCTTTTAAACTCAAAAAAATATTGAAACCACAATAATGTCAAAGTTCTGTGCTGAATGTCCAAAAAGTGGACTATACCATCAAACAATGCTGGATGATAAGAAACTATTAATGTTTTGTGTTGAGGGATATTGTGAAAAAAATAGATTTACTTAAATAGCTACTAGTATGTTAAGCCTAACAATAGAGTTTTTATTGATTTCAAATGGCAAATAATTGTGTTTCAAGAAAGTATTCTATAATTCATGAATAAACATATATTGATACTTACATTATCTGCTTTGTTGTTTAAAAGTTTAGTTTTGAACAGTTAAAGAACAATATGCTAAATTAACATTTCCCAAGAAAAAAAGATATTCAATTAAAAAGATTCATCTTATAATAATTTACTACCAAATAGAAAACATTGTAACATACACATTACTGTTTATTTATATCTATATATTTACAATTAGAATCCCATAGGATTTTAATTTGTCCCATGGGATATTAAAAATCCCATGGGATAATAAAAATCCCATGGGATTTTTTTTGTCCCATGGGACAACAAATATCCCATGGGACTACAATAATCCCATGGGACAAAAAAAAATCCCATGGGATTTAACCAAAATCCCATGGGATAATGGTAAATCCCATGGGATTTTGCCCTGTCCCATGGGATATTGAAAATCCCATGTTTTTATAATTCAAATTGCAAAATAAATATGAAAGTAACTGTAGAAAACCAATGAAATTATTGAATCCCATGTAATTCTGCACATTTTGGTTATATACATGATATTGTAGCTCTTGTTTGAGGCGGCGGCGGATTTGCAAATGAGTGTTTTGCAAATTAAAAGTGTCCAGTGTTTATAATCATAAGGTTCTTCGAGGATCTTTCTTATTACTAGCAATCACGCACAATATTTGTCTTTTTATCACCAAATTATGTTAAATTATACCAAGACACTTGCAATCGGATTGCGCACTTATTAAACGTAACGAATCTATACCTTTTCGGAACCTAAAGTCTTCTTGCCACTGACCACGTGATATACTGTAGTATTCAACAATACGAACCGCCTGTCCTGTTTCCATTAATGAGCCTCCAAAAACATAGATTCTGTCTCCTAAATAAAGGCATATTATTTTTAAAAGTTTATATATATATATATATATATATAGTACTTTGTCGATATATATATATATCGACAAAGTACTATGTTGACTACGCTTCTCACGTATAAATCTCTTATAATAATAAAAACACATTATTTTTGCTGTTTAGTCAGTTATAGAGGGAGGTCAATTTAATAAAACAATATTTGTACTACCATTGAAATTATAAACCGAATGTTTCTCCGTTTAAAATAAAAATCAGAGACTTAATTTGGGTTATTAAATTAAAGTTTACAATGCTCACCTATTACTATAGCACCAGCACTGTGTCTCCCATAAGTCATTGCTGGTAACTGATTGTGCCAGGGAGAAATCATTTCACCAACAATATCTGTTCCATGTTCTGTCCTACTTAAAGCAGACACACTTGTAGTGTATGAATGCATCCTCCTCTCTGTCATAAATCTATATTTATTGCTGGATTTTTCCATTTTTGAGGATACTCCTGTTAAATAATACACGTTTCGAATTTAGTTCTGTGTATGCGTATCTCGTGTGCAAAATTGCAAATGACACCCAAGATACCAGTCACAATAACTGGAGATATGTTTTCAGTTAAAAAAATAAAGTAAAATTTTATTCTTGTTAGCTTCCGTGCCCAGCAATGGCTTTACTTTTTATCTTTTTGTGTTTATATCTCTTCATCCTTTTTAATACGCTTTGAATTTTCTAATATTTTGGCCTCGGGCATCACTGGACTACATTGATTGTCGAAATGCGCATCTGGTGCAGATACATTGGTATCGTTTATCAATGTATCACCAGCCCAGATGTCAGCACTTCGGTGTTGACATGAACATGAAATATATGGTCATTTTAAAAAATTTACTGTTTGAAAATTAAAAATATTAATTATTCGAAAAATGGATGATTCTTATGCAGCCGAAACGCGCGTTTGTCGTATTGAATTAAAAGCCTGGTACATTTGAGAACTACTGTGTTATCACTGAACATTTTTGTTTGACAGACAAGTTCTACTCAAATTCGCTAAAGTTTAGGTGATAAAACATTTATTCTCTTGAAGGCAATAACATAATCACTGAACTCCTTTAAAATAGTTAACTTGAAATAGAATTCCATTTCAGATATCTATGGTACTTGAACATTACATTTTTACATTTACTCTATGTAGAGTGTGTGTTGGTGAAGAGTACAGTTAACCTTATCGTATTATTTTGTTTTTTGATATGTACTATTCTGTAAATAAAGTAAACAGTAGTATACCGCTGTTTAAAAGTCAGAAATCGATTGAGAAAACCATTATAATAATGGTTATGAAATATAACCGAGGGAAACACATCAACTATTAGACGAAAACAATGGAAGTGAAACACTGAAGTGCAAAAAAACAAACGTCAACATACATATAAAAACGGTTCATTTGATAACAACTGCCATATTCCTGACTTGGTACAAGACCTTTTCAGAAAAAAAATTGCAGGTTGAACTGTTTTTATGGCTACCAAAACCTTCAGCTTATATGTTAATGTTAAAAAAACGCCACTATATTGACAAGACTATGTGAAAGGAACACAGTACAAACAAACGCAATTGTACGACTTTGCTCCCCACAGAGCTATAGAAAAACAGTACATTAACGGGTGTTACACGGACTCTTTTTAGACGATACACGGACTCTTTTCAGTTGTTACGGACACTTTTTATGAATAGAATCACTCGTGCATGATAAGTGAGTTCATGGGCACTTAAACTTTCAATTAGATTTGAACTTTTTGGTTCACCGACTTATTTTCTGTCTTTTTATTGAACAAAATATTTACGTTAGCATCAATATCTTTTTTCAAACATTTCCAGTTAAATACTATTCATAGAAGTGCACTAAGGGATTAGACATTTAACTTCAAAAAAGGGGGGTATGGTTTTCTCCAAAAATAGATATTTTCATCCCAAATTTTATGAGAAAAAAATTATTATGGTCAAGCAGATGACAAATTAATGTTTTGCATGATTCCTGATTTTCCGAATACCGTTAATAGTGCTAATTTAAACATAAACATTTGGGTGATGGCGTTGAAAAGTAAATAGTAAATATACTCAAAAAAGAACATACCGCCCCCTTATGAAGCAAAATATTCGGTCAATAAATGTTTTCTTCAATATATGGACATGAATAGTATTTTGGACAGTGCTGAAAGTAAAGAGATTCTGATACTTACGTGTATATTTCAATAAAAATAAGACAGTACATAAGTAAATAAAAATCAAATCTAATATCAAAAGAAAAAGTCCCTATCAACTCACCAATGCACGATTGATCCTATAAACGAAAAGTGTTCATGTAATGCACGTCCAAATAAGCAGCAAATCTAGACGAAAATCATTCAACTTATGTCATCAATTTTGGGCGGTAAGCTGCGATTGGATCATATATTAGCACGTGTTTAATCCCGATCAACACTTGCAAATCTAGAGACGAGCATGAATTAAAAAACAAATCAAAGTATATGCCTGAATATATATCATATTAAGACAAAATCCATTTTTTTCATAAACATTTCATTCACTATTGAAGTAGGAAATTCATTCTTTTTATACATTATATTGTTATCGAATTTATATCAGTGGCGGATCCAGGTCCAAATCCAGGACAAAACAGGGGGGGTCCAACTTTATGTCCCCATTTAAGTGCGTTGATCGTTAAAAAAAACACATTAAGTCAACCCCTACAACCCCACCACTGAATATTAAATTCATGTATTTTGCAACAAACGCGCGATTTTTACGAATTTTTTTTATGGGGGGATGGAATGGCACATCCTACATTTTTTCATCAAAAATAAAGATCACAGCCTCTTTATTTTAAAATGAATTAGACCCCCCCCCCCCCCCCCGCCTTCTCCGCTCTCCGTGTCATTCATAAAAATCAAACGTTATCTTACTTACCACTAAAATAATTCTTTAGTATATTACTTTTTTACGAAGTTGCATTTTAAAAAGTCTTAATTGCGTACAACATTCATCTTTTACTTGAAATGGTTCTTTTTTTTTTTTATCAAATTATTAAATTCCTGAATTTTTTTTTTCTTGAAAAAAAATCTCGGTTGAAGGGAAATGAAAAAAAAATGTATTTATACTATGATAACTTACATTTACTGCTTTATGGCTATCTAAGTTTCTCAAATGTTTAGTTTTGCTAAAAGTACTATTATTACTTTCTTGAAACGTCGTACAAGTCAGATAAAAAACAAAAGTAACAAAATTAACAAAAGAAACAGGCCGGTTACAACCAGTCGAATAGTTTTTCTGCAGTGCAGAAAAACTATCCGGCAACGGTTGTTACCGGCCTGCTTCTTTGTTACCTTTGTATTTTATCTAATACGAACACTCAGCACAGAGAATATAATTAATTAATATAATAGTCTATTTATAACATGTTAACTGCAGAAAAACGATGAACATCTTCCATTAAAGACAGTACAGGACTCCACAAAACAGTGACATATATATATATATATAATCTTGAAAGGAGTAATTCCGGTAAGGGCCGATTTTGGCCTCAAATTTCATGTTCATCTGACGAAAGATTGTGGACACTTTTTAAACACTTATGTGTAAATATCAGTTAATGTGAAAGATTTTAACTGATTTACTCATTAAAAACGCTCCGATTCTAGCTTGAATATGAAAAATCTATCAAATATGCCAAAAAATGTCACTTTTCAGTTGTTTTTTTTTTGTCAAAAATGAAAGTGCATGGCCGCATCCGTGTTCGTCCTCAACCTTTACATTTGTTATGTATTATTATCAATTAAAACCTACATTTCAATATTAAGAATGAACACAAATGCGGCCACATGTATTTAAGACAGTAACCGTCTCAAATTTAACTGAAATGCTAAAATTGTGAAGATTTCAGTAATTTAGTATGACTTAATGATGCTAGTAACCGATATGTGTGCATTGTATTGTCAAAAACAGCCCATATTATGTAGCAGAAGCATTCTACTTTCCAATAAATTACTAAAAGTTTACATTTTAATGATTTTGTAAAATTGCTTTATTTTGGGGCCAAAAAGGTGTCTTACTGGACCTACTCCTTTATATAAATAAATGGGACGAGATAGAAAAATCAACAATTATCTTCCAAAAGCTAGTCCGGATATTTAGACTAACACAACACGTAATCAATGAAAAATGGAAATCAACTAGACTATACTGAAAAATAAGACATGTGAAATGTATCGAAAATACAGAATTCAAACCACAAAGGATTAGACATAACACAATATCCAACCGAACCCCACAAAAGAAACATCATATCTAAATACATGAATGTTGAATGTATAAATACCGAGACACATCGTATATCAATGCAAATTCATACTTGGCAAAACAGTCATAAACCGTAATAGGTACTTAGTAGACAGATAACATAAATGCTAACCACAATTTAAAGCCTCGGTCACACCTTACCGCATAGCAAAAACGGACGCCTAACGGATGAAAAAAAAAATTGTCCGTTGACAAAATTGTTATCCGTTGGGAGTCCGTTGATGTACCTGACCGAATAAAACGGACGTGTAACGGATGCATAACGGACACACACCAGATATGCAATGTACGAGAAACGGACACGTACCGGACAGAACGGATGTCGAACGGATGAGTACCGTACAAAACGGACACCTAACGGAAGCGTACCGGATAAAACGGATGAACAAGATATACGGAAAATCAAAGGCGACAATAATAAAACATGTAAATCGCATAAATATTCAAAATGTTTCTGTGTTACTGGTTTTGGTTTGTTCTTCAAAACACAGGAATCGGAAGTTCTATCAATAAAATTCTGTAAATAATAAAGTCACGAGAACCTCTATTGATAGTCGACTTTATTATTTACAGAATTTTATTGATAGAACTTCCGATTCCTGTGTTCAAAATTTCGACAAAGGGCAGTGCCTGCCCTGAATATGAACTGCGTGATTGTGAAGACGGGCCTATACTCTGAGATCAATTATGAATAATGAGAATTCATGAACCTTAAGAAATCTGGCATACTAATAATTGGCATTTCTGACGCAAAACTTTCAATTGGCATTTATTCGTTTCAGGTCCGTTCATCATCCGTTTTATCCGTTATACGTCCGGTAGAAGTCCGTTTCTCATCCGTTCAACACCCGTTTTATCCGTTAAACGTCGGGTAGAAGTCCGTTGGTGAATTTATCTTCCAGACCTCCAACGGATGTATCGCGGAAACGAAACGGACGAGTACCGTACAAAACGGACGACTAACGGACGTTCAACGGACATTTTATCCGTTGGACGTCCGTTCAAAGTGTTGAACATGCTCAAAATTTTCCACCGGACAAACCGAACGTCGACGGATAAAACGTACGCTTAACGGACATGCAACGGATATGGACGGACGTCCAACGGATAAGAACGGACATGAACGGATTGAAAAAAAGTTATCCGTTAGGCGTCCGTTCGAGCTATCCGGTAAGGTGTGACCGAGGCTTTAAAATTTCATTAGTTAATTTAGACACAGACACACAGTATAGATCAATCAATTCGTGATGGTGTCCATACAAAATACGGAGTGTCATTTTTTGTCTTCCTAATCACTCTGTTGGAGCAGTTTCTGTGTATGTTTAATTTTGTTGCAACTAAAAAGTACGTTGGTTTAATTGAAATGAAAACAAAACACCATAAAATTGATTAAAATAACACATCGAAGATACAAGTTTTCAACTGTGTACGCCAAGCGAGCACGATATCTACAAAAAAAACTCATCCATGATGCGCGATTAAAAAAAATTAAGGTAAATATAGTAAGTAGTTGAAAAACAATTGAGGATCTAAAATTCCAAAATGGGTTTTCAATACCTTCTATTACACCTTTGTTTCAAATCTTTAATTTATTTGAGTAACCTAAAGGAAACAACATCTAAGTCTGACAAATGTGTCGTACTGACTTTTCTGTGCTGCGTCTGATGACTTTTAGCGCCTGGTGTAAAACAAGAGAAAGTTCTAGTAAATATAGATGTTTATTTCTTGAAATCAGTAACCAAAGTGACCGTTGAAAACATAAATTGTTTCCATGTGGGCGTGGTCACATGATCACTGATTTCTTCACTTTCTCCTGTTTACACCAATCAATGGGTACCTTGTATCGCTCCCTAGACCACAACCTATTTTCACTGGTTGGTCAATAATCAAGTCATGGGTGACAGGTGTTATTAAAAATTTCACCCATGAGTAATAGAAAAAGGTTGTTTAACAAATGCTTTAATTTACATGTAAGGTACATAATCCAAAGTCAATAATTTAGCGCTTACATGTCTCTTTGTTATCAGTCTTAATTACGTAAAATAAATATTCAAGCTGTATATCATTCTTCTTTGTCAAAAACTAACATTCCAAAAATAATGTAACTTATGTAAGAAGAAATTTTAGAAATAAAGTAAAAATTTAAACTTCAAAATACTTTAACTCAAATTGTAAAAATTGAATAACTTTCACTTAAGTTTGATCTGTTATATTAGAATTTTGTCTTTGAAAATTCACTCTTCAGTTGTTATAGTAAAATTTTGAATTGCCAAAGAAAAAATTTTAATATCACAAATGTATATTTATATTTGTGATTACACAGTGAAACTTTCGAAAAAAATCTTAAGTAAATCAAAACCATCTAAAGGTGTGTCTAAAATAAAATTGAGAAAGGAAATGGGGTATGTGTCAAAGCGACAACAACCCGACCATAGAACTGACAACAGCCGAAGGCCACCAATGGGTCTTCAATGTAGCGGGAACTCCCGCACCCGGAGGCGTCCTTCAGCTGGCCCCTTAAAAAATATGTATACTAGTTCAGTGATAATGGACGTCATACTAAACTCTGAATTATACACAAGAAACTAAAATTAAAAATCATACAAGACAAAAAACGGCCAAAGGCTCCTGACTTTGGACAGGCGCAAAATTGCGGCGGGTTTAAACATGTTTATGAGAACTCAAACCTCTCCCTATACATCTAGCCAATGTAAAAAAGTAAACGCATAATAATACGCACATTAAAATTCAGTTCAAGAGAAGACCGAGTCCGATGTCATAAGATGTAACAAAAGAAAATAAACAAAATGACAATAATACAAAAATTACAACAGACTTCTAGCAGTTAACTGACATGCCCGCTACAGACCTCAATTAAACTGATTGAAAGATTATGTCTTCATCATATAAATATCAGTAACAATCCCTCCCGTTAGGGGTTTAGTATCATACTATCATAAAATATACGAAAAGAACATAACCCGTGTCATGCAAACAACTGTTTTTTAAATAAATGTGTTTAATTCCGATGCAAAGACCCTATAATTGAATCAAAATTAAAACCAAAATAGCAATCTTTAATAATCTGACAACAGTATCGTAACTATATCCCTTCTTTATAAGTCTGTTTAAAGGTTTTGTATGTTTTTGAGGTGAATACTGACATTTTTGTGCTTTGTAAAGAATATTAACATTAAAGATTGGATGTGAAATACCTGAACGTATAAGATGTCTGCATGTTGAGTTATATTTACGAATTATTTCCTTATACCGATGATAAAATTTCGTGAATGTTTGGACTAGTATGTGATATCGAAAACCCTTGTGTAATAAATTTTCAGTAATACATAAATTTCTCTCGCTAAAATCTAATAGGTTGTTACATACACGAGCGAATCGTACAAGTTGAGATATATAAACACCATAAGATGGTGACAACGGAACGTCACCATCTAAAAATGGATAATTAACGATAGGAAATGAAAAATATTCTCTTTTATCATACATTTTTGTATTAAGCTTCCCGTTCGTGATATAGGTATCAAGATCGAGGAAAGGGCAGTGGTCATTGTTAGTATTAGAAGTAAGTTTATTTGAAGTAAGTTCAACGGGATAAATTTCTTTAGTATACACACTGAAGTCGTCATTATTGAGAGCCAATATATCATCCAAATATCTAAAAGTATTGTTAAATTTTTGTATCAAATGTTGTTTCGATGGGTCTTTGCTAATCTTAGTCATAAACTGTAACTCATAACAATACAAAAACAGGTCCGCAATAAGTGGTGCACAGTTAGTGCCCATTGGAATTCCAATAACTTGACGATGTACGGAATCTCAAAAGCGAACAAAAATGTTATCAAGTAAAAATTCAAGCGCAGATATGGTATCAAAGCATGTCCAATTGACATAGTTCTTTTGTTTATTGCTACTAAAAAATGACCTAAAAGAATTTGAACATATGTAATCGCATTCTGACTTTTTAAATGCCCAGTTAATTAGGGATGTATTTTTTTGAATATGAGGCAAAGTCGTATATAGGGTAGAAAAATCAAAACTTTGAACAGATTCAAAATCACCAATATATGCATGCAATTTATCAAGACGTACATCCAACGAGTTTTTGACACCCTAAAAGTAAATAATTCCACTATTTTAATTTCAAAGGCCTTATTTGAACAATTTATCATCAGGTTTTTTATTGTACCAAGTGGACTAGTAAGTAGAATAGACAATTTAATAGTGAAACAATGGCTTGAAGATGAAATAAATCTATATTTGTAAGGTTTTTTGTGTAGCATCGGAAGCCAGTGCATACATTTTGTAGTTGGGACGTTCATTGTATTTGGTTCTGCTTGTAAAGAAGTAGCTAAAAGTTTGTGTTTGTTACAGATATCGTTTTCTGATGGAATGTTGGTGAATTCGTGATTTCCTTCTTCAGAACCTCAATATAAAATTTACGTCAAACAATAATGATATTATTATCAGCTTTATCAGCCAGGACAAAAACAAATTCCTTGGCTAGTTCTTTTAGTTTATGTTTGATACGAGAAATAGGGGTTTAATTGGTTGTTGTTAAGAGTAAAATGTTCTTTAGATGTTGTATACGAATATCAACTATCTTAATTACTGAATTGAAAAAAGAGTCCAAAGATTTTTTGTCAGCTTTTTCCCGTTTTACCCATTTCAAACAGTAAGTACGGAGTGAGTTCTGGATGATATTACAACACTCATTCCAATTAATAATTGACGGGGGACGATATTTAGGTGCTTTACTGAGGAATGACTTTAACTCTCGGTCGCAAACGATGTTAAAGTCTCCTGTTATGACATGGGGAATGGGTCCATAAGTGTATTCGGAATTACTGCAATTACATGGCATAGGTGTATTTTCACTGATATTTACATCTTTACACAATTGGCTATAATTAAACACATATTTCCGGGTAGATTTCTTGTAAATATTACAAATAAGAGGGAGTTCAGTATTATCAAAACATCCAGGAATTTGTTCTTTAACAGATCGATGGTCGTTAAAAATATCGGCAATATTGACATACTTTATTTTAATAAAATGTTTTTTATGATCTTCAGGGCGATCAATTTTGGGAAACAGTTTAGAATAACAATATGCCATTATAATTTGAACGATTTCATACTTAGTACTGTAATATAAAATAGAGCTGCAATCATCTAAAATTTTATTTAATTTATTTATAGGTCTGTATCAAAATAGGAAAATAGGTGATAATTAACAGAGCTTGGTTAACAGATTATGTCTGCCGTTGTTTTTTAAATAGAAATTAGGTCCGAAATATTTGTATGATTGGTCCAAAATATTTGTATGGTTGGTCCGAAATTTTCTTTGATTGCAATTTTGTCTATGCCCATGAGAACAGTTTTTACGAACAGTTTTTGAAACTATATCCAAAATGTTAACAGAATCGGTTCTTGATATATTACCAATTCCCATGATATTATCATTAAGACCGAGAGGGTAGACTGTCTGTAATTTTTTAATCCAATTTAATTCCATTATTTTCCGTGATTGTACAAACTTTGAATGAGATTTACCAGACTGCTTATTTACTACTTCTAAAGGTTAAACTGTTAAATATTTAATAGGATGATCGTGCTTCTTAAGATGTTGATAAATGATACTAAACATGAATATAGGTTAAAAAGTAAATTCACAAAAATACTGAACACCGAGGAAAATGCACCGTCCCTAATCAAATGGCGGACTCAAAAGCTCAAACACATCAAACGAACGGATAACAACTTTCATATTCCTGATTTGGTACAGACATTTTCTTATGTAGAAAATGGTGGATTAAAGTGGTTACTTTCGAGAAAAAAATCTGCAATAGAATTAAAGTTGGTAATACTTTTGGAATTTTTAAAGCGTATAAAAGAGGGACGAAAGATACCAAAGGGACAGTCAAACTCACAAATCTAAAACAAACTGACAACGCCATGGCTAAAAATGAAAAAAGACAAACAAACAACAGCACACACGACACAACATAGAAAACTAAAGAATAAACAACACGAACCCCACCAAAAAACTAGGGGTGACTGATCTCAGGTGCTCCGGAAGGGTAAGCAGATCCTGCTCCACATGCGGCACCCGTCGTGTTGCTTATGTGATAACAAATCCGGTAAATAGTCTAATTCGGTAGGTCACATTCATGAAAGGGAAGGGGATTGTAGTTACGACGTAAGGAACATATCCGATATAAGTGGTGTCTAAAATGGGTTTGATCTGTTGTGCTGGACAGCCACATCCGGTCTAATTTTAAACATTAACTCTAATGCACTTGCACATGTAAGTAGGTTTCTGTATGTAAAGGAATTGGCGCAACTTTTGGTATGGCGTCACATACGACATATTTTAAGGTATTTAAAGTATTTTAAATCTTGGTTCAACGATCCTTTTTAATAGATACATTGTAAGTGTCTGTAATGATTCATGAATAACAGAAATTTCCCCGAGATTGGCAGTTGTATATGGAAATTGGATTTTAAATGAAGCTTTAAGTTACAATGTAACATTAATTAGATAATTTCGGTTTCCTGTTACGTCCAATTAAAAAAAAATCTTAATTTGATTGGATACATTATTCACAACCAACGCAATGTAAAAATATCTTTTCACTTGTTAAGCCAATCTCATAATTGAAAAATATTTAAAACTGATAGATTTCTTTATAAACTAACGTCAATTCAATTTTTCTCTATTCATTTGAAGTTTAGTAACATTTGGGATGTCATAAAAAAATACTTATCTCGGATTTTTTACTGGTGGACGTCAAAACTTCTGTTAAGAAACACTTGTTTACAATATTTGTTACCTTTGTAAATTGTCATCTGGACATTAAAGGAAATAATAACTATAACAAATATCTGAAAGTTTTTAGTTAACAAAGCGAATGATATTCTCTTGTGTCTGCTATGTCACATTCGGGGAAAAGGGAACGGGATAATTTATATGTCTCGCTTTTTTATAACAGGGATGACCTTATTGCTACATGTATGTAATGTAACAGATCAGATATAAGGCGTGGGCATGAAATAACAACACTAACAACCACTGAACAACACTTCCCTGACTTAGGACAACTGTCTTCTGTACCCTTAATTTTGGATTAAATCATAACATAAATATATTCTTTCAGTGCATCCCATTTACAACAATAGTAAAACATCATCGGTTGTAATATTTTTAAATTCTCTTTGCGTTTAAAAATTTGAAAAAGCAACTTACTCATGTGTATAAATTTCATTTTCAAAGCCTGCGTGTGATATAATCTCTATATATTCATTTTATTGTGATATTCATTTATCTATCCGCCGTATAATATTTGGATCAATTAAATCGCACTAGAATACAGCCATGAATAATGCATAGGTCTACCTGTCATCTGATTCATTGTATAATGTATTTTACAGATTATTGAGACATTTGCTAGAAATTGATATTCTAAAATGGCCAAAATACGGATACGTTTAATAAGCAAACGTGAATTCTTTTGCATCAGTTTAAAGTTACTTTGATCAAGTTAACAGATAAAAGAAAATAATGAAATATGTCACGTTTGTTATGTTGTTGATTGTTATGTTGTTGAGATCCGTAGTCACTGTACACAAAGTTGACAACAACACGTATATATAATTATTAGCATTTAGATGCTTTAGAACTACAAGTATATTAAAACAAAATAGTCAGATATTCTGTGAAGGCCAACAATTTATTAATTTAAAAATCCGCTTCCTTAACTAATACAAAAACACGGTAAAAACAGTATGAACATATACGAGTCTAGTAATTGTCGCAATTTAATTAGAATTATGTCATTATTTGAACGGAAATGAAATATAAGAATTCACGAAGATACTATAATAAAATTTCAGCTATAAATTTCGATCTTCCGCGTCTAAATAAGTTGCTCTATTATATGACTATATTATTTCCGTTGCATAAAAATTCAAATGACACTGTACTGTTGCTGAAAATATATAAAATGCACGTCAACAAGAAAGTCGGCAAATGTTTTAAAATAATTTGCACGTGAGAGTAGAGGTTACCTTTTTAAAAATCGTACATGTATCAGTACTTCTACAACATTGGCTTTGATCACGTAACGTTACCAATATAATGGAACTTGTCATTCAAGTAAGCGGTTTAGCTACCTATGAATCTAGGTTCAATCCAACATGTTCACCATCGGAAAATGCCTGTACCAAGTCAGGAATATGACAGTTGTTATCTATTCGTTTGATCCGTTTGAGCTTTTGATTTTGCCATTTGATTATGGACTCCGTTTTGAATTTTCATAGTTCAGTATTTTTGTGATTTTACTTTTTTTTAGCGTTCCACGTGATGAATAATCAAGAAAAGCTGTTATTTGCTCTCAATATGTTTAAGCCTTTCAGTGTTCATGATGAAGATAAATCCAGGAAAACGTTTAGACGTATTCAACATTAACCAAATCCTTGCACTAACCGAGGTTTATTTTCATTTTCAATCACTGGGTCTATAACCGGTACGTATATACTCACGTCAAATATAGAGGTGGTACCACACACCTCGACTTAAATTAATTCGACTCGTTTAATTCTAATTAAATTTTGATAAAATATGTAAATATTTTTTTTTTTAAATGGAACCACACATTTTATTGGAAAAAATTCATTGGATATTCAGCAGCTTGACAACACTAATTTTGATCATTAAGAACCTTTTATATTTCCATAACAATAGAACGTGATTGAAACGTTCATCTGACTTTAGCAGAGTTATCTCCCTGTAGTGTTATGTAACACCTTAATATGTGTCAAAAGATAGGTTTAAAGGAGGCCTGAACATTTCGAGTATTCTGAACATCTAATATTGAATAGATTTTTATACCTATAATTATCGTTGGTCATCTCAACTAAATTGATTTTCTCGCTTGAGCCGGTACGGCGAAAGTGAAATTAGCAATCGAGTTGGGATGACCAATGCAAATAAGTTATCGCTATTTTACCTATGACGACGTTGTTAATTTCATGAACAACGACACGTACACTCTAAGTTTCTAGCGGTAATTCTTCATATCACTCTACTGTGTTGAGAAAGGAAATTATTAGTCAGTAAGATCAAAGACAATTTCGTAATATAGCGATAATTTATATTTAACAAAGCAAAAACGATTAGGAAATGTAAATTAAGGTTGTGGTAACTTACCTCCAATAAAATACAGGTTTCGTCCATGTGACACAAAACTAAATCTATCTAAGCCATGAGGCAATCTTTGAGGATAATCACGATCTAACTCTTTCCATTTATTTTTTTCAAAAACCCTGTACGTAGATAAGAAATTCATATTTATTAATCAGATACATAGATACGGGTCTTGTGATTTGGTCATTCCACATTTTGTCCCTATGTCATGTCAGCCATTCCGAATAAGGTGTTGTTTTTTCAAATTTGGATTTTTTTTTCGAATCATTTTGACGTGGAAGTTGTGGTCTGATTTCCCAATGTTTTTTTTATTTCTGTTGCCCGTTAGTTTAAATTTCTATAAGCATGTTTGTTTGGTAAAAAATACAATGTGATATCTGCATTCAGCTAAACATGAGTCTCCTACATGTACATTGAAAGTAATAAAACCATTTCATTTTTAATCATCAGTGCTTGTTATTTACACAAAATATGCATTATTTTGTATCAAACGTATAGATAAATAAGATATACAAAAAATGTTACTGCGACACATTCTATTCATAGTATGGCAGTGACTTACACACTTCTGTTTAGTATAAAGATAAGGAGACGTGATATGCATATGATTTCCAATATAAGTTTATGTGCTATCTTTTTTTTTCTCACAAAATTGCGCATCAAAACGACAATACTGTTCTCCAAATCATATAACCTGATTATGTTTATTGTTATATGTAAGTCTGTATATTAGAAAGTGTGTACTACATATACATGATTGTTCTTCTTACATTTTTTCAAATCTAAACAGAAGTGTTTTTCTAGATCTACTCAGAAATTAGTTTGAAGCGGGTGATTTAAATCCATAAAATTTATTGAAATGTATTAAAACTTTCGATAATAATTTTTTAGAGTTATCCGAGGATGTTTCATAGTGTTTACATGTGTATACATTACATATATGTAATAATAAATTCCATATATGAGCAGATATGATAAGTCAGATTCTAGAGTATTCGAAGACTTAATTTGCAATTCTTTTATGTTTCATCAAAAAGTAATTTAACGCTCAATTTATTTTGTCATATTTGATTTTGACAAATGAATATTTGCCCTAATAAAGAGACTTTTCACTTTATGATGAAATTGCTATCGTTATCAATAATAATAAAACATGAATTTCTCATAAATTTCTTTGAACCTAGCTGATATGAATTCGGTGTTCACCAGAGAGTGCCACTAAATTGTATTTATGCCGATTTTTCCGAAGATTAAATCGAATCATCAAATACATATACTAATTCGGTTATTTCATTGCTAAGCAGTAAATTCTATTTTTGTTGATTGTATCCAAGATTAAAAGAACTGTATGCATTTTAATGAAGGATCTCTATTCAACTTAGCAATGACATCCTTAAAATCAATACTTTTTTTTATATTTGAAATCACATCAATTCCATAATCGATGGATATTATACAAATGCGAATGAATAACTTCCGATTTCTACAATTTTATGTCTTTAAAGTGAAAATTAATCCGCAATTTGGAAGGTAATGAAGTTTATATGAGGAGTATAGTACAATACCACAGCAATAGTTCAGTACAAATCGTGGTGCTTTAACAAGACAATTCCCCTGAGAATTCGTTGTAATTGGGTAATAATTACGACGTTTCTAAGTTTCCCACTGGTTTGTCACGAAAACAGTAAATGTAAATACAAATACAAACAGGTGAACCAGTTCTAAAGCATTGTTTGGCAACCAATGACAACCCTGACATTCTAACCTTTATTCAAATTAATTGTATTTATTTACAAAGCTTTGTAAAGTCTCCCACTTAAGTAAAACATTTTAACACATTAACGTAAAAAGATGATACATCACTGTATAATAGAAAATGAAAAAATAGACTTATTTATAAGTCGAAGGAAAATTCAGACTTTAACGACCCAAACAGATTTCTAGCAAGGGAGAATAATAACAAAAAACTTAATGCCTAAATTAAGATATAATAATTGCAACAAGATAAACCAAATTCAGAATATATTAGAATGGAATTCAAAACAGTGTGGCTGTGGCCATTGATTGACACATTAAATTCATCCATTGACTGGGACAATTTACGTGAACGTTTGTCTGTAACGACCACTGTTCACGACGTACCTACGATAGACATTGAAACTGTGGGGTCACCAAGGTTTCTTAACGCCTTTAATTATAAAATAATTCGAAAAATTAATCAGAAATAACCTTTATGTTTTGATTTATATAATTGATATAAATCAAAACATCGTGTTATTTCTGATCATTTTTTTCGAATTACTTTATTAAGGTGTTGAGAACCTTTGGTGACCCCATAGTTTAAGTGTCTTTAAAAAGTACACAGTGAGCAATGGTCGTTACATACAAACGTTCACCTAAATTGTCCCAGTCAATTGATGAACTTACTGTGTCAATCAATGGCCACAGCCAAACTGTTTTGAATTTCATTCTATTTGACTTGAGACATTAAATTAGAACAACAAAACTGTAGTCTCAAAAAAAAAACAACTCACACACACACAAACACGTGAAAGCTACTCGGTGATACTTGATTGTACCAATGCAAATATATTTAAAGAATACGGAAGCGTTAAAAGTAAACATCGGTTCTTGGTGTCTTTCGTATGTTTGTACTGCTGTCAATCTGATAAGTTCAGCAATTAGGACCGTGTAGGTCCGTATTTGTCGTTGGTTGATGTCACGTTTGAATTGTTCTTGGGTGTTTTGTATAGCTTACTATACGTTATGCAGTTTGCCTATTGTTGGAGATCATTCAAGCTAAACAAAATGTTCAGATAAAAAAAAAAATATAAATACAAACTATTTACTGTTCAGTAAACTACAAATATTTGGCATAAAACACTTTAAAGTTGCATTTATGCATGCGCACTTTTGGGGAGAAAACAAATACTATTTGAATTATATTTCCAGTATATCTTTAAATGTTAGAATCGACACAAGACTCCATTGTACTTAGAAAAAGCTACATAAGCATAATAACAATACGTATAAAAAACATCTTTCTTCTACAAAAACAATCATATAATGGCTGGCTTGAATCAGAATTTCAATATATTATAGAAGAAGAATATATAACGAACGAGAGATATCATGAATTCTGGTTTAACGATCTCCACCAAAAAGAGACTTTGGTTTAAGAATAAAAATATGATCACCTTGGTTTACTTAGAGCGTAGTAAAAGCCTTTGGGCGATTATTTGGGACTGCAGGATGTATTAGTTCACAGACACGTCTTGTGGTATAATGGAGACGTTAAAACTAATACTAAGTTGTCTTGTAAAGAGAAATGCAACGCTATGTAAACGTTCTTGATATCGGGTGCAGGACATTTTAGCGAAAAATTTTTACTAGGGGACATTTAAGCGCAAACATTAGAGGCCATTTTAGCGCAGGATTAATCCGTTCACCTGTATTTTCGATAGCCCATTTTAGCGAAAACTTACCTGGTTGAAAAATACTCACTCAGCCTTGGGTAGAAGTTCAATGTAATACAAAGGGAACAAATAATGGTCCAGAGTCATTCCATGGCCATTATAATGAGCAATGTTATAGTTGTCACCCAGCTATTTACGTTTTTCTTGATACTATTATCAAATTGCAAAAAAAAAACATGTACAAAATACGAAATATAGACGAATGTGTATCGCAATCTAGACAAGATAAGATTATTTATTTTCACAACTATATTTATAAATAATATTCGAAAAATTACAATATTTACTATGAAATTATTTGTTTATTGTAAATAACATGCATAGACAAGTCATTATGTACCAATTAATCAGAATTAATCACCATCCTCTGCAGAAATGAATCTTCTATATTCCCAACTGCATATACATGTATTGAATACATACACAGTATTAAAGTTTGGTTGTATTTAACCTTTTTTAAAGTATTGGGAAACATGGAAACGATGCAAATTTTTTTTGAAGGGATTTAGAGCCACTGAAGGCTCAAGAAGCTATTGAACAAATAATGCAAAATCATGATTTCTGGGTGTGCCCTAGACCCTTTCTTAATTTGAAAATGGAAGTTCTGTTTTAATAAGTTTTGACAATATTTTGGTCTCAAAGAAAAATGTACAGATTCAGTGTTAGTCTGTAGCTTCTGTTTTTTTTTAAAACTCATCATCAAGCTAATAACAAAATTACTAAATTACAAAAGGAATGCAACACTAACAGAATACAGAAGGGCAATCAATGAACAAAAGACAAATAAATAAGAAACATTGATCCCGAAAAGGGGCTACGTCTGAGAGAGAACAGAACTTGCTGCTTGCAAGGCACTCGCCGCGAACACAATTTGATATGGAGACAAGCGTTGGGTTTTGAAATTTGCCTCAATATAGATACAGCCCTGTGATAAAAGCAAGGTAAGTGTTCCTGAGAAAATATAACTCAAGTTAAATGAAACCAATTTGCAGACATTTCAAGTAGAATTACATAATATTTATACTTTTATCATTAAAAGATTTGGGAAGTGTTTCGCGATTTTTTTTTTTTTTTTGAAAAGAAATGAATTTATGAAGAATCTGGTGCCATCTCATACTTTTGATTAGACCTGCTGTGTTATTCTTTTTTCAATACATTGCAAGTCAGATAATTTATTTTCAAACTACCACAGAACAAACCATTTATTTTTGTGATTATCAAGGCTGAGTTATTCATTTTCATAATCCTCCTGCCCCCCACCCCTCAAATATCAAATAGTCGTCCCTTAAGTATATTATAAGGGGTTAAACATATTTCGCTAAAATAGGCTTTGACACTTTTAAATTCCGCTAAAATGGGTTCTACTTTTGGCGCTAAAATGTCCTCCGACGTTGATAGCACCTTGCAACTTCACTTTATGTCCGTAGTTGACTTGACCTGTTATAAGGCAAATGTCTGCCATTTCAAACATACTCTCATTGTCCCATGGCCAATAAAAAATTCGCTCTTCATTTAAGTCGATCTTATATTGAAAAATCTACCTAAAGCGTATTCATCTTAATAGTTAATCTGTTCTTGTCTTGAACATGACATATTACCAACGTACGTTAAGCAATCAATCAATCATTATAACAGTCTCTGTCTGCATCTATCGTGCCTATATAAAATCATTCTAGTGTGCATGAAAAGTGAAATATATATGCATGAATAAAATGGACTAGACGTTAACCATGGTGACACTTTAAATAGATATTTGTAAAGGCAGCAGCCAGAGCCGAGTTTTTTTTTAATACATTTTGACTAATATGCGTTTCCATACTTTTCTAAAGCAAGAAAGAAACGTTCAATTTAGCAAGTGTACGAACGGCAAAGTTTACTAGGACACAATAATATTTTGTACCCTTTTTGGTCTGTGGTCTTGTTCAGAAGAACTCAACAAGTCAACTTGTCGTAAGTCTATTGAATTATTAATTAAACAAGTAAACTTGTTTAAGTGTACAAGTTCAATAACAATGCAACTTCCCTCTTGTCTTTGTCGTCAAATTGTGTTGATAACTGATCAACTGGTGACTAATATGCGTTTCCATAATATAGTATTCCCATGATGCTAGAGTTATCAATAGAAATGAATATGCAAGTATAATATAGTATTCCCATGATGCAAACAACAATTGCTAGAGTTATCAAAGACCGCTAATACATTATATAATGGAAATTGTATTTTCTCACCCGTCTATAATATTTGTAACTAAGAAATTAAAAGAAGCCATAACATCCGAAACCGATAGTAATGACGGAAAGAACATCCGGAATTCATTTTGTTTTCCAATAACAGAATCACACAATGCAATTTCAATACCATATTAAGGGTAGAGAGACATAATGCTCGATTTGATCTGTAAGACGGCTAAGCGACACACAAAACTAGGTGGCCTCATTTAGTATTATAGATTTTAAGGGTTTCACAAAATCAAAGCATGGACTTTGCTATATCGACAAGAGGTTTATTAGAGACCTTGTTTTTTCTCAATTACTAAAAAAGAACCTCAGTGAAACTTTCCAAAAATCTTATGTATCTACTAGAATCATGCATCTATTCGAGGTTTTTTTTTACTAGACTAATGTGTTTCTTATTGTCTTTGTCAAATCTATATGTGTACAAAACGAGTAGACATTTTAGATTTGCAGCAATCCAAATTCAATGACCTTATTTCAAATGAACGATCATATAATCTTTTAGAACTAATGGCTTTTTGCACCTTCTATCTTTTTACCATATGATATTTTAGATCTGAATTACAGCCATGTACTACAAAAGTAATATACAAATTTTAACTGCAAAATAAAAAAAAAAAATATGTCAGGTTTTATGTCTGTGAGCTATTTTAGTCGACCGATTAGACCATCGAGCTTACATGTTTTTAAGTTGAAACCGATTTCGATTTATATTGGTTTCAAATGACAGGGTTTTTGTATTTTAATTTAAACAGAAAGCTAACATTTGGCTTTTGTGCCAAAAAAGTAAAAAAATGTTAATTCTTTTACGACGACTTTCTTTGCAGCTGCTACCATGATTTGGTAATCTAATGGTGCTTTCTCAGATTTTGAAAACCAATTGCAAAAAACAACAATCATGTACATCCCACTTCAAAACAGAATTGCTTTCTCCTATATACATGTGTACATTTAAGCAAATAACTACAAGCACTACCTTTAAAATTAAAAATGTTTCTTTTCTGCCAGAAATGTTTAAAGTACTGAAAGAATTTTACCACTTGTAGATTAATGCACTTATATAAATCTATGATACGGCTATGATTCATATATTTTCCTTAATGATTATAGTTAAATGCAACGTTTACAGGTTAAAAATGCACACAAGTTGTACGAAACGCATCGCACTTTCGAAAAAAAAAATATACTATCATCATGGTGGTCGATTAAGGTCATTTCGGGTTTTGTCTTTTCTCCTTTTTGCCATTCATATTCTACAAGGCGAAAACGCGGAATGTCTTTAACCGGCCACCATAAAGTACCCTTAAAGTTTTAGTCAAAGGTGTTACATCAAACTATTTAAACGGCATATGCAATTAAAAACCCATCATATTGGCATTGAAAATTTAAAAAAAAACAGTAAGTATATCTTTAAAAAATAATGGTAAGTATGTCTTTCTATGTTGTGATGTTACACTATTGTTTCAAATAAGAAGGTTTGGTACCATTGAAACGTTTAAACCCGCAGCAATTATTCGCACCTGTCCTACGTCAGGAATCTAATGTTCAGTAGTTGTCGTTTGTTGATGTGGTTCATAAGTGGTTCTCGTTTCTCGCTTTTTATATAAATTAGACCGTTGGTTTTCCCGTTTGAATGGTTTTACACTATTTATTTTTTGGGCCCTTTATAGCTTGCTGTTCGGTGTGAACCAAAAATACTTGTTGAAGACCGTACTTTGATCTATAATGGTTTACTTTTTAATATTGTGACTTGCATGGAGAGTTGTTTCATACCACATCGTCTTATATATATTTGCTGTAAATAAATACTCGATTAAGACACTTAACCTAAGCAGTAAACAGGATGACGAACATAGGAATCAAATTACAAAATAAAAATTACAAACATAACCTGCTGTGTGGAATGGATACGCATGATTAGATTGTCACCAACTTCAATAAATGTAGTTCTAAGTTTGCGGAAACTCCTCGTAGAACTGTAACCAACAGTGAAATGTAATGTTATTGACTAACGAGCTTTAATATGTTAGTGATCGTATGTTGTGAAGTTATTTTTCCTAACACCAATTGAAACTACTGTTGTCTAAGCACTGATATTGATCGAATATTGAAAATACGTTTATGTCACTCGCAATTGGGATCTAAGTTGGAAAATATCGTTCTCAAAATTTTATTTATCTGAATTTATTAACTATTATAATTGAAAAATGTCATTGGAAAATGAAGGACAATTTTGAATAAGAATTAAGAAATAACCCTATAACTAATATAAATCTACGTGTTAATAAGTCATATATATTATTGGAAAAATATTAACTTTTAATGATTATTCATCAAAAGGATAAGAAATTGTGATATAGTATCCAAGTGATTTCAGAGTGAAAGCACAATATAAGAAGACAATGTGTTGTGCGTAGTACATCGAAAATGAAATATTGCTACGAACGATGAAAATATGGATTAGACATTACGATTTTATTTACCTCTAAGACTTACTAGTATACATAGGAAATTAATAAAAAATAAAATAAGTTAAGACTATAAAAGACGAAGAAATGTTCAACTGTAAAATATTTTTTTTTTCAAAGAACGATGATTCATTGTGATGCAAATGTGTCTGAGGGACTAAAGTGAGAAAACAATACTGGGAATGATTGGTTATCTGAATCTATACCAGCATTGGCAAACAAGTACGTATCTTTGTATTTTAATCCATTTTCATAAAATATAAATAAACTCCTCATAATGATGATGTTAACGTCGATCCAGCGGCAAACTGATATGCATATTAAGGACGAGAAAAATGTCCTAATACTGTAAAATTAATATTATCTCAGCTTTGTACTAGACCGACTCGGTGAGCCGGATTTTTCTAGTTTAGGAGGTAGTCCACAGGAAGGCATATCACCTTACTCGAACACAATAACCTGACTTCGAACCAAACAGTCTTCAAGTTTCTTCTTTGTCATAAACGTGTGCTAGATTTAGCGAAGAAGCAGCAAATACCAAATTTAGAGTCTTTAGATTTATATAAATTTTCAAACTTATCATAAGTAAAATTATAACTGTATTTTGGTATTTTGGATGCTTACGAGGTCTGCATGTCCGCCAGACAGAGTTCAACTGACCTCAACCTCATTTCAAAGATCAGTGATCACTATTAAGTTCTGTATCCCAGATACTATAAACAATAGGTCAACTATAGTGGTTGGTATTCGAAATTACTGCAAGATGTGCATGTCTGTACTAAAGAGTTCATTTGACCTTGATTTGATCTCATTTTCAAAGTTTGTTGGTCAAAACTAAAATGTTATAGTGTGTTTCCTAGATACTATAAGCAACTAATCATTTACTTTAGTAAATCCTTTATCTTCGAGACTTTTAAAATACATTCAACTATGATGGTTAAATCACGAATTTTATAGAAATATTTAAGCGTGTGCACTTTTTTTGTTACTTCTTAATTCCTTTTTTTACCTTAATTTTCTAAAATGCATAGGTTGGTAGTTTAAATAAATGGTAGATATTATCGGCAGCATTTATTATATTATGAAATGAAAGAAGTCTTAATATGAGATTGAAGGGTTAAAAGCCCTAGTCCTACATGTGTAATACAAGACTTCGTAGGTCCATATCGTTTGCATTCAACCTTTTTATCGGATTTTTGTTTTGTTTACTATTAATGTTGACCCACGACGTGAAAGAATAGTTTGTCCCTAAATACTTTAAGATAACCTCTACCTTTGACATACGATATTGAAATCAAATAGAGTTCAAGCCCAGCAAGGAACTGAACTATTTATAATGGACATTGTTTTAAAAAGTGCAACTGTACGGTGCTTTCGAGCTTAAATCTCCTTTTGTCATATTGTTACTATGATCTCTGGCCTTAGACTTTGAAAGTAAATTGGATTGAAAAACTTATCATGGGAAATCATTTGATAATCAAGAAAAACGATCTACGGCGCTATACGTGTTATCTCGTAGTTCGTTTGGTGGCGTGTTATTTAAATTTTTCCCGTAAGGTCAAGTATTGGATGTTTAATATCACGCTGCGGTTTTATACTTCCTACACTTTTATCAATACTTTTATATGAAATCTAAATTTAAACTGTAAAAGAGAACGCCGCGAAAATCTTTATTTATGTAACTGGTATTTAGTAAATATATAACCACCCTGTTCAAACAGTGTTTCAGTCACCCTTTTTGTAGCCTGTTCAGGATCTATAATCACAATAGGTTATAAACTCATGCAATATTGATTCCATGGCCATTTCGAAAATAGAAGAAGATTAAATTTACTTTCATTATTCTTTAAACACGCTGATATAAATATACTGTTATTGATATTGACAAATGTCTATGAAATCAAATAAAAGGCATGCAACTTCTCTTTCAACCACATTTTCCAATTTTTAATATTCACAAACTATGTCATTTGAGAATTTGGATTTTATTCGAAAATCAATTAATAACGAAAACAATCTGAAGGTTACATTCTTATGTATCAATAATTGCTTTTCTAAATATGTATCGATCATGTTTAGTTTTGATAAAAAAAAATGCTTTAACGAGTAAATGGTCCTAAATCCACTTAATGTGTTTATATGTAACTATGTACTTTTTTGGTTATTGACAGGTAGGGGCTTAGCAGTCGAATTATTAGAATTTATTTTTCTTTAATATTAGCTACTCACCAGAAACTTTTGTGACACTTCCCTCCATAGCACCCACCAGCGCAATAAATTTCGTTTTGATATACAACACTACACAGATTAGAACGTGGGGATATTAATTTGGGTCCTTCTTCCCATATATCGTCTTCCGGTTTGTAAATTTCGCAGGAAGACAAAACTTTCCCGTCGTCTCCTTCGCCACCTACAAACAATAACAATAAACCTAAACACTTGTATCAACCAAATATACCTCTTAAACACAATCGAAATACATTACAAGTATAAATCATGCTGTAAGTTTTCTCGTTTGGATTGGTTTAAATTTGTCATTTCGGTACCTTTTATATATTACTATTCGCTTGCTCATTGTTGAAGTCATTATGGTGACCATCTACGTCATTTGTTTTTTGTGTAAAAATATTTCTCATTTGCAATCATACCACATATATTAAATAACCATAAAAATGTTTCGTCCTCACTAGCTAATACATGTACGAACTAGCTAATACATGTACGAACTAGCTAATACATGTACGAACTAGCTAATACATGTACGAACTAGCTAATGCATGTACGAACTAGCTAATACATGTACGAAGGTTTAAAAGTAGGTATCCATTGTGATATCTCAAGCTCTTATGTTAGGACTAATATTCAAGCAATTTGATAAACTTTAACCTTGTTTCAGAATTGTATTTTTTCCCCGTAAGCGCACGGTATTTATAGATGTTTATCTCGACAGTAGCCAGGTTTTTTCCTAGTTTCTTTCTTTTTCACAAGTTAATAACTTTTATTGCATATCTGTTGTTTTAACATGACTTTGTACTCGGATTACAGCGTTTTTCCTAATTAATCATTATACATGTAAGTTTAATAACATTCTACATGTACTGGACAAATATAAAAGATAAATGCATTTAAAATTCTGATAAAAATAAATATGAAATACAAAAATTGTTTGTAAGTCCCTTGAACATGGTGTTTGTATTTACTTTTGCAGTTCCTTTAAAATCCTTTGTTTTTTTTACTTTCTTTTGTGTGCTTCGATAAACTTTTAGTCACGCGATATCCAAATTCGGATTCCAAAGGCATGATATATAATATGCACTGAAAACGGTGACATACACTAAACAAACAATGAGAAATTCTAGAAATGTAAAAACTAAAGGAATTCAAAATACATACAATAACTGTACAAAGTCCAAAATAATTACCAATAACAAATATTTTGTTTTCAAATACTGAAACTGTAAACTTTTGTCTAGCTGCAATAAGAGGTGTTCGATCTACCCATATTCCTGATAACGGGTCATACCTGGAAAAAACATTGTACACTTATTAATGTTCGAACTTTACTTAAACCCTTTAATTATGCTCAATCTTTACTAAATTAAATATGTTTTGACAGAAACCTGTCTAATATGTCAATCCATACAATTCAAATTAATTACTTCTATACTGACCAAAAAAGTACTACCACTTAAAACCTCGTCTTGCTTCTGTTTTTCTTTTAAATCATTACCCAAAAAAGAAATTTTAAGTTATACCCTACGCAACCAATCTTGGTAGTTTTAATTTCGGATAAATACCATTGAACGTAATGTGGTAATATTTTCAACGTCACTTTTATGACTGTTATTGAAGTGTTTGTTTTCTAAGTGTTGATATGTTCAAACATAGTTTTGCTTTTGAATGTAGTTCAAAAGTGTTACAGATTTCAAATCAGTATTTTTTCGTTTTAGTATTTTTTTTTAAAATTTTTTTTATTCAAACAAATGTCAATCGTTTTAATTAGCGACGGAAATCGTTGATCATATTAATTTATGTAAGATCATTTACTATGTTTATACAAACAGCAAATATTATGATAGTGTTAATCGATTCAATGTAGAATGGTCATATTTCGTGCATCAAAATGGTGTCGCATTTCTTGCATCGATACCCCCGTTTGATTGATGGATGGATGACTGCTTGGCGTCCAGTCGCAAATTAAAGGCATTTTCAAGGGAAAAAGATGTTAACGCGATATTAATACCGGTATGAACATTGCTTTATACTTGATTGAGCGGATTTTTAACGTGCTAGGTCAAAGGGTAACAGTTTGCAAATAATTTTTAGTTCGAGTCAAATGGTCTTTACTTCTACCCATTAATGCCGCGTGCTATGAGAAGAAGCAGCATTCCAAGTTTAAAGTGTCTGGTTGTCCCGTTTAAAGGCAGTATTGACTATGAATAATAGATCAAATTTATTACATGATTAAATAATGCATGTTCATTGAACATAAAGCAAACAAAACTGATTATATTGTATGTGTAAATAGTTTTTAGTAGTTACACTTTTATATCATTACTTGGCGTCTATTTTTTGTCCTTCACTTTCATAACCTATGTAAAATAATTTTATTGATTACGTTGAAAAAATATATAAAAATATTTGCGCGAAAACAATTTCTGACCGTTTACCGAGGAAAAAACAAATAGAAGGCTACAAATGTTCGAGCACAAACAGTAAAGACCTAATATGTTAAACATCCACAGATGGCCGGCCATTGAACCAGATAGGACATTTTTACCATGGCAATTCGAATTACTTGACTGTATTTGTCAAATTACGAAATCTATGGAAGCCTTTTCCTTTTCCCAACAATATTAACTGTTACATGTACAGTCATATGTGAGTATATTACTTGAAACGTATATTATAAGGTGTGCGCTTTAACAATATTTTTACTGACCGTTCGTGGTTAACCGATAATTTACAATTCTAAACCCTGTAGGTATACCAACGTTTAACCTTCTGGACGATGTCTTTTGAGCCATAAGAAACATTTACTAAACTTGATTTGACAATCACCTATAGATCGAGGAAGAACCTTGTTGGTGTGAGGGTCAATAGGTCAAAAATCAAGGTCACAGCAAATTTGATTGAGATAAATAATCAAGTCAACAAATAAGGGAAGTCATTGATTTAAGAAAAATCAGATTAAAACAAACAATGTGTATCCATCTAAATAAATGATAATCAAATGTTGAAGCTGTTGAATCATGCAATATAGCTATTATCTTTTTGTTTCAGTGTTCCGTAAAATAGAATGCATACATTAACATGCGAAGTGTTTACGAAAACTCGTAAAAACAAAATAGATAATTTTTCCTTCAGTATTTTAGTCACTGAACATTTCACTGATATTTAAAGCATATTTAACTAGGTACAAGTAAACACATTTGTCAATTTGGATTTGTAATTAAACTTTAAGGATTATTGTTTCGTTATAACCATGGTAACAGAAAATAACAAAACATTTATACAAGAAGATCTTTTTTTAAATATCTTATCATTCGTAATAAAAGCTTTAAAGGTTTTAGTTACATTATAAAAACCAGGAAATAAAATTCTTGAGAAAAGTTCAGAATATAAAAAAAAATACACTAATTATTTTTTTTTGGGGGGGAGGTATGACATTTGTATTACAAACTATGTATCCTGCATGTTCAGCTTGGATGCTGGTATATATACATAAATAGACACTAGAATAATCTCGTGATGTGGAGTTCTCAACTGACCTTTATTGTAAGTTAAGATAGAAAGGAAACTAAACTTTATCGGTGGCAATCTTTATTTCAAGTTTAATGGAAAATATGCGTTCAACATAGTTTCCAAACTTTGATTTTTAACAGTGAGGGGACATGATTTAACTAGTGAAACGTGAAATTAGAAAATTATATTATTATTCAAATCTATAGTTTTCCTTTCCTTTATTTTGATTATTCCCCCTTTGTAAAGCTGGTATTAATGTATATACATAAATGTGGTATAATAAACGAACACAATTGGTTCTCACAGAGGTACCGATTTCTCATGAAAAACACATCAGACAAAAAGTCAAGGATATGTGATATCAGTTCCAGAGAACAATTTATCTTGAGTCTTACGCGTGCATAAATTATAATGTCGTATATTACAAGTTCTTTTACGTTAAACATTTTAGAAGTGATATCTTAATATTGTCTATCAAACATTTTGTCCTTGGGTTGAACTCTTGATTTAAGTGTACTTTAAATTATACCTATTTTATGCCAGAAATCAAGATTTTGTTTTAATTTTATGCCGCAGAACATTTTAAGAGATGAAATAGATCAAATGACGAGATATTTGTACACGGGATCCCTGTTAAATACTTTTAAAATTTAATTTCATATATACATATGTTTAAGAAAGTATTGAATTTTACACCCACGTTGACAGCTTGATATATTATAAAATTCAAAATTAATAATAACCAAACCAAAACATATTCACTCAGTAACACTTATTTAACTCGATCTTTATATATGTGCAATTGCTCCATGTGTGTATGGAATAAAACCATGTTTAATAGGTGATTTATCATTGTATATCTTTGTAAATCTTTTAAGAAGACGAAATCTTGTCTTCTATTCGTATATTATTGTTACAAATAAAATTAAACAACAATATCCGTGTTTTTAAGGTAGCACAATACAAAGATTTTTTCACACCCAATCAGACAACTTTAAACTGATGTAATTCATTTCATCCTTTTTTATATTTTATAAATGAGGTACCAAAAGAAAGAAGAAAGATTAATCTTTCAAATTGTGATAATTTCATTATGACATAATTATTACATAATCAATTGTTATGTAATTAGTTGCTATATTGTGATGTTCACACTTGAATGAATTTAGTGTCTTTGTTCTTCATAGCATCCCAAGATATTTTATAGATTCTTGTACAACACAGATTGACTTCCAAAACTGTGTCTCAGATTTCCAAAAACATCAATAAAACAAATTTTATACCCAATTGAATTTAGTGATCTCTTATGAATTGATGTTGCAAACTTCATTGAAGATTTATGAGAGAATGAAATACAATAGCAAAAATCTGAGACACAGTTTTGGAGGTCAAACTGTGTTGTGCAAGAATCTATAAAAAATTTTGGGATGCTATGAATAACAAAGAAGCTAAATTCATTCAAGTATGGACATCACAATATAGCAACTAATTACATAACAATTCATTATGTAATAATTATGTCATAATAAAATTATCACAATTTGAAAGATTAATCATTCTTCTTTCTTTTGGTACCTCATTTATAAAATTTAAAGAAGGATGAATGGACTTACATCAGTTTAAAGATGTCTGATACGGGATGAAAAATCTTTGTATTGTGCTACCTTAACGCACCATTCGACATACCTCGGGAGATCTAAGATCGGGTAGCGGAATCTGCCGAGGTTTCCCGATTGATTAACGTATAGTACATTTGCCAGTGTGACATTAATGCAAAGGGCATTTCTGTGACAGTCCATTATAAGTGAATGACATTTTATAACATAACTACAATATTTTTGAATTTAAATAGAATAATGGAATGGATTATTACGATTTAATGTCATGGCAACGTTGTTAATTTTAAAGATCAATTAAAAGTATTATATAGTTAGTTTCGATCAATTAATGGATTTGACTTCAATCAGTTGTGTTATATATCAACCTATTTACCATATAACTTACTAGTTTCATTGTTCAATTATAGAGTGTTTTCTTGTACCATTTGTATTGTATCATGAAAGAAAAAAACAGGGAAAAATGCCTTGTTGCAAATTGAATGCTGCATGTATCTATATGATGACGGATTGCTTAATTTGAATTTTGTTGTGTGTGTTGATTCTTTTTCAAGCATTGGAAAACGGGGGGGGGGGGGGCTATTAACTCTTCCAGAGTATAGTGAGTACTTTCCCGTCCGTTTAGTTGGTGGTTTTGTAGCTCAATATGTATGGTCGTCCTTTGACTTTTCTGAGGGCTTTAGCTTGTCTCCTTTTTATTCTGCATTTTCTGTAGTTAACCAGTGTTCTTCTTAAATTTGTGTTTGTCTGCCTTTGACAACTCACTTGTATTTTCATAACTCCCCCCCCTCCCCCAATTTAAAGAAAATTATTTTTATTCCCTGTGTACTTTGAATCCATATTTAAATGATAATCCGTTGTATATTTGTTCTGTACATATAAAATGTTGAATTTGTTATTTAATTAAAATTCCAGTGTTAAAAGACAGTTAGGCTGTACTTACCTAGAAACTTTTCTTATGGCGACAGCCTTATTTATATCAAACCCTCCTATTATGTACAAAAAGTTCTTATGGACTGCGACTCCAAAGTTTGAAACTCCTGTGGATGCGCTCCAGTGATCAGTCTTTACTTGATAGTTCTGTATTTCGGACTTGTCGTGAGTTAATAGAAGGAAACTAGCATCCCCACTTCCGCTTCTATTAATGATATAAAGACGTTGTTGATATATAGGTTTTTTACTTATAAATCCGTTCATTCTCTTTTTTTATCATTGTCTTTTTATGTATTCTGTAACTGCATCATTCCTGAAAAAAATATATGTGGAGATTTAACTAGGTGTTTTTTAAACTCTGTTATGTACAATTTCTATCATATTGTATCTCCGTTTCGTAAAGCGTAGTGCTCAATCATAAAACAGTCTGATAGTTCGTTCGTTCTCCTGTTTCACTTTTGCATCCGTAATTGCTCCTGAACGGTTTGACAGAGTTTTGTAAAACTTTATCACAATCTTATTCACATTATGTACTTTTGCCACTTATATTTTATTTTTTCGTCCATTTTGTATACGAAACTCCTCCTTAACTGCTTCCACATGTATTGCAATTTATTGAAATTTTATCACCATCTTAAGCATATACTGCTATTACAAATATTCACCCTGATTAAGTTTTGTATCCGAATAATTTTTAAGGTTTTCTTATCAAATCATGACTTTGGAGTACCTTTAGTTTTAACTTCTGTTTGTTAACAAGTATTGTCAACTGATATTCAAAAATATTTTTGAAATCAGAACTTTGAAGATAAAATAGATGTTCGTTGTTTGTTGTATATTAAACAAAATACACACGGGAATGACCATATTTAAAGGAAAGTCCGGTACTTCTGCATCAAAGAACAATCTAACTTGTAAAGCTTTATGTGTTACCTTAAATCTTGCAGAATAGATATAAAAACAAGGAGACGTTAAATGATTGCCAATGAGACACCTATCTGCCCAAGTTCAAATCAAGCCGATGTAAGCAATTATAGACAACTGTATTGCCTTCGACAATGAGAGAAATCCATACCATTTTAAATAGTACTTGCTATAAAAGACACGTTCATTTTTTTACAAAATAAGGCCGTTAGTTTTCTCGTTTGAATTGTTTTACATTGTCTTATCGGGACCTTTTATAGCTCACTATGCGGTATGGGCTTTGCTCATTGTTGAAGGCCGTACGGTGACCTATAGTTGTTAATGTCTGTGTCATTTAGGTCTTTTGTGGATAGTTGTCTCATTGGATATCATACCACATCTTCTTTTTTATATACCAACATAAACAATATGAAATAATTCAATTGAGAAAACTAATGGTATAAATTCATAACAAAACAATTTGCGAAAAACAAGTATGACACATGAACTAACGACTACCACTGAATTACTCCTGACTTGGGACAGGCACATATAGAAGGGCCAGGGTTAAACTAGTTTCAAGGTGCCAACATTCCCCTACGTGGGACAGTCACGTGTGAAACAGCATAAATTGTCGGTCAAGAAACACAATTAAAACACGTCTTTAATACATTAAAACAGGTAATATGACATTTATTTTAAGCAAAGTGCCAAAAGTAGAACAGTTTCTTTATTAAATAAAGTAAATATTTAAAATAACTTACTGTCATCTTGGTAATATATGGAACATTCAACGTACTAGTACAAAACTTATAATTTGTCAATATAAACGAATGTACCAACTCATGTCTGTTTTTCAAATACACAGCAGATGACACCCAATTCTATTTAAATTCCATTTTAACAATACTAAATAAAGATCATCGAATCGTCATTTTAATCTTGTATAACATTTTAAATGCTATTTTAGATTTAAGTTAAATAAAACGTGAACAAATGGAAATAATTCAGTGTTCAAATATTTACATTTACTAATCGCATAAAAGTAGTTAAATGAAAATTATGCATTACACAAACACATAATTTATTATGTAGATATGAGCATTTTAAACAGGGTGAAAGGAATTTATCTTCAGTATGTTCAAGTAATTGATAAAGGCGTATGATATTACAATAAATAGGTCTGTTTGAATACTGTCTAAACTGAAATATATTGCTAAGATAAAATGAAAATCGTTATGTCAATATATGTTGTGGAATTAATACAAAGAAAGATTAATGGTATTGTTTTACTAACCACTTCATTGTTGTTCAGAATATAAAGACTTATTAGTCGATTGATTTATTGTGTCATCGAGGTATCAGAGAGAATTATTCACCATTCAGAAGAGTATAAGACGCTATAATTGCTATCTTCGAGTTTTTATCGCACAGATCTATAGGCACTAATTATTACACGTTGGCTAATTTTATTTTTGACAAGTATTTTTATGTTTTGTACGATGACAATTATACTTTCCTAAAAAAATCTTTTCAAGATTGCTATACATTTTAGTACATTGTAATTATAAATGTTTCAATTCGACTTATTTGGATAAGAGTTGGGTTAAACCTTCACAGGCAGAAATGTGGAACATGCTTCATTAATGAAACCTGTTCATTGATGAATTGGTGAAACCAAGGGGTTCATACTGATCAAAATGAAGTTTTTCCTGCAAAAGTTTAAAGGACGTCATTATAAATTGGTTGTGGGGCCTCGGTGGCCGAGTGGTCTAAGCAGTTACTACTGTAATCACTAGCCATTCAACACTGAAGTTGTGACTCCGAATCCCGCTCTAGTGGATGCACTCTACTAAAATCTTAAACGACTAGGATAGTCAGTTTTCCTATCGAAGGTTGGTTATTATCTCCGGACACTCCGGCTTCCTCCACAAATAATAACTGGCCGCCACGTAATAGCCTAAATGCGGTGTTTAAAATAGGCATTAAAACGCCAAAAGTACAAACTATATATAAATTGATTAACCGCAATGCAAAATCTTTGTAACAGATGCAACAATGCTCTTCAACTTAGTCCTTTATTTTGGCCCTTTAACTTTTTGTTCGAGCATCATTGGTGAGTTTTTGAAGACAAAACGAGCGTCCGGCGTACAAGCCTGGTATCTGGTTATTTTTACCTATTATTTCTGTTTGTTTTGCTTATATATTGTTGTCAATATAATGAAATTATACGCGTCTGTCACACATGTACAAGTGGGAGGTTTCGCTAGCTATAGAATCAGGCTTAAGCTTCCATTTTCTAGATATGAAAATCTCGTCAGGGATATGATAGTTGTTATCCATTCTTTTGATTTGTTTGAGCTTTTGATTTTGAAATTTGTTAAGGGAGTTTCCATTTTGAATTTTCCTTCGAGTTCGGTTATTTTGCAATTTGATCTTTTAATGTTATTTTGTCAATTGTCGAAGCCACAATCAAGTCATGACGGGTGTCATATATGGAGCAGGATCTACTGACATATCCAAAGGATACAAATGTCAGGTCCTTTGATTTATTCTAAACAGTTTGATAGCTTTATATGATTTTATTTTTAGGTTCTATGAACAATATAATATAAATTTTACCAAATTATAACTTACAGGGTTCCCTTAACAGTAGTTGTGAAATATTTCAACATTTCATTTAAGATCTATTGAAAAATTAGAAGGAAGGCTATCCGAAAGCCACGGCTATATAAAAAAAAACAATTATGAATTGTCCTTCAGATTCAAATTAATAAACAAGTTATCGTCACGAAATAGTCAGTGTTCTTGAGCAGCATACGTGTTATTGATCATGACCCTCACAAACATGACCATATTTACATGTAAAAACTTATCAATGATACAAGGATTATAGTTTGTTCAAATACGTGAATTTCGTCTACAAAAGTTTAATCAGTGATGCTCGAATCAAAAGGTCAAATGGCCAAATAAAGTACGAACTTCAAGTTAGATGTTTTTATCAAATGAAATTTACCCATAATGGCAATCTTCTGAAAATTCCTTATTCGAATCCTAAATAACAAACACTAACACTCTGAAGATACGTATACTCACATATTTTTCACATCACTCTAAAAGGAGATCGTGGAAAGATGATGCAACATTCTCTATATTTATCCGACAAACAAATATAAAACGTAGGGTATCTATTGGTATGTATTTTTAATTGTGTAATACTAATTTAAACTGGACCAAAAGTTACAAATGCATTAACACATTTGTTTCAAAGTGCTAAATCAAAAGAGAAAACAGGAGATTATGTAGACCACATGCTTCATTCCAAATAATAAATCTATGACGATGGTATTCTCTATGTAAATGTAGGAAAATCAGTTAGAAAAAGTTCAAATGGAATATTTATGAAAAAAATTACTTTCAATACAACAATTAAATCTTAGTTTGCCTAATATAATTAGTGTCTAGTGAATTGACCCAAACGATTAACATTCATCTCTAAAAGTAAAATATTTTAAATGAATAAGTAATTTAGAGATATTTATGCATTTCTATAGTGTTTTGTTTTGCTTCTGGTAGTCTTTTTCTGAAAGTACGCTTCTCTCATATCGAATTTCCTAAGCTTTGAATTATGTAACGTGCATAAAATCAATGATCACTGAACTACTAACTAATAAAAGTAACAAGATTAAAGGCAAATATGGGAATGATAACGAAACTTAATGGAAATTGAACAAAATAAATAACAACAAAAAACGATATTAAATATAAGTTATAATCTAAAACTAACATTCAAATTGACATTTAGGAGTATAAGCCTCCCCATCATTGAGCCATGCCATAGTTTATTTGTGAAAAATAAATAATAAAATTAAATAAAAAAAAGAGAACATCATAAAGGATAAATACATATGCAGAAAATTCTCAATTGCTAAGAAACAGTTTTGTCCGTTGGACTGATAAGACGTTCAAAGTACGCATCAATCAACTTAGAATCAGAATAACCAATGCTCGACACGTTGGTTATATATGTCATCAAATATATGGACGTCAAAATTTAATGTATTTCTGCTAGAAACATTTAATATAAAAAATAAGATGTGGTATGATTGCCAATGAGTAAACTATCCATAAGATACCAAATAACACAGAAATTAACAACTAAAGATCACTGTAAGTACGGCCTTCAACAACGATGTTTGCTTTGTTAACGGCAGTTTTTATCAAGAATTTAATCAAATGGACCTCTTAAACATTACATCAAACTGGTCGACATTTCATTCTTTACTTTAAAATTATAGTCATTTGATTTTTAACTCATCTTTCAACTATAACCAGTGAAGTGGCACATGCTTATTTTTTCCAATATCAGAATTTTTAATCTCGACTGTTAGATGACAAATTTGTTTCTATTGTATTTAGATTGTTATTAGTTCGTAATTATCACGCAATCAATTGATAATTATAAGAGAGTACCAAGTATTGAGTTAAAACAAAAGAAATAAATCATCAAGAAAATAATAAAAATTGTTTCCAATTATACATTTATAAGTCTGTCTATGATAATTGAAAATTACAAAAAAGCTACTCACCCTTTTTTAAGGTTGTACCGTGTATATTTTTTGTATCCCTTATATCATTTTCAAACTTAAATTTAACTATGCTTACTGAACCTTATTTGCAACTTTCAAATTACATGTTTGACTAAGAATTTTAAATAAAAGTTTTGTAAATAAAAGTGAAAGCGAAAAGACAATGAATGGAAATCTAAAATACCTATTGACGAAAATTATGCTTGGATGTCACTTAAATTTGGTAGACTGTAAACTTCATTTCAATAGTTTTCAAAAGTCTTTTGTAATATGAATTATCAGTTCGTCTATTTAAACTTTTGAAAGGTAATTAAAAAGTAAATAGATTTGTAGGTTTTAAATTACAGTTCGACCGTACGGCAGTTATTAGGATTCAATATAGGTATACCTTATATCATTAGGTCGTCTCGTCATATCGCTCTCACATTAAATTGGCAGGTGGTACGTGTATTATACTGTTCATATGAAAAATCAATCTATCATTTGACAAAAACATTTACATTTATAAAATATCACATTTAAAAGGATACTGGGGTTAAATAAAGGCAACAGTAGTATACCGTTGTTCAAAACTCGTAAATCCATGGACAAAAAAACTAAATCGGGGCAACAAACCAAAACCGAGGGAAACGCATTAAATACAAGCGGAGAACAACGACACAACATTAAAATGTAACACACACAGAAACGGACTAAGCATTAGACAAAATCCGATGAGAATAACAAATATAACATCAAAACCAAATACATGAATTTGGGATAGAAAAGTTAAGTTGTTTATCAAGTGGTTCGTCATCTTTCTGTATTCATTTGATGCATTGATCGATGAAACCAATCATATATATTCCGTCCTAACAGGTGTAATTTACAAAAGATTAATTCGCTTATGTATAATATATAATGTTTACCAAATGCATCATAATTCCAGGTAAAACCATTCAGGAATCCAATCAACAATCCTATGTTGATTGAGATTAGATACATCTACAGGAAAATTCTGCTGTGCAAGCATATACAGTCATTAAATCAAAGTCATTTCTTAACTATATACATGACAAAACCGGTAATAATGTCAAATAGGCCAAACATTTAATTAAAATCGCATTTATTGGTAATGTTTGAAGCACTTGAAATCACTCAAGATTTTTTGTTGGGTTCATGTAACTCAAGCTTTTGTTTGCTGTTTAATGTTTTGTAGGCTGTCGTTTGCTCTTCTTCTGTTTTGTTTTAATCAACATGTTGATTGTTTTTATGATGTGTTTTTTTTTCATTAATCCATTGTTATCTTTTACCCTATTAAGACCAGGTATCGACTTTGAGGTTTTTAACTTTGATAACAATCACTTTATATTTTTATGTTTGTTGTTTAAGTGCTCATGGGTTATCAGTGACTGTTCAGCCTTGGTTTGTCCTGGTTCTATAGGCTCAGTTATTTTTTTCAAAGATCCTGAAGGAGTCAAAAGGTTAAAGTTTGTTTGCTTCGCCTGCGATGACGTCACATAAGGGATACTTAGGTACTGTTTTCTTTACCGTCAGCGACGCAAATAATTGTTGTAACCACGTCAGCTAAAGGGCATAATAAAGTTATTTATATGCTGTTTGGTATGTGTTAGCATTCGAACATCTGCCTTCCTAAGCACTTGTTAGGTCTCGTCCGATCAGTCATGTTCGATTGACTAGTTTACAAGTACAATTTGTGATAAGGTAAGTTTACGGAAATGTTATGTGTATATAAGGGTACTAATCAATGAAATTTGTATAATTCAAGAAATGGAACATTGTATTACCATGTATATTATTTGGCCAACCCCAAGTCATGTGCCATTTAGAAGGGTTTGTAAAGTCACATCTGCACTCAACTATCGACATTTCATACAGGCGACACTAATCTTATTACGGTTTATATTAATGTAAAAGGCTTAGTTTTGGGATATTTTGTAACTTTTTCTTACGGTTCACAATATGAGGCAATGCTCAAAATGCCAAATACACTTCTGGCAACATACATCATGGGGTACCTACGTGAAAGAAATCCAGAAAAAGATGGTTGTCTTCTGCTATGTCTATTAACAAATGTCATCTTAGTATACAAGGATGAAAAACAGTTAATAATTGCATACGTCAAAAGCGCTTTTCTAGATTTGAATTCACCTGTAACACTAATAAAAGCCTAAATGTGAAAGCTAAGGTTGTAGAAGAACCGGAACAGTTTGAAGACTTATTTGACCAAATAATGATAAAGAATATATTTTCACATGCTCATATGGATTTCTGGCAATATACCATTGTATTCATAAGCATGATTAAATTTTTACAGAATAAGTCATCCATTCTGCGTACAATAAACTTCGAAAATTAATACGGATTTCGGAGTATCATGATTGTCAAATCCTCATTGCAGATAGAGAATTTATCTATTTCCTTTAAAGTATTTGCATGATTTAAGTTCTTTGTTCGTTGTTAGCATAATGGAAAAGAACGTCCCGGTGTTCAGCTAATTTATAGTCTTCGAATCAATGTATTATCCTCCGACGCATGAATGTTATCACAAAAGAAAAACCAACCTTTTCTGAAGATCCCGGATGTATCAATCCTTTTAATGGTAACTTTTATCTGATTTGTTTTAAAATTTTATCTATATACTGTAGGTATAGATGCCTTTTAATTATTTTTTTATTCGAGCGTCACTGATGAGTCTTTTGTAGACAAAACGCGCGTCTGGCTTAAATATAAAATTTTAAACCTGGTATCTATGATGAGTTTCTTTCCTGTTTGGTTTATCTACCTGGTATCTATGATTAGTATATTTACAGATGTTAAGAAAATGTAACCCTTGTTGTCGAACAATTTTAATTTAAAGAGATAAATTAAGATTTCGTACTTAAGTCACAAATACCAGTTGCTACATTTTTTATAACTTAAATTTTTACTAAAACATAGTTTTATCGAAGGAGGAACTGACTGTATATAAATCTATTTTGTTAAGACTGTAGTTGCTAGCTCATGTCGTATTTTGTGCCACGGCTATTCTGTCCTCGCGAATACAATATCTGGTATGTAATAGTAAAACACAGTGTAAATTGTATTACACTATTGAATATTAAACCTGGTGCCTTTTGTTAGTTATTATTAATGTGTTTCTTTGTCTAATATGTTCTCCTATTTATTTGTATTGCAGTCCTGTATTTGCGCGTGAATTCACATTAATATAAGACGTGTGACGGTACTTTTCTATCCCAAATTCATGTATTTGGTTTTGATGTATATTTGTTATTCTTATCGGATTTTGTCTAATGCTACGTCCGTTTCTGTGTGTGTTACATTTTAATGTTGTGTCGTTGTTCTCCTCTTATATTTATTGCGTTTCCCTCAGTTTTAGTTTGTTACCCTGATTTTGTTTTTTGTCCATCGATTTACGTGTTTTGAACAGCGGTATACTACAGTTGCCTTTATATTTTTAGTATAGAATTATAAAAAAAACAAATAAACGTATTGAGAATAGTTTTAGTGCTTGACCCCGATTAAGGTATTGGAATGTATTTCTTTCCATTACTAACAAATGCAATCATTCTCGATAACTTGATTGCTTATAATTGCAATGACAATGTACATGCGGTTTTCTTTTCAATTTTTCCAGCAAGATATCTTAAACATATCTGTGAAAATACAAAATGTTATTCAGAAAATTTCTTGCGTTAACAGTTTTAATTAACAACTAAAATTGAAAAAAAGGAATGTTGCAGTTCAACTCTAGTTTGATATTATGTTTTAGATGAAATGAATATCATAAAGTTTAAGAGGAGGATATAGTACTGCGGGTTCATTTATTTTCGTGGGTATCAATTTTCAAAGATTGAGATCAACTTGCATTTTCGTGGATATTTGATTTCGTGGTTTTGCAATCTCTACATACAAAGCCTATAATAAATGTACCAACGAAACCCATGGAAATTGGTATCCAACGAACAATAATGAATCCACAGTATAAAAAAACCACATAAGGTAGCCCATTTCTGCAAGCATGTATCAGTTACTTGTCATTGTATTATAATATAAAATTTAAAATTATTCCTACGTGTAAGATTAGTCGCACCAAAAGACTCCTGATCGTTCGACAAATGAAAAAGAATCCAAAAGTTCATTATTTACAATTTGAAGCGACAAAAATTAATATTCATATGTCATCATGCAGATTCCGTGCCGCGTCATTTAAGTTCTTGTGTACATTTTCACATGATACTTTTGTTGCCATATGACCTTTTCCTAGTTAATGTAAAGGAAGTACGTAAAATTTAATCAGGGAAAACAAAACAGAATAATGATATAGATCTAAAGGCTTATGTGTGAAAAATATGCAAAATAAAGACTAAATATAAAAGTAGAAAATAGGTGAACCAAAAATCTTAGTTTTGCTTTCTTCCGATTTCCTTTTGGGGGATGTAATTTTATTAATAGAATAATGATAGAATCCTTCAATTTGAATAAAAGAAAAAATGAATAGTTTGATTAACTTATAAATGCGTCAGATCGACCGAATGTCTGTTTTTTACATTCAAATGCACAGTGATTATAAAGCAGGCTATAATAAGCTTAGACACATTATGTTTTTAACTTGATTAGGTTAAATTTTCCTAATTGTCTTTGATGTTAGGTTTGTATGCAGTGTTGAAAATATTTCTTCTTGTATGGATCCCGATTTCACGCATACATCATGGGGGATACTTTATTAAGGTTGAACTGTTTGAATGGATGGATTTTTTTGTACGTAACTAGTACAAATCTATACCTGTTTTAAATTAGTTTGATATCAAATGGGAATATTTTAGTACTAAAAAAACTAGATAAACCCTGCACTATAACTATTTGCGTGTTCAACTTAATAATTGTCTTCTTTGGTTTGGCTCTTTATATGCCGTCTCCGTGGTATTAATTGTCAATTTATTAAAATTATGGACTAAAAAAACTGTACGTCTGTATGTCATACGTGTGTTGTTTTAGACTTGACGTGTTTTCTGTATGTTATTTGGCATTTGTTATCCGGAACGATGCGGTCATTTTAACCTGATTTATACTTAATAAGAATGAACAATAAATTAATAATGCATTTTCAGATCTAATCACTGGTAAATACAGTTCTGTTCCGACAATTTGATTTTAGTCAAAAGATCAAAATGACGGTTGAGTACTAAACGTAATGTTCAAGCGTATGCTGACCTCTACTCTTAGATCTGCTATAATGGTCTATATAACTGTTTCCTCCATCGGTTTAAAAACCGGTTAACACATACATTTATCAGATCAAAATAGTTATGAAGCCAAAGAAGTACAAAGTTCAAAAAGCGCTTTTCTAGATTTAAATTCACCAGGAACGCCTAAGGCCAAAGATGTGAAAACCAAGGATGTTAACGAAATGAAAAAAAAAATTGAGACAGTATTTGAACAAACAATGACAAATCATATATTTACACATGCTCGTATGGAATTGTAACAATATACCCAAGTCATGTATTCATATGCAGTATTAAATTTGAACAGAACAAATCATCCATTCTGAGTACAATAAACTTTGAAAATCAATACGGATTTTAGGGTATCATGATTGTCAAATCGTCATTGCAGATAGATATTTTATCTATTTCGTTTAAAGTATTTGCATGATTTAAAAGTTCGTTGTATGTTGTAAGTATAATGTTAAAGTACGTCCCGGTGTTCAGCTAATTTATAATTGAAATAATCAGCGAATCAATGTATCATCCTCCGACGCATGGTTCTCACCACAAAAGAAAATCGAACGTTTTCTGCAGATACCGGATGTATCAACCCTTTAAAACCAGGTTCAATCCACCATTTTCTACATTTGAAAATGCCTGTACCAAGTCAGGAATATGACAGTTCTTGTCCATTTTTTTTTATGCGTTTTGTTATTTGATTTTGCCATGTGATTATGGACTTTCCGAATTGATTTTCCTCTGAGTTCAGTATTTTTGTGATTTTACTTTTTTCATGGTAACTTTTATCTGGTATATACTGTAAGTATGGATTGTTGTTTGGTTTATCTACCTGGTATCTATGATGAGTTTATTTACAGATGTTTGAAAAATGTTAACCCTTGTTGTCGTACAATTTTAATTTAAAGCGATAAATTCAACTTTCGTACTTGTGTCACAATTACATTTCTATAACTTAATTTTTTACTAAAACATAGTTTTACCGAAAGCAAAAGAAGAACTAACTACATGTATATAAATCTATTTTTGTTAGGTGTTAAGACTGTAATTTCTAACTCATATATTATTTTGTGCCAAGGTTATTCTGTCCTTTCGAATACAATATCTGTTATGTTATAGTAAAAGACAGTGTAAATTTTACTTGTACAGTATAATAAAAAAAAAATATTATTGATGATAGTTTTAGTGCTTGACCCCGATAAAGGTATTGGAATATATTTCTTTCCATTAATAACAAATGCAATCTTTCTCGATAACTTGATTGCTGATAATTGCAATGACAATGTACATGCTGTTTCCTATTCAATTTTCCAAGCGTGATATCTAAAACATATCTAGATCTGTGGAAATACAAAATGTTACTTAGTAAAATTCTTGCGTTAACAGTTTTAATTAACAACTGAAATTGAAAATAAAAATAGAAATGTGGCAGTTCAGCTCGAGTTTTAGATTAAGTTTTTGATGAAATACATATGACATAGTTTAATAGGAGAATATAGTAGAGTCTGACGTTTAACCCTCACAATAACCATTGTCAACCTAGGAGAACACAATTTTATATTTCATCCTCCAAGTCATGATGTATCCAATCTAGGTTTTTGTTCTATTTAGATCTATAAAATCGTAACGTATATCCCTTTATACGCAAAACTATAATGCTTTGTTTGGTAGTACTTTACATAGGTTCTTAAATAAATGTTTTAGGTTTTAGTCTTTGTTCTGAATGTTCTGTGCTTCTTGTATATCAATTATTTATTTTTTGTTTTGAGATATTTTTGGTAAATACGGATGGTAATATAAAATTATGTAACATTACCATTAGGTTGAAGAAGTTTTAACAACATTTATTGATTAAAGATAATTATATTCAAAGATTTAATAAAATAAGTACCGTGCCTTTTAACAATAAAAACAAACATTGATTTAAATAAAATTAGTGTATTCAATTTTGACAAGAACTACTAGGGTAATGTCTACCTGTTGCAGTAAATCCATAGTTTTTCTAAAAAATCAAAGTTTTGTCAACAGTTGATTAATAATAATGATTTATTCAGGGATAATCATGTCATCACAGAGGTTGTGACTACTAGTCTGGTAATAAACACAGGGAGGAGATCGCCACGAGTAGTACGAAGTTGAAGATCAATAAAGATCCAACATTCCGAGAGTTTTTTTTCAAAAACACCTAAGATAACCCATTTATGCAGGCCTGTATCAATTGCTTGGCATTGTAATCTAATAAAAGATTTTAAATGATTCCTACGTGTAAGATTAGTCACACCGAATGACTTTCCTGATCGTTAGACAAATGAAAAAGAATCAACAAGTTCATTATTTACAATTTGAAGTTAAAAAAAATATTCATCATGTAGATTTCGTGCAGCGTCATTTAAGTTCTTTTGTAAATATTCACTTGATACTTCAAGTCATCTAACACTTTCCTAGTTAATGCAAAGGAAGTACGTAAAATTCAATCAGGGAAAAAAAGGCGGAAGAATGATTTTGACCTAAAAGGATATGTGTGTAAAATATGCAAAATAAAGACTAAAATATAAAAGTAGAAAATAAGTGAACTTAAAATCTTAGTTTTTTTTCTTCCCGTTTCCTTTTTGGGGATGTATTTTTTTAATAGAATAATGATAGAATCCTTGCATTTGAATAAAAGAAGAAATGAATAGTTTGATTAACTTACAAATGCGTCAGATCGACCGAATGTCTATTTTTTACATTCAAATGCACAGTGATTATAAACCAGGCTATAATAAGCTTAGACATATTATGTTTTTAACTTGATTAGGTTAAATTTTCCTTTTAAACAGTCTTTGATGAAAGATTTGTTTGCAGTGTTGAAAATCTTTCTTCTTGTATAGATCACTATTTCATGCACACAGCAACAGGGGATGGTTTTAATAAGGATAAACTGTTTGAATGGCTGGATTTCATTGTACGTAACTAGTACAAAACTATTGTGGTTCCTTAGTATGATATCAAATGGGAATATGTTAGAGTCCTTTGTAGACGAAACACGCGTCTGGTGTAAATATAAAAATTAATCCTGGTATCTATAATGAGTTTATTTATTACTAACAATACTAGATAAACCATGCAATATAAATATTTGCGTGTTCAACTTAAGAATTGTCTACTTTGGTTTGGCTCATTATATGCCGTCTCCGTTGTATTCATTGTTAATTTGTTAAAATTATGGACTAAAAAAAACTGTACGTCTTTATGTCATACGTGTGTTGTTTAAGACCTGATGTGTTTTCTGTATGTTATTTGGCATTTGTTATCCGAATCTATGCGGTCATTTTAACCTGATGTATACTTAATAAGACTAAACAATAAAGTCTTAATGCATTTTCAGATCTAATCACTGTGGTAAATTCAGTTCTGTTCCGACAATTCGCTTGTTGTCAAAAGATCAAAATGACGGTTGAGTACTAAATGTAGTTTTCAAATGACGTATGTTGACATCTACTCTAACATATGCTATAAACGGTCTCTACAACTGTTTCCTCTATCGGTTTTAAAATCAGTTAACACTTACATTCATATTAGTAACATAAACTTCAGGAATTTATAATACCCATTGCTGAAAATGCCAAATACCAGGATTATAATTTAATACGCCAGACTCACGTTTCGTCTACATGAGACTCATCAGTGACACTCAGATTAAAATTAGTTGTGAAGCCGAAGAAGTACAAAGTTCAAAAAGTGCTTTTCTAGATTCAAATTCACCAGGAACGCGAAAAGCCGAATATGTATAAGCCAAGGATGTTAACGATCCGAAACAGTTTGAGACAGCATTTGACCAAACAATGACAAAGAATATATATTTACACATGCTCATTTTGAATTATAACAATAAACCCAAGTCATGTATTCATAAGCATAATTAAAGTTTTACAGAATAAATCATCCATTCTGCGTACAATAAATTTCGAAAATTAATACGGATTTTTTGGTATCATGATTGTTAAATACTCATCTGCTCATTGCAGATAATGTTTTCATTTTTTTCGTTAAGGTATTTGCACGATTTAAGTTCTTCGTTCGTTGTAAGCATAATGGAAAAGTACGTCCCGGTGTTCAGCTAATTTAAAGTTGAAATAATCTTTGAATCAATGTGTCATCCTCCGACGCATGGTTCTCATCACAAAAGAAAATCGAACGTTTTATGAAGAACCCGGATGTAACAATCCTTTTCGTGGTAACTTTTATCTGGTTTGTTTTTAAATTTTATCTATATACTGTTAGTATTGATTGTTGTTTGGTTTATCTACCTGGTATCTATGATGATTTTTTTTTAACAGATGTTTTGAAAACGGTAACTCTTGTGGTCGTACAATTCTAAGTAAAAGAGATAAATGCAGATTTCGTACTTAAATCTCAATTACCAGTTGCTACATTTTTAAAACTTAATTTTTTATTAAAACGTAGGTTTATCAAAAGAAGGACTAACTGTATAAATCTATTTTGTTCAATATTAAGACTGTTGTTGCTAGCTCACCTCGAATTTTGTGCCAAGATTTGTTATTCTGTCCTCGCGAATATAATATCTGTTATGTTAAAGTAAAAAAGAGTGTAATCAATTTTACTAGTACAGTATTATATATATATAGAAAAATAATCTTATTAATAATAGTTTTACGTGCTTGACCACAATAGAGGTATTGGAACTTATGTCTTTACATTAATAACAAATGCAAACTTTGTCGATAACTTGATTGTTTATAATTGCAATGACAATGTACATGCTATTTCCTTTTCAATTTTCAAGCACGATATCTTAAACATATCTGTGGAACTACAAAATGTTACTTAGAAAATTTCTTGCGTTAACAGTGTTAATTAACAACAAAAATTGAGAGAAAAAGCTGAAGAACGGGGTATTTCAACACGAGTTTGAGCTTGAGTTTTTAGATGAAATAAATACTAGTATAACATAGTTTAGAGGAGGATAGAGTGTATGTTAAACCCTTGTAAAATGATAACAAAGCGAACAAACCTCATCTTCTCCTTTACCCTCTCAGATATGAGACATCCAATTTAGGGTGTTGTTCTAAAACAATCTACAAAATGATTATACATTAAACGATAAGCTCTTTATGCATAAGTATAATTCTTTGTTTGATTGTTGTGCTAATGCGGCGTAAAGCAACCAACAATCAATCAATCAATTGTTTGATTGTTGTTTTTCTTTGGTATTTTGTTGTTTTTGGACTTTGTACTGAATGTTCTGCTGTTATCTTATTTCAAATAATTTACTTTTGCTTTTAGAAGTTTTTGGTAAATACGAAAAATTAGTACGAAGGCGATTAAACATAACCATTAAGATAATGAAATTCTAGTACAAAACTATTCTTGTTCCACAACAGTTTGATATAAAATGGGAATATCTTAGTACTAACAATACAAGATAAACACTGCAATATAACTATTTGCGTGTTCAATTTAAGACTTGTCTCATTTGGTTTCACTCTTTATATGCCGTCTCCAATGAATTCATTGTCGATTTTTTAAAATTATAGAATAAATAAAACTGTACGTTTTCGGTCATACGTGAGTTGTTTGGGACTTGATGTGTTCTCTGTATGTTATTTTTTATTCGATATCTGAAACGATGCTGTCATTTTTAACTGATCAGCACTTAATAAGACTGAACAACAAATTATAAGATCTAATCACTGCGGAAAATACACTTCTGTTCAGACAATTCGCTTGTAGTCAACCAAAATATGTTCGGTGTATGATCAGTAGTTGTTCTTTGCTTGGTTATACCAACATCACACGGAATTGCATGACACGCTACTAAACAGTACTGTATTGACTACAACCTTTTTCAGATCAGACTTTTCAGTTTTTATTAAGATCAAATTAAAATAACGGGTGAGTATTAAACAATAACCATAAACAAAACATGCAATCAACAGATTCTTACAACGTTATCTTTTGTTTGTTTTGTTTATTTCATTATGTTTGAATGTTTGTTTTTTAGATACAAGTGACAATGAATGACGTCCAAAGACTAGCGTTAGAAATTTGCAAAAATAGGACGGACTTGAGCGATGAGAAAAAAGAAAGAATCCGGAAGATGCTACTGGAGCCTGAAAGTATTGACAATATATCTTTACCGTCTACTTCTACTTCGAAGAACATTTATCCAGTCAGTCCGCAACGAGAAATGACAATGGGAGACACGCAATTGTCTAATCTTTCTATAGAATTAGAACAATGTCGATTGTCGAGACGCTTTTCAAAAACAAGAAAGATATTCGGGTCCGACATGTGCCAAAATACAGGAGAGTTAAAACGTGAAAAACGTTGGCCATCAGCAGCTGCTATTCTAGCGTCCAGAAAAAGCACACCTAAACTTAAAAGACAACTTTCCACAATAGTTGCATCCAAAGTTTCAAAAGAAAGCATACATGGACATGTTTTACATTCAAGTGCAAATGGGAATGATGAACGGCATTTTAGTGAAACGGTATTTCAAAGACGTCGGCGTACTGTTCCAACGGAAAATGGAATAACGCATCATTTCGCTCAAAACGGTCAGACCCTGAGTCTTCCAAAACATCTACCATACGCTGGTGTAAATGTATTTTCACCTTTAAAATATAAAAAGAAATACACTTTACATGACGTTTATAGAGATTTGACCATGATGCGCAGAGCTGTTTCTTCTTGTTTAATACCTAAAACAGACGAAATTCACAGTTTAAATGGCAACACTGTTGAAATAAATAATCATGTGTCTATAGATGACAATTTCATAAAAAGTGATGGTGAACCGAAAGTTGAAAACAATACGATAGCTCCCAATGCAGCTGGAGAATGTCAATTTCACAAAAAAGAAGAAAACGTCCATCAACGAAGCAATCAAAAATTATCGGAAGACCATTCAAGTAAAAAAGTTGAAAAACCTCAACCTTTAAATAAAGCGGATATTAATCAAATAACTTTTGATGATGATGCCAATGTTAAAAATGATCATCAAGAACAGGGAGAAAAAGTATTATCAGAATTTACTTTCGACCGTACTGTTACTGAACAAATATCAGAATTTTCAGAAAATGGAAAAGAATCCAGTTTGCTTGATAATATGAGCGACACAATCAAACGTACTGATGAACAAACTTCACTTGCTAATCAATCGATATGCAACCACAGCATATTAAAACAGGGTGACAACGAAACAGTAAAAGTAGAAAGTACAGCAAAAACATTTCACCGAGAAAATGACTCCAAAATTAATTATTCAAAAACTGAAGATGTTGACAAGCCAAATGATGATGAGTTCAAAAATTGTGAATTTTATTCTAATGTGAAAACATCCGCTTGTGCACATAGCCTCTATGAAAAAAGTTCAGAAAATACCGAATATGCTACCGATCGAAATGAAATAGCAGATGATGTCGATAGTGTGACAAATACACATAATTCTTGTGAATTGGAAAACCATAATGACAGTAATCAAGGAAGTTTAGAACCTGATGCAAGAGAAGACCGATTGCGGAAACAATATTTTGATAGCAAATCTACAACTGATAACAATTTGACACATGAATCAAAACATAAAAGCACATGTAGCATAAACAATGATAAGTTGTTAAATGCAAAAGGAGAATTTAAAAGCAGCAACAATTATTCAAGTAATGTGCGTTTACAATATGATCGCATTACTGCGACTAAAGACTCAAGGAGAACATTATCAATGTTATATTCATATAAGCTTCCTTATGATAATATTTATGATGACAGCCAAAAACCAAGTGAATTCGGTTACAAAACCGTTGATTTGGTGCATGGCTGTAGCTTAGATTCTGAATCGAAAGAAATAAATAAAGACACAAGGTCATTCGGAAAAGGTAACGCGAACAATTCTCATATGTGCAGTCAGAGTGATCTTAGTCGAAGTGATAATACTAAAAAGTACGAAACTATGGAAATCTTAGACAAACTATCTCATTATTCCTCTTATAGACTTGGCAAGGATGACAAGTGTTTAAACGCTTATGAAATTTCTACAGGAAACCATGTTAATTCAAATATCATTGCAACAAACGAAAAGGATAAAAAATGTTTAAGGAAAAGTACTAACAGAGAATTAAAAGAAGATATAACGCCAGTTAAATGTAAAGTCCTCAGAAAGAAAAATGAAAAGCACCTAAATGGTAAAACACCTCACGGTACTGTTGGTTATATTGCATATAGGACGGTTGTCGCTGACCATCAAAACGTTAACAATGTCGAACAATCAATCAGAAAGACGAAAAGTGTGCAACCTCGAACGAATAGTGACCACAAATTGAAACAAAACGGAACTAAACAGCATGAATATTCTTTGAAAAGATCTAACATAAAATTTAACACTGATAATAGCAATTTTAAAGATAACCAACTGCAATTAAAACCCAAAAGTTTGGCAAAACTTCGTGATGAACTATACAGTAACTGTAGATGTCACAAGCATCGAGGTCAAGATCAGAATGGCACTAGTCATCTACGAACGCGTAAAGTAAAAGCTCATTCAAAATCACGTGATATTCGAAATAAAGTTTTGTCAAAACAGTTGAATAATGTTAGAAATAATGTTAGAAATATTCCAAACGTCAAATTTTCCCAAGCTTCCACTGATAATAAATTATGCACAATAAATAACACAATAACAGAGGAAATGTATCAAATTCACCAAAAGAATGATAGTTATAATTCCTTTAATACTTGTTTTAAGACAATAATTAATGAGAACACGCAATGTTTGACTTGGTCTAAAAACAACATATTGGATCAGCATGGTAACACCACACGAGATAAATTTGGTAAATATACGTCGGAATTTAGAAAGGATGGACAAGCAAAAATGTCTTTACAAAATGAAGGAGTTAAATTTATAGACAGTAGACAGGACAAAGATTTCAGAAATGTAAATGTAGAAGAATCTAAAGATGAATTCCAAATTCCCGATGTTGATGACGATAGTAATTCAGATGAAGCTGAAAGCGATGATGAAGTTTTCAACGATGAAAAAGGAGTTGACGAAGGAGATGATAAACCAAAACCACGTAAATCTGTAATGTTATCGGGAAATTCACGGAGGACTGACTTTACTTTATCGAGTACTTTAAGCAATAGAACACCATTTAGTGAATATGAGTACACAGAAAGAGGTAAATGCATTTACCATATAGCCAAATACCTTACGTTTGGGAAATCTAACCATTCTTCTAAAATGTTAACAGTTTGAAAATCAAATATGAAAATATGATTTACAAAAGTGTTTATGTAAAATGTGTCAATAGAAGATAATTAATGTTTTAAAGTATCATCAATTACACATTTATCGTATATTTTATTGTCCATGACGTCTGGTATTTAGAGAAATAAATGACTATTGCCGATCAAAATTGATATCTGTTGAATGTTTCAAAAATGTAAATGCAAAGTTAACAAAATAAGTCAATATGAATTAAAGAATATTTTTTTTAAGTTTAGATATGGAAACACAAATAAAGTGTCATTTATATTAAATGCACTATAGAGACTCATTTTTGTCGATATCAATTTATAGCAATTACATGTTTAAATTTAAATGCAAAGTTTACAACATATGTCAATTTTAATTACAAAAAAACATTTTAATTTAGATATCGAAATATTAATAAAGTTTGATCATCATTAAATACACGATAGTGACACATTTGGTAGACTTAATTTTTCATTACTTTTATTAATCATTTTAATAATGAGACTGATGACATTTCAATCGTGTGTTTTTTATATCAGCTCGATGGCAAAACTCATTAATAAAACAATGAATATTAAAGGTATGAAATTTAAAATCGTTAAGGAAAACAACTGCAGTTTGCATATTATCAAATCAATTGCTCAAATATTCATTATCTATATTCCGATATCAAATTATTGAGTTCTTCAAATATCTTTACAGAAATTGCAAATGATGTTATTTCTACCATTCTCGATGACGTCATAGATCTCGTATGGCAGGCAAATGTATCTCGATTTAAAAATCACGTGTAAGTTGTTTTGTTTTCGTTTATATAGTTTATAAATAATTTTTTTCATAGAATTATGCCTTTACCATTGACGTTTATTCTCAAATAATCCCATCATTTTCCATTATTTTCATATAATCCCATCATTTTCCATTATTCTCATATAATCCCATCATTTTCCAAAGGAGAAACATACATGTGTTGTCGTTTTATTTGTACATATTTCGTTATATCCTTTACAAATAGGGAAGTTAATTAGAATTATATTTTTCGTGACTGTCGAGTCTGACAGGATATTTTTAGTTACTAGTTATTAGTGATGAGTTTTAAATCGAAATTGGTATATCCTTTTCCTGTAAATGTCCCCTATTCTTGATATTTTTACCTACTATGTCAATTTGTTTTGTTCACACATTGCTGTCAATATAATGGACTGTCATACAAATGAGAGGTTTAGCTAACTATTGATTCACCATTTTCTACATAAGAAAATGCTTCAAACAAGACCACAATATGATAGTTGTTATCCATTCGTTTGATGTGTTTGAGCTTTTGTTATTTGAGTAAGGACTTTCTGTTTTGAGTTTTCCTCGGAATCCGGTATTTTTGTTGTATACTTTTTCATAGAACTATTGCCCTTGAACTTACATATAAAGAAACTGGATTAAGTGCACAGATATCGACCTGATCTGTATTTACTCCTAAGACGATGTCTTGAAACCACACAAACAAGGAAAAGTTTAGCCATCGATCTTAAACATATACTAATAAACAGAGTAAACAGACCACTAGGGTGCCAGTTTCCAGTTATGTGATTGCGTTATCAGTATGTTTGTATGAAATTGCACAATTGAAGCAATTATAACTGGAAATCATCCTAAAGCTAATAGTGAAACCTCTTAATTCAGTATCAGAGTAAAAGTTAAATGTCTAAAAGGCAAATATAAATATGTTTTTGCAATGTGTATTATGTTTATGAAAAGTATTAAAAACAATTCTGTGATTTTGTGATTTTTCATTGTTAAAATGTTAAGTTTATCCATGAGTTATGGTACTTAAACTACTACACCGTTTATATTTTGAATAACGTTTCAACGGCAGAATATAAGGTTTAATCCTTTAGTCATGTGTCAGCGACTTTGATATTTTTATCTTTTCAAACAGTGCACGGGTACGAAGAGCATTCCGTCGGGCTTAACAATACAGAGTTCAGTACATAAACTATTTACACATGCATGCATACAAACCACACCTCGAATTGACATTGGTTCTAAAAGCCTGGGGGTATCTTGTGTGTTCAACTATCCAATTAAATATAAATGGTAGAACCTTGTTTGTGTAACTAAAATGATACGAAATATGTTTAATATAGCATCTCCTAATTCAATACCTCGACGAATTCTATACTGTCTAGGTTTTTTTTCTTTTCATTCATCGTGATAATTTTTGTATTTAATTTTGTAAATTTATAAATTGGTGTACTGCTATCTTTTATTCGTTCCCCTCAACTAGTACTCACTCTATCGTTGGAATCTTTAGCACTAATGCAGTGCGTGAAGATATTTTGAATAGTCTAAGATATATAATACTAATATACACAACTATAATAATTGTTTGCAGTATTTCCTGATTTCATGTACATCGCAGATGAAACTGTTAAACATATGTAAACTGTTTATTTAATTTTAGTTGCAAAGCAAATGACATTTTCGGTGATGAGACAGTAGGGTGTATTGTTTTAGTCGACGAAGAGAAGCAACCGTCTATTTCATTCGATTGCGAAATTCAAAAACCATCATCTTTTCCAAACACAGTCGAAACATATGAGATATTGATTGGAAATATTGTAAAAATTAAAGTCCATGGTGGACAGGCAGTAAGGGAGGTAAGTCATGTTTACTGTTAGCAAACGTCCAGTTCATTTCTTTAAAAATAAATGAAGAAAAAAAAACACTTTTTAAAATAATTTCATGTGTCCGAAGGTCGGGTTAACCTTCGTCGGAAACGCTCACAGCTTATATTTTGAATTTTTACGATGTATAAGCGCCGATTGTCATGTATAACAGAGATCGGAAAGTAAATCATAAAATTGTGTTTCTTTATCAAATATTTCTTATTCGATTGATGCTTTTTCACATTGTCCTTGTGTAGGGGTTAAGTATCATTCATGTGCTCGATGTGATTTTGAATTATTTTAAAGTTATTTCATGAACGAGATACATGTCTAGTATTTAAAACTAGTTTCTAAATATATCAGCACATCTCTGAATGTCGTATGGTATTATATTAATAGCGAAAATTTAATGACTACTAGATAAGTTGAGCCATTATCACCGTGTAGAACGTAACATGCGGGTTCGTCGGCTATGTTTGACACGGGATGGTGGTTTGAAGCGGAGAACAACAATCCAAGTAAGTTCAAGTAACAAATTACTTTTTGAGAATTGTCAGTACCGAACTAAAGTATTGCCCGGAAGGAGCCGAAACATCTCTCGCTAGGTTTCCGTGTTGCAGATTTTCAAGATTTATATGCAAGTTTGAAGATAAAAACTACGTTTGACGATTTTCTCCTGTATAATTTATATAGAAATGAATTCTTATCAAGGAATTAAACCAAGTGCCAGTTTTTTAGTACAAATTCAGTTTACATCAAATTACAATGTGTCGCTCGGGTGTTATATTTTGTGTCTGTCCGCTTTTAGAAAACAGAGCACTGTAAATGTCTGTTTCTGCCGTGCAATACCTTATTTGGTACTAACATTTCTCAAAAAAGATAATTTGATACTTGAACTTACCTGATCGTTTTATTTGTTTCAGAACCGCCACCATGCGTCACACTTAGACGACACCTCGCATATGGTGCTCTACACGATGAGTATGAACTGGTGTAGATTTATTTTTCATTTGATATTATCTTGGGAATTATTATGTAAATAAAATTGTTTCGTCCGGTCATGTGATTGATATTCACGCCAATAATCCTATGTTTTTGATGTCAATAAACACATGACTAAAACAATGCAAGTAACGACAACGGCATATAGTGTAATTGAAGATTATGAATATTATTCTATGGCAAAAGGAATAAAGCAATATTTTATGACATGCATGTTTATTTGATATACAATCGTTGCCTTTTCCTTTTCTTTCTTTTTTAAATCTTTTTCCATATTAGTTTATTTAAGCATGTTAATACCAATTTATACTACAGGGATACGTAAAAGTAGCAGTCCCGTTTAATAAATCTAACATGAGATTTTTCCACGAGCCAGTTCTACGGATTTTCAATTCAAAAAGCAACTCATGGATAAGCATTGATTCGTTTGAGAATATTTATTTTGACGAGAATGATTTGGTAAGTTTTATTTATAGATCTATATATATTATAAGATTTGATTTGTTTAGATATAGATTGATACGTATATTACGATATTTTATCGAAACATCTCTATCAATTAGAATCTTATTAATTATAGAAAAAACAAAGGATATGGGGTATCGTCAACTTGGAGCAAAAAAACCCTCTCACTTCACTGCAAGTTTAAAACGGCCCAAGCACCGGCTTAAAGCGGAATTGTTCAAGTACTCAATATGCTGGCTTTAAATTGAACGAATCAATTTGAAAAAAATAATGTTCAAATTCCCCAAAAATTTTACTCTTCCATTTTTCTTTATTATGGTTATCTTATATATCATCATAATTGAAAACACGCCCTGGAAGTAATTCCATTTGAACACCCTTGTCGAAGAACAATAATGTTTCCAAGAATAATAAGGTGATGAATTGGCACTTTTTTTAATTTCTGTTCAGTATTATTATCAAAAGGAGTTATTTGGTCATGGTTTAGACAGATTAAATCTTATTACTTCCACAAAATAAACATTCAACAGTATTGTAACTTGTAGGATTTGTCTGTCTTGGAGGCTAACCTTAGTAATGAAGAGGAAAGTGTTTATGTAGTTGTTGCCAGACCTGCTGCTGAGTATATCACATTTGATAAAAACTTTCAAGACTACGATTCGAGAATAGATAGTGATGTTACAGTATCAAGTCCTTTTGGATCACGAATCAAAACTGACACAGTTTCCATCAAATTTACGGTATTAAACCATATATATTAAACAATTATAGAATAAATGGGTGCAAAAACTGTCATCTTCCTTACCTAGTGCATGCATTTACAGAGGAATACCACCAATTATAGAAAAAATGGTTGCAAAACTGTCATCTTCCTTACCTAGTGCATGCATTTACAGAGGAGTGCCACCAATTTGTATGACAGTTCTTTATATTATTTTTTCCGTTAAATTGGCAAAACTGTAGCATAAAATATATATATATGGTTTACGTAGTGGCATTGTTAATACCCAAACTCTTTTGGTTTTTAATTACATAAATAATAGAAACATAATTACAAACTATGGTATCTTTTATTGGGTTTTCACTTTTTAACACATAAGGTATATGTAATATTAAGACGAAAAATATATCCATTGATGAAAAGAGCACATAATTCAATAAGCAACGAAAGGATTACCCAGACCACACACAGACAAAATTGAAACAACTGATGCTTATCTATAGTATTAACATGTGAGGGACAATAGTCTGTTTGCTAATACCCGCGTAAATGATCCTGTAGCTAGAGATTCCTTTTATAGTTGTCTACTTTAGGAGAAACATAAATTTTTATCTACAATGGAGAGCTAGCGGAAAGAGCAAACTTATATGTGCATAATGTGTGTGATATTTAAATGTTTTGATTGCATTTAGTTTATTGTTAAGCGAAAAAAAATACTTTTGATACCAGAAGTAAGATTTCACCAAAAAATGATAAACATGTTTCGCAATCGCAAATCTTTTATAGTCACCATAATTATCGCCTAATCGGTAAATTTATACGATTCTTCTAATTTCTGAAGTGACTTCTTTAATTGAGTCTGTTTTGACGGCTTGTTCACCTCGACGCACCCGGCATCGCTCTGTTATGGAGATTTGCGAAAAAAAATGTCATGATGAATTACCGTTTACTCTTATTTTTTGACTAAATTTTGGAAACCTTTACAAATTATGAAGAATTCACACAATTTATTGATTTGATTTATACAGAACTTTCCAACACATACGAGTATCATTAGATTTTATCAAATTTATCTCCAGGTTCTGCCAATAAGCGTTGACATCGTAGCAGAAACTCGAGATTCTTCAGAAAATGATTGCCAGGCATTGGTTGGAGCAAGTCCAGTTGTTATAATAGAACAAAGCTATCGGAATCCGCAGCCACTGTTCATTTGTCTTCCATGTGAACGACCAAATCTCAATGCTCTGAAAAACCGGCTATCAGGTGCTCCTTGTCCTCAAGACTCTGGGATAGTGACTATGTCAAGACTTTCAAAATGTGCAATGCACGATTTTGTAGGTATGGAATTATTTCAATACTAAGTAAATAGTTAAATATATTCAAGAGACCGCTCATATTTGTCTTTAAAAAGATGTTTTATTATAAGGGCATTTTTATGGTTTAAAAACTCTACATAAAAAAATAAGGTTAAATACTTTTTTCAAAATATAAATGAATGCCATACCTATAAGGTGTATCCTATTTCAAAAACACGAGAAAAATAACAATCAAAGACATTTCACTTTATAAATTGTGTTTAAAGATTTATATAGTAGATATTTTATGATTTCAAAATTCCTGAAACTTGCATTATATGAAACCTTTAACTAAGATATTGTCTGTCAGTAACCTTTTTTTCTAAAAAAAAACAAGTTTTATTCAACAAGATGAATATATTATCAAACGTAGCTGAAATGAAACCTCTTATAGAAAAACAACTTTTTAATGTGAATCAAATTTGCTGGAAAAAAACATATTTTTCGTTTTGTGAAGATAATGGATTCTCGTTTCTGTCCTTGTCTGATGATTGTCTGCTATGTGTTTATGTCATTTATAATTTAAAGTACATGCACTTTGTTAAAAAAAAAACGAAAGGTCAAATGGTTCATAGATCATTTACTGTTTATAAATCCACCAGGAAACATTAATAATTACAATACATATTAGTGTACATATGGAAAGTACGTGAACGAACAATTTCATAATATATTCGTCCATATTTGTTTACCATAACTTCTATTTCCGGATTAACACAATTTTGACAATTTTTAGAAATAATGAGCGTTTACTCTATATTTAATGAAAATATACTTTAAGTAAGCCTTTCTGATATTTTAAGAATCATTTTAAAAATAATAGGTATACTTTCCCTTACTAGGCGTAAAATACCGAGGTATTCAGAAAAATGAAACCTCGGTAAACTCTGGAAATTTTTCCGGAAATCGTTATTATGGGTAGGATACCGAAAATGTTAACGTCAGACATTACACTTTACCATTTTAAAATATTTTTCTCTGGCAGAAACATGGTCTGAAACAGAGAGTCACCTAATACGAATTGGTGGATGTGAACGAATAAAGTGTGAACTCATGACCTACAATGATGTTACGGAGGAAAATAAAGTATCTTTTTGTATACATGAACAAAAAACAACGTAAGTCCAAATCATATATAATTAGTCAATTCTCCCCTCATTTTCAGTCAAATTTAGCCATTCAGCTAAAACATTTATACATATTCACACACTACTGGCTTTCAAAAGAGAGGCGAAGGAAACCAAAAGGGCATTAAAACTCATAAGTTGAAAAACAAAAGTGCAATGCAATTATCGAAAATGGAAACACCAGAACAGAAGACAAATAGCAGTAATTTAAACACAACATAGAAAACTAAAGATAGAGTAAAACGAACCCCATTACAAACCTAAGGTGACGTCATGGGTTCCTGAAAAGTAGGCAGATCTTGTTTGACACGAGGCACTCATCGTGTTGCGTTAAATGTTTAAGATATACTCATTTTAGATGCCAGAATTAAAAGTTTTGGACGCAAGACGGAAAAAATCTTCAGTGACTGTCGAAGAAAAAAAGTCAAATAGGTCAAATGAAGAACGAAGTTAAAGATCACTGATGACCAAAATCGTTAGGTTTTGCCAAATACAGCTTAGGAAATATCTTCCTGTAGTAGAGCATTTCTAATAAAGATATCCACAAAAATTCTTCGGAAACACCAAGATATTGAAGTAGTATATATTTGTCTTTTTTTAATATACCGTATTACGTCACTAGCACACTATGTAACGAATTTATCTTACCGACTGTCTTAACGTGTCAATTTTAGACTAGTGACCTATCAAAAGTCTTCAATACTGTAAGCATTAAGAAACTACTTCCATTGATCCTACAAAAACAGATGACAATAATAACAACGACAATAATAACAACTTGTTAGGTTTAAATGTGTTTTCTGAATTTATTTCAATTTTAATCATCATTTTTTCTTCTGTTGAAACCTTTCAGAGTTTTTCTCAGTACCGTTTTGTTTTTATAAAGGGACGTATCACCACTACTAACCGTGTATGAAATAAACCCCGCCTCCCTTTTAACCTAATATGGAATATAAAGGGACGTAACACCACTACTAACCGTGTATGAAATATACACGGTCTCCACGCGGACGCTTTTAACCATTCATATTCCTAGAAATGTACAGGAGGTAAGATAAAATTGCCTCTTTGTTACCATAATATCAATCAAATTGAATTTGTCTAAGTAACAAAAATCAAGCTGCACACAAAAATATAAATGTTAGCTGTATTATTGATACAATAATACAATACTAAATATCTAATGTGTTCAATAAACATAAATAAATTTACCTGCCTTCTGTAAATCCCCCCAAAAAAATGGTTCAAACGCATGAATTCTATGTAGTTGTTTTGATTTGTTTCAAGGTTTAGTTAGATATTAAAAACCAAAGGACAAAATGAAAGCCTAAACATATAAAAAGTACCATAACGGGATCATGTACAAAAAAAAGTAAAATCGCAAAAATACTGAACTTAGAGGAAAATCAATTCGTAAAGTCCATAATCACATGGCAAAATCAAATAACAAAACGCATCAAAAACGAATGGACAAGAACTGTCATATTCCTGACTTGGTACAGGCATTTTCAAATGTAGAAAATGGTGGATTAAACCTGGTTTTATTGCGCTAACCCTCTCAGTTTGACATATCTTGGTGTTTCCAAAGACTTTCAAACCAGTAAGATGCAAAGTAGTTTCGAATGCCATATTACAATATATTATTTAACTAAAGGTACGTTATAAGAATTATATTTTGTTACAGATGCCTCATTGTAGAAACAAAGAAGGAAGCGACTAGACCAAATATTAAGTCAATAGCATTAAACATTCTAAAAATAATCAAATACCAACGAGTTGTTATTTCAGTAATGCAGAATAAGAATATGATACAGGATTTGACAGTCACGTGTGACTTGAGGTCAAGATACGCTACAAGATGGCGTCGGCGACAAGAACAAGATTACGATATTTCTTCAAAAAATGCTAGTTTGAAAGAAGGTGATATAATTTCACTAAATTTGAGAGGGAATTTGACATCAATAGGAAAACGTTTTCATATATTTAGATTTCATGGAGCACAAGGTACTCGGGTTAACTGGAATTTGCAAGTTGTTGATGGTTATTCTCAAAGGAGTTTAGATTTTTATTACGGGTTTGTGCAATTGCTCAGTTTAAAGACTGCTCCTTCAAGTTTTGAAGAGGTAAAAACTATTGACGGACACGATTGGAATGTTGTTCTAGAAATTCCTGTACGATTACCAAAGCACCAGATTGGTTCAATTCCTCTTCCAGTTAGAACGAACTTAAATGTTATTGAAGAAGGTACGTACTTCTATTATTATTATTATATGACGATGCACTTGGTTAGGTGTTTTTGTTAGTTGAAAACATAAAAGATATGATAAATAATAATCTATCAATTTTTAAAACAAATTAAGGTCACATACGATGCTGCAAGTACCGTATTTAAACAACAATACAGGCACTTGAAAGCAGATGTTTTATGTAAAGTTAGTGGTTTGGGAAAAAAGAGAGACACAGATGAAACGAATGACTGACTTACCAAAATATTGATTTGATTAGTATATAACGTCACTTTAAACACTATTGTCATATTTCGTGGCGGTCAGTTATTATTGGTGAAGGAAGCCGTAGTGCTCGGAGAGTATTACCGATCTTCGGTAGGAAAACTTACAATCATGGTCAATTAAAATGATGACCGAGGGCACAGGCCCAGTGCAGGGTTCGAACTCACAAATACAGATTAATGTTGTATATTTAGATGTTCTGGCTGTAGATTTTTAATATAAAGCATGCACCTTCGTTGTCAGAATCATGTACATTTTAGGGGTTGTATTTATAAATAAATATTGAAGCTGTCAATAACAGCAATTCTAAGGTACCATGCATTAATTGCAAATGTAAAACGTATGCACGAATACGCGAAATGTCAAGTATTGACGATTATCACGTATGTAAAGTATGCACACACATGGCAAAATGAAAGTTATACGACTGATATTGATTATTGTTTTTATTGTTGTGCAAGTACAATGCGATTTCGTTATCTCAAGGGGCAACTATATAGATTTTTGTTATTTAGAATTTTCATCTTAACCTGTTGCTATGATGGTTTAGCTATTTCGGGTGACAAAACTGTGCAGAAAAAAATATTTCAATTTTGTGTAAACACAATTATTTACAGTGTTTTGTTTGGCAGACTATTCATTTTCATCCTGTTTAATGCAAGACTAATTCAACGTCCCTTAAAATGGTCGTCATAAAAATTAGCGAAAGCTTTAAAAAAATCAAACTTTAAGTAATTGTTGCGCCTTTTGAGAGTCAAAAACAACCAGTAAATGTTGTACCAAGCTGCTGAATAAATTAATAGTTGACCAAGTACTGTATATGCTGTGTAACTTAAATAACTAGTTTTAATGAATATGTACGAAATTTAATGCACTTATTGGTAGTAGAAACATGCGGCTTTCTTCTAAAAATAATTTCCTTTCAAAAATGAAATAATAATGAATGATATAACTGTTGATATCAACAGGTCCAGTAACACTTCAATTTTTATCGTCCATTGCCGATGGTTTAGCAGGACATTGGATGAAAGTTGCTTCTTCTTTGCGAATAACAAATGCTAGGCTGCAATCACTACGAAGACAAAACAGAAACAGCGATAAACAGCTAGTGAAAGATTTATTGTTTACGTGGTTTAAAAACATGCCTCATGCCAAGGAAAAAGTAAGAAGTAGGACGTATTCATAAATTGGCCTCGTTGGGGTTTACTCAATATGAAATAGTTGGTAAAACGTGCAGACAACAAAATAAAGAACAGCGAAAAGCAGGCAAAAAAATGAAAAATGTCCTAAAATATACAAAATACAGACTTGTATATTAGTCACGTGTTAACCCATGAAACTTGTGCAGCAATGTATCTTTTTTTGGTGAGCCTCAGAGGAATGTCGTTCGGATAAAAATACGAATGCTTAAATTGGAATAGTTGACAGTTTTTTTTTTCCAATTTGTTCTTAAGTGCACCACGAAACAATGAAATTATGGAAGGTTATAGGAGATGATTTTTAAATAAATTGTTTTCAATGTATATCCGGCACACACTAATGGTATCTTTTAATCGATATATGCCGGTTAAACCTAATACATTTATATCACTTTTAAATATCAAAGTGCCGAGATGTTTGATTGTTTATTTTATACGTATCACCAAGCTGAAAATATTTCATGCATTCCTTGTAAGGACGACAATAAACTACGAATTAGATACAATAGGTAGTTTTATAGAGTATATAAGTTTCGGTTGGTCGGTATGATGAGCGGGAAAATTTAAATTGCCACTGAAAAATTAGAGTAGATTGAATACAGATAGAAAGTGTGCCTGGAAATCGGACAATAAACAGACCCTTCAGATGAAATAAATACTTATTTTGTTATATGTGTTTTAGGCATCAATGTTGATCAATGTTTTGCAAAATTGTGGAAAGCATGATATAGCAGAAACTTTGCGACAAGAAAACGAAAAATTCAATACAGAAAAAACAAAGATAGCCACAGGTAAAATACGTTGCAGTATTTACGTATATATATACATTGTTTAAGACCGTACCTTGACCTATAATTGTTTACGTTGATAAATTGTGACTTGGATTGCGAGTTGTCTCATTGGCACTCATACCACATCTTCCTTTATCTATTTAAAAAATATTTTTGAAGGTATTTATGGGTGGATTTTTAAAAACAAGGCGTTAAAAGATGTGAAAATTGTCTTAAGAATATTTGTTTCTTTGGACATAGTTTTGTTTTTCAGTTGTTTTTGTTTTCTCTTGATGTAAACACATTGTCAATTTAATTTGGTTGCAAATATATAGCATATTTCTGAACAGAAAATATGTTTATCTTGTGAGAAAATGAAAATGATCCACAATAAAAATTACAAGCAAATAAATAAATAGATCTAAATCTGTTACAAGTCTTCTTCTATTGGTACCAAGTTTTTTAAAATAAAACCAGAAATGACCCTCAAATATTTTTTTTAAATGTAGCTTTATATGAAATATATAGGGAAACCTTAAAGTGACGAATACTCATGGCCATATTCTGTATGTGTTTTTTTTTTTCATTTGTTATCCGTTTGAAACAAGACAAATTTTAGAAATGTAAGCATCACAAGCACACAATGGGTCCCAAAAAAAAAACCTGACAGGAGTAAGAATTTCTATAAATATGTATACGAACTTAACTTTGATCGTATATACAACATTTTATTTTCATATGGAATACACCGATTTCACAAATACAGTTATTGCGCTTTGATAGTTCTGCAACATTAGAGTATTTAAATATTTTGGTGTCCGATCAAACAGTGTCTTCTTATCTTTCATAATGGTTGACTTCTCTATCAATTGTTTTCTTCATTTTCTCAGCTTAACAGTTTGGATCTCCAAGAAATGCTTTGAATAAACATTTTTTTTTAATTCTCTCTCAAAATATCGTTTTAATTCTTACATGTAACATGTATCTACAGAATTTATCGTATGAATCGCAAACCTTTCGTGAAAATAAGTAAATCAACAATTAACGAATTCCGAGGAAATTTCAAAACGGAAAGTCCGTATTCAAAAGGCAAAATCAACTGGTTGATTGTAGTACTTGTATATTATAATATAGGAGATCGTACAATAAACGACGAGAAGGTACATGTACTTTACAGGAAACAGTGACTGGCCTGGTCGAGTTATCTGAAAACATATTTATGGCATAAATTCAATTTTCTCAAAACATATTTTTGTATCTGTACGTGTACGTTATATGTTCCTAACGTTTAGTTGTCAACGTACACAGCTAGAACAATTGATTCTTGACAGACCATTTGCAGAATGTGTATCTACATTTATTTTGTATATCCACATTAGTAAAAAACATACAAACATTGTTCATTTTTCAATTAATGATTTCATTATATATTTCCACCAGTACACAGCGTAGAGAAAACATTGAGTACTGTCATAAAAAGTCCTCATATAATAGCGAAATGGAAGGAGCTTGCTACAGAATTAGGATTTTCTTTGGAAGATATCAACGATTTTCATAATTCCGGTAACACTGAAGGAGAACGGTGTTTAAATATGTTAAGTCGATGGATTGATACAGGAAAACAGAACTGGTTGAGAATACTGGCAAGATGTGTACGAAGAATAGGATGCAAATATGTTGCAGGTAAACAAACTGAAAATATTCATTTAAGATCTGCTTAAAATGCGTGCAATAATTCTTGTCGACCTTTCTTTGTCATTTATGTCTATGCAATATGTTTTTAGTTGTTTCTTTTAATATCTTTTTGGAAAGTTAAAAACATTGATCATTCAATATCTAGTTTTTCATATTTTGACAAGTACAATAAATTCATCATAAAATCCAGACCTAAAACTGTGTACGCCAGACTCGCGTTTCGTCAACTAAAAAGACACTAATGACGCTTGGATAAAAAAGGCTAAATAAAGTTCATGGCGGACTCAAAATTTTTGCAAAAAACATCTATAGTGTTATTTTTCCCTGAGGTGGACAATTTTTATTATTTCGAAAAATTAAAAGTTTTGTAAACAGTTCCTTTTTTATTATGGCCATATCAATGATAATCCGTGTCAACATAGACGTGCTGACTACTAGACAATATCATTATCGTTGCACATTTGCAATAATACAGTAAAAATACTGAGGAATTAATAAACACAAATTTACATTACGACAGTGCAATTGCTTTAAAATGCTATGAAATTTCAGTGATCAATGGAAAAAGATAGAATAATGGTAGACATCGATTTTGTATCCTCATACTGCAGGTGTCTTTTTCTTTTCAGATCATTTATTGTCAACATTAGTAAAACAGAATCAGCTAACCTATAAAATGGACACATAACTTTATAGATTACTATATCATATGCACCAATCATGTTCATTAAAATTGCAGCGTATAAAATGTAATTGAAGTACTTCCAATAATATTTAGTCAAAACAATTAAAATAAAACATTTGAAACATGTGTTTTTCTGTTAGTTGTACGATTAGATATTTCTTTAGGAACTTTCATTGTTGACATCCCAGCTCCTTTGTTCTACCAGGGTTGATAAGAGCCTAAGATATCTTATCGCACCGCGAGTAAATTATCACGTTGTGATTGGCTTAAAGACGTCACGTTGTGACCCCCTATGAAACCGTAGGGGGTTCATGACGCGTTAATGGTGACGTCATCTATTGATGTTGTTGTGTTATATATTTTATTTTTCAACAAGATGCAGCAAAAAAAGTACAGCGTGCGATAAATTCGTTATACGGTAAACTACTTACCCCTATGGATCCATAGAAGGTGAATAAAATTCATAGGGGATTCGGCCTCCGGCCTCACGGGCCTATGGATTTTACTAACCCTCTATGGATCCGTAGGGGGTCAGTAGAGAACCATATAACTTATAATATCGTTTCGTTTAAACGCGTTTTAAATACGTTAAGTAGATAATCTATATTCTCAACTCGCTAACCCATTCTGAATAATTATGTCGATCAAGAAAACAAACTGATTAAATCTCCAACACAGATAAGATTCCAATTATACTTGCATCACCGACATAAGCTTGCAAACATTCAAAATATGACAAGACGAGTATTAGGAAACAGTTTGTATTTTTTAAATCGAACGATCATTCTAAACAGTCACTCGTCGGGTTACGGACATTGTCGCATAGTTTGTACTCCACGAATGGAATTACAGTCTACTGGCTTGGGGCAGGTACAGATGAAATTTGCATGTTAAAATGTATTGTAGCTGTCCCTAGCCGGTAACTTATAGTTCAGCAGTAGTCCATCGCCAATTTTATTGTATTTTTTGTTTTTGTTTAAAAGTTGTTTGTTTCGTCATTTACATTGTTTTACGTTATGGTATCGCAAAACCTACTGGTTTAAAGCAACACAGTGGCTTGTTATTGTTTATATCCCTCTTTGTTGTTCGTGAAATAACTCTCATTGGCAATCATTCTTTACTAAGAGGGAAACGATACCAATGTGAGAATCAACGTAACATTACTTAAGATAAGGGAGACCGATAAAATCATAGCAAAAACGAAAAATAAAGAAAAGACAAACAGCTGTTACAGTCTACAAAACACTACGCAAAATTTAACGACTGAGCAACACGACTCCTACAAGAACCCGGCGGTGATCTCATGTGATACGACAGGATAAGCAAATCCATCCTTAGATAAAGTCGACGACAATTTGAACATGTCTGTATTCACCTGTGACACAACTATTCCATAATGGTCAATTTAACCAACTCTTTATGATGCATGTAAATCTTTCGAAAGGTGTATTCAAAGTTGGTTCAACAGCTTCCTATATTTTAAAACAAGTAGCTTTGGCTTATTTAGAATGTTTGAAGATTGCATCTTGTAAAGTCGAAGTTATTTAGGTTTGGAAAACTTTTTCCTGAAGTTGTACATGTACATAAGAAGAAATACTCTTAGTCAATATAATCAAATAAACAATCACTTATTACTTACTTTATCTAACTGGAATTATTTCAATTATTATTTTCAATATTGCTTAGTAATTCGAGATTAATTTACAAAAGCGATGACTTTGATGGAACTATTTAATTCATTTGAACCAACATCGATTCAGGATATTTTCGAAATTTTTACCTTTGACCATAATAATGATAAACTATCATGGTAACAGTGTGGGTGTTGAAACTCAGATTTATTCTCTGATTGGACGAAAGTTTCGTTATCGATGTTCATCGAGAACACGTTTGTTAATACTTTGTTTTCACTTATGCAAAATAATTTTCAAACTCGCGGATTTTAAGTTCATTGTCCTTGCAATCACCAATTATATATGCCTATTAATACCATCTATCTATCTAGTAGATATTATTACCAATCGTGAAATGTGTTATTTATAATTTTCATTCGGCGTCCGTCCGTCCGTCAGTCCGTTAAACGCACCGATAAGGTTTCTGTCTTTAATTGATTAATGTATGTCAGTTACTATTATCATTGACATGTCTTCCTTGATCTAACACGGTTCTGTTTTCAATTTGTTTTATATTTCTGTTTAATATGATTTTAATTACATTAGATATATATATATATATATAGGTCTAGTGAAATAGTCTGTTACTATTATCATTGACATCCTTGATCTAACACGGTTCTGTTTTCAATTTGTTTTATATTTCTGTTTAATATGATTTTAATTACATTAGATATATATATATATATATATATAGATTGCCTAACAATGTAATTTTAACACACTATTTAGTATGTAAATATAAGAATGTTTAAAATATTTACAAAATGATGAAAATAAACGCAATATTTCGCTAGACCAACTAGCTTTATCAAGCGTGCATCTATCCAGGTGAAATCGGATGTAGATGATAAGAAACTTTTGCAGCTCAACGTCTGTGTTGCACTGAACTGCCTTCAAAATAAGAAAATTTTGCAGCTCAATGTATATGACCTCTTGCATTTAGCTGCTTTGAAAATAAGAAAATTTTGCAGCTCAATGTACATGTTGCACTTGGATTTAGCTACCTTAAAAATACATAATTGGTAGTTGAAGTTAGCAACGTCCATTGGCCAATATTACGGGATAAAAAGGACGATGCTTTGTTTTAAATTATTCTTTATCTTTCCTGTATCTTTTTTCGTCTTTTTCGTTAAGACCATCAGGTTCTAAAGTGTGGAGTTGGTGGATCCAAAAGTTTTCTCTTCTCCTTCTCGCCGTGGTGTCCCATTCGGTGTTGACTTCTATAATTTGGAAAGTGACATTATCAAAAGGATGTTTCGTTGAACGAAGATGTCTTGTGAGAGGACAGTTTTTGTTGGTTTTGTACGATGAACGATGGTTATTGAGCCGAATATTAAATTTGTCCATTGTTTCTCCCACATACTGAATGCCACAAGTGTCACATGTTAATATATAAATTGAGTTCTCCGTTTTACAGTTGGAATTAGAGTAGATGGTATAATTTTGTTTAGTAACGGAGCTGATGAAAGAACTGCTTGTATTGGCAGCTTTACAACACAAACAATTCCTTCGACCACATTGTTTGTAGCAACCGGGCGATGGATTAGGCTGCTTGGTTAATACAGATGTCACTAATTTGTCACGGATGTTTTTAGGTCTTCTGAAGGCCATGACTGGTGGTGAAGAAAATACTTTTTTTAGATTTAAATCATTTTCTATAATTTTCCAATGCTTCTGAACAATGGATGACACATTTTTAAAATCAGGATGGTAAGTGAGTACAAGGGGTGTTCTGTTAGCTGCATTATTCTTATCTTTGTACTCAAGAAGTTCTTGGCGACTAGTTTTGTTTGCTCTTTCGAAAGCGCTATCAATAATGTTGTTATTGTATCCTCGAACAACTAGATGTTTACGAAGTTGTCCAAGTCTAACATTTTTCGTATTTTCAGTAGAGCATATTCTCTTGATTCGCAATGCCTGGCTGAATGGGATACCACGGGAGCAGTGTTTAGGATGGCAACTTTTAGGAGAAAGGAATTGATGTTTGTCCGTTTGTTTGGTATGAAGGTCCGTTATAATGGTTCCGTTCTTGATGTAACTCGTAGTATCGAGGAAGTTTATTTTCTCCATAGATGATTCATATGTAAATTTTATTGAATGGTGGAAAGAGTTGCAGTGTTCTAGAAATTCATTATGATGTTCTTGTGAATCTGTCCATTTGAAATCAATATCGTCAATGAATCGGAACCATGATAAGGGCTGATATGGAGCACTAGCCAAGAGGCGTTTTTCAAGTTGGCCCATAAATATGTTGGCATATGACGGGGCCATTTTTGTGCCCATACTAGTACCGTCTATCTGGAGATAGAGTTTTTCATTGAAAGAGAAGTTGTTATTCTCCAGTACTGACGATTTAAAATATTTCCATTGTATATGGTCAATCGTCAAAATGATTTTCTCCGGAGGAAGAAGGAAGAATTATTCATAAACATTCTCAACCCGGGATTAAATGATAAATGATATTCTAATTTTAACGTAACATTTTAAAGTCTTAAAATGACATTAGTAGTCTCCCTTGTATTTGTTAACGTCATACTATTGTTAAGAGCCAATCTGCCAGAAAACCATGCAAAACCGTCCGAATGCCAATTTTGCCAAATGAGTTCATACTTGGCACATTGGTGCACCTTATTGATGTAATTAACCACACAAAATTTTTTTTGGAAATTTTGAACCGATCTTGATTTTTTTTAGGCGCCATCTTTAAACAGCTGAAATTGCTCGAAAACGTCAAAAATAAGCCTTTTTTGGCATATTTTGATGGTTTAAATAAAAAAACATGGCAATATTTATAACTTTTTGATAGTTGTTCCTAGTAATACATTACTTTAAGTGTAAGAATGCATAGAAATAACAATCCTGTCTATAAAGTGTATGTATAATCTAACCATTTCAATATGTTCTATTTAGCTTCAAGTCCAAAATGGCTGATTTTGGTCATCTTTAAGAGCCAAAATACTCCAAGACCCGTTTATTATTGTAAAACAACATATCTACTTGCAAAGTATAACTATATATACTCAATCAAAAAAAATATAAAGCTCGGCAAATAATGTTGGTGTCTAGTATATGCCACAACAAAATGGGGTAGCCTGCATATTCAAATTTTCTCAATTTTGCCGTCTAATTTTTAAAATCTGACATATTATAAGATCTGGATTTATAAATAAGTATAACAACAAAAGGAAAAGATTAATTAATGTTTCATTTAATACATTAAGAAAAAAATCATATACAAATACAAATTATTCATTACAAATCTAGAGGCTCCCAGGAGCTGAAATAGCTTGAATTGACAAATTGTGCACCTCAAAACGATAAAAAACACATAATTCATTAGCAATAAATTTAAAACAATTCAGAATAAGTTCAGACTGTAAAAATAAGTTTTTCTGACCACTTTTGCAATATTTTCTTATATCATATTGATATAGCTGTCAGATATTAGCACAAAACTCTGAAAATTTGTAAAGGAGAAGGTCCGGTAAGGACTCATTTTGGCCTCAAATTTCAGTTTCATCTGACGAAAGATTTTGACCACTTTTTAAACACTTAAGTGTCTATTTCACTTGATTCAATTAGTAAATGTGAAAGATTTTAACTGATTTAGTCATTTAAGACAATCAGATTCATGCTCAAATATGCAAAATCTCTCAAATATGCCAAAAAACGTCACTTTTTAGATGGTTTTGTCAAAAATGAAAGTGGTCGCATCTGTGTTCATCCACAACCTTTATATATGTTATGTATTATCATAAAATACAACTTACATATCAATATTAAGAATGAACACGAATGTGGCCACTTTCGTTTAACACAGAAACCGTCTAAAATTTAACTAAAATGATAGAATATTGAAGATTTCAGTAATTTAGCATGACTTAATGGTGCTACAACCCGATATATGTCAATTGTATTGTCAAAAACAGCCCATTTTTATGTAGCAGAAGCATTCAACTATCCAATAAATAACTTAAAGTTTACATTTTAACAATTTTGTAAAACTGTTATATTTTGGGGCCAAAAAGGGGTCTTACCGGACCTACTCCTTTACACACTTCAGGGACAATAGCTCATAGATGTTACGTCCCAATTTTACAGAAAAATTTTGGGTAGTAAAAGATCTTGACATTTTGATAGTTTTACAATATATATATATGCTGCAGTGCAGGCGATTTGGTGTCACGATATCACAGTAGCATTGGTCGAATCCCGGCGAGGGAAGAACATGTATGATACTTCTTCTAAAGTTTTTAAAATAATGGTTTAAAAGAGAAAACTGTAAACAGTTGCAATAAAGAGATGATTTTAACAGACACTAAGAGATGGCCTTTTTTATGGCCCTTTGAGCCTAGTATGCTAACAAGGTAATATTTGCCAGGTACCTATATATCTACGTTGCTGCAATGTGGTCAATAAAAACATGAAAATCATAAATGCATCTACTGTAATGTAGTCAATACAAAAATGATAATCATAAATGTATCTTAAACTAGATGTGTGAAAGCAACACGAAAGGCTACGTCTCAAAAATTTGAAAATCTGCAATTTCAATAACACATGTGGATACAAACATGATGGTTGTCTCACATATAAAAAAATCAGCTCTAAATCTGGAGGCATATACAAAAATGTCCATATAAATGTGAATTTTGAACAATTTTCAAAGTTTAAAACCCTTAATTCTGGAAAAAAATTACACAGCGGAACAAAACTTAAACTTGATATGTAACTCATCATGGTTAGCTCACATATCAAAAATCAGCCCAATATCTGAAAGCATTTTAATAGAAGAAAGGTCCATATAACTTTGATTTTCCAAAATTTTTCAAAGTCCAAAGCCCGAAATTACAGCAAATATTAGGGTAGCATGACGAAACTTTAACTTGATCTGTAACTCACATACCAAAAATCAGCCCAATATCTGAAAGCTTTTAGGAAAAAAGTGCATATAACTGTGCTTTTCAACAATTTATCAAAGTCCATAGCGGGTAATTTCAACAGAAATTAGGGGAGTGGAACAAAACTTATACTTGATCTGTAACTCATCATAGTCAACTTACATACCAAAAATCAGGCCAATATCTATGGCGTTTAGAAAAAAACACTGTATAATGGTTTGTTTCGGAATGACTGAATTATGGAATTACGGAAAATCGGTATTTTAGTACAAGGGTAAAACTTAAGGCACCGACTACTTTGTTACTGGCCATAAAAATCCCATAACTAGACGAAAAACAAATTACTTCAGTTTATATTTACTAGTGCCAAATTTTCAAAGAATTTTGAATGAAATTGAATAGCTGTTTAGATTACTGTCATGACTGTACCTCTACATGACATCCTGAGAAATAACAAAATTAAAACAAGTCATATGAATCTTCAAATTTCAATAAAGTTAAATATTTTTTTGATACCTGAACAGCAAGGTTTTACTATAAAAACAAGTGTACATTAACTTTCTTTAAAAGAAAATCCATAACATAAAAATCTTCATTAATGATGAACTGTTATTTTTTGGAACATCATCCCATGGAAGATGTAAGTAGTGTTTTAAAGATGCAAAGTTTCTGTTACTTGTTTGGTTGGTTGAAATTGTTTCTGTCAGAAGCATTATCAGTCTTCCAATCTGATGTTGACTGCTGTAAAGTTCAGTTAGTTGTGAGTCTAGATCGGAAAATCACAAAACATACATGTACATATAGATCAGGCTGTTAGCTTTCATATTTTTTCATTTTCCAATTTTTTGGCCTTTTATGGCTGAATAGATATGCAGTATTGGTCTTGTGCATTGTTGAAGGACATATGGCATATGAAGACCTATAGCTTACATATAAGTTGTATGTCATTTATTCTAATTGGCAATCATACCACTTTTTTTCATATTTTTCATTTACATGTTTACCACTGACAGGAAATAAAGATGACGACTTTTTTTTTGCCATCCTTAGTGGCCATCTTGAAAATGTAATAGTTGTTGAATGCAAAACATAGGACCGCCCTATATATGTACGAATGTACTACATGTATTCCTACTACAAATTGAATTAGTATAAAAGTGATTTTTCAATGGGAAAACCAAGTTAACAAAGACCTGTTCAATAAAACTGATGTATAATTATTATAAAGGTGATGACGTATATACTTTGTATGTCATTATAACCATATTTTCCAAACAGTTAAATTAATATATAGGTTAATAATATCTTATCAGTATCTTGTTCTTTACATGTATTTAGTTTGACCTGGCTATTGTCACATTCACAAAAATCATCAGCATTGCCTGCATCTATTATCATGATAATAGTCCTACAAATGAAAAGTGTTAAACTATAAAATAATTCTTCAATTTTGTATCACAGGAATTGTAGGGTAGTGTAGCATCACTGTGCATGTTTTTTTTGTTTCTTTTAAAAAGGGCTCTATAAATATAATTCATACATTTATACATACATGTACATCAATGTACATGTAAGGTCCCAAAATTGAACTTTATAAAAGTTTGCAATGCTTTTGATATTTTAGTCGCCATGGCCTACATTCATTAACATTGTATAATAGATCATTAAACAAGATTATTCTTTAGATAAAGTTATCTAGTGTTTCATGTACAGAATGTTGTATGTAAAACATGTTTTGGAATGAGGCTTTACCACCAGGTAGAAGCTTTTTTAATAAACAAAGACCTGAACATGTACAACTTCCATTAAAAACTTAAAATTAAACTTAGGGTAAGAGAATAAAAACATATTGTCCTGCTTAATGTTGAACATGTTGAAATAAATTTTGATTACTATCATGCTTATCATGCTTATGGTCTATAAATTGTTTTTTTAAGCAAAAAATTAATATACATGTACATGATGTATATTGTACCCTTGTTAATAGCTTAACAATTTAAATTCTGTCCTTAGCTGACAAGGATATTTTGACCATTCTAATCCTCCCCCTTTCTTTTTGGTAATTAAATGGTCCCAAGACTCACGCCATATATACATTTAATATATAACTGTTGCATGGGTTTATTAATGCGATTTTATAATTCAAGACTGAAATGTGATTTACATTTTGAGATAATCAGAAATATCCTGTTTGATTCATATAAAAAATACTCAAAATGTGAGTTTTAATTAAATTGCAATTACAAAAAAAAAATGTTTTACATGATTACCCTTTCACATTCTAGCTATAATAAAAACATTACAATAATTTCTCAATTTACAGTATATTATTTGTTTGCACTTGGCTATGGGAAATAGATAAGATGTCCTAGAACAGGTCAGGTGTAAAAGAATATTCACATGCCCTTTCAACTCCCTCCGTTCTTTTTTCATCTGGCTATTGTATCAAATGTTGGTCCCCTAATTTCAGATTGACTATATAGTGGGTCTCATTAGGGGGCTAGGATGAAATTTGAAAAAAATAGGCAGGACAGGAGTTTTGAGTAAAAAAAAAAAGGCAGGATGAGACACTTGCAAAAAAATAAGTCAGGACGACAATTTAGGTAAAAAAAATCAAGATTAACTAAAAAAAAAAGGAAGGCAGGACCAAACAGAGTGAAAAATAAAAAGGCAGCACAGAAATTACAGCTAAAAAAAAATACAGGACAAAAATTTTCATCCTAGCCCCCCCCCCCCCCCCCCCCCATAAAAATCAAATGGAAGCTCCCTTAAGTTCATAGTATAAGCGGGATACTGGAATCTAACAAAACAATAAGTGGTGTTCCGGGATCAGAACCCCACACCCCCCAATGAGATCCCCTTAAACAGCCTTTATACATGTATAAAGAACTAATAAAAATTGATTGTTAAGAAGTTGTACTACTACTTATGAAAATTGATTGTTAAGAGTTGTACAATGTACCTGATCCTAGTGGAATGACTCGTCCTGTATACACCCTGTCAGGAAATGATGAAGATCCTTGGTCAGCTTTCAAATTGGCTTTGCTGGAAGACGGTTGGACGGGATGTTGACATCTTGCTTGACTATGATGTCAATGAATTCCATAAAAATCCCTGTACTTCAAGCATATTCTAACATGTCTAAGACGAGATGATATAACAACCATAGGAAAATAAACCACTCCTCGTCTTATATAAAACAAGGACTCCTGTTGGAAATTCTACACCATAGTTTGCATCATGTTTATTCACTAAGTTATGATTATTGTCTGGTAAATTATTGTCATGATTGGCAGATTCTTGCATTGGCAGTAATTATTCTTTTGTTCTTTAGTGCATTCAGATATCTTAAATAGTTTGTAATATATAGATGCATAATGCTGGGATAGCCCAAATAGTCCTCCTAGATTATTAAAGTTGCAAACTTCGCTGTAAACTTTGTCTGCCAAGTCCATCACTGGGAGCTGACATGTTGCCCAAGGGAGATAAGTCAATGGAAGAGCATAAAAGATGTACTCCCTGGTTTCAGCCAATTTATTGATTTTTGCACTTGCAGTACAAAAACGTCTTATTTAAATTTTTAGACACATTTATTTTACTTTTTTAAATGATTTTATTAGCTATTTTATTACAATTGTATTTAGAATTAAATTAAAATCAAAATCAAAATGTGCCAATTTGGGACTAAAATCACCATTCTTCCAAGGCAAAAATTAACATGTAATAGTCATTTGCCAAGCTTAATATTTTAATCTATTATAAAAAATACACCATAATTAAAACTAATATAAGTTGCAAACATATATGGAATGGGTCTTGCAAGTTAGAAGCAAGTAAAAGTCATGTAAATTCATGTATGAAAAATCTAGCCTTTGCGTCCGTGCTCCTGGCAATGTGCCAAATAGTTTAAATTTTCATTTGTATTGACCAGAACATAGTAAAATGAATGGGTTCCAGCTGACATTACTCTAAAAACTCAACTCCCCCATTTAATATGCTTCTGGGTAGTTCTTAAAAGGCATTAAAAGTTGGATTTTTCCTTGGTTTTCGAATGAATTTACATAATTATGCAAATGAGGCTGTTACTAAAAATAGATATGATTCTGGCGAAAATTAAGTAGCCATTCTTTTTTATTTTATGTGAAGGATTTGTCAAGTTGTGATTGTCGATTTGGACGATTTTCTGAATATTGCATGGTTTTCTGGCGGATTGGCTCTTAACGTCAATCAATTGTTTTATTTATATACAAGTCACATTACCTGAAGATCTGCGGAAGCAGTGAAAGTACTAGTAAAAAAGTGATGCATTGAAACCGTTTTTATCTTTTAATAATTTTCTTATATGTTACCAGCATACGGACTTTACTTAACTTTTTCTTATCTACTTACGTATGTATTGGCATGATAATATTCGGGATTCGAACAATTGAGGATCTTAATATGGAGACTACAGCATTTAAAGAATTATCAAGTAAGTTGATATTAATTCATGAAGATTTAAGAGAGCTGATAAATATTTCAAAGACTCAAAAAATTGATGAAACTAAAATCATTGAAACTCTTAAACGAGAACTGAAAATATCTTTCAATATTGTGGATGAGCAGCAAGCCGTCAACTCACAAGAACTTTTGATTAATTCTTCACAAGATATTAACAATGTTAGAAAATCCATTATCTCATTATGGAAACGAAAATTAAATGAGAGAAAACAAAATTTCTGGAACTTTCTTAAAAGTCAAAATACTGTAATTATTTACGAAACATGGTTGGGAAAAGAAATGCCAGTAATTCCAAGAAAGTTAAGACCAAAAACCATTCCCGGAGAACACACTGATGACATTAATATTCGCCGCGAGAATGCCATTCGTAATTTTGAGGTTGAAATTAAACTTTTGAAAAATAAAGCTAACAGATATGAACATAACTACAAAAAAATAGATGAAGAAATGTTCGAAACTTTTGTTGCAAAATTTAACGCCGAAATCACAGAAAGTATTAACAATTTATGGAGATCTGATTGTGAAAAAGAAGAAATTAAATCTGTACAAATCTGGGAAAGGAAACAGCTATGGCTTGAAGAATACGAAGACCATTTTGGTGATTTATTCGTTACTGAAGAAAACACACAGGTTGATAACGCATATAAAAAGAAAACCTTTCCACGTAAAGAAAGGAAAGTACAAAGAAATTATCCCGGAACTTCACACAATACAGATGATAACTTAACAAATCAAGCAGTAGTACATGTATCACATACTCCGCACACAAATATCCAGCCCCGGAATAAACCAAAGTGTCATCAAAATCAAAACCGTTATTCTAAACAAACAACAAATGCGAATCAGAATAACTATAATTTGAGATTACGAAGAAATCCTGAACCACATAGAAGACAACAAAATTTTGTAAATGATAATGGTACTACATACATAGGACAAAACGTACAGAACCATTTTTTAGGACAACGCAGGATGAACGACAAAGGGGGAGGGACAACAGACCGCAGTATACGGAACCAAATTCAATCATCAGTCAACACGAATTACGAGGAGACATTCCCGAAGGAAATAGCCTAACAAACACGGAAAAAATTCACCCTAGAATCATAAACTTGTCGCATAGAAAATTACAATTAAGGGAAATAAATCTTTTAAAAAGAGGATTAAAATTTACACCAACACCTAATGAGGATAAAACACAACTTGGAGCCGACATTGATGAATTTGGCAGAAGATTGAGGATAAATTATATTTTTTGTAATGATAATGAAGAAAACGAAGAAGAAGAAAATAAACCACTGGTAAGAAATAAATCAGACTGGATTCCAAGACCAACAAACGATAAAGATTTAGAAGAAACTATTAAAACATTAAAAACAAATTCACTTACAAGCAATAAAAATGTCAAGGACAATTTAACCCGAGAGGAGAAAACAGCTTTAAAAAATTTAAAATCAGATAAATCAATAATAATAAAAGAAGCGGATAAAGGTAATGCAGTTGTAATCATGGACCGTGAGTACTACAGAGATAGTATTTTAAATATGTTACAAGATGAAATGTCTTATGAGGTGACAGATAAAAAATTGGACCGACAAACAAGTACAATGATTAAGAAATTACTAAAGAAACATGAAACGGAATTGTTTAAAGAAGAGATAGATTACATTTCAAATTCTAAATTTTCAGAAAGCTATTTCTATGGTTTACCAAAAATTCACAAAAGTGAGGAAATTTCAAATGCGATATCAGAACAAAACAGTAAATACATCGAACTTTTAACACCAAATGATTTAAAATTTCGACCAATTGTGGGTGGACCCAACAGTGTTACACAGAATTTAAGCCATTTTATAGACATTGTGCTTAAACCTTTATGTCGTGAAGTTCCAAGTTTTATACGAGACGATTTGGAATTTTTAAATCATCTACCTAAAACTGTAAACCCGAATCAGAACTCATTACTTTTGATATTGTCAGCCTATACACAAATATTCCTCATGACTTAGGAATTACAGCCGTAAAGTATTGGTTAGAAAATACGGAAAACGTCATTGAAAACAGATTAACAAAAGAATTTATCCTTGCATCTTTGAAACTTATACTAGAAAGAAATATTTTTTACTTTAACGGAACATACTATCATCAGAAAAAAGGAACAGCTATGGGTACTAAAATGGCGCCTTCATATGCCACTTTGGTACTTGGATATTTGGAACAATTATTATACGAAAAAATGAGTCACAAGTACGGAAATGAATTTGCCATTTACATACGTCAAAAGTGGAAACGATTTCTTGACGACTGTTTTATAATTTGGAATTCGGATATATCTGTCTCAGATTTTCATTCTGATTTAAATTCTTTAAATCCATATATTCATTTCACTATTAACAGAAATGTCAGGGAAATGCCGTTTTTGGATATTTTGGTTATTATAACGGAAGACAATGAAATTGTCACAGATATCTTCTCTAAAGACACTGATACACATATGTATTTAAATTTTTACTCAAACCATCCAAAACATGTTAAATTAAATATACCTTTTAATCTAGCGTCAAGAATAATCACTATTACAAGTACAGACATATTACGCAATAAAAGACTGGAAGAATTAAAAGCGTATTTAAAGAAGCAACACTACCCGGAACAAGTAATAAATTATGGAATTCAAAAGGCACTGACAAAAGGACCAATTGTTACAGAATCACGGCGATCCGAAACTACCGAGGAATCATCGAACAATTTAAACAAAATTATTCCGTTTGTCACAACTTATAATCCGCGAGATTATGACATTTTTAGTTTCATGCGACAAATTGAAACAAATTTACACAAAAGTGAAAGAATGGACAAGGTCTTACAGAAAAAGAAGATTATCAACAGCAAAAGACAGTCGAAAAGTCTGAAACGATATTTAACATCTTCAAAATTTGACTTTAATGAAACTGTGCCAATTGTAAAAAAATGTACCGATAAACGATGTATGACTTGTCCAAATTTAATAGAAGAAAGTTCAATTTATTTCAAAAATGGAAGGCATTTTACTGTGAGGCAAAATATGTCTTGTAAAAGTTCAAACGTCATCTATTCTCTCATATGTTCAAATTGTGAGGAATTCTATGTTGGAGAGACAAAAAATGAACTGCGGACTAGAATGACTTTACATAGACAGCAAACCAACCATGAAGATTTAACACTCATCACGGCAAACGACCATTTCCATCGTTGTTCTAATGGACGATTTAAAATATTTCCATTGTATATGGTCAATCGTCAAAATGATTTTCTCCGGAGGAAGAAGGAAGAATTATTCATAAACATTCTCAACCCGGGATTAAATGATAAATGATATTCTAATTTTAACGTAACATTTTAAAGTCTTAAAATGACATTAGTAGTCTCCCTTGTATTTGTTAACGTCATACTATTGTTAACGTCAATCAATTGTTTTATTTATATACAAGTCACATTACCTGAAGATCTGCGGAAGCAGTGAAAGTACTAGTAAAAAAGTGATGCATTGAAACCGTTTTTATCTTTTAATAATTTTCTTATATGTTACCAGCATACGGACTTTACTTAACTTTTTCTTATCTACTTACGTATGTATTGGCATGATAATATTCGGGATTCGAACAATTGAGGATCATTATTAATATGGAGACTACAGCATTTAAAGAATTATCAAGTAAGTTGATATTAATTCATGAAGATTTAAGAGAGCTGATAAATATTTCAAAGACTCAAAAAATTGATGAAACTAAAATCATTGAAACTCTTAAACGAGAACTGAAAATATCTTTCAATATTGTGGATGAGCAGCAAGCCGTCAACTCACAAGAACTTTTGATTAATTCTTCACAAGATATTAACAATGTTAGAAAATCCATTATCTCATTATGGAAACGAAAATTAAATGAGAGAAAACAAAATTTCTGAAACTTTCTTAAAAGTCAAAATACTGTAATTATTTACGAAACATGGTTGGGAAAAGAAATGCCAGTAATTCCAAGAAAGTTAAGACCAAAAACCATTCCCGGAGAACACACTGATGACATTAATATTCGCCGCGAGAATGCCATTCGTAATTTTGAGGTTGAAATTAAACTTTTGAAAAATAAAGCTAACAGATATGAACATAACTACAAAAAAATAGATGAAGAAATGTTTGAAACTTTTGTTGCAAAATTTAACGCCGAAATCACAGAAAGTATTAACAATTTATGGAGATCTGATTGTGAAAAAGAAGAAATTAAATCTGTACAAATCTGGGAAAGGAAACAGCTATGGCTTGAAGAATACGAAGACCATTTTGGTGATTTATTCGTTACTGAAGAAAACACACAGGTTGATAACGCATATAAAAAGAAAACCTTTCCACGTAAAGAAAGGAAAGTACAAAGAAATTATCCCGGAACTTCACACAATACCGATGATAACTTAACAAATCAAGCAGTAGTACATGTATCACATACTCCGCACACAAATATCCAGCCCCGGAATAAACCAAAGTGTCATCAAAATCAAAACCGTTATTCTAAACAAACAACAAATGCGAATCAGAATAACTATAATTTGAGATTACGAAGAAATCCTGAACCACATAGAAGACAACAAAATTTTGTAAATGATAATGGTACTACATACATAGGACAAAACGTACAGAACCATTTTTTAGGACAACGCAGGATGAACGACAAAGGGGGAGGGACAACAGACCGCAGTATACGGAACCAAATTCAATCATCAGTCAACACGAATTACGAGGAGACATTCCCGAAGGAAATAGCCTAACAAATACGGAAAAAATTCACCCTAGAATCATAAACTTGTCGCATAGAAAATTACAATTAAGGGAAATAAATCTTTTAAAAAGAGGATTAAAATTTACACCAACACCTAATGAGGATAAAACACAACTTGGAGCCGACATTGATGAATTTGGCAGAAGATTGAGGATAAATTATATTTTTTGTAATGATAATGAAGAAAACGAAGAAGAAGAAAATAAACCACTGGTAAGAAATAAATCAGACTGGATTCCAAGACCAACAAACGATAAAGATTTAGAAGAAACTATTAAAACATTAAAAACAAATTCACTTACAAGCAATAAAAATGTCAAGGACAATTTAACCCGAGAGGAGAAAACAGCTTTAAAAAATTTAAAATCAGATAAATCAATAATAATAAAAGAAGCGGATAAAGGTAATGCAGTTGTAATCATGGACCGTGAGTATTACAGAGATAGTATTTTAAATATGTTACAAGATGAAATGTCTTATGAGGTGACAGATAAAAAATTGGACCGACAAACAAGTACAATGATTAAGAAATTACTAAAGAAACATGAAACGGAATTGTTTAAAGAAGAGATAGATTACATTTCAAATTCTAAATTTTCAGAAAGCTATTTCTATGGTTTACCAAAAATTCACAAAAGTGAGGAAATTTCAAATGCGATATCAGAACAAAACAGTGAATACATCGAACTTTTAACACCAAATGATTTAAAATTTCGACCAATTGTGGGTGGACCCAACAGTGTTACACAGAATTTAAGCCATTTTATAGACATTGTGCTTAAACCTTTATGTCGTGAAGTTCCAAGTTTTATACGAGACGATTTGGAATTTTTAAATCATCTACCTAAAACTGTAAACCCGAATTCAGAACTCATTACTTTTGATATTGTCAGCCTATACACAAATATTCCTCATGACTTAGGAATTACAGCCGTAAAGTATTGGTTAGAAAATACGGAAAACGTCATTGAAAACAGATTAACAAAAGAATTTATCCTTGCATCTTTGAAACTTATACTAGAAAGAAATATTTTTTACTTTAACGGAACATACTATCATCAGAAAAAAGGAACAGCTATGGGTACTAAAATGGCGCCTTCATATGTCACTTTGGTACTTGGATATTTGGAACAATTATTATACGAAAAAATGAGTCACAAGTACGGAAATGAATTTGCCATTTACATACGTCAAAAGTGGAAACGATTTCTTGACGACTGTTTTATAATTTGGAATTCGGATATATCTGTCTCAGATTTTCATTCTGATTTAAATTCTTTAAATCCATATATTCATTTCACTATTAACAGAAATGTCAGGGAAATGCCGTTTTTGGATATTTTGGTTATTATAACGGAAGACAATGAAATTGTCACAGATATCTTCTCTAAAGACACTGATACACATATGTATTTAAATTTTTACTCAAACCATCCAAAACATGTTAAATTAAATATACCTTTTAATCTAGCGTCAAGAATAATCACTATTACAAGTACAGACATATTACGCAATAAAAGACTGGAAGAATTAAAAGCGTATTTAAAGAAGCAACACTACCCGGAACAAGTAATAAATTATGGAATTCAAAAGGCACTGACAAAAGGACCAATTGTTACAGAATCACGGCGATCCGAAACTACCGAGGAATCATCGAACAATTTAAACAAAATTATTCCGTTTGTCACAACTTATAATCCGCGAGATTATGACATTTTTAGTTTCATGCGACAAATTGAAACAAATTTACACAAAAGTGAAAGAATGGACAAGGTCTTACAGAAAAAGAAGATTATCAACAGCAAAAGACAGTCGAAAAGTCTGAAACGATATTTAACATCTTCAAAATTTGACTTTAATGAAACTGTGCCAATTGTAAAAAAATGTACCGATAAACGATGTATGACTTGTCCAAATTTAATAGAAGAAAGTTCAATTTATTTCAAAAATGGAAGGCATTTTACTGTGAGGCAAAATATGTCTTGTAAAAGTTCAAACGTCATCTATTCTCTCATATGTTCAAATTGTGAGGAATTCTATGTTGGAGAGACAAAAAATGAACTGCGGACTAGAATGACTTTACATAGACAGCAAACCAACCATGAAGATTTAACACTCATCAGGGCAAACGACCATTTCCATCGTTGTTCTAATGGACGATTTAAAATATTTCCATTGTATATGGTCAATCGTCAAAATGATTTTCTCCGGAGGAAGAAGGAAGAATTATTCATAAACATTCTCAACCCGGGATTAAATGATAAATGATATTCTAATTTTAACGTAACATTTTAAAGTCTTAAAATGACATTAGTAGTCTCCCTTGTATTTGTTAACGTCATACTATTGTTAACGTCAATCAATTGTTTTATTTATATACAAGTCACATTACCTGAAGATCTGCGGAAGCAGTGAAAGTACTAGTAAAAAAGTGATGCATTGAAACCGTTTTTATCTTTTAATAATTTTCTTATATATATATATATATATATATATATATATATATATATATATATATATATATATATATATATATATGAGTCTGAAAGATTGTGTAACAATACCGATAAATAGATGGAAAACAAAACACTAAAAAGTGTTGAATATCATTGCACAAAGATGGAAAAACTGAACAGATGATATAAATTATATAATAATTGCAAATATTTCGGCGCAACAAATGGCCTTCTTCGGTGACAAAAGTTTTAACAATAATGAGATATAATGTATAAGGTGTAAACATAGATCACTAATAATACAGGTAAGTTTTGGTCGATTGATTTTAATCCAAAATCCTGAATATAATAATATAAACACTAGACTGTAAATTTCAAGGAGAACACTATTTACAGACAAATGGCACTGCTATGGGTACAAAAATGGCTCCATCTTATGCCAATATATTCATGGGTAAATTTGAAAAGCAACTGCTGGAGTGCTCCATCGAAAAACCGCTTTCCTGGTATCGATTTATTGATGACGTTGACATGAAATGGGACAAGGGAGACCAAAAATTACAAACTTTTATAACAAATGCTAACAATCAACACCCTACCATCAAATTCACCCATGAAACATCTAATTCCACCATAAACTTCCTTGATACATCTAGCACCCTCTCTGTAGGTATAATAAACACAGATATATACTCTAAACCTACAGATACTCATCAATACTTGTCGCCTGAAAGTTGCCATCCTCCACACTGCACGAAGAGCATTCCATACAGCCAAGCTCTAAGAATAAGGCGAATCTGCTCCTCTGAAGACACTGCAAAACAACGTCTGGGGCAGCTTAAAGGACATTTGAAAAGAAGGGGATATAAACACAAAAACATCAAAAATAGTTTTCGAAAAGCGGAATCCATCCCCAGAAGCAGTCTGCTAACTTACAAAGATAAACAGAAAAGTAAAAGAATCCCATGTGTGCTCACCTACCATCCATGCCTGAGAAATAGTTTCAAGACCATTCGTGATCATTGGACAGCAATCGAGAAACATTCGAAGTTATCCAAAATCTTTCCTGAGCCTCCCATGATTGCCTTCAAACAACCTAACAGCCTGAGAAATATACTTGTCCGTGCTGACCTTTCCAAACCTAACCATACTGTAGGTAATTGTCAGCCTTGTGGGGATAAGCGCTGCAAATGTTGCAACCAATTGCAGCATTCATCAACATTTCACAGTAAGACCACAGAAAAGACATACAAGATCTTCTGCAATGTCAACTGCAAAAGCTCAAACGTGATTTACGTTCTTGAGTGTCCTAGATGTGGTCTCCAATATGTTGGTGAATCTATGCAGCCATTTCACAAACGCCTGAATGGCCACAGGAGTGACCTCACAAAAAAACCGTATATTCCTGTCAGCCAACATTTCAGGTTACCAGATCACAATCTGAAAGATTTTGATTACATGAAGATCCTTGTGATCGAACAGGATTGTACATGGCAACATAGGCAAAGAGAAAATCGGGAGAGGTTTTGGATAAAAACACTGGGTGTCCTCCATCCAGATGGAATCAATAGAAAGACATAATTAAATTTACAGTCTAGTGTTTATATTATTATATTCAGGATTTTGGATTAAAATCAATCGACCAAAACTTACCTGTATTATTAGTGATCTATGTTTACACCTTATACATTATATCTCATTATTGTTAAAACTTTTGTCACCGAAGAAGGCCATTTGTTGCGCCGAAATATTTGCAATTATTATATAATTTATATCATCTGTTCAGTTTTTCCATCTTTGTGCAATGATATTCAACACTTTTTAGTGTTTTGTTTTCCATCTATTTATCGGTATTGTTACACAATCTTTCAGACTCATATAATTTTTCCTGTTTGTGTAGTATTGTCAATTTTGATGATCCAATACCTATTAAGTTTACTGGTTGGTAGATTCGTATAGACTCTATATATATATATATATATATATATATATATATATATATATATATATATATATATATATATATATATATATATAACGTCTGTATAGTAGTCAACGATTTTCCCCACGAGGGCGCTGGATCGTTACGAGTAACGATACATGTACACAATAAATAAATTATATAAACGCCTAAAAAAGTGTACACAACAACTCCAAATACAAAAAAAGGTAACTATAAATGTAATTATTTATAAATATTTCGGATAACAGATATCCTTCGTCAGTCAGATTCTATGTCATGTTAACATTTTTTTAGAATGGTGCAAGCGTCTTTACTGATGTTCGGTTTGACTTTTTTTATTGTATAAAATTCAAGATTTAGTAAAAGTTTAATCTAACGAGACTCAAAGATGATTCATTTCACATCAGAATCTGACTGACGAAGGATATCTGTTATCCGAAATATTTATAAATAATTACATTTATAGTTACCTTTTTTTGTATTTGGAGTTGTTGTGTACACTTTTTTAGGCGTTTATATATATATTTATATATATATATATATATATATATATATATATATATATATATATACATTTTAAAAAATCTTATTTCACAGGCACTTGTCTCGGAGAAAAAACACTACTTACCTTTACATGTCAAAGGTATATACTTATATATATATTATCAGAATTGTCAGTCTAGTATTGACGTCATATGCGTACTTTTTAAAAAAATTTAAAATCATCAAAAAGAGTTTTCTCCCATCCCTAGATGTCGAATATCTTTTTTTAAAGATAATAATTGTTACATGCACTTGTTAAGAAAGTACTTTTAATTCAATCTAGATCTTACATCATAGACATAACTTGAAACCTTTTATAAGCTAGGCTGAATATGTTTATATTTGATTTTATTTAATCTGAATATAACGAGTCTTGAAAGTTCAAACAGAAACAAGTATGTATTACACACTTCTTTAGGGCGTCAAACTGAATGGGTGTATCTAATTCACACCAAGATATTATTGTCAATGCAAAATGATTGTTTTTATTAATTTATGAGGGTCCTTTCAGCGATTTGATTATAAATGCTATTAGAAAGCACGATAAATGCATGATATCCAATTTTATTTAACGGCATCTTGCCATTTTTGGTGTAGGTAAGGATAGAATAACGAATACATAACATTAATAAAATCCCTTAAATAGGTCTCGTGAAATCTTAATTTTCCTTTTTCCTAAAAGAGGGACGAAAGATACCAGAGGGACAGTCAAACTCATAGATTGAAAATAAACTGACAACGCCATTGCTAAAAAATAAATAGACAAACAGACAAGTAAGAGTACAGAAGACACAACCTAGAAAAATAAAGACTTAAGTCGTTTACAGACATGTGAGCGTTTTAACACATTAACTCAGAAACTAACATTGGTATATAATAAGATGTTGTGGTATTATTTGCATTTTAGACAACTTTTCCTCAGAGACGAAATGACGGAAATGTTGACAGCTATATTGTATTGTCGTCGTACTGTTTTTAAAATTGAACAAAACACAAACAGTAAACTGAGCTATAAACTAACCGGCATAACAAACTGAGATAACAAACGGTCTTATTTGGTTCAGTTTTCAACAACCCTCAGTAAAAATATCTACGGGTACCACATGTGGAGCAGAATCTGCTTACTTATTCAGCTTATATCATTCCGTTTTTATTCCGTTTTTACGGTGGAAATCGTGGTGTATAGTTTTCAATGTTGTGTTTAGATTGTTGTTGTTTATCTTTTGGTCTTTTTCTTTTGTTTGCTATGACGTTGTCAGTTTATTTTCGACTTTTTGAATGTATCTTTGGTATATTTCGTCTTTCTTCCAGATACCGATCAGACTTAATTGAATCTTAGTTATCCCCTTTTCAAGATCGATGGAATATTCGTCGTACAACTTAATCGCTTTATTACATGCATTTCCCTTTAAACAAAACAGTTTATTTCGAAATATAATATAACTTTTTCGACGAAAACGTCAAATGAATAGTTGAAGGATTAATGTGCTTTAACCATTTTGAACTCGTCGCATGCTTCTTTGAGTAGGCTCTCGATCATGTAACTTTACTTAATACTCAGAGTACAAAACTCGTGCTCGAAATACCAAATCTATCATTTTGATTGGTTAAATTCTTAGTATCAGTACGATAATCGTACTCCAAAGTTTTATGACCACCAGGCTGGTCCGAATCCTACAATTTTCAGAAAGAGAAAGCCAATTTAGGATCAAAATCAGCATTAAATGTTAACTACATTATAAGGATTTTTTTCACAAAACTATACTTTTGGCAGAACGTATAGTATATGTAAATAAAAATAAAAACGAATTTGACCTTACCTTCACATTTGCTTTTTATGCTGTTTCGGTGGTGCCTATATCCGGTGTCTTTGCTACACAGTGGTTAAGGTTTGTGTTAAATAATCACATTTGTATTTTACTTGAGATCTAGTTAACCTTTATTTATATTTCGTTTGAATGAATAATTAATAGAAATATGAAACAATAAAATGTAATCATAAAATATATAATCATTATTGAAATTTAATAAATATTTTATGAAACTAAGGATTTTCTTACGCCCAGGAGTAGATGACCTTAGCCGTATTTGGCACAACTTTTAGGAATTTTTGGGTCCTCAATGCTCTTCAACTTTGTATTTGTTTGGCATTTTAACTGTTTTGATCTGAGCGTCACTGATGAGTCTTATGTAGACGAAACGCGCGTCTGGCGTATTAAATTATAATCCTGGTACCTTTGATAACTATTTACACCACTGGGTCGATGCCACTGCTGGTGGACGTTTCGTCCCCGAGGGTATCACCAGCCCAGTAGTCAGCACTTCGGTGTTGACATGAATATCAATTATATGGTCATTTCTATAAATTTTCTGTTTACAAAACTTTAAATTTTTCGAAAAACTAAGGATTTTCTTACGCCCAGGAGTAGATGACCTTAGCCGTATTTGGCACAACTTTTAGGAATTTTTGGGTCCTCAATGCTCTTCAACTTTGTATTTGTTTGGCATTTTAACTATTTTGATCTGAGCGTCACTGATGAGTCTTATGTAGACGAAACGCGCGTCTGGCGTATTAAATTATAATCCTGGTACCTTTGATAACTATTTACACCACTGGGTCGATGCCACTGCTGGTGGACGTTTCGTCCCCGAGGGTATCACCAGCCCAGTAGTCAGCACTTCGGTGTTGACATGAATATCAATTATATGGTCATTTCTATAAATTTTCTGTTTACAAAACTTTAAATTTTTCGAAAAACTAAGGATTTTCTTACGCCCAGGAGTAGATGACCTTAGCCGTATTTGGCACAACTTTTAGGAATTTTTGGGTCCTCAATGCTCTTCAACTTTGTATTTGTTTGGCATTTTAACTGTTTTGATCTGAGCGTCACTGATGAGTCTTATGTAGACGAAACGCGCGTCTGGCGTATTAAATTATAATCCTGGTACCTTTGATAACTATTTACACCACTGGGTCGATGCCACTGCTGGTGGACGTTTCGTCCCCGAGGGTATCACCAGCCCAGTAGTCAGCACTTCGGTGTTGACATGAATATCAATTATATGGTCATTTCTATAAATTTTCTGTTTACAAAACTTTAAATTTTTCGAAAAACTAAGGATTTTCTTACGCCCAGGAGTAGATGACCTTAGCCGTATTTGGCACAACTTTTAGGAATTTTTGGGTCCTCAATGCTCTTCAACTTTGTATTTGTTTGGCATTTTAACTGTTTTGATCTGAGCGTCACTGATGAGTCTTATGTAGACGAAACGCGCGTCTGGCGTATTAAATTATAATCCTGGTACCTTTGATAACTATTTACACCACTGGGTCGATGCCACTGCTGGTGGACGTTTCGTCCCCGAGGGTATCACCAGCCCAGTAGTCAGCACTTCGGTGTTGACATGAATATCAATTATATGGTCATTTCTATAAATTTTCTGTTTACAAAACTTTAAATTTTTCGAAAAACTAAGGATTTTCTTACGCCCAGGAGTAGATGACCTTAGCCGTATTTGGCACAACTTTTAGGAATTTTTGGGTCCTCAATGCTCTTCAACTTTGTATTTGTTTGGCATTTTAACTGTTTTGATCTGAGCGTCACTGATGAGTCTTATGTAGACGAAACGCGCGTCTGGCGTATTAAATTATAATCCTGGTACCTTTGATAACTATTTACACCACTGGGTCGATGCCACTGCTGGTGGACGTTTCGTCCCCGAGGGTATCACCAGCCCAGTAGTCAGCACTTCGGTGTTGACATGAATATCAATTATATGGTCATTTCTATAAATTTTCTGTTTACAAAACTTTAAATTTTTCGAAAAACTAAGGATTTTCTTACGCCCAGGAGTAGATGACCTTAGCCGTATTTGGCACAACTTTTAGGAATTTTTGGGTCCTCAATGCTCTTCAACTTTGTATTTGTTTGGCATTTTAACTGTTTTGATCTGAGCGTCACTGATGAGTCTTATGTAGACGAAACGCGCGTCTGGCGTATTAAATTATAATCCTGGTACCTTTGATAACTATTTACACCACTGGGTCGATGCCACTGCTGGTGGACGTTTCGTCCCCGAGGGTATCACCAGCCCAGTAGTCAGCACTTCGGTGTTGACATGAATATCAATTATATGGTCATTTCTATAAATTTTCTGTTTACAAAACTTTAAATTTTTCGAAAAACTAAGGATTTTCTTACGCCCAGGAGTAGATGACCTTAGCCGTATTTGGCACAACTTTTAGGAATTTTTGGGTCCTCAATGCTCTTCAACTTTGTATTTGTTTGGCATTTTAACTGTTTTGATCTGAGCGTCACTGATGAGTCTTATGTAGACGAAACGCGCGTCTGGCGTATTAAATTATAATCCTGGTACCTTTGATAACTATATTATGAGCTATCTACTATGGAATCGACATAAACTTTGAAAACATTATGCCATTTCACATTTTCCAATTGATTTCACTATACTTTCATATCAGATACATATGTTTGCTGATGTTTTGTGTTAAATGTCTGACTGATGCTATTGCTAGAGGAAAGAAACTTAGATTGTATATTCTCCAACAAATCTTTTTTAGGTATCCACATCAAATTCTCTATGCGTCTACAGAAGTAGTTTAACAATAAATTTGAAGGATAACTTTCAATTGATTGCTGATAAAATATGTTAAGAGTTTAGACAGCGGTTTCCTGGAGGACATGGTGGATCCAGCAATATAAAATGTTTGAAAGTAAACCTATATCAAAGAGGGACGAAAGATACCAGAGGGACAGTAAAACTTATAAAACTTATAAATTGAAAATAAACTGACAACGCCACGGCTAAAACTGAAAAAGACAAACAGACAAACAATAGTACACATGACACAACATAGAAAACTAAAGAATAAACAACACAAACCCGACCTATTATACGGGTGACCTCAGATAATTCAGGTATTCAATACAGACAATACAGTGACAGAAGATCCATTTTTTATTGAAATTTCAAAGGATCATATAACTGATCTAAGGTTAATCAGGATTTCATGTGAATGTTTTGTGGAAAAAATAAGTTAAGTTTCCAGATAAAACGCAAATGCCTAAGTATCATATAGAATCAATGTATGTAATGTGATCTACAAACATCATCGATGTTCTTTGGTCTTTATCTGCGGGACCGATAACACATTTGTCATGGTGTTAAGACATTTGAGTCTTTAAAGGTTGATGTGGCATGTGCATATATTCATATATAATTCAGTTTGTTTTTATCAACGACCTCACAGCCTATCCCATTCCGAAATAGTATTTATGTCTTCTTCTCCATGCAGTTATGTCCAAGGTCTGGTATGATAATCGACTGAATCCATCCGAATTCTAAAATTGAATTTACAAAATAGTAAAATCACAAAAATACTGAACTCCGAGGAAAATTCAAAAAGGAAAGTCCCTTATCAACATAATCAAATGGCAACACCAAACGCTCAAACACATCAAACGGATGGATAATAACTGTCATACTCCTTACTTGGTGTCGCTTTAGGCTTTATATATTTCGCACTTTTCGATAACACTGTCACAGAGAAGTGCTATTGATAATATGCAGGTCGTGTGTAATAACGTGACAAGACTGATCATATTTGAATGGTTGAACTAGAATTGGTGCCGTTAGGAGATTTAGGTTGGGAGTTGTTAATACAAAACGTGTTTGTTTGTATTTTAATCAAGTACAATTGTACTCTCCAAGAAATGGTGAGTTTGGAACATATCGAAAACATTTGGGTATGTGTTAGGCAAACTAAATTCAGTTCGCTTATCAAGCCCCTGTGCATACTAGTAATCTGTCTTAGTCACAGAAACCATTATAAAAATATATACAGCAAGTTGGCATATAGTCTTTATAATTGATGAAAAACACATCGTAATAGTTATCCATGAAAGTTACCGGGAAAATGTGCAACTGTAACAATTAAAATATGGAAACAAACGGCCTGATTAAGTTTAGTTTTCATCTACCATTGTAGTTTCTAGATGTAATAAACTTGAGAATGGAAATGGGGAATGTTTCAAAGAGACAACAACCCGACTAAAATGCAGATAACAGCCGAAGGCCACCAATGGACCTTTAATGCAACGTGAAAATCCTGCACCCGGAGGCGTGCTTTTCAGCTGGTCCCTAAACAAAAATGTATACTACATTTTGTAGTTCAGTGATAAAGGACGTCATACTAAACTCCGAAATATATAAAAGAAACTAAAATTAAAAATCTAACAAAACTAACTAAGGCCAGAGGCTCCTGACTTTGGAGAGGCGAAAAAAATTTATGATATGTAGCAGTCCTAACTGTATACACTTGAGGTATCCTTTGTGTCAGGTTCGATGGGACGGACGGGTGCGTTCATCAAATTTACCACACATTATATATATTAGTAAATTACTTAACCAAGACATATAATATGGCAATTCATTAGAAACAGTTGCATTACGAATCGTCATCGTCGTGTTGCTTGATCGTTCTTCGGGAAATACAAATGTAGCGGTGATCTTTCATTGTCTTGTCTGATATGGTCTACGTTTTGATAATGTTGAAAGTTTTCGCTTTTCGCTTATTAGCCTTTTTGATCTCGCATTCCTCTGTAAAGCAGACAACTTTTTGGTGCATGAATTAATTAATTCAATCTTGTAAATGCCATTGAATGGTTGTTATGATTTTGCTATGAATAGAAAAAAAATCAATCAGTATCAAATTCTTCAAAACAAATAATTTCCATTTCCGTATTTCCCGGAATTTGCATGTTAAAGGTTACTTGATTAAGCTGAATTTCAAAAAAAATCTAACAATGACGAATGTTTTTAAAAATAGATATCGGATTCTAGGTTGTCATTTATCCAGAATGAAACTGTATTGACTTGTCAACTGAACTCACTTGCTCTTTTCGTGTTAACTTCTGTTATATTGACATTTCAGATTTAAGGATATTGTATTACATCCTTTTTTTGTAAAGATTCCTAGTACAGATCATATGAATCATGATATTTATTCTCTTCCAAAGCACGAATGAAAAATCTATTTTCTATAATATAATTTAATCTGGTTCCAAAATATTAATATTTGTTTGAGTTTATGATATTTTTGTAATCGTATCATTATTGATAACCAGATTTGAAAGAATAAAAATTGAAAATACCGTTTGGATTACATTTATTATTCTATATTGGTTAGCCCACACGTATATATGTATATAATACTAAATCCCTTGAATGTGTTTTGGTTGATTTTAGTCTCTGATGCATGATTTTTGTATTATTAATTGTTTTTATCTAACAAGCTAACTGGCTTCCCGTAACTGCATTTTAATTATTAATTTGCCCAGTTGATACAATTTGTAATGTTTTTTTTTATAGTTTAATGTCTTTTTACTTAGTGTTATAGCTCTCTATTTTTAATATATACCATATGTTTGCTACTTTGATAAGTGTTTGGTAAGGCTATAAATTTTCACTTCTGTTCTCGTACCACGAATAGTTTTGTATAAAATATTTCCGTAGTCCGCTACTGTATCATACCTTAAAACAAAATTGTTTTCATTTGCCTGTGTACATTTCTTTTATTTTTGCGGCATTTTGTCAAAGGTTATAGTTGTCTTTCTGATATTGATTCCGACTGTGTAACATCTAGCCCCTTATTTTATTGATTTTGTATTTAAATTTTGTCATAGAATAAATTTGTTCGTTCAGTGAAAGGTCACTTGTTAATATGTCTTTTGATTGAGTTAAGCCATTTCATTTGATATTTTATAGTGTGTCTTTATACGGTGTGATGTTACACTATTGTTTCAGGTAAGGCTGGAAATTGGTACCTATTAAAACGTTAAAACCCGCTACATTGGGTTGCACGTGTTCTAAGTCAGGAACCTGATGGTCAGTAGTTGTCGATTGTTGATGCCACGGTGGTTCATAAGTGTTTCTCGTTACTCGTTTTTTTTTTTATACAGATTAGACCTTTGGTTTTAATGTTTAAATGGTTTAACACTAGTAGTTTTGGGGGTCCATTATAGTTTGCTGTTCGGTGTGAGCAAAGCCTCCCAGTTGAAGACCGTACTTGATTCTTTTACATGTTTTAGGTATCATAATTTCTATACAATCCATAGCTTAGGAAATGATTATAAGCTGCGACCACCCAAAGAGGTTATATAATCTCCTTGGTCCTGGTCCATCCAAATAACCAACACTATTTTCCAAATGTACGCGTACTTGTGGCAATCGGTCATTTTCTTTTGAATTTTTTTTTTTACTTTTTGCCTTGACATGTAGTTGAACTTTATTTATTTATTGTTTTGATGAGCTATTAATAGAGATACTACTAGGAAACAATAAAATATAATCTTTTAATATAACATAATTATGTAAATGTAATAAATATTTTATGAGCTTTGAAATTGACGTTTATTCTTGTACATTATGCCAGTTTCATCTTTTTCAACTGATATAACTTGCTTTGCTTGAATTGGATAAAACTGCTTTCATATAATGCAACAATGTTTTATAATGCTAGGTTCTTATTGATTATATTATTGGTTCATGCTTGATCAATTTCGATGTATATATAAGGCGCTGCGTGCAAAATGTGATGAGCCACTTTTTCATTTCGAAAATAATAAGAAAAAAAATCAACATTTAATTCTATAGTAAATTAACAAAATCCATAAGAATATTTTCCATTTTATGTAAAATTTCTGGACTAATATTTGTAGCAGATAAAATTTACCACTGTATAATCGAAGAAAAAGATACAAAACGAGTATTTAAACTCTTATGTTCACACTGACATTACCATTGCAAAAAAAAAAAAAAAAACAAACAAAAAACGAAAAACAATAGTACACACAACACAAAATAGTAAAATAAAAACGTATCAACACCAACCCCCCACTAAACAGGGTATGATGTCAGGTGACATGTAAATTTAGCAAGTCCTGCTCAACATGTCACATCCTTATTTATTTGTTCAAAGGTTTATATTTATATAGATGTTTGTGTATTCATGTATTTATTCATTATTGGCTTTCAATATTATTGTTTTTGAGCGTTCCTGATAAAGGTTTTTTTCTATAGACATTTGGAAACACATGTTGTACGATAGCCTTGACAAAAGAGAAGCCGAATGTACACAGGTATATTATTAATCGAATATTTTTTAAGGATTTGTGATTCGTTAAAACTTGATCACATGAACATTTGTATTCACTCAGTTTGCACGCCAATACTGTTGTGTTTAGTTTTTCGTAGGTCAAAAACAGCATATTGCACAGGCATACAGCATGTTACTCAAAATACATTCTAGAAATCCCCATATTTACATTGTTCATGCAATAGTTGTTGGTTAATAATGTAACAATGTAGCCTTTGGTTGAGGTCAATACGATGTTATATCGACCTAGAGAAGCATATCGACCTCGGACTTCGTCCCCAGTCAATATGCTTCTCTTAGGTAGATATAACCTCGTATCGACCTCATACAAAGGCTATAATTGTATAACGGTCAACTTACTTGTGATGGCGTTTGTTATTTCAACTTTTGGTTTAATAGCTTCCTTGCAAGCAGCAACCCTCGAACTTAGGATAACGTAGCACATTGGAGATGTATACTCCTTACGCATGCAATCGGTTGGAATGTTTCTACATACAATTCAAAATTGGGAAGAAGAAGAGAAAACATCTCTTTTCTCGTAAAATTTTGTTCCCAACCAACCCATATTGTCAATTTCTATGTTTTAGTGAAGATATAAGGCAGACTTATCTGTTTCTTTACATGTATATCTTTCAATAATATTAGTATGTTCAATGGCATAGATGCGTTCAACAGTCACAAACTTTGAATCATTTATTGAGAGGAAATCATCTAAATAGTGTGTTATGACGTTAAAGGATAATGCTATAGCTTCTTTTTATTATTTCTAAGAAGCTGCTGTCTAAAGTCTGCCTCAATAAATTAAAGAACAAGTCGTCAAGAAGAGAAGGTTGGCTAGTTTTCGTGAGAATGTTAACTGTTTGTTATAAAAATAAGTCTTCCAAGCTTAACATTTATGTTGTCAAAAAATACATCAAAAGTCGGGATGATGTCAGTTTCAGATAATTGTTTGTTTAAATCCGAGTGGTTTTTGTCTTGTTACAACGTATGCTATATCCTTCACTAAAACAAGATATTTGTATCTACGTATTCCAATTTTTTTATGAAACAAAGTAGACTCAATTCTTTCAATTTATCTTTGACATTAGATTGGAGATGAAACGGATAGAATAGTAGGAGCTTTTAAGTATTAATATCTGATTCACTACGCCTCCAGAGAAGGAACTTTCACAACACAAGAACGGTTTTGGTTGTTGGTAAAATTAATATGAGAAAATTTTCCCGGTATTATTACGGTTTTTTTTTTGTAAGGACACTTTGTGTGATTTAGGTATACAATACGGCGAAGGAAGTTCTTCGTTCGGTTGAAACTTCAAAAGAGCATAGAACAGATCTGTGGTTATTCATGATTTCTTCTCTGGTAAGTGTTATGTTAGTTAGTAAATTATAGCTGAAAAAAAAACGAGAAACAATAGTGTGTATGACCATGTACTAACAGCCACGTGCACCTAAATAAGCAATGAATAAGAATCGTATTGATCTCTATAGAATAATTGAATTCAACCGAAAACGATGTGTCTGAATTATTGCAATAGGAAAGAAAATTAATATTTACAGTGGCGGATCCAGGGGGGGGGGGGGTTCCGGGGGTGCGCACCCCCCCTTTATTTTTGCCGATCAATGCATTTGTATCGGGACATATGTTTTGCACCCCCCCCCCCTTTGCCCTGGGTGCCCTGGGTTAGCACCCCCCTTTCGAAAATTCCTGCATCCGCCCCTGATTTACAAGTTTTAACCTTTTTACTTTAACGTTTTTAAAAGTACCAATGAACCATCTTGTGTTTAAATACACTTAGTATTACAACTTGATAGCGATGTAAACCATTTCGTCAACATTTCTCCACATAAACCTATTCTCAACATGAAGAGGTTAGTAAACATTCATTTTAAATTATTCGTAAATACAAGTCAATTATGGGTGACACCCGCTTAATGGGGTAAAATAACACGTTTCGATGATGGTGAAATAAAGATATAATTCTGTACTTAAAACTTTCGTTTGCTTTGAACCTTGTGTTTGGGTATGTTTACTGTATGTAATTTTGATTTTATGATTGTATTGAATATTGTCCACACGTTGTTTTATTGGTTTATGAAATATTTACTTTCGCCAAACATTTATAATACGTTGTTAAACCACTGTTTGTATTATAACATAGATTTCTTTCCAATTAGCTAGCTAAAGGTATCGTCAAAATACCATCATCGAACTAGCTTATGATAATTGCCGTAAAAATTGAAATTGTCGTAAAATCATTATGGTGTCATGCGCCACGGAATATTTGGATGTAAATAACGAATGACAATAATTCTTATCATGTATGCGAAAACACTTATACAATAATTAAAGTGGCTACCAAATAATAGTTGCATTTTGACAACTCTAGTGAAGTAGGCGTTTCCAACCGTATAACGACCTTTAATAAAATAGCGATTTATATCTTCGGATTAAAGTATTTATATGTGAAAAGGTATTTTCATCTTAACTTCAGTGATACACATCTTTTGCTTGTGGAATAGTGAAGAATGCCCAATTCACTGGATAAAGTTATACAAGTAATTTCCAAACCACCAAAACAAAGGCAAGATTTTGAAATACAGACACTGCTACCATGGCTGCGGAAAAAATCTCAGTTATTTTCAAGATTAAAAACAGGTACGTGATAATTTAGTTCTTTTTGGAAGAACTTTGTGATTTAATTTTGATTAATTTAAAGTGTATTGTATTCTTCTGTATTTCAAATAAAAGAATCTTTACAAATGTAAGTACTGATTCTAAAGGAAAAAATCGAGTTTTCTCGAAAATTGGTGGTATGAAGGTTTTGTACAACAAATTTATTCAAAGGGCCGATACAATTTTGATTTTGCATTTTTCAATAGAAATAATAGCAAGCACCAGCAGAATTTTTAAAAGTACAACCAGTGAAAAAATATTTCGAGAACTATGACAAAGATGCCAGTGGGCAAATGGGCACATTTTTTAGAGGCTTAGTTTGTTGTTACAGTTAGAATTGGTCATGTTTGCATGTTGATGGAACATCCTTTTGATGGAGCCGGTAAAAAATAAATATAGGGGATGTTACAGTCATTCCATAAAGAGTAGATTCTAAAGACCGAAATCTTGTGTTCTAAGTAATAAAACGACTGTTCCTTTTCTCATTTGTTCCATTTCTATTTCCCACCGCCTATAAAAGACTGTATTGAGTCATCTTAACCTTAACTTTATTACATAAATGCAGACATATAAATTATTATATATTCTGTACATCTAATATATTTCTATCTATAAACGTTATCATGTTAAACATTAAATTTTGTTCTGTATATTCACAAAATATTTCGCATCAATTAAATATGTTGAACTGTTGAACATGTCGTTTAAGCTTTGCTTCGTTTAATAGCTAAATCACTTGATGTTCCCTTTGTGGATGTTTTAATGGCGAATTAATAACACCTAATGCCAACGTGACAAATTAAAGGGATATAAAATATTTCACTTGGAAAATCCAGATTTTAAATGAAAGTTATTTCACTTGAAATTTTTTTTAATACTTAGGTTTCTCATACTATCACTCGAGACACGTGTACTTGTTATTGTCAGATAAAATTCATTCAGTCTCAAAAAACTGAAAAAAGTAGTTGTCTAGCAAAGCGATCCAGCATCAAAAGCAAAAGAATTGACCATAACTTGAAAGTGCAAACAGAATGTAAAATTATGTTTGTTGTTGTCCAAATTGCATTTAAAACAAAAATGAACGTACAATCTAAAGCAGTACCAGGTTGAAATACGAATATATGTACCAATCCAAATTAAAAAAAAAAAAAAAAAAGTAAATGATTTCCTACGAATGTAAGTTGCCCTCAAGAAATAGTCTTTTAAGCTAAAAAAAAATGTACTACATGTATGAAAAATCGTAATGAGAATGATTACCAGTGAACTAAGCTAGATTCGTAGTCAGAATTGTTCTATAGAGTGCGATAATGTTTAGTATAAGTATTGAATATTATACTCATGATATATTAAGGTTAAAACTTATTTTGTCCAAACAAATCAGACGCGGATGAAAATAGTACTGTATTATTTATAGTAGAAATAATTAAATCTATATATTACATGTATAACAAAACTTCTTGAGAAAATGTTGTCGGTGGTTTCATTTCTGATAGGAGGGACAATAACTTCAGTAAAAGATACTTCAACAAAGTATACACCTTTAGGTTAACTTAACTTAGGTGAGGCATAGATGGGTTTTACATCTATGGGTGAGGTTTTGGCATTTGTGAAATGTTCGGACTCTTCGGTGTTTATCCCTACAATACAAGGTAAAATATGTTTTCCCACAATACCCATTTATCGTTTCATACGAGATTTAATAGCTCATAAAAGTTCATTTTCATAGCAGAATATTGACTTTCTTTCTTTTGATTTGAGACTCTAACCATATCAATGCAAATATAAGGTAAAAGTCCGAGTCAGCCTTTTCCCGCCATATTTTGAATATCAAATATCTCGAAAAGGAGCTCCATGACCTATCAATATTTTTAGCTTATTTTGATTCATAACCAATGCTCTTCCGGCTTATAGTGTCAATTTTAGATTCTTAAGTTTTTTAATTTCACCTAGGTACATCCTTAAGTCTTGATTGGAACTACTAACCTATGCATATTGTCAGTCTAATAAGCCGACTTAAGATTGACACAAACTTTATAAATTTTTTCAAGTTGGATTAAACTAAATTCCATTAATCACCCTCAGTTCGACAATATATTTTTCTCGGATCTGGAAGAAATAATCTTTTTACTAAAGACCGCCATGCATAATATTTTGTCAATTTTGTTCTTAATTGTAATTATTATTATAGTAGTTTCTTAGAAGAAAACTTGATTTCCATATAACAAACTATCTGGGGTCATTATCATCAGTTGCTAATCCATCAACATGAATTAGAGGCATTGAAAATCGTCTCCTATACATTAATAATTACATTAGATGTATGTTTCATTATAATACTTTATTCTGATTGGCTAACTGCACATCACGTGTTATTCCGTAAGCAGTTGCATTGCTCAATACAACTTTTCATTCATAATAACACGTGGTCTAACAATAAAGTGCACAGGTGAGTTAAATAAAAAAATATATAAAATTCGTGTTGTCATGATCATAGCTAAAAATGTAATTATAAGTATTGAATGCTTCTTTTTGTAACTTTATAGGGTTGTAAAAGCGTTGACCGTGCGCACATTTTTAGAATGAAACGCGGAATGAAGCGCTTCCGCGCTTCATACAAAATGTACTTCGGTCAACGCTTTTACACCCCAGTAAATTTACAAAAAGAAGCATTCAATTCTTAAGAACATTTATTTAGCATGTTAGTTTCAGAGAAGAAATTGTAAAATAAGCTCTAACTGCCATTTTGTTTCAATGAAATAGAATGGCTTTATTTTTTAATCTTATAATGTACGACTTTGAATTAAATTATGTTAAAGGCATATATATAATTTCGCTATTTTTTAAATTTTTACATGCACCTATGATTTATAATCATAGTTTTGGATTGCCGTCTCAACATCTTCTGCCACGTAGTATGAAGGGAATTAATATAGAGATTTCAGCTTATATTTAACCAGATCATGTTCATTATGTGTCATAAATACGATTGTTTGCTTATAATATTTATAAGGGTTTTTAAATAATATTTACTCTAACTTTTATTGATTTTAACCTTAATAGTGAATCAACATTTTCACAAAAGGTATTTAATTTACAAATAAGCTTTATTTGTTTTGAAACCAATTCATTTAAAGTGAAATGAACATAGTGATTTTACATAAATAGATTTGTATTACTTATAAACATTGATATAAATTCGAACCCAAATTGATATCATATACAGTACATGTAGATGGGGGAAATAAATCATATTTCGCGACTCAATTTCAAAAGTTGTCTAAATCATTTACAGAACTTGCAACCTTGGAGAAAACGTGTCTGCTATCAACTGTAATACACTCACCAGATAACGATTCATAATGGCGAGAAATGCATTGCTTCTCATAAACGGAAAATATACAATAAGGAAACGTAAACCTTCTCGTTTATCATATTTTGAATTCGAACGTCCTTTGTTGTCTACTGATAAAAATGAGTTCAGATAAACGCAGATCTGTTTACGGTGATGGAATGAGGTTATCTTATCAAATAAAAATTATCATTAATGAAGAGAAATTAAGGACAAGGTTATCATGTTTTTATTTTTGTAATCATGATTACTGGATAAACATGGAGCGGGACAAAAATTAGTACTTATCGTTTGTAAGTTAATTTATCCACTGAATTCAACGGACAGTATCGATAAAAAAAATCCAGCGTTCTGACTATCTTCTTTTGAGTATACATACATTGTATGTCATTTGATTTGTGTCATAACTATTTCTATTAAGTTGATCTTATCAAATGAATCCGTCTATTCAATAACTTAAAGATGATTGGAACTCATTATAAAAAAAAACTCATTATAAAAGGAACACTGAAAATTTCAAGAGTAAAACTTGACAATTGTAAAAAGTACATGTAACCCGATCAATGTCATTAGTGTAAACAATTATATTTTATTATGAAAAATACAAGTATAATTATAGACATATTCACAATAAGGATTCAGAAACAAGCAATAATGTCATTCGCTATATCCCGCCGATATCCAACTGATAGAGATTGCTAGAATAACTAGTCTTTAGGCTGCTCGAGAGCGCAAAATTATTTGGAATATTTTATAACATGATATATTAAAACGATATTGTATTTTCATATAAGTTGAAGTACCGTACAATACCATATGCATTCGTTTATCAGCTTTTAGACGCCATTCGATAAACAACCAATTTGATTAGAAGAGAAATTATTACATGCATTTTTTCTCTTTGTCAATTATAGAATTTTGCATTTAACATTCCAAATTTATTTCATCGTCTTTATTATTCAGTAGTTTCTTTTTATTGTATAGCAATATAATATTTCCCACAGAAAGTAACCAAAAGTTAGCGTGCAATAAATTCTAATATTGCACTAGTGCAATAAATCGTAAAAATTCATGACGTCATCAACGACAAAATCTTAGTTTAAACCAATTTTTACTTTCAAATATTATATTGCTATACAATAAAAGGGTTATTGCATGAATATTGGGGAATATTGTCCCTCGTAGAACATATATTGCACTCACAAGCTCGTGCAATATAAAATGCTACTCGGGACAATATTCCCCAATATTCATGCAATAACCCTATAATACTAAAACAAATAGAACTAATAAGTTCCATATTAGAAGAGATGTAGTATTTTTTTATCATATAGTTCTTCGACTGTTCTTATATACACACGTAGCTTTCACATATTCGGCTCTAAATATTCCAGATGAATGTAAATCCAAAAAAGCCCTTCAGAAGCACGAACCTATAATGGGTTGTTTTTGATTTTTTTTTAATCTAATCGGATAAATACTAACATATCAAAGTAGCTATTTATTAATATAGATCAGTGGGAAATAGTGAAATTTTAAATGTAATCCATTTTCAAAAGTTCAATAGTACATGCTCTTCATCAGTAATATAGATAATATTATTATGATTAAGGCATATGGCCATGAATATCAAATACGCGATTAAAAAGTAACAATTCAAATGTGACATCAATAAAACAAATTCACACACTTTGATTTGCATTTAATACATTTATCTATATTGAAAAGATTTCCGATACCAATACATAAAAAAAACTCTCAAGCCGGAAATAAAGAAACAAAGTGAAATAAGACGTTAGTACTTAACTTATAAAGGGTTAAAGTGATCTGAAGAACTGGAGACTTGTTAATTTAATTCAAAACAAAACAAAATATTTACTTTACACGCTGATAGTCAGAATTGTCCATATTTGAATGTTAAATTATCCAGTGCTTTGATCTTGATTTTTTTGACAGCAGATTTTGGTTAATATATTCAATATTTAATGTTCGAGGCTATCAAAATACTCACGGATAAAATATGATGATATCAATTATTTTTCTCTAAAAATTGACAAATAATCCTTACAGATCAAATGAATTATTTTCTATATAGTGGTTAGAGTGTAATCAATATCAGAAAAACATGATAAGTAACTTGTAGGGGTAGTAAATGAGATAACAGTAACTCAATGGCATAAAACACCACACATCTAGAGGTCAAAGTATGACAACCTAACTGTTAATTTAAGTTCATGTCGTAGAACTTCCTTTTCACATCAGGAAGTTTAAACGATGTCTTGACTGTTAAATATTGCGTTGAAACTACAATTTCTGAATTATGACAAACGAAAAATATTTTTAAAGGCGACCAGAGAGGTTGTATGTGTTTTCATGTAGAATACAGAGTACAAAAATCTAGTCATATTCAGTCTAAAAGCTGTTGTAACTAGCACTACTTTTAAATGTTTTATTTCTGTAATTCTAGCCGTTCACAAATATGATACAGATTGCATAAAGGCGCGTTAAGGTTGTTTTTAAGCCGAAAAACTTGGCAAATATTTGAAGTGAATTTAGTTCAAATAAGTCTTCTTAATTATTTTTGATTTCAAGTCAAGGGTCAAATATGTGTATTGGTTAAACAGTCTTACATATTCAAGAAACATACCTACTTTAGATGAGTAGATACTTGACCAACGTGTTATTGCTCCCGGGGAAACCCTGAAGGCTTTGATAAAGATTTAATTGTTGGTGTGTTAAGAAAGATTCCTATTTCAATAAAACTTACAAAATTTAACCATAAACGTTAACAAGTAATATGTCGTTAAAAAGGAAATAAAAGTTTTCGAAGTACAATATAAACCTACATAAGTAAGCTTATGATAAAACCGTTGACAAACATTTACAATTACATTGCCTATTATATTACTTTTTGCATAAGAACGTTATGTAGCAATATATTTCTGCATATATTTATTTCTATATAGGTTTTTTTCTCAAAAACAATTACTATGTGAACAACATGTAAATCGTTGCTATAAACTTCAAGACGTTTTATTGCTTTTTTCAAATGCGAACTAATTTCTAAAGTTTTATTATATTTGAAGTGGAATTTCGTTTTGACATTATGCGGAAGTGCACTCAATGATTGGATTTGAATTATTGTTTTTAAACTTATTGCACTGAAGCGACATGGAGATTTTTCTTTTATCAATAAAAAGAAAAAAGAAAGGAAATGGTGCACAACTTCATGACACAATGACACAAAATCACTATATGTAATTGACAAATACTGACGCAATGGAACAATACTTTAATTTATGGTCTTCGTCTCGAAAGTCACACTGAAGCCTTTGACATGGAGCAAAATTTAAGTCTAGCAACGCTTTGAGTGAAATTATATCGATAACGCTATATATAGTTACATATACATGGGAAATAAATTATTAATCGGTGTTTTAGTATCCGTTTTTAATCATTCTTGGCGAATTTATACTTTCCCAAACAGGTTAAACATTTTTATTATCAGCAACGAGTGTACTTTTTATAATCGCAGTTCATGTTCTATTATAACTTCAAACTTTCTTGCTTTCAATTAAGCATGTGTGACGTCACGAAAATGGATGTTCAAGTATTGTCGTTTGTTGATGTGGTTCATAATCAAACACATCAAACGAATGGGTAACAACTCATATATTCCTGACTTGGTTTAACAATGCAAGAGTATTCGGAGTACGTGTTGTGACAATTAGGTAAAACCCCATTGAAAACACTTCCAGGAATACATTTATCTCTTGAATGAGGATATTTACCTTCTAAATTCTCACCTTTTTCTTTATAGATATATGCTTTCTATATACAGTTGGAGATGTTATGGTTTACTTTAGTGTTGGAACACACGGAGCTCTATTTATTTTTGTAATTAGTGTCTTGATTTCCTTTCAACAACTTCGAGTACTGTTTGGTCGGTACTTATTATAGTCTTTTTAGTTTTATTACTCTGTTAAGTTTTAGTTTTTGTATAGTGCCGATCACCTGTTCCACTGGGTTTTAGTTTTTGTATAGTACCGATCACCTGTTCCACTAGGTTTAGTTTTTGTATAGTACCGATCACCTGTTCCACTGGGTTTTAGTATTTGTATAGTACCGATCACCTGTTCCCCTGGGTTTTAGTTTATGTATAGAACCGATCACCTGTTCCACTGGGTTTTAGTTTTTGTATAGTACCGATCACCTGTTCCACTGGGTTTTAGTTTTTGTATAGTACCGATCACCTGTTCCACTGGGTTTTAGTTTTTGTATAGTACCGATCACCTGTTCCACTGGGTTTTAGTTTTTGTATAGTACCGATCACCTGTTCCACTGGGTTTTAGTTTTTGTATAGTACCGATCACCTGTGTCCTTTTTTCTCTTGTGAAGAGTTGTCTCATTGGCAATTACAATACTAGTTCATCTTCTTTTTTATATTAACCCTGCCTGATTTTCTTAGTGTCTGTCCCAAAACCTAAAGTATGTACATGTATGTCAGTCGTTATAGTTGGTTTCCCTCTGTCATAATTTACTAGTTTAATCATGGATTTTTACTTAAATCAGTCAATCAGTTTTCTTTTTAAAATGTTTATAGCTTACATTATGGATTTTACTCAACGTTGAAGGCACGTGGTTGAAGGCTGTATAGTACCATGTAGTTGATTTGTTTTATGTCCTTTGGTCTTTGATTGATAGTTTACTTATCTCATTGAAAAGCATACCACATCTTCATATATGCATTATGGAAATATTTTATAAGTCTTTTCTTTGACATGTATTTGGATAAGTTTGATGTATTTATTAAAACTCGTGTTTCGATGTTGGAAGTGCCTAACAAAAAGGATTCTCTGACATGCAATTGAACAAATTTGATGAATTATTAAGATTCGTGTTCCGATGTACTATAAATTCCTTCCACATACAAAACCATTACCGTTAATGAAAGTGCATGAAATTATGGAAAGGAATAAATTTCCTTCCTTTCTATATTAATAACGCAATATAAACATTGTATATATTGATAATTTGAATATTTCATGTGATTTCTCACCAAGTCAATAAATTGTCTTCCAGAACTAATGTTATAAATACTTGATATCTAAATTTATTAAATTTAAAACCGCGGAAAAATGCTGAAACAGATGATAGACATCAGCTTTCAATAATCGATTTATAACAAATCAAATCAAATCAAATATTTTATTGTCATATAAACTTTACAGTTTGTGACCAACATATATTAATACAATAAACACAATAAACATATATACATACATATTAAACATACAAAATATCAACAGCATTAAAATGTATAACAACAAACAAGTTGTTAAGAGTCCCCTGCCCTCAGTTCTAATGACTTTTTCAAGAAGGATCCTAACTTATTTGTTTGTAAAGGCGATGATGGATTTAGTAAATAATGAATTTTTTCTTCTTCATTTAAATTATTAAAGTTATTATTTTCTGTACATATGTGATGAAAAAATTCATTTCTTAGAGTTTTATTATACTCACAATATAGTAAAAAATGTTTCTCATCCTCTAGTATTTTACATTTATGGCAAAGACGTTCCTCTCTTGGGATTTTAAAATATCTCCCCTTTTCAATCAAGAGGGAGTGATCACTTATTCTAAATTTAGTGATTAATCTCCTTATCTGAAAATTAGATGTATTTAGATAATATTCTAGTTTGTAATCTTTTTAAGTTTTTTATAGAGAAAAAATTTACTTTTATCATCAATGTTTTCAAATTTAGTTTCAATTAAATCTTCATATCTATTTTTCATTTTTAACTTTATATCGTTTTTTATTTTATTTACATCTTTTATGTCCTTACAAGTAGAAAGAATATTAAGGTCAACGTTAGTCTCTTTGACAATATTTTTAGCATATGTATACCATGAGTAAGTTCCTGTCAAATCTAGAGACTGTGCTAGAGAAAAAGCTTCCTTTAATAATGGATTAATATTATTATTATATAGTCTAGCTAAATATAAAAGGGTTTGTGTTTTAATAAAACATTCTATAGGCAATCTCCCTAATTCAACTCTTGCTCCTAAATTGGATGCATTTTTTCTTATCCCTAGAGTAGATTTACAAAATTTAAGATGCATATTTTCTATGGGGGTTTTGTCTATAAAATCAAGTTGATTAATTTCTTTTCCTGAAGTTAAGGCTCTGCTTTTGGCTCGATGAAAAGAAATATATGTATCCAAATATGTTACTTCTGAATTATAGGTCATAATTGGTTTTACTAAAGAATCAAAAAGATTATTTGTTACTTTTATAGGTAGATTATTCAATGATTTAGTATATGATTTTATTGCAAAAAATACTTTTTTTGCTTTTTTTGTCAGCTCTATAACAAGTGGCTTTGAATAATCAGTCTTTATGGTAATATTATTTAGAAAGCTAACAAAGTGAGGAATTCTCATGTCAGTATTTCACCGAGAAAGGTCATAACTATACTGTAGTTGTTTAATCATTGATTTGTTTCAAGTATTTTTTCGGATGAAAAACAGTTTGAAAATTTATAGTTTGGCGCAGACTTAAATTGTTGCTTTTTAGTGCACTGACATTCTGTACGTCAAGTTTTTCTAAAGCATTGTACACGATCGTATCTTTTGAAGAACCTAACTTTTTTTTAATTTTTTTTTTTTGTTAATTATAGACAATATAATGAATTGAATATGCATTAAAAATAGACGTAAGCAAACACAAACCAAACAATTGATAATCAAGTACTTCGAAAATACATGTATTTGGTACCGGTTGTATCTATTTTCATGTTTTTCTCTGTTCAAATTTTAGTTGGTGACATATTAGACTAGTGATCGTCTCTGTTTACAATGTAATTTGTTTAAAAAAATTACTAGCCTTTCGCAAATTTTCGGTGGAGCTTTTGTCAGTTGTAAGCGCATTGTAAAAACTATTTGGAGATTTGAGTTTTTCTCCGGTTAATCAACCTGTCGTATATTACTTTTTTTACAGTAAAATAAACATGGTCCCAAAAATAACTTCTTCATTCTTTCAAGGAGCAAACGTCAGTACAACAACAACCAACACCTGTTTTATCAGGTTTTTCGGCAGTTTAGGAAGCTAATAGGTTACTAGTGAAAGGCTTTCTAGGATCTGAATGACTTTCCATAGATTGATGAAATTGGGGTGGGGGCGGGGCGAAAGTTTAAGCGGTTGTTTGATTTAAAAGCTGGGTTTTTTTGTAAATAAAAAGTTCATTCCAAAGCAGGTGGTGATGTTTTATTCTACTGTGTCCTCGAAACACTGCATACTCCAAGGTGGGAAAAATTACTACGCATAAACCGTAAAGAAAGGTGGAAAGTTCGTGTAGTTGTTGTTTTCTGTTTGCACTAGCTGTATTAAATTAACTCAAACGAACAATGGTCAAAATAACATTTCACATAAAGATTGGCATACTGATCTTTTTATGAGTAAAATGAAAACCACATATCTAACTTTTACAATAAAATTTGATGAAAGGATTACTTGTCTATATAGCAACAGGGTGTCTTAAACAACGATCTTCAATTTAAAGGAGAAAAAATCTCATCTTAAATCTTTTAGCAGCGTAAGCTTATGTATCAATATTCTTTTTAATCTGTCATCAATTTTGCTTGACATCTCAACATGAATCTTGACAATTTACAAGACGTTTATTATACAACTTGACAACCAATTTTCCTCTTCAGTGTAACTATAGTACACATCATCATCATAACATTACAACTTATCATGGTTTGAATTTAATTTCAAATATTGTTATTTTTAAAAGTGTCAAGATTTCATAAATAATATCTGTAATGCAACCAAAACTGTTTAGTATCAGGGTATCTACTTTCTATATAATATGTATAATGTGTAAATGTGCATGTGTTTACAAGAGTTTGAAATAAATTCTAATAACACTCAAGTAAGACCAATTGTGTTAATTTAAAATATCATAGTTAATATAATTGATTATACAAATTTGTAGAAACTGTTAGCAAATATAAAAATGCTATTTCTGATTAATTAATCAGAATATGACTTTTCGCGGCACTCAAAGTAAATACACAAAAAGTCCGTTTTAATCAAAATTTACGGAAACTCAACTTGACGTGTACCATGAAAACTACGTAAAATTATAATTTAATTAGAAAATCCATAACTAAGGCTAAATTATTTAACAGAAAAATATTTATTTATCCAAAGGTACATTAGGTGTTGATTACAATGCTTTGTAACATTCAATTCGCATCATTTTGTCCTACTAGTATTTCTTTCTACTAATATATTTTTATCTCCTTAAATCGATTAAACACTTCGTTAAGTTGATGTTTAATTGAGAAAGGTCAATCAATGATGGACCATGTTACGGATATCTAGGATGGAATGGGGTTTTTTATTATGCTGAATATACAAAACAAATATAGGTGTGGGTGGTTTGGACTTGGAGTGCACGTCAGTAAGACAGGAGACGTGGAGTGAACTTCAGTATGACAGGAGACGTAGAGTGAACTTCAGTAAGACAGGAGACATGGAGTGAACGTCGGTAAGATAGGAGACATGGAGTGAACGTCGGTAAGACAGGAGACGTGGAGTGCACGTCAGTAAGACAGGAGACGTGGAGTGAACTTCAGTATGACAGGAGACGTAGAGTGAACTTCAGTAAGACAGGAGACATGGAGTGAATGTCGGTAAGACAGGACACATGGAGTGAACATCGGTAAGATAGGAGACGTGGAGTGAACGTCAGTAAGACAGGAGACATGGAGTGAACGTCGGTAAGACATGAGACGTGGAGTGAACTTCAGTAAGACAGGAGACATGGAGTGAACGTCGGTAAGACAGGAGACGTGGAGTGAACTTCGGTAAGACAGGAGACGTGGAGTGAACTTCGGTAAGACAGGGGACATGGAGTGAACGTCAGTGAGACGGGAGACATAGAGTGAACGTCGGTAAGACAGGAGACGTGGAGTGAACGTCAGTAAGACAGGAGAAACTGAGTGAATGTCAGTAAGATGAAATAAGTTATATGGTTCGCTAATGACCCCTTACGGACATAGAGGGTAAGTAAAATCCATATATGGATTTAATTCACCCTCTATAACGAATTTATCGCACGCTCGACATTTTCTGCTGCGTTTTAATAAAATGACCAAATAAGCAATGAGACACAACAACACAACAACATTAATATATGACGTCACCATTAACGCGTCATGAACTCCCTACGGTCTCATAGGGGGTCACCACGTGACGGCGTTAAACCAATAATAACGTGATAATTTACCCGCGATGCGCTAAGTGGCGTGAAGTGAACGTCAGTAGGATAAGAGACTTGGAGTGACCGTCGGTAAGACAGGAGACATGGAGTGGACGTCGGTAAGACAGGAGACGTGTCTCGTCAGTAAGTCAGGAGACGTGGAGTGAACGTCATTAAGACAGGAGACGTGGAGTGAACGGCAGTAAGACAGGAGACGCGGAGTGAACGGCAGTAAGACAGGAGACGTGAAGTAAACGTCAGTAAGACAGGAGACGTGGAGTGAACGTCAGTAAGATAGGAGACGTGGAGTGCACGTCGGGAAGACAGGAGACGTGGAGTAAAAGTCAGTAAGACAGGGAACGTGAAGTAAACGTCGGTAAGACAGGAGACGTGGAGTGAACGTCAGTAAGACAGGAGACATCGAGTGAACGTCAGTAAGACAGGAGACGTGGAGTGAACGTCAGTTAGACAGGAGACGTGGAGTGAACGTCAGTTAGACAGGAGACGTGAAGTAAACGTCAGTGACAGCAGACGTGGAGGGAACGTCAGTAAGATAGGAGACGTGGAGTGCACGTCAGTAAGACAGGAGACGGGGAGTATACATTAGTAAGACAGGAGACGTGAAGTAAACGTCAGTAAGACAGGAGACGTGAAGTAAACGTCAGTAAGAATTGAGACTTGTTGAAATTTCATAAGGAGAGAGAAGACGAGTGAAGTCAGCAAGAAAGAAGAAGTGTACTGAACTTAGTGAGAAAGACGACGGGGAGGTAACGTTAACCAAAATGGAGACGTAGAGTGAACGTCAGTGAGCCTGGAAAGACACAAAGAGTGAACCTCAGTAAGAACAGCTATATACTAAATCTTTCTTCCACAGGCTAAATTGCTGAATAACAATAAAAATAAACATTCAATCAGTTGAACAAAATCATACAATATTTCAATATATACCACATCCTAAGACAACGAATTCGATCTGTTACATATCATTTCCGAATGGACAAATGAAACCTCGGTATTATAGGTCTTTTTAACTTTTAACGTCATAAATTAATTGAGTTTCATATTTTATCAAGATCTGTTGATTCTAGCATCAAGGTGGCTCTGATTAATGATACTATAATAAAAAACAAATGAGATTTAAATTTAAAGATCTATGAATTCATAAAACTAATAGTCCGAGGATTTAAGTACACCGAAGGCTAGAAAAATTAAATTTACTAAAGATAATCAAACAATTTTCAACTGCAATAACGTTGAAAAAAAATTATTCCAGAGATTTAATTTTGAATATGTTTCAAAACTGATTTATACATAATAATTATTATTATGAATGACAAAACTTAATATACAATATATCTATGAAAATTTAAATCATTTTTTTTAATCATCATTTAGTACATCTATAATAACTAAATTGTATGTATCTTTCGTCCTCGTTTTCGAATTATACCAAAATTCCTAGAAACTCAGTTTTAAGATCATAACAGAAAACAACACCAGGCTAAGAGATGACTGCAAGAGGAATTAAAGTCATAAATCGCGTACAACTGCATGTTGAATTGTTTTTAATTGTTTTCATAAATATTTGTGTGCAGTCATGGTTATGATAATTAGCAATAGATCTTCCGTGTCTCTCCCTTGTTCGTAATAGAAAACACTTAATGAGTACTCTTTGAGACATCTTCAGTGAATTTATTAGGCTTCACGTGTTTATTTTGACGTGACCTTTAACGCTTTAATATGCCAAATTCTGAAAGTTCAAAATATGTTCTCTCTAATTCGTAATAAATACCCAAACAAACCTCTTTACTACTCTAAAATTTTTAAACATTAAATTTTCGAGTACCAATAATTTAATAAAATCATTTTATTATTTATCTAAATTGGTTTATTGAAAACATTAAACGATTATTCCCGATCACGCTGACATAAAAACTGTATAAAGTGGTATGCAAGAGTTGTTGAAAAAAGAGGTCATATTCCTATGAAGTTGAAATTTTTAAAACAAATATTTGGGAACAAGTTATTAAGATATTTGTTATATTATCTAACTCTAGTCCAAACATGTACATGTAATAAAGATTAAGAACATAATGTTTGTCAACATCTTTATATCAAGAATAAGATTAAAGAAAACATTAAACATTATGGTTGTTAAGAAAACGCAACACTTAGGCATATAGACTAGACTCAAGCTGCTGCTGGAACAAAGTGGCTGCTATCTTGATTGGCTGCTAAAAGTGACTGCCAGCTTGAGTCTACTGACATATAAACATGAAATAACTTATTCTATCAGCACAATATATAACAAAAATAAAAATAAAATATATGAATGTTGCATCAGAAATAAGAATGGCATTTGGGCATGCGTCAAAGAGACAACAATCCGACAACAGAACAGCAAACAGCCATTAGTTTGGTGATTGTAGATGGTTAAATCATATCATGATTTAGAAGATGACAAAAATGAATATAGTACGTTTTGCAATAATATACCAATATTTTTTTCATTATCAAAAAGATACACAATGAACAAAATTCTATTTTCATAATCACCTATATTGACACCGGTTATATTGACTCCGGAGTGTAAAATTTTTCGACATTTAAGATGCTTTGTGGCGGGACACTACACACATCACTGTAGAATAAACACTTATAGCTGCTGAAAAAAAGACCAAGCATCCCTAATCCCATTAAGATGGACTCGGTTATCACAGATGGCTATGAGTGTTTTGCTGTACTGGGACCAGTTGTTCAAAAGTGTCGTTAAATTTTAAACTTTTGAACAACTGGGCCTTGGTGTCAAACATCATGATGTAAAAAACATCCAATTCTAAATAAATAATGAATCCGGAGTTGTCCAAAACATTCCATGATCATCCATAATACATGTTGATGGTCAAGCAATGAGGACTGTAAAAGGGCTACTAGTGGCATGTTAGCTTGTTGATGGTCAAGCAATGAGGACTGTAAAAGGGCTACTAGTGGCATGTTAGCTTGTTGATGGTCAAGCAATGAGGACTGTAAAAGGGCTACTAGTGGCATGTTAGCTTGTTGATGGTCAAGCAATGAGGACTGTAAAAGGGCTACTAGTGGCATGTTAGCTTGTTGATGGTCAAGCAACGAGGACTGTAAAAGGGCTACTAGTGGCATGTTAGCTTGTTGATGGTCAAGCAATGAGGACTGTAAAAGGGCTACTAGTGGCATGTTAGCTTGTTGATGGTCAAGCAATGAGGACTGTAAAAGGGCTACTAGTGGCATGTTAGCTTGTTGAAGATTGAAATACTGACAAATGTAATCAAGTTTACAAAACTCTGTGAATAAAGACTGTTGTCAAACTACTATAATATTATTCTCAGAACTTCTCGTATGTCGTGTGTTTATTTTTTTCTACATTTGCTACATTGTGTAGATGTATAATGGAGGGATGATATATGAAAAAACAAGTTAAACCCCGACGCATTTTTGCGAAGTTCCGACTGTCCCAAGTCAGGAGCCTCTGGTCCTTTTTTAGTCTTGTGTGATTTTTGATTATAATTTCTTTTATATATTTCGGACGTTCATTATCATTTTTAAAATTAGTAATGATTACTATACATATTTTTGTTGAGGGGCTATCTTCGGATGCGGGATTTGTCGCTGTATTGAAGGCCCATTTGTGGCATTCGGTTGTGTGTTCTGTTCTATGGTAGGGTTGTTGTATCTTTGACTCATTCCATATTTTCATTCTCAATTTTATTTGGTATTTATTTCGAATTGACCTTAAACTGTAATGGCGGCACCAGCTGAAAGTAAACAACGAGTGTGTTTGGTAGGAAGTAACTAAATCTTTGTATAGAGGTAGAAATGATAAGACTGCACTAAACCCCGTTTAATTGCATCAATAACTGTACTTGAAGTGAGATTTAATTTCAATTTCAAACGTAAGAAATGATGTTGTATTGACTTATTGATATTTAGTCTTTCATCTTTTAGGATCTTATACTATAAACCAATAATATTTTATGTATGAATGAATTATTTATCTTGAAAGTTCGGTAAAACCCTTTAAATTACGAATGTTTTTATTTTGTTATATCTAAAAACAGTCGATATCTAGATTTAATAATGGGAAGACATTGTTATAAGGATTACATGTGATAGATTCCTAATACGAAATTCAAATGTAAGACACGTCCCGATACCTATTGCACAATTTCATTAACGATTCATAGAAACAACAACAAACAGTGTCTCATCCGTTGACTGAAACTTGAATATTTGCAAAGATTTGTCTCTCGCTTCGACTCGGAAGAAAATTTAAGACGAATCTCTACAGTTTTGCATTTTATTATTACAGAAACTCCAGAAGTACTTTTAAATCAGTGCCATTGAATATATTTCGTCAGTGAGACTCTTCTGTGTTGAGACTGCAATCGGTTTTGTTTGTCGATTTATAGTTCTAAATCAGGGAATCTTTCTTGTTGACTTCGTACTCATTATAGATATTTTACTTTAGAAAATGGCCAAATGTGCAAAAAAAAAATGGAAGGCATTGTCATTTGGGGGCAACTATGATTACAACTCCAACAAGGAGTCAAGTGACGATTTTGCAACTATAATACATTTGTTTTATATCTTGTCTTACTCCACATTGTTTCGCTCTCTCTCTCTCTATTATAGTTTTAAAGATGAATATTTTGCAAAGCTTGAATTATTTAATAGATTAATTATAAGCACTTCTTTAAAAATCACGGAACTCTATGGGTAAAAATGCATTGAAGACCTATTGGTGACCTTCTGTTGTCTGTTCTGTGGTCGGGTTGTTGTCTCTTTGACACATTCCCCATTTCCATTCTCAATTTTATTATCTAATACTGATGCATAATATGAATAAGAAGATGTGATTCGAGTGCCAATGAGACAACTCTGCAACCAAGTCACAATGTATAAAAAGTTAACAATTATAGGTCAAAAGTACGGCCTTCAACCCAATCTTTGCCTCACACCGAAACGCGAACAGGAAAACTAACAGTCTAATCTGTATAAAAAAAAAACGAGAAACAAGAAACAATAATGAACCATATCAACAAACGGCAACCACTAAACAAGGGGCTCCTGACTTAGGACATGTTTTAAACAAATGCAGCAAGTTTAAACTTTTAAGGCGCCAACCTTCACCCTAACCTGAAACATAAGTTGAAACATTTCAAATTAAAAAGACACACTATAAATAACTGAAATGGCTTAACTCGATCAAAAAGTTGATGTATAGATTTTCAAGTTAAACCAATGTAGCAGTACAATCAATAGTGTTCAAAGGAAAACAATGGGAAAATGATAATTATAACTATCTGTTTTACGACTGCTTAAACACAGTCAAATTATATAAATCTAGTTAAAAATTCACTAGCAAAACGTGCATTAAGAATGTACTGAGGTGAAATAAAACAAAATCTAGAATACAAAATTGATACAGACTGAGTACTATAACTAAGAAGAACATTAGTTAAGCTAATAAATTGACACCATGTTATACGGCACAATATTTTACCCTGTATCGTAAGAACAAAACAAAGGAGTCCGTACATTTGGGAAAACATACTAAACGTCCTTGAATACAACCATTCGACAAAGTACGTGTTTTTGTCACAATTAACTTTGTTTGACGACAAAAACAGCTTAACGTGTATAGCACTTACTAATATTGAACACCATGTAACCGTTAAGGTAGACAGTTTGTTGACAAATCTATTAGAGATTTATGAGTACAAATACATTATAATGATGATATTTTGAAAATGTTTACATATTGATTTATAAGATGTATATTTAATGATACAACTGAAGAAAAGTTAGCTGAGGGTCTAATTTGATTAATTCTTGTTCATTAACGATGTATTCTTGTTTATTTGATAAATCCAATTAACTTGGGGGTGGTCTCTTTTCATTTATAAATATGGTATTAAAATGTGATTTGATTCATTTGAATTTCAAAATTTTTCTGTTATTTTACTGTGAAAGTCTACAGTTAGAATAACTTAATTCAAATATATCACATTTCACAATTATGACATTTTTAACAGAAGCTCGTATTTGATTAGACTCAGCCATACAAACATGTCAAAAATCTGTATAATGTAACAGTGATGTATAGTACTATATACGCATGACTTGGGTGGTGGCTTTTTTGGGGGTAAGTGTGTTGACTTTTCCTCCCTTCTCCTTTAATTAAAAAAAAATCGACGAAGAAGAACAATACAAGGGTCAAAGTTGTAACAATTTCTACTATAGTGGAAATGTTTGCTATACCATTTTCATTTAATTTGTTACTACTACTTTTTCTGTAAAATTCAATGTTTGAAAAATGGTCACCTAAATATTGTGAGTCCTATGGTATTTTGAACAAATGTTGACTTGCACTCATTTGAATGCGCTGTGTGTCAGAATACGCATTTACGCTTTACGCACCCATGACATTCAATCATATACCTTGTGTAAAAAGGGTGCCGCGCTCTACACGTTAAAGAACGCTTGTGTCAACTCTTTGATTGTGTTCATGTTGCAAGGTAAAATGAAAAGTGTGACAATAGATTAAAAAAAATCGCACTCATAACTTAAGCGTGTTTTGTTCTAGTAAAGGGTTGTTTTTCTGTGGTATAAGGGAGATTTGCTGATTGCATCGCAAAGTAAGAGGTGTTGACATTCATAATGAAATTCATTAATTGATATGGGCTCAATGTACCATACATCAATATTATTGATACGAGTAAATCAATGTACTTTAACGCCAAAATAAACTTAATTTACAATAGCGCCTACATATTGATATCTATTTAATTACCCGGTCTGTTTGCATACTTTTTTCAATGAGACAATTTTCCCATAAATTGTCATTATTGAAATGTTAAAAAGATGATTATTTGCGAATGTCATGATTTGGTATTCAATTCACCATACAATTCACTGTTTACTAATTATTTAACTGAAAAAAAAGAAAAATCAACACCAACTGCCATGTTGCTTCAAAAAAATCTCAATAGGATTAAACAATCACTGGCTAAAAACAAGACAAAAAATGAGGTTGCACAAGTCCTCAAAATGTTCTTCCAATTAAGTAGAATCAGATGTTTAAATCTTCATTAAAGGTTTTTATCTTGACTATAGTGCGCTTATGTTGTCCATTATTTTCTACACTTTGTAATTAAGCACCCAATTGTTATCCTTTTTTTTTTTTTTTTGTGAAAGTTTTGCTCATTCTCTTTTTTGTTAACCCCATTAAGATCCTTATTATAGGAATGTTATCATTGTAAGTCTTAGAGATTAATCGAGTGTCTAGAACAATGATTTTTTTTTTGTAATAAATTTAGGATTATAGGAACTAAAGGAACATACGATGGGAACGACTTGTGCAATATAATAAGATAATATATTTCAATGCTATTTTCAATCGCAATGTAGGACATAAAAGTAATCCGACATATGCAACTAGTTTATATGTATTTCTTTCTAGGCACATGTAATTTAAAATAATTGATCGTTAAAAATTATGCATTGTTTTTCTTCAGACTACCTCAAAGATATTGTGAGAAATTGTGGTCACGTGACGTATGACAAAGACGAAGTAATTATAAAACAAGGAGAGTTTGGAGACTGGTAAGTACACACCAACACTCTCATTCAAGTTATAATGAAAATAGCTCTTTATGTACGAGTCCGAAACACTTTTATTAATTTACCTTCACCGGGAACGTTCTAAGCCAAATATAGACTATTATAAAATTAAATCTAGTGCTTCAAGAGCAAAAGTTTAATAGAATTAGAATCAGAATAATAAGATAACTCTCCTTCTAAGTCCAAATGTGTAAAACGTAAAAATTAAAAAGTCAAAGTATGGCCTACAACACGGAGCCTTGGATCACACCGAACAGCAAGCTATAAAGATCCCCAAAGGACTAGCGTAAAACACTTCAAACAGGAAAACCAATAGTCCTATCTTTATTATAAAAAAAACCAGAAACACAAGTTTATGAACCACATCAACAAACGACAACCACTGAACAACAGGTTCTTAACTTAGGATAGGTGCATGCAAATGCAGCGGATATATAGACAATAACTGTTTAGTGTCTTTAAATATCAGCCGTATTTGTATGAGGCTAGGAAACAAAGGTGTATGCGAGCTTTTAGCGGGCTACTACACCTGTTTCGAGCCGAGTACAAATACAGCTGGTATTTTAAAGACACTAAACAGTTATTGTCTTTATCGTCAGTTAACTCTATATTATTTGTGTTTTGAAAGACACAAAAACACATGTTTTGCATTTATTTTCGATTTGAAATCCCTTGAGGCCCGTGTAGTAGTACGATACAGTAATCACACATTCAGCTGAAGACGGGTTCGCAAACAAAAAGAATCTCGAATGGGAAACAATAATACATCGCTCTAGGTGAATAATTACAAATAATTTCAACAGTAAAAACAAATAACAAAACATTGTCCAATTTGAAACAGGAGTGTATGAGTTGTCCTACGCTCAAGACTCGACATTCACTAAACATGCCGCTGCTGAAATTGACATGGTTGTTTTTGTTACACAGTCATACACATTCAAGTTTTGATAGTTGCCATCGTAGAAAAGACTGCTGTTCATGTGTGTATGTTATCAGAAAATTGGTGTGATTCTTATTGCTCTAAAACAATGTTTGAAAACAAATAGAACGTATAAAAGAAATCGTTAATTTGCAATTAATACGTATTGGAATGCGACTGCAATACACATTCTGAGGTCACGCAGGTTCATGCAATACTCAGCCCGGCAGTGTGCAGAGCTTTAAAGCGATATCGGTATAGTATACAGATACAGCATAGCGATATCTGTAGGGCTGTATCTGTACAGTAGAACACCCAATTGCAGGATAAAAGAATGTTACAGTATCTTTTTTCTTCATCAAATATCTACCAGTAATTAATCAATCAATCAACCTTTATTAATCTATCTATCAATTTATCAAAAGCAAACAAGATAGATTTTACACCAGCATTGTAAGTCCTTTGGATAAGACAGTATATTGAAGAATGTCTTGAATAATGTCTTGATCTATAATATATATGTCATATATAGATTGCCTAACAATGTGCATTGTTAGGCAATGTACATTGTTAGGCAATCTATAATTTTATTTGTGTAATTGAATTAATCTCTGTACTGATTAATCCACACTCCCATAGATTTGTATGTCATGTGCTGCTATTTATAGGCACTTATGTATGTCATATATATATATATTTTTTTTTAAATTTCAGCTTCTATATAATACTCTGTGGAAAAATTGGTATCTACATCATTAACAAGGATAAAATTGATGACGACAGCGATGATACCAATGCCCTTGCCCTTGTTGGCAGTAGAACAGCAGACGGTGCTCTCGACAGGTCCAAGTTGGGAAACTATGTTTGTCCTCTTGGTTAGTACTGTGGATTCATTACTATTCATTGTATAACAATTTTCTTCTATGTCCTGGGAAGACAAGAATCAAGAATTCAAACGACAAACGAATTTCCTATAGGAAAATATGCAGACTTTTGCAAAACCACGAAATTTATTTTCCCCCTTTTTTTTTCTCTATCTCACGAAAATAAACGAATCCACATTATACATGGTATGACCGAAATTAAGTCTATCGAATGACAAAGCAAATCTTATAGGGTTTTATGTTTGAATGTCATGCTGTATAATACTAAAAATCTTTAAAATTCTTAATTTAGTGGAATTAAAAACGCTAACAAACAATCTCGTTGAATAAATAAGTACAGTTATTTGTGTTTCTGTGATTTTGTACCGATTATAGTGAAAGATAATTAGCAATAAAATCCCGAGTACCAATTTCGATAATAAAGCATCTGCTCGTTGCTAAGGTGATAGAGCGTTTTAACTACAAACACGACTAATTTCCACATACGTATGCATATTTGTTACACGGATATATATATATATGTTTACACAAATATATACATTGAGAAATAATTAAAAACATGTATGAATGAACACTGAGAAGTTGTGGGACAATGCACATTTTCGTGTGAGTTCTATATCTTTAAGTTTGGTTTTATCTTCGTTAGTATGTACTTTTCCTTACATTGATTATGGATGAATTCATCAAACATTAATTATCACATCTTTTACAGCTTCTTACATGTAACTGTACAAACGCGATGACATTATCGGGTATGTAATCTGTTTTAATTATTTCTTAAACAGGACCTGGAGTTCCATTCGGAGAGGTTGCTCTCATGTCAGATGACTGCATCCGAACAGCCTCAATTATTTCCGAAGAGAAAACAGATTTACTAATGGTAGACAGGGCACTTTACAATCGGGCAGTAAAGGATGTTCTTGCCCGAGAGTTTGAAGAGAAGGCTGCATTCATTAAAGACAGTCCTCTTTTTTCCACCTGGGCTCCGAGATATAAGAAACAACTAGCTATGGCTTTGTACAAAGAATCGTTCCCTTATGAAAGCGCCCTCGTGCGACAGGGAGATCCTTTGACTAATATTTATTTCATAATAAGGTAAGTGGATCTGTCGATTTTATATCAAAGCAAATTAACACGTTCTGATTGTTTAGCGGACTATTTTAGGATAAAACGTATGCATTTACTTTAATGTACTTGAAGAACACATGTCGTTTTTTACAAATGCTAAGTATCTATACCTATATGATAAGATAAGATAAGATATACAGGGGCGTAGCTGCCGTTAGGTACTTAAGGCACGTGCCTACACATATTTTTTTTACAAATATTTTTTTTTGTTAAAAAAATAATAAACAACTTTATCTGTAGATGAAAGCCGGTGAAGTTGTCAAAACTCTTTAATTATCGAATGTCATGTGTACACTAGTCTCTCGTCCTTATAGTGAATGGAATATTGGATAGAATTGAATGTTATTACGATTTTACCTTATATTGAAACTATAAACTAGAACTTTGGTTCAGATCATTTCACTTCTACCAAGAAAAACTTGAATGAACCTAAACTTAGACACATGAGTTTTTAATTAGTTGTTGTTAGTTTTCAACCATCTTTCCACTTTGTCTTCACCCGACTTGCAAATATTGGTCGTCCGTTTGGCTGTGCAGGATGTATAAGTACGCAGTCACGTCTGGTCAGAATGGGGACTAAATCCGATGCTTAGTTGTAGAGAGAATGCAACTCTTTGAGGTCGTAGTTGGTCTACTGAAAGGCAAATTTTCTGCTCCTATCCAATAATCCCTCATTTTCCAATGCATGGCATTTTTAAATTTCCTGACCTTCGTCCTGGACGACACCTATTATAGGACCTAGCTCCAAATTGTATTTATTGGCAAAAAAAAATTCAACGGTCCTGAACTTGCATATATATTTGACGCTGGTTGTAAAAAAATCAATCAATCAACTGGCTTCCAGTAATTTTGAGGACTCTCAAATCTGCGTTTAATGGTCACAATCAGTGGCTGATCCAGAAATTTTCATAAGTGGGGCCCACTGACTGACCTAAGAGGGGGCCTTCTCCAGTCACGCTTCAGTGATTCCCTATATAAGTAACCAAATTTTTTCCCAAAAAGGGGGGGCCGGGCCCCCTGCCCTCCCCCCTAAATCCGCCTCTGACAATTATTCAAAATTCCTAAGCAGGTAGGGATTTTACAGTAGAGGATATAAAGAAATACGAATTTCTTGAATTTTGTTAGGCATCGACTATGTCTGTATGTGTTTGTGTGGCTAGGATGAAGGTTAAAGATTCAAAAGATTGGTGATTGATGTCTAGCCAAAAGGATAGTTCTATTATACAGTAGTATCATTGTTCACGTGCCTATTTTTTTTTTAAAGAAGGATCATCAATATTTACTACTAGTATTAAATAAGTTAAACGTATATATCAATCAGAACGGAATAGATATGAAAATAGCAAACAGAGTGCACTGCTTAGTTTAAGGGATATGCTGATCTACGCTGGGCAATCAGGGGCGGATCCAGCCAATTTAAAAAGGGAGGTTCCCAACCCAGGACAAAGGGGGGGGGGGGGGTCCAACCAAATGTCCCCATTCAAATGCATTGATCGGCCAAAAAAAGGGGGGTTCCAACCCCCGGAACCCCCCTCCCCCTGGATCTGCCAATGGCAATGCATATTGTATATTTTTATTATATATATATATTACGGATTGTACTGCGTTATTCAATTCACCAGTCAGATGAACATGGTACATTATTCATAATTCTTCGAGCTTTTCATCATGTATATTATAATTATTATGATTGAATAACCAGTAAATTTAATATTTTTGTACATAAAATTTTGCAGCTAAAACGCTGAAAACCGTTTTCCGTCGAGGGCTTCGACCCCTGAACCCCCTTCAAGGGCTCTGCCCTGGACCTGGTGGGGGCCTTCATCGGCCCCCAGACCCCCTGCCGATTGGTGCCTACAGTTGACTGAATACCTAGCTACGCCCCTGATATATTTCAGCTCCACTAATTTATGCCGAAATTACTGGCATTGGACTTTGAGAATTTGTTGAAAATCACAGTTATAGACTTTTTTTCTAAACGCCTTCAGATATTGCGCTGATTTTTGGTATGTGAGTTAACCATGATGAGTTACGGGTCAAGTTAAAGTTTAATTCTGCTCCGCTAATTTTTGCTGAAATTACGAGCTTTGGACTTTGATAAATTATTGAAAATCACAGTTATACAGATTTTTTTTCTGTACGCCTCCAGATTTTGAGCTGATGTTTGATATGTGAGACTACTATCATGTTTGTGTTCACATGTGTTTATATTGAAATTGCAGATTTTTTTTTGGGACGGGGCCATTCGTGTCTCTTTGACACATCTAGTTTTTTTCTGGAACCAGCATGACTCAGACAAGTCATTATCACATTTGTTTATTTTTTTGTAACAGGGTAGACTTTTTCACGTTTATTTTCAAATGCACTTTCTATGCACTTTTGAAATATTCTCGTACAAATTCTGCGACACTAGATACTTATAACTGGATTCAATTTCCAATTTCTGTGGTTACTTTCAGAAAATAGTCAAAGCAAACTTGAATTCAAAGAAGTATTCAGTTTAAACTTTGTTTGTCCTTATGGATTTTCAACAAATGCTGACTTCATTTCGGTTTTTATGCTATATCAGTTGCCTCCATAAATGCATTAATACACGAAGCGGAAAAAGCGACATAAGTGACGTAAAGATTATCGGCTTTTCTACTCTTTTTTAAAATCGTAAATGTTTAACTGCGTGACAATGTGAACTTTTTGGCAAGCGAGAGCAGCCAACGAGCTAAAATGTCTTACATTAGGTTCGGCTTATATTTTACGATATCCTTACATAGAAATTCCTATAAAATTTCTATCGTGCATTTTCTGGTTATTGTCGCCTTCCTTTGAGAGTTTTGCGTTTTATGATATTAAAAAGAAGACCTATGATGCTAAGGTTTCAACTCCCTCGTGCAAATTTATCTTAGAACGATTTGGCTATTATTTTAGGTTATTTTTCATTATATTGCTCGATCTTCAACTGATTCGGTTTTATTCATCTTAAGCTTTAAAATATTCGGCTTTGAGATTTTCTGATGAAGGTACATTTTTTCTACTCAGAGTTTTTCTATAACGTCTCCTACATCATTATGACGTCGTCGATAGTTGCTCCTAATTCATTGTGACGTCGCAAATAAGTTGTGCTCTTTGTATCAACGCAGTTACACGGAATCTACAAAACGACTCCGAGCAGCATGATAAACACATAGGAAAAAACGTAATTTATACGTTACGTACTTCGAATTTACTGATCCGACTTTTTTGAGGCACAGGTTTAGATTCCAATTCGTGTTATCTTCCTTTTAATTTAAAAATCTCAACAAAGAAATATATACATTTGTTTAATCAAATACAGTAATAATTCCGAATTTCATTGAAAAATAAATGTTTTGACTCGGAACTCTGTACATCGCTATTTTATAACATTTTATAAACCGGCTATTTTAATACGAAATTATCGGAACATGTATTTGTCTGACATATCATGATTCAAAATATTTGAATACCAATAAATATATATATTTATATTGCCTCATATACATTTCTAGGAAGGTGATTGGTTAAAAGCGCCCTCGTGGAGACCGTGTATATTTGATATTAGGTTAGTAGGGAGGCGGGGCTTATCTCATACACGGTTAGTAGTGGCGTTACGTCCCTTTATATTCCATATAAGGTAGTAGGGAGGCGGGGCTTATTTCACACGTAAACGTTTCAACAGACCAAGAAATTGATGATTAAGATTGAAATAAATTCATAAAACACATTTAAACCTAACAATTTAGTTGTTATTGTTGGTATCTGTTTTTGTAAGATCAATGGTACAAATGTAGTAGTTCCTTAATGCTAACAGTATTGAAGATTGTTCATTTTGATAGGTCTAAATTCCACACGTTGAGATAGTCGGTGTAAGATAAATTCGTTACATAGTGTGCTAGTAACCTAATACTTCGCTCTCACCCCATATGGAATTTACTGACCCCATATATACCGTATTAGGTCACTAGCACACTATGTAAGTAATAATATTATATATGAACAAGGATTTGCAAATCCTTGATATGAATAACAAAAAAAAATGGATATATGTTTTGTTTAATATTCTCTTTAGTGTTAAAATATGTGTTTTATGCGTGGCTTTTGTTTTTTAAGTGGTCAAGTAGAGATGTTAACAGATACATCACAACATGTATTCCAATACCCTAAAGTTTTTATGGATGCTTTGGATGAAAATGAAAAGTAAGTAGTCACTAAGATTTTTTCTATTTCAATTTATAGCAGTGTTTTGACTGAAACAAGATTATTAAAACAGTTATCTGAAGGTTTTGTTAATTAATATTCTATTCGGAAATAACATTTTTGATCATAATGTGATGATATATATAAATTTGATAGACAATTTAACAATTTAATTGCATTTGTTTGACTGGATGCTTGTAAGCTTAGTTTATTTCAATTCATAGTTTACGGTTCATCATTAGTTTAATGATGTTAACTTGAATAAAAGGTATTTTATTCACAAAGCAAGGACAAAATAAAATATGTTTTGCTTTTAAAGGTTTTTGAAGAAACTGGATAGAAGTAGACCTCCAACAGATCCTCAATATACAGCTTGTGTGAAAAAGAAAGATCATACTAAAAATACAAAAATGTGTTACCTTGCCAAAAATGAGAGCATTGGTAAGTAATACAAAGCAATTTTAGAAACATATGACATTTTAAAGCTATAACCTAACCGCTAATCGACTGGGTCATTGACAATTGGCGAAAGATACCAGAGAGACATCCAAACTCATAGATCAAAAAAAAAAACTGACAACGCCATGCCTACAAAAGAAAAAGACAAACAATAGTTACTGTACATGAACACAACATAGAAAAATAAAACTAAGCTACACAAACCCCACCAAAAACTGTGGGTGATACCAGGTTTACCCTTAAGATCCTTTACATTGAGGTTTATCCTTGTCCGACTGTCTGTCTGTCCGAACGTTCGTACGTTCGTCCTGAAATAGTTTCTGTTTTCCAACTTTTGTTTGTCTCAACTAATTGTTATGAATCTTACACCTTATATTACGTAGTATCCACAAACACAGATCTAGATCGAATTCACCAAATTAATTGCCTCGGTTGATAACGATTCCAGGGTACCGTTTCACAAAGCCTTCGTAAGTCTACGTGTCATCGTAAGTCCATCGTAAATAAATCGTAGGATTTACAGCCGTTTCACAAAGCCGTCGTAAGTTAAGATGATCGTAAATAAAGCGTAAATCCTGGCGTAACTTACTACAGCTATACCCAGTCGTAACTCCATCGTAGTTTTTCTACGAAAATAAATTAATCCATCTAACATGGCTGCAGCGTTCTTTATTCTTTTTCAAGATGCCTCAAATGTTAGAAGACGAAGAAGAATCTTCAATATTATAGAACTACACTTGAAGTCTTTCTTCGTTTGATTATTTGTATATTCAAGCAACTAACTTAATGCAAATCTAAGGTATTAATCATTGTTTACTAATCTTATTTCCTACCGGCGTACGTCTTCACAATTTAATAAATAGGCTTTCTATCACGTCCGCGTTCTGAAATCTATTTATAATTATATCACTACAGGCACAGTGGTAATCGATAAAACGTTTAAAGAAGGATGTTTTATTCCCATTTTTAAAGTTATGTGTACAATATAAATCTGAAATCAGTGTTTCACAGTCAAACCAGATAAAAATTATTTTTTTTGTAATTTCGGCCAAAAAAGAAATGTATTTTAATAAGAATATCGAAATAAATATCTGACTGTAATTAGTTTCGTGGTTAATGGAACTTATTGCAACTATTTAGATATATATGCCTTTCGAGTGACTATTTTTGAATCGAATTTAATGTAGATCACATATACCAAAACTAATAGGGGTAAGCTGCAGATCAATAAGACAGGCTTTGTGTAGATGCGACATGTCTTCAAAAATTAATACAGTAGAAACAAATTTGGAAGCGGGAGGGGAAGTTAAAGATTGAAAAGTGAAGCATTTTTTTCTGTTTACTTTATTTTTTATTTAGGGACATCGCCACATGCACCTGTTTCTATCAATGGGAAGGTCGACTATCAATATGTAATATATATGGATAGTCGACCTTCCTATTAATAGATCCAGGGCCGTAACTAGCCTCTTTTAATAGTGAGGCAAAATATATTTGCCGAGCGTAGCGATGCTGAAAAATTTTGGCGAGGGGTCTGAAGCTCTGAGAAAAATAACGCAAAATCGTGCATTCTGAGCGTTTCCCGGACCTTTTTTTTTACATTGAAACGCAATTAATTTTTAGCTATTTTTTCGACAATATTCTGGTCTCAAAGCTAAAACAATGATTAATTGTAATTTAAGACTTTCAGGTTACACAGGGACAACATTAAAAGTAGACCAATATGTAGGATAAAGCAAAAATCGTAAATCTCATAATCTCATAATCATTAAAACCGGATCTGCCTGTCCATCTGTTGTTGTCTTGTATAGTGCTTAGACTTTTTTTTTTTTTTTTACTAGATTTAAATATAGTGACAGTGCAGTATTATAATTATACTAGTACTGAAAAGTCTTCACTAAGGACCATCTTGACCTTGTTTTACGATATTAATGATTCTTTTATTGTTGAAGACCCTCCAGTAACTATCAAGATGAAGAACAAGAATAAAAACTTTGACCATTGATCATTGTATTTGTTTCTATATGCATTGACTTTGTGTGAGATTAGGTTCCGTGCACGTTTACTCCATGTTCCTTTATTTTCTGTTAAAGGGTCTGAACTTAATGCAAGTTTAACCCTTCAATGTAAAAGGTCATATTGCAATGCATTGATGTTTTTATGATTTTTATAGATGACTTGATACGGGGAAATTAGAGATCTTACTTTAATTTAATCCATGTCAGCTATCTTTCTGCAAAAAAGAGCCAGTTTTCTTTGATATCAAGTTCAATTCTCCATGCGGAAACGACATTGTTTTTGCTGTGTCCAGTATAGCATCGTATATTCTTAAAATATTTTCTCACACAATGTCTGGACATCGGTGGACATGCACTATTGCAAAACCAAACGCTTACAAATGAAAATCAACACTCAGACTATAGTCATAAAGTAGGACAATAAATGACCAAAGGAGAAACCCGGGACACAGAAGTACAAACAAAAGACTATCTACTCTGAAAACTAAAAGTAAAATAGAAACATGGATCACGAAAATAATGCAGGGGCAACAACAGATAGTAAAGAAAACGTGCTTTTTGCAAGAGACTTTCAGTAAAAACAATTTGATATGAAGACAATGTTTTGTTTCCGTTTTTTTTTTTTTTTTTTTTTGAAATTTCCAACATGAGGCATTTGCCTCATTTGCCTCAATGTAGTTACGGCCCTGAGATCGAAACAAGTGCCTGTGCACATCTCTCCTCGGTCCTTCTTCTTTTAGGCATATTATTTAGGGAAGAAAGACAATTATTCTATACACATTAGCCGTTTTAGCTATACAAAACTGTTGGAAATGTAGTTTATACGTTAATAAGACAGCAACCAAATGACAAAGACAAACAAAGGCGGGACATCCAGAAGGCAACATAGTATAGTATAGTTTTCAACAATATAGATAGATGTCTATGTTCCAGACCATATGAGTATTTGTATTTTTCAAAATACGCGGCATACGTCGGACTGTTCGCGTACGGTCCGTCAGATTTTAAGAAGTTGGTCAAGTTTTAATACAAATAAATATATAATTACAGATCAACATTACATAAATCTCGAATTGATATAAAAAGTTCAATTGTAATTGGAATAAAAACTTATTGTTTTGACTGTTTTAATAGGTCGCGTTAATTTAATCTGGTAAGTTTCTGTATTTAGCATGAAATTCAATATTACTCACTGAATTGAAGCCGACAAAATGTGGGTGAAAAGTTTTTAGAATATTTAGGATTTTTTTCTAGAAAAATACGTCAAAACAGCTGTTTCCTTGTGAGACAACAGATCAATTTCTAGTTTTAATATAAAAATAAAATTTGATAGAAATGATACAAAAAAATAACATTAAATCGCAATTCTCCAAATAATGTAAAAAATTTGGAAAAAAAGGAAGAAGCCTAAATGTAAAAAAAGTTATTAATTTAAAATTACCAATTTTTAACTACATAAACGCGTATTTCCCGCTTTACGTTACACTACAAGAAACTTTCCTAGGAGCCGTGGATTGCGAAATATCGTCTGTATATTTCCAAAGTATTTACGTAAATTGATGGCGTCGTGTGTTAAAACATTTATTGGCCAATCAAATCGGTATATATTATTTAATATTCACGGTTGGGATTCCCTTTAACCCGAACTCCTGCGTCGTAAAAATCACATGCTTTGCATATTCTTTAGCTTTTATATACTTAGTAGGCAACCCTTTTTGTTGGTTGGTTGTAGCATAATATTCTCATGCACCGACTTTTAAAAGAGACCATTGAAACTCTACTTGTGGATACTCTTATAGTATTAAGCATCCTATCCCATTAATGATCATTAATAGGCGCTTGAATACCAGATATTTATTTGAAATAACTCAAGATATATGAGGTTGTGAATGAGGTTTACAGAATAGAGAATAATGCCCCCCCCCCCCCCCAAAAAAAAAAGAGAAAAAAGAGAGAGAATATAATGTAAAGATGACAAAATAACTAAACTCTGCGTTTTCTGCATACCAAATTAAATATTGATATACGTATATCATTTGGAATGAAATGTTGAACTGGTCCTTATCAGAACTGGTTCAATGATTTTAGCCATGCAAATTATGTTCATTAATAAGCATCGGTATTTTCGTCCACTATTGCAGACTTAGTTAACCTAACATCCTTCTCCTACATAGTGTCAATAATAGTTACAACAAGTTATATATATATATATAGCACGCCTTTTACGAATTAACTTATGATTAAATATGTTTAAGGCGTGTCTATATATGATTTGTAACATTAATGGGCTACAGGGTTAGGGTTTAACCTTTAACACATGTTAAAGGTTAAACCCTAACCAATTAAACATTTCTGCATTTTTAGATACGTCAATATATAACTGATTTCATGTTAGTTGGATTTGTTTGTACGATACTAAAAGGTACGTTTAAAATTCAAAGAATTGTTGCCGTTTGATTCTTACTCGATAGTCATTTATTTTTTCCTCCCAAAAATTCTTGAAAAAGGGTGTGTGGAGAGAAAAAAAAGGAGGGGGAGGGGGGGGGGGGGGTGGGTAATGCAAAAATTTATTCTATGATTATTTGCCATCAAAACATAAAAAAAGACTTGTAGTTTCAAAGGACGTTGTGATAAAAAGGAAACATATCCCTAATACCAATTATAAAGGTAAATCAAAATGTTCTTTCGTTCCCCAAAACTGGGGAAGATCGGTTAATTGATTGCGTGTCGAATTCATGTAAGGTCCAGGGACAAATGTTTGAAGCTTGTCCAATACACGAAAATAGAACTTTATGTGGGGGCCCTGGAAGGGGGGGGGGGTATGTTTCCTATTCTTCTAAAAAGATATTCTTATCCCAGATTTTATAAACAGTTTTTTTTATTCTGGTCAAGCAGATGACAAAAAATAAATTCTGAATCCAGATTTTCCCCATACCTTATAGTGTTAAATATTGGGAAAAAAAATTTGAAAGCGTTGAAAAACTAAAAAAGATTGATCTTTTTGCGAAAACAAATTTCCGACTGAGACAAAAAAACATAGCCCCCATGAAGTTCAAATGGTTGCTCCCTAATTACTACCCCAAGGAGGCGGAGCTAGACTGTGCATTAACAAATTTTGAGATGGTAGTTACTGCACTGGTTTAAGCTTCTCCCATTCTTTGCTTTTCAAACGAGAAGTTCTCTACGGCGGGATTGGAGAGTGAAATAACTAAAAAATCATTCAGTTAACGCACTCTGCTAAAAATAACCGAGTTAAGTCACCAGAAGATCAAAGGAAAATTTACCATCCATGTTACAATGAAATTTCGTGAAAGAGTTCCGACAAAAATAACCATTGACAACAAAAAGCTCTGTACAGCTGGAAAAAAAACATACAACAACTAGTCATACAATCAAAGAGCTATAATTCTCGATTTTTGGAACGAAACATGTACAAAAAACAGAAACAGTTGAAGAGCTATCAGACCAAAAAGAACCGAATAAATAGCCAAATGATGCAGACGAAGATCAACTTTGTCTAATGGAGTTGAAACCTTAGTTTCTTTATAATTTCAAAATTTATGGATAATTTTAAGGGAGTTGCAGAATACAAACGTCTCTTTCGCCGGAATGATTCCTACGTCCTCAGTTTCATATTTGAGAGAAAAAAAAAAACAAAAAAAAAACAATATATTTTTTATATAGGTCTGGAAGACGAATGCTCGAAGACGGATGACATTGTTTTTGATTTTTTGGGGGTTGGGGAAAACCTATTTTCTCTCACTACGAATAAAAGTAAAAAAAAAAATAAAATCCTCCAAAACGATTATATTGATAAGCATTTTTTTTATATTGGGCTATCAATAATAAATCTAACCTGTTCTGGTGATAAAATTTTTACTTTGTAAGATTCCAGATAACTCTTAATGTCGGATAACTAATTATGCTGTATATGTTATAAAACTTTATGCTCAGCGCTAGCTTCTCATTACTATTTCCTCATATATTACAAACTAGATAAGATCAAATATAACTAATTTCATCTAATCTACTGCTTAAATTGTTATCCCATATATCCAAATTATTACAAATAAGTTAAGTTACAATATTTATACTTTTCTGTGTTTCGTTTCAATCAGACATTTAACAAAATTGATAAATGGTTTCATTTGTGTAGTGCAAATTCTAAAGGGGCACATAATTTAAAGTATAAGCATATTTTAATGCTGAAAAGATAAGAATGGCTAAAAGAATTACAGAACAAAGAAAGAAATGCACCCCCCCCCCCCCTACCCCTCGTTGCCCCTAATTTAGACCCTCACTGTGTCGGATAGTTTCGTTGAATATATTTGACTGTTTTTGTCTCCAAAAAGAATATTGGTACAAAGTGTTGTTAATATATGTATTTTAAATTACTGACGAGGTGAACACAAAGAAAAATATTGCTTGACTCACGGCAAAGTTTGCTATGTATTCTAACCAAATAAAAATCGTAAAAAATTCATTTGTGTTTAACCCATTCAATAATGAAAAAAAAAAACCTCACTAAAAATATAGCCAAATAAACAATTAAACTTCAGACATTTCTGCATCTTATGGTATCTATTTTATAAAAATCACTCATAGACTTACTTGGTAATATTTTTTTGAAAAATACCGATTTTAGTTGAAATGATCGGACAATTTTTCAGTGGGAACTCACTTTTGTTCTATGACTGTAAGCGTCATATATCTTGAATTAATATTGAAAACGGACTAAAATTCTTTAGTTGTATTAATTTTGATATAAAACTATCTCCATAATTCGCCTTCCATAATAATTATTTTTAAAAATGTTTATTTGGCATGCCATACTCGATAAAAGTGCGGACGTGAAAGAAAGCACTCTTCTCGGTTTACGATACACTTACGATGATACACACGACGTAACTTGCGATCAACTTAGTAGTTCTTTACGATGCCTTTGTGAAACACGTGTAACGGGAACGTAGAACCATACGTAAACCGATCGTAAACTGATACGATCATCGTAAGTTAAGAAGGCTTTGTGAAACGGTGGCCTGGCCACACTGCTATAGATAAGCTGCGTATTTGCGTGATCACGCAATACAAATGATAAAAAACCCAATGCAATTGCCCATTGCAGGGTTCAAGAACCCAATTAGTTCAAAGGAAAACCCAATCATATGCCAAAACCATGAGTGCTCAACCCTTTTATTGGCTACCATTTTCGTTATTTACCCTTATCTGTTTAGTCGTCACGTAAATCTATTTGTATAATATTTATAATTGGAAATGTCCTTTTGTTCTAAAAATAGATCCCTCCATCAAGTAGCTGAAATGGGTCCCTGCTGGAATTTTCCGTTGCCCAAAGGTACACATGTTTTTGAAAACATTTCGATCTTCTCGGCGTTTATCCAATTAGCGTGTGTCATTTTGACATATTTTTTTCGAATTGCTCGGGATTTATCATAACATACATTGAATTAAAACGAAAGTGAATGTCCGGTAAAAATATTGAATAGAAGCATGTTTTCAGCTTCTTTTGAATAGCTTAGGGAAAGTTATGATGATAACAAGACTCAGCCAGTGATTTTAGGAAGCGTCCATCTAACGCACGGGCGTGTTTGCGTAACTTAACGAGAACATTGCTAATAAACACGGGGTTTCGTCAAAAACAAACTCAGTTGGAAAAAGTGAAAGGCCAAATCATGATATGAAGTTGGAAAGCATCGGAAACCAAAAGTTCTAATAAGGGATCACTTAACCCAGATTTATGTAAATTGAATAAAACAAAAACATTCAAGTATAGTTAGAGTTTATATACTATTTTTTTTTCATTTTACGGTTAATGAGTGATAAAAAATTCTGAGATGAGTGCCTGTGAAAACACATATCCATTTTTTACAGTTTATATAAGTTGTGAGAAAATACAAAACTAGCAGAAGGTTTGAAACTGGACACAAATTAAACCTACAAGTGCTCTTCAGTGAATAAACCAAATAAAATAGCTAGCACGTATACAAAGAAAGAAACATATTTAAGATGGAAAAACATCTGGGGTTGATATTGCCTAAATATTCAATATTGTGTTGATGTAAAAACCCAATACATTAAGGAGCTTGGTGGTGAAAAACCCAATTTGATATTAACTTGAGGGGTGAATTTGAATTGATAATGCAATAAAAAACTTAATCACCCAATTACATAAGAAAATGGTGGGTAAAAACCCCAATTTGTGAATTCTTATCTGGAGCTCTGCCGATTCTGCTCTATCTCCCTCTCAGCTACATGTATATGTAATTTAAGAGTTATTTTGTAGTTTTTGTATCTTGACGAAAATGTGTGATTAACAAATGTTTCCAGTTGTATTTTATATTTACAGGTGAAATGGAGGTGCTTCTTGATTTGGATACTTATGTACAGACAGCTATTTGTACTGAAAAGACTGATGTGCTTGTACTAGAGATGAAACATTATGAGAGACTTTTTACTAAAAAACACCAGAGGACTATAGATGCGATGAAGCAAATGTTGGAAATTAAAATAAATACCCGGATTACACTATTAGGAAGTGGCGAAGAAGTACCTTTGCTCCATCATTTAAAGAATAAAGTTAACCTCATAAATAACCCCAAAGCTCCCCCTGAAAAATCCACGCGAGATGAAGATTCTGTTTTAGCAGCCGAAAGACAATTCTTTAATCATACGGGTCCTTTAGTTGACATTGATGGACCCGGAAGTGTGTTTTATATGATTCGAGTGAGAGAAAAGTCTAAACAAAAATCACAGAACAAAAACAAAAGAAAACAAAATGGCCGAAACGAGCATATGCATGCAATAAGTTTACCTCAGTCTTTAATCATGGCTGCTCAAATGGCGGGTGCTACTAAAGATATAGAACTTATAATGGAAAACGCCGAAGAGGATACAAGACATGACAATTCAAAAATATCAGCAGCAGGGAAAAGTGCCAGATCGTTCAGACACATTCAGAGTGCAGTGAAACCATCAAACGATAACGAGACAGAAGAAGACGTTTTCGATGATGAGAAAGAGATGACTAAGTCATTACCCGAAAGAAATGCAATGGTTTCATTCGATGATGAGGACGAAGATGCCTCACTTTCATTTCTTGAATCACGAGTTCGAGACTGGTTATGCAAAGATAATCCAAGAAAAGGACCTCAAGTGGCTCAATTGCGGCGACTTCCTGTACAGGTAATAATACAATTCAGTTCAATGTTGTACAATATATTAACAAATGTAAATTGATATATACGGGTAATCGTAGAGGTTTTAGTGTGCATTTTTGTACTCAATATTTGAATACAACATTTGGTATGCTATACTTCAAGGTTATAAAAAGGAAAATAATTGTTGCCCCAGTTTGTTGTCAATCATTTGTATGATAGGAAGAATGGATGGATAGTTGACAAGTGAAATGCATATTCAGGTCAAGAACAGCATTATGCGAAATGAATATAAACCCTGCTCGGTTTTGGACCTACACGCTGAGCCGGATATTTAATGTGATACTTCTCAAGGTAAAAGTCAGCAAGAAGATATATCAACTTATTCTGACACCGAGCTTACTAATCTTTGCTCTTACTCCTACATGCCACGTGCTTAGTGCAAAAAAAGCAAATACAAATTGGCAGGTCATATGTTTCACGGGCATGTGTTCCAACCTACGACCTCTAGCACTCATGGCAAACTCGCTACCACGATATACAACCGAGACGGTTAGCATCACATAACATAGACACTGACAGTGTTATTGGTTTTCAGTAAATTGTATTATGATATATAAGATAAATTCTATTATAATTTTAAGTAAATTTAACTGTCATTCTAAGTAAATTCTATTAAGATATTAATTTAATCTTTTATATTGAAAGACATTAATTTATAATTTACTGATACTTTACAGGAACTTGATCCTCAGCCAAAACCGGGAAAGAAAATTGTTATACGCAAACGCAACAGATCAACAACAAGTCATGAAAGTGCTAGAACTGAAATGCGTTCCGTCATGTCAAAAGACGAAGACGACCTACAACATTATAATATTTTAATAGCAAGGTCATGATTGTTCCATGCATGTTGAGTAGTAAGAAATGAATACACTCAGCTTTTAATGTTTATATGTTCAATTTCATGCACTACCAATTATGTCATATTTTTGGTGCAATAAATGGAAATAATTAAAGACAATAAATGCCTAACTAGGATAAAATGTCCTTCATTTCAATTTTGACGAATTGTTTTTTTTTAAGAAGATATTTCCTCTAAATATTTATTTGCTGCAGCAGACAAACGTATATTTGTATGACCCCACCGTATGTGACAGAGGCATCTAATATTACCCTTTCCGTCTTTTCGTTCTTCAGAATCCTTCCGTCCAATTGTCATGTGTTCGAAGCTTGAGCGGGTGCATTCGTGTCCTCAGACACTTTTTTCTTTCATTTTATTTCTTCTTCGGAGGAGGAGGGGAGGGGGGGGAGGTTATGATAGTGTTTATAATTATGGTGACAGACTAATCTTACGTTTGTTCCTACTCTAATACAATATTAATTGTAAAAGGAACAAAGAGGGAGAAGCTATGCTCACCAAACAAAACCTATCCTGTTGGTTTTTTTTGCAGGAAATAGTAAACTGTATGTGCAACTGATAGTCTCACGAGGTTTAGCGCTATAAAACCAGGTTCAATCCACCATTTTCTACATTTGAAAATGCCTGTACCAAATCAGGAATATGACAGTTTTCCATTCGTATGATGTGTTTTATTTTGCCATTTGATTAAGGACTTTCCGTTTTGAATTTTCCTCTGAGTTCTGTACTTTTGTGATTTTAATTTTTTTCTAAACTTCCAATTTTCCAAAATGACAAAAACATAACGAGATATGACAAAAGACAACCAGTGACTGTTTCTGATTTGAGACAGGCACTTGTCGTGGCCATTCATAGCCGACTACAATGTATACGGTAAGGAATTATTACGGTGTTTTATTTTTGCTTATATCCATTTCATTTGAACATTGGAGGATAGTTGTCCCATTGACAATCATTTCATATCTACCTATTTTTATACTCGAACTCGTGACTTTGATAGATTTTTTTAAGATCTAGTAAGTTCAGGAAAATGTTTATACATGTATCAAAACGGTAAAATAGATTTTCGAGTTGATTGATTGGTATTTAACGTCATTTTCCAGCATTAATATGCTATTTCGAGGCGGTCAGGATTGTTAGCGGAGGAAGCCGGAATACTCAGAGAAAACCACAAACCTTCGGTATGAAAACTGTCAATCCGGTAAAATATTATATAACAAGAAAGAAAAGAGTGCAAAAATAAAACCCACCAATAATACACAAAACCATATCATAGAGTGATCACAGTTACTGAAAACAAGCCACAATGAATTAAATTCCTGCAGGTCCTGGAATTTAAGTTATAACTAAATCTAAAATGAGTCCTTCCTTTATTTTATTTTCATACAGTAGGAGAAGAAGCAATTTAGAGCAACGAGCCGAACAAACCTTTCGTAATTTAGTGGTTTTTGTTGGTTAGTGCTTATCGGTTTTGTTCTTTTGTTTTTGTACACGGATAAGGCTGTAGGTTCTCCGCTAAGGCGGATTTAGGGGGGGCAGGGGGCCCCCCCCCTTTTTGGGAAAAAATTTGGTTGCTCATATAGGGAATCACTGAAGCGTGACTGGAGCGGGCCCTCTCTTAGGTCAGTCAGTGGGCCCCACTTATGAAAATTTCTGGATCCGCCACTGCTCCGTTTGAATTGTTTTTCACTTTGAGTTGGTTTTTATAGCTTACTATATGATATGAGTTTTGCTCATTGTTGTAGCCATTACGATATCCTATAGTCTCTTACATCCATATACGACATATGCTCTCCGGTGGGTAGTTGTTGCATACCAAATCGTTTAAATTACTATACTGTATAAAATCACCATGCAACAAAACGAGAAATAACATTAAAATTCTTAGCTTCAAATCATAAAATATCACAAAACAAATTGATGCTCATGGTAAGGGATTTTTTCATAAATGGAGAATAACGGGGGGGGGGGGGGGCGAACTGTAAAGTAATGATTGTAGAAAACGGGTCAACCTTCCTGCATTCTGATAATATTAAATTAACTATTGTTCACACGAATGACACCTCAATATCTATATGATTGTTTTTATGTTTCAAATGAAACCGTCTTTTTTTTGGTTGAAGTTTTATGATAGTGCATTTTCTTTCAGGAGAAAACTATGAGTTTGAATATGATCCCTTTGTTAATATTTTTCACCTCTGTTTTATTTTTAATACATCATATTTCAAACTTCTAATAATATAAGTTAGAAGATGTGGTATGAGTGCCAGTGAGACAACTCTCCATCCAAGTCACAATTTATAAAACGTAAACAACTATAGATCAAAGTACGACCTTAAACTAGGAACCTTTATACAAGCTGCAAAGAGCCCCAGAATGGCTATTGTTAACAAATTCAAACAGTAACATCCAACGGTCTAATATATAACGAAATAAGAGAAACACTTATCAACCACGACAGTAAACGACAATCTCAAAACAGTATACATATACAATGTAATTCAATGGCTGATTCAAGAATGTGCACACACGAGTTTAGGTTATTTTATTTTTAAGCATGAAAAATTCGAAATATCATACTTGTATAATATATACCGACATAGCTATATAATGCCAACATTTATATAGTCACAGTTGAGGGGAAGTAGGCAAGGGAACACAATTTGGAAGGAAGAACACAAATTATGATGTGTCATATGTTTTCTTGTAAGCTGCTCTGCAAAGATTAAACTGAACATTTATAAAAAAAAATATTGTTTTATCGTCTTGACAGTGTTCCAAATTTGTTATACATACAATGTTTTAACAGATAAAAAAACAAACATGGATTTAAAAAAAAATATTTGGAGTTTGGTGTACTTTCATGTGTGTGTTTATACTTGATTTATCAAATTCGACTTAAAGCGTAAAACATTATCGCAGCTTACATAAGCACAATAACAATACAAACTTATAAAAAAATGAGCAAATTCTGAACACTAGCAATGCCGATTGTAATAAACGTATTAATTAAAATATATCAATGTTGCTTTGATTTATCAAAAACAACGGGTATAATACTTTATGATAGCACTTAAGTGTTTTCGTCCGAATTTATTCAACGAAATGCATGTAGTTCATGTTCGTCTTGGTTGACTTAGGAAACACAAATGATAAATACAGATGACTCAATAACACAATTGAAATAAGCCAAAAAATAATGTACATAATACTGCTGGGTATCACAGATATTTGAATAAGGGTTTTCTTGTTTATTCTTATCTCCTTCACAGTCTTTCACTCTCATGATTGCTCCATATTCAAGCTGACATCGTCAATTCTTTGGGGACTTTCAATGCATTTTCAGTACTGTGTCCGAAAGTTCCACCATACCTGAATTTTTGACCTGTAAACAAACACAAAGGTTATAATTTAATCATGTTTAAAGAAGAACAAGAACAAAGGTTACACGTTACCATGTTTAAAGCATAACAAGCACGAAGGTTACAATTAGGAGATAACTGTATTGTATTTTAAGCTCCGACGGCATCAATTGGAGATAACTGGCGACGCGTTAGCGTTATTGTTATCTCCATTCTAATGGACAGACAAAAAAACAACGTTTAAACATGTATTTAAAATCTGTCATATGATGTCTGCAACAAAGGTTACAATTTACCATGTTTAAAGAAGAACAATCACTAGTTACAATTTACCATGTTTAAAAAAGAACAAGCACTAGGTTAGAATTAACCATGTTTAAAGAAGAACAAGAACAAAGTTAAAGTTACAATTAACCATGTTTAAAGAAGAACGAGAACAAAACAGGAAATTTATTGTATAGTTATAAATTAAAGATTATTTATGTTTAAATCGCTTTATAGGTGGGATAAAATATAATAGGATTTTCACACTTTATAGCGCCTACAGTGAATGAGGGACCATATATTAGAGCATACTCAGGCTAAAAAGTGACATGTGAAAAATTGTCATTAAACTGAAAGTTAAATAAAAGTGCCATTACTCCGAAATTGCAGTTCGAAAAAGTTTCAAACTTAGAAGGGAACTTTATACCAATCCTATAAACAATTATAAACTGCCGTATAATAAATAAAACAAGATAAACAAGTGTTCAGGAAGCCATAGTTTTTAAAAATCAAAGACAGTTGGTGGTGTTTAGTCCCTGATTCCATATGAAAGCTTAATTTCAAATAAATATGCTCTAAAGTCTTCGACTAAAATTTAATTTCCATTTCAAAGTTCTTGCCACGACAGTGTTTTATCATAATGTTATATCTAATTATTTCATGTCAATGGCCCAACTTTTTTTGTATTAAATTTTGATGTATATGTATACCTGGTATATGTCCAGTGTAGTGTGGTACTAGTCCTGTTTCGATAGGGTATATTGGTTTGCCATCTGATTTAGGTCTTGTCGTCTCTTTAAAAGTAACCATTCTCGTTTCTGAACCATCTAATGATTTGGCTCGTACTATATCGTCTGTAAATTCGTTCAATGCAAGATTGGTTATGATTGGATAACCCATTCCAAGTTGACCTCTGCTACGTGGAACAAACCCGGTATATCCTTTGAAATTATAAATTGAACTATATTGTATCTCATTTCATTAATATCATTATATACTATTGTTTTGAGTATTTGTAATTCTAATTCCATATTTGAATGGATATCATTTTTATAAAAGCTGCAATCAATCAGACACACCTATCTTTACCTATGTAAGTATTAACCTACTTACAGAGGCTCCTTATAGAAACATTAGTCGTTGTCACTTATTTCAGTATTTTTCCACTGGTACATTGTACTGGTCATTTGCAATAGTCAACTATGACATAATTGGCTTTATTTTTCTAAAGTTTTAAATTTCCATACACCTAAATTACCAAAATTACGTGGTGTGTGTACTTAATATTTTCATACTTGCTCTTACTAGAATGTATGTGTCTGTCCCAAGTCAGGTGCATGTAACTCAGTGCTTGTCGTTTGTTAATGAGTTATATTTGTTTTGTTCATTTTTTTGTACATAAATTAGGCCGTTAGTTTTCTCGTTTGAATTGTTTTACATTTGTCAATTCGGGGCCTTTTATAGCTAAGTGACTATGCGGTATGGAATTTGCTCAGTGTTGAAGGCTGAACGGTGACCTATACTTGTTAATTTCTGTGTCATTTTGGTCTCTTGTGGAGAGTTGTCTCAGTGGTAATCATATCACATCTTCTTTCTTTATATCTAGGTTGCACAAACATAGACACACTCTCTCCTACAAGCATACTAACATTCGGTTTTTCTATTATTCCAATTTCCCAGCCAAAAAGGATGATTGCATAGTTATTATTTCACCGGTTATTATTTACCATAACTAACTTTTCTTACATGGAAAATACTATATGTCTTATTACATTTTTGGCCAGAGGAAAGTTGTTTAAATTGTAGTTGGTACTAATAAGTTGTTAAAATGGCATTCGATTAAAAATAATAATATAATAAGTACGTTGCTTAACTTGTCGTTAATTTAAACACTGTGTTAAAAATGCTATAGCTGTCGTTAAATGTAATCCACTTATGAAGGTGTATTAAATTTTTAATCATACAATCATAATATAAAATATGGCTGCTGTAAAAATGTTAAATAGTTTATGTTAACAAAATCAGAAGTTTAGAGGTACATTGTATTTATCCTCTGGAAAGGGGTCTCATCAATGTATGAAAGCGCTATATATTATAATTAGAAGAAACACAAAAAAATTGTAGGGTTTGAAATTTGATTAATTTTGAGTAATAAAACCAGAAAATCCAAAGGATCAATGGCTATATACAATGGCCATCTGATAATGAAAAGAAATTACGCATTGATCTCGTTACGTTTCACATGATTGTTTTCTAAAAAAAAAAGCAAATGGCCAAAAACATTGCATCAAGGGGACGATATGAAAAAGGTCAAGTTATAATCTATAAAGATATTCCAGTGCAGTATTTATGATGTTACTATGACAGCTGGCATATTTTCCCCAAAAAAAGCATTTGAAAGCTGATTTTGGTTCTCTGTAAATGAAAACAAGAATTATCGAATAAACCAAACTTATTTTGTACGTCAGACATGCGTTTCGTCTACAAAATACTCATCAGAAACGCTCGAATAAAAAAAGGGAAATACGATATAAAGTCCGAAGTTGAAAAGCAAGACACGGGGGCAAAAAGTCTTAATAGATGAGGTTGTTTCTCGTATCTAAACATGAATTAAAAGATAAGAAATTCAAGTGGTATTTTTTTTACAGTTTTTGATTTTCTAAAAACAAGAATTTTGAAGAGCTAATATAATGCAAATACGCATTACAGACAAACTTTTAAAATGTCATTACTGATTTCTGACTTGTCGTTAAATTTGGTCATATTCGCTTATAAATGTTATTTGCTAGTTTTATAAGCTGTTCTTTTCAATTCAAATGAGACGATTTTTTCCTTAATATAGATCTATACACCTTCTTTTTGGTCAGTTCCTGGTTGTAAAATTCGTATTCATAACGCATTCACGGTGCAATGATGAAAATGTAATTCGCCGTTTCATAATTCAATGGGTACTATTTCACAGGACTACAAAATGTACGAAAAAAAATTGTGATTGGCTTACAACATCCTAAACAATGGAAATTCAACCAATGACAGACGTGACGTTATTTTCATTTTTGAGAGCGAACAATGAAATTTCCCATAATCCTTTAGATTCTGAAATGGCGTGTTGCTTTCATTAAGATTCCCAGTACTTACCAGACATGAAACACTTCTGTGGGTTGCCATTTGCCATATAAAAAGGTGATTTTGAATGTTGAAGTTTTGATTTGGAAATATATGGTTTGGCTTCTGATGCTACTGGTTTCAGTGGTGTGAAATATCGGCTACGAATTGCCTGTAATTTAAAATCAAACAATAATTTCTATGTATTTATAAAAAGATTTTTTTTATACCAAAATGTGGTGTTTTTTGGAGTCGATTTTTTCTTCTCTGTTTTCTCTTAGAAAAATGTTATAGGAATCTCAACACAATTGAAGACTTTGGATATATAAAAGCGAAATGAATACGCAACTCAAAATAGTCGTATTGTTCAGATGCAGCCGCTATACAATTTTTAACTAGTACGCTAATAACTTTAACTGTTGAATTTACCAAAATTGAAGTACAATGTATACATGTATCGTTTGAAATATTTCCAAAATGGTCACAGATAGAAATATTTTCGTTACTTGATATCTTTAATGTAGTCTAAGAGATGTCTTCGCTCATTCGGGAAATCTTCAACCTCTTCTAACCATATTGGCGAAATCAGTTTTACCCGTTTGAATTTTGATTTAAGTACCTTTGATAAAAGGGTACTGTTTGCTACTATTAGTTGTACTCCAATCCATTTAAAATCTTATTATTTGAAAAATCTATATTTATGATATTTGTTCCTGCGGAGTTTTACAGTACATATTTAAGTGTAAAAAAAATCCATCTGCAAACACTTATATCCATATAAAACTTCTGTGGTGATCCCAGAATTCCAAAATTTCCAAGCAACATTGGCTGTAAAATAAAATCTACTTACCGGCATTGATTTTCCATCTTGACCTTTGACTTCTTTCCCTTGTTGCATCACTTCCGTTATTTTTAAATCCTTTAATTTTGAATCATAATCTTTTTGGTCGACTTCAAAATCTGCTATTGCACGTTTGCATGTCTCTGCATATCTTTTTCCAAAGTGATGTTCGCTACGTGGTATGAATCCTGAAAAAAAATGAACATTCGATATAATGCAAAATTTAATTGAAAAAATATCATTAAGTGTTGTAGATTTCATTTGAATTGTTTTGTTATCAACATGAATATTGTTAAACATTACATGATTATGCTGCTCGTATTTGTTTCCTGTTAGTATGAGGTTGTCTGTATTTTTTCGTACAACTTACTCATTGTTCGGGAAAAATTTTCAATGCTGAAATATTAGTAGCAGGATTTAGGAGCAAAAGTGTTCATTACTGTAAAGCCATACATATTAGTTACTGGTATGTAGTTTTATGAATTAAACAGAATCATCTATCAACCTAAATATTACTTCACTGCATGTTAAATTGATAACCTTTCAAAATAAGCATATTCAAAATAGGATCAATAATTTTAAACGTTGGTTTAATAAATATTCTAACATTACATATTGTAACTTAATACTTAATCATTTTTATTTTTTCTAAATATTTGTGTATATGTTTTGGATTAATATTAAATCCGTCTACTAGATTGATTTTATCCAGATGTGTCGGGTAGATATCTATACATAACACTCGAACTTCTAACTTAATCCATATATGAAAAGTAATGCAGAAACAAAAAGCTGCAGTTTAAGTGTACATTTTTGCTGATTTAAAATACAAAGCTGTAATATAAAAATGTAGAGAAGTTATAGTTGCCAAGATGACAATTATTCACTAAATACCAACACGATATTAAGAATAAAATTATGAACAACTTCAGGTCACCGTATGGTGTTCAGCAATGAGCAGAACCAATAACGGTTCGTAAGTCCGGGAAATAGAAAATGAAAAAAAATAGCAACGGTCTTGATTACAGTAAAAGAAAAAAAAAACTATTGCAAACAGCTAAACACGACAAACACTGAACTACATATTATACTCTTGTCTTGGGACTGCACATACAAAAAAATGCATCTGATCAGAAGTCACAACCTTGAACTATTGAAATGGAATACTAATTTGTTGCTGAAGCTAATATATGATAGGCAAACAGTTCTTCTTCATTCGGAAACCAAAAAGGTTATATATTTTGACAATCGAAGTCGATACTACAATGACCTTGAAACATGAAAGAAGTTTTACTTCTGACATTTTCAAATTGTCATGTCTCTGTAAAAAAAGGTTAATGGCAATTATTACACCTGGACAAAATGGAAGGGTCATTGTTAAGAGAAAACAAGTGCATACAGAACATGTAATAAGCTTAAAGCTATATAGTAAAATCGATAAAAATCAAACTAATTCAGAACAGTGAAATTAACTAAAATGAAATCGGATTTAATCTATATTAAATAATTTTAAACTATTTGGCTGCGGGGCTCACAATCACCAGGACACCTTACAATAAATTTTTAGAAGTCAACAAAAACGAAAAAGAAACTGTCTGCAAATAATCAATATACATACACACCAAATATCCCTGAAAATATGTACTAGAATAACCCAAAAAGATTTTTTTTTCAAATAATGACCCACTTGGGTATATAATGCACGTTATTTGCCATGGAGATACTAAAATATCCGAATATAAGACTTTGCTAGAAATTGGAAGAAAAGGATGAACCCCATTTTCGAAAAGAAAAATAACAAAAGCAGTATCATCTTACAAATATAAATGTCTTCATTTTGTTTTGTGTACATGTCGCAAAGACAATCATGTGCCGGTTATTAAATTATCTAAGTGATTTTGTAATTATGGTTCCTTTATTTTATCTGTAGATTATCTTCATAACTTATACCTGTATAACCTGGAATCATTTTTTCAACTAGCTTCTGGTCACCCCAGCTTTGAGTCCTGGAACGAAGCAATTGTGACCGGAAGTCAGCTTTGCTACCAGAGAATAAAGCGGCTGGTGCGCTTGCTCGAATGTCTGCCAAAACCAATTTTCCGGAACTAGCAACATTTGTATTCCCTAATAATCGACATGTTGTTTTTCCAAATGTGTTTCCAATCTGGTATTTAAACTGAGGACAAAATCCACCATACCTAGAAAATAAAACAACTAATAGTAATATGTATATTTTGGCAAATTTTTCCTATGTGAACAATAGGAAAGAGGTATCGCCAATTTCTCCTGAATATATTGTACCAGAATGATTTCCAAAAAAACAACAACATCTCTTTACTTCAATTCAGGGTAAGACAGTTTCGTCTGTTTACAATCGCCTAGGCGGTTTCTCAGTAGCGTGCTCGCTCGACTAGAGTGTGTAAGGCTGTAGGCTGATCGATCCCCAGTCAGACCAAAAGAAAGTAAAACAAAAATGCGTCATTCAGTAGCAGTTAAAACAGACTGGTAGGTATAATTTGCAGTCAGAAAAATGTGTTCGATAAGTTTCCTAAAAATTAACTATATCTTGCAAGAAACCCAACAATTAGTTGTCCTATTGGTCTGAAGATTGTTTGTCATGCTGGTACATGCAAACCTGTTTAACACTTTCACCTATATCAGTCTTGCTATTACTGCAGTAACTTTAGTTTTTGAGATGAAACCCAAAAACTTCATTTGATCCCTATGTTCTATTTTATAAATGGATTAAATCCCTCAAAACAATCTATAAACTAGATGCCCTAATGAACATTCCGTTAAGTTTGAAGGTATTTGAGGGGCTCGTACAATGTATGTGACCCAGTAGTTTCAGATGATAAAATTCTTGAAATAGTTGACGACGGACGACAAATGATAGTATAAGCTCACACGCAAAAACTACATCATATAATCAATTCATCAAATTTTCAACAGGTACAAACCGTACTTTTGGTTCCGTTTTAAAACAGTCAATGGAACTGAGGACAGGGGACTTTTTAATTTTCCGACGGTTTTATGTTTTGTGATATAATATTTTATAATTTGAATTTTGATTTGTCACTATATTGTATACTTTACAACAACTAATAGATATAATATAATATTTTTGGTTTTGTGTTTGGTTTTTAAAATTTGTCACAAACATGTTTTAATTATTTTATTTTATCATATTATAAAGATTACTATAAATTTCAGAAATAAACAATTTATTCCATTTAGTATAGCAGATCCTAAATTCTAATCGACCCAAAATTTTACCAAAAATATAGAAAGTTGGAGATATTGCATTTGTATCAAAGGTGGTAGCTCTGAAGAAGGATCCTTGACATACATAAGATAAAGAGTTAATATAGAAAAGAGTTATGATTTTGACCCCAGTATTATGCTAATGTGTGCGTTCTATTGTGTGCGAAAATAATCTTCTTAAGTAAAGTTAGAGATTTGCTACCCAAAGGTCAAAATCCTACCCGCTTTTCTTTGCTTGTCTGTGTCAAGGAAAGATGGTATCTTTATGGCAAAAGGAAAGTTATAATTTCGTTTGAATTTTTCCTTAGCATCTGCTTAATCCTTGCATAAGCCCTTACCCTTAAACTTAACCCTTAACTAGTAGAATATCCCCTTACCTAACCATAACCATACATGAACCCTAACCCTATATTATATAAACCCCTAGAGTTAAACAAACTATCAAAACTTTAATAATTATATCCGGAGAAAAAAATATTTTGTCATATTATTTGACCAAAATGGAAGTTTAGTTGTAACACACGTGTTCATATCCGACATGTCTGTTTTTTTGTACTTTCTTTCATAAAATAAATTCTTTAAACGAAATAAATCGTTTATCATTACCATTTATCAGGTTTTTATCAATTGATTTTGTTAAGTCTGTCTTTGTTATCTTAATTAAGTGGGAAAAGGTGTATTGAAGATCAAGTCCGTCTAGCTGTAAATAATTTATGGAAACATGCAACCCGGACTCAAAAACAGAAATGCGCATTCCTTATTGTATACTGTTATAAACACTGCAAATATCTTAAAATGAATTAAAAAAGACTTACCCGGGTGTGTGATAAGGGTCCGGTGTCATTAAGACACTCTTTCCATCAGATGGTAGCGGCATTTCCCCCTTTTTAACAAAAATATATCAATGAAAACAAAAAATGAAACGAATTAGTTAATCTATTTCCCTTTTACGCCGGGTCGATTTTCGTATCTATGAAACGAACCCATTACGTCACGGCATTGTTCCGAAAGGGGAGATCGGTAGAGATTTTCTTTCTGTGTCGCTTGACTTTAATAGGATTAAGGTGACTGTTTTAGACGTTCTGTTAGTGAAATTAAATCTACCATTAGTTTCAAAATATTAAAATCGACATTTAAAAATATTCGTAATTTAATTATTGAATGCATTGTTCTCAAGCTGTTTGTTTCACCTATGTATCATACTGGCATCGTTAATTAACAGAGTTACGCATATTCACCTGTCATTTTAATAGTGTCATATATTTCATAACTTGGTTTCATTGAAATTTATTACAATAATATGCTTTAGATATTAACCATGTCATTCTTTTATCTGAGATTTGTATATATTTGAAGAGTACAATATGTCATTTGATAAGTTAAAATATATTTAAGACGTACCGCTAGGTAGCACTAGAATTGTATAATTTCAGATACATATGTGGCTACTTAATTACATGACTACACATTTTTTTATTTAAACATACTTCTCTGTCCTTTTATTTTTGACAAATGTGTTAGGTTATATTGTTTGTGATTGCTTATTGCATGCACCCTATAGAAGTTTACATCACGTTAGTTCATTACTGAAGGCTGTAATGAGAGTTATCTTTTTTATTACTGTTGTTAACCTTTATGTCAGTTGGTCTCTGGTGGAGAGTTGCGTCATTGGCGCTTATGCCACATCTTCTTCTTTTTAAAAGTTATATGTACCACAGTCGGGATGGGGTTTACAGAAAACAGAATAATGAGCCAAATGTACAGAAAAATCGACCCAAAAAGTAAATAAAGGAGAAAAATACGGTAAAATAGAAAGATTAGAGAACAATGAAGTGCTACGATAACAAAAAATAGAGAATAATGAAAACCAATATAAAGAATAGAGAAATATGAATTATGGGATTAAAGAATACAGAATTGAAGGACCCACCCTCATGTAAAATTATATTAGAGACATGAAAATAAGCATCAAGATTGCATAATTCCATACACATGCGTGGTTAGTTATTATTAAGCATTTAATATGCAATATTTTTTACACGATACCTTATATTTTATAGTACCAATACATTTTCTTCATTATTTGTTAAATGGTTAGTTGGCTGTATAGTGATATTTTAGTACGTGAACCTTATGTCATATAAGTTACGATTTCTAAGTCTTTCACACCTATTTTTAAGAAATGGAATAATCCTCAATTCTGTATGCATACTTTTTCTTTAAATCAAAACATTAACATTATAAAAGAGCCGATTAAAAGAATTAATAACGAGATCTATATCACGGGACAATACATTGAAATGAATACACACAGCGATATTGATTTGACAACTGCCATTTAAACCAGAGAAATATTTGTGAAAGTTTATTGTCTACGAAAGTATATTAAATACTTAATTGTAGGCTAAAAGCAATTTAAATCCAATTGTTGTCCAACATGATAAAACATTAAGTGGCATGTTTGAAAAATTCAAGTTGAAATCAATAATTTGTAATTTACTTGAGAACAAATTTTATTAACGGTCGGAATTAAATTAATTGTATTTTCTGATCAAGCGACTGAAACTTTTGTAACAAATGCGAGAATAAATATCCGATACATTCGTTTGACCGCAGCCATTTAGAAGGGGGCAGGGGTTTCCCAACCCATGATAAAAAAGAACCCATGATTAAAAAGGGGGTTAAAAAAATATTAAAATGCATTGGTCGTCTAAAGAAAAGCCAACCCCCGGACCGGAAATCCCCCCCGGTCTTACCTAGATCCGCCATTGGACCGTAGTTTTTCTTTAGTTAGTTTCTTAATAGAATTATCTAAAAATTAAGATAAATACATTTTGTTTTTACCATTTTTGGTTCTCATATATACAAATAACAAATATGATCCTAACAGCATACGATGTGGTTACCTAACATTCGTATAATAAAAATAAACCAAAGACATATACAATTGAATTGTTATTTTATTTAGGTGCCAGCTGAGTATATAAGTATAAGTTTTGCTACCGCTAGAGATGTGGCGAATGTCATTTCACTTGATTTTATCTGCGTTTTTTTTTTCTCATTATAATAGTGTAACGATAACCGAGCGGTCAGGCTTTAGTGTTAACTATAAATATTGGAACCCTTAGTGTGTTGCTATAAGACTGGAATATATGAACTAAAGTTATAACTGGCGACTCTTCTTTGGTAACGAGGTTCTCTGGTATCGTGGTATTCGGGTAGATCTACAGTTGGTTCTGTATAGGTTTTGTGGTACGTTGTTGTATTCTGATAGATCTTAGTTTGGTTCCGTTTAGGTTTTTGTAAGAATAACAGACTCGTCGAATAAAGATCAACTTGTATTTTATACGTGCAATAAATATCAGCAATTCGTAGTCATAATAAATAACTTAAGTAACAGGATTCTAGTTTAACAAATAAATACCTTACTTTATTAAAATATCGTAACGAAAATGGATAGCGGAACTATAATACATAAATACCTAGAAAGTTTACGAACAAGATAGTTTGGTAATCGGCAAATGGCAACGGAAATTCAATGTCAAAACTGATAACGTTTCTCTCGAGAAGTAATTCTCTAAATACAACTTGTTATGGAACTAACTAGTCCAGCCCTGGTCTCAGTGACTCATTTTATTTTATTTTTTTTTTTTGTTGTTGTCACTGACAACAAAAAAAAAAATAAAAAAATAAAATGAGTCACTGAGTCCAGGGCTGGACTATGGAACAATAGTATATGGAATACTGTTCGTCGTCTGTACATGTACCAGGCATCAATGGACAATGTTCTAGGATTGCGAACTATAATTACGATACAAAGATGAATCAATTATAGAACAATTCTTCTCGTTTTACTTTGGGATTCCCTTATCTTTTGTAAGGTCTCAGTAAACGTGTTAATTTGTTTGCGCGTAAATTTTCCAATTGGCTTGCCAAAGATATTTTTGTATTGGTGATATGTTTGTTTCTCCGTTTATTGTATTCACGATACAGTTTGTAAAAAATAGAACAAATCGGTCTTTTAGATACTTTTAATATATTCCATAATTTAACACTTTGTTCTCAACTTTTCCGAATTAAAGCTCTTATTGTGCTTTCTATGATTGTAACTTTAAAAGTTTCAAAGATACAATTAATAGATATAAGAAGATGTGGTATAAGTAGCAATGAGACAACTCTAGATCCAAATCACAATTAGTAAAAAGTAAACCCTTATACGTCAAAGTACAGGCCTTCGACACGGAACCTAGGCTCACACCGAACAGCAATCTATAAAGGGCCACAAAACGACAGTGTAAAACCACGCCATCATGAAACCAACGGATTATCTATATATAAAACAAGAAACACTTATGAACCACATCAACAAACATATTATTAACTTTATTTCATTCCTATAGTGTTCTAAAAGAGGGGCGAAATATACCAGAGGGACATTTAAACTCATAGATCGAAAATCCACGGACAACGCCATGGCTACAAAAGAAAGAGACAAACAGACAAATAATAGTACACAAGTCACAATATATAAAACTAAAGACTAAGCAACACGAACACCGCCAAAAACTGCGGGTGATTTCAGGAAGAGTAGGCAGATCCTACTCCACATGTGGCACCAGTCGTGTTGCTCATGTTATAAATGTCTAACACTCCATGTCTATGCTGAATGGAACTAATATGATTAAATTGGTTTCGGAGAAAAAAATTGTTCTGTTTTTTTTTCTGATTTCAGTCGATTTTTTTTAAAGAATAGTTGTTACCTTCATGTAGCTTCATTTTTGTTCTAAAGTCTCTCACTTCTGTAGGGTGAAAAGACTCAACACAACTATCAGTTTTAATTGTTACAGTATACAAATATGAAATTGCGGTATATTCTCGTATGATTTCCCAGTCTTCAATTGCTTTTAACATTTTCTCAGTATTATTGCTACTCTCATTTTTAGATACAGTTTCTGTTAACCCTAGTGGAAGCTTTATAATGTTGATTTCTAAAACTTTATTTCTTTCTTTCTTGATTATCTGCATGTTAACTATGCGATCTTTTAGGATCAGCATTTGTACCTTTTAATGTGGATACTGTAATTTCTTAACTAATTCTAGGAAGTTGTGTAACATCTTTTTTCAAAATGTTATGATTGTCTACTACTGTTTCTTTTTCGAACAGGCAATATTTAAAAACTTTTCCCTTTCTGTTGTTTTAGGTGGGTGCGAAGGTAAGAAAATCGCTTTAGATTAATTTTCTTACAGTGGGGTATTCAAAGTTTATAATGTACGAGAATGCATTTTTTGTTTGTCATGGGACTGATGATTTCCAATAATCACGATTACTATATATACATATATACCAACTGCAATCTTGGTCCGTTTAAAGACCGAACAAATCAGAAACTGATGTTTGATGTTCAATAAGACAACTATCCAACAGAGATCGAAGGACGAAAATGTTAAAACAACTAATGTATCACTGTTGCATTAAACATTAATTTAATTTCCTGTACATAATATTTGAAATATTTGTCGCTGAATGCAAATCAATCAATCTTTTCCAACATTTGAAATGGAGGACCGAAAAAACAATTTTGTTTGAAAATAAGTTATCGCTACTTTTTTCTAAGATACTCATTCTACGAACAGAAGAGAAAACATTGTACCTGAAAGACTTGAACATAATTGTAAACATAAAAAAGAATAAAGGTAATTATACTGATTGATTGTTGGTTGCTTAACATCCAGTGACAAATATTTCATGCATGTTCAGGACGATAAGGGAAAAATTATACCAAACATGCTTGATCTAAAACGAACAACATGAACTGTTAGAATCCTGCTACCTATTCTTTGAATAAACAATATATAATTCACGCTAAAACATTTTAGATTTACAAAAAAAATATAATGTAATTACAGGATTTTACACAATAAGAACAGATAAATTTGCTTTTTTCCGCTAGCTCTTCGTTGCCAACAAAAATATATGTCCCTCCTAAGGCTTACAACTCGTACAAATTGATCCAGAATTACAGGGCTAGTTACGAATTTGTCAATTAATCTAGTGGCCTATGTGGGAATAAACACGTTTTTTGAAATATTTAAAAAAAAAAAAACAAACAAACAAAAAACAAACAAAAAACACAACAGTTTGGGTCTAGGGCGAGGGTTCATTGTTGGTATTTAATTAGTTTCAACCTATTTAATGGTCAGAAACAAAAAACACAGGATGAAATACAAGTTTTACTACTTAGTAAAGTGTACTCCAGAATATGACGTGTAACTATTAATGGCAATTTAGTCTAGCTGCATTAAATTGAGTTTTGAGAAAAAAATAGCATTCCCATCGGCCATCGAAGCCACGGTATTTACTACGTAACTTGCACTTAATAATAAAGTGTTGGCAATTATCTATTTATTTGTGCGTAACTTTGTTACAATTTGCCTATCTGTTGTCTCGATTAGCTTGTCCTTTTCCCCTCAACATGTTGACCGAAGTATGAAGTAAGGGAAATAACTCTGGTTATTTAAGAGATAACTGTATTGTATTTGAAGCTTTGCGGACGTCCATCGGTAGTTTTACTGTCGCAAATTGAGTTTACCTGGCGACGCAACTAATTCAAGTTCTCCTAACCTAGCTTAACCTAGAGCGTGTTTTATTGGTCTCTTCTGTACATCTCCAGAATGTCTTCTGGTGAAGAGTTCAAAAAAATGAATCTGGACCTCTTCTGGAGATATTCTACGGAAGATCAATAAAATAAAAAAATAAATTGCCGTCGAATACAGCAGGTTCTTGTTATTTTGGATGAATTAAATTAAGTTTACGATTTTTTTTTTTAGAAAATTAAGATACGTCCCGTAGACATGACTGTAAAATTGTGCTCTGTTCGTTACAATTTTCTTTATGCTTTTCTTCAATTCAATGTTGCTAAACAAATCAGGCTTTATCCCCCACTATTTGATTTTTAAGAATAATCTTATCCTGCACAAGAATTCGTTAATATTTGACTGGAATATGACTCGGATCAATTTACAAAAAGGACATCTTAGTCTATCTATTTATTTTTTAAAGTAACCGAACTGGATTATTTTTGTATAAAGCACTTGAAAGCTTTCAGAAAGTTCTCAAAATCATTTTTTTCTGGTGGTCCTTGAAGAAAATCTTCCCAGGTCCTAACTATTATTTCTAATGCAAAATTTCGATGGTCAAAACCTTCGGACTTCCACTTTTCAAATGCTTTCATTATATATCGATCCATATGTTAGTATGCAACGTAAACCAGACGTTTCCTATACTTTTCTTTTTAATAAATTTTATCAGTTGGTTGTGTACTGATTGATACTTCAGTCTGGGAAAACAAGATTTATTTCAGAACTAGTTGCAACTAGCTTTGAACAAACTTCCAGTAATTTCAAATACTCTTAGTTCGATGTTTTGAGTCTATGGTCTTAATGTTAGTTGGCTGGTTTCTTTTGAGTATCTCGTACCGATCTTTTCAGTTAATCAAATTGCAACTGATTTGCACAGGTTGTTCTTATATTGTACTGCTACACTACAATTTCAGCTTCGAGGAGGATCGAGCGCTCACAAACTAGTTGTTGTACTGTTAAACCACTGTCCATGGTTGGGATCCCGCTACAATGTTTAATCCCGCCACATTCTGTATGTATGTGCCTCACCCTGTCACAAGTCAGTAGACTGTAAGTCAGTGACTTACAGGCTTACATGCTACTGACTTGGGTCAGGAACTCGGTGGTTGCCGTTTGTTGCTGTGTTACTTCTTTGTTTTTCGTTCACTTTATTTTATACATTAATTAGGCCGTTAGTTTGCTCCTTTGAATTGTTTTACATTTGTGATTTCGGGGCCTTTTATAGCTCACTATGTGGTATTGGCTTTGCTTATTGTTAAAAGCCGTATGGTCAGGTGACCTATGGCTGTTAAGTTTTGTATCATTTGGTCTCTTGTGAAGAGTTGTCTCATTGGCAATCATACCACCGATCTTCGTTTTAATTTATATGATCAACTTCTGCCATATTCTTTATGAACCTGTCCCAAGTCAGGAGCATGTAGTTTAGTGTTTGTCGTTGGTTCATGTCTCAACTCATATTTGGTATTTTTCAAATTGTTTTGTTTTGTATAATTAGGCCGTATTAGTTTTATCGTTTGAATTGTTTCACACTTTCATGGCGTTTTAAAAACGGCTTTACAGTATCAGGCGGGTTTTTTTTTATTATTGTTGAAGGCTTTACGGTTTCCTATTATTGCTTCCATCCACTACTTCATATTATGACAGTTGCGTCATCAGTAATCATATAACATCTCTTCGTTTTAATATTATATACTTTTTCTCTCGTGTTTTCCTGAACATGCATGAAATATTTGTCACTGGGCGGTAAAAATTAGCATCAATTTAAACTTGTGTTAGATAAGAAAAAAACATCTGATATTTATTTATTTGTTGGGATGGGGGACAGGAGATTTTCGTTTATGAATATGGTTGCCTGGTAAGAGCAAAACAAAAATAGGCATGATTAGCGACAAATTAAAATGAATAATGAAATCCTCTTTCCTTCTTCACTCCTCATCTATTGATTTAAACTGACTACTAGCCCAATCATGAGTATAGAAATTAGCGTTAATCACTAATGAAAATATAATAAAAAAAATGTAAAAAATTAAAAGTTCAATAAAATTGTAAAGTTTAATAAATAAAAGAAAAATTGAAATCAACTAGCAACCTCAATCAGACATGCGCCGGAAAGTAAACTTCAAAATGTTGATGGTTTTCTGTACCTAAAGATGAACCAAAATCCCGTTTCTAGAATTTCAAATAGTTGTCCCTTAACTGTTACTGTCCGTGTAGTTCTTATATTCATCCAGCTTATCGTCCTACAGATATGTCCTACTAAGGCAGCAACCATTTGATTTTCTGGGGGGGGCTATGGTTTTTTTTTCTGTGCAAACTTTTTTTTTCGCCTGCGGCGAAAAACAATCTATTTTTTTCGCGACAAGTCGAAAACAATTTTTTTCTTTCAATTTTAGCATTACATATAGTGGCAGCTGAGGGTGAAACAAACAATTTTTTTTTCTCAGAATCAAAAACAAATTATTTTTTTCTCCAAAAACTGGAAACAAACTTTTTTTTCCAAAAAAAACCATAGCCCCCCCAAGAAAATCAAATGGTTGCTGCCTAAGGCTGTCATACCATAAAAACGTTTATAACAAAGCTCACATTCTAGTATATCTTCATTAATTAATTTATGAATGTCATTTAGACTAAACGACGCCATGTTTGTTATGTGCCTCTGCTGTCTAAACCACCTATTTAAAAAGAAGAGGTGGAAGAGAGCCAGAAGATCTTCCCAATGCAAAAAAATGGAAATGGACCTCTTCTGGCTCACTACCGAAGAACAAAAAAACACGCCCCTAGTTTTATTGATCCAATTTGAATGTTTACAATGTACGTTTCATGGCTATTTACGTTATCCATCCGCCAAGAAATAGTCCTTTACCTGAAGTCAAAATTAAGCTTGTGTGAATATTTTTTTAATATCATAGTAATAAGAGGTGGAAAACTATACTTTTAAGAAAATTCACAATTTATTAAACAAGAAATAATAACGTTAATTTCAAGTCCTCTCGTCGAGTTTTAACGAACATTGTCAACTGTCATGGCCGATCACGCAGTGGTGCGATGAAGATAAACAACAAAATCTACGGCTGTGCAGCGTTCCCTGTTATATTGTAGTTAAAGACTTGGACAGTTGAATTATGGACTTCAAACTGTTTGTTATACAAAACAGGTAATGACATTTGATTGTTAATTTGTGTGGTGTTTGTCAAATTCAAACAGTGCGTGTTGAAGGAAGTAGCTGGATTTGGCGGCAAGGGCATTGCATTTGACTGTGTACAAATTGGCACTGGTGCGGTTGAACCCGATTTATCACTTCCATTTTCTGTATTGCCAAGTAGAATAGCAGAATACTGCCTCTTCTGTTTCTCAGAGGAGTCCTGATAGTAGGATTCCAAACTGGCCTCTGACTTGTGTCTGTTTTTGGCACACCTGATTGTGCCAACACAGTTACAGTTGTTGCCCTCACACAATGGTTTGTGTATATCTGACTAAGTCCAGCACTTTTAGATATGTCGACCATCATGTTGTTTAACAGTCTTTCCCCTACAGGCCTTGATGTGTACCACATCTCATCCTCATAATTTACTTTGGCTCTGGGTTGTTGAAAGAATATATTGGATGTAGGGTTCCTTTTAGAAAGATATTTCGTCAAGGCAGCAACGGGACAGTCTGGCTTTTTTGTTTCGTACATTCTAGGTTTTATAATATTTTGATTGTCATCGAGTCCCCCTTTATGATTCTTTGTCGTCTCACTCACTGCCATCTCTACGTAACGACGGCCACAATCATCTGATTTAACAACAAATGTTTTGTCAGTGAAAAACCTTTGGTTTTCCCGGCCCCTCCTTCCAAAACTCAAAACTAGGTCAAACCAAATTTTTCTTTGAAGAGTCTTAGGGTTTTGAGTTGATAAGGCATCTGATGACCTCAGTTTGTGCAAATCACCTTCTGAAATGGATGAATGACGTTTGGTCCTGTCCATTCCTTCCCTCTGAACCTTCTTAATCATGGCCAAAAACATTTTATTTGATTTAAGAAAAGCTGAATCATCAGACATGATGGAATACGTCTTACTAAAAGGTGGTGCCCTAAGGTGACTATTTATAGATGCCCGGATCCCAACTAAAGTACTCTTGGCATAATATTCTCCGTCTGTATTTCGGACCTCAGCATAGAATTCAGTCAAGGCATCATTCAATTGTTCAATTGTATAATTTTCAAATGTTGCATCTTTCTCTCTATAGGTTAACCACTCTGAAATTTAGAATTATGATACATGTATTGAAATAATTATACTTTATTTTATGCAATATAAAATTGAGAATGGATATGGGGAATGAATCAAAGAGACAATGTTCAACCCGACCATAGAATGCATGCATGTGGCAAAAAATCAACAGTAAAACTACAGATGGATGTCCAAAATCTTCAAATACACTTGCATGTATCTCATCAATTTATTTTTCAATACTCCTCTAAAAACTTTCACTTTTTACGAAAAATTGTTCTATTTGTAGTGTTTTTCATGCGTTATTAATGCAAGAAAACACTTAGCTTATGTACGTGTAGTCATAAACAATGGAAATTTACCTATGACATTTATTTGACATTGTATGATATAGCGTGTAAATTGTCTAATTTGCCTTTCTTTTTTTTTCAATTTAGCATTAAAAAACTTCTTTATATATTTTGCAGGTGCTACATGTAGATAAAAATGGAAGTCTCGTAAACTGTGTAAAACTAAGCAGCATGCGAATGATGTACATATAACATACAAGTGCAACGCATGATTAAATTTGATATGAAAAATTCATATAAAAGGCAATATGATTAAATTGGATATGAAAAATTCATATAAAAGGCAATATTGGAAGACGAGACAAAAGAAAACATTAAAGTCTATAAAAAGAAAGGACCAGTTGATCAAGATATAGTGTTGTGAAACATATGCATGATATATATGTATGCTAATTGCCTCGAAGAAATTGAGGAAGTTTTATAATTGCTTGTTGAATTGATTGTGGATTTCAAGGTATCTTGTGTAATACCATTAATAGGAAGATACGTGTGCAAACAAGATGTTGGGATGTATAACAGTATTTTAAATTTAGCAAATTTCATGAAATAATAAGTGAACAGAAATTTCAATCTTATGCATGCAGAAATATAAGACGAAACATATTGTAAAATTGTACAATGAACACTTGCAATTGCACGAATTTAGCGTTTGCAATGTATAAAGTTTAGTTTTATGGACAGTTAGCAGTGATTGCGGAAACTAATATAAGCTACATGTAGATCTATTTTGTTAATGATTACAATTATATTTTTTATGTTGTTTTTTTAAACATGTTAAAAGGAAAAGGAATTTCGAATACATACAAATCTTTATTATATACATCAATTTATTTTTATTTTAACACGTACGCCTAAATATCTTTACTCCATATTTGGTTTGCTTCTTGGTAGATTTGCTCAGTGCCTCGTCTAGTATATTTTCTTTCTCATTTGATGATAGTATCGGGAACCTCCCCCCAGTTGTCTTCTCTTTGTTTTCTTCTGCCATACCGTCAACCACCTCCATCATGTCGATTAAATCTTGGTCTTTTTCCGGATCATTCACCAGTTCCACTGTAATATATATATATATATATATATGACTATGGTCAAATTATGAACTGGCTTACTGTATATTTAGAAATAATAAATTAGTGCGATCTTGTAATTTTATACCTGGTTTGTTTTAAATTTTTGCAATATTAAGAAAAATCCTGATTAATTTGATTCATTTAAAAAAAAGAAGTTTTAATTTTTTTTTGTGATTATTTTCTCGTTTGAATTGTTTTACATTGTCTTATTGGGGCCTTTTATAGCTGACTATGCGGTATGGGCTTTGCTCATTGTTGAAGGCCGTGCAGTGACCTATAGTTGCTAATGTTTGTGTCATTTTGGTCTTTTGTGGATAGTTGTCTCATTGGCAATCATACTACATCTTCTTTTTTATATGACCAGTGCTGTCACTGTTTTTCGCAATAATTTTACACAGAAATGTTTTACACATCAGTAGTTTTACTGTCGCATATATCTGCGCTCCGTGTCACTAGGTAAACTGAATTTGCAACAGTAAAACTACCGATGGATGTCCGTCTACAAAGCTTCAAATAAAATAACAGTAATCTCTCAATTAGAAACTTTGGGTTATTTCCTCAATAGCCACTTTCATAGCACCTCCAGCATTTTTTCCCTGAATTTGATTTGACAGAGAACCCCCCTTTCCCCAAAGCCAAACACAGAGAAAGGAATAAAAAGTTTGAAACAACTACAGTTATCAATATTAGAACCTGAATTTTAAAAGGAAAGTGAATTATGAAGTTTTAAATTAAAGAAAGCCTGAATATTTCCCGTTTATTGTTACGGGATGTACATGTAGCGTGTTAAAATGTTTGACATGCTCTATCCTAGGAAGAAATGATGGTATAAAAGTATAAAAGGGTCAAGGTATAAGCTGTGCAGATTAAAATCTGCTTAGAAATTGTTCATTTGAAACCTACAAGCAACTCCATCAGTAGGGTTATCGCCCAAAACACCACTTGTGTCCGCGTCGTCTGCTGTTTCCACTGCCGGCACTGCTGTAGGTTCATGTTGATCGGCTTCTGACCCTTCTCCTGTTGTTTCTTGGGGTATAGTTAGATCAGCTGATTCTAAATCATCCAAAACATCTGTTTCCAAGAGGAAATTTGGTATCAACGGGCCCAAAAGATCTAGTTCTGTCATGTCAAAATCGTCGTCTGACGTAGCCATTGTTATTGTTTTGCGAAGTATTTATGTCACAAGATTCATACGCGAGGAATTTTGTGAAGCGGCTCCGACAGGTACATTGTAATTGTACGCTTGACAAGAGCCAATGAGAAAGCGTGTTTACATAAAGATTGCATTAGAATTCGGTATAAACCCACTCGAATGCAACGCCAATTTCATTCTGTACGATTTAATGTGATACCTGTTCAAATAAGTCAGAAATATATGAATTATTCATCTGATCAAAAAACACAAAAATAGGTTAAGTTAACTATACATTTAAATGCACACTATTATATGTGTACTCTAACTGTGTGCAAAAGTTGTGTACACAAATTGATGATCAATAGTGCAAGACAGTAACGGTATCCGGTCCGTTCGCGCCCAATACACTTTCGCACCCTACACGTTCGCACCTCGCACGTTCGCACCCAAGGTCCGTTCGCACTCTACACGTTCGCGCCCAATTTTAATTCAAATTTCAGTTGAATAATTGGAAAATCATGATTGTTGTTTTAAATCGCTTTGGTGTAAATACTGAATGTATTTATAGCTTGGTATGAGTAAAACATTGAATATTTTAAATGAAAAACACACAGCTTGGTCCCTTTGATCTGAAACAATGAAACAATAAAATATAGCAATACACTATTATAACCAAAACATTATAAAATTTATTCAACACACAAAAAAAAACGTAGTCAGAATCTCACTTTATTTTGAAACAAGTCAATGAAACAAAGTAATAGTTATAGCAATACACTAACCAAAGCATGATTAAGAGTACTGTTATTTAACACAAAATAACACTTTGACAGAATCCCACTTAATTAAGAAAGGATTATCATTTTTTTTTAACAATAAACACTATCCAAAACATCATGATTCAACACAAAAAAAAATGCTGTCTCACTTTATTTTGAGACAATGACAACAATTATACTTTTAAGAATACACTTGCCAAAACTTAATTACAAAGTTACTAAACACAAAACCAATTAAAATTTGGCGCGAACATGTAGGGTGCGAACGGACTTTGGGTGCGAACATATAGGGTGCGAACGTGAAAGGGGGCGAACATGAGTGGGTGCGAACGTGAATGGGCGCGAACGGACCCGGATTCGACAGTAACATGGCCATGGAGAGTGATGAAGTATTGTTTTTAGCAAAAGCAAGTGGGACGGTACTGATTTCGTCTGTCGTGCTTTATGTCGCATGGAAAAAAATCAGAAGCAAAGCTCCCAAGTAAGTCACATTCATTATATTCACATTATTTCATCAGCACTACAATTAATATAATAATTTCTGTACATATATACATAAAATTGAGAAAGGAAATGAGGAATGTGTCAAAGCGACAACAACCCGACCATAGATAGGGTCAACAGCCGAAGGCCACCAACGGGTATTTAATGTAGCGAGAAACTCCCGCACCCGGAGGCGTCCTTCAGCTGACCCCTTATAATATGTATAAGAGTACTAGTCAAAATAATAATTATGACGTCTTGAAAGGCTATTATAATTTTTTTCTTTGACGGGACTAGTATAGTACTAGTTCAGTGATAATAATAATTCTTTATTTGCAAATCAGACAAAAACCAATTTTGGTTATGGCAAATACATTGACAAAACAAACATGATCAAACATAATGAAAACTCGACAATATTATATGAGATATAATGATAAAAACAGTTATTATTCTCCTTTCCTCAGTTCAAACGATAATGGACGTCATACTAAACTCTGAATTCTAATATGACGTTCTTCTTTAGCTTTGGGTACAAAGCCATGTTCTAATTCGAATAGAACATGGGCTGCACGTGATTGACGTCACAATTGAAATTGCAACGTCAGACGAATTTTGAACAACACCAGAGATTAAAATGGACATTTTTGTTGGTGTTGTTCGCTAGGAAATTAAAAAAAAACATTCTAAAAGTAAGTTTAAATGTTTCTGTTCTTTTTTTATTGACAAACTGTTGATTTTTCTATAACGTTTTTGTTCATCAAATCAAAATGGCGACATTTCGAGCGTCTACTATAGGTCCGCTTCGAAGTACAAAAGTTCAAAATATTCCTATTAAAATCGAAATAATTCTATCATGCCATGCTCTATGCTCATTTTAACATGGGTAGGCATTATATTTGTAAACATTTAATACCTCGCTAACGCTTGGTATTAAGATATTAACAAATATAATGCCTACCCATGTTAAAATGAGCATAGAGCATGGCATGAAAGAATTATTTCTTAATTATACACAAGAAACTAAACAAAGGCTAGAGGCTCCTGACTTGGGAAAGACGAAAAATTGCGGCGGGGTTAAACATGTTTGTGAGATCTCAACCCTCCCCTATACCCCATGAATAGAGAGCAAAATACCATAAACATTAGAAATATATCATATTTGTGATTTCTATCATAAATCACTTGAGAGGTTTGTCACGCTTTTGTTGTGTAGTGTATAAGGGTAAACAATTGGGTGGTGGGATATAGGAGTAAATAAGTGAGGATGTAGGATATAAATGTATATAGAGCCACACCAATTTAATTTCTTGTTCTACGGATTTTTGGACTCCAAAATTTGGGGCGAGCGAGCGAGTTAAAAATTTTAATAAAAAAATATTTAATTTGCAAATTCTTGAGGCGAAGCTTGAAAAGTAAAGGCGAGCGATTATATTTTTTTTTGTAAACATAAAATAGTAGGTTTTGACAATATTAAAGCTTGATTTATCACTTGTACTTTGACATTTCTTTAATTTCTGAAGTATTTTTTCCCTGTTCACCAAGAAATAATTAAATCTGGTCTATGTATGTGTGACGGACAATGAGACAATTCTCCATCCAAGTCATAATCAGTTTGGGGGTAACCCCTTAATGTTATAAATATCCCTTTTACATGTTTTATGAGGGATCAATATAAGTTATAATATATTTTTTTGTACAAAAGGGCTGATATTTTCTCAAAGAACTATATATCTATCTAGTATTAAATGGTCAAAACATGTCCAAGAATTTTGTAATATTCCTGGACTTCAACCATGTTAAATTAACACATTTACTTTAACAGTTTAATATTATTCAAAATAAGTGGACCCCTCTTTTAGAAAAAGTTTAAAATATGATGTAACTCTCCTCTTTTTGAGTACAAAATTCTAAGTTTTCAAAGGTTTTGTATAGAAGAACCATACAAATCCTTGGTATTTCTATTTTCTTTTCTACATCAGTAAAATGACCCCTTGTCTGAGGGGTTGGTCTCAACCTGACAATAACAAATGCAGGTCAAAGTACGGCCTTTTACACAGGGCTTTGATACAGACCAAACAGCAAGATATAAAGGATCCAAAAAATTATTAGCGTACACAATTCGAACAGGAAAACCAATGATCTAATTTATATATCCAAACGGGAAAATACCAATGAATCACCTTTTTTTTTTTATTTTTTTAAAAAAGTTAAATTACGCACCTCAAATTTATTTCCAAATATTTTTTGTCTTATTTGTCTTTGTAAATATATATATAGGCCACGCTGCGCGCGCAAACAGTAAATAATCTTCAGATCATTGAAGGACTACTGAAAACCTAAAGAAGAAGAAGAACAACAACATCAACAAACGATAACTGCTGAACGACAGGCCCCTGAATCAATCAGGACAGGTGCATAAACATGCAGCGGCTATAGATAGTTTTGTTTTGCCAGCATACAATAAAATTGCAGTTGAAGGCAAATCCTTCAGAAGTTCTTTGTACTTTATTCTAACAACGAACATTTTTTGATAGGGAATATAAGTAAGGGGGAAGGAAACCAATGTTGATATCTCTTTATAATATTTACAACAACAAAAAAACGGTGCGGGAAATAGACATGATTACATTTCCGGATGCGGGAAGCGGGAATATAAAAAAAATAAAAAAATTCTGTTTTGAAAAAAATAGGTGCGGGCGGGTCCGTCGAACAAGGAATCAAATTGGTGTGGCCTAGTAATAAAAAATTGAATATGGGAAAATAAGAATAAAAAGAAACGTGAAGTTTGAAGCCTTTCAAAAAAAAGCGGGAAATTTTGCAGCTTCACTGTATTGGGAACTGGGATTTCATAAGTGTCCACACAATAACGTTATATCGCTACATCATACCTTTTTCAAAAGTATTCACATCAATTCAATATATTTGTAATTCATAGTAACGGTGGAACCTCTTGGGAAATTTGAGTCAGATGTGGATACCAAAATATTACAAATATCTATTTGATCTAAGTCTCTTTCCTCTTGCAACAGTATAATAGCATTTGACTTCTCTGTCCTTTAGTGATACTCATTCTAAATGTAACAACAAATTGAAAGAAATACATCCTCTTTGTTTCAATAAAAAAAAATGCCAACATAGATACCAATATTTTGTTTCAGGAAACGGATTAATCATAGTACCCCAAACAAGTATCTGATTCTAGATCTAAGACTGACACCATAAGGTGTTTGATTTGTTATTGACACTACATTTGTTATGTTCTGAGGACATATTTTTCATCAAACAATCGGCATTCTCATGGGAAACAATTGTGCTTTTTATCTTGTCGATTGTTTCTTATTCATACGAAATAGATTTCATTCGGGTGTTTCTCAGAAAAAATAAAAAGAAGTTGGCATTGCAATTTAAATTCATGCTTCGCTATAAAAAAAGATGTTCCTTCACTAAATATTTATAGTTGAATGACTATGAACGCATCTATCCAATCGAAATTATATAGTTAAGTCTGCCTGAAATCTTAAATAGACATGGACAATTGGGGTCGGTAGATTAAACAAAGACCAAACGGGGGAATTCAGTTTTCCAATTGTGAATTATGAAGCACCATTCCAGCAGCACCTCACATGGATTTTATATTAAGGCATATATCATATTTAGTAAGGTCTCCTTTTATCAGTATTGTTCGCTTTGTGCTACCTATTTTTTTGTATTATTTGGTTTTTTTTTTGGTTTTTTTTTGTTGTATTTTTAGAATTATGAGCTACATGTGTTATTTTCGGATTAGGTTAAGGAATTTGACCCGTGATAGGATTTATTACCACCGTACTTCATCACTTCAATGACCGTATATTCTTCTAATTTTAGGAAGGATCATCCTCGAGATACAGTAGTACTTCATCAGTTTGATCGAGGTCCATATGCACCCAGTATGACACCATATGCTATTAAAGTAGAAACTTACCTCCGTATGGCAAAGATTCCATATAAAGTAGGTATACATGTATGATCTATTATGTATATATTAAAGATAAATATGATTGTTTTAATCTGATTATTTACAGTAAACCCATACTTGATCTATATCATAATTATGGTAAACAGGAATACCTTCTCTTTTATTAAAATTTTCAAAACAACATGATCAAACAAAGAAAATGATATTATTTCATAAATTCTAACGATATTACCAAATTCAGAAACTCAGCAGTATTTCCTATTCATTTTATTGAGAGGTAGTTGATCATATTAAAATATACATGAGGAAATAGGTACACTGCACGCAAGCTTTACCTAATACCGTTTAAAAAGTAGGAGATTTGTTTTCTTTGACGATACTTGAAGAGATTTGATAGGCAAATTGACAAAGTGACTGCGCTTGATTCACGTCTATTAGTGCCTTATGCAGACTCCGTCAAAAGGCACCAACCGTGTGCTGTTGAGTCAAACTCAATTTAAATGGGAAAAAAAACAGCAAAAGAATTTATACTACACTCACTTTAGTATATTATATGTCTAGTGAATATATATACATATGCAAGTAATTTATTTCTGAATAAAAGTATATTTTTATATTTCTTATATATAACTGCCGCTTGTTTCAGAATGAACACGGTTTCACTCCCAGCAAAAAAGGAAAATGGCCATGGATTGAATACAATGGAGAGGAAATTGCTGACTCTGAATTTTGTATAGAATATTTAAATGATAAACTAGGAATCGATCTAGATAAACACTTTACAGCAAAGGACAGGGGAATAGCAAGAGCTTTCCAGAAAATGTTAGAAGAAAACACTTATTGGTATGTCAATTATTCAATCATATTTGATTTGTGACATATACACGTACATGTATGTCAGAATAACAAAACATACTTTTGATATAGAAAGTGACCATTATTTTTGTACTCAATGGCTTGAGAATACACTTTTGATACACGTACAGTAAAAAACAACATGTGGTATTTTTTTTCATTTTCCCTTTGTGCAAACTTTATAGGCAAAAACTATACATTAATTATAGGGATGTCAAGGAGTACTAGATGCCAAGGAGTACTAGAGTATCGCTCGGTGGAACCAAGTACCAAAATCATCAGCAGGACTGTTAATTACCAAACAAAGTTGAAAAATCGCATCGTCCCCGAAAAAGTTCACAAGATAATATTTTAAAATAAAAACAAAATTCGTTGCACCGTCTGTAGACCCTCAGAAAATGATTAAAGGCATCATCACCCTTTTGTGGACTATTAAATATGTTTTTAAGCTTCCAAATTACTGTTGTTTGAGTAATACTTTTTTTATAGATATTAATTATTTACTTGGTCTTGAATTACCTTGACAATTTCTTTTTGACTTTTCTTCTTTGGTAATGATTTGAGAATTGACCGATGTAATTAAAACAACCGATCTTTTGACTGCGATCTGTCATTCATTACAGGGCATGCGTACTGGATAGATGGGTATATGATGAAAACTGGACATCTTGTAAATTCATGAAAATTCCATCACTAACTGGTTATTTTATCAGACGACAAATGAAGCAAATGGCGTATGCCCATGGAATGGGACGACATAGTCCTAATGAGGTGTACCATATTATGGAGCTTGATTTCAAGGCTTTATCTAATTTCTTAGGTAAAGTGTTAATCATAGTGTAATATTTATTGCATTGCTCATGTGATAAGGAAACTAAGATTTCAGCTCCCTCAGACAAAATTGATCTTACAATGTAAAAGAATTTGGCTATTGTATATTCAGGACCATTTTGTTCACATAGCACTTCAATCTTTTCGGTTCTTTTACATCATGAGAAGCGCTTCAGATGCATGACATTTGTAACTTTAGGTGTTGTTTTCATTTTTATGCCGTTTTGATGGCGCGTCACTATTACCAGTCAGGTCCATGATGGAAAATGTCTTGAGTTCAGATGGTTTTCCATCATGGACCTGACTGATTACCAATCTAGAGTTTTTCCCCTTTACAAATCGAAAAAATGCTGCATTTCTATTTTTTCTCTCAAACTTTAGTTCGCCTCAACAAAATGTTATGAAACTAATACACAATGCTTATTACTACAAAAACAGATCCAGACTGAGTATTCTGTTGGTGTCACTTTTATCGTTCTAGAGTTATGCCCCTTTATAACGTTATATGCAAGAGGGGGCATCATCTGTATCCCATGGAAACGTTCCCAATTTTTTTCTGACATGCTGTATATACTATCAATAATCGAAATAATATAACAATGAATCTATGGAAATTTCCCTTGTAGAAAAATCTCCCGAAGTCCTTTATAATATTTGAATTGGTTAAAACAGGGTTTTCCCGCTAGGATGTAAAAAGATCTGTAGGTGGTTTGGGGGGAGGGTAGTCAATAAAACTCTATTATAGTGGTTCAGAAAAAATCAAATATTTGCCATTTGCAACTGTGAAATTCGTATTCTAAAGCGACTCTCGTTTTTTTTTTTCTCCGACTTCCTCGATCATGCACGTGAATACGTATGATGAAAGAAATATGACAGAAAAGCTATACATCAATTTCATTTTGATATGCCATATTAGGGTGATTGTGGTGAAAAGACGCTGTATAAAAGTCACTTTGTGGAGCACCTGGGATCACCCCTGGTATGCATTACTCAGTCTTCAGTTTTCCATGTTGTATTTTGTGTACTGTGTTGCCTCTTTTTGGTCGTTTTTTGGTGTGTTTGTCATGGCATTTTCAGTATATTTTCAACTTATGAGTTTGAATGTTCCTTTGGTATCTTTCGCCTATCTTTTAACTGGCATTGTAGTGTAGAAATTGGAGCGTGTAACATTATTTTAACTTTACTTGTACTTCTGTTTTAGGTAATAAAAAATTCCTGCTAGGAGACAAGCCATGCCAAGCAGACTGTAGTGTATTTGGTCTGATGAGTAACGCTTACTGGCAATCGTTCGGAACTCAAGTAGAATCAACAATCAAAAGTAAGTATCATATTTCCCAAATGTCCTGATCATTCTTGTATGTGTGGCTTCCGAATGAAAATTTTAGATTCAATAAATTCTAAAAAGTATAAAATACTATTTATGAACTGTTTAACACTTTCATTATTATTTGAAGTGTACGAAATTTATACCAGCACGTAGTTTAAAAAATAATCTATTTATGAATACGACGACAGGAACATTTCTGTTCTTACATTGGACCTCTCTGTTGATTGAAATTTAATAGTGTTACTAGTACTTTAAAATGGATTCTGGTTAGGTAATGTGTATTGTAACAGAAAACATTTTCATGAATGATTGACTTGGTATTATTATTTCAAACTACCCAGTAAAAACCTTAAAGTTCTGTTTCTTATAGCCCTTTAGATTTTCTATAAAGGAATTATAAAAATATATGCATACTGGCGTAAATATATTGACACTGTCAAAAAGCTTCCAGCTAAAACAAATATGCTGCAGAAAATCTAGTTTTTTTTTTTCTTCACTTTTGCTACAAGTATAAATGAACAATATGAAAAAATGAAGAAAAAAAACCAATGCAAACCGTTTACTGATTCTCTATCAAAATATGCATTTTCCTCAAATACACAAATATTGCTGACATATAAAATGATCTTGTCAATAAAGTACTTTGATAACTATAGAAAAACTGAACTCAGCTGAAACAATTTAGAAATCTGTTTTTTTTTTTTTTAATTTCAGAGTATAAAAACTTATGTGACTATTGTGAACGGATGAAGGAGACATTCTGGCCTGACTGGGACGAATGTATTACTCATGGAAATACAAAAGAGGCAACTAAATGATTAGTGTTTTTATAATGAGATTTTTTTGTACATACATGTATATTAATAAAACATTGGGATAAATAAAATTCTTGCTTTCATATTACTCTGATGTTAATTAAATTGGTGCAGATGTTCATGAAGTGAATGGATTAGATTAAGTTAAATAAATACTTAAAATCCTGCATCGGGTTCATATTGATAAAAAAAAATATCGTTAAGTGTGTCAATAGGAATCGGACGTATCTGTTTATTTTGACCGAAATTTTAAAAGGCTTTTGTGTCAGATTTCGAGTGGGATCTTTCTTGATATTTTTTACATTAAAATGTATACTTCATATACATTTTGGTTCAGTATTTTCTTATAATTTTTAGCAGTAGTGCAGAAAAGTTGTTTGATCTCTGTAGATCTATTATGCTTATATGTATTTTAACCCGATGAAAAGCATTTAGTTTTTCTTCTTTATTTAACCGAGGGTTTGATTTTTATTAAGTTGGCCTGCTAGTAGACCTCATATTTTTTTTATCACTAAAATGTCATCTTTGCTAGCCAAAGGTTACGATCCACTCCCCTCCTCTCCAGTCACATTTGTGATCAGACAGATGTGGAGATGAGGGGAGTGGGTCGTAATCATTGGCTAGCGAAGATGGGGTTATACACCTGACCATTGCTGTATAGTTTGTCACGAACAAGTCTCACTTGTTTGCCTAAATTTTTTATTCATTTCATAGTTATAAGTTTGACGAAAAACTGGAAAAAACATTCCATGGAAAAAAACACCAAAAAAATCAATTTGCAATTTTCATGTTTTGCATTGACTTTGTAAGTTTCATAACGTCTATTTATATAGTTGATATTGCATCATTTTTGGCATTTTGTCAAATGGGGGTCATCTGATATATCAAATTGAAGGTCTTAATAAACTCTTCTTGAAATGAAAATTTTAAACCTCTTTTTCATCCCAGGGGGTAGGGTGGGGTCATTTAATGCAAAAATTCAAATTTCTCGGATGGTAAGGTTGTCGCATATCAAATGAAAGAACATAAAGCGTACAATTCAAATTTCAAATTGACGTCCCCAAAAAATTGGTTAGATGGGGTCATTGAGTGCAAAAAATACATTTTCTTTTAAGATAAGGTTGTTGTATATCAAATGAAAGGTCATGATGTGTATATTTGAAATATCAAATTCCTGACCTCCAAAAATTAGTTGGATTGGGTTATAAGTGCAAAAATTAAATTTTCGAGAACATGGCGTTGTCACATATCGAATGAAAGATCATCAAATCTATGTTACATATATCATACTTCCGAACTCAAAAATGTAGGCGGATGTGGTCATTAAGTGTAAAAAGCGAAAAGTTTCAGAAGGTATGCTTGTCGTATATCAAACAAAAGGTCGTACAAGGTACATTACGAAAACATAACTTTTACAGGAAAGACCTTTTCAGTTGGTGTAATCAGGGGTGTACATAATTTTACACCGTTGTTGAAAATTCAAACACCCTGAGGCGCAGCCGAATGGGTGTATGAATTTTCAACAACGGTGTAAAATTGTGTTCACCCCTGATTACACCAAGATAACGAATTTATTTCTTATGAACAATTCCTTTACTCATTTTGAAACCAGGATGTAAAATTGTAAAAATGGTAATGAAAAATTTCCAACGTGATATTTTTTCAATGTCCGTGTTGCTGCACATTGTCAAATACTTTTTTACTTTATCTTTGGAAAAAATTCTGAAAATTGTGATCTTTTGAGTTTTCAAAAAAAAAAAAAAAAAAAATTAAGTTTAATTTATATTTTTTTTTTTTTTTTTTTTTAAAATTATCTTCTTATTTTTTATTTAGCCCCGGGTGAACAAGAGTGGGGTGTTATTTACACCGGGGTAGTCAACCAATCAGATTGCAGTATTTTTGCTGCATAAGAAATAAACTAGTTTATTCTTTTTTTTTTTTTTTTACTTCCAGCATTTTTTTTACATGGCCTCCCCCGTTTCTATTGGAGTTATCAAGACCAAGTATGGACCATCGGTAGATCTCATCATGAAGTACTACTATCAGATGAGGCGGTGTAGGATTTCATCATCCCCTTTGAGAGTTATGTCCCCTTGAAGCAATTTCTTTTATTTGCATTTTTCTTTAAAAGTATTAGAGATAGAATCGATTTGAAAATGGCAGCATGTACAAGAACAGATGGCAATGTTTATAAACATAATCAATTAATTTGTTACTAAGCCTTATAAGGAGTTATTTCCCTTTAGAAATTATAAATAATTTTTGAAAAATTATATTTCGAGAACCAGAAGTCATAGAGACTTTGAACCTTCACCAATAATATTTAATTCGTGTGACCTTTAATATACACCCACGGTCAAAGGTCACAGAGTGCAAAAGAAATTACGCTGCAATTTCAAGCTTACATATTAGGAAAACGATAAGACTTTGCTGCATACATACAGCGTATAAATTGTTCCTCTCGACGAGCTCTACATTTTATAAAATAAGCCCAAAAATGGTCGACCGTCTGTTCAAAAGTTACAATGGGATGATTCTTAAAAGTATAGTATTTTGTGTATATCTTTTTAAAGGTCACATATATCAATGTACTATAAACCGCAAAGATTATCAGTAAGTCAAGACCTTCAATTTGAGGTCAATGACAAGTCATGATGAAATTTCACCTTGACCTTCACAGTATACTATGACATTGTGATATTTGAAAGGTCAAGTGGTCTTGACTTAAATGGTGGTAGTCCCATGTCTCTACGACTTCCGGTTCTCAAGTTTGGTATTGCATCATATATTTGATGATTTATTGTGACCTTGATGAACTTTGAAATTGTTCCAATTTTTTTTCTATAATGTTGTCCCTCAACTGTAGATCATTTATCATTTATCAGATTTGAGATATCTATTGTCGTTTTAGAGATAATGCAGTTTGAAATTTTGCGAGCGGAGGCATGTATTTCTGAATCAACAACAGCTTACCACTTAAAATGTTTAAGAAACTGAAGAGGTTAACATGGTTATATGTTTGACCTAATACCAAAAACATTCCATGGAAAAAAATACCAAAAAATTGCATTGAAATTTTCATGTTTTGCATTGACTTTGTAAGTTTCATAAGTTCTATTTATATAATTGATATTGCGTCATTTCGGGCTCTTTGCCGAATGGGCTCATTTGATATATCAAATTGAAGGTCTTAATGAGCTCTACTCAAAAATGAAAATAACAAACCCCCTTTTTTTTTATCCTACTGAGACGGGTGGGGTCATTTAGTGCCAAAAAATCAAATTTTTAATATGGTTAGGTTGTCGCAAATTAAATGAAAGCCATGAAGCGTACATTTCAAATATCAAATTGACGTCCCAAAAAAATGGGTTGGGTAAGGTCATTGAGTGCAAAAAATAATTTTTCTTTTAAGATAAGGTTGTTGTATATCAAATGAAAGGTCACAACGTGTGCATTTCAAATATCGAATTTCTGTCCTCCAAAAATGAGTTGGATGGGGTTATTAAGTGCAAAAATCAAACTTTCGAGAACATGGTGTTGTTGCATATCAAATGCAAGATCATCAAGTCTACGTTACATTTATTATACTGCCGATCTCGTAAATGTAGGCGGATCGGGTCATTAAGGTTAAAAAGCGAAAAGTTTCAGAAGGTATGCTTGTCGTATATCAAACGAAAGGTCATACCAAGTACATTACGAAAACATCACTTTTACAGGAAAGACCTTTCAATTATTTTACAAACAATTGAGATACTAGTTTCTTTCTTTTTTTTCTTCCAACAAATTTTTGGCATGGCCTCACATTTCCTTTGACCTGAGGTATAATACCAGATGACCCTGTTAAGGATTTTATCACCCCCTTTATAAGTAATCTCCCTTTTATTGTTTGTTTTTCAACATGGCCCCTCTCGTTGTTTTTGAAGATATCATTACCTTATTTGGACGATAGGTAGATTTCATCATGATGTATTACCGTATGAGGCTGGGTAGGATTTTATCATCAATTCTGAGAGTTATATCCCCTTGAAAAAATTCTTTTATTTACATTTTTCTTAAAAAGTTTTTGAGATAGAATCGATTTCAAAATGGCAGCATGTACAAGAACAGATGGCCATGTTAATAAACATAAACCATTATTTTGTTATTTTATAAGAAGTAAAACTGTTATTTCCCTTGAAAAATTATACACAATTTTGAAAATTTGTATTTTGAGAACCGGAAGTTGTAGAGACTTGGGACATTCACCAATAATTTTTAGTTCATGTGACCTTTAATTTGCATCCAAGGTCAAAGGAAGCTTGAAAATTAGTACATGGAAATTTGTATGTCTAAATGAAATTTGGATAAGTTATCAGTCTATGGAAGAAGCGTATCGATAAAAACTTTTCTTATATCACATAGCGATATTGTCTAATATCAATTGTAAATATGCAGACATTCCATGCGGAAAATGTTGTTTTCGGCAACGAAAAATTAAGAAAATACTTACTTTAAAACTTATTGTTCAAATATAAACAACAATTGAGTCTAAATATACATTCAGAAGTTAGAAGCTAAAGTTTATGTCCGTGTAAAATTTGAAGTGCTGTGTTTTTCTTATATACATAATAAACAATGCGATACTTTTAAAATATCAATGCGATACTTTTAAAATACCATAGCGGTGTTTTTGTTATATCAATATTAGTACCGATTAGTATTAATATTAGACTGTTGTACCCATATTTTGACAATTTTACCTATTATGTCTGTTTTGTTCACGCATCGTTGTAAATATGACAGAATTTGACGAGACTGTCATACACGTAAGAGGTTAAGCGCTATAAAACCAGGTTCAATCCACCATTTTCAAAACTTGAAAATGCCAGTACTGAGTCAGAAATATGACAGTTGTTATCTATTCGTTTGGTGTGTTTTATCATTTGATTTTACCATTTAATAAGGGACTTTCTGTTTTGAATTTTCCTCGGAGTTCAGTATTTTTGTGATTTTACTTCTTAGTATAGTATTGTATGTAAATAAGCAGTTTTAATACCATTGCTTAAATACAAATTGTTTTTGGTAAAATCTTACAAATTTCTCAACTAGTTTTGGAAGCAAAACTAATCAAAGAAGGGTTTAATAAACAATGCCGTAATCAAATAGCTAAGTATCAAAATGATTGTTCACATATATAACATTTAGCAAATTTCATAATGAACGCACCGAAATAATATATATCCGATATGCTCGCAACGCACGCATGGAAGACTTTCATTGGATAACAATGAAACTAACTTGTGACAAAGATGAATCATACTGTCCTCGTACTGATTGATTCGACAAAATCTGACTTTGTACTTTTGAATCTCTTTTTTTTTTTTTTACAAATTAGACCGTTGGCTTTCCTGTTTGAATGGTTTAACACTAGCAATGTTCTTGTTCCTATATAGCGTGGTGTTCGCTGTGAGCCAATGCTCCGGGTTTAAGGACCTACTTTGATCTATAATGGTTTACTTTAAACAAATTATTACTTTGATGGAAAGTTGTCTCATTCGAACTCATGCACCATCTTCTTATATCTATAAATCTTTAAAATTTCCCCTTATAAATAACTGCTTTCCAGTCCTCCAACTGAACGATCTAAATTTATCAATATAGAAAAGATATATACACATTTCTAACGTCAAAAGACATTTACATCTTTTTTGTTTGTGTTCTAAACATTTTCTTTAGAACTCATTGAAGAAATGAATTTATAAAAAGCGATACGGATTGTTATTTTGCACTAAGAAAAGTTCGCGTATTTATACGGTCGGTAACTAGCCAAAAACGAAAGTCAAATCTCTGTGGCAACAATACATCGGAATACCCTCACGGTCATAGCGATGTAAAAGAGCGTCCACGCGGCGAGCTGAATATGTTCATAGAGATATCGATTTACCAACGGGAAAAGTCTTTGATATCCAAAAAGAACTGGTTTCCTTCTCAATATCTTTTTCTATGTTAATAATAAATACATTTTCTATCTGACAAGATTTTTGATTTTCGTTGTATCTGAAGTTGTCCAATTAATAGTCTGAGGCTACTCAGTTGATATCTTCAAAGTTCGGGACATCAGCATTTGTACATTTTAGTTTGTTTGGATTATTGATTTTACCATTTGACTATTTATTGTAATTTGGAGCTGTATTGGATTGGATTGTTAAATGAATGTTTCTTTTAAGTAATGATATTTTTTGACTATTTCGATATTACCAAGGTGGATAGGCTATAGCAGTGTGACCAGTATATTATAATCTAATAGGTCGGTACACCACATTTAAATTCCGCCATTGCATCATCACTTCAAATAAAATTATAAAAAATAAGATGTGGTATGATTGCCAATGAGACAACTGTCCACAAGAGACCAAAATAACACAGACAATAACAACTATAGGTCACCCTACGGCCTAGAACAATAAGCAAAACCCATACCGCTTAGTCAGCTATAAAAGGCCCCGATAAGACAATGTAAAACAATTCAAACGAGAAAACTAACGGCCTTATTTATATAAAAAAATGAACGAAAAACAAATATGTAACACATAAACAAACGAATTACAGGCTCCTGACTTCGGACAGGCACATACATAAATAATGTGGTGGGGTTAAATATGTTAGTTAGTCGGTTAAACCATGTATTTGAAAACAATAGACTGAACAGATTATTAACACTTTCAACTATCAATAAGCGTTAATTTTGTTACAGTTACGAAATTCCAGTGATATTGATCCTAAAACATTAAACCGGTCATGATCTAAGTTTGTGAATTATGTTTGCAGTTTTCTTGACATGCATTGTGACGTGTCATCGTATTCATTTTATATTAGAAAACTATAGCAGTTATATTAGAAAAGTATCGCATTCATAAATTTTTGATATTAAAAAATCATCGCTATGATATAAGACAAATATCGCATTGATATTTTAAAATATAGCAGTATCTTTGACTTATGGGTGATTTTGGCTTAGCAAACAATTGAATTCATCTCAATTGCATTCCACTGAATTTACTACATGATATTTATAGAATGTGTACATCTACAAATGATAAATCATGCATTTTTGTTTCATTTATTCAACAATTCAATTTTCTCGTTTAAATACATTTTGCTTGTTATTACATAAAATAATTCATGGAAATTACACACCAGACGTATGTCGTGTTAAATGTCACCCTGTTTTAAGAAACGAGTGATTACTTTATACCGAGAAATCTGCCTTTCTTCGTACAAATGCTAAAATTCGTCTGAAATTTTCCACAATGCAACTCGTTGATATAAGACAATATCGCTCGTTGATATGAGAAACGTTTTTATCGAATCGCTTCTTCCATAGACTGGTTATGATCAGCTTGGTAAATTGTTTGTACCATTTTGTTATGAAGAAATCACAGATGTTTTTATTTAGATTAGATAAATTATACAAAACAAACAATCAAAAGTCAAGAACATTTAGTGAATATAAATTATTTCTAAATAATTGTTAAATACATTAAGAGCAAACTGATGTACAGAAGGTTGCAAAATTTTTTTTTGTTTTTTTTTCAATTTTTGTGTCATTCTGAAAAACACCCAAAAAAAATATGTATCTGACCAAATAATACAAACAACAAACAAATCAAGTTTCCAAATGATTCAAACGCAAATCAAATCAAATTTTGAGTATAGGTATATTATAAAATTCGACCCAACCTGCATGTAACTGTAAAAAGTATGACATCACATTAAAGTGTAGTTTTATTACATACTTATAATTTTAACAATAGTGTGTATCTAAAATGTCTTCAAAAATCCTCATGTGACCAAAACTGACTTTAAATTGAGACAAACATTAAGAATTCCATATTTGAAGGTTGTCAATAGAACAGATTTTAACAAGTGAGGTCAATTAAAGTATTTTAATAATTGTTCCTACATTGCATGTTTAGGTTGTAAATTAAAGTCATAAGAAACCTCAAATTAAAAAAAAAATATACATTCATTGGTTCAAGAATTGGATAAACATTATTTTTCACCACTCACTCCTTTCATATGACTTTAATTAAACGTTCATCGCATACTTATGACGGCGTGCACAAAGCTGAGTCCACAACGTAACGTCTTCAAATTACTTAATTTCTCCCAGAAAACAAGCGCGTAACAAAAATACTGGACACTTAGTTTATCAAATAACTTTAAATATTTACGTTCAACATATTTCTTTTTTCTTTCGAACAAAAAAGTGCAGCAAATGCACATTCTGTAAATATAAATGAATATATGCTGAGAGCAGTGAAATGGAAATGATTAGCGACTATGTCGTGGACCCTTTTCAGAAAATAGCGTTAAAACGTCATTTCTTTAGATTGTAACATAATAGCTGGACATTAAAAAAATTCAGGTGTTCAGTCTGATCGTTTTTGATTGTTTTTGCGATGAATTTCGTGTGATGTGCGAGTCCAAATCCGAAAAAATTTATTATACGAAAATGCAGGAAAGTACGGAAGCCGATAAGGGCCATTCAAAAAAAATATTTTATGTCGTAATTACGACATAGCATGTCGTAATTTCGACATAACATGTCGTTATTACGACATCGCTATGTCGTAATTTCGACATAACATGTCGTTATAACGACATGGCTATGTCGTAATTTCGACATATCATGTCGTAATAACGACATCACTATGTCGTTAAAACGACATAGCTATGTCGTAATAACGACATCGCTATATATAAAAGAATATGTATTATGATTGCCAAGAGACTAAATGACACAGAAATTAACAACTATAGGTCATCATAATGCCCCCAATAATTAGAAAAGCCCCCGATTAGTCAGCTATAAAAGAGGGAGGAAAGATACCAAAGGGAGAGTCCCCCGAAATGCTGTGTGGCAGACAGTGTTATTAATTAATTATTAGCTCCCTTGGTAAAACTCCAAATTTCATATTTAATGTATTTCATTGTTAAATAATTTACATGAAGCTTAATAAGTATATATTTGTTAATTGCATAGCTTTTGCTATTTGAATTCATTGGTTAAAGATTTTTTATTTATATTGTAAAGTTTAATATTTGCATCGTCGCAAAATCTTTGGTTACCTTCTTTGGATACCTTCAGTGAGAAACTTATATATTTTTAAAATCCCGTGTAAGTTTAATAAGTTACCTGCCGTGGAAGGGCTGTACAGCCAGACAAGTTTGAAATAAACAAATAAGACGTGGAAATATATGAGGACTGACTTTGCATGCCAAGCACACCATCTCCCTGTACATAGGCGCAAACTATATGGCTTCTTGTAATAAGGGTGAATTGAAGTATTGATAGCTCAAATTCTACTTTCAAATGTTGGGCACGACATTCCTACAACACGACGTTACACTTTTAAAACATGCAGCGTCGAAGAGGGTTTTTGACTTCGTTTAATTTTTGCAAGTTTTATTCGTTTTTTTTTATATTGTTGGTTGATTCTGGTTCTGTTCGTTTTGTGATGTCATTTTATCAAAAATTACCTCGAGTTGTGGAAATCGATTTAATAATGTTTACCCTTTAAGTTATTTCAACTAAAAATGCAGTACTGTCGCAAGTAATGTAGGAAGGAAAGATGGGACGGAAGTACATGTATACGGTTTTCCATATTTTTGTTTTATCATAGGATGTTTAACTTTCAAGGTGCATATCATCTGTCATTGTAAAATTTCTATATCTTAATTCAACCAATACAAATATATCTGACACTGCAAGTGAATCGAACATTTTTACCCTGGGTTAAATTTGAATAGAATTGTATTTTCCCTGGCACATAAGTTGTCGAAATACACCCCTTCAATTACTTGAACCTTGGCTTGAGAATTATTTCCCAAGTCATCTATAGCGTTTAACTTCTGATATAAATTCTAAAATACAGTAATCTACTCCTGGATCGTCCGCGAAAACGGCAAATATAATCCCGGGTTTTTATTAATTCGATGAAACGGTTTTCGTTGCTGTTTGGGATTCGTCTTTCAATTACCTCCATTTTATGCACAAGTTTATATTGACGAAAAGTTCCGGCTTCGCTAGTACAGAAATTATTTTCATCACGACCGTTATAACATGAATAGCAGGACAAATTGCGAAGTAAAACATTCCGTGAACTGGTATTAAGTCTTTTAATATTGGTGATTGCACCTTACTTAAGTGACGACTTTAAATGATCTATTTCGGATTACTTCCGTAACATAAATTTCAATTCGCATTTTACATTTAGAGGACTGTCTTGGTGTCTCCAATTTGTCTTTGCAAAAGTTGGACGAAGTTCATGTAATGGGATGTTTTCCCCATTTCCCAATTCTTTTAAATAAATCGTTAAAAGCTATAAACGATTAATAAAAATTGCAAAATTTAACCTGTGTCGAACCTATGTCCCCGGGCGGAGTCTATAGCAACATGCACTATTCTCTTTTTTCGGCAGCAATCATCAACCTCTTTTTCCAAATTTCATTACACGATTTGTTTTAATTATCATGAACATTTAATTGAAACTTAGCACATGTAACGTCGGAAATTAGCGTCTTTAGGATTTTAGACGTTTTCAGACGTTTGGACAAATTGGCTACCGTTTTGTAATGTGTGGAAGCATTTTATTCCTTTAAGACCCAAATATGTAGGTAATAAGAAAATAATCTTGGCATTTCTTACTCTTCGTGTATCTAACTTTTGTTTTTATCAATTATAGAAAATACGCGTTAACTGCTTTGAAAAATGAAATACCAACTTGGACAAAATGGCTACCGTTTGAAAAACGACTGTGTAGAGAAGATTTTATTGAATCAACAATATTTGAACTCACATGAGGCAGATATTTGTACTTTTGTTAGATATTATTATTGTCTTACTCTTTTTATTCATTTTCTGCTATATCTACTTATAAAATTCACTTTCAGTCGTTGAGTTAATGAAAAACGTCGTTGGACATTTTTCTTATTCCAGCTTAATATGCAGCCACCGAGTCAAATGAAATTTGGCAAAATAACGGCTTTAACGGCACAGAGAACCAACACATGTCGTTGTTCCCGCCAAGAATGAAGAAGATCAGAGAATAAGAAATAGGATCACTATACATAAGAGTTAAAACAGTTTTTCATAAATGTAACGTTGGACATCCGTTTTTTTTCACATAGCTTTCTTATTTTAATCCTCAAATAAACTAAATATTACTTAGTATATGATCAAGAGCTGTAAAAACATAATTTAAAACATATACTGAATTTGTTACAATATTGTTTCGTGTTTTCTAACATTTTTATTTTTATTTTGTTTTGCGGATGAAATTTCGAAGATTCTGTTTTAAATCCTAGGCGTTGTAGGAACATCGTGCCCAACGTTTGAATGTAGAAATAGGGCAACCAATACTTCAATTCAACCTTATTACAAAAAGCTTTGAAGTTTGCACTTATTTGTAGGGAGATGGATAGCTTAACTTTCTCGGTAGGAATGAATGTTAGACCTCACATACGCGGTCGGTGTAATTACATGGGATCTATAAAATATATAAGTTTCTCACTGAATCTATTCAAAGAAGGTAACCAAAGATTTTGCGACGATGCAAATATTAAACTTTACAATATAAATAAATATCTTTAACCAATGAATTCAAATAGCAAAGTCTATGCAATTAACAAAAATGTACTTATTAAGCTTCATGTAAATTATTTAACAATGAAATACATTAAATATGAAATTTGGAGTTTTACCAAGGGAGCTAATAATTAATTAATAACACTGTCTGCCACACAGCATTTCGGGGGCTCTCCCTCTGGTATCTTTCCTCCCTCTTTTATAGCTGACTATGTGGGGCTTTTCTAATTATTGGGGGCATTATGATGACCTATAGTTGTTAATTTCTGTGTCATTTAGTCTCTTGGCAATCATAATACATATTCTTTTATATATAGCGATGTCGTTATTACGACATAGCTATGTCGTTTTAACGACATAGTGATGTCGTTATTACGACATGATATGTCGAAATTACGACATAGCGATGTCGTTATAACGACATGCTATGTCGAAATTACGACATAGCGATGTCGTAATAACGACATGTTATGTCGAAATTACGACATGCTATGTCGTAATTACGACATAATTTTTTTTTTTTGAATGGCCCTTATCGGCTTCCGTAGGAAAATATGTTGAATTTGTATAAGTTTTAGGTCAAGAACTCTAATTTATGCTTATTTAATGTTACAAGTTACACCGTATTTTTGCCGTGTTCTATATGTCCGTTTCTTGCTTTATAGATTAAATTTTAATTTACCTGACTAGTAATGTGGATTTTAATGGCATGCATTCATTATTTTATCATAAAAAAAAATCTTTTTCTTATTCTTATTCAAAAATATTTTAAACACGGTTGTATAAAACTATTTAAAAAGCGCATTTTACAGTTGCCGTCAACTTTGTACAAAAAGGAAACAATACAAGGTTAAAACGAGGGATTTAATGAAAGATAAGTGGCATTTTGATCCTTGTGAATATCTTATTAAATATATCGGTAATGAAGGTCGAACTAAAATAAATTAAAGTATATTAAAAGACAAATATGTTTTTGTAAAATACAGGTCTTGTAACCACGCTTTGTTAACAAAACTATGACAACACACGACTCTTTTTTTATGGTTTAAATACCTATCGGAATCCTCTGTTTTTTCTTGTAATTATACAAACCTTTAAAATGTGGACTATGGACTAATTACTTTAGAACGGAAAGCAGGAAGGAGTGTTTTTAGAAAACGTAAGCAAAGTGTAGACGCAACAACTATAGTTTGATCAGATTATTCTTGACAAATGGAGCGAAGGAAACACAGAGGACTTGTTGTTGTTGGGTTTTTGATGTCCTTAATTGGCTTTGTTGCCCATGGAGTAGCATCTTATTTGCCATACTGGTATAGCCAGTCTGGTGCTGGTTATAGTTATCATGGTGGATTATGGCAAGTTTGTTCCAAAGAATCAGATGACGACTTCACGTGTAAAGACGTGAAAAATGTATGGAAGGATGGTGTGCCTTGTGAGTATTTTCCTATTCATTCAATATTAATGTTCGTTCTTTTTATATATATATATATATATATATATATACATTAATCGAGCCACGTTTCGATTGTATTACATTAGTGACTTTAATATATAAATTTTAAAACCTATTGAAATATTTTCTAAAGAATTTTTCGAAAAGACTTGCAAAATTTCATAAATTTGGTGCAAAATGACGGTGGGCATGGATAACATAAACAAGCTCCGTTGGAAGTTGGTCATGATACTATTTGACTTTAATTTTTAAAACAGAGTAATAAAGTACTAACACAACATATAACTGTTTTATCCAGGTTTTTATCTTAAAAAGTGGTAAATTTAGAAAATGTTAACATTGTCGCCTATGGCAGAATAAATAGTACCGTTTTCCCTATAAGTTTAAAATCGGAAGTCTTGCCTACGAATTAAAAGTCGGTCTGATGACGGAAACAATATCCGGATGACGTTTTTTTCGTTTTTCTCCCAAAATAACCCAAACTGAATAATTATAAGAATAGCTGACAAATGCAACTATGCATGGTACCTATAGGACACAAAAGCATGATGATTAATTTATTGCGGAAGGAAGAGAAACGACACACAAAATGAGGTCTTCTCGTTTAAAAGTATAGATAGATGAATGAGTTATAGCAAAGGAATACTTGCCAACTTTTCAAAATGCCCATCTTGGTTTTATGTGCAAGATGGCTCATACAGTCCTACAAAACCTTCAAAGGGGCCTTCAAATATATATTTTATGTTGTTTTGTTACTTTTTTTTTTTTATACTTTTACAACCCTTTATCCATTGTAAAACTAACTGCACTGCTTTTGTTTAAAATTGTGGAACAAAATCACCCTTTCAAAATTTCCATTTGGAAGCCTCCATTCGGGAAATCCCACTCAAAAAATGACAGTTTGTAGAAATGGAAACTTGTTAAAAAATCTATGTAATGTACGTAATGCTACCAGGCTCAAGCTAGCAGCCACTCGCTAGCAGTCACTACGCTAGCAGCCAGTTTTCGGATATGTCTATGAACCTAAAAATTGCATCAGACTCAAACGTACTCAAAATGTATTATTGATATATAACCAATACATTATCAGTGTTAAATATATAATTTACCAATTGGGGAACTATTCGATGATTTAAAAATATCTAGTCCTGTAACTCTCCTGTTCATTAATTTTTAAGACAATAGTAATCGATGTCAATATACCAAACAGCGTACTCCCCGCTTTTTATTTTAATAGTCAACAGTTTTGAGTGTACATAGAATCCTAAATATGTATTAAAATTATTGAAATGCTTACAAAATTGCTTGTAACAGGGAATTGACATTGAAATCATAAATTAATTTTGTGATATTATCAAATAGCTTTCCATATTCTCGGCATCCTGTCAAATAGTTCCTGAAAAGTTATTATTGTTCTGCATGACAAGAAAAGAAAGTTGCACTCGTGCATTAATATTTTTTTAATAAAAAAAAAATTGTTTTAACGAAATATTCTATTTCCGAAGCAAAAGTTATCGCTTACTTTGCTGAACGTTTTATGGATATAACAATTATGAATGTTTACTGACATATTTAACCTTCGACTAAATCTTTTTCTTATTATCTGTTATTAGTTACTTCTCAAAAAATATTGCAGTTTTCCTTACTACTTTATTGACGATAATATTTATATATAGGTGTATCATAACGGCTTGTTTGTTACATTTATCGTAAAGAGACAAGGGTGCATTATTAATTTTAACCTGATGTTCAGCCCTCGTAATTTTGTAATATGGAAAAGTCCTGTACACTTTTGTACTCAACCCATTTCCTATATTTTGTGGTTCAGGATATTCCTTTCAGTTTTGTCTTGGGAAAGATTATGTTTAAAGTAAACTTCTTCTAAATATGAATAAATTAAAGAATTTTCTTCAGAAAAAAGTATATGTACATAAGTTTTATAATGAAAACTATCCATTGAGTTATAAAAAAACATATGCATTATTTTTTTGATTTGAGGTTTCCTATGACTTAAATATTATCGTCGAGCGCACCCGCAGGAGCTGGGTTTGAATTCACAACCTCAGTGTTGACTGGCTAGTGATTAAAGTAGTAACTACTTAAACATCTCGGCCACTGAGTGTAAATGAGGTTTTATCGAGTGATACATGCATCACATGCGATCAGAACCAAATAATGTTATTTCGCGTATTCAATAGTTTTATTCATGTCTTGAGCTTAATACCCCAGTCCCACTAGGCCACGATCGCACTACGATCTGTGAAAAAAATGCAAATTTTGATGATCGTAGTACGATCGTGTAGATCGCAGTAAGGTCGTATCACGGTCGTGGTGAGGTCTTCAAGATCGTGATGAGCGTGGCCAACTTTGAACATGTTCAAAACAATCGTGGTGCGGTCGTGGCCAAATCAGATCGTAGTAGAAGCGTAGTGAGAGCGCATTAAGATCGTAGTAAGATCGCAAAGGTCGCTGTACCATCGTAGTGAGAGCGTAGCGAAAGCGTGATTCTATTCGGAGAAACTGCGCTACGATCTCATTGCGACGTTATTACGACCTCACTACGATCATCACGTTCTCTCCGCGACCAAACTACGCTTCCACTACGACTATACCACGCTGTTCACGACCATAGAACGATTCTAGCACGCCCTTGCCGTCCTCATCACGCTCTTCTCACGACCTGACTACGTTCATACTGCGACCATTATTCTCATTGTCATTTTCCCATAAAATATATTAATTCTCTGCAGGTTTTGTTTGTCTGTATGTAATTGGGACTTCTTGTCCATTTTCTCTAACGGCTCAACCATGCTTCTTGTTTTCATATAGATTAGACCGTTGGTTTTCCCGTTTGAATGGTTTTACACTAGTAATTTTTGGGGCCTTTTTTATCTTACTGTTCGGTGTAAGCCAAGGCTCCGTGTTGAAGGCCGATTATTACTTGGATTGAGAGTTGTCTCATTGGCACCGTCATGCCACATCTTCCTATATATATCTATTGACACATCTGTTTCATATCTGCTATCGTTCACTAAAATATCGTCATTTCAGATTTATGGACCAGCAATAGGTTGTAATTTAGGTCGGATTGGTCGGTCCGACATCTCTACTTGATCAAGATTCGTTACTATCAGAGCTCCATCTGCCTCTACATCAACCCTAACACCACGCCCACGTGTTCTAGTAGATTTTGGTGGCTTGATTGGTTTTTTTTTCGAGAAATCTACGTATTAATTAGAAATAGAACTGAAGGAATGATACTGTTCTGATATGGAACCCGATGTTGACGTTATTGCTGAGAGCGTAGTAAGATCGCGGTTTGAACGTAGTGTAATCGTGGTAAGAACGTGCTATAATCGCAGCAGAAGCGTGGTAAGGTCGTGTTGCAATCGGATAACTCGCGGTATGGTCGTTGTGAGAACGTGATGAGCGTAGAAAGATCTTGATAAGCGTAGAAAGGTCGCAGAATAAGCGCGGTGAGAACGTGTTATAATCGTAGCGGGATCGTTGTAGAAGCGTAATGAGGACGTAGTAGCATCGTGAAAGCAACGAAAATTTACATTTTCATGCCGCTCATACCGCGACCTCACCACGATCTGAATTTAAGTTAGATCGCGGTGAGCGTGGTGCGATCGTGGTCTAGTGGGACTGGGGCTTAACAAAACTTTTTCTAGTTTGTAACTGTAATCTAGCAAAGGGATATATTATATATTCCAAACAAGTTACAACACATAATACTATCTTGACCAAATTCAACCCTTTTGAATTTAATTAAAATTATAACGTTTTGTTCTGAAAATATTGTACATAACCTTTCAGTATCAATTTATGTCAGATAATACTGGATTCTTTGCAAAACTGTCTTTAGAACCGAAAACATTTCATGCTGCAATAATATTTTACATGATTTTTATATATTACAGTGGTGAAACAATGTACCTAAAAAATAGGGTTAAGAAAACAAACGGACAGAATTCAAAAATTCAATAAAATTCAAGATTGTACTGCTTGATGATACCTTAATTTGGGAAACCATGATTTATTTATAAGTTGTAACAGTCTTTGAACTAGCTCTCAGATTAAAATCGATACACTGTATCTACTGGTTTTTATTGTTCATGTAAGTCGGTTTGTTTGAGCTATTGAGTTAAGCCATTTTTAATTGCTTTTTAAAGTTTATTTTTATTTTGTTGCTGTAACGCCACTGTCCAATATGAAGGGGGGTTGAGGTCTTACAAACCAGTTTAACCCTACCGCAATCATTATATGCCTATTCGAAATCAAGATCCTGTAATTTAGTGGTTGCTGGTTAATGTCATTCATGTTTGCGGCTGTTTTTTTTTCGTTCATTGTATTGTATAACTTACGTCGCTAGTTTTCTCGTTTCAATTGTTTCAATTTTGCACGTTGTGCTCTGTTATAGCTGACAATAAGGTATATGGTTTTCTCATTGTTGAAGGCCGTGTCATGACCTACATAACTACTATTTTCGTCATTTGAACCTTTATAGATAGTAGTTGTTTTATACCACCTCTACTTTTCTTTATATATACGTCTGTGGTCACATTAATGTTGTTTTCAACACGAATGTTTAGAATGTGATGTTCATATTTGGTTAAATCGAGATACGTATGTTTGAATCGATACAACATGTGTACCTGGGAGTTGGCTTGTTGGGTGGTTCAACCATATTTACAAGGGCATAGACATTGAGCACGTCGTGTTACTTTTTGGAATTTGCGGTCCTCAATGCGCTCCAACTTTGTACTTGTTTGGCTTTAGAACTGTTTTGATCTGAGCGTCACTGATGAGTCTTGTATAGACGAAACGCGCGACTTGCGTATTAAATTTTAAGCTTGGTACCTTTGAGAACTATTAACGTACAACCGTATTTTCAAACTATTTTATTGGATTGGTTTCGTTTACACCTGTCTGTTCTTGTCGAGTGATCTTTCTATATACAATTTGAAATCTTAAATCAAAATATAACAATTATAAAGTCGTTGCTGATCTTGTTAAAAAATAAAGATTGATATTTTACTTCAAGTATATCCGTTACAAGATTTAATTTGTACTCTTTTTATGTACAGTTTGAAGAAAAGTTTAAACGAGTTATATACATGTATTTCTGGTCTTTTCGATCTGTTCACATCCAATGTTTATATCGGAAAAAAGTCCATTTGGATTTGCTTTGAAACTCATTTCCATTGGTCGTCAATGCTCGTCAACTTCGTACTTTATATGACCCTTTAAACATTTTTTTTATTCGAGCGTCACTGATGAGTCTGGCGTAAATATAAAATTTAATCCTGGTATCTATGATGAGTTTATTTCCAAAGTATTACTTCTGCGAGAGATTTTTCTATTTTAAATTTTGCATATCGGAGATTCCGTTAGGATACAAATAATTGAAGATAACAGACTAGTTATGTACACATGACAACGAGGGAGTATAAAAGACAATGAACATAAATAGCACATTATATGTCAGAAATCAAGACCCAAAGTTGAAAAGAATCATTGTACACTTAATAGTTGTCTAGCAATATTCAATAAGTTCAGGGTTTGATTTTATCATATAAAATACATTTTTGAAAGTAACTCTTTTTATATTGTAGGGTATCAGAGAGCATGCCAAGGTCTAGCGATAGGCGCTACTCTCTTAACATTAATCGGAATAATAATAATAATAGTAAAGCTGTGTAAAGGTACAGAACCTGGGTGGAAAAAAGCCTACCCTGTTTCGCGTGTTTTATTTTTTGTTGGAGGTAAATAACTTTATATGTTTTATTTTTTGCAATTATTTTATTGTTATCAATATGCATGAAATATTTGTCACTCGACATTGAGTAACTAATATTTAGTCAATAAATCTCAAAACATACATTATATAGATTCGTATTCATTGATCATTTACCTGAGCAGAAAATTGACGAAGCATGTTTATGTCAAAAGGCATCTCGTGATTTTCTAAAACAAAAACTCATCGGAATATTCAAAGACCGTGTTGATAAATATTCCGTATCAACTTCACATTAATTTCTTTTTTGTCATATATGTTTGTTTTTAAAGTGATTAAGTTTTTAACAATGTTGACTGCTGTACCCCTAGTTTTGATATTTTTACCTATCATGTTTTTATGTTTTGTTCACAAATTTTGTAAATGCAATGGAATTTTATGCGACTGTCACACAAGCGAAAGATTTAGCTTGCTATAAAACCAGGTTTAATCCATCATTTTCTGCATGAAGAAATGCATGTAACAAGCCAGGAAGATGACAGTTGTTTTCCGTTCGTTTAATGTGTTTGAGCTTTTGATTTTGTCATTTAATAAATGACCTTCCGTTCTGACACATTGAATATCCCTAGGAGTTCGGTAATTTTGCCTTAAACTTGTTACAGGAGCAGCAGTCTTCCTCTGGCAGGTTGTTTTTGTCAATTTGTTTCTTTTGGAAGACATAACTTTTCTAATAGTCAACATAAAAAAACATTTCTACAGATAACCGAATTATTTTAAAATGTTGCCAATTGAGCTAGGTTCTGCTTACTTGACCCGGATGTAATTATACGCAGTGTTCTCCAGTCTGATTTGAAAGTCAACATGTATAAGTAAATAAAGGCAACGGTAGTATACCGCTGTTCAAAAGTCATAAATCTATTGAAAGACACTCGCTGTCCCTAAAAAAATACCTTTCCATTAGTAGCTATTACAATTTACAAAATCAAAAGCCTTTTTTGCGTCGATGAAACAAGCAAACGTTGAACGTCTTCATACTTTCGTTTCCATGTATCCTATTCTGTGTTTACATCTTTATTCACATTTCCTTCTGATGTTATTCTAATAATTCCATTGTTATTGAAGAACGTCTGTCATTAGCTTTTCATAATCTGCCAATTTTCTTCTAAAAGTCTCTTATGGTATTCTCTGTCGAAAGATTAACTGGTTCTTGTTGTCGGCGCATTTGATAACTTTATTCTTCTTTGCTTAAAAGTTTATCGTACGTATGTCAGAAATTGGTTTCGCACACGTCTTTTTCGTAACACATCCTTCTATTTCAGTCCTATTTTTTCGTGTTTGCAGGTTTTATCCCAAAGCCCTTCGAGATTCTCATTCCAGTACGGTGTATGGTTTGTATCTTGATTTTCCTTTTGCCTTCCCGTATATTAAATTATCTACGTCTGACTTTAAATTTTGAATGTGAAAATTAATAGAAATGATTTTTCCAAGTTTTTTTCTAATTAGTGAGCTGGTTTAGGAGAATTACACAACATGTCGGGGCACCTGAGATCATCCCTAGTTTTTGGTGGGGTTCGTGTTGCTTATTCTTTAGTTTTCTATGTTGTGTCATCTGCACTATTGTTTGTCTGTTTGTCTTTTTCATTTTAAGCGATGGCGTTGTCATTTTGTTTTTCGATTTATGAGTTTGACTGTCCCTCTGGTATCTTTCGTCCCTCTTTTATTTAATTAATAACGGACGACGAACTCAAAATGACGAGAAAAGCTAACATGCGCTAATTTCGAATGATTCTAAATGAAAAAATCTGAAATAATTATTTATTTCAACTATGTACTCAAAAACACTACTCATTATGGACTTACCCTTAGAAAAGGTAAACTATTGTCAAAAGAAGTTCTTAAACTACCGACTGACAATAACGGTCTTCTATTTACTAGACTAAACTGCTTTGCCTAGTTAACTAAAAAGTAAGCTTTAGTGTTGTGTCAAATTTTAAAATATTAAAACAAATCTCGAGTAAAATGGAAAATAAAAGTTGCATGCAACATTTTAAAACTTTTTCTTCGATATATTAGCAAATATTTCATCAAAATACAAAAAGTATATTTTATAATCTAATGCAAATCGTCAATTCAAATTACTAGGCGAATTAACAGTTAGCGGTCCGTAAGCAGTGTTCATTGTATTTTATAATCCCTGATAGCTTTACCATCGTAGTTTACAACTAATAATTCGTTCGTTTCACAATTGTAAGATAGATCAGTCGGTTGATTAATACCATCGGACGGTATCATGTCAGGACGATATCATGTATGTCATCAGATATTCTATGTATGTTGCTTAATTTAAATCCTGCTATATGCACATTACCACGGTCATCTACCGCAACACCACGGGCACCTCCCAGAGCATGACTGCTGTATATCTCACGTTCTTTACCATCCGATGTAACGACGAAGACTTTATCACTAGAGAAATCTTTACAGTAAATGACGTCACCATCTTTGTTACTACATGTATTATCAGGATCAAATGTTGCCACACCTTTGGTTGTCAGGAAAAGATATTAGTAGATGTGGTATGAGTGCCAATGAGACAACTCTCCACCCAAGTCACAATTTGTAAAAGTAAACCGTTTTAAGTCAAAGTACGGTCTTCAAGATGATCTTGGCTCACACCAAACAGCAAGCTATAAAGGGCACTTAAAATTCATGGATGTTGAGTCCTTTTCGATTTTAACTCCATTGAACGTGTTTGCGAAAATGTCAGTTTCTTAAAATCATAAAAAAAAAACGAGCAATGATTTTTCTAAGAGTCTAGTTACATAATTAGTGATGACATGTAGAAAGAATGAAACATCAATTTGTCATTCAATCTTGAACTCAATTCCTAATCTGATACCTTTTATGGGCATGTAAATGACTTTTTGGAAGTCAAATAAATTACAGATTTTCAGAATTTGAGTAGGTTTTTAAGTAAGATGCAAATATATGCAAACGACCTTATTCTTTAACAGTAAAATGTTATTCCATATTTTTTAGGCTTGATGATATTTGGTGTGACCGGACTGTGGACGGGAAATCATGAAAAATATGTTAGAGAAAACAAGTCATTTGCTTACTGGATCGAAATCGGTGCAGGTTTTCTTCTCATTGTGTCTGCAATCCTGCTTGCAATACGGAAGTATGCTCCATCGGATCCCTATAGGACTCCAACAGCTCAATCACATCCAAGTATGACACCAGCAGCTCAATCACATCCAAGTATGACACCATCAGCTCAATCATATCCTAATACGATGCCAACACCTCAATCATATCCCAATACGATGCCAACACCTCAATTATATCCTAATACGACGCCAGCAGCTCAACCATATCAATATATGCCGCCACCAGTTCAGGCATATCCTTATATGGCGAATCAAGGTTTTGCGAGATATTAAGTTGCTTTAAACTAAACATTTTTCCGTTCTATATTCCCATACTTGATATCTTTAAACTCTGTTTTTGATTTGTACAAAATAATGCGTTATTAAAGAATATCTATTTAAACTGTTTTTCTTTAAAGGTCACTTTTTCTGTTTAAGTTTTTAGGCAGGAAAAAGGGAGATAATGTGATATTAGTCAACAGACGTCACAACCATCAACAACACAATATAGTTATACGGATACATAGTGATTACAACGTCCTTTCGAATTATAATTTTGTTAACGTTCCTTGTATGTAACTAATGCGAAATTGAACATCAGCACAAAGGACGAAAGCGTTAGTTGATTCCTTATAGAAATGATTACCCTTAAAGCTGTTTCGTCCGTTTTATCCTTTACAAAAACAATAATAGATGAAGTTAATTTGAAAACAGCAAATACCAATATAATCATATAAACAAGATCTGCAAATAAGTCAACATGACTTTCAATCGTTATCGGATATGATTTAAAAGTCATTGCCCTTCTTTAACGATTGTTTTGTCGATTTTACTTCCCTTCCTCTAGCTTCAGTTGACAGGATACAATAAATTCAAAAAATAGTTACTAAATTTTGTCATCGGTACAAAGACGTTATTTGTTAATATAAATCAATGTGCAGACATCTTATACGTTCAGGTATTTCGCATCCAATCTTTTATTGTAATTTTCTTGAAAAAAATATGGTCTTTCACCTCAATAGTAATACCAGCCAAACCTTTCAATATACTTATTAAGAATGGATTTAGTTATGATACTGTTGTCAGGGCATCAAAGATGACATTTTTTTTTATTAATATTGATTCACTTGCCAGTATTTTAATGAAATATTGTTTTAAAAAAAAATCTAAACCCCTAACGGGATGTATTGACCTTGGTGGTCATATGATGAAGACATAATCTTTCAATCGGTTAATTGAGGTTGAGCTGGCATGCCAGTAACTGCTAGTTTTACTGTCGTTATCTATGTTCATCGTTGTCATTTTCTTAGGGTGCATTCTTTCTAACACGATTAAGCGCGCACATGTTTTGATCATGTGTTTCTAACATACGTTTGCAAAGTTTACATAAACTTTGACAAACAATGCAATCGCTCAAGATGCGTCTACAGTTTGCCGTTCGTCGTTGTTAGTACAAACGCTACATTTGTTTCTATCTTGAACTTGATTAAACGATATATTTTTTCTACGTTTGTAAAAATTCTGTTTACCAACAACATGTGCATGCATAACTGAAATTTCAAACAGGGTCAGTAAAGACTTATTAAACGTGTATTTGTTTCTACTTCCGTAGCGTTTAGAAAACAACAACAAACGCCACACAACGTTTACAAAATTTTGGTTAGAAAGAAATGCAGCCTTATTTTCTTCTGTTACTTATTTTAATTCGAACTCGGAATACTGTTAAACTAACTTTTACTGTGCATATTGCTATGTGTTGTTTTATCCAACATTGGCTACAGGTATAGGGGGAGGGGTAGATATCACAAAACTTGTTTAACTCTGCTGCTTTTTTTTTGCGGCTGTCCATGGTCACGAATTTCCTTCATTAGTCTTGTATGGTTTTTTTCAAATTTGGCTCATCTATATTTTTCGGCGTTTAGTGGAACGTCGAATTTCAGTTAACTCGTATACAGGATCCTTTAGGAGTCGCATAAATCACGCATCCCGTTGCATTGTTTGCCTTATGCTGCTTTCTTGGTTTTTTTTTTTGGACGGGTTGTGGTCACTTTTACACATCTCACGTTTCTTTTCTCAATTTTACATATTTGGATGTTAAAGCAAACGTCACAATAATAATCTATAAAAGATTCATCAGGGACGCTCGAATAAAAAGAAGTTTCTAAGGACCAAACAAACTGTACGAAGTTGAAGAGTATTTAGGACCCAAAATTCCTAAAAGTTTTGCCAAATACTGTTAAGGTAATATATTACGGGGGTAAATAAGCCTAACTATTTCGAAATAAATCAAAGTTTTGTAAACAGCTAATGATTCATAATTATGATCATATCTATAATACTATCACACAGAAGTGGTGAATACTATGCTGATGATACTCTCGAAGGGAACATCTCCACAAGTAGTGGCATCGATTTAGTGATTGTAAACGGGCTACGATGATAGTACCAATATGTATATTTCAAATGTAAATGAATTTTAAGAGGCATTAAAACCAGAAAAAAAATACAGGTACATAGTGGTTACGTTGTCCCCTCGAATTATAGTTTTGTTAACGTTACTTAATTGTATGCTACTAATGCATACATGTTCCCTTAATTGAGCTTATTAACTTTCAGTTAGATATAATCTTCGATGTACTATCCATTTTCAATCCCTCCATTTAATCAGGGGGGTAACTTGGTTTAAAATAGATACAAATTCAATATGTTGTGTATTGTTTCATATACACATACTACATAACAAGATCAAGAACATTGAATTTCATGATTTTGGAAAAATGCAACACACATACTTTCGATACACTCTTTTTAGGCAGTATTATATATTTAATAGTCAACAAGAAACCACTTCACAGTCATGTGTTATGAATAAACGGTGACTGTTTAGACTCCATTTAACTTCTGAAAGTTACTTTATTTATTTTTTGCCATGTGGTAAGCCATTAAGCTTTGAGGTTTGAGACCTTGGGCCATATTTTGAAAAAAATAATGCCATAGTCGTGTTTTGAATTTTTACTTTAAATTAAGGATCATTGCTGCTCCAACTCAAAATAAATAGAATCCTTCTTTTTCAGGTTTTTTTACATTCAGTATAGATAGATGTTCAAAATAATGTTAAAAAAAATATGGGTTCATGCGCTCTTTTTTTCGGTATACTCATTTTAAATATACCCATGTATGGCATAGTTGTGAAAAGCTAGAGAAACAGGTTTCTTATAAAAAAAAAATACAGTGCACAAATATTTGTATTGGTGGCAAAACAAGTAGAATACATATCAGTGTTACATTTTTCAATATTTTTTTTCTAATATGAGGCAGGCATAACCTGTGAATGGGGACGAAGTCTGTATGTATTATTTTCTTAATTCAATCATGTTGATAAAAGAAACCGAAATACCGTACGTAACGTTCCCGATTTTGGTTCTGTTGTTAGGGAATTAGCTGTGACGTTCATTAAGTTATGACGTCATATTCGATGTAAACAAAAGAAACGCTTTCATCAGGTAACGTAACGTTTTTTTTTCATATCAAACAATTATTAAAATTGAATTTGTATTGAGATCCAATCTTATGTTTTACTAGACTGATAAATATAAAAAAATAATCAAAGTCTCATGCAAACAAGACAAGATTTCTGCGCAAATGCGGGAAAACCGGAACAGGAACTAGATCTGAAAAAAAAAGTTAACGATTTTGAGTTCATTAGTACAATGAAAAATTCGGGAAATTTTCCCAGATTTTTTTTTTTTTTTTTTTTTCATTGATTTTTCTACCGTAATTGGGGACTTCGTCCCCATATAAAACCAATCAACAAATTGTGTTATTTTAGCAGTTTAGTTAAAATTTGAAAAAGTACGGGAAAACTCATGATTTCTTGTTATTTTCTTAAAATAAACATCTTTGTTATAAATACATCCCCACAATATTTTCAGAATATCATCCTCATACATTTGTCCTTAATTTCCAATAAAAAAAAATATCATCATGCGCTTTATTTTTAGCTAGTCGCTGAAAACAAACAAAAGTACGGGAAAATGCCTGATTTTGCTCTATTTTCTTAGAATAAACATTTATTTTATAAATACTGGTAAGTCAATGATTCAATCATATTTGATTTGTGACATATACACGTACATGTATGTCAGAATAACATAATATACTTTTGATATAGATAGTGACCATTATTTCTGTACTCAATGGCTTGAGAATACACTTTTGATACACGTACAGTTAAAAACAACATGTGGTATTTTTTTTTATTTTCACTTTGTGCAAGCTTTATAGGCAAAACTATACATTAATTATAGGGATGTCAAGGAGTATTAGATGTCAAGGAGTACTAGAGTATCGCTCGATGGAACCAAGTACCAAAATAATCAGCAGGACTTTTAATTACCAAACAAAGTTGTAAAATCGCCTCGTCCCCTTAAAAGTTCACAAGATAATATTTTAAAATAAAAACATATTCGTTGCACCGTCTGTCGACCCTCAGAAAATGATTAAAGGCATCATCACCCCTTCGTGGACTATTAAATGTGTTTTTAAGGTTCCAAAATACTGTTGTTTGAGTAATATTTTTTAATAGATATTAGTTATTCTCGACTCCTAGGAGTCGAGATTAAGAATTGAACGATGGACACTACGGGCGTGAATTTTTCTTGCTACCTGATTGGAAGATATCACGAGACGTGAATAATTAAAATTTATTGATTGGTTAGGACAATCCAAACCAAGTTAATGTCCTTCAATCCCGTAGAGTATCGGATTTGTCGTCTCTATTTTAGCAATTAGATTTTACACAGGTAACTTTTATCTATAAAAAGACGAATCTGCTGGAGTAAACAACAACGTTAAACGATACTACAAGTTCATAACGTGTGACCTCACGTGTGTGGTAAAATTTGTTGATTGATGCACGTGGCTATTCTAGTAAATGAATTAATCTACAAAGCGAGAGCTCTTTCCATTTTCATCAGCTGAGAGTCGAATTTAGCACTTTTTGAAAGGCTATCGCTTGTTTACTTGGTCTTGAATTACCTTGACAATTCCTTTTTCACTTTTCTTCTTTGGTAATGATTAGAGAATTGACCGATGTAATTAAAACAACCGATCTTTTGACTGCGTTCTGTCATTCATTACAGGGCATGCGTACTGGATAGATGGGTATATGATGAAAACTAGGCATCTTGTAAAGTCATAAAAATTCCATCACTAACTGGTTAATTTATCATACGACAAATGAAGAAAATGGCGTATGCCCATGGAATGGGACGACATAGTCCAAATGAGGTGTACCATATTATGGAGCTTGATTTCAAGGCTTTATCTAATTTCTTAGGTAAAGTGTTAATCATAGAGTAATATTTTTTATTGCATCGCTCACGTGATTAGGAAACTAAGCTTTCAGCTCCCTCAGACAACATTGATCTTACAATGTAAAAGAATTTGGCTATTATATATTCAGGATCATTTTGTTTACATAGCTATTCAACTGTTTCGATTCTTATACATCATGAGAAGCGCTTCGGACGCATGACATTTGTAATTTTAGGTGTTGTTTTTATTTTTATGCCACTATTACCGTTCTAGAGTTTTGCCCCTTTACAAATGGAAAAATTGCTGCATTTTTATTTTTTTCTCTCAAACTTTAGTTTGGCTCAACAAAATGTTATGAAACTGATACACAATGCTTATTACTACAAAAACAGACCCAGTATGCTGGTGGTGTCAATTTATCTCTCTAGAGCTATGCCTCTTTATAACGTTATATGCAAGAAGGGGCATCATGTGTCCCATGGAAACGTGCCAATTTTTTTCTGACATGCTTTATATACTATCAATAATCGAAATAATATGAAAATGAATCCATGGAAATTTCCCTTGTAGAAAAACCTACCGAAGTCCTTTATAATAGTTGAATTGGTTCAAACAGCGTTTTTACGCTAGGATGTCAAAAGATCTCTAGGTGGTTTGGGGGGAGGAGGGTGGTAGTCAATAAAATTTATTATAGTGGTTCAGAGAACAAGTTCAAATATTTGCCATTTGCAACGGTGAAATTCGTATTCAAAAGCGACTCGTGTTTTTCTCCGACTTCCTCGATTATGCACGTGAATACGTATGCTGAAAGAAATGTAACGGAACATACTTACTGAAGAATAGCCATACTTTGACTCTCTAAGATTGCTAGTAAATTTAATTAATTACTTAACTTGAGCTATACATCAAATTCATTTTGATATGCCATATCATGGTGATTGTGATGAAAAGACCTGTGTAAAAGTCACTTTGTGGAGCACCTGGGATCACCCCTGGTATGCATTGACCAGTCTTCAGTTTTCCATGTTGTATTTTGTGTACGGTGTTGCCTTTTTTTTTCGTTTTTTGTGTGTTTGTCATGGCATTTTCGGTATATTTTCAACTTATGAGTTTGGATATCCCTTTGACATTTTTCATCTCCTTTTTAACTTACATAGCAGAATAGAAATAGGAGCTTGTACTTTTATTTTACCTTTACTTGCTCTTCTGTTTTAGGTAATAAAAATTTCCTGCTACTGGGCCTAAAATAAAATTTCATTTGTTTGGCATTGCCGTCCGACCCACTGAAAAACTTGCCGCCCGAATAATTTTATTGGTGTTTCAAAATTTGTATTTTTTTGTATTAAAAAAAACGGAAAACCGCCGGAATTTTGATCATATCCGCGGAATTTGTTTCCGGGCTTTACTTATTTCAAATCATGATCTTTAAAGTGCTTGTACACTGTATTCAGAGCAACCGTTTGAATGACATAGATTCGATAAAAAAGTCTGCCAAAAATGTCAAAAAGACAGGCAGTGGATAGCATCCACTTATAAATGCTCTAGTCAAGGGAGAGGAACATTTTATTAAAAATAAGATGTTCACCTATTCTTTAGATGGAACATGGGTTGATGTTCTGAAAGGCCTTGTAGAGAACTCAAATGTCGTCTTTGGTAAAGCAGACAGTGACACTGTAATTTGTTGGTGTCTGCTTTGCATCCTCACATCATGAGATAGAAGCTTTTCACCCAGACATGACAACAAACATCTGTGGCTTTAACCTCTGAAAGATCTCTTAAATATGTGAAATCTATCATTGACAAATTTTCCTTGAACCAGATAACAAAGCATGTTGCCATGTAAATTCCAAAACAATGTATTCTTTGACCTATAATTGTTTACTTTTACAAGTTGTGACTTGGATGGAGAGTTGTCTCGTTGACACTCATACCACATCTTCTTATATCTATTCAAGATGATGATGCATTGGCTTGATGGCTGAAAGGTGTACCTGCATGAAAGCACCAAAGCTAAAAGACCAATATGGTCCCAGATTTACAGGTTTATAGTAGTTTTGTACCAGTAGAGGTTAGCCTGGTACAAAACATACATATTTCAAAGACTAGCCTCTTTTGTGTGTCAAGAATTTATGAACCCAACCCCTCTCTTTCTTCTTAACATGAATAAGATAATTCTTAAAACTGAAAAAATATCTGACGGCAACATATTTATAAATATATCTACTGGTAGTATTCCATTGTTTTAAGCAAAGCAAGGGCTCATGAATTTAACTGTATTTATGTCATGCATGTACAGAACCCTGTCAATCAAACAATCATAACAACCTTAAAATTTATTTTAAATTATCTGTAAAAATTGTCTGTCCTACAGCATATTTATATTTTGAAATTATCATACTTTTACTACGGTTATTACAAATGCAGTATAAACACCCTGCCAGGGTGAGGCATTCATGACTGTTCTTGTGCCAACCTTCTAAATTTGTAATATTTTGCTATTCTCAAAGCTGATCAGGGGCTGTAGTGGCTTTGACCATTTGGTAGTTCCGCAAAATTTGCATGTATCAATGCTAGTCTTATCACCTCTAGGGATAAGTACATGTATGCATTCACAAAATTAAGGTTAGATTGTCATGACATTTATAATAAGGTTCCTCTGTGCACTACGCTTTCGTCCACCAATAAAACTGACTGTAATGAACTTGCCCATATGGTGTAGAAAGTTACTTTTAATCCCATCAAACAAGCAAACAATCAAAGCTTTAAATCATCTATTTGTACAAGGAACTGTAGTGGTTGAACTGATTAAAATATGATAAGTTTACCAAACTGAAGGCAATTTCAAGATGTGACATTAAGCCTCTATTCAATGGACAGTCCCACAATTAAGATTCAATTTTCATGTCTAACATGTTACATGGTTAATGTCAGTTCCCTACCACAGATATGATTCTGCTGGGTACTTTGGTTTACTCCTCCAAAAAAACTGAATGTTTGACATGAAATTATCCATGTGTTGTAGAATGTGAGATTAACCCCTATCAAAGAAACCATAAGTTTGTACACACAACAATGCTGCACTGCTTTTGGCTGTGATCTAGAGTCATCATGGTTGTGATATATAAAGTTTTTAATGATGTAAAAAAAAATAAAAAAAAACCTACCTACCTACCCACCTGCTGATGGTGTGAGTCGGCAATGCCAAACAAACAATTTTTTAAGGGTGGCCTAGGAGACATCCATGCCAAGCAGACTGCAGTGTATTTGGTCTTATTAGCAATGCTTACTGGCAATCGTTCGGAACTCCAGTAGAATCGACAATCAAAAGTAAGTACCATTTTTCCAAATGTCATGATTATTTTTGTATGTGTGGCTTCCCAATGAAAATTTTAAATTGAATAAAACCTAAAATTATAAGTCTAAGATTTCATTGATGAACTGGTAAGCTCTTTTATTCTTATTTGAATGTACGACGTTTATACGAACACGTTGATTTTTTTTGTTTTTGTTCTTTTTTTTATCTATAATTTATGAATACGACGGCATGGACACTTCTGTTCTTATATTTGATCTCCCTGTTGAGTGTAAATTCAATGGTAACACTTTAAAATGGATTCTAGTTAGTTCAGATAATGTTTCTTATAACAGAAAATAATGTCATGAATACTGATTGGCTTTTTTTTTTCTTTTTCAAACTACCTAGTATAACAACTTAAACTTAAATCATTAAGCCCTTTAGATTTTCTATAGATGATTTTTAAAACTATGCATACTGGCTTAAATTGACACTGTCAACAAACTTCCACTGACTAAAATTTTCATTCATTTTTTTTCTTTTTCTACTTTGTAACAAATATAAATGAACAATATGAAAAATGAGAAAACATTGAAATCCGTTTACTAACTCTTTATCAAAATATTCATTTTCCTCAAATACACAAATATTGCTGACACATAAAAGGATGTCTTCAATAAAGTACATTAGTAATCATATGAAAACTAATTAAAAAGAAACAATTTAGAAATCTTATTTTTATTTTCAGAGTATAAAAACTTATGTGACTATTGTGAACGGATGAAGGAGACATTCTGGCCTGACTGGGACGAATGTATTACTCCTGGAAAAACAAAAGAAGCAACGAGATGATTATTGTTTTTGTAATGAGAATTTTTTTGTACATACATGTATATTAATAAAACATTGGCATAAATAAAATTCTTGCTTCCATATTACTTTGATGTTAATTAAATTGGTGCAGATGTTCTTGAAGTGAATGGATTAGATTAAGATAATTCTTAAAAAAGAAGATTGAAAAGATACATTATAGCTAATCTTTGAAGTAGAAAAAAAATATTGAATTTTTCGTTCTTTTAAAGTTATTTCATTTTTATCTAAAAATGAATAGAATCATATAATATCTTGATAGGTCAGAAAATCCGTATTCGTTGTGATGTCACTATGACACAAGAAAAATTCCGAATTGGACTTATTTACTTATAAAATCCTGCATCGGGTTCATATTGATAAATATATATATCGTTAAGGAATCGGACGTATCTGTTTGTTTTGACCGAAATATTTTTTAAGACTCCTCGAAAAGGCTTTTGTGTCAGATTTCGAGTGGGATCTTAGCGCAGCTGGACATTTTTCTTGATACTTTTTACATTAAAATGTTCAGTATTTTCTTATAATTTTTAGCAGAAGTGCATAAAAGTTGTTTGATCTCTGTAGATCTATTATGCGTATATGTATTTTAACCCGATGAAAAGCATTTAGTTTTTCTTTGCACTCTTTATTTAACCGAGGGTTTGCATTTAAGTAGGTTGGCCTACTAGTAGACCTCATATTTTTTTATCACTAAAACGTCATCTTCGCTAGCCAAGGGTTACGATCCACTCCCCTCCTCTCCAGTCACATTTGTGATCAGACAGTACTTAGTGGAGATGAGGGGTGTGGGTCGTAACCCTTGGCTAGCGAAGATGGGGTTATACACCTGACCATTGCTGTATAGTTTGTCAAGAACAAGTCTCGCTTGTTTGCCTAAACTTTTTATTCATTTTTCAAGATCGGGTATAGTTTGCGTCGCCTTATTTTATTTATTTTTTTTTATCTCAGAAGGGAATTACTCGTTGATACCGAAGTTTGTAGGTTTAAGTCGATATGCTTGTTTTAGAACATGTTCTATAATTCATTTCTATAGATGAATCTGGAAACATTCAGGCGTGCTCCATTTTCATTCCATTTGTTTGCCGAATCTGTGTACATTTCCACTTTGCTCCAGATGGTTCTCAGATGGATGATCAGTTAGAACGTTGAATACCAAGTTATTTTTCATGATACAGTATTTCAAGTCTAGAATGGTTTCCTGCAGTTCCTTGGTAACTGATTTTACCCGTATTGTGATTTCCACAATCTTTCCAAAATTAATTATGTGAGTCACATTTTTCTATAACTTTTTCAACACCGTAACCCATGCTTTAAAGCTGTTTTTTATTTCTTTATTAAAAATGCCACTTTACTGTAACTAAAGTGCGGCCCATATGGGTACTGCGGTTTTATTCATACCCTAGTTCATACCCAAAGGTGTTGAAAATATAGAATTTGACAGTTTATGCAACGGACATTTTATAGTGAGATCGTAGAATCAAAAATACTACAAGTGTCTTCTATTTAAGTATTTACTTCATTGTAACCTAAAAGCTAGATGAGTGATTTGTTATTCTCAACTTAGGCAGCCATTATTTGATTTCCTAGGGGGGGGGGGGGGGGGGGGGGGGTTATGGGTTGTTTTTTTTTGGACAAACTTTTTTTTTTTCGCCTGCGGCAAAAAATAATCTAAAATATATTTTTTCAATTTTAGCATTACATATAGTGGAAGCTGAGGGTGAAACAAACATTTTTTTTTCTCAGGATCAAAAACAAATTATTTTTTTCTCCAAAAACTGGAAACAAACTTTTTTTTCCAAAAAAAACCATAGCTCCCCCCCCCCCCCCCCCCCCACCCCCCCAGAAAATCAAATGGTTGCTGCCTTATTGCACCCTGTTCTTTGTAGTATGAAGTAAGGGATAACTGTGGTTTTACGGTCTACGAACCATCCGAACGCAAAACCAGTATCTTTACGTCCTATAAGATAGGTTGAAGATGTATGAATTCATAATCTAAATATAACTTGTTTACCTAGACATTTAAAAAACACACTTGTATGTACTCTATCTGCGTGTGTACACATATGCTAGACATGGAGAACGATAATGCACTTTTTTGGTCAAAAGCAACTGGAACCTTTCTAATTTCGTCGGCAGTGCTTTATTTAGTTTGGAAAAAAATAGTAAGCAAACCTCCTAAGTAAGTAACATTCTTTATCACATAATTTCATCAGATCTATAATTTAATCGTTTTTGGCGCGTTATTTTCTGAACATCAACTGATCAAGATAGATAATAAAAAAGAGAGTTTATATATACATGGGGAGACTTCTGAGCTGAAACAAATATTTTATGAGGTTTGAACGTTTACGTACTATAATGATAATAAAATATAATATTATTTGTACATGTTGTACTGTATTTAACAATTTTACTATATTCATATGATCATGTAAACAACCTTCAGCACCATCGAAATGTATTAATATTCATGTAAATCAAAAAGAATCAATTAAATTTGTTTAATATATGTTTAACCTTATTAAATGATCTTTCATGATCTTTGATTTGTACGGTTTTATCTATTGAAATATGAACCTATGAAGGGTCTGCATACTTTAATGTGATGATTGAAGTTATAAATTTGTATTTCAAAACCATTTATTTTTATTTTTATTTGAACGTAAGCATATGTTGACAGTTTTAGTTTACCTGGGTTGCGTTCAATATCGTAGATTGTTTTTACTACTGAACGTGTAGCTAACCCAGCTACTTAATAGACCTAGAAAGCAGCTAATCTAGCTACAAGTTCACTAGTCAAAAATCTACGTAGCCCTTTGAATCTGCTACAATATTGAAGGCAACCAATATCTTACATAAAAAAGATAGTCATACAAAAAAAGAACATCACGCCTTAACAACATGCTGACTTTTTTAGGAAGAATTATCCACCCGATACAGTAATACTTCATCAGATTGGAAGAGGTCAATATGCACCCAGTTTGACACCGTATGCTATTAAATTAGAAACCTACCTGCGTATGGCAAACATTCCTTATGAAGTAGGTACAATTATATATATGTTAAATCTGTGGTATAATAAGCTCTACGGTACCTACTTAACTTTCTGATTAAAGATTTTAATTTCGCCTCCTTTTTTTTTTATTTATTTGAAACGTGTTTGTTCATTGTAATATTGGTCTTAAAAGGTGGCTCGGGTGTCTTCCCCCATCTTGGATTTTGAAGTAGCAGATAACAAAATAAAAATTTTATTTTGGTTTAAATCTTTGATTAAATGTGCACATTTTTAGAATAGTATGTATTTCATGTGTAAGGTCACTGTTCGCATTAAGGATGTTTGCTTGTCATGTTTTGGAATTTCTGTCAGATTTTCGGAATCCTTTGGTTTTATCCATTTGAATGCCTTTAAATATCTTGCCCAATAACCCCCATTTTTCTTTTGATACATAATTTACATATATATAATTATAAGCCATAGATCTGTAAAAGTCTTATAAAATCTTTAAAAAAAGTTTGTTATTTTTTAATAGTTTTTGAGAACTTAAACTTGTCAATGAGAAAGCTATAAAAATTCAAGAGAGAACATTTTCCCGCCAACATTTCAACGGCAAATATCTAGAAAACAAGCACACGGACCAATATGTTTTTACCGCTCTTCTGGTTCCTTTATAAATCCCCTATACCTAGCTTGTTATTTTGAAACTGAGTAGCAATCTTCCTTAGTATAGAAAATATATATTTTATCATTTAATTTTAAGGTTGTATTTTATAAAAAAAAAAATGTTTTATTAATATTTTTTTCCTGAACTTTGTCACATAGGGGGAGATAACTAAGAGCTTAAGGGAGATATCTCGGATAAAGTAATTTCTATAATAGAATGTGAATTTTCCTATTTTAATAATTATCAAGAAAACAAATCCGGTAACCCCGTTTTTTTCTTTTCTCATCTGAATGCAGGTAATAAGAGCTATCTTTTCACATTTTATCTTTAAATTCTATAGTGTAGTGTTCTTTTCATCACAAAAAATTGGATTTTCCATAAATAATGTATTATTATACTAAATCTGACATTTTCGTACAACCTGTAGCATGACTGAAAAAGGGTTGGTGACCCATACTTTTAAATAATATTTTGGAAAATAACAAAATAAAAACTACATTTTGACAAATTATTAAAAAAGTCTTAATTTAGACATCCCCTCACCTCACCCATCCACCCACCCACCTTAGTGCGGGCTATTTTAACCAGACATCCGTGATTGCTTTATTTCCATAAAAAAAAATGTAATAAGATATGGATTTCTTTTCGATCGTTTATTTAGCGCTCTCGCATATTTTATTTAGAGTTTATTTCAAAATTGTGTAAATCTTCTAAATGTGCGATAATCTCAATTAAACATATTTAATACGATATTGGATTATAAATGCTAGCATATGATTCTGCTACTTTTGACATGTACATGGTATAGAAAATATATATTATTGTGTAAAAATAAATGAATACCCTTTATTGAATTGATCAAAAGCTCACCATTAAAGAAAAAACAACATAGTTTTTTACGGATAATTCTCAAAATCAAACTATTAGAAAAGAGAGGATATACTAGACGAAATGTTATTTTTTGTTTGTTGACAAGATGTTATCTCTTTTTTAAAGCTCATCACTGTCAGTACATTGAGTATATTTGTGCATTCTGTAGTCGAAAAATAACCCTGTGCACTTGGAGCAAAGTCAATTTCAAAAACATTAGTCTGTATTAGATTGATTACAAAAGACTGTTTACAAGAAAAACTGATATTTTTATATGTATACCTCAGATCCATCCATTGGAACCCCAGTGGAGGTTATAAACGACTTAAAACACGTATTATTTTCATTATTACTCAAAACATTAGCATAACAATGTTTTGTTCGAGACTCGGAAATTATGCTAATGTGATATCGAGACAACACCGCTTGTACTGTGTCCAGCGCTCATGACCACTCGGCCATAGTGAATATTATAATATTATATTATATTATACTTTTTTTTTACTACTAGTCTTTTGTAGACGAAACGCGCGTCTGGTATACAGAATTAATAGTCTGATATGTTTGAAGTAAAATTAAGAATGGGAATAGGAATGTGTCAAAGAGACAACAACCTGACCAAAGAGCAAACAACCGCTGAGGGCCAACAATGGGTCTTCAATACAGCGAAAAACTCCCGCATCCATAGGCGTACTTCAGTAGTTTTATAACCACTGCAGCTGGAAGTTTACACCCTGGGATACTACCAGTCTAGAAGTTGACATCGGTAATAATCAGTATGGTAAAAATTAAAATCATGAAAATACTGAACCCCGAGGAAAATTTAAAACGAAAAGTCCCTTATCAAATGGCAAAATCAAAAGGCCAAACACTCAGAAAGAATGCATAACAACTGTCATATTCATGACTTGGTACAGGCATTTTATTAAGTAGAAAATGGTTGATTGAACCTGGTTTTATAGCTAGTTAAACCACTCCCTTGTATGACAGTCCCATCAAATACATTGCATTAATTATAGATTAACTAATAAAATTGAGAATGGAAATGGGAAGATATCTAAAAGACAACAATCCGACCAAACAGCAAATAACAGCCGAAGGCCAGAAATGGGTCATCATCACAGCGCCAATATCCCGTACCCGGAGGTACAAAATATATAAATGAACTTAAATTAAAAAAACATACAATACTAGCAAAGGCCAGATGCTCCTGACTTGGTACAGGCTTCAATCGTTCTAAATTTTAAGATTGTTTTACCCAATAATATATTACTGTTACCATATTTGACAGAACTTTTCAAAATTTTGGGTTCTCATTGCTCTTTGATTTCGTTCTTTATTTGGCCTTTTATCTTTTTTTTATTCGAGTCAGTATTTGGTCTTTTGTAGACGAAATGCGCACCTGGCTTTCAAAAATACTAGAACACACCCGCGAAATCGCGGGCATTCAGAGCGTAGTTTAAAGTATGTTAAGTGTTGTTGAAAGAATTTTGTAAAATACTGAATGACTGGAGAATTTCAGCAAAAGTATCATAAGTCATAGGATATTGGAGACAGGAAAATGATTTTTTTTATCCCTCCACCTTTATTTCCAAAGTTCCTAATTTTTGGTTTTCTATCAATTTCAATATGAACATACATTTAGTATGTTATGAACATTTAAGTAAGGAACCTGTAATTCAGTGGTTGTCGTTTGTTTATGTGTTACATATTTGTGTATCGTTCATTTTTTGTACATAAATAAGGCCGCTGGTTTTCTCGTTTGCATTGTTTTACATTGTCATTTCGGGGCCTTTTGAAGCTGAGAATGCGGTATGGGCTTTGCATTTTGTTGAAGGCCGTACGGTGACCTATAGTTGTTAATTTCTGTGTCATTTTGGTCTCTTGTGGAGAGTTGTCGCAACATGGCAATCATACCACATCTTCTTTTTTTTTGTAATCAATGAATTTTGTAAAAGATTTAATGACTGGAGAATTTTAGAAAAGGTATCAAAAGTTCACATGAATAATTTTAGCGCTTATCTGTATATTATGAACATTCATTACTATATAAATAAAGTGTATTTACTTTCAATTCTAAGTTTACTAATCGATCCACGGTGGTCATTGATATAGTATACAGACCCTCTATATTTAATAAACTTCGTGGATAGTTAACTTGTAAATTATAGCAGATAAAATTCTGAAAATACACTTTATTCGTAGTATATATGTATGTTCAAAGTATATAGAAAAACGCAAACCGGAAGTCTAATCTGACTTAAAATTTCGTCCAATGACGGGACAATATCCGGATGCCTTTTATCTCGTTTTTCTCCCAAAATAACTCAATCTGAATAATCATATAAATGGATGACAAATGCGACTATGCACTGTACCTATAGGACACAGAGGCGTGTTGTTTAATTTATTGTGGAAAGAAGAGAAGCGACACCCAAAATAGTATAGATATGCTGGGTATCTTTTATGATTTTTATAATCTCATTTCCTCTGGATATTTATTTTTAGAATGTACACAGTTTCTATACTCCCAGCAAGAAAGGAAAAGTCCCATGGATTGAATATAATGGAGAGGAGATTGCAGATTCTGAATTTTGTATAGAATATTTAAATGATAAATTAAGAATCGACCTAGATAAAGACTTCACAGCAAAGGAAAGAGGAATAGCAAGAGCTTTCCAGAAAATGTTAGAAGAAAACACATACTGGTATGTCAATTCTTTTAAATTCAGGCTCTTAACAGCTTCTAGTTATTTGTTTCAAGTACTTTCCGAACAAAATGACTTCATATTTAGTTATACTTAGCATAACAGTGACAAAAGAGGGACGAAAGATACCAAAGGGACAGTCAAACTCATAAATCCAAAACAAACTGACAACGCCATGGCTAAAAATGAAAAAGACAAACAGAAAAACAATAGTACACACGACACAACATAGAAAACTAAAGAATAAACAACACGAACCCCACCAAAAACTAGGGGTGATCTCAGGTGCTCCGGAAGGGTAAGCAGATCCTGCTCCACATGTGGCACCCGTCGTGTTGCTTATGTGATTACAAATCCGGTAAATAGTCTAATTCGGTAGGTCATATTCATGAAAGGGAAGGGGGTTGTAGTTACGACGTAAGGAACATATCCGATATCATTTGTGAAACGGTTATTCCATAACGGTCAACCAACTCGTGATGGCGTCCGTAAAATTTACGAAGGGATGATTTCAACTTCACCATTTGGAACTCTTGGTTTAATAGCTTCCTTGTGAGCAGCAAACCTCTATCAAGAAAATCATGATAGGAAATGCAAGCACGGGAATATCGTATCAATTGGGAGATATGTACCCCGTATGCAGGTGCTTCTTGACAACTTGTAACCTGTAAGGGATTTGCGAAATTCAATGCGTCTGACAACTACTTTATGTTCCGTATGCCTAACAAATTAAAACGAACAAGTTAAAGAAATGAATGCGTCTTAGGCGCTTTTTTTGGATTCACCAGGAATACATTAAGCCAAATACTTGAAAGACGTGGATGTATAAGTACCGAAACATTTGAAGAGTTATGAGACAAAAAACGCCTAAAAATAACCAAATCCATCTAACTTCGAGGTCAACTTTGTCTGAGGGAGTTGGAATCTTAGTTTCTTTTTAATTTCAAAATTTATAAACGGAAAGGTTGTAATAAATCATGTCAGTACCGAAGTAACGACTACTGAGCTGATCTTCTCCTCATGGACTGATCATCCACAAGCTGAGGTCAATTGCAGTGAATCTAAAGAACGTCATATCACATTAACGGGTTTTTTATGTCCCATTTATGGGCATTATGTTTTATGGTCTGTGCGTCCGTCTGTTGTCCGTTCGTTATTCCGTTTGTTCGTCTGTTCGTTATTTCGTCCTTCTGTCCCGCTTCAGGTTAAAGTTTTTGGTCGAGGTAGTTTTTTATGAAGTTGTAGTCCAATCAACTTGAAACTTAGTACACACTAGAACACACCCGTGATATCGCGGGTCCGTGACTGAATTAAAGTATATAACTATGCGTAAGCCTTATTTTAGTATTGGTATTGTCATCTGATAAAGTCATGCCGATTATAAGATGCACAGTTTTCTCTGCTTTTAAACACTTTTTGTTTGCACCCGTCGACCTGGAAATTTTTGGTAATATTAATTATTTGGAAAACAAAAGGGCCTGGAATGGAGTATTTTTTTTATCAACAGCATTGTCCCATATTAGTTATAAATAACCGCTGGTTTACGTCATGCCGGCTAAAAAATTGAAAACTGTACCTATACGCCTTATTTTAAGTCCATATTTTTAGTATTCGTATTGACATCTTAGAAAGTCATACTGATTAAAATACTACAATAGGAAACAATGTGAGAATGATTGAATTTAGTAGTGTCAACTCTGTATTATAGCAAAATCCTAAATACACCCGGTTTGGTGGTGCGCCTGTCAGATGCGGAACGTAAAGATAAGGTAACAGGTAACAGGTGAATATACTATTGGTATCGGTATCGGACTCGACCCGGAACTTCTTAATTATTGGCAATATTAATTACGTGGAAAACACATGGGCCTGGAGTGGTGTAATTTTTAATCAACACCATTGTACTATATTAGTTATGTATAAACTTGAATTCTTTCATTCATCGTTTTTACGTGATGACGGCTGACAAATTGGACCTCGTAATTTTAGTATTATAGATGTTCCCTATGATATGATCTTTCTAATTTTGATCCAAATTAGAGATTTTCTCCCATTTTCACGGTCCACTAAACATAGAAAATGATAGTGCGGATGGGGCATCCGTGTACTGGGGACACATTCTTGTTTCAATATTTGTCAATATACAGAAAAAAAAGTTGCTTTCTCATGGACAGCAAACTTGCTAATAAAAACTATCCTCACACCCAATCAATATGTTTTTTTTTTATTCTTTTAATTTAAAAAAGGAGATGTGGTATGATTGCCAATGAGACAACTCTCCACAAGAGACCAAATGACACTTAAATTAACAACTATAGGTCACCGTACGGCCTTCAACAATTAGCAAAGTTCGTACCGCATAGTCAGCTATAAAAGGTCCCGGAATGGCAAATGTCAAACAATTCAAACGAATAAACTAACGGCCTAAATGTACAAAAAATGACGAAAAACAAATATAATACATCAACAAACGACAACCATTGAATATGTCGAATTATATAAATAAATTTTATGTAAAAGTTTTACTGTAGTAGGTTTTAATTTTGGCTTTAATATTGGTTCACTTATAGGGTCTTTGCATAGGAAATTTACACATTTATTCTAAAACCAGTTGTTGGCATGATACGGGTTAAGTTCTTTTCATATATTTTATGATGATATCATACTAAAACCCTAACGAGAGGGATTGTACTTGATATTCATATGATGAAGACATAATCTTTCAATGAGTTTAATTAAGGTCTGGAGCTGGCATGTCAGTAACTGCTGGTAGTCCTTTGTGAATTAATGTATCATTGTCATTTTGTTTAGTTTCATTTTTTGTTACCTTATTCAGACATCGGACTCGGACCTTTTTGAGAAGCGAGTTTTACTGTGCGTATTGTTGTGGGTTTGTTTTTTCTACATTGGCTGGAGGTATAGGGGGAGAGTTGAGATCTTAAAAAAAATATGTTTAACCCCGCTGCATTGTTGCGCCTGTCCCAAGTCAGGAGCCTCTAGCCTTGTTAGTCTTGTACGTTTTTAAATTTAATTTTCTTGTGTATATTTTGGAGTATGACGTTCATTCTCAATGAACTAGTATAATACATGTTTGTTTAGGGTTCAGCTGAAGTACGCCACCGGGTGCGGGAGTTTCTCGCTGTATTGAAGACCCATTGGTGGCCTTCGGCTGTTGTCTGTTTTTTTTTTTGGTCGGGTTGTTGTCTCTTTGACACATCTCCCATTTCCATTCTCAATCTTATTCAATTTATGAAAGCTTCATATTTTAAATACTTATTTTTATGTCAAGCATAAATGTAAAATTACAATTTACCTTGACACTACGTGTATCTCTTTGGACTTTTTATGGTTCTGAGTGGAAAACTAACAGTGATTTGACTATTAATTATTGCATTTATAACAGGGCCCTTGCAATGGATAGATGGGTATTTGATAAGGACTGGACAGCTTGTAAAGCTATGAGAACTCCAACATTGATTGCTTATTTTATCAGACGGTCAGTTAGGAAAGATACGTATGCCGTTGGTATTGGACGACATAGTTCAGACGAGGTGTACCACATTATGGATCTTGATTTAAAAGCTTTATCAGACTTCATAGGTAAAGTGTGGGTCATTGTATTAAATTGCTCACCTGGGAAAATTATATAACGTTATTAAGCAAAATATTGTAACACTCACATTCTGTCCTAAGAAATAACAACAATTATTTAATTGGTTCAAAAGTAAAATAACAGAAATTAAAATTCAAAACGGAAATACTCTTATCAAATGACAAAATCAAAAGCTAGCTCAAACACATCAAACGAATGGAAAACAGCTTGGTACAGGGAATCTCTTATGTAGAAAATGGTGGATAAAACCTGGTTTTATAGCTAGCTAAACATCTCAATTGTATAACAGTCGAATAAAATTCTTTCATATTGACAACAGTGTGTGAACATAACAAACAGACATAATAGATGAAAATATCAAAAATGGGTATATATATAGACAATAGGCACAAAAAAATAGATTAAGCACATATAAGCAAAACTGAAAAAAAATGAAAAAAATGACATCACAACAAAAAAATTGGCTGCATGCATAAAAACCTAGCCACGTCAAAAGCATATTACATGTAACAAAAAGTGTTTTGAACCAGGGTGAAAAACATGGCAAGAGTGTTGAATTTGAAAATCTTGAAGCATTATTGCGAGATAACAGTCTATCATTCTATAGAAATCTTTCATAGTGGTTCTGAGAAAAAAAGCAATTTCCGAGTATAGACATTTTGGAACTTCAGATACAGTCGTTATAACTCTAATCTTTTTTTTTTTGAAAATCGACTCTTGCCAATTCAACACAGTAATTAGATCATTGAATATTGTTTTTATTGGTATATATATATATATATATATATATATATATTGATTTTGTAATCAGTAAATTAAAATCATACAAAATAATTTGTATACACATATAAAGAAAATAGAAGATTCGGTATGAGTCCCAATGAGACTCTTCTCCTTTCAAGACACACTATAATAATATAAAACTTAAACCATTATAGCCAGGAAAACAAACAGTCTAATCTCTAAAACTAAAACGAGAAACTATTATAAATCTTATCAACAAACGACAACCATGCACTGAACAACAGGTTCATGACTTCGGACAGGTGCAAACAAATGATGCGGGTTCAAACGTTTTAATCGGCGCCAACCTTCACCCTAACCACGCATTTTTAGGGTACTACAATCTGTCCCATACCTTTATTTTGGCATTGCATAGGGCCTGTTTTTCTTTGACTGTTAATGACGTCTTCACACTTAATTCATCGGATATTAGATGTGTACTGATTGATATTTTAGTCTTAGATACATGACTTATTCAATTGCATGCAGTTGATATTGGATTTGAACTAGCTTATTTATTAACTGCAAGTTCTCTCAGATCTGTACTTGGTGTCCTTTTTTGTTGTTAGGAACGATTAATTAATAAATATATTGCCACTTAAGGTAGGCTGTGTATTTGTTCGAGGGTTTTCTGCTTTATATCGAAATGATGAGTTTAGCCTTCTTCAACTGATTTTTATACGACCGCAAAAAAAGGGTCGTGTATTGGTATCATGTTGTCGTCGTCGTCCGAAAACAAATGGTTTCCGGACAATAACTTTAGTATAAGTAAATAGAAATCTATGAAATTTTAGCACAAGGTTTATAACCACAAAAGGAAGGTTGTGATTTTGGGAGTTATGGTTCCAATAGTTTAGTAATTGGGGGCAAAAGAGGGCCCAAGTAAGCATTTTTGTAGTTTCTAGACAATAACTTGTGTTTAAGTGTAAGAATTGCTCTGAAATTATACCACAAGTTTCCACACGACAATGGGATGGTTAGGATTGACTTTGAGGGGTTATGGCTCAAACCATTTAGGAATTAGGGACAAAATAGGTGGACAACAAGGTTTTTTTTTTCTGGTTAAAGGACAATTAAGACAATTTAAAAGCAATCTAAGTAAATAAGAATTTGTGGGGGGACTATTTATTCTCATTTCAGATTTCAGAAACTAAAAAGAAAATGTCTTCAAACAATTTTTATTTGGGAGTTTAATATTCAACAGGATATTCCACAGAAGGAAAAAACCGAGGTATTTTTTTTTAAGGGGGGGGGGGGTCAACTTGCAACAGCATAGTGTATTGTGCAAAATTAAAAAAAAAAAGAATATAAATTCAAATCATATAACCAATTTTTAAGTTCTTTGACTACAGATATTTTGTGTCAGAAACCTGTTATGTGTCAAATATTTAATTACAATCCAAATTCAAACATGTAACAAGCGTTAATATTGTGTCTATTTGGCCATAACTCTTCAGGGTTGGACATCTGCGGTCGTATCCAGCGAAGCAATTTATTATAGTTTATTCTTATGTTGTGCTGTTAAACAACTTCCCCAGTCTAGAGGAATATAAAGCGCACACAATAGTGTTTAACCCTGCCATAATATTTACCACGTTTGTGTACCTTTCCCCAACCAGGAGACTGGAGCTCATTGATCTTCGGCGGTCGTCGTTGGTTCATGTCTCATATTTTTTTTATTTTTTTTTCGCAAATTATGCCGTTAGTTTTCTCAATTGAATTCTTTCATATTTTTCATGTCGGGGCCTTTTATAGCCGACTATACGGAATTTTTATTTCTCATTGTTGAAGGTCATATGGTTACCTATAATTGCTAAATCCACTTTATTTTATTTTGATGAATATACAAAATGTATGTCTTATTCATCTGAATTACCTGGGTTTTTTTTGGCAAATGAAACGTTCTGTTATATGGCACCAAATGAATTTCAAATATGGCTTGCGACACCCTAAAATAATTTGAATGTAGAATATATTACTTTTTTTTTTATTAAGCTCTACAATATTATGTTTTGCCAAATATGATAGTAATATTGTTGTCATTAACATGTAACAATAACATATTAAACCAAAGCAACTAATGAATGTTTGAGCAAAGTTTTTGTAATGATATAATTTATGCGGAACAAATTATCAGCTAAAACTTATTTTCATCTAAAAAAAATCACAGGCCTTAGATATGATCAACTTGATTATCGTACAGTTGTAAACATGTTCTTTACTGTTGTATACAAATCAAGTACTCTTACATGAACTCAATTTCAATGACAAACCATTAAAAGCAACTTCTTACTTTTTTAAATTACGTTATTTGAACTTTTGTTTTAGGTAATAAAAAATTTCTGCTAGGAGACAAGCCATGCCAAGCAGACTGTAGTGTATTTGGTATGATTGGTAATGCATACTGGCAATCGTTCGGGAGTCCAGCAGAATCAGCAATCAAAAGTAAGTATCATATCAAAATGTCATGATTATTATCATTTGTGTGTCTACCGAACGAGGACATTCATTCCAAGAAAACACAGAAAATAAAAGATGCAATTTATAAAATGATTGACAGTTTCCTTTTATTATTTGAATCATTATCATTTATACGAACGTTTTACTAATGTCGTGTCCCTTTTTATTCTATATGCATTCTATATGAGTACGACGACTTCAAAACTTACAGAACACAAACATTTTATCAAATATCTACTTTTGTTCTCACTTTTGAACTATCTATTAAATGTGAGGTCAAAGTTTTTCTTTAAAATGGATTCTGTACGGATAGATAAACAATGCATCTTATAGCATAGACTAATACTAATATCATACATGGTTAACTGTCTTTATTTCAAACAGCCCGTTATAAAAAAAAGTTCTATAAGATATATAACCCAATAGACTTTCTGTAGATTTTTTTTATTATGGAAATGTATTAATTTGAACACACACTAAAAACAGTGTAAAGTTATAAGGTTTCTTTCTTTTTTTGTTACATACATAAATGGCAAATAGAAAGAACTTAAAAAACTATGTACAATATTTGCTCATAATTATTTTTTTAATACTTTTTAGATGTGCATTGATTGATGACGTATAAAAGTATGCCAAGTGCAATGAAAATAAATCGAACGAAAGCAAAAAAATATGTACAAAATTTTTTAAAATATGAATTTTTCAAAATTGATTAATGAATTATAAAAGTATGTCTCAAATAAAATACATCAAAATCAAAGCAAGTGCAATGAAAATTAATTTTTATTTTCAGAATATAGAAACTTGTGTGACTATTGTCAAAGGATGAAGGAGACATTCTGGCCTGACTGGGACGAATGTATTTCTCATGGATTTACAAAAGAGCCAACTAAATGATTATTTTTGTGAATAGCTTCTCTGTATCTACATGTATTAGCTTCTCTGTATATAAATGTATGAGATCATAACAATTCGGAATGTAAATATGAAATATTTTTTTTGCTTTTCTATTACTAAGATTGTCAATTGGTGAAAACGTACTTGGAAGTGAATGGATTTGATTGGTTGTAAATTAGAAGGTATAATGATCCATTATCTAGTCCTTAAAATTTAAAACATAAAATTATTTCATCCTTTGACGATGAGATCATTTGTATTGAAATGATTGTAGTGATATAATTTTGACGCTTCGAGTAAGAAACATAATGTTTGTTGTAATTTTACTATGACAGATTTTTTTTTTAAATTTCGTTTCCGTGTTTACTAAGATTTTGACAAAATTCAAAAAATGCTTCTTCCTTACCCTCATACATTGTACGTTCGTTGATATCGACGGATTGAATTTCACTCAGGCATTTTTAATTATTCAAAATACTGAAAAGTCATCGATCCCAATCTCAACCATTCTCATTGAGCTGTTTTGTACTCGATCATAAACTAAATCATTCTCAAAGACATGAACTAGTACTCCACCAGTCGAACCCATTCTTTAATAACTCCCAACATATACAGTATTTCACTATTTTTTTTTCTCAAAAGAATTCAATAATAAAAACAAGATAATAGATGTGGTTTCATTGCCAATGACACAACTCACCAACAGGAACCAAATGATGATATTCATTAATCGATCTCAATATTTTAGCACTAAAAGGTGAGAAATGTCTAAAATATTGAATACATTTAGGAGTCGCCAATCCAACTTCATGTATACATGTAACTGTCTGCTAACACTGAGTCACCCCATTCTCCATAGTTTACTCTGTTACCTTCTCTTAGAACTATTCGGAACAAAGTTGATGTGGACAGAAATATCGAAACACTTTCTTTAGACATCCATTGGAAATCTTACCAGGCTCACTCCGTTTAGAAAAAAAAACCAAACCTCGACGACAACATGATACTAAAAGGAGGGGTGACGAAAATGACTCCTGAATTAAGGATGTGTTTATCTTTATAAGCCACAAGGATAAAGAACAACAGGCAACCTTAGCCAAAATAACTAAAATAAATTAAAATGCTTTTTGAATGCACTCTAAAAAAACAGTGCCCCACAATGTTCTTCGATGTTATGAAATTAAATTTCTTTACAACAATCAAACATGCGGACTCAAACACTGTAATATACAAGAAACCCTTTTTCTTATACTTATCTGAACGTGCCTTAGAAGAGCAATCCTTACTGTTCATGCACTACCATCAGTTCAGAAATTTTATATGATTTCATAACTAGTTCAACGCAACTTTGCTGGCTTGTTTCAATTTGAGAGACGGGATGAGTACAATGTAGTTGAAGGTAGAAGTCAGAATACACAGTTTGATTTTTGTATTGATCAGCAACAACACTAAAGAATCATTTGTCCCCCGCCATCCCCTCAAACAAAAAGAGCACTGTCAAAAAATACATCAGCATGACCAATCACGCTGCTCATGATTTGCACTTTTTGCAAAAGAATGCAATAGATTAATGTAATTGCATGTTACCGATGACAATGTCCAAGTATTTCGGAATAACCATCTTCATTCTAATGTGTTGAAAGCCAGATCATACATCATTGACAAACAAAGCATCTTGAGCATAAAGAGAATATATAGTTTAAACTGATTGCAATTAATTCGGACATGTGTTTCTTGAATACCCTTTGTACACTTGAACAGATTATTCAACAAGAAAACACACAAAACATGTAAAAGCACCATAGAGCAGATGAATATTTACGACCAATTTGATACAAAAAAGAAATGACTTATGATTATCCATAGTTTAATTTGAAGTATTCGAAGGTCGTAATTATGACATATCAAGTTGTAAAAATTCATAATAGCAGGAAAAGCAAAACACCTTTTGTATATTACCAATACTTTCATATAAATTATATTGCATTTTGAATATATGAAGTAAATCTGGTTCACAAAAAACGTATCTTTTGGGCATTTATAGAAAGTTCATAAGATATTTCGTTTTGTCTACCAAAGCTAGTGGTTCTACAGCGTCACCTGATTAATACATTATTACGGAACTTTAAAGTACAAATACAACCAAAAAGCGCTTTCAAATAAATGTTCACGAAGACTCATGAACAGTAATGGGTAGTGTGAATCTTAGAATATGCTTACATTGTGAGGAAATTTCAGCATTGATAGATTGAAAAAAAACTCAGATAAATATTTTTTTTGCATGAAACCTCCTTATACAAAGGAATTTTGTTTTGAAATTGCAATGTTTATTTTACAAAGTGCACAAAGTCTACAGGAATTTCCAGGTACTTACTCAGAGGAAATAGTTTTCCTCGATTAACATCATACATTTCTGTTGATAATTCTAAATAACACAAATGCCAAACTCAATCGATTTTTTTTTTTCAATTACAAAATTCATTTAAAAAATTATCACAATTACCATGAGTTTCTATTTATCATTTAAACAAATGTTTGTCAGCCATAAACTGTATTAATATTTATCTAGATAGAGTCTATATCAACCTTTAAATTTGATTTCTGAACTTAGTTTCCCTCAATTATTCCCTGTAACATATGCAAATATCGAGGTCCGTACCATGAATGTTAGTTTCACCCAAATCATCACTCTTCGTCGACGTGATCGAAATAAACATAATATAATAAAGAAGATGTGGTATGATGACCAATGACATAACTCTCCACAACAGACCAAATGACACAGAAATTAACAACTATAGGTCATATTTAACAATGAGCATTAGAGAAGAATACTTTAAATGAGTTGCAGCAAATATATTTGCTTTCATATTTACCAAACGACAATTTGATTAAATAAGAAAACTTTTGTTTGATAAGATAGTTGGGAGTGTAGTGTAAAAAGTAGAAAAATCAAAACTGTCAACAGATTCAGAAAGACCATCAAAAGCACGCAATTCATCTAAAACATCGAAAAAACTTTTTACATATACAATATATTTTCATATATTTTATTACAATAGTTTATGATAAGCTCTTTCATAGTAGTTTATAAGGAACTTGTTAAAAGCACTGAAAGATTTAGTTTTAGAACACTTACTTGAAGTATCATGTCTTGTTTATAAAGATGCAAATTTTTAAAACAAGGGTAAATAAACGAAACATGAACCGTATATGTTGATAAAACAATGAATGTATTTTTATATTTTCTGTTTGCAAAAGTATGAATATGATGGATTATCCGAAATACTAAAGATTTTCTTATTCCGGGCATATATGACGTTATCCGTATTTGGCACACTTTTTTTTGGAATTTTGGGTCCACAATTTTGATATTACCGACTTTTAACTCTAGATTACATAATTGTTTTAACAGAGATTTAGATTTAGGTTAGGTTATAATTGATGCAATTTTGGGAGACAGTGTGATGTTTTCCTACTATTTTGTCTTGTATAGAAAACCTAAAATAGTAAATTTAACCCTTAAATGATACTGAGTATAAGCTTTATTTTACTTTTTTACGTTGCTCTTACTTGAACGAGTACCAGGATGTCCAACTAAAAAAGTAGGTAACCTTTCGAAAAAGATGTTAAGTTCTGGAGTCAAAAGTCCGTAATATAGAAATAGTCTTTTCTCTTCAAGAAGATGTGGTATGATTGCCAATGAGACAACTGTCCACAAGAGACCAAAATGACACAGAAATTAACAACTATAGGTCTCCGTACGACCTCCAACAATGAGCAAAGCCCATACCACATAGTAGTCTATAAAAGGCCTTGTTTGATTTTTTCACTATTTTTATCTGAGCGTCACTGATTAGTCATATGTAGACGAAACGCATGTCAGACGTATCACATTATAAGCCTGGTACCTTTGATAATTATTTACACCACTGGGTAGATGCCACTGCTGGTGGACATTTCGTCCCTGATGGTATTACCAGCCCAGTAGTCAGCACTTCAGTTTTGACATAAAATATAAATTATATTTTTAGTTATTAACTGTTTGCAAAAGTATGAATAAATCGAAATACTAAGGATTTTCGTATCCATGGATAGATAACTTTAGCCGTATTTGGCTCAACTTTTTGGAATTTCGGGTCCTCAATGATCTTCAATAATGTACTTGTTTGGCTTTCTTTCTATTGTGATCTGATCGTCACTGTTGCGTCTTATGTAGACGAAAAAGGCGTTTTGCCTATCTAATTATAAGCCTAATACCATTGATAACTATTTAGCTATTTTGAAGTAAAATTGAGAATGGAAATTGGGAATGTGTCAAGGAGACACCAACCCGACAATAGAACAGACAACAGCAGAAGGTCACTAATAGGTCTTCAATGCAACGAGAACCTCCCGCACACGGAGGCGTCCTTCAGCTGGCCAGCTGCAGGACGCCTGAATGATATTTAGTAGCGATGTCAACTCGTTTACTCGTTGACATACCGAGTTGACATCCGTAGTATTTAGTATGCAGGTGTATTAACATTCACACATCTCATTTCTTTAGATATTATTTAGTCGTGTTCCTTTAGTCATTGTTCATTAAACTTTGAAAATCATTTGCATACTTTGCATGTCAAATGATTGCTATTTTAATTTCAACAATTGCAGTATCAAAATTACTAAAAGGTGTTTTAATATTTTATTTCTCATCTTGTGTTGATACAGCACTGTTCGGGGTTAGGGACGATCTAGCGATAACAAAATGTCAAACTCAAAAGCCTTCTGTATAAGCCTATCCCATAGAAGACTTGGTTCACGACATACGCATAAACACAAAAAATGATAATTACAATACAAGTTGCAATTGATGCAACTGTCATACAAGTGAGAGATTCAGCTAGCTTTTAAACCAGGGTTATTCCACCATTTTCTATTTACGAAAATGTCTGTACCAAGTCAGGAATATGACAGTCGTTATTTATTCGTTTGATGTAATTGAGCTTTTGCCATTTGATAAGATACCTTCCTTTTTGAATTTTCCTCGGTATTAAGAAATTTTGTGATTTTACTAATAAGGTAGCACTGTTATCACTCAACCATCCAGTACATAGACTGTTCAACCACAAAAAGAAACAAAACAAAGGAGACGGTCAAAAACATGATGGGGAATTACATGAATTTATTTAAGGAATGACTAATTATTTTTCGGTCTATGAAGAAATAACATAAAAAACAATGTGTTGCACACTGAATAACCCGCTACGGGTTATTAAAAAGTGTTCACCACATTTTTGTTATGTTATTTCGAATAGACAGAAAAAATATTATAGTAATTCCTTTTAATTTAATTCTAAATTCAAATTTAAGCCGAAGAAAATCATGAAAAAACGTTAATGACATCACGATCACATGACAAAATGATGTCTTAGGGCTAATAAACAAAAACTGTTAGGCAATCAGAAGACGCGTTACATCCAAAATTAAGTTATTACTGAATTCTTATCAAGCTAAACAAAGATACCGAAACATGAAACATTAAAAGAGACAGACAAAGAAGTCATTTCACAATGTTATGGATTCGTCCTTTCTGCTTGGAAGTCTTCATTATCCATGCCACCTTTCATACTTTTCATGGCAGCTCGACCCCAAGCGCAGTAGCATCAGATGGTAATCAAATTATTTTGAATGTTGATCAAATTTGTCAAATTAATAGATAATGTAAGGGATGATTACACTTTAATGAAAATAATTTATCTATCTATCTATTAAGTTGGTTGTCTAGTTGATGAGACGGTGTTTATAGATATAGGAAGATGTGGTGTGAGTGCCAATGAGACAACTCTCCATACAAATAACAATTTAAAAAGTAAACCATTATAGGTTAAAGTACGGCCTTCAACACGGAGCCTTAGCTCACACCGAACAACAAGCTATAAAGGGCCCCAAAATTACTAGTGTAAAACCATTCAAACGGGAAAACCAACGGTCTAATCTATATAAACAAAACGAGAAACGAGAAACACGTATATATTACATAAACAAACGACAACTACTGTACATCAGATTCCTGACTTAGGACAGGTGCAAACATTTGCAGCGGGATTAAACGTTTTAATGGATCCAAACCTTCTCCCTTTTTCTGAAACAATAGCATAACATCACAACAAAGAAAAACATACGATAAAATATCAATTGGCAGACTTAACTCAATCAAAAAACGTATGATTAAACAATGAACGAATAAATTTGATCTGCGATATCTGAATACAAATGCACAGTTAATTAAATATTAGAGACAAACATTCATGACCAAAAAGCTAACAAACAAATTCAAAAACAGGACATGACTGAGAAATATTTAACCAATCAATGTTCACTTTAGAAAAAAACCGGTTTTTTTATAATCTTGAAGTTTATACAAATGTTGTAAGAATAAGTGAAGATATTACAAATAATCAAAGCTGGTGTATAGACAAGATCCGTATAAATAAAAAATGACAAAAAAGCATTATAAACAGTATCAACAGGTCGAATTAACAAGAAAATACGATTTGAGAGTACTCGCAGTTACTGACAGCTAGTTAAAAGCCAAAACCAATTAATAATAAAAAATCATGCATCAGAGACTAAAATCGACTAAAACACATCACAGGGATTTAGTATTTTAACGTCATTAATAGTCAAAGAAGACATGACTTGTGCAATGCCAAAAATAAATGTATCGACAGGTAGTAGTATAGTGAAGAGCGACTTCTATAGAAATAAAAGTTTTATCCATTTATGTACATTTAAAATTGCATCAACTTTGTCATATAAAGGTTCTTAATCGTATTTCCCTGTTGTTTTATATGTCTTAGTGGCAAATATGGATTTTCTATCATGTTTTTAATCTCTGTTTGGGAGAGATGTTTTTTTGTTGAAAAATTTATAATATACAACATTTTGGAAGCGATGATATCCAAATCACAAAGGTGTATTTCCATGAAAAAACTTTTTTGTATAATCGACAATGCGTCGGAATTTATTTCATATTAGAATAAATGTATCTACACAAAAGTGTATAACATGCCTTTATTTCTTATACCAACAACCGAATGGAAATATGTGAGTTAAGTACCTTGTGTTATATAAGGTGTTATCGGATATTATTTTCTGAGACCAGTTCCTGTGGGCCTATACCCCTATCCGAACTCAACACAAGTTTCTGTACAATTCAATGTGATATCCTATTAATCTTGAGACTGTTTAAATATTTTGGAAATGAATGAATTATTCATTATCTTAATATATCTGGATTTAATACCTAGACATTTAAATACACGCTTTTATGTACACTAACTGTGTGCAAAGTATACACAGATGTTAGACATAAACATGGACAGCGAGAGTGTATTGTTTTGGTCAAAAGCAACTGGAACGTTCCTTGTTTCCTCTGCCGTGCTCTACGTCGCATGGAAAAAATTAATAAGCAAAGCTCCCAAGTAAGTTACGTTTTTAATAACATAGTTTTACTAGCTCTACAATCAAACCGTGTTTTGTTCATTAATAATATACAGAACATCCAAATATATTGAAATAAAGGAAAAGAAAAAGGTTTGTAAATACCCGGCGAGGACTTCAGAGCAGAAAACAAATGTTTCGTGAGGTATGATCGATTACGCACTATAATGACCATGTAGTTTTCCATTTTCTTAAACAGTATATATAAAAATGTATTTAACAATTTTATCGTATTCAAATAATCATGTGGTTATATAAACAAATGTTAGCCCCATTGTCATGTCTTTTAATCGTATTCAAATAATCATGTGGTTATATAAACAAATATTAGCCCCATTGTCATGTCTTTTAATCAGTATGAATGTTTATGTAAACCAAAAACAATAAATGATATGTGTGTGATATATATACAATAACTGTTTAGTGATTTAAAATATCAGCTATATCTGCACTAAGGCTTAGACACAGGTGTGATGCGAGCTTCAGCAAGTTATAATTCCTGTTTCGAGCCCAGTAAACATGCATCGGATATCGTACGACACTCAACAGTTTTTGTAGATGTAGGAAGATGTGGTTTGAGTGCCAATGAGACAACTCTCCATCCAAATAACAATTTATAAAAGTAATCCATTATAGGTCATTGTACGACCTTCAACACGGAGCCTTGGTTTTGTCTTTATTTTGCAATTTATTTCGTACATTGTTTTGCTTTGAAAGACAGAAAAACTCCCGTTTATTGCATTTATTTTCGATTTAAAATGAGGCCTGCGTAGTAATATATTAAAATATAATTACGCAAGAAGCTGATAACCGGTACGCCGAAAAGAATGTCGCGTGGTCAACGTCAAAAAAATTGACCAGTACGCCAAAAAGAATCTGGCGTGGTCACCGTCAACACAAATTGACCGGTACCACGAAGAGAATATCGCGTGGTCACCGTCAAAAATATTTCATCTCACAAAGCTCATAGTTATTTATATAATTTAACAGCTAATTTCAACAGTAAAAAAGAAATAACAACACGTCCGATTCGAGATAAAAGCGTTTGATTTGTTCTACGCTTTATCATTTGGTACTGTCCATGCAATCACTGAATATTCATTTGACACATGATTATGGACTTTCCGTTTTGAATTTTCCTCGGAGTTCAGTATTTTGGGGATTTTACTTTTTATTAAAACATTCAAGTATTAGACTTGAACATTGGTTCTTTTGAAAAGAAGTAGATCCTGCTGTTTATGTTTGTCTATGAGCAGAAAGTGGGTAGTGGATTGGACACTGAAACATTCACAGACGGAGCAATAATTCATTGGAATGTAATTGCAATACAAGTTATGATGTCACGAAAGTTCATACAACACTCGCCAATAGCAATACACAAAAAATAGTCTTGTAATGGGTGGAGTTTAAAAGCGATATCTGTATAGTATACAAATACAGGCTAGTTATAAATGTTGGGCTTTTGACGTATAATAACTTAATAAGACACCAAATAGCATGATAAATGTTTTTTATTTCATCCTATGCTTTTGATTTCTATAGTTCTATATATTATAATCCGAACATGTAAAGGGACTACAAGATACTTGAATGTGATATATTTGCTTTTAGAACTAAATAACTATTTTGTTTTAATTTGAAGCATATGCTCACAGTAGTATTAGTTTACCTGTACCTTGCTACAAAAAAATACAACACAAAATAAATAAAATGCAAATTGCATCTACAACATGCATATTTTTTTTAGGAAGAATTACCCACCCGATACAGTAATACTTCACCAGATTGGACGAGGTCCATATGCACCCAGTATGACTCCATATGCTATAAAATTAGAAACTTACCTGCGTATGGCAAACATTCCTTATGAAGTAGGTTTATCTTTTATATTAAAGTTAAATATTGTGTGTTATAATCAGAAACTCCACCTATTAGTCTCTTATAACTTCTCGATAGAAGGATCCAGTTTCGCATTTTGACACTGGAAAGTATTGGAAACTATGTTTGTTCGTTGTATAATTTGTATTAGGACGGACGATGGTCTATGTTGACCAGGATTGTTTTTTCAGTGTTCTTAGACTTAAAGTTCTTAAGTCTATTCAGACATATTTAAAATCTTATAAATGTGCGAAAATAGTTGTTAAAGTTAACAAATTTTATACGTTTATGACAGTGGATCAAAAATGCTAGCATATGATTCTGCTTCGTAAGATATATTATTAGAGAACTCGGACGAGATATGGAACATAAATTATTACTTGGTAAAAACGAAAACTCTCTTTTATTAGATTGACTAAAAGTTCTTGATTAATGAAAACAAAATACAGATCAAAATCGAACTACTCGTATAAGAAGGGGAGGATATACCTGACGAAATTTAAACACGAACAGTTACTGTATTGACATTATATTTTGGAAAGTTCACCTTTCGACAACTCTACGACATATCCATCCATTAAAAACACATATTATATCATTAATAATATCATCACAACAATGATGAATCTGTAAATTTATCATGCTATTTGAATATCAAGACAACACCGCATGTAGTCTCATATATATTATATATATAAATATGTTATTCGTTTATAAGATAAACATTTCTCTATCTTTTTCCCTGGTATATTACATGAAGTGTTTTACAACCACTGGGTCTATGCCACTGCAACTGGATGTTTACAACACGATGGTAGTACTAATTGGTCTTTTGTAGACGAAACGCGTATCTATTATCCATTAGTTCAAGCCTGGTATATGTTATGAGTTTTTCAATATTTACATCTACTGGGTATTTTTAGAATGTTCACAGTTACACTAAAAGCAAGAAAGGAAAATTCCCATGGATTGAATACAATGGAGAGGAAATTTCAATGGAGAGGTCAAACATGCAGAAAATGGGGAATAAAACCTGGTTTTATAGCTAGCTAAATCCCTCACTTGGCAGTCGCATAAAATTCGATTATATGCAATGTGTTAACAAATTACACAGATATGATAGGTACAAATGACAAAAATAAGGGTACAGCAGTCAACAGTGTGTTATACTTATAATCACTTCAAAACATCGGTGGGATGCATAAGACCCAAGCCACGCCAAAAGGATATTGCCAAAAAGTGTTTTCAACTAGATTGATAAACATGGAAAAGGTGTTGAATTTGAAAATATTGAAGAATTCATGCGATATAATAATCTATAAATGCATTTTGTAACTGCATAATTAGGATGTCAGATAAAGTTTCATTTGTCAGATTATTATTTTAAAATAACTTGTTTGTAGAATTCATTGCTTTAGCTCTACAACAATATGATTTTCCAAATCAGTGTGATAAGGTTTTCATAAACATGTCTTAATGACATAAAAAAGTAAAACAATAGTTATCAAAGGTACCAGGATTATAATTTAGTACGCCAGATGCGCGTTTCGTCTACATAAGACTCATCAGTGACGCGCATATCAAAATATTTATAAAACCAAATAAGTACAAAGTTGAAGAGAATTGAGGATCCAAAATTCCAAAAAGTTGTGCCAAATACGGCTAAGGTAATATATCATGTATATGCCTGGGATAAGAAAATCCTTAGTTTTTCGAAAAATTCAAAGTTTTGTAAACAAGAAAATACTGACATTCATGTCAACACCGAAGTGTTGACTACTGGGCTGGTGATACCCTCGGGGACGAAACGTTCATCAGCAGAGGCATCAACCCAGTGGTGTTAATAGTTATCAAAGGTACCAGGATTATAATTTAGTACGCCAGACGCGCGTTACGTCTACATAATACTTATTAGTGACGCTCATATCAAAATATATATAAAAGCAAATAAGTACAAAGTTGAAGAGCATTGAGGATCCAAAATGTCAAAATTACGGACTGTTTGGGCAATCTTTTTTTTTAATGATATATATATGACATAGTTTCATCGCTTCATCTTTGATATTTTGTTTACCTGTAACGTCATACATGTACATGTCAATCATAAAGGTTACATTGAAATTGACACACAATATACTGATATCATCATGGCAAGCCTTTCAAATACAACTTTGGGAGATCTGAAAACTCTTATTTTGACAGTATGCGAAACAATTTATCCGCTAAATAGATTTACTAAGATGGGGTATGAGTGCCAATGAGACAACTCTCCATCCGAATCACAATTAATAATGTTAATCGTTATAGGTCAAAGTATGGTCTTCAACACGGAGTCTTGCCTCACATCAAACAGCAAGCTATAAAGGGCCCGATATATTACTAGTGTTAAACCATTCAAACGGGAAAACCAACGGTATAATCTATATAAAAATTTAGAAACGAGAAACACGTGTGATACAAATCAACAAACGACAACTACTGAACATCAGATCCTGACTCACGACAAGACAATTGCAGAGGGTTTAAACGTTTTAATGGTACCTTTAACCTATCTGAAATAATAGTGTAACATCACAACATAGAATGACACACTATAAAATATCAATTGAAATGGCTTAACTCAATCAAAAGACTTAAAAACACAAGTGAACATACACTTAACGAATAAATTTGATCTATGGTACAATGTAAATACAAAATCTATAAAAGAAAATGAGGGATGAATAATTAAAGTAACAGTATAATATAGCTGTGAAATGTTAAACCATTTCAGAAAACAACATTAGTCTTGAACAAAAATCAGCCATATACAATAATATTATACACAGGTAAATGAAAATAATTGTGTTGTAATTTTCAGTATAAAAAGAGAAACGAAATATTTTACAATAATTTTGAGGTTTATAGTATAAAAAGAAGTAAAAATTGATAGTAATACCAAACAATTATTAAAGCTTGTACATAGACCAGATACAACCCTGAATACATAGTTTCCCCTTATAAAATCACAGGCCTTAGATACGATCATCTTAATTATCTATCTGGCGTATTAAATTATAATCCTGGTACCTTTGATAACTACTATCAATGCTAAATATGCTTTTCTGCGTATTGTAGTATACAATACAATCGAATACACTTAGTGAAAATGAAATTTATCACAATAGATGTACTGTATAAACGTAGCATTGAAAGATATAATTAGTTCAAAGCCAAACCATTAAATGGAGCTTCTAACTTAGTTTATTTGGAAGCAATGTAAGGCTTTTCTACCTCAGGAATAGATATCCGTAGCTGTATTTGGCAAAACATTTAGGAGATTGTGGTCATCAATGCTGTACAACTTCTTTTTTTATTTTGCCTTTTTAACTTTCATTGATTCGAGCGTCACTGATGGGTCTTTTGTAGATGAAACCGCGGCGCGCGTTCGGCGCAAATACATGACTTCAATCCTGATATCCATGATGACTTTCTTTACGTGACTAGAACTTTTGTTTTAGGTAACAAAAAATTCCTGCTAGGAGACAAGCCATGCCAAGCAGACTGTAGTGTATTTGGTATAATTAGCAATGCTTACTGGCAATCGTTCGGAACTCCAGTAGAATCAACAATCAAAAGTAAGTATCAGATTTCCAAATGTCATTATAATTCTTGTATGTGTGGCTTCCGAATGAAAATTTTCAATTCAATAAAACCTAAAAAGTATCATATTTTCAAATGCCATGATTATCCTGATTTATGTGCCTTCCAAACGAGGACAGTCATTCTAAGCGAACAAAGATAATGCAATTTGTAAAATGATTGACAGTTTCCTTTTATCATTTGTACATTATTTATACGAAAATTTTAAATCTGTATGTATGCGTACAACGGCTTCAAAACGTATTAAACACAAACATGTTATCAAATACCTTCTTTTGTTCTCACGTTTGAACAATCTATTAATTGTGAAATCAAAAATAAAGGTAACACTGCTGTTTGAACGTCATAAATCGATTGAGACAACAAAAACAATCCGGGCTACAAACTAAAACCGAGGGAAACACATCAACAATGGAAAACAACGAAACAACAGAAACACTGAAGTGGACAAAAACATTGTTGTTCTTTAAAATGGATTCTGTATGGTTAGGTAGATAATGCATTTCATAACATAGGCTAATACGTTTGTCATTTATGTCTTTATTTCAAACAACCCGCTATAAACAAAAGTTCAGAAGGATATAAAGATTTATAGACTTACTATAAAAAATATAGTATGCATATGTAAATTTGAACCCATAATCAAAAACTATTGTGAATTCAAAAATAAAGGTAACACTGCTTCTTCATTTTAATAAGATACATAAATGGCCAATAAGAAAAATGAAAAAGATATATGTACAATATTCTTAAAATATGAATTTTTCAAAAATAAACAACTATTGATGAAAAATAAAAGTATATTTCACATAGAATAAATCAAAATTAGTGCAAGTGCAATGAAAATTTATTTTTTATTTTCAGAATATAGAAACTTATGTGATTATTGTCAAAGAATAAAGGAGACATTCTGGCCTGACTGGGACGAATGTATTACGCATGGAAATACAAAAGAGGCAACTAAATGATTATTTTTGTAATTAGCTCTTTTATATATACATGTATGATATCATAATAACGTGGCATGTAAATATGAAATTGAATGTAGAAATATATTTTTACGCTTCAGGTCAGAAAATTAATGTTCGTTATAATTTCACTATGACATTTTAGATTATAAACATTTCGAAATAAACTTATATGCCTGAAATGGCCGTTTTTACATTGCTTTGGACAAAAAATCAAAAACAAAGTTTCATATTTACATTCACAAAGCATGGGAACTCAATCACTGTAATAAAAAGTAGTCCACCTTATCATACTTATCTACACATGCCATAGTGGATCAATCCTTTCTGTTCGACACACTGCCATCAAGCAAGTCATTTTATATGATTTCATGATGGGTTATATGCAACAGTGCTAGCTTGTGTAAAGACGGGATGTTTAGTTGGAGGTATAAGTCAGAAATCATAATTTGATTTTTGTATTTATCAAAAACATTACTAAAGAATAATTTGTCCTAAAACTTCAAAAAGAAAACGGTCAAAACATACATCAGCCTTTACAAATCATGCTGCGCAAAATTTGCTGTTGTTTTGCAAAAGAATGCAATAAATAAGTGTAAAGCATGTTTTCGTTTTTCAAGACGTGTGAGAGCAGCATATCTACCCGACTTTGAATAGAGCAGATGAATATTAAGGCATGTTTGATACAAAGCAGAAATGACTTATGAATGTCCATTGTTTAATTTGAAGTATTCGAAAGTCAAAACTATGACATAACAAGTTGTATAGATTTGTAATAGCAGTAAAACTGATTCACAAGAAACGCCTCTTTTGTCATTCTTGACAATTCATAAGATTTGTCTACCAATGTTAGATGGTTCGCCAGTGTCTTCGGATGAAGGCTTTATTTAGGAACTTTAATGATGTACACCTCTGAGGAGCCTTTTTTTCCTAAGTCTGATTTTTGGGTTTAAATGAATATTTGGTGAAAAAAATTCATATGCTGGTTGCTTTCTTTTTGATGATTTCCGATTTTCCATCGGTTTTTGCCCATTTGTTGGGGTTATTTTCATGAAATTCCAAATGTTCCAAAAATAAACTTATTTTCATACTTTCAATAAAGATGACGTTGACAAACTTGAATACATTTAACTTAAAGAAACTTAAGGTGTGTGTTAATAAAAGACAGTTTTAACATATTTGTTGCTCTTTCGTGTCCAACTTATCATGCTGTCAATTTTGTTAATTTGTGATTTTTCTCTGTTCTAAGATCAACAATGCATATAATTTTTATTTTCATTTTTATAAATGATTGAAAAAATACATATCTAAGAAATTTGAAAAGACAAAAATTGATATGGGGTGCAAATGTTTCTTATAAAATCATTTTGTGTACCCCCTCACCCATTTTCTCAAAAGAGTTTGCAAAAAGACTAACTCGATTGGTTATAAATTTTGAAAAAAAATAATTACTCAACATCTACTTATTATAAGTACAATTTTTTTCACAGGGTTCAGTTTGAATAGGATATTTATTAAATTCATTGCTATTTTCCACTTTGTATCATATGTGTTGGAAAAAAATTCCAGAAAGAAATTTCAAAGAGACTGACACGTGTCAGCAGAATCCATTCATAAAGTAAAAATACAGCCAAAAAGCTTTCAAAAAAATGTCCATGAAGACTCAATAACAGTAATAGGTAGTGAGAATCTTAGAATATGCAAATTCCAGCATTTGATAGATTGAAAAAGACGCACAATGATTTAGTTTGATTGAGAATTGAATGCCTCTTTTTGCAAATTTATTTTGGTGTAAACGCGTTGACCGAGGTACCATTTGTCTGAAGCGCGGTAGCGATTCATTCCTTTGATGTGCATACGGTGAACTCTTTTAAAACCCTATAAAATTACTAAAAGAAGCATCCAATACTTTCAATTTCATTATTTTGCTCAAATCATGAAAACACGATTTCTATTAAGGTTTTCTTTTATTTACCTGTGCACTTTATTGCGGAAGCTCGTGTCATCATAAAATGAAGGTTTATTTCAGAACAACGCGAGATTGCTATTAGTCAATCAAAATAACTTATTATAATGAATCGAACATGTAACGTAATTATTGTTTGCATGAAACCTCATTACAAAGGAATTTTTTATTTGAAATTTCAATGTCTATTTAACAAAAGTGCACAAAGGCTACTGGAAATTCCAGGTACTTACTCGGAAGAAATATTTTTCCTCGATTAGGACTGATGAGTCTTATGTAGACGAAACGCGCGTCTGGCGTACTAAATTATAATCCTGGTACCTTTGATAACTATTTACACCACTGGGTCGATGCCACTGCTGGTGGACGTTTCGTCCCCGAGGGTATCACCAGCCCAGTAGTCAACACTTCGGTGTTGACATGAATATCAATAATGTAGTCATTTTTATAAATTTCCTGTTTACAAAACTTTATATTTTTCGAAAAACTAAGGATTTTCTTATCCCAGGCATAGATTACCTTAGCCGTATTTGGCACAACTTTTTGGAATTTTGGATCCTCAATGCTCTTCAACTTTTTACTTGTTTGGCTTTATAAATATTTTGATTTGAGCGTCACTGATGAGTCTTATGTAGACGAAACGCGCGTCTGGCGTACTAAATTATAATCCTGGTACCTTTGATAACTATTAACATCATACATTTCTGTTGAGAATTCTAAATTACACAAATGACAAACTCAATTGTTTCTACAATTACAAACTGCGTTTTAAAAAGTCAACACAATAACCATGAGTATTTTTTTCATCATTTGAACAAATATTTGATAGCAAAACCTGTTTCAAATATTTATTTATATAAGGTCTTCGTCAATATTTTCATTAAAAATTTCTGAACTTCATTTCCCTTGTGTTTTCTCCGTAACACATGCAAATATTGATAGTTTCAGATCTTAATCATCACCTTTTATAGCCGTGTTCGAAATGAACATAATGTATTATTCATTAAGATGCATTGGCATTTACTCGATCCAATCTGTGAAATGGGAATGAATAAACAACACATGAATCGTATAGTTAGATAAAATATCCGCCAACTGTCTCTCCTTTGTGTCATAGCATGGTTGATAACGGTCTATTTTCAATAAACTTAACATTTTTAAAAAGTAAAAACAATATGTGGTATGATTGCCAATGAGACAACTCTTCACAAGAGACAAAAGGACACAGAAATAAATATGCATATTTCAATATATTTCGATAGTTTTGATTTTTGAATTGCAAAATATCATGATTTCCTGACTCTTCATGACCGTCGTCTTTACACTAAAATCAATTGGAGGTGTTCTGATTGGCATTTTCATCTCGAAATGCATGGTTAAATTTTAATTTGAAATACGGTTTTAAAATAGCTTGTGGTTATTACAGATCTTATGATAAGACAACAATTAATAACAAAAATATCGAACACCGAGGACACTCAAAATGGAAAGTCCTTAGTTTTTCATGTGTGACGTCATGCTGTTTCTAAATTTCATAAATTCAAATGTGGCATAACGTTTGCCTTTTCACCATCGTATGTGACGTCATTTTTTTAATTACGTTGACGCCTGGATTGATTCGGGTGTGTCTATGCTGCATCATGCATTCGGGTTTAGTTTTCTGTAATAAGTTAATACTTCAGTTTCATTATGAATATATCTTTCACATTCATTTGTTAAAATTTACTGTTTGCAATAGCATGAATCGTTCTATATAAAAGTGTTCTTATCCCGGGCATAAAAACAATGCCGTATTTGGCAAAACCTTTTCAACTTTTGATCTTCAGTGCTGTACAACTTTGTACTTTTTTCACTTTCGATCTTTTATATCTGGGCGTTATGTATTCGGGTTTAGTTTTCTGTAATTAGTTAATACTTCAGTTTCATTATCATGATTATGTATATCTCTTTCATATTCATTTGATAAAATTTACTGTTTGCAATAGCATGAATTGTTCTATATAATAAGAATGTTCTTATCCCGGGCATACAAACAATGCCGTATTTGGCAAAACCTTTTCAACTTTTGATCTTCAGTGCTGTACAACTTTGTACTTTTTTCACTTTCGATCTTTTATATCTGGGCTTCACTATTGAGTCTTGTGTGGACAAGACGCGTTTTTGGCGTATTGAATTTTAAACTTGATGCTTTTGTTGTCTATTAATCATGCTTTTCTTTGTCTAATATGGTCTCCTTTTTGTTTGTATTGTAGTCCTGTAATATTATGTTGTCATTTCAATGTTATATTTAACTTTGTCATTAAAGTGCGAGGTTTGGCATGCCATAAAACCAGGTTCAACCCACCACTTTTATTCCCCTTTAAAAGTGTCCTGTACCAAGTCAGGAAGATGGCCATTGTTATAATATTGTTCGTTTCTGTGTGTGTTGCATTTTAACGTTGAGTCGTTTGTGTTTTCTCTTATTTTTTAGATAAGACGTGGCACGGTACTTATCTATCCCAAATTTTTGTATTTGGTTTTGATGTTATATTTGTTATTCTCGTGGTGTTTTGTCTGTTGCTTGGTCTGTTTCTGTGTGTGTTGCGTTTCGGTGTTGTGTCGTTGTTCTCCTCTTATATTTAATGCGTTTCCCTCGGTTTTAGTTTGTTACCCCGATTTTGTTTTTTGTCCATGGATTTATGAGTTTTGAACAGCGGTATACTACTGTTGCCTTTATTTATCACCACCGGACCGGAATCTCTGCTGGTGGACAATCTGTCCCCGAGGATTCTACCAGTCCGGTAGCCTAACAGCATGAAAACTAGTAGAACAAATAATATTATACTGGATGACACGACGCCCAGGATAAACAGGTGTCAATCGGCTGTTGTCAAGGACACAACAACACCGATTTTATCAGGTGTCCCCAGGATCATCTTAAATGATGTTATGAAAATGACACATGTGCAGTCTTCTGAATCCTCATTGTACTATAAAAATTCAGACAAGTTTGAATATATTCGGCCGTGTACTGTTCAACTTTCAGATATTTTAGATTTCAATGACAACCATCAATATTGCTCTATTTCCAAATGTAACCGTAAAAATTGTAAAACCTGTGATATACTAATAACTGATACCCACTTTCAAAGTAATTTAACCACCAAAAATTACAATACACAGAGCCATGAGGATTTGAATTGCACTGCCTCCAATATTGTTTACGGTATTGAATGTACTCTTTGTGGATTGATCTACGTCGGGGAAACTCGACAAAGACTCAATTTTAGGATGAATGATCATCGGTCAAATGTTAATGATCCTAATAACAACAAATTTCTCTATAAACATTTTAATCAGCCTGACCATTCTATTGTTTCAATGAAAGTCCGGATTATAGAGAAAATATATCATCCTACAAATGACCCCATATTGAGTACACCATATCGTTTACAAAGAGAAGACTTTTGGATTAGAGAGTTGGGAACAGCCATTCCCTATGGATGCAATGACAAAATTGATGGTGTAGGTATTTTATCTAGTCCCAGGTGTAGTACTGTCAATACATTAAAATTATTTAATACTTCTGCTCGACGAAATAGAAGTCATGGTCACAGAAAATATATACCACCTGCTGTACACACCGTGACAATTGATAGTCTATTATCGTCTGTTCAAAAACCTTTAGGAATTCATCATATTAGAACTAAATTATACTCCATTCCATTGTCAAAACTTTCTTTACTATTTCAAGATGCCAAAAATACTTCCGTTACTGATTCTCGTTCTGTTTTATATAGATTAGTTGCAATTATCATGGACATTGCTAACCATAGACTATTCAAACCCGTATTGACTACATCCAATAGTGAGGAAAAACGTTACTTTTTTAAGGTAGAATTCGCCAATAAAGGTTTAGATGCTGTAAATATTGGCAATATTTTCCATCAAAAATCTGTACAAAAAACTATACCTGATTACTTCAAAAATAAAGCTACACCTGTTATTTCTTATACTTACACCAAGTCTATTGCATCAAAGATTTTCAACCACAAGAGAGTTTTAGAGGCTTTTAACCTCAAAGATACAAAATCCAAGCCTCCGGATTGCTCATGTGCATCTTCTCAATACAATTATAGTCCAGCTGGTCATATTATTACTGGTGACCTTGGTATTGTTACCAATGAACAACTAAGAGAGTTGCTAGCCAAGGGACCAAAGTATAGAATCCCCCAGCCCATCAACTGGAAAAAGAATTTCAAGTTACTGATGGATGCAGTTGAGGACTATGCAAGAAAATGGGTAAAGCGCGAACCAGACGAACCCGAACTGGACACTTTGTCTGAATGGATCAAAGCTATTCGATCATGCATTCAGAGGCGCATACAAAAACTACGATGTAATATGAGTACTAGAGTTTCTAACCCTTTCAAGAATCCGGAGGTTGTGGATGCTTTATCCTCTTTGCATGACAAATATGTCGTTGTTCCGGCAGATAAAGCCTCCAATAATATCGTCTTCATATGTAAAAAACATTATTTGCAATGTCTCACTACAGAGCTTGGAATTGATAAAACTACTGGTAATCCTACATATTCTTTAACATCATTTACCAGGGATGAAATTTTACAAAATCATAAATCTGTCCTTCTTTCTTTTGGTATCAGCATCAAAGAAAACGAAGAAAACTTGCCCTCATTATACTGGATACCTAAATTACACAAAACTCCATATAAAGAACGATACATAGCTGGGTCTTCAAAATGTTCGACTAAACACCTTTCTAAAGTATTGACTACTATTCTTTCTACAGTTAAAGATGGGCTGCAAAAATATTGTGAGGAGATATATTCTACCAGTGGTGTTAACCAGATGTGGATTCTCAAAAATTCGAAAGATCTACTGCTTAACCTTCGATCACAATCTTTGCAATTTTGCAGCAACATAAAAACTTTTGATTTTTCTACGCTATATACTACTATTCCCCATGCTCAGTTGAAAGATCGACTTCACCATCTCATAAAACAGAGCTTTTTCTATAAAAATGGGAATCGTAGATACAAATTTCTGGTTTTGGGATACAATAATTCATATTTTGTAAAGAATCACACTGAATCTTCCAGAAAATATACTGAAGATGATATTATTAAAATGCTGGACTTTTTGATCGACAATATATTTGTTGAGTTTGGAGGATTTATATTTCAACAGACAGTCGGTATTCCAATGGGTACTAATTGTGCACCCCTGCTGGCTGATTTGTTTTTGTATTCGTATGAAGCAGAATTTATTCAGAACCTTCTAAAAGACAAAAAGAAAAAGCACCTTGCGAAATTCTTTAATTTTACTTTCCGATATATTGATGATGTTTTATCATTGAACAACCCATACTTCAGCCAATACTTACATCTCATATATCCTAGTGAACTTGAAATTAAGGATACTACTGATACTAGAAGGACTGCTTCATACCTTGATCTTTTCCTCAATATTGACGTAGATGGACGACTTCACACGAAAATCTATGATAAACGGGACGATTTCAACTTCCCAATTATCAATTTCCCATTTCTTAGCAGTAACATACCCTCTGCCCCTTCGTATGGTGTTTACATATCACAATTGATACGTTATTCACGTGCTTGTTCACACTATACGGACTTCATATACAGGAGTGTGCTCCTTACGCAGAAACTGCTCCAACAAAGTTATGAGGAGGACAGATTAAAATTGACACTCCGTAAATTTTATGGACACCATCACGAATTGGTGGATCCATATGATGTCTCTTTAACCAAACTAGCTAAGGACATTTTTACCACATGGTAGATTGTGGTTTGTCATTATGTCGTCTAATCTTTTAATTACCAAACGTGACTTATTCCCGATTGTGACTTTTTTGCTGAATGTGAATTCGTATTACTATAAGACGTGTTTCTGTACTTGTTTATCCCAAATTCATGTATTTAGTTTACATGTTTAATGTTATATTTGTAATTCTCATTTTGTCAAAATGTATTGACGTCTTTTTATTATATTTAGGTGTTACGGATGGAAAAATTAATCACCGCCTTTATTTATTATATTTAATTTCGTACGATTAATTACGTTTGAAGTTGGATTCATAACAAACTTGACATATATATATTACAGTTAATTGCTATTAATAAGTATTGCAATATGCATTTTGTTTTAATAAATTATCAGTATTTAGTTCTAATATAATCTTAAAGCAATCCTAATTCTATCTCACTTTTGAATTATAGTTTTTCATGTGTGACGTCATGCTGTTTCTAAATTTCATAAATTCAAATGTGGCATAACGTTTGCCTTTTCACCATCGTATGTGACGTCATTTTTTTAATTACGTTGACGCCTGGATTGATTCGGGTGTGTCTATGCTGCATCATGCATTCGGGTTTAGTTTTCTGTAATAAGTTAATACTTCAGTTTCATTATGAATATATCTTTCACATTCATTTGTTAAAATTTACTGTTTGCAATAGCATGAATCGTTCTATATAAAAGTGTTCTTATCCCGGGCATAAAAACAATGCCGTATTTGGCAAAACCTTTTCAACTTTTGATCTTCAGTGCTGTACAACTTTGTACTTTTTTCACTTTCGATCTTTTATATCTGGGCGTTATGTATTCGGGTTTAGTTTTCTGTAATTAGTTAATACTTCAGTTTCATTATCATGATTATGTATATCTCTTTCATATTCATTTGATAAAATTTACTGTTTGCAATAGCATGAATTGTTCTATATAATAAGAATGTTCTTATCCCGGGCATACAAACAATGCCGTATTTGGCAAAACCTTTTCAACTTTTGATCTTCAGTGCTGTACAACTTTGTACTTTTTTCACTTTCGATCTTTTATATCTGGGCTTCACTATTGAGTCTTGTGTGGACAAGACGCGTTTTTGGCGTATTGAATTTTAAACTTGATGCTTTTGTTGTCTATTAATCATGCTTTTCTTTGTCTAATATGGTCTCCTTTTTGTTTGTATTGTAGTCCTGTAATATTATGTTGTCATTTCAATGTTATATTTAACTTTGTCATTAAAGTGCGAGGTTTGGCATGCCATAAAACCAGGTTCAACCCACCACTTTTATTCCCCTTTAAAAGTGTCCTGTACCAAGTCAGGAAGATGGCCATTGTTATAATATTGTTCGTTTCTGTGTGTGTTGCATTTTAACGTTGAGTCGTTTGTGTTTTCTCTTATTTTTTAGATAAGACGTGGCACGGTACTTATCTATCCCAAATTTTTGTATTTGGTTTTGATGTTATATTTGTTATTCTCGTGGTGTTTTGTCTGTTGCTTGGTCTGTTTCTGTGTGTGTTGCGTTTCGGTGTTGTGTCGTTGTTCTCCTCTTATATTTAATGCGTTTCCCTCGGTTTTAGTTTGTTACCCCGATTTTGTTTTTTGTCCATGGATTTATGAGTTTTGAACAGCGGTATACTACTGTTGCCTTTATTTAATGAAATGGCAAAATCAAAAGCTAAAAAACATAAATTGAATAGACCACAACTGTCAAATTCTTGACGTGATCCTTTTCAACAGATTTGTTACAGTTTTTGTCACGCCTTTGCCGTAGTCAAAGAGCGAGACATGCTTATGATGTTACAGGCGTCGACGGCGCCAACAATGGATTGGTTTGTTAATAGATCTAGTTTATGGTGAACCAATAGTGATAGGTCAATGATATGTTTTGACCTGCCTCCTCAGTCATGGTCTATTAACCTTGAAAAATTGCTTCGTTTATATGTTTTTATTTTGTGATAAAGTCAGTTTAAAGGGAACCACTAGTGGTAGGTGAATGATATTTGGTATGCAGTTTTATAAGTATTGGCATATATCATTCCTGTAGATATAGTCATGGTCTAGTGACTTTGAAACTTTGCTTGGTTATGATCAACGCAACTATCCTATCGAAATAGAGATAAAAGATACAAAAGATACAGTTTAGTCTGACACATATCTTGACTTACATCTAGAAATTGACAATGAAGGTCGATTGAAAACAAAACTTAACGACAAGACAGATGATTTCAGCTTCCCAATTTGGAAGTTTCAATTTTTAGCTTACAAATTAAAGCAGCAACTGCAAACGGAGTATATATTTCCCAATTGATACGGTATTCCCGGAATTGTATTTCCTATCATTATTTCCTCAATAGAGGGTTGCTGCTCACAAAGAAGCTATTTAACCTAGAGTTCCAAATGGAGATGATATCGGATATGTTCATTATGTCATAACTATAATCCTCTTCCCTTTTCACGAATGTGACCTACCGAATTAGACTATCTACCGGATATGTAATAACATAAGCAACATGACGGGTACTACATGTGGAGCGATATCTGCTTATCGTTCTGGATCACCTGAGATCACTCCAGTTTTGGTGGGGTTCGTGTTTCTTAGGTAGCACTCCACAGTTAGAAAATAAAATTAAAAATGAGCCACAAATTTTTTATCATCTCTTATTCTGGATTTCTAATACATTAACCTAACAGTTTGTGTTGTACATATGCATATGTATGTAATTAGTATCTTCCATAGATTTGAATTTCAAAAGTTAAAAGGGTGAAAAATAATTCCTTATATGTGTATCCATGGCAACATTCTGCATTTATTTACCATAAAATATTGCAAAAAGGGGGGTGAACATGTCACATATCCCCCAAAATTTGGATCAAACTAGAATTTCAATGTCTTTGAGTGATACCTTTTTAGAAACTGTTGACATTCATCTTCCTAATGATCAAATAAAAAATGGGTGTCTTTCGCCTCAATTTTAGTAAAATCTAATCACATAGATCGTGCGAAAAAAAGTTTAAAAAAACATTACAATAATTGCCGGACCAATGTATGGTAAGGACATGCAAATACGGACTGTCATACAGAAAACTGCTGCCTATATTACATACATTACATAATCTTGATGTTCATATTAACCCAATACGAAGGCTATTTTAGTACTCAGCTATCCAAAAATGAATTTTATTGCACGCTAGCTCTCATATTTGAAAAATCCACAGGGGCAAAAATGCGAAACTACACACCTAACTGTGGAGTGCTACCTTAGTCTTTAGAATTCTATGTTGTGTGTCTTGTGTACTATGATTTGTCTGTTTGTCTTTTCCTTTTTTAGCCATGGCGTTGTCAGTTGTTTTTTTTATCCTTGAGTTTGACTGTCCTTTTGGATGTTTCGCCCCTCGTAGTACACATTTTTGTTTAGGGACAAGCTGAAGAAGGCCTCCAGGTGCGGGATTTTCTCGCTGTATTTAAGATCAATTGTTGGCCTTCGGCTTCTTACTGCTCTGTTTTACCCATTTCCATTCTCAATTTTATTACTATTTATTAAAGATATGCTACAATAACGGCATAGAAGGATAACAATCGTTAAAAAGGTTATGTGTATCAATTTGCACTATGATAGTTATCGTCTTTTATTCAAAAGCAAAACATCTTATACAAGTAACATAGACAAATATGTTAGCATGCATAAAAGTTGAATAATCAACGTCAGTCAATTGTAAACAAAAAATAACAATACCAAGGATCTGCTTACTTTTCAAAATAATAACTGTTGTGAGGACTTAGTACTTAATACATAGAACGAATGTTCGAGTTATCATATCTGTCAATTTTAATGATAAATAAAGCACAAATACAAATACGGAAAAGGTAGCGATCACATTTACTAAAAGTAAAATATTCCAACCACAGATAAAATTTTTGTCAATGTCAGACCATGTGATAAAGACATCGTGTCTTGTATCCTGAGCCGGAGTGAAACTCATCTTTTGATATTTCTGCTGGATATATCTCACCGGACTAAAAAAGATTCTTACTATACACGAAGGTCTATCTTCTAAACATCGTGTTTGTAAATAAATACTTATTGCAACCACTAAAATTGTATTTCCGCTGATCAAAATCTGTAAACTGATTAGAAATATGAGGAACGATATCGTCAAAGACGAGGAAGGTATGTCTTGAGCTATAAATGTAAGAAACACAATCATTGTCAAAAACTGTGACATACAGAATCCAAGTTTTTCGTCACATTCTGTTGGTATGACAATAACAAACAAATTAATTGCCATTAGAATAGCAAATGGAAATTCTGTTGTAATCAAAAGATAAGAAGATCGTCTTTTTAAAATTAAAGTATAATAAATACCTGAATAAGTGGACGAACTATCCGTATATTTCACTTTGTACTGGAATGGATTTGCTGATAAATTGAGAATATCCCATTCACCATTTGCAACAAAGTGGACATCCGATATTTCTAATCCTGACCAAATCGAGTTTAAAACAACGCTTGTGTTGTCATGATACTAGGCTACCATTCAGATTTTGCATGTCTGTGTATCAAAAGGATATTTTGAAACATCAACTGCGCATGAAGTTTGCAATTCGTTTGCTGGAAACCATGTCATGTAACCGCTTGATGGGACAATCACATACTCTTTATTAACTCAAGTAATGGGCATGTCCCTTACATCATTTACAATATATATTTCGGGAACCCATACATCACTGACTTTAACTGTCAGTCTCGATATGTTTTTATATTCCAAGTACTGGTCCCATTTGAATATTTCATTTTTCCATGTAAAGTACCAGAAAACCGACACCGTCAGAACTTGTGGATTATCTTTTAGTCCCTGTAGCGCCATCAAGTATAGTTTTACATTAACATTTGATGGGCGATAAGAGTCCAGAATTGGAAGTAGTTCAGGGTTGCAATATTTAGACAAATTCTGTCTAAGCAATCGCTTCTTTTCGTAGTTGTTCGAACAACAACAACTAACAGCTACCAAAACAACAATGAAAGTTATAGAAAACACCTAAATATTCTAAGTAATACAATACCGAAAACACACTTTTCACCGCTTATCTGACAGTGTGTGATGTTTGATCCTAGATGCTTACTTTTTATGTCTGTATCATATGTCTGTTATAATGATTATGTCTCAAGTCGTTTATGGTAGGCATCTTTTTCATTAAAGTTCTGATGACTTTATATATATATATATATATATATATATATATATATATATATAGATAGATACTGCAGTGGGTGGTCACACTTTGATGAAATTAAATTATCTATTTATTACATTGTTTGTCTAGCAGATGAAGCGGTTTTTATCCATAAATGTACTTTTTTGATTGTATCAACTTTTTAATTTCGAGTTTAATAATGTTATTACTCTGGAGTGTTCTATGTTATAGAGGCAAAAGTCTAGATTCTATCACTTCCAAATCACACGAGTTTAAGGTAAATCATAAGTATATATTTTTTGAGATAGAATTTTCTTAAACTTTGCCAAAAGTAAGATTTTCAAAAATGTACTAAAAAGTATGGGTCACCGCGCTATTTTTCAAACTATGAATTGTTGAAAATTGCCTAAATTAGGTTAGTTTGTTCATGGAAAAGGAAGATTTTGTAATGTGTTTTAAGAAAATAAAAAGAAAAATGGTGTCACCAAACTTGTTTTCTTGCTACAAGTAAAAATTAAAAATCTCCTTATCAGTCCAGTATATATTTTTTAATAAAAGAGTTATCTCCCCTGAAATGGCAAATAAACAAAATAGTTCTAAAAACTTAAAATTTGATATGTGTTTAAATATTATCAATAATACAATAAATAACCAAGTTTTCTTTATATAAATATCGTATCTTTAAATTGCAAATCTGTTGCAAATTTGTAGATTTGGGCAAATACCTAGATCGATATTGTACTGAGATTGATGAAATAAAAGTTGTGATTATAATAATATAATAATGACGTTAAAATACCTTTACCTCAAACATGTTATTGTGTGTAGATTCTTGCACAATTCAGTTAAAAGCACTGTTGATTTTTAGTTGTAAATCCAAAGTGAATTCTGCTTACAAATGAACCTTTTTTTCAACAGTTAACTTTTTATCAAATTGCAATTCCAATTTTCTGTAAACTGGATATTTAAAGCATATCGCAATATAAATTTCAGCATTCAGTTTGCTTTATAATGTGGATGCATCAATTTCATCTTTCATATTTTGTTTTTGGATGCTTTCAATTGTTCTTATTCTCGTTAATGAAGCTGGGTTTTTTACATGGTAGATATGGCATAGAGAAATTGAAAGTTCGTATAAAGTGTAACACTGTGTTATGCAACATTTAAGAAAGTTTTGCAGTATTACACAAGCTTCGTGGGGACTTCTTATATACTGATGAATAGTTTGATCTCATAAAACATCTCAAGTTGTAAAGGTTTCCTGAAGTAAATTCAAACAAGCCAAATATTCTACAAGGAAAACTTGGTTTTGAAAAATTTCTTTTTTGCAGACCTTTTATGAAAACCTGAAAATCCTTTAAGATATGTTTGGTTATGTCAATTCATCAAAGATATAAAAATTCACACCTGTTCTGCGTTTCGCCTACAAATAACTCATGAGTGACGCTCAAAGGAAAAGTGCTTGTAAGACCAAAATACGATATTCGAAAAGGTGGAATACAGCTCAGGTTTTCTATTCCTGCGGAATTAATCTTAAGTATTTTGAAAATTCCAAGGTTTATATTAAGAAACTCAAACAAGGGTTCAGAATACCTTATAGATGATAACCACTTTTAAAAGACACATACCAACCTCTCACTGTAGTGTTTTGCATTTAAATAAGAAATTTGAAAACTCGCAATCCGCGAGTGAAATTAATATCGGTACATGCACGTGTTTTTTTTTTTGCGGAAGAAATAGTTAATGATTAGCTTATGCACTGATATTCAGGATAATAATAGGCATTTGAGTTATCATGGATATTTATTCTGGGTTCAAATCTAATGTTGTTTTTCTTTAATTCGGATGTAAAACTTCCTACTCCAAGTGGTTTGACTCGGACAGATTCATTTATGAATCCCTCGTATTCCAAGTATTTACATCGTAAAAGATTGAATTAATAAAAAAAAAATTAAATTATAATTTATTAAGAGTGCACAAAACACATGAGGAAGTCTATCACATACTGTAAGTATAGATAATTCAAGTTTGTCTATGATCTTTACAAGTGTTTGTCGAGAACTGCGATGTATCTAAGTTAGGAATAAACCTCTTACATATTTTGTATGAACTGAAATTTTGTGTAATCACAGTTGGAAGAGCGACTTAATATTTGCGATAGAACACAAATAAAGTAGGTTAGTATCATCACAATTTGAAAGACTTGATTGTATGAAGGCAAAAGTTATAGTGACCAATAAACATAAAGACACATAGTTCCTGGCTTTGGAATTGAATAAATGATAACAAAACTAATACGAAATAATTTTTGCACTCAACGATAACGAAATTTTGTTTTCCACGAACTTATATATTGAAGTACCTTCCTTAAGTCAGGAATTTTGTCAACCGTCGCGTTTGTTTTAAATTTCTATGTATTAAGTGGCTTTCAAAAATTGCGAACCTCATGGCTTATCTTGGTAGTCCCTAATAAGTTAAATGTTTACCCTGTTTTCGACTAAGGACAATTGATATATGGTACTCACATATCCTTTATAAGGAATGGGTGGTATACATTTAAAAATACGTCTAAATTCTAAGGAAAACGCGATATTTAATTGATCAAAAATAAACGCACGATCCTATAATTCGATTTTTAACAAAACCTCACGCGAAGGAGTTTATATTGAAAATTGCAATGTCTATATTACACAAATGCAACCTGCAAACAAAGCACTTAAAATAATTTCTGACATTTTTTCGAGGAGAATCAATTTCTAGTATTAAGCCATACGATTCTGTTGATAAATGCTTTTTATACAGCAAGTTCTCCGGTAAGAAAATTCATTTCAAGTTCTCAAGATAACCGTGAGTATTCTATTTTCTACATTTGAAAATGCCTGTACCAAGTCAAGAATATGACAGTTCTTTTCCATTCATTTTTGATGTGTTTTGTTATTTGATTTTGCCATGTGATTATGGACTTTCCTATTAGATTTTCCTCTAAGTTCAGTAGTTATGTGATTTTACTTTCTATTCATCATTTAAACAAATCTTTGTGACCCAGAAAAAAAGCATTTAAATATAAATAAAAATGATGACATTATCAACTATTTCATCGAAATGTCATTTCCCTTGTGTCATTCTTCATAACATATGCAAATGTCCAAGAGCATCATTGGTAATGTTAGATCAAAATAATAACTCTTTATCATCGCAATCAAAATAGACATATAGTTATATATAACGATGCATTGGTATTTATAAAAACAAAGTCTATCAACGGGACTAAATAAACAAAACGAAACCTGTATATGTGAGTATAGAGAAGTTATTATTCAACAATTATGAAGATGCTCTACAATTCGTACTGTATAAGATGTCTGAAGAGAAAAAGCATGTGTTACAGCACAACATGTGTGCCAGACCAAGAACAAAGCAGTCATATCACAACACATCATAACCACAGTTAGGGTCTTATATATAATGAATTTTGCCTTGACTTTGACAACCCTGGACACTTTACACGAAATTATTTTTGTAAACCCTGATATAATTATTGACAGATTATTTTAATCGAAAGAGCTATATTTCAGAATTTAAACCAAAAACGGGCACAGTAAAAGTACTTGGTTCCAACACAAAAAGAGAAAACAAAAATCAGGTTTTTCATTTTAAAAAAGGGGACAATCTCTGATGACCAACTGTGAGGTGACCTTTGCAGTGTTAAAAGTCAAAGTAAAAATGATGAAAACGTTTTATTTTATTTCGGAGAACGCAATCGTTTTTTTTTTTTTTAACGGAGGAAAATAGCTTGTTGACTCGTGTATTCAGTAAGGTTCATTGTAAACCATATATTTATAGATTAACAAATTTGACAAATATGCACCGAATGTGTTTTTTCATGAACAATCTAAGCAAACTTTGGCAATTTTGAACGACTCGTACCTTGAAAAATAGCGCGGTGACCAATACTTTTTATCATTTTTGTGAAAAAAAGCATAGTAAAATCTTCATTTTGGCAAAGTATAAGAAAATTCTGTTATTTTTTTTTCTATACCACTGATCTACCTTAATAAATCAAAATACTGGCCTATAGCTGTAAACGAATAAATTATTTTAAAAGTTCCTACTCACTAACATTGTTATTTGGAACTAAATGGTGATACCTTTGGTTGCTACTCATGGTGGTTCTTTGTCGTAAGTGCAAGGTTGGAATATTACCTAATGACCGTTTCAAATTATAAAAAAGGACATTCAAATTAGCTGGGGAAAACGAAAATGTCGATAAAAGGTTTATTTTACTTATATAGGTCCCGTTGATACACACCATTATCGCCTAAAGCCAAAATTCAGCTCTCCTTTGCAACCAAAAACAAATATTGCTTCACAGAACGCAAAATGTATTCAGTTATAATTAAACACCAGCAATTTTTTACTTAAATTGAATAAAATTTCATTAACACTTTTGATATTTATGATAATAGTTATCTAATATTTTTGATTTTATGATTAGTATTTAATGTATTGATCACTTTGGATTTGATAATTCAAAATGTTATGTACCTCTCGCTACATCTAACTGGTTTCTTTGTACTTTTATTTACCATCTTGTACAGAGAGTGTCTGTAGGTGTAATACCACCAAATTATGGTATGTCACATACCGGTTGTATACGAAAGTAGGTCAAAAAAATATTCCCTTGAATTTGAGTTGTAGAAAATTAACGCTGCACTTTAATGCACTTAAATTTTTCTGAGTCATAAACATGTATGATGGGTGTATGAAATCATCATTCTTTTTTTATTTGATGGCCTTATAAAATATTCTGGAAAGTTAAGGTAACATAGTTACCAAAGCAGGTAGCCAGTAGATAACAGTGTAAAATTGGATTATTTACTTCGGGTGATGGTTACTTTCTTATATGAATGAAATGTACTGTGAAATTTTCACTGTAGCACTGGAAAGGATTGAACTTTATTCATGCAAAGTATTTCTTTGGTTGAAATAAAGGTAAATACTGTACAATTTAAAAAAAAGCCAATTTAACAAAGACCTATAGGGGAAAATCAATGGTGGTATTGCACCTATTTAGGGAAACTACACGTGCACTCGTGGCCTTATTGTACTTTCATTTTAAAAAATTATTACTAAACTAGTTCATACGTTGTAAACATGGACTATTCGGAATGGATTGAGACACAGAAAGCACGTTTGAGGGAAAATTGCCTTGAAATGGGGGTTTACGGGTGTTTGCTAAATCAAATGGGTGGACAGACGAAGCTATATTCAGTTTATAGTGTTAGGTTTCCTTGGGACAGAAAAAAAACCAACATTGTATGTTCACAGATTTGCATACATGTTGCACACTGAGAAATTTGACATATCAGAGGAATTTGATGTGTCTCATTTGTGTCATCAGAAAAGATGCATCAACCCTGAACACTTGTCTTTTGAGCCGCCTCATATCAACCAAGACCGCCAAGTTTGTAGAGGTACACACCCAACAAGGTGTCGAAAACACAAACCCTACCAAGACTGTTTAATTTAAAATGGTAAAACAATAATGGCTTTAAAGAGAAGAAAATAATCACATTTGTTTGATTTTTATGACAAAAGATATCAAGTTTTGATGAAAAAAGAAGGAAGAAGGAAAATGGACCAAAACAGACCTTCAAATGAACTCTAAAAGGTGCAATTAAATTGTTTGTCTTCTTAAAGTTTTCTTTTGTATCCTATTTAATTGTTTAAGTGCATAGATCATGAGTATATGATCAGATATAAGTCAACACTGCATTTTATAATGATACAATGAAATTAGGATTTTTCGAAGAAATTAAGCTGAAATCGCCGTCGGATATGGCCTTACATTATAGTGATTTTCTCTGAAACTATAGCTCTGACTGAGACAAAACTTGGCATTTATGCTTGAAATAACTTGCAATTAAAGAGGAAAAAAAATGTTTTTTTTTACATTTAGGTGGACTTTAGGTGTAATACCACCAAAGTATGTCACATTCGGTTGTATACGAAAGTAGGTCTAAATAAAATTTTCCCTTGAATTTGACAGTTGTAGAACATTAACCCTGCACTTCAATGCACTTAAATTGTTTACTTTCGGTGATGGTTACTTTCTTATATGCAATGACATGTAGTGTGAAATTTTCACTGTAGCACAGGAAAGGATTAAACTTTATTCATGCAAAGGATTCCTTTGGTTGAAATTATGGTAAATACTGTACATTTTTTTTAATGCTATTTGAACAAAGACTAATAGGGGAAAATAAATGGTGGTATTACACCTGTAATACGTACAATTCATATTCATTGAATGCAAAGTTTCGTGTTTTTCTATATCCGTTTATTGATCTTTCAAATAAGAAAAAAAAATTGTCATGTATTCAGGAATGTGGAAATAAAAATAAAACTATAGTGTTTAGATTTAACAAGATTTTACTTGATTGCTGTATTCCTATTTTGACAATTTTACCTATAATGTCTGTTTGTTCACGTATCGTTATACATATAATGGAACTTGATTCGACTGTCATACAAGTTATAGATTTAGCGCTTTAAAACCAGGTTCAATCCACAATTTTCTACATTTGAAAATGCCTGTACCAAGTCAGGATATGCCAGTTGTTGTCCATTCGTTTGATGTGTTTTGTCATTTGATTTTGTCATTTGACTAGGGACTTTCCGTTTTAAATTTTACTCGGAGCTCAGTATTTTTGTGATTTTACTTTTTACATTTGATAATATTTTCAATAATGTGCTAAATACTTTCATAACAGTATACTGTTATATGAGACTAGCTTAACGCATCGAGTACTCATTTCCCCTAAATATATGAACTCTTCTGGAAACTCATCAAGTCAAATCAGATATAGGACAATAGTGAAACATCAATCTCTTTAATGCAATGAAAACCAAAAGTATAAAGGCATGGCTTTTGATATTTATAAAATATTCCAGAACTTCTCCGACTGCAGACTAATATGTTTGTAATATGTTTTTTTTTAACATTTTCTTTCATGAAGATCAGTTAGATAAATAAGTTATAGAGCAATATATTATTACAAAAAAATATGTTTAATTGATTAGTGATAAACGCACATTAAAAGAAAGAACGTATACGTCGTCATATGTCTTTTCCAAAGCTAAATAATCACAAATACAAATATGGAAACAGTAGCGACCACATTCAGAAAAAGTAAAATATTCAAACTACAATTAATTTTTTTGTTAATGTCAAGCCATGTGACGAAGTCTTCGTTTCTTGAATCCTGCGCCTGAATGCAACACTTTTTACTATCGTTTTGCAGAAAATATCTAATCGGACTAAACATGATTCTAACTAAACATGAAGGTATATCTTCTATTTTTCGGGTTTGTGAATAAATACTTATTGCAACAATTAAAATTGTAACTCCTCTTATCAAAATCTGCAAACTGATGAGAAATGTGAGGTTCGATATTGTCAATGACGAGGAAGGCATGTTTTGCGCTATCAAGTTTAGAAACACAATCATTGTCAAAAACTGTGACATACAGAATCCAAGTTTTTCGCCACACTCTGTTGGAATAACGCTGACCAATAAATTAATTGCCATTAAAATTACAAATGGAAACATTATTGTAATTAAATGGTAGGCATATCGTCTTTTCAAAATCAAAGTATAACCAATACATGAATAAGCGGACGAATTGTTTGCATAATCCGTGTTCTGGTATGGATATGATGATAAATTAAGAATTTCCCATTCTCCATTTTCAACAAAGTGGACTTCTGATATTTCTATTCCTGTTCCAATTGTGTTAAGAAAAAAGCTTTTGTTGTCATGATGCCAAGCCTCCATTCTAATGCTACATGCCTGTGTATCAAACGGATATTTTGTAACATCAACTGAACATGAAGTTTGCAATTCCTTTGCTGGAAACCAAGTCATGTAACCGTTTGATTTGACAATTACATACTCTTTATTATCTCCATAACTTCTTATAGGCATGTCCTTTATATCATTTACAATATATAAATCGGGAACCCATACATCACTGGCTTTTACTGTCAGTCTTGATATATTCTCATACTCCAAGTAATGATCCCATCCAAATATTTCATCTTTCCATGTAAAGTACCAAAAAACCGACACCGTTAGAACTTGTGATTTATCTTCAAGTCCTTGTAGCGCCATTACGTAAAGTTTGACATTTACCTGCAATGGGTGATAAGAGTCCAGAACCGGAAGCATTTCAGGTTTGTAATGTTTAGACAAATTCTGTCTTAGTAATCGCTCTCTTTCGTAATTCCCATTACAACAAATAACAGTTACCAAAATAACAAACCATGGTATAGCAAACATTTTGTTGATAGTTCTGAGTAGTACAATACCGAACGCACACTTTTCTGCATTATGTTTGATTGCCTTAAATTTGTTTGTCGTCTGGTGGTGTTTTTTTTCCATTTATTGTCATTCCGATAGAGTCAACTTAAATATTAATATAATATCCTTTTAATGTCTCTTTGTGAGGTCCCCTTATGGATTCATTTATCGATGACTGTTAATTGCTCCTAGGAATAAATCATTTAAAATATTTTCAATAAACTAACATTTTGTTTAGTAACGGAAGGAACAGCGATATTATATTTGCGATAGACTATGTACCAATTATCAGGTTGTCTGTATTTTGATATTGACACATATCAGCTATGATTCTCAACATGAAGCCTTTTGTCGAGTCAGCGCTGCGAACGAATTCAAAACGTCTTCAGATTATGTCGAGCAGTTGATATTTTACAATATAAAAATGATGAAAATCTGATATTTTATTTATCGGATTGTATTTGTGTATGTTCCTGCAGGAAACAGGAAGATGACTTGATAAGTTCGGATCAAACTGATAAACGCCGGATTACACATAATGACGTCGTTTATATGTCTTCGTAAAAGTTATTAGGACGGGTTAACGTATTTATCGTCAAAAAGACGTGATATGCATTTTTTCTTACGAAGTAAGTTAATTGATATCAGCAACCGCATCTTCATTTTGATATATATGATTTGACTCAACTGGGATCCTTGGGAACATTATTTTTTTTAAAAGTTCACTACTTAATAATAGAAAAAAGGACATTATCCAGCTTTTTCTCTGTTTAGGAAATAAAGTTTTGGAGTTATGTTTGTGTATTCTAAATTGCAAGATTTGCAGCAAATATAGGAAGATATCCCTAATATCTCATTCTTTTATATACCTTAAGGGGGCTCGCGGGTCTAAATCATTTTTTTTTTATTTAATATAGGATTTCTATATATTTTTCTATAAATGAACTTTATCTTATACTTAATAGAAAAATTAAATACAAAAATAGGGTCACCGTTCATTTACGCTCACAATCTGCCTTTGAAAATAGCATACATTTTTGTTAATGTCCTTTTTTTTCTGTTGAACTAATAGAAGAAATAGCTGTAATATAGAAATAAGAAAATAACTGAATTACAGAAATTGCTTAAATTTTACAGTTATTTAGTTTATGTACAGCTTATTCGAAAACAATAATAAAAAAATAGGTCACCGATGAGTTAAAAAAAAATATTTCGATTTTAATGCCAAAAAATGGCATTTTTGCACCAAAGGGAGATAATCTGGAGCTTTTTCAATGATATCTACATTTTAAAAGTCATCTGGGGCCAATAAGAATTGATTTTTTGGAATGATTTTAGTACCATATGATAAAGTAACAACTACTCAAGGTAATAAATAAAATTTGTAATGAAAAATAAATGTTTAATTTTTTTCTGAAAATCTTATACCCGCGAGCCTCCTTAACATGTTTCCTCATTTAAATAAAGTGTTTTTAACACTACTAAACTCATGACTTAATAGATACATTACTGAAAGTTACTCATGATAGTACACAAATATGATATTAAACTTTCTAATTGGTTGTTCGAGTCCTTTCTCAAGCGAATAATATTGTGGTGGATGTCGGGTGACATGGTGACGAGGGTAGAAGTATTATTTAAAGCTAACGATGCTAAATTTTCTTTGTAATATTTTAACATGGACGAGACATGTCTTTTCAAAAGGCAACTTTTAGAAAAAATATTCATGACAAGGCGGAGATTATTTTGTCGGGTAACTTTCTGACGAAGACATCACTTTTGAAATGCCCTCAAAAACTCTTCTTAAAAGTTCGTTTAAAATTTCTTTTGGCATTATTGAACATTCATGATATATTTCGTTTTGGTTTCGTGATGATTTACAAATATAATTCACAAGTGAATTATGATAGACACAGAACTTTATCAGTACAAATACACTCAAAAACATTTTAATTTTCATGAAGACCAAAAGAAAAGGAATGGGTAGTATAACCTTAAGATTAAGCTTGAATTATAAGGATATTTCGGCATTTAGATAATTGAAAATGACGCAAAATTCTACAATTTGATTTTTCTTGAACCCACATACAAAGACGTTTATATTGGAAATTGCAATATCGATATTACACAAGTGTTTAACTGCAAACAAAGGACTCGAGAAAATTCCTGACATTTTCTCTGGGGAAATCGTTTTCTCGAATAACAAAATACAAATCCTTTGATAATTCTAAATTACACAAAAGTCGAACATTTCATTTCCTGAATTACAACTTTTGCATTAAAAATTTCCGAACTTCATTTCCATTGTATTTTTCTCCGTAACATGTGCAATTATCGAGAAGCGTCCCTTGCATTGTAGTTTCAGATCAAAGTAATCACTCTTTATCGTCTTGGTAAAAATAAACAAGTAGTTTTGTTTATAACGATGAAGTGTCATCTACAAAAACAAATTTATGAAACGGGGAGAAAGATGAAAGCAAAACCATTATATTTCATCCGTTCGCTATCCTTCTTTTGTATATAATATATTGTGTATTATTGTATACGATATATTTGCAATAAATTTGACATTCTGAATACCGGCATATGAAGATACATGTACATTTTGAATTGCACAAGACACTGACTTCCAGTAAATATATTGAGACTTCTATAGTTATTTGTATATAAAGTATAAACATAGTATGTATGGGCTTTGCTCATTGTTGAATTTTGTGAAATAACGATTTCATTTTGTCTCTGTCAGTGGCCAGAACCCCGATTTGGAAATTATTAGAAGATGTCATGCGATGTTTACAAGAGCTGGGCAATAATATTTCATCAAACTTAATTAAATGCATGATAAGTTACAAAAAAGCATACCAAACATATTGATAGAAAGGTGAAGCATATGTTTTTGCATATATATTTTTCTGTCTTAAAGAGGTTTTTTTTTTTACCTGACATTTTCATGGGAAAAATCCGTAAACCAGCAAATTAAAAAAAAAACTGGTCTAAATGAAGATAAGCAGATCCAGGGGAAAATGAAGTTGATAACATAGGGCATCTGTGAAGCATGACTGAAGCGGGACACACTTATGAAAAGTTATGAATCAGTCACTGAGAGTGCAGCAAATACAATCTTGTCTGACACACTGACAATCAGTTTCATTTTTAATTCTATACTATACAGTCTTGTCTGACACACTGACAATCAGTTTCATTTTTAATTCTATACTGGCAAGGTCTTTACACTCAACCACAGCAACCGACCCACTAGTCTGACTTATCAAACTACTGCTTTAATAGCAATAATAGAAACTAACTAATCTTTTTTTTATAAAATCAGTTCCACCAACTTTTCATAAGCAAATGCACGAGATTTGACCAAAATTTAAAAAGATCAAAGAAAAATGCTGCCAAATAAGTATAAAAAGAGGGACGAAAGATACCAAAGGGACAGTCAAACTCATAAATCTAAAACAAACTGACAACGCCATGGCTAAAAATAAAAAAGACAAACAGAAAAACAATAGTACACACGACACAACATAGAAAACTAAAGAATAAACAACACGAACCCCACCAAAAACTAGGGGTGATCTCAGGTGCTCCGGAAGGGTAAGCAGATCTTGCTCCACATGTGGCACCCGTCGTGTTGCTTAAGTGATTACAAATCCGGTAAATAGTCTAATTCGGTAGGTCATATTCATGAAAGGGAAGGGGATTGTAGTTACGACGTAAGGAACATATCCGATATCATTTGTGAAACAATTATTCCATAACGGTCAGCCAACTCGTGATGGCGTCCGTAAAATTTACGAAGGGATGATTTCAACTTCACCATTTGGAACTCTTGGTTTAATAGCTTCCTTGTGAGCAGCAAACCTCTATCAAGAAAATCATGATAGGAAATGCAAGCACGGGAATATCGTATCAATTGGGAGATATATACCCCGTATGCAGGTGCTGCTGGAATGTTGCTACTTAGAAATGGAAAGTTCACAATTGGAAAGCTGAAATCATCTCTTTTGTCGTAAAGTTTTGTTTTCAACCGACCCTCATTGTCAATTTCTAGATGTAAGTCAAGATATGAAGCCGACTTAACTGTATCTGTAGTATCCTTTATCTCTAGTTCGATTGGATAGATGCGTTCCACATAGTCACCAAATTTTGAATTGTTTAGTGAAAGAACATCATCTATATAGCGGAAAGTAGAGTTAAAGGATATTGCTAACTTCTTATCTTTCTTCCTAAGAAGTTCCTGCCTGAAGTCAGCCTCATAATAATAAAGAAACAAGTCGGCGAGTAGAGGGGCACAGTTTGTTCCCATTGGAATGCCGACAGTCTGTTGAAAAACACGTCCTCCGAACGTAACAAATATGTTGTCAATCAAGAAATCAAGCATCTTGATAATATCAGTTTCAGAGAATTTTTTGTTTGAATCAGAGTGATTCTTTACAAAGTAGGATTTATCCCTCCCTAAGACAAGATACTTGTATCTACGTTGGCCATTCTTTTTTATGAAGCAAAGTAATATCAACTCTTTCAATTTGTCTTTTAGTTTGGAATGTGGAATACTTGTGTACAGGGTAGAAAAGTCAAATGTTTTAATACTGTTACAAGATGAAAGAGAGTTAGATTGTATGTACTCTAAAAGATCTTTTGAGTTTTTAAGTATCCACATTTGATTCACGCCACCTCTAGAATAGGCAGTTTCACAATAACTTTGAAGCCCGTCTTTGATTGCTGATAAAATAGATGTTAATAATTTAGAAAGAGGTTTCGTGGAGCACTTGGAAGACCCAGCAATATACCGTTGTTTGTAAGGACACTTATGTAGTTTAGGTATCCAATAACATGTATAAACTTGTCTTGCGTTAAATGTGCGAGACTTAATGTGCGCCCTGTAAAATTTAGCTTTCAGTCTGTTAATGTAGATTCAGGTTGATATCAAAGACTGCTGGCATAGACAATATATGAAGTAAAACTACTTCAATTCATGACCTATTATTGCAAATATAGGCACCTGAAAATTTAATAATTATGATAATAAAATTTATTTCCCAATTTGTTTAGCTATAATCCCCTATATGTTATTAAAGCTTCAGGCAACTGTATTTTATTAGGCATACTTGTGTGTGTCAGAAGTATTGGACATAGACTAGTCATAAGAGAATAGTGAATAGTGAGACGATTGAAAGGAGGTAAAACATATGATAGTTTTGTAATGCTGAATGCCAAAGAAACTGACAAATAAGAGACAATGTCAAAAAGGTTATCTTCAATCCCTGATTAATAAGATTTTTGAAGCTAATAACAAGAGTTAGACCAAAAACATCTTTTCCAACCCATGATAACCAAAATGAGGATCTTATACATAGTGGATAATGTTTTACTGTTGCCAGCCTGGAAATTTTTTCGAGAAATTGCTAAAAAAAACAACAGATAGAACTTTTGAGTTCCTCAATTAGAGGCGCATTAGGGATATTGACACATTAGCAACTAACATGTCTTAGAATTTGTTTTATTTCATTATAATGGAATAATGAGTAATACAAGTCATCAGTTTAGACTTATCATTTTTAAGTGACTCTGCCAAGTTGACACATGAACAAATATCCTCAAAGAACCCTTATTACTATAATAATAATAATTATCTTATGAAATAAATGTCCTACTAACATACGGATCTGCGAGGATAGCTTTAGTGAATCAAGTACTCAATTCCCATAAATGTTTGAGTTCCTCTTATAACACATGTATCTAAATCAAATATAGAACAATAATAAGATTTCAATCTTGTTCTTTTAAGGAAAATAAGAAGAATAAATGGCAACAAAGTTTATTAAAAACAAATATGCATAAATGTGACATAGAAAGATAGAATTCGTTTAATTAGTTTGTGTGTATCAATTTGTACCATGGAAATATCAGTTAATTGAAAACACAAATGTTGATACAAAGGATCTGCTTACTTTTTAAATGATAATTGGTGTAATGACATACAGAGAACGAATTTCGAGTTATCCTATCTGTCCATTTTCGTGTTTAATAAATCACAAATACAAATACGGAAAAAGTAGCGATCACATTTAGTAAAAGTAAAATATTCAAACCACAGTTAAGTTTTCTGTCAATGTCAAGCCATGTGATAAAGCATTCGTGTCTAGAATCCTGAGCTGGTGTGAAACTCTTCTTTAGATAAATCTGCTGGAAATATATCAACGGACTAAAAATGATTCTTGCTATACATGAAGGTATATCTTCTATGCTTCGGGTTTGTAAATAAATACTTATTGTAACTATAAAAATTGTAATTCCGCTTACCAAAATCTGCAAACTGATGAGAAATGTGAGGTACGATATCGTCAATGACGAAGAAGGCATGTTTTGTGCTATCAATGTAAGAAAAACAATCATTGTCAAAAACTGTGACATACAGAATCCAAGTTTTTCGCCATATTCTGATGGAATGACGATCACCAATAAATTAATTGCCATTAAAATTACAAACGGAAACGCTGTTGTAATCAAATGGTAAGAGGACCGTCTTTTCAAAATTAAAGTATAATGTATACATGAATAAGCGGACGAATTATCAGCAAAATCTTCCTGATACTCAAATGGATATGCTGATAAATTTAGAATGTCCCATTCTCCATTTTCAACAAAGTGGACTTCCGATAATCCTATTCCTAATCCAATTGTGTTGAGAACAAAGCTTGTGTTGTCATGATACCACGTCTCCATTCGGATTTTGCATGCCTGTGTATCGAAAGGATATTTTGTAATGTCAATTGCACATGAAGTTTGCAATTCTTTTGCTGGAAACCATGTCATGTAACCGTTTGATCTGACAATCACATAATCTTTATTATATCCAGAACCTCTAATTGGCATGTCCCTTACATCGTTTACAATATATATTTCGGGAACCCATACATCGCTTACACTAACTATCAGTCTTGATATGTTCTTATATTCGATGTTATGGTCCCATCTGAATATTTCATCTTTCCATGTAAAATACCAGAAAACCGAAGCCGTCAAAACTTGTGATTTATCTTCAAGTCCTTGCAGTGCCATTACGTAAAGTTTGGCATTTACCTGTAATGGATGATGAGAGTCGAGAATCGGAAGCAGTTCAGGGTTGTATCGTTTAGATAAATTCTGTCTTAGTAATCGCTTTCTTTCGTAGTTCCAATTACAATAACTTACTGTTACAAAAACAACAACCAAAGATATTGAAAACATTTTGTAAATAGTTTTCAGTAGTACAATGTCGAACACAAACTGCTCACCTCTTATCTGTATAGTGTCAGATTTCGAAATGTTGTCATTGAATGTCTGTATCAAATGACTCTTTTAATCGTAGTGTAGTAGTTTGTGGTAGAAAATCTTTTCCAAAATGATAGGTTCTTATGATTATTAGTATATAGAAATCATAATGAATCGTGACATTTTAATGAAATAAATTATCTGCATATTTATGAAATTGTTTGTCTAACTAATGAAACGGTGTTTATCCATTCATTAACATTGCACCAACTCCAATTCATTTCATGTTTCTACATTTCATTTCCCTTGTGTGTTCCTTGTAAATAGATGTAAATGTAAGATTTCTTTCATATGATAATCAAAAATGTTTCAGTTCTTTTGAGATGTTAAAACTGTATCCAATTTCTTATTATTGACGATTAGAAGGTATTTACAGAGACTGATATAAACGCAACAAACAAGATAACGACATTTACATAGGCAGAAAAACAAAAAACATCTCCATTAATGTCTCTTTGAAAGTTCTCTTGTGACTTCTTTTATTGATGAATTCAATTACTTTTAAGAAAACATCATTTCAAATATTTTCAATTGACTAACATTTAGTTTAGTCACAGAAGGAACAACTATATAATATTAACGATAGAACATGCACAAATAAACAGGTTACCTGCATGTTGATTAATATCAGGTGCGAATCAAAACATGGAACGTGTTGTTGAGTCAGCGAGGCGAGTTTAAATTTCTTCAAGTTTTGTCGAGCAGTTGATACTTTGCGATATGCGATAAGATGGAAATCTGATAATTGTTTCATCAGATTGTATTTGTGTAGTCTGCGTTGTAGGAACACTTGTTTTGTCTTTGTTTTAAACTGCAAACATGAAGATGACTTAACAAGTTCAGGTTTAACGTCAGTGAAGACTAAACAATGTAAAGGGGAGTGTGAATCTTAAAATATGCTTAAATTGTGAGGATACGGCCCAATGCTATAGTTTGAATTCTCATATATAACATTATACAAAGGAGTGTATAATTAAAATTGTAATGTCTATTTTCTAAAAAGTGCAATCAAGCACAGGATTGGAGATAACAATCGTTTCGTCCATTAGAAAATACATTTCAAAAGGTTTCCACAATAACCATGATTGTTCTTTTCTTCATCGAACAAGTTTTGTCAGAAATAACCTATATTGAAGTCTTCGTAGAGATGAACACATATTTTTATGCCCCATCTACGATAGTAGAGGGGCATTATGTTTTCTGGTCTGTACGTCCGTTCGTCCGTCCGTCTGTTCGTTCGTTCGTTCGTTCGTTCGTCCGTAGGTCCGTTCGTCCCGCTCCAGGTTAAAGTTTTTGGTCAAGGTAGTTTTTGATGAAGTTGAAGTCAAATCAATTTGAAACTTAATACACATGTTCCTTATGAAAAGATTCTTTCGAGTTTAAATGCCAAATAGGAGTTTTGACTCCAATTTCACGGTCCACTGAACATAGAAAATGATAGTGCGAGTGGGGAATCCGTGTACTTGGGACACATTCTTGTTTTTCATTTAATAATTCTAAATTTCATTTATCTTGAGTTATTCTTCGTAACATGTAAATATCGAGGAGCGTCCAAGGTAATAGCAGGTCAATACCATCACACTTCATCGTCGTCATGAAAATACACAGATAGTTGTATTTATAACGACGCATTATTTTTCACAATGATTATGGTAACTATAAAATGGGGGAAAATATATGAAACCAAAATTTATTATTACGTCATCCGCTAACCTTATGTTGTGTCATAAAATGTATTTGGCATCGGTCTATGTGCAATAAATATGGCATTTCGTATACATGTTAAATAAACAAACATCCTATAACATGTCGATACTTGTATATTTTGAGTTGTTCAAGATTATGCTTTTCACCACAATCCTTATGTCGTCGTCTTTACACTAAAATCAGTAGGAGGTATAGTGATAAACATTCTAATCTGAAAGTTCATGTTACGTTTATTTGTTGGAATTTGGCTGTGATTTAGCTTGTGCGTAGTACGGAGCTGATGAGTCGATGCCTTCACTTAATTTGTACAGTTTGTAAATAATTTCATTTGTATAAAATTAATAAATCATCCATCTATTATTCCTCTTTTGTGTAATAAAATGTATATGAAATCGACCAAAACATTTGAAGATTCAAAACTTATTTAATAAGGTTCCTTGAACGCAATGGTAATAAATGAACCTCTTTCTATCATTGTAGCAAACTGAAATATTGTGAAATTGCACATTTAGAAGTTCCGAAATATTTTTGATTTTCATCAATTCATAAACTTTTTATCCAAACAAAAATACTAGTTTTAACCAGCAATAACGACAGAGAAGCAATAACCAGCAACAGGCTTACCAGAAAAGGTGAATAGAAAATAAGTTTGGAAGACATTAAGCAAAAGCTTTGATACACCTTGAAGGAAAATTAATCATGTGAAAGATTTCAAACATCGAAAGTATGCGGTTATAAGTTATTTGTTGATTTATAAATAGTTCTATACCACAAATAATTGATATTATTATATCTATATTATATACTATCGGCCTACGTACCAATATCGTCACATTAACTCCAAATATTGAATGCTTAGTCTTATTTCGTCAATGATACCTTCATCTTAGATACAAGGATTAAAATTGTGAACACTAGACGCATGAAAGTTTCATAAAAATAGACTCAAGAGTGACACTCGAATAAAAAAGGGCCAAGAACAGTAAGAAGTGTAAAGCATTAAAAATTCAAACTACGTACATAATGAACGTTAATAAAACCAAAATTGTTATACATTTTTATCTGTACATTTTAATTTTTTTTTCATCTTGTTGGAATTATGAAGTTAATGAAAGTCATTTTGAGATTAGGCTAATCGTTTTTTTGAGTGATTCTGCCAAGTTAACACGTAAACAAACCTCTTTTGAGAAACCTTATTACTAATATAACAATAGAAATGATATCTAAATGTACATTTCCATATTGTAATATGTTTCGCTGGTACATTTGTTTTGTTAGGTACAAAATATTATCTGATGGACCACAATACTGGCCAATAGCTAAAGTATTAATCTTATCTTGAATTCTATCTTAATTTTATCTTATATTTTGGAAATCTTTTTCGAAATTCAGATGTGACGTCACTTTGTGTGTTTATGGCTTTGGCTTACTCGGCTGTGTAATTTTATGTGCTAGTTTAGGTTGTTTTATGTAATGTATCCGTTTTTATCAGGTATATCTATTATATAGTCATTTAATAAAATTTACTGTTTGAATGAATTATTCTAAATAATGAGGATGTTCTTATCCCAGACAGATAACCCTAGTCGTATTGATCACAACTTTTTGCAACTTTTGGTCCTCAGTGCTCATCAACTTTGTACTTGTTTTAGCTTTCGCACTTTTTTCATCTGGGCGTCGCTGGTTCGACTTGTGTGGACGGAATCCAAGTCTGGCGTATTGTATTTTAAACCTGGTATGTTTTGTTAGCAATTATTCGTGTGTTTCTCTGTCCTATATGTTCTCCCATTTATTAGTATTGTAGTCCTGTTATGTAATGTTTCTTTAAATATCCTGTACCAAGTCAGGAAAATGGCCATCTTTATATTATAGTTCGTTTCTGTGTGTGTTACATTTTAATGTTGTGTTTCTGTTGTATCGTAGTTCTCCCCTTATATTTGATGTGTTTCCCTCAGTTTTAGTTTGTAACCTTCATTTGTTTTTTTTTCTTAATCAATTTATGAATTTAGAACAGCGGAATACTACTGTTGCCTTTATAAAAACACTAAAATTAGTGTGACGGAACTAAGTGTCAAGAATTGGAACACTGTTTTATTGATTACAAATTGACATTACTAATGAAGACGATGTATACTTTGGGTGCTACTCAGGGGATACTCTTGGTTAGTTCATAAAAAGTATTCTTTTTATTTAATGACAAAAAAAACACACTCCGAGGAAATTTCCAAACGAAAAACACTATTCAAATAGCAAAAATAAACATTCAAGTACATCAAACATAATTATTGTCATATTCCTGACTTGAAGGTGAATATGTTCAACTCTACTCCTGGATATAGACGCAGTCATTGTCATCGTCATTATACATCACCTACTTTGCATGATGTCTCTATTAATGACTTGCTGCCATTTACACAAAGGCCGTTAGGTATTCCTCAACTTCGCACGAAACTTTATTCATTACCCCTTTCAAGACTATTTTTGTTTGGAAACCATTGTTAATAAACCTCCTTCAATCCAATACAAACATACAGCAATCATTTCGGATTATGCAAGTCACAACCAGTTCGCATTGGAAAAGATGAAAAAGAGAAAACATCTTTTCTTAAACTTTTCTTTGACAACAAAGGTCTCGATGGCGTCAACTTAGGCAATATCCTTTATCATAAATTAGTTCAGCCGAAAATACCTCCTTATTTTAAAGATCAGTCTGTACCAGTAATTCCTTATACCTATACCAAACCAATTGCCACTAAAATTTTCAATTAAAAACACGTTTTTATTTTCTTATTCCAGGAATAGATTACCTTAGACGTATTTGGCACAACTTATTTGGAATTTTATGTCCTTGCTGCTCTTCAACTTTGAACTTGTTTGGCTTTATAACTATTTTGATCTGATCGTCACTGATGAGTGTTATGTGGACGAAACGCGCGTCTGGTGTAATAACTTATAATCCTGGTACCTTTGATAATTATTTGCAGCATCTCAACATTGACGACTTCAAGTCTAGCCTCCTGATTGCACCTGTGCTAGTTCCCAATTCACATATAATCTGGCTGGCCACATTATTACCGGAGACCTCAACATTGTCAATAACAATTCCCTGCGAAATTTGTTATCCAAAGATCCGAAATATCGTGAGCCTAAATTCATCAATTGGAAATACAACTTCAAAATACTGACGAATTCAGTCGAGGATTATGCCAGGCAATGCGCTAAACGCGAGGAAGAAGACGTAGATACCCTTTCCGAATGAATTAAGGCTTTGACGTCGTTGTTACAAATCCGAATTAAAAAACTAAACTGGTCTATCAATACCCACGCTACGTCAATTTTTAAAGACCCAAATGTTGCAAAACACTACCTCCATGACAAATATGTTGTTGTCCCCGCAGATAAAGCCCTAAACAACATCGTTTTTGTGTGTAAAAGAGGGATGAAAGATACCAGAGGGACAGTCAAACTCATAAATCGAAAATAAATTGACAACGCCATGGCTAAAAATAGAAAAAAGACAAACAGACAAACAATAGTACACATGACACAACATAGAAAACTAAAGAATAAGCAACACGAACCCCACAAAAAATAGGGGTGATCTCAGGTGCTCCGGAAGGGTAAGCAGATCCTGCTCCACATGTGGCACCCGTCGTGTTGCTTATGTGATAAAAAAAAATCCGGTAAATAGTCTAATTCGGTAGGTCACATTCATGAAAGGGAAGGGGATTGTAGTTGACGTGAGAAACATATCCGATATCATTTGCGAAACGGTTATTCTATAACGGTCAACCAACTCGTGATGGCATCCGTAAAATTTACGAAGAGATGATTTCAACTTCACCATTTGAAACTCTTGATTTAATAGCTTCCTTGTGAGCAGCAAGCACGGGAATATCGTATCAATTGGGAGATATATACCCCGTATGCAGGTTCTGTTGGAATGTTGCTACTTAGAAATGGAAAGTTCACAATTAGAAAGCCGAAACCATCTCTTTTGTCGTAAAGTTTTGTTTTTAACCGACCCTCATTGTCAATTTCTAGATGTAAGTCAAGACATGAGGCCGACTTAACTGTATCTGTAGTGTCCTTTGTCTCTAGTTCGATCAGATAGATGCGTTCAATATAGTCACCAAATTTTTAATTATTTAGTGAGAGAACATCATCTATATAGCGGAAAGTAGAGTTAAAGGATATTGCTAACTTCTTGTCCTTCTTCCTAAGAAGTTCCTGTTTAAAGTCAGCCTCATAATAATAAAGAAACAAGTCGGCAAGAAAAGGGACACAATTTGTACCCATTGGAATGCCGACGGTCAGTTGAAAAACACGTCCTCCGAACGTAACAAATATGTTGTCAATCAAGAAATCAAGCATCTTGATAATGACAGTTTCAGAGAAAAAAAATTTGAATCACAGTGATCCTTTACAAAGTAGGATTTATCCCTCCCTAAGACAAGATACTTGTATCTACGTTGGCCATTCTTTTTTATGAAACAAAGCAATACCAACTCATTCAATTTGTCTTTTAGTTTGGAATGTGGAATACCTGTGTAAAGTGTAGAAAAGTCAAATGTTTTAATACTTTTACACGATGAAAGAGAGTTAGATTATATGTACTCTAAAAGATCTTTGGAATTTTTAAGTATCCACATCTGATTCACGCCACCTCTAGAATAGGCGGTAATATCATTACATAAACTGCATGATAAATGAATAAGGTATTGACAATTCACTTGGAAACTCAACATATACCCTCACGACACTTACCAAAGAGGAAATCCTGGATAATCATAGGTCTGTTCTATGAACGAATGTTCGAATTATCTTATTTATCCTTTTTGCTTAATTAATCACAAATACAAATACGGAGACAGTACCGATCACATTCAGTAAAAGTAAAATATTCAAACCACAGTTAAGTTTTTTGTCAATGTCAAGCCATGTGATAAAGTCTTCATGTATAGAATCCTGAGATGGTGTGAAACTCTTCTTAAAATAGTTCTGCTGGAAATATCTCAGTGGACTAAAGATTATTCTTACTACGAATGAAGGTCTATCTTCTATGCTTCTGGTTTGTATATAAATACTTATTGCAACTATTAAAATTGTAATTCCGCTTACCAGAATCTGCAAACTAATGAGAAATGTGAGGTACGATATCGTCAATGACGAAGAAGGCATGTTTTGACCTATCAAGGTAAGAAACACAATCATTGTCAAAAACTGTGACATACAGAATCCAAGTTTTTCGCCACATTCTGTTGGAATGACGACAACCAACAAATTAATTGCCATCAAAATTACAAATGGAAATGCTGTTGTAATTAAATGGTAAGAAGATCGTCTTTTCAAAACTAGTGTATAATGTATACATGAATAAGCAGACGAATTGTCTGCATAATCCTGGTACTGGAATGGATAGGCTGATAAATTAAGAATGTCCCACTCTCCATTTTGAACAAAATGGACTTCCGACATATCTATTCCTGATCCAAATGTGTTAAGAACAAAACTCGTGTTATCATGATACCAGGCCTCCATTTTGATGCTACATTCCTGTGTATCAAACGGATATTTTGAAACATCGACTCCACATGAAGTTTGCAATTCTTTTGCTGGAAACCATGTCATGTTACCGTTTGATCTGACAATCACATACTCTTTATTAGATCCCGAACTCCTAATTGGCAAGTCCCTTACATCATTTACAATATATATTTCGGGAACCCATACATCGCTGACTTTAACTGTCAGTCTTGATATGTTCTTATATTCGATTTTATGGTCCCATCTGAATATTTCATCTTTCCATGTAAAGTACCAGAAAACCGAAGCCGTCAAAACTTGTGATTTATCGTCAAGCCCTTGTAACGCCATTACGTATAGTTTGGCATTTACCTGTAATGGCTGATGAGAGTCGAGAATCGGAAGCAGTTCAGGGTTGTATTGTTTAGATAAATTCTGTCTTAGTAATCGTTTTCTTTCGTAGTTTCCATTACAATAACTAACTGAAACAAAAACAACAACCAAAGATATTGCAAACATTTTGTAAATAGTTTTCAGTAGTACAATGCCGAACACAAACTTCTCACCTCTTATCTGTATAGTGTAAGAATGCGAAATTTTGTCTTTGTATGTCTGTATTAGATGACTCTTTTAATTATAGAGTAGTAGTTTGTGGAAGACGTCTTTTTCCTAAATGTTAGGTTCTTATGATTATTAGCATATAGAAACAGTAATGGATCGTGACATTTTAATAAATAAATTATCTGCGTATTTATGAAATTGTTTGTCTGGCTAATGAAACGATGTTTATCAATTCATTAAAATTTCGATTGCACCAACTTGATCTTTTCATGTCTTTACATTTCATTTCCTTTGCGTGTTCTATGTAATAGAGGCAAACGTAGGATTTCTTTCATATGCTAATCAAAAATATTTCAGTTCCGTTGATATGTTAAAATTGCATTCAATTTCTTATAATTGACGATTAGAAGGTATTTACATAGACTGACTGATATAAACGCAACAAACAAGATAACGACATTTATATAGGCAGAAAAACAAAAAACATATCCGTTAATGTCTCTTTTAAAGTTCTCTTGTATATTCTTTTATTGGTGAATTCCAAATCTTTTCAATTGACTTAAGAGATAACTGTATTGTATTTGAAGCTTTGCGGACGTCCATCGGTAGTTTTACTGTCGCAAATTGAGTTTACCTGGCGACGCGGAGCCGTGCAGTGACCTATAGTTGCTAATGTTTGTGTCATTTTGGTCTTTTGTGGATAGTTGTCTCATTGGCAATCATACTACATCTTTTTTATATGACCAGGGCTGTCACTGTTTTTCGCAATAATTTTACACAGAAATGTTTTACACATCAGTAGTTTTACTGTCGCATATATCTGCGCTCCGTGTCACTAGGTAAACTGAATTTGCAACAGTAAAACTACCGATGGACGTCCGTCTACAAAGCTTCAAATAAAATAACAGTAATCTCTCAATTAGAAACTTTGGGTTATTTCCTCAATAGCCACTTTAATAGCACCTCCAGCATTTTTTCCCTGAATTTGATTTGACAGAGAACCCCCCTTTCCCCAAAGCCAAACACAGAGAAAGGAATAAAAAGTTTGAAACAACTACAGTGATCAATATTAGAACCTGAATTTTAAAAGGAAAGTGAATTATGAAGTTTTAAATTAAAGAAAGCCTGAATATTTCCCGTTTATTGTTACGGGATGTACATGTAGCGTGTTAAAATGTTTGACATGCTCTATCCTAGGAAGAAATGATGGTATAAAAGTATAAAAGGGTCAAGGTATAAGCTGTGCAGATTAAAATCTGCTTAGAAATTGTTCATTTGAAACCTACAAGCAACTCCATCAGTAGGGTTATCGCCCAAAACACCACTTGTGTCCGCGTCGTCTGCTGTTTCCACTGCCGGCACTGCCGTAGGTTCATGTTGATCGGCTTCTGACTCTTCTCCTGTTGTTTCTTGTGGTATAGTTAGATCAGCTGATTCTAAATCATCCAAACATCTGTTTCCAAGAGGAAATTTGGTATCAACGGGCCCAAAAGATCTAGTTCTGTCATGTCAAAATCGTCGTCTGACGTAGCCATTGTTATTGTTTTGCGAAGTATTTATGTCACAAGATTCATACGCGAGGAATTTTGTGAAGCGGTTCCGACAGGTACATTGTAATTGTACGCTTGACAAGAGCCAATGAGAAAGCGTGTTACATAAAGATTGCATTAGAATAACATTTAGCTTAGTCACAGTAGGAACAGCTATATTATATTTACGATAAAAGATGCACCAATTATCAGGTTCTCTGTATGTTGATAAATATCAAGTGCGAATCACAATATGAAACTTTTTGTGGAGTCAGCGCGGTGAGTTCAAATTTCTTCAAATTTTGTCGAGCAATTGATACTTTGCGATATGCGATAAGATGGAAATCTGATAATTGATTCATCAGATTGTATTTATGTTTCGTCTCCGAGGGTATCACCAGCCCAGTAGTCAACATTTCGGTGTTGACATGAATATCAATAATGTGGTCATTTTTATAAATTTCCTGTTTACAAAACTTAGAATTTTTCGAAAAACTAAGGATGTTCTTATCCCAGGCATAGATTACCTCAGCCGTATTTGGCACAACTTTTTGGAATTTTGGATCCTCAATGCTCTTCAACTTTGTACTAGTTTGGCTTTATAAATATTTTGATATGAGCGTCACTGATGAGTCTTATGAAGACGAAACACGCGTCTGGCGTACAAAATTATAATCCTGGTACCTTTGATAACTATTATAGGAACACTTTATTTCTCTTTGTTTTAAACTGCAAACCTAAAGATGACTTAACAAGTCCAGGTTTAACTTCAGTGAAGACAAAACAGTGTATAGGGGAGTGTGAATCTTCAGGTTAAAGTTTTTGGTCAAGGTAGTTTTTGATGAAGTTGAAGTCCAATCAACTTCAAACTTAGAACACATGTTCCTAATGATATGATCTTTCGAGTTTTAATGCCAAATAGAAGTTTTGACCCCAATTTCACGGTCCACTGAACATAGAAAATGATAGTGCGAGTGGGGAATCCGTGTACTGGGGACACATTCTTGTTTTTCATTAAATAAGTCTAAATTCAATTTATATTGAATTATTCCTCGTAACATGTAAATATCGAGGTGCATACCATACAAGGTTATAGCAGATCAATAACATGACACATCATCGTCGTCATGAAAATACACAGATAGTTGTATTCATAACGACACATTATTTTTCACAATGATAATGGTAACTATAAAATGGGGGAAAATATATGAAACCAAAATTCATTATTACGTCATCCGCTAACCTTATGTTGTGTCATAAAATGTTTATGACATCGGTCTATGTGCAAAAAATATGGCATTTCGTATACATGTTAAATAAAACAAAACATCCTATAACATGTCGATACTTGTATATTTTGTTTGTTCAAGATTATGCTTTTCACAAAATCCTTATGTCGTCGTCTTTACACTAAAATCAGTAGAGGTATAGTGATTAACATTCTAATCTGAAAGTTTATTAGTTGAAATTTGGCTGTGATTTAGCTTGTGCGTAGTACGGTGCTGATGAGTCGATGCCTCCACTTTATTTGTACAGTTTGTAAATAATTTCATTTGTATATTTTGATAAATCATCCATCTATTTTTCCTCTTTTGTGTAATAAAATGTATAGAATGAAATTCAAAACAGTGTGGCTGTGGCCATTTATTGACACATTAAATTCCTCCATTGACTGGGACAATTTACGTGAACGTTTGTATGTAACGACCACTGCTCACTATGTACTTTTTAAAGACACTTAAACTATGGGGTCACCAAAGGTTCTCAACACCTCAATAAAGTAATTCGAAAAAAATAATCAGAAATAACACGATGTTTTGATTTATATCAATTATATAAATCAAAACATAAAGCTTATTTCTGATTAATTTTTCGAATTATTTTATAATTAAAGGCGTTAAGAAACCTTGGTGACCCCACAGTTAAATGTCTATCGTAGGTACGTCGTGAACAGTGGTCGTTACAGACAAACCGTTCACGTAAACTGTCCCAGTCAATGGATGAATTTAATGTGTCAATCAATGGCCACAGTCACACTGTTTTGAATTTCATTCTATGAAATCGACCAAAACATTTGTAGAAATATTGAATGCTAAGTCTTATTACGTCCATGATACCTTCATCTTAGATACCAGGATTAAAGTTCTGTACACTAGACGCATGAAAATTTCATCTAAAAAACGACTCAATAGTGACTCTAGAATAAAAAGGGCTCCGTACAGTTAGAAGTTGAAAAGCATTTAAAAAGAATTCAAACTACGTACATAATGAACGTTACTGAAATCAAAATTGTTATACATTTTTATTTGTACATTTTATTTTATTTTTTTCATTTTGTTGGAATTATGAAGTAAATGAAATTCATTTTGAGATTAGGCTAATCGTGTTTTTTTTTTAGTGATTCTGCAAAGTTAACACGTAAACAAACCACTTTTGAGAAACCTTATTACTATTATATCAATAGAAATGATATCTCAATGTACATTTCCATATTGTAATATGTTTTGCTGGTACATTTGTTTTGTTAGGTCTGATGGACCACAATACTGGCCAATAGCTAAAGTATTAATCTTATCTTGAATTCTATCCTAATTCTATCTTATTTTTGGGAAATCTGTTTGCAAAAGTATGAATTATTCTAAATAATGAAGATGTTCTTATCACAGACAAATAATCCTAGGCGTATTGATCACAACTTTTTGGAACTTTTGGTCCTCAATGGTCTGCAACTTTGTTCTTGTTTTAGCTTTCGGACTTTTTTAATCTAGACATCGCTGTTGGACTTGTGTGGACGAAACGCACGTCTGGCGTATTGGATTTTGAACCTGGTATCTTTTTTTAGCTATTATTCGTGTGTTTTTCTGTCCTATATGTTCTCCAATTTATTTGTATTGTAGTCCTGTTATGTAATGTTATCATTTAAATGTTATATTTAATATTGCCATAAAAGCGAGAGGTTTGGCATGCCACAAAACCAGGGTCAACCAACCGTTTTCTTTCTTAAAATGTCCTGTACCAATTCAGGAAAATGGCCATCTTGATATCATAGTTCTTTTCTGTGTGTGTTACATTTTAATGTTGTGTTTCTGTTGTATCGTAGTTCTACTCTTATATTTGATGTGTTTCCCTCAGTTTTAGTTTGTAACCTTGATTTGTTTTTGTCTTGATCGATGTATGAATTTTACTACTGTTGCCTTTATTATACACACAATAATTAGTTTCATGGAACTAAGTGTCAACAATTGGAACACTCTTTTATTGACTGTAAATTGACATTACTAATGAAGACGATACATACTTTGGGTGTTACTCAGGGGAAACTCTTGCTTAGTGCATCAAAAGTAAAATGACAAAAAAGACACACTCCGAGGAAAATTCTAAACGAAAAACATAATTATTTTGATTTTCCTGACTTGAAGGTGATTATGTTCAACTCTACTCCTGGATGTAGACGCAGTCATGGTTATCTTCATTATACATCACCTACTATGCATGATAACGCTATTAATGACTTGCTTCCATTTATACAAAGGCCGTTAGGTATTCCTCAAATTCGCACGAAACTTTTATTCATTACCCTTTTCAAAACTTCATACTCTGTTCAATTTTTGTTTGGAAACCACTGTTACTAACCCTCACTCGAACCAATACAAAAATACAGCAATTATTTCTGATATTGCAAGTCACAGACCAGTTCGCATTGGAAAAGATGAAAAAGAGAAAACATCTTTTCGTACACTTTTCTTTGCCAACAAATGTCTCGATGGCGTCAACTTAGGCAATATCCTTCAACATAAATTAGTTCAGCCGAAAATACCTCCTTATTTCAAAGATCAGTCTGTACCAAAAATTCCTTAAACTTATACCAAACCAATTGCCACTATAATTTTCAATTAAAAACACGTTTTTATTTTCTTATGCCAGGAATAGATTACCTTAGCCGTATTTGGCACAACTGTTTTGAAATTTTCGGTCCTTGCTGCTCTTCAACTTTGAACTTGTTTGGCTTTATAACTATTTTGATATGATCGTCCCTGATGAGTATTATGTAGACGAAACGCGCGTCTGGCGTAATAAATTATAATGCTGGTACCTTTGATAACTATTTGCAGCCTCAACATTGACGACTTCAAGTCTAACCTTCTGATTGCGCCTATGCTAGTTCCCAATTAACATATAATCTGGCCACGTTATTATTGGAGACCTCAACATTGTCAATAACACTTCCCTGCGAAATTTGTTATCCAAAGGTCCGAAATATCGTGCTCCTAAATCCATCAATTGGAAATACAACTTCAAAATACTGATGAATTCAGTCGGGGATTGTGCCAGGCAATGCACTAAACGTGAGAAAGAAGATATAGATACCCTTTCCGAATGGATTAAGGCTTTGGGGTCGTTAATACAAATCCAAATTAAAAAAAACTAAATTGGTCTATCAATACCCACGCTACGTCAACTTTTAAAGACCCAAATATTGCAAAACACTTGTCCTGCCTCCATGACAAATATGTTGTTGTCCCCGCAGATAATGCCCCAACCAACATCGTTTTTGTGTGTAAATATCATTACATAAACTGCATGATAAATGAATAAGGTATTGACTATTAACTTGGAAACTCAGCATAGACCCTCACGACACTTACCAAAGAGGAAATCCTGGATAATCATAGGTCTGTATATGAACGAATGTTCAAGTTATCTTATTTGTCCATTTTGCTTAATAAATCACAAATACAAATACGGAGACAGTACAGATAACGTTCAGTAAAAGTAAAATATTCAAACCACAGTTAAGTTTTTTGTCAATGTCAGGCCATGTCTTCATGTCTTCATGTATAGAATCCTGAGATGGTGTGAATCTCTTCTTAAAATAGTTCTGCTGAAAATACCTCAGTGGACTAAAAATTATTCTTACCACGAATGAAGGTCTATCTTCTGTGCTTCTGGTTTGTATATAAATACTTATTGCAACTATTAAAATGGTAATTCCGCTTACCAGAATCTGCAAACTGATGAGAAATGTGAGGTCCGATTTCGTCAATGACGAAGAAGGCATGTTTTGACCTATCAAGGTAAGAAACACAATCATTGTCAAAAACTGTGACATACAGAATCCAAGTTTTTCGCCACATTCTGTTGGAATGACGACAACCAACAAATTAATTGCCATCAAAATTACAAATGGAAATGCTGTTGTAATTAAATGGTAAGAAGATCGTCTTTTCAAAATTAGTGTATAATGTATACATGAATTAGCGGACGAATTGTCTGCATAATCCTGGTACTGGAATGGATAGGCTGATAAATTAAGAATGTCCCACTCTCCATTTTGAACAAAATGGACTTCCGACATATCTATTCCTGATCCAATTCTGTTAAGAACAAAACTCGTGTTATCATGATACCAGGCCTCCATTTTGATGCTACATTCCTGTGTATCAAACGGATATTTTGAAACATCGACTCTACATGAAGTTTGCAATTATTTTGCTGGAAACCATGTCATGTTACCGTTTGATCTGACAATCGCATACTCTTTATTAGATCCCGAACTCCTAATTGGCATGTCCCTTACATCATTTACAATATATATTTCGGGAACCCATACATTGCTGACTTTAACTGTCAGTCTTGATATGTTCTTATATTCGATGTTATGGTCCCATCTGAATATTTCATCTTTCCATGTAAAGTACCAGAAAACCGAAGCCGTCAAAACTTGTGATTTATCGTCAAGCCCTTGTAACGCCATTACGTATAGTTTGGCATTTACCTGTAATGGCTGATGAGAGTCGAGAATCGGAAGCAGTTCAGGGTTGTATCGTTTAGATAAATTCTGTCTTAGTAATCGTTTTCTTTCGTAGCTCCCATTACAATAACTAACTGTAACAAAAAACAACAACCAAAGATATTGCAAACATTTTGTAAATAGTTTTCAGTAGTACAATGCCGAACACAAACTTCTCACCTCTTATCTGTATAGTGTAAGATTGCGAAATTTTGTCTTTGTATCTCTGTATTAGATGACTCTTTTAATTATAGCGTAGTAGTTTGTGGACGACATCTTTTTCCTAAATGTTAGGTTCTTATGATTATTAGCATATAGAAACAGTAATGGATCGTGACATTTTAATAAATAAATTATCTGCGTATGTATGAAATTGTTTGTCTGGCTACGATGTTTATCCATTCATTACAATTTCGATTGCCCCAACTTGATCATTACATGTTGCTACATTTCATTTCCCTTGCGTGTTCTATGTTATAGAGGCAAACGGAGGATTTCTTACATATGTTAATCAAAAATATTTCAGTTCCGTTGATATGTTAAAATTGCATTCAATTTCTTATTATCGACGATGCGTAGGTATTTACAGAGACTGATATAAACGCAACAACAAAGATAACGTCATTTACATAAGTGCAGAAAAACAAAAAAAAATCATATTCGATAATTTCTCTTTTAAAGTTCTCTTGTATATTCTTATATTGGTGAATTTCAAATCTTTTCATTTGACTAACATTTAGCTTAGTCAAAGTAGGAACAGCTATATTATATTTCGATAGAAGATGTATCAATTATCAGGTTCTCTGTAAGTTGATAAATATCAAGTGCGAATCACAAAATGACAATTTTTGAGGAGTCAGCGCGGCGAGTTCAAATTTCTTCAAATTTTGTCGAGTAATTCATACTTTGCGATATAAATAGGATGGACATCTGATAATTGATTCATCATTGTGGAAGGCCGTACGGTGACCTATAGTTGTTAATTTCTATGTCATTTTGGTTTCTTGTGGAGAGTTGTCTCATTGGCAATCATTCCACTTCTTCTTTTTTATAAGGAAACGAAGTCCCCTATAAAAGTAGAAAAATCAATAAAAAAAAAATCGTGAAAATTTCCCGAAATTTTCATTGTACTAATGAACTCAAAATCGTTTACTTTTTTTGTCACTTTTTAATTCCAGCATCTACACAGAAATCTACTTTCTTTTTTCCGGTTTCGTTTGCATGAAACTTTGAATAAAATATTTATTTATCAGTCTAGTATAATATAGGAAGGAAAGCAATTGTAATTCCAATTTTAATAATTCCTTGACATGAAAAAACATTGCCTGATATTAGCGTTTCTTTGTTTACATTGCATATGACGTCATAACTTAAATAACGTCACAACGAAAATCCCTGACAACAGAACCAAAATCGGAAACTTTACGGTATTTCCGTTTTGAAATTAACATATGGTTGAATTAAAGAAAAATCATACAGGTAATGCCTGCCTCATATTATCATCAGATTGTATTTGTGTAGTCTGCATTATAGCAACACGTGTTTTTTTCTTTGTTTTAAACTGCAAACCTGAAGATGACTTAATAAGTTTAGATTTAACTCAGTGAAGACTAAAAAAAGTAAAGAGCAGTGTGAATCTATTAAAACGAAAGTGTAATCAAGCACAGGATTTGATATAACAATCGTTTCGTCCATTAGAAAATACATTTCAAAAGGTTTCCACAATAACCATGAGTATTTTTTTCATCATTTGAACAACTATTTGTCAGCAATAACCTATATTATAGTATTCGTAGAGATGAAGACATAATCTTTTTTTCAATAAATATTTCTGAATTTCATTTTTCTTGGGTTATTCTCCGTAACACATGTGAAAGAGGGACGAAAGATGCCAAAGGGGCAGTCAAACTCATAAATCGAAAATAAACTGACAACGCCATGGCTAAAAATGAAAAAGACAAACAGACAAACAATAGTACACATGACACAACATATAAAACTAAAGAATAAGCAACACAAACCCCACCACAAACTGGGGTGATCTCATGTGCTCCGGAAGGGTAAGCAGATAATATCGAGGAGCGTCCAATGTAATAGCAGATCAATATCATCACACTTCATCGTCGTCAAGACAATACACAGATAATCGTATTTATAACGATCTATGAGCAATAAATATGCCATTTCATAAACATGTTAAAAAAACAAACACAGATAGTCGTATTTATAACGACGCATTATTTTTCACAATTGTAATGGTAACTATAAAATGGAGGAAAATATATGAAACCAAAATTCATTATTACTTCATTCGCTATCCTTATGTTGTGTCATAAAATGTATATGACATCAACCTATGAGCAATAACTATGACTTTTCATAAACATGGTAAATAAACAAACATCCTATAACATGTCGATACTTGTATATTTCGAGTTGTGCAAGTTTATGCTTTTCACCTAAATCCTTGTGTCGTCGTCTTTACGCTAAAATCAGTTGGAGGTATAGTGATTAACATTTTAATCTGAAAACTCATGGTAAATTTATTAGTAGGAATATGGCTGTGAATTAGCTTGTTCTTAGTACGGATACTGAGTCGATCCCTTCACCTGATTTGTACAGTTTGTAAATAATATCCTTTGTATAATGTAATTATTCTCCGTCTGCTATCCCTCCTTTGTATAATAAAATGCATATATAATCAGCCTAAACATTTATAGATTCAAAACTTATTAAATAAGGTTTATTAAATGAAAGGCTTATAATAAATAGAACTTTTTTCTATCATTGTAGATAACAATGTTGCGTAAGTCCTTGTCAACACAATCATTGGAATTTATTTAAGACACAACTCATAATCACTGTATAACATTTATTTTTACTCTAATTTCAAATTACAAATCTTTTTCTTTTAAACAAAATACAACTCCGTTTCTCCGTTGAAGATATGCCACGTGAATAAATTACATAAATAATAGACAATTAACGGAGTTATGAATACAATGAACGGATCTGTAAATTACATAATAATAAGTATGGAGCACATTGAAAATGAAAAGAATATAAATCGCGGTTCGCGACACTCCCGACCCAGACATTTGGGTTTTAATTATAATGTTCAGAATATTGTTGTTCTGTTTCGACTTCAGAAAAAACTTCATCTCCATTGATATATGAAACAGTCCTGGTAAATGTCAGTACGATTGTTTGTGTTTTTGTTGTCACATGGGAAATATCTACAGCAGTTTCAGAATTGTTACGGTATTCTTCATCACTTATCACAATTACTTCATTATATGTATTATTATTTTCGACACTGTGCTCAAAAGAATCAGGAGATGAAATGTCTTCGTAAAGCATCTTCGTTTCCATTAAGCCTACACTTTCAGTACTTGAAAGACAATCATTCAAATTTTCACACATATTATTATTTTCATCATGAATTAAATTTTCACCTTCATCACTTGATAAGAATTCATCAATATTAAAATCTCCCCCAATATCTTGAACGTCACTCAGGTCTTGTAACAAATCTAGAATTGTATCATCATCACTTACGTCTTCGTAGTATTGGTTTTCCAGAGTTTCAATATCTCCTTTTTTAGCCTCTATAGCTTTACGTCTAGCATCCATTTTTGAAAGTTGATGAATAGAACTTAAATGTCTAAAAAGGTATTCCTTACGAATGAATTTAGAAAAACATCCATCTTCTGTGCAATTCCAGTGTTCAAGGGTCTTGGAATGGTTTTCTTTCACATGCCTAGTCAGATTTCTTTTATATTTGTATTCTCGAGTACACATATTACATCCAAACATGTTGGTATATTATTGGCGTGAGATATCTTTTATAAATCATTTTCTTTAAATAGGAATATTGAGAGAAAGCGCATGAAATTCACGTGCATTATTCGTTACATAAACGACTCCGTTAAGTCATTTAAACATCTCCGTTAGAACATAAACATACAGGTAAATTTTATACATCTCCGTTAGAACATAAACATACAGGTAAATTTTAAACATCTCCGTTAGACTAAAATAACTCCTCTAGTTCACTCTTGTTACAATTATTTACCATGTTAAATTATATATGTCTCTCGTAATAAAACTATTATTCACCGTAAAAATCTTTGATTTTACGTCTAGCCTTTTCAGCAGACTTCCTGACAGGTCTTGTTTCAGCAGATTCACTCTGACACGTATTCTCCTCATCAACCTTTGTTTTTTCTTCAATTTCCAAAGGGTATAGTAAATTTAACGGACGACTAATAACTTTTCTTGATGAAAGAACTACTTTTGCTGATCTAATCTCACCATCATTGCTATGAATTAACTGTACTAGTCTTCCTAATTTCCACACTCCCCTTGGAAGGTTGTCTTTAATAATGACAACATCTCCAACGATTGGAGCATATGGTGATTTCACTCTACCACACTTTAACTTGGTCTGAGTTCTTTCTCTCAAACTTAATAAATATTCATCCCTCCACATTGTCCAAAATGAATCCAAAAGTTTTTGTCCCTTTTTCCACATCTTAAGTAACTTGTCAGTTGAACTTTCAACAGGTGAGTAACTTTGGTCATTTATATCATATTCAATTTCTGGAATACCAATATTTGGGTTCAATGTGAGAAAGTGGCTTGGCGTAAGGTTAATATTCGAATTCACATCATCACCTATGTAAACCAATGGCCTCGCATTAACAATTGCTTCAGTTTCCTTAATAACTGTAAGTAGTTGAACGTTGCTGACTAACCTTCCTTTCAGAACTTTTCGCAAAGAACGTTTTACCACACCAACAAGCCTTTCGTAAAAACCTCCCATCCATGGCGCTAATTCCGTTATAAAGGTCCATCGAATGCCAGCATTAGACACATAGTTTTGAACAACATCACATTTAATCACTTTCTTCCAAACTAAATCTAATGTTGCACTCCCCAACTTGAACTGGGCTGCATTATCACTTAGAATATTGCATGGAGCACCTCGAATTGATACGAATCTTCTAAATGCGTACAAAAATTCTTCAGTTGTCATATCATTTAACAATTCTAAATGTATAGCACGTGTAACAAAACAGGTAAACAAACATACCCATCTTTTCTTGTTCTCGCCATCATATTTTACATAAATCGGTCCAAGATAATCTAAGCCAATACTTGCAAACGGAATGGATTGTGATACTCTAGATCTTGGAAATGGGGGCATCTTAGGCATTCCGTAATGTCCACCTTCAAACCTTCGACACACTAAGCAATGTCGTAAAACTTGTCTAACTGTGGAACGACCTTGTGGGATCCAAAACTTATGTCTTAATTTACTGAGAGTTTGTGATACACCACTATGAAAGAGGTCTTTGTGTATTCTTTCAATGATCAAACGCGTGAAGTCCTCCCCACGCGGAAGAAGAATCGGTATTCTAGCTGCTTCACTCAAATCTGCATTTTCGAATCTCCCTTTACAACGTAGAAAACCATCATCAGATATAAAAAGCCCAAGTTGATTCTGTAGGTTGGTTGGTTTGTTTTCATATATTGCACTAAAAATATCTGAATAATTCCTCCTTTGTACAAATTTGATCCATTTTTTTCTGCAATTTTCAGTTCCTCGCATGTCAAAATTTTACTAGTCTTAACTGAAATTTTCTTAATTCGTGAAATGAATCGCTCAACCCATGCAGTCACTCGTATAAGTTTGTAATACGATGAGAATTTTTTGCACTGTATTCCATACGGTGTTTCAATCTGATTTCCTTCAATTTCTTTGGTACAGAGCAACGCACTACTTTCTGTTGTTTTCTTTCCTACTTTCAACTCACATTTATATTCTTGTTTAGCTAACACATCTTCACAGGTGAATATTTTCCACTGATGAATGTCGATCAAAAGCCACTCAGGACCATGCCACCACAGACTATTGTCACAGAGCAGTCTAGTCGAAGTTCCTCTTGTTGCAACGTCTGCTGGATTTTCTTTGGTGGAAACATACAAGAATTTAACATCTTTATGAATTTTAATTTCTGTTATTCGATTTTTCACAAATACACCAAGATCTTTTTTTGTCGAAATCCACTTTAAAACACACTGAGAGTCTGTCCAAAGATATATCGTTTCAATGGGTACATTTAATTCCCCTTTAACGAATGCTAAACACCTAACACCTATCAAAACAGCCATCAATTCCAGCCTCGGAATAGTCATCCCTTTTACTGGAGCTAACCTTGATTTGGAAAATATTAGATCACACTTACTAGATTTCGAACTAGTTTGATGCAAATATATGACGATCGCATACGCACTCCCAGAGGCATCACAAAAACACAAAAGCCTATATTGAACTCTGTCATCCCCAGTCATAATACCAATACTTCTTGAAATTTGGCATTCAGACAATTGTTGTAGTTCTGCTTGAATAGAACCCCATTTTAATGAGTCCGTTCCTTGTAATTCGTCATCCCAACGTAAGTGTTTCTTCCATAAATCCTGAAGAAATATCTTACCACTTATAAGAATAGGAGAAAATAATCCTAGCGGATCGAACACTTCTGATATTTCCTTTAATGTCTTCCGTTTTGTTATGTTTCCTGAGTTGATAAACGACTGAGAATGTTTCACAGATAATGTATCATTTTCAATATTCCAAAGATGTCCAAGAACTTTGGTTTGATTCACTTTTGGTTTGTCTTCAGGTAGAATGAAATCATTCACTGGCTGGCTATTCGAAATCCATTCTCGTAGATTCATAGAAGCATCCTTAAATATTTGTTTTGATTCTGAGTAATGTGTCAGAGCATCTGTTACGGTATTTGCACCAGTAATGAGATTATCCACATAAATGTTATTCCTGATTTGCTCTGCTGTAGGCGTATTATACTTGTTAAGATGACTTTCAATGGTAGCTGCAAGAAGGAATGGACTAGATATTACACCAAAGGGCACACGGCAAAAACGAAATTCCTGAATATTTTCATTATTCAATGAAAAATTCTCAATATCTTTTAACCATAAAAATCTTGTTACATCTCTATCGCTGTTTTGAAGCCCGACTTGAAGAAATGCCTTCTCAATATCTGCAACTAGAGCTATTCTGTAAAGCCTGAATCTTATTAATATACCACACAGATTGCGAAGCATAACTGGACCACGATATAGACACTCGTTTAAGCTGTTGACATCCTTGTTCATCTTAGCAGAAGCATCATACACTATTCTCATCTTAGTTGTCGATTTCTGTGGAGTTATAACTGCGTGATGTGGAATAAAATGTTTTCTTTTATCAACTCCTTTCTCGTCTACCAATTCAATTATACCTTTCGTTAACTGATCTTGAATAACTGAATTATATTGAGTCATCAACTCTGGTTTATTTCGCATTCGCGCAACACACGACTTCAATCGACCCATGGCAAGTTCTCTATTCACTGGTAGTTCATATTTTTCTTCTTTCCATGGCCATTTAACAAAATATCTCATATTTTCATATTGTAAGGTTTCTTTGAACGTTTCCATGGCCTTTGAATCACCAACATTTTCAATTTGTTCCGTAATTCCTATTGAATCTAAATTCCAAAGGTCTGTAATGTCTGGTATTACAGAAACCGAAGAATCAGTTGTATTATGGTTTGTCATCATCATATCACCTGTATTTGAAAGGATCAGCAATCCTGATTCAGTTTTTTCATCATCCATTTCTTGTGATCTTCCTGTCAATATCCATCTTAATTTTGAAGCTAGCAAATATAATCCAGGTTGTATTTCTATTCTCTGAGACAATATCAAATCCAAATAATAATCATTGCCAATTAACAATTCTACTGAAGAAGACTCACTTCGTAATGGAATATCGTCGGCTAGTTCGACATCTTTTACGAAATGCTTTAAATGTTCCACAGATGAAATATCAATTCTTTTCCTTTGAATACTTCCACTAATGACAGGCACAATATTGGCGACAATACTGAAGAATTTCCCGTTGTTAAGTTTGATGTTCAATTTTGTTGAAGATGTCTTCACAATTTTCGGTTTATCACTGCCGAATGTTATAAGTTTTATTTCCTCTTCTTTTTCACCTTTCAGTTTGAGTTTGTTGGCCAGTTTCTGGGAAATATATGTCCTCTGGGATCCAGAATCAAATAAAATTCTTGTCTCCTGTTGCATAGAATTAGTAGGATTCCCAATTTTAGTTTTAGCTGTTTGCATCAAAACCATTTCACTAGATGAAATAAACACAGTTTCATGAACAACTTCACATCCTTCATCAGAATAAGAGTCCAAATTTATACCATTGACACATTCTTCGTTGACATTACCATTGTATTCTTCTGACAAATGAACACTGGTTAATTTTAACTTGAATTTCTTAGGACATAAACCTATGGTGAGAATCTTTTTCATTACAATGGATGCATATTTTGTTTCTTTTGCAATCAGTTGATTGGTGTCCATATTTTAGACATTTATAACAACTTCCCTTTAATTGTCGTTTGCGTTCTTCAATACTTTGATACTTTGGGCATTCATCACTCCAATGTTGTTGATAACAATATCTACATTTGTAAAAATAAGATATGTTGCTTGGTTTACTATCTGTAGTTGCCACTAAAGCTTCAGCTGAATTCACTAATTGACCATTTCGATTACCATTCTGATATCTGGAATTTTTTGTCTGCCAAGGTTTATTCTTAGGACGGAATGTCTGTCCTCCGTTGAACGCTCTGTTGGACGATCCGTTTGACGCTCCGTTGGATCGTTCTTTGGGTGTCTCCTTTTTATCAGACTTTTCTCTCGCAACCACATAATCACGTAATATGTCACATAAACTCATAACTGTCCATTTTTCTTGTGATTCCTTTTGAATTTCTAACTGAAGAAGAACTTCCTCTGGTAACTTGCTTTTAACCATAGATACGAATATGTCTTGGCTCACATTTTGCTTTAGCACCTCTAAACTACGTAGATGACGATTTAATGTATCCATGAACTTTCTCAGAGAAGAAGTCTTGTTTGACGCCGATTCTAATTAATCATCTCATTATAATGTAAATCAATAACAACCTGAATGTTTCCGAATCTTTCTTGCAAAATTGAAACTGCAACTTCGTAATTATCATTTGACAAGTTAAAACCTGATATTGCTTGTTTTGCTTCACCACCAATTTTACTTTTCAAATAATTGAATTTCTCAACCTTCGAAAGTTTTTTGTTCTTGTGTATAGTGCTTTCGAAAGAATCCCAGAATTCTATCCATTTAATTTTGTCACCATAAAATGAAATTATATCTATCTTTGGCAGTTTCACAGATGACTCATCGTTTTCTTTCATTTGTTGTCTAATTAATATTTCATTTTGCTGTTTCATATGAGTTTCAACTATATATTTCATTTCTCTTTGAAGTTCCACTATTTGGATAGGATCGATTTTTTCATGTTTTTCACCACTTTCCTGTTTGATAAATTCAACTAACCTTTCTTTGTATTGCTCCAACTCTAGATAACAATCTGTAGCCGCAGAACATAGTTGACAATCCTCTTCTACTACTTTTTCAATTTCTTCTGTTTCTTCTTCTCCAAGTGCATCGGCCACTTTACTGCTCTGAACTTCCAATTTGTTTACATAAAGTTTCAATTTTTCAACACACTTTGACGACTTAAACACATATTGCTGATGTTCAGGTAGAGGCACTTCTGTCTGTAGAATTGATAATCCTGATTTAATTTCCACTTGAAGACAATTACGATATCTTGTTCTAACACCTTTCAGATAACTAGAAGCTGGCATTTTGCACAATATTTTGTTAACTCACTTTGTAATTTGTTTTTCACTCCCGGGTTCCGGCACCAAACAATGTTGCGTAAGTCCTTGTCAACACAATCATTGGAATTTATTTAAGACACAACTCATAATCACTGTATAACATTTATTTTTACTCTAATTTCAAATTACAAATCTTTTTCTTTTAAACAAAATACAACTCCGTTTCTCCGTTGAAGATATGCCACGTGAATAAATTACATAAATAATAGACAATTAACGGAGTTATGAATACAATGAACGGATCTGTAAATTACATAATAATAAGTATGGAGCACATTGAAAATGAAAAGAATATAAATCGCGGTTCGCGACAAATATTGTGAACTTTAACTTTGGAAGTTTCGAAATATTTTTTTGATTTTCATCAATTCAAACATATAAACTTTTTTATCTAAACAAAAACACTAATTTTAATCAAACATATGGACAGAGTAGCAGTAACAATCAGCAGGCTTACGTGAACAAAGTGAATAGAAAATAAGTTTGAAGGAAATGAACCAAAAACTTTGATACACCTTATAGGAAAATTAATCGTGCAAAAGATTTTAAGTATCGAACGTATGCATTTCAAAGTCGTTTTGTTGATTTATAAAAAGAGTCATTAGGAACGCTCGTATGAAATCATAAGAAACGACCTATAAGTCTAGTACAGTAAGAATTTGAAACGCATTTAAAAACCCAAACTCCGTAAAAAAATTCACGCAAAAACAACCAAAATTGTTATACCTTTTTTTTATCTGTAGATATTTTCTTTTTTTTTTTTCATTTTGTTGTAATTATGAAGTAATGAAAGTCTTTTTGAATTTTTGCTTATCACTTTTTGTGTTTTTGCCAAGTTTACACGTAAAAGGCAGAGAAGCCTTATTACTATTGTAACGATAAAAAGTATATCTTAATGTACATTTCAATATTGTAGTCTGTTTCCTTGGTAGCTTTGTTTTGTTAGGAACAAAAGATTATCTGATAGACCATAATAAGTACAAACCACTAAAATAAGTGTGACATAACTAATGCAAATTACTATTACCAGTATTTTGGTTAGTGCAAAAAAAGTAAAATAAACATAAAAAAAACACACTCCGTGGAAAATTCAAATACAAAAGCGCAAATACACCTATGATACAAAAAACGTATCAAGTCTTATGCCTCTGACTTGAGGGTTAAATTCTTGTCTGATGACACTTTTATCATATTTAAAGAGCATCCAGGTAGTTATGTCTAAAATTAAATAATATAACTTTTCGAAAATAATTTCAGCTTTCGATAATACAGTTACTAGTATTCAATATTTGCGCGTTAATAATTTGTATTTGATTCATTCCCTAACACATCAATCAGTTATGCATCAACATTTAATTGGTTATTATTGACTTCTTGAGTTGCCGAGTGTATCACTGAATATTAATGAGGCTGATGTCGTTGATGGAATATGTTCGTTGTTAAACTTCGGTTTGCATGATGTGTCGACTATTATATTAATATTTTTGTCCGTTTCTCTCTTATGAATGTGCTTGCGTGTCTTTGTGATGTATTTAGATATTTTCTAATATTGTCATGAAGCAGTAGGTTTGGCATGTCATTTAACCCACCATTTTGTCTTAAAATGTCATGCACCAAGTTAGGAATATGGCAGTTGCTATCAAATAGTTTGTTTCTATGTGTGTTGGCGATTGTTTTCGTTTCACTTTGGTGTTCCTGTTGTTCCTTTTTTTCCTCTTATAGTTTATATGTTTTCCTAGTTTTTGGTTTGTAAACCCGAATTTGTTTATACTCAATCGATTTAGGACTTGGTATATTTCTGTTGCCTTTTTCTAAAGTCTATCTATATTTTATGAACATGATTACAACCTTAGATTTGTGAAAATTCGAAATTCTAAGTACTTATTCAAACATTTAAATTTCAGTAATAAAGATAAAAATCTAAATAGGTTCTTCACTTTGTGCTTCTGTTTATCCTCTTTTACCCAGGGGAATGTTAGTTTTTCGTACATATTTGTTGAATGAATATTTTACTTTTATTATTGTATATCCCTTTATTGATAAATAGAATACACTACAAACCATTAAAAGTCTGAAATGGCCTATATCTGTACTCGACTGTACTGATTTTTACTCGACCAGTCTGAATTCGTCTGAGATTTACTTGATAATACTCGACTGTAGTCTGAACCATACTTAACAGTCTGAATGTGTACTTGACCGTACTTAACCATTTTATACTAGTCTGAACCGTACTTGACCTAGTCTGAACCGTACTCGACCTAGTCTGAACCGTACTCGACCTAGTCTGAACCGTACTGGACCTAGTCTGAACCATACTCGACCTAGTCTGAACCATACTCGACCAAGTCTTAACCATACTCGACCTAGTCTGAACCATACTCGACCAAGTCTTAACCAACCTAGACCTATTCTTTGTATCTATCAACTGAGTTTTATCAATTTAGGATTTTTTTTTAAATAAAAATGAAATTTGAACAACAAATTGAAATTAAAAATGTATTCAATATAGTATTGAAATTAAAATTTCACAATAATCAATCATAATATAACGTCAACACAATATTAATCAACACTTACGTAAAAATATATATCAACTTTTAAAATATATATAAAACAAGCTGATCACATAATCAAAAAAAATGAATTGTGACTAACAAATGACTAATATTTTCAATATTTATTCAAAATTTTATGAATACTTCGGAAGTATTTTATGGAAACTGGACTATTTTCACCATTAACTTAAACCTAGTTAAGATTTAGTTGAGTTGAATTAATAATGCAGTGAATGTTTTTTTTTTTATTAATATATATATAAAATAGTATATAAAACAACTTAATAAATTTTAAAAAAATGAGAGCTTAATTGTTTTGTTTTATTAAACCAAGAATTTAATGTAATCATGATAATAGAATTTCCATAGCAATCATTGATAACCTTTTTAAAAAAAGAAATGTATTCCAAAGTAACAGTAAAAATTTATTTCAAATAATTTAAGTAATTTGTTTTTGTCAAATTAACATGGCATACAGAAAGCACTTTAATATGTTCTAATTACCTCAATACATGTGTGTTTTACAGGTAAAAAGAAAGCCCTATTTCCTTAAATTCGCGTATTACTTATCTAGTACATACATGTATATTTGAAAGGCCTTGTTATTTAACTTAAACAGGATGTTGCAATTTTGAATCAATGTTATTTAGAATTTAATACCTCTGACCAGGTGTGATCTTATTTATGAGTTTGCCACAAGTAGAGGTTATTCTTTATATTTCACCACTAATCAGAAAAACAATTTTATTTATTTATTTAATATTATCCCTTTTTGATATAAGTTTTATATAATATATTTTTTTTTCATCCTAAATATAATCATAGATATATTTCTAATTTAAGGTTAAATTTTTTAATAAATTTTGTTGGCTGTTGTTATATATGTCATTAAATAGAAATTTATTTTAACAGTTAAAAAAGTAGAGTTTTTTGGTCTAGTATGGTTCAGACTGGTCGAGTACTGTTCAGACCTTTGGTTAAGTATGGTTCAGACTGGAAAAATAGGTCGAGTACAAGTCGAGAATGGGTTAAGACTGTTTCAGACTGGTCGAGTAATAGTTCAGACTATTTTCAACGGCAAAGATAAGAGTCAAGTACGATTCAGTACAGTCAAGTATGGTTCAGACTGGGGTCGAGTAATGTCAAGTAAAAGTCAGACCAATTCAGACTGGTCGAGTAAAAATCAGTACAGTCGAGTACAGATATAGGCCATTTCAGACTTTAATGGTTTGTAGTGATAGTAAATGCACTTTCTAGTTTAGGTTTGACAGTTTAATAAAACTAGAAATATACAATCTGGCTTTGATAAAATGTTCGATATCTTTAAATCAATTCATAACCACATACTGATCTACGAGACTAACTAAAGACAATCAAGTTCACACTAATAATATAAGTCAGTAATATATTTTTTTAAATTTTATTTAGGAATAATCAAAAGTATAAAAGGCAAGACTTCTTTCAGAAATAACCCAACTGTAGACTACATGGAAAACGTTCATTAAATAATTGTGTGCGTCAAATTCTGCAAAAATGTCGTTAAATAAGCAATATTCAATCAATTATATATTATAGTGTTATTGTAAATGATCTGCTTACTTTTCATTGACGAATGCTGTGAGATTTGTTATAATATGTCCATTTCCAGGTTAAATAATCACAAATACAAATATGGAAACAGTAGCGATCACATTGAGTAAGAGTAAAATATTTAAACCACAGTTCAGTCTTCTGTCAATGTCAAGCCATGTTATAACGCCTTCTTGTCTAGAATCCCGAACTCCAGTGCATCGCTTCTTACGATTGCTATCCTGAAAATATCCAATCGGACTAAACATTACTCTGACTAAATATGAAGGTCTGTCTTCTAAAGTGCGGGTTTGTAAATAAGTACTTATTGCAACAATTAAAATTGTGATTCCGCTTACCAAAATCTGCAAACTGATAATACAAGTGTAGTATGATATCGTCAATGACGACGAAGGCATGTCTTTTGCTATCAAGGTAAGAAACACAATCATTGTCAAAAACTGTGACATACAGAATCCAAGTTTTTCGCCACACTCTGTTGGAATAACGATGACCAATAAATTTAGCGCCATTAAAATCACAAATGGAAAGGCTGTTGTAATTAAAAGGTAAGAAGATCGTCTTTTTAAGATAAGTTTATAATGTATACCTGAATAAGCGGACGAATTATCTGCATAATCCTGGTACTGGAATGGATTGGCTGATAAATTAAGAATGTCCCATTCTCCATTTTCAACAAAATGGGCGTCCGATGTTTCAATACCAGATCCAATTGTGTTAAGAACAAAACTATTGTTGTCATGATACCAGGCCTCCATTCGGATTGTGCATGCCTGTGTATCGAACGGGTATTTTGAAACATCTACTGCACATGAAGTCTGTAATTCTTTTGCTGGAAACCATGTCATGTAACCGTTTGATTTTACAATCACATACTCCTCATTATCTCCAGTATTTCTAATTGGCATTTTTCTTACATCATTTACGATAAATACTTCGGGAACCCATACATCACTGGCTTTAACTGTCAGCCTTGATATGTTCTTATATTCTAAGTAATGATCCCATCTGAATATTTCATCTTTCCATGTAAATATCCAGAAAACTGATGCTGTCAGAATTTGTGTTTTATATTCAAGTCCTTGTAGCGCCATTACGAAAAGTTTGGCATTTATCTGAAATGGGAGACTTGAGTTGTTTATGTCCAGAATCGGAAGCAGTTCTGGGTTGTAATGTTCAGATAAATTCTGTCTTAGCATTCGCTGTTTTTCGTAATTCCCATTACAATAACTGACAGTTAGTAAAAAAACAACCAAAGTGAAAGCAAGCATTTTGTAAATAGTTCTCAGTAGAACAGTACCGAACGTCTGTGTGATACTACTATTTGATTACTATGAAATTAGTGTATGGCAGACGAAACGATGTTGATCAATTCATTTACATTCTGATTGCATCAACTTCATTAGTGTAAATTTCTTAATTTCATTTCCCTTGTGTTTTATGTGTAATAGAGGCGAATATCGTCGTTCTTGTCATGATAAACCTGCATAAAAACAATTTATTGTATAATGATTCGACATATACATAAATACAGAAAAATGATCAAGTGTTTATTTCATTAATATAATATACGTTAAATTTCTGTTTTTTAAGGTCCTTTTGTGAGGTCGTTTATCAATTACTTTCAGGACTACATTATTTTATATGTATAAGCCATTAGATGACAATTTATTTTGTCACAGCAGGAAAAACGATATAATATTTGCGATAGAAGATGATACCCGCACCCAGTGGGAAGATGGTCAATAGAATTTTTCATCAAGTTAAAATATATGAATATCATCAACCGCTTCTATTTACTAGTTTATGTATATATATGATATCACTTCACTGGAAAAGTTTCAGTAACGTCGACTTCTCAAAACGAAAACAAATATATAAGTACATTATTGAGCTTGTTTAAGTTTTCAAAATTAAGTACTGAGATGATGTATGCTTGTTGCCAGTTGCATGATTTAGGAAAAATTTAGTATGAGATAATATTCATGATCAACATATAACTGTTTCCTCGTTTAAAAAAAACATGTGTGGTTTTATCTCTACCATTATCATGCTCTTAATAAATATGTTACTCAAAGTCACTAATGATATAAAATAACAAGGATTTTAAAAGAGAGACGAAAGATACCAAAGGGACATTCAAACTTATAAGTCGAAAAATAAACCGACATTGCCACGGTAAAAAGATAAAGACAAACAACAGTATACTAAAAAAACTTAGAAAAACAATTACTGAGCAAGAATAACCACGACAAAAACCCGGAGTGATCTCTTGTACTCCAACAGGGTATGCAGATCCTAGGCTAACTATGACACCCGCCGACTTGCTCGCGTAAGTAGAACATCCGAAGGTTAGTATAATTAGGTAGGTCATTTTCGGTTAAAAGGAAGACGGGATTGTGGAAACGACGATTATAACCCATTAAACCTTTTTGTTGGTGGTAAGAGTCTCATCTCAAGCAACACAACATTAACGATATCGGATAAAACGGTGACGTGCGTCGTAATGTTGTTGAAATTTGCTTATATTTGTAGTAATTTTTAAGACACACAAGACAGGAATATTTTATACAGGCACGTATAGAAAAACATATTACAAGGAGAGAAAAGTTCTAAGAAACACTTCACTTTTGCACTTAAAAGACGGCGCTAGTGTTGAGGGAGAAAAGGTAATACTTGAATGATTGAAAAATATAAGACAAATCTATCCAGAAAACATACTTGTCATCTTAGTGACAATGAAAATGTATGGATGACTTCGATACAAAAATTAAACCGCAAAATGAGAAGACAAAAAAGAAAAGATTTTTTTTATATATCATGCGGCATCCCATCCACATTTGAAGTTTATAACAATTGATGCATTGATATTCTTTCCTGCTAACGCAACTTATATGCAACAACAAAAAGAGGATTATTCAAAGAGTTAAAAAAAATAATGAATGTGCATTGCATTCAATAATCTTTTGATTTTAAATAATTTTAAAGATAGTGATCACAGAGAGGATGATGAGTTGACTCTTTCTGTTATGAAAATGGCAATAATTGTATTTGGAGATAAATATATATTCAAATTCAGTGAACTTGACAATATTACTACAGCAACATGTATGAGATCCATAAACATGCATACTTAATTGGAGGTGCGTGCTATACTATAAACAACACTTTATAAGTGACATGCGTCTAATAGCTTTTGCGGATTAACCTTCATCAGGGTCGCTCAAAGATGACTGTTTAAAAGCCACGGATGAAAAAAGATCTGCATCTGATGAAGAGTTTAAAAAAAAGCTAAATTTCGACAGATGGAGTTGAAAACTTAGTTTAATTGTAAAACGGACAATTTCAAAGAGGCTTCTTGTAAAAGAGGGACGAAAGATACCAGAGGGATCAAACTCATAAATCGAAAATAAACTGACAACACCTGGCTAAAAATGAAAAAGACAAACAATAGAACACATGACACAACATAAAAACTAAAGAATATGCAACGCGAACCCCATCAAAAACTAGGGGTGATCTCAGGTGCTCCGAAAGGGTAAGCAGATCCTGTTCCACATGTGGCACCCGTCGTGTTGCTTATGCTATAACAAATCCGGTAAATAATCTAATTCGGTAGGACACATTTATGAAAGGAAAGGGGATTATAGTTACGACGTAAGGAACATATTCGATATCATTTGTGAAACGGTTATTCCATAACGGTCAACCAACTCGTGATGGCGTCCGTAAAATTTACGAAGGAATGATTTCAACTTCACCATTTGGAATTCTTGGTTTTATAACTTCCTTGTGAGCAGCAACCCTTTATCAAGAAAATCATGATAGGAAATCAAGCACGGGAATATCGTACATGTCGTATCAATTGGGAGATATATACCCCGTATGCAGGTGCTGCTGGAATTTTGCTACTTAGAAATGGAAAATTCACAATTCGAAAGCTGAAATCATCTCTTTCGTCGTAAAGTTTTGATTTCAACTGACCCTCATTGTCAATTTCTAGATGTAAGTCAAGATATGAGGCCGACTTAACTGTATCTGTTGTATCTGTTGTAAATTATGTAAGTTACGACGTACCACTCATATACTGTCTGGTATTCATTATTTGTCCTAAAAGGGAGAAAATACTTTGAGAAAGAATATCCGTTCCTACTGGAATGCAATTTCTATTTATAAACAAAATCGTATTTTTTTGTATAAGGCCCTCGGTAAGGCCAGCGTATTTACCGTAATAAATAACTAAGCACATATAAAGGAAAGAAAAAACTTTACATGACACTACATCTAGAGCATGATACGTACTGCGAACATAATCTAAAAGCTGTTTGTTTTTAAGAAAGCGAAAAAAAACTACAAATTATGTTTGTCGTTTTGAACATGCAAATAAACGATATGGCGAATTATAAAAAGGGATGGTTGTCCAGTCAAGGCATTGTTCAAACTCCACTAAATGTGTCCACTTGTCTGATTCGTGCACTTGACTGCAGGTACAGACAAACGATTTTCAAAAAAGGTTGAACAAACCATGTTACCTCTGAATGTTGCTTAAGAATTGAATGATACTTTCTATAATTTTACCGAGGTTTAAAAACGTCGAGCGAAGCACATTTTGCATGAAGCGCACAAGGAATGTCGCTGATTTAAACTTGCATTTTTCTATTACTAGTTTACACAGGTTTTCAACAGAAACAAACTATGTAGATTTTTAAACAGGTGGATTTACTGCGATAATGATTTTAACGTTTCTTTTATGTGATATTAAAATTTCAAATATATATATATATATATGTTATGTATTTTCAAGACAGCTAAATCCAAGTGCAACATATACATTGAGCTGCAAAATTTTCTTATTTTCAAGGCAGCTAAATTCAAGTGCAACATAGACATTCAGCTGCAAAATTTTCTTATTTTCAAGGCAGCTAAGTGCAACATATACATTGAGCTGCAAAAGTTTCTTATCATCTACATCCGATTTCACCTGGATAGATGCACGCTTGATAAAGCTATTTGGTCTAGCGAAATATTACGTTTATTTTCATCATTTTGTAAATATTTTAAACATTGTTATATTTACATACTAATTAGTGTGTTAAAATTACATTGTTAGGCAATCTATGATTTTAGTCCTGGTATCTATGATGAGTTTATTTATTTGTGTAATTGAATTAATCTCTGTATTGATAAATCCACACTCCCATAGATTTGTATGTCAATTGCTGCTATTTATATAATTAACGTGTTTTTAGATTTGATAAACTTCCTATTTACATATATTTATAAATGCATGTTATTATATATATGTGAGATATTCATAAGTCAGACCTCAACAAATATTGAAACATTTAATAATATTAACTTTGGACCATATTGCGTTATTTGTGATAGACACATGTCGTTTAAAATTAACGTTAGTTATAAATGAATATGAAAGGCTAAGTAATAAAATGCACAACTAAAGCCTGCAACCAAGTTACTTAATAAACACATTTACTTAGAGTTCAAACATTGTGTGTATTGATAAGTTGTGTAGAGGTGCAGGTAAACACACTTATACATATATTGTTATTATATATTCTACTGTGATAACTAAACATGACGGAAAATAATAAACTCAGACCTAGGAAAGAACTTGAAGAGGTAAAGAGAAATTATGTGTTAAAACGTTTATACATGTTATTTGATTAATACATTTTGTAGTTGTATATTGTATACAGTCAGAAAGAGGAATTTTATTCTACTCTACCTAGGATAAGCATTTGAACTTCTTCACTAGCAATTTAGACATAAAACCTCACATGTTCATATTTTAACATGCCGTTAAAATAACCGAGATGCTCTTCTTTCGCTTCGTTAAAACAGTCATGTTGTATTTCAATTAACAAACTAGATGCGTCAAAGCGACACGAATGCCCCGCCCCAAAAAGTTGAAAAATCTGCAATTTGAATAACACATGTGGACACAAACCGATGATGGTAGTCTCACATATCTAAAGTCAGCTCAAAATCTGGAGGCGTATAGAAAAAAAGTCTGTATAACTGTGATTTTTATGGTGTACCATTTGGTTCAAAAGGTATTTTTATCGATTAACCGGTACTATTATCGGTTAATCGCTATTTTTATCGGTTAACCGCTACTATTATGTCGGTTAACCGCTAATTTTATCGGTTAACCGCTACTTTTATATCGATTAACCGCTAATTTTATCGGTTAATCGCTATTTTTATCGGTTAACCGCTATTTTTATAGCATAATCAATACTAATTTATAGTGTATACACATAATAACTTATTATTTTAAATGAGTAAGTGATTGATGGACAAATTGTATCGCTCAACCTGTTAAAACAGTAGTGTGGATTGTTTACGCCTCCCATATATCTATTGTTGGCCAATCACTCCCACCCAAGTTATAGAATTGTTAATCGGCAAACGAACACACAAAATTTTAGTGTTGAACACGTAGCAATTCTATGTAGCACATTACACTTTATTGTATGCAACAATTTTTGTTTTATTTATTTTATTTTACACTTTTAATACGACAAAATGTATTGGATTTCATGGACCAATATTAAGTAATTATGACGATGTTTTAAATTTAAATAGAGGTACTTGTATATACTCCACTCCTACAATATAAATGTACAAATCTGTATAAATGATAATTCGATTGATGATACCATGTGTAATGAAGACGAGAAACGTAATCTTCTAACATGCACATATATTAATTTTGTCTTATTTTTAAAAAAGAAAAGGAAAAAGTGTCCTCTACCATATTTCGCCCACAGACATGAAACAGTATCTATCATACGTTTTCTATATTATTGAATTACGTTGTTGATGATATTCAAAAACTCTATCAATGCTTTAATTCAATAGTTTTTAATAAATCACTTGAAGAATGTATCTTCTCTATAATTGTTTTATTGCAATTGTTATTGAAATCTTTAAAAAAAGGTGGATATAGCATCCACGTTCCGATTTATGTCCGATATATGTAACAAGTCGTGATGGTATAGAGCAATGGAGAGAGTGTTTTAATAAGAAAGTTTAACTGTATTTAATAACGAGAAACAAACGTGTTATAAATATTGTCAAAATTCCGCCTAAAATGGCAAACTGTTCATCAACTCATAGAAATGTATATACCTGGTGTTTTTTTAAGCAGTTTAATTATAATTACTCAGTCTAAAAAAAATTAGCTACTTCTATTTTTTGTTTTTTGTCTGACTTTTCTAAGTTATTTGATAACGTTGGATAATAAACAATCTGTATTTGGTCATTTTCCCGCTGAAGTCCTTCAAGAATCAGTAAAAACTAAGACTAGAATATTTCATATAAACTAATGATATATTTGATTAACTCGTTTTATTAGTAGATATTTTTTCTGATGATGTTTGGACCAGCATCTCGGTCTTAATACACTGCCAATCGAACCAGGTATTGACCACGAAATAATAAGTTGGACGAATGGTTAAGGGAATGGCAATTTATTTTACAATTTAGATAAGACGGAAAACAAAGTATAGTTACTAATTTTACTTTCCAGATCTAAACTTTATTTTATAAAGCCAGGACATTCCAATTGCTAAGACATATAAACATTCGGTTGTAACATTTGACACTGAAATGGGACACTCGTATATATTGAATTCTTAATTGACCCAACATCTTCTTTCTCTTCCCCTCTTCACCAAACCCTCATTCGTACTATTATATATATATATTATATGTACTGCAAATATTCCTGGTTATATCTTTATTTTTTAAGGATATACTGCATACTGCTTCAAAATTTGGGAGCATCAGTACTTACAACCGGGGAAATCAGTAATGGAAATAGGATGTTCGGGGACTATTTGTACATTATTTAAAGGATTAAGTTAAATTGCAAGATATTTTTATAATTTATCATTTTATTTTGTGCAATGTCAACATGAATTTGTCAATTTTTATATTCGAAAAAAAAATCATGAAATAAAAACAATATCTAATATACTCAGGGTTTTCTTATTGAAACTGAACACTTTGGACTTAAATCATCTGCATTAGAATCAAAATACAGAAAGGGAAGGTCATGGTGTAACTTCAAGGCAATCCTATCTTGGAATATTACTTACTAATGACACAATCAATTATCTTTGTCAAATTGATCATTTCCAGCTATAAAAATAAAGGTAGAGTTTATATTCCTCCAAAAAGCTCCCTCTCAAAACGCAGAAGTTAAAACAAATACAACAGTGACCACAGGCTGGATCAAATGAACTTGAATGTTATTTCACCTGGAAGACCAATCATATCACAGTGTGGTTCGGTAATTAATCGGTCATGTTATAAGGTTTTATTTTGATGTTATGTTAAATTCACGATTGTAGATTTATTTTCTGTAACTCATACAAAAGCCTTTTTCTGAAACTGTGATAAGAGTGTTAATTGCCAATCTCAGAAAAGATCCGTCTGGAGTAAATTTAAAAAACACTTACCGTTATCTTGATGATATTTTTGCTTTAACTAAAAAAAAATCGCATTTTCTGCGGAAATTTACGCATAGGAACTTTCTGAAAATAAATCTTTAATATACAGAAATGATTGTATTTTGCTAGATTTGAATTATTATATTCCAGTTTCACACGAAAAACTCTTACTATTAAAAAAAGAGACGATTTTTTGTTCTTTGTTGTTAATTTTCCTTTTTTTGACGGCAAAGTTGCTTTGGACCCAGATTATTGTGTGTATTTTCTCTCTATATGCCGGCGTATGCAATAGGATATTAGATTTCAAGTAACGTAATTTATGTATAATTGATATAAAAAACAAGAGTGCACACACTGAAATGTCTCGCCTTCTTTACTAATCATTGATATTATGTTGATAGTCCTAATAATAAAGCTTTATTACAACTGTCACATAAACTTAACATAAACCAAGAAAACTAAACATTGACCTTTGAACCATGAAAATGAGGTCAAGGTCAGATGAACTATGCCAGGTAGGCATGTACAGCTAACAATTCTTCCATACAACAAATAAAATTGACTTATTGCTTATAGTTTAAGAAAAACAGACCAAAACACAAAAGCTTAACACTGAGCAATGAACCGTAAAAATGAGGTCAAGGTCAAATAAAACCTGCGCGACTGACATGTAGATCATGAAATATTTCCATACACCAAATATAGTTGACCTATTGCATATAGTATTAGAAAAAAAGGCCAAAACTCAAAAACTTAACTTTGACCACTGAACCATGAAAATGAGGTCAAGGTCATATGACACCTGCCAGGTAGACCTGTACACCTTACAACCATTCCATACACAAAATATAGAAGACCTATTGCATACAGTATAAGAAAAACAGACCAAAACACAAAAACTTAACTATAACCACCGAACCATGAAAATGAGGTCAAGGTCAGATGACACCTGCCAGTTGGACATGTACACCTTACAGTGCTTCCATACACCGAATATACTAGACCTATTGCTTATAGTATCTCAGATATGGACTTGACCACCAAAACTTAACCTTGTTCACTGATCCATGAAATGAGGTCGAGGTCAAGTGAAAACTGTCTGACGGACAAGAAAACTTTGCAAGGTACGCACATACCAAATATAGTTATCCTATTACTTATAATAAGAGAGAATTTAACATTACAAAAAATCTTAACTTTTTTTTCAAGTAGTCACTGAACCATGAAAATGAGGTCAAGGACATTGGACATGTGACTGACGGAAACTTCGTAACATGAGGCATCCATATACAAAGTATGAAGCATCCAGGTCTCCCACCTTCTAAAATATAAAGCTTTTAAGAAGTGAGCTAACACCGCCGCCGCCGCCGCCGCCGGATCACTATCCCTATGTCGAGCTTTCTGCGACAAAAGTCGCAGGCTCGACAAAAAACTAAAAAAAATATTGATTCAAATCAGCTCCATTACAATCTAAACAAAGAAACACTAGACGTTTTTAATATTGCTCTCCAAAAATTACATATGTAATGTTAAATGCTGAATTTGAAGTAAAATAGTACTCAAAATGAGGGTCGTCAAGTTGGTTACTATTCCTTATTCCTTATTCGTAACTTATTCTTTATTCGATACCTATTCGTCACTTATTCTTTATTCCTTATTTGTTACCTATTCGTTACTTATTCCTTATTCATTACCTATTCATTAGTCCTTATTTGTTACTCCTTATATGTCTACAATTTACGTGCTTTACTTTCTTAATATCACTGGTAAAATTTCTTGGTTTGTATATAATAGGTGAAATTACTTTAAGCGCGAAGGTACCCGTTTCAGCGCTTGACTGATTCCCTGTTACTTATTCGCTTGTAACATGTTTTAAACGTTGCACCTTTTAAAAAACGGTTACTTTTTTTCTTGTCACTTGTGTTACATGTAGCAATAGGTTCTTGGAGGTGAAATAACCCTATTAGCGCATATGTATAAAAAAGAAGATGTGGTATAATTGCCAATGAGACAACTCTCCACAAGAGCCCAAATGACACAGAAATTAACAACTATAGGTCACTGTACGGTCTTGAACAATGAGCAAAGCCATACCGCATAGTCAGCTATAAAAGCCCCCGAAATGACATATGTAAAAAAGTTTAAACGAGAAAAACTAAAGCCTCGGTCACATCTTACCGGATAGCTCGAACGGACGCCTAACGGATAACTTTTTTTCAATCCGTTCATGTCCGTTAGACGTCCGTTCTTATCCGTTACGGTTAGACGTCCGTCCATATCCGTTGCATGTCCGTTAAGCGTACGTTTTATCCGTCGACGTCCGTTCTGTCCGGTGGAAAATTTTGAGCATGTTCAAAACTTTGAACGGACGTCCAACGGATAAAATGTCCGTTGAACGTCCGTTAGCCGTCCGTTTTGTACGGTACTTGTCCGTTTCGTTTCATTTTTGTATCCGTTACGTGTCCGTTATACGTCCGTTGGAGGTCTGGAAGATAAATTCACCAACGGACTTCTACCGGGCGTTAAACGGATAAAACGGACGTAAAACGAATGAGAAACGGACTCCTACCGGACGTATATAACGGATAAAACGGATGGTGAACGGATCTGAAACGGATAAATGCCAATTGAAAATTTCGCGTCAGAAATGCCAATTATTGGTATGTCAGATTTCTTAAGGTTCGTGAATTCTTATTATTCATAATCGATCTTAGAGTAAAGGCACGTCTTCACAATCAAGCAGCTCTTATTCAGGCCAGACACTGCCCTCTGGTGGCATTTTGAAGAACAAACCAAAACCAGTTACAAAGAAACATTTTGAATATTTATGCGATTTACATGTATTATTATTGTCGTCTTTGATTTTTCCGTATATCTTGTTCATCTGCTTTATCCGGTACGCTTCCGTTAGGTGTCCATTTTATGCGGCACTCGTCCGTTGGGTGTACGTTCGACATCCGTTCTGTCCGGTACGTTTCCGTTTCTCGTACGTTGCATATTCGTTGCATGTCCGTTATGCATTCGTTAAGCGTCCGTTTTATTCGGTCAGTACATCAACGGACTCCCAACGGATAACAATTTTGTCAACGGACAACTTTTATTTTCATCCGTTAGTCGTCCGTTAGTGCCATCCGGTAAGGTGTAACCGAGGCTTAGGTAGCACTCCACAGTTAGGTGTGTAGTTTCGCATTTTGGCCCCTGTGGATTTTTAAAATATGAGAGCTAGTGTGAAATAAAATTCATTTTTGAATAGCTGAGTACTAAAATAGCCTTCGTATTGGGTTTATATGAACATCAAGATTATGTAATGCATGTAATATAGGCTGTTTTCTGTATGACAGTCCGTATTTGCATGCCCATACCATACATTGGTCCGGCAACTATTGTAATGTTTTTTTTCCAACTTTTTGTGGCACGAAGTTTGTGATTAGATTTTACGAAAAAATGAGGCGAAAGACACCCATTTTTTATTTGATCATTAGGAAGATCTATGCAAACAGTTTCTAAAAAGGTATCACTCAAAGGCATTGAAATTCTAGTTTGATCCAAATTTTGGGGGGATATGTGACATGTTTACCCCCCCTTTTTGCAATATTTTATTGTAAATAAATGCAGAATGTTGCCATGGATACACATAAAAGGAATTATTTTTCACCCTTTTAACTTTGAAAAATCAATTCTATGGAAGATACTGATTACATACATATGCACATGTACAACACAAACAGTAAGGTTAATGTATTAGAAATCCAGGAATAGGAGATGATAAAACATTTTGTGGCTCATTTTTAATTTTATTTTCTAACTGTGGAGTGCTACCTTAACTGCCTAATTTATGTACAAAAATGAAAGAAAACCAAATATGTAACACATCAAAAAACGACAACTACTGAATTACAGGCTCCTGTTTTGGGACAGACACATACATACAGAATGTGGCGGGGTTAAACATGTAAGCGGGATCCCGTAATCGTTTCAGCGCTCGACTGATACCCTGTTACTTATTATTTCCTTTTTTGCTTAAAATACGTGTGTTATATGTTGCACCTTTAAAAAGAATCATTCTGATTGTTATGGTCTCTGGTGCTAGCTATATGGGTTCTTATAGGTGAAATAACCCTATAAGCGCGTATGTACCCGCTTCAGCGCTCGACTTTGCCCTGTTTCTTATTCATTCCTTATTCGCTTGTTATACGTTGCACCTTTTAAATAAATTCTTGGTTTGACAACTCCGTATTTTTGCGCCTGTCTCAAGTCATGAGCTTGATTTTGTCAGTCTGTGTATTTTAAGCTCAACGGGGCCCGAAGGGCCCCCATCTTAGATTATGCCTTTACTTTGCGTCCGTCGTCGTCCGTCGTCTGTCGTGGTTAACTATTTAAAAAATCTTCTCCTCTGAAACTAAAGGGCCAAATACCTTCAAACTTCAACTAAATGGTCCTCAGGGTATCTAGTTTTATTTTAGTACTTGTATATGTTTACTTTTAGAGTTATGTGTGACCGTCCATTTTCACTGAACTAGTACACAATTTTATTTAGGGGCCAGCTGATGACCACATCCGGGTGCGGGATTTTCTCGCTGCGTTGAAAACCCATTGGTGGCCTTCGGATGTTATCTGCCCTTTGGTCGGGTTGTTGTCTTTTTGCCTGACATATGCATTCTCATGCATTCTCAATTTTATCTTTTCATTTTTGTTCATGTCTCTGGTGTGAGCTATGAGTTCTAAAAGGTGAAATAACCCTATTAGCGTGTATATATACACGTTTCAGCGCTCGACTGATACCCGGTTACTTTTTCGTCGTCTACTATTCACTTGTACTACGTGTGTTATACTTTGCACTCTTCAAATAAATTGTTGTAAACAAATTTCTTGTCTTTAGTGTAACTTATGGGTACTTAGAAGTAAAATAACATTATTAGCGCGTATGTACCCGTGTCAGCGCTCAACTGATACCCTTTTACCTATTAGTTTCTTATTCGCTTGTAATGCGTGTGTAATACGTTGTACCTTTTAAACAAATCTTTACAATTGTTTTCTTGTCTCTGGTGTTACATGTAGCTATGATTTGAGCGCTCGACTGATACTCAGTTACTTATTCGTTCCTTATTCGTTTGTAATACGTGTGTTTTACGTTCCATTTAATTCCGATTTTATTCTTGTCTCTGGTGTTAGCTATGGGTTCTTTTATGTGAAGTAACCCTATTAGTGTGTACACACTGGTTTCGGCGCTCGACTGATACACTGTTACCTTTCATTCCTTATTCGCTTGTAATGAGTGTGGTATACTCTCTCTCTGGCCTTGAAGTCATAAAACTTTCAAATAAATTTGTTGTACTCATACTCCAAAATCAACCAATCAAAATGCTAGATTTCATGTTTCGAGCATAATTTGTGTGCTCCGAACACTGAGCAAAGTTTTATGACTTAAACTCCAGGTGTTAGCTATGGATTCTTAGAGGTGAAATTACAATATAAGCGTGTAATGTAACGAATAAGGAATGAGGATGATTACTAGTAAGTAACCAACTTAAAAATGGGTGTTTTTTTAAAACAAAAAAGGAATATGGGACGGAAATTAGAAACAGAGGAATACATGTAAGCATGTATTCATCTCAGGTTTAGGAATTTGTGTCAACTTTTCGGACTCCTTGTGGTTTGTTTTTTTAACAATACAGGGTAACATGTTTCCCCCATACATGTATTACCCTCTTTTCATTGCATATAAGACTTCAATTTATCATATCCACAAGGGTAACTGGGGGCCGGTATTAAAACCCTCGTCAAATAGGGTCATCCGTTTGGCTGTGCGGGATGTACAAATGTGCAGCAACATCTGGTCAGAATGGAGACATCCAATCCGATGTCATGTGTATAGAGAGTGCCACGCTCTTTGAAAATTAAGATTCCTTGCAACAACTCCATGCTGAGTCCGCATGGCTAAATGTCTGTCCCTATCCAATATACCCTCATTTCCTTGGTTGTCTTAATTTATCTGACCTTAATCCCGGATGATCTATTACAGAACCTACCTATGCATTTATTTTTAATTTTTTCTCGTCCTGAATATGCATGAAATATTTGCCATTGAACGCCTAGCAACCAACAATCAATCAATCAATATCTCATAAAAGGTCATTAACCAAATTCAAGCTGATTCTAGATTTCTTCTCTCACGATTTAGAGCCAAATATTGCCTATGCTAAATAAGGTAAAAGTCCAAGTCAGCCAATTCCCGCGAAAAAAAATATCTCAAAAAGGAAATCCATTACCTATCAATTATTTTAACTTATACTTAAACTAATATACGGAAGCGTGTTAGCGCCACACATTTTTTTTTAATTATTTTTCATATCTTTGCGTTTAACGCAAACCTTTGCGAAATAACGCAAACATTTGTTTTTAATATTATCTTATTAAAGATTTAAAAGAAACAGCAGTTATTAATGCAGGAGCCTGAATATATTAAAATTTATCACCTTTGTAGTCATTGCAAGGTAAAATGCTTGAATAATTAGAACATATCATTGAATAATAATGAGCAGAAAATATAAGAGGATGTGGTATGAGTGCCAATAAGAAAACTCTCCATCTAAGTCACTATTCGTTACAGTAAACCATTATAGGACAAAGTACGGTCTTCAACACGGAGCATTGGCTCACACCGAACAGCAAACTATATAAAGGTCCCCCAAAACGATATCCACGTTACTACTAGTATACCAAGAAAATTGAGGCAATTAAAGCAAAAATATCATTTTGTGTATTTGACTATGAAGTTTCACAATTGTATGACATTATTCTTGATCTTTCCTATATACTATACTATATCTATTTTCTTGTTAAATTATATATTTTTCTGATGCACAAATCAGTCTTAATTTATGTATAATTGTACTTCAAGTATTCCATTATTCCTATGCATATTTTTTATAATGATTTGGCCTTGTATGTATCTTTTTTTTATCTACAGTAACTAGTAAATTACAACCGAAATGAATGGCAGACGGACATTTATACAAAACTTAATGAATGATTGCAATCAAGATATTTGCGTTATAACGCAAAGGTTGGCGTTGTATTGCAAAGGTTTGCGTTATTTCGCAAAGATTTGCGTTATATCGCAAAGATCACTTTGTGTTAGAACACACATGTTTGTGTTATTTCGCAAAGGTTTGTGTTATAACGATAAGATAGGAAGAAAACCAAAAAATAAAATGTGTGGCGCTAATACGCTTCTGTACTAATACTGTTCGGATTTAGAGTACTAGTATCAATTTTTAATTCCAGATATTTGTTTAATTTCACCTATCTGCATTATTCAAGATAAAAGATTTTAATGCATATTGTATTGATATAAATGGCATAAAATGATGAGACTATATTTTTGAAATATTGATTGTATGTAATTTAATGCGCGATAACCACTTCATTCATTTTATATTCTACTTGTAACCATGGCCGTACGTTGTAACGGTGAATTCATGCGATTAACTAAAGTTTGTTTGACTTTTCTTAAAGTAAATAATAATGATTTTGGATTTAAACATCAACACGCAGTAACCCAACAACTCAAATAAGATCTACATATGGCATAAAAAGATTGATATTCGCACGACTTAATCACTGGGGTACAGCTGATGACCGTAACTGCATTCACGGTCATCCCAAGATGTCGGATGAAAAACTAGGTCAATATTTGTATTGTCTGTTTAAGTGTTTCTATATCATTTTCTTTACAAAGCATACATTGGTACGATGTAAATGTATAAAAGAATCACAGGGAAATCACATATTACTACCGAGAAATGTGTATTGAACAGGAAATTGGAATTGAAAAAATCGCTAAGATGACCGTAAATCGTCAGTAAAATATTTTCAAGATGACCGTAACATAAATAAAGGATGACCGTGATTGGTAAAAAGATGACCGTAATGTGTAAAGGATGACCGTAATTCATAAAGAATGACCATCGATTCTAACAAATATCCGTATTTTTATTACCTTTTTTGTATCAAATAATTAATCGTGTTGGTATAAAATGTATTTATAAGACAGCATTATCCTATAGGTAGAAGAAAATAAGACTGGCTTCAAATACATAGTTCACCAACTGTATTAAATCGTACCCGAATGAAAGAGGGATCTTGCTAGCTTTGAACATGAGCTATCTTGTAGACAATGTGCTTACTATGTAAACGTTTTAACCTGCCTGTAGTATAACCCAAGAAAACAGGTGTATACATGTTGGACCTGCTTTGCGCGATAGTGTTATATTTTTTTTTGAAGGGCACCGTTTATATTGTACAAGGGGGTTGGAGTGTTCAACAATTTTTACATTTCTAAATCTATCCGATGTTCAATGTACATAGAACTGTAAAAAAAAATCTAAATTATACAAGAAAACCATAAATTTAAAACAACAAACTATAGCAGTCAAAAGATGTTCCTCAAATTTTAAAGTCAGTGGCGATTATGTCCAAGAAGAGTGTCCAACGGAATTAAAAATGAACTTTATTAGGTCGTTAGTTTTCTCGTTCGAATTGTTTTATATTGTTATTTAGGGGCCTTGTGTAGCTGACTATGCGGAATGTACCGTTTGCTCATTGTTGAAGACCGTCCGGTGACCTATAGTTCTGTTTCATTTTGGTCTCCAGTGGAGAGTTGTCTTTTAGAGAGTTGTCTAATCAGCAATTATACCACATCTCTTTTTCTTATATTTATGAACTATTGCAAAACTAAAAGAGATAGGGCGATACGAAGACTTCATTTCCGTATTGAAATCCTTATCTAATGGAATATTTACTGAACATGTTGCTTTTCATTTGTGACTAAATGTCGCGGTATGTTTAATCTCAGTCAGCCAACTGAATGCAGAATAAATTTTGCAGTTCAATCGGATCCGGTTTAGTTTAAACATATTTATTTATAGTGGATTGGGAAACAAGTTTTGCAACTTATATTAATCCCTTTCCACTTTGCGGGTGCGAGTGCTGCCTTGTAGCGGCAATAGCCTACTCTTTTTCGAAATCTACAAGGGTGTCTTTAACGTGCAAGAGATATGGCTCTCTCTTAACAGCCATTTATCGTCCCCTTCCGACGGACTATCATTGTTTCCTCAAGACCATACTCGCAAATGGTGTCAAGGGAGAGCCGAAAACTGAGTCCCTGAAATTTTCATCCCAGATGGGAATCGAACCAGGTACCTTTGTGTTAGTAGTCCGATGCACTAACCACTACACCACTACACTACGGATCCGGTGTTGTCAAGAGACTGTTTATATATTTAATGGCAGATATTAAGATTTTAATCTGATTCCGCTGAATAATCATATGTTTAATCAATGGGTTTTTTCTTTAACTTTTCGTTTTATTGTTGTTAATTTGTATATTCTTCCCTATACAGTTTGGAGTTATACAAAGAGATAACCTAAGTCCTAACCTGTGTAAGATTTTCATCAATGACCTTTCCAACTATTTGGAAAAATCTCTAGACCATGTAAATATGAATAGGCATATTATCTCTAAATCCTTAAAAACTAGTACTTTATGCATGTTTTTGCTCATACTATTAAGCTAATCCTCCCTATGGAAGTGAAATTTGAAGCTCATTCAATTCCTTGATAGCAAAATTTAGATATGGAAACCAACTAATTTGCATGGATAAAATTTATCCAAATTTTAAATTAACTTGTGAAAAGCTACACAGTAAATTTTGTAAATTCATTCTGGGTGTGCACAAATAAAAACACAAATCGTGCAGCCTTATCTGAACTTGGTCGGTTTCCACTGTACTTTTAATTAGTGAGGTCTACTTTGAATTATTGGCTTAGACTAGAAAATTTAGACTAATTTCCTTTATTACAATATGCATATACCAGCATTCAAATCTCTATGTTCTCAGTATGAATCGTCATGGTATGGCTTTCTCTAACACATTTTAAAAACTCTTCCTAGTTTTGCAAACCTAAATGATGCAGGGGTGGATCCTGCCATTTTAAAAAGGAGGGTTCCAACTATATGTCCCCATTCAAATGCATAGATCGGCCAAAATGGGGGGGGGGGGGTCTAACCCCCGGAACCCCCCTTCTGGATCAACCACTGTTGTGGTAAAAATATTTCAAATAATACCATCAGGAAAATATTGAAAGAGACGTGCATAAAAATTTTAGAATGATCAACTGACCAAGAATTGAAAAGGGAAGCTCCGCACTTATGTAAAATTTAGGGATAATTATGGTTTCGAAAAGTATCTATATAAATATCATAACAAAATTTAAGCTTAGGAGATTGTTAACAAAACTGAGGGTGTCATCTCACCATTTGCAGATTAAAATTGGACGATACCAGGGAACTCCTCCAAACCTTAGACTATGTCAGCAATGTAATTCTGGTAATATTGAAAAAGGAGTTCATTTTCTCTTTTATTGCACAAAATATAACGAAGACAGACACCATTTATATCACATCTGAATCATGTTCTATATTCATTTACTTAAATTCACAAGAGAAATTGCTATGGCTGCTGTCTTGTGAGAACTCAACTGTATGAAAGAGTTGTGTATATTCCTGGTTAAAAACTGCAAATAGCAGATTTATATTCCATGTTTCGTAAAATGAGCTATTGCTGTTATTAAAAAATATATTTTTTAAGTGACAGGATTCAGTTTCTCTATTTATTTTGTTCATCTGCTTCTGACACGGGGAGGATTGCTATTATTGCCTATCGCAATAAACAGTATATCCTACAGAACCGTCCTTTGGTGTCTCCTACAGATGAACAAATTTCCATCTTTATAAATAATAATTTCAGTCTGTTCAAACTTTCCTTTTAATGTGTTTTTAATTGGTGCATTGCTGGACATAGAAATAATAATGATTATAAGGAAGAAAGGGGAAACGGTACTTTTTACGTATTTTTGTTATTAATGCTGCTTTCATTTGTCTATAATAATATCTGTCACGTTAATAATGTACAATGTTTGTTGCATATACTATTATTATTGGTAATTGTAAATGCCCGCTTTGGGACCCTGGTTGGAAAAATAAAATATTTGATTTGTATTCAAATTTTAACGTTGTTATCAATAAATATTTAAGTATTTACGAGAAATATGCAATTTACTATCATTGTCATAAACTCTAAATACAGCAAATAGTTGAAAAGAAATTGATAAAACATATTTATAACCGCTAAATGAGCCCCTATATTGAGACAAACTCAACAAACAGTTATGAATACAAATATTAATATTTCTTAGAATTGACGGTCATCCTTTAAAAGTTACGGTCATCCTTCACAAATTACGGTCATCCTTCACAAATTACGGTCATCTTTTAGCCAATTACGGTCAGCCTTGTTATGAATCGCTGATCCTGTTACGGTCATCTCGATTATGATTTACGGTCATCTTAGCGATTTTTTCAAATCCAATTTACTGTTTCATACAAATTTCTTGGAAGAAATTTGTTAATTCCGTGTGAATCTTTTACAAATTTACATCGTACCAATGTATCCATTGTAAAGAAAATACTTTAGAAACACTTAAACAGACAATACAAATACTGACCTAATTTTTCATCCGACATCTTGGGATGACCGTGAATGCAGTTACGGTCATCAGCTTTACCCCAGTGTTAATGCAAGTTTAGTCCTTCAATGTTAAAGGTCATATGGCAATACATTGATGTTGTTTTTTTAATTGACTTAATACCGGGAGATTGGTGGCCTCGTGTTAATTTAACGCATGTCAGCTATCTAGTTTTATATAAAAAAAAAAAAAAAGGGCCAGTTTTTATTCTTTAATATTGAGTCAATTCTCCCATGAAGAAAGGATAAATTTTTCTGTGTTCAGTAGCATCGTATTTTCTTAAAATATTTTCTCGCACAATATCTGGACATCGGTGGACATGCAGCATTGTCAAACCACACAACCGTTCACCCGTCATCGTAGCTCTAATTCGATAATATTCTACAATTTCATGTAGTTTTTTTAATTAGACAAAAGGTCCTTCGGTATAAGAAAACTCCCAAGTTAAAAAAAATTACTAGATTTGCAAAAGAAAATCAACACTTAGAATTTAGTCAAAAAGTAGGACAATAAATGAACAAAAATCAAACCCGGGTACAGATAAGACACATAACTACAATAATAGACCTTTAACACTGATTATAAAGATGGATCACGAAAAATATACAGGGGCAACATCAAAAAGTGAAGAGAAATCAGCTGATTTTAGCAAGACACTCGCCGTGAAAACAATATGATCTGAAGAAAAGCTTTTGTTTCAACTTTTTAAAATTTATTTCCAACATCAGACCATGTAGTTACGGCCCTGGGCTCCATATAAAATTATAAAATCCAAACTGACTTATTCAAAGTCGATGTTCAAACGGTCAATGTAATAAAATACGTCTGTTGACTGAAACTCATTATAGATTACTTTTTGTTTGAATTTATTGGAAAAAATATATATTAAAAAATGAAAATAAAAAACCACAATAAATGTACTAGGTCCGATAATTGACGGCAGTCTTTTAACCTGAAATCTGTGGCAAATTTTTATATGTTTGAAATAATGAATAAGATAGTTTCTGCTGAAAACGAAACGTCACGGAAAATTCAGGGTTATGGATTTATAATATATAATGGAGCATCAGATCAGCATCATCTGGTCAAACTATTCATAGGTGTTATTGTAACTAAAGGTTTAAGATTTACAACATATGGCATTCTTGACCTTGAAATACATTTAAAAGAAACAAATGTTATCAATCTGAATCACAATAGCTGTCCATCACAGCATGTATTCCAAGGGTTTATTAAAGATGAAGCGACTGATACAGAAACAACAGGTGACCATAAAATTAATACAAATCTAACAAATTTTAGATTAGTATAAGTGGTTATGATAACGTCAAAAACGACGAAACTAGTATAATTACAAAACATATATATATGTATTATTATTATTTATTGATTCTACTGAAATATTGCAGCACAGAAACTTAAACAAGAAAGAATATATTCATTATTTTTTAATAGCAAAATATAAAGTATCATGAAATATTCGCATAAATTTATTGCAGTCTGACGAGGACAAGTGTTAAATGTTAAACCATTAGTTATGTAGAGCAATCACAAAAGTCTAGGGGAAATGCGAACTATAGATCAAGACTTTTAAAACAAACAATTGATAGTTGTACCCCTAATGATGGCATATCTGTCATGATATTGATGAATCATTTATAGATTTATGACTGATTTAACATGTACTGGTAAATGATTTTTTTTTATATTTAATTATAATCAAGTCTAAGCTAGAGGACAAACCCAAGCTATAGCTGACGACATACTAAAACAGTGTCGGGTCCTATTAGACGACATTGGATGCATCGTTTTATGCATGATAATAAAATATGTACACGGAAATCATTTCAATCTATGAAAGTACTCTCAAAGCCAATTTTAACATCACTCACGAACATTTATATATATGTTGAGCTCTTTTGATGTTGCTTGGCAAAAAAATGAGGGATAAAAAATTAATGCAAAATAATTATAAGATGATATAATTTAGCCACAAATTTAGTCAATTAATTTGCATTAAAACTTTAGGGTAAATGTGCTAATGTGTTGAGGTTTTCACACTGTCCTAGGGAATTTTTTTTCGGTCGTTATAGTGATTCGGCATCTGTCTCTTAAAGATTTAAACATTGTCTATGAATTGGCATAACAAATTATACACGAAAAATTCGGGATATATATGGTTTCTATAGGTTAAACTTTATGCAAAGCTGTTTAATTCAACAATTTAGTTGAATTTGGTTTTGAAATGGTGATATATGACAGCTAAAGGTCATTTTATTGATGAGAATTTAATTAAGTAACAAAGAAGTCTAGTATTTTTTAAGCTAAAGCTAGGTTGACACTGCCCATCAGACCAACTATATCAATTCCAAATCAAGACAGATTAAGTGATCGGGAGACTGGTCTGGCTAGTTCGACAAGAATGTATGGCACGCCGTTATTATATTTATTCAATTTCGAGATATCTTATTTAGTTAAGTAAGATATCTTATAAACTAATTGAGATATCTTAATAACAAAATGAGATATCTTATATATTAATTGAGATATCTGATTTATTAGATAAGATATCTTATATATTGAATAAGATATCTTATTAAAATGTTTATAAAGATATCTTATTTAATATATAAGATATCTTATTTAAAATATAAGATATCTCTATTAATTTATAAGATATCTTATTAACTATATAAGATATATTTTATATAGTTAATAATAGAGATATCTTATTTACTTAATAAGATATCTTATAAATTTATAGAGATATCTTATATTTTAAATAAGATATCTTATATATTTAATAAGATATCTTATATATTTAATAAGATATCTTATTTAATATATAAGATATCTTATTTAATAAATCAGATATCTTAATTAATATATAAGATATCTCTATTAATTTATAAGATATCTCTATAAGTTAATAAGATATCTCCAAAAGTTTATAAGATATCTCTATTAGTTTATAAGATATCTCTATTATTTAACAAGATATCTTATTAAGTATTAAGATATCTTTATTTTTTATAAGATATCTTATTTAATTTGAAAGTAAATAAGATATCTCTATTAGTTTATCAGATATCTCTATAAGTTAATAAGATATCTCTATTTATTAATAAGATATTTTACAAAGTATATAAGATATCTTACTTCTTTATAAAGATATCTTTTAAATACATACTTTATAAGATATCTTATTAATTAATAGAGATATCTTATAAACTAATAGAGATATCTTATTAACTTATGGAGATATCTTATATATTAAATAAGATATCTTTATAACCAATTAAATAAGATATCTCTATAAGTTAATAAGATATCTCTAAAAGTTTATAAGATATCTCTATTAATTAATAAGATATCTTATGAAGTATGTATTTAAAAGATATCTTTATAAAGAAGTAAGATATCTTTTATACTTTATAAGATATCTTATTAATTAATAGAGATATCTTATTAATTAATAGAGATATCTTATTAACTTATAGAGATATCTTATAAACTAATAGAGATATCTTATTAACTTATAGAGATATCTTATAATAAACTAATAGAGATATCTTATTTACTTTCAAATTAAATAAGATATCTTATAAAAATTAAAGATATCTTAATACTTAATAAGATATCTTGTTAAATAAATAAGATATCTTCAAATTTGAATAAATATAAAAACGGCGTGCCATAAGAATGTTCGGGGTGATCTACCTTACTCGTCATCGATCTGACTTTCTTTCAGAGAGTTTTTGACGTTTCAAAAACATTCGAGTAAGCATCGAGAAGCCAGTCACTCGAGAAAAGATCGGAGTTTCGCCGAGTAGCGATCGATTTGATCGAAAAAGGATCGTAAGGGGATCGAGTTTGGTCTGAATTCAAATATTTGAACAATCAGTACTCGATCATCACGACCTTTGTTCGACTAAAATGCGATCGTTTCTCAACCAACGTCATCGATCACTGCGACTACTATTATTTTTTTTTTTTTTATCCCAGACCAACTCGACCAATACCCAATCTCTATTCGACCAAACGCAACCACTTTTCGATGTGTAGATCTAATCAACTCTCATAACTTTTCCCGCAAGAATATATTGTCCTTGTTATTTTGAAATGTACGAAAATGAAATCCGCAAATATTTCCCCGTGTACCGTACTTAGCTGTACTTTAACAGAGGCAAATATACCAAACAAACAATCACACCCAGAGGTCAAGAACAAACCGACCCAGCCATGGAAAAAAGCTAAAAACGACGACAAGACAAACAGCAGTCCACAACTCATTATAACTAAAATCTTAGCAACACGAAACCCACCAAATACACATTGCACCTGTCATATTGCATAAGTACCAATCTGGTGACGAGTCTCATTTAGTGGTGCATGTCATTTTCAAGAAAAGAGCAGTAAATCTAATAAATAAGTAAATACAAACGTTTCGAATCATTTTTGAAACGTAAAAAAAGGCAAAACATCTACCAAAGCTTTAATACAGTTTTAAACAAAACAAGGCATAATTACCTTTATTTTAAAATCAATCTTGACAATTTTATAACACATGAAAACAAGGTGCCATATTAAAATAACTACATCAGTGGTTTAACGATAAAACTACAAGTAGCTTAATTTACAATAGCACTGATGAACAAAATCATACTCTCTTGCCACTCAACTGAACCTGCTGGCATTTTGAAATAGTGCATAAGATAGTCTCGGTTTTGATATCTCTGGAGTACGGCTTCATCCAGATCTCAATGGTAATGCATCATATTCAATCATGAGGTACCGGTATGAGTGTTCTCCATATCGCCGGGCAGTGGGTGTTTCTAGTTCCTCAATCAAAGTCCTCTATTCAGAATGCTTGAAGAGTCAGACGCACTTCCATCTCTGTACCATATAAACTTGTAATATGCGTCAACGAGGGCTAATAGTGTGACTGAGAATAATCCTTTGTAGTTGCAGTACAGTGTACCAGAGTCCTTGGTGCACTTTATCCGGACGCTTTAGCCCCCGTTCGCATATAACGATATTTAATCTGTGATATTTGATTAGGATACTAGTAATAAGCAGTGTGTATGAGTTTCATAACATTAGGTTAATAGAGGCAAACCAAAGTTAGAGAACGGAAACTAATATGTGGAATGAACAGACGTACGGACGAATGGATTGACAAGTGTAACACTAAATGTCTCATTTGTTTCGGCGGGGCATAAGACAATCCGACTTTTTTCTAATGAAATTGCACTTACTCGACCAATTCTCGGCTATCCCTACGACCCCTTTACGATCAAGTCTATTAATTCTGGTCGAGATCGGGCTGAGTTCGAGCTTTGTTGACTTGTTCTAGCTAGTCGAGTAAAGATCTTGTAGAGATCTTGTAGAGATTGTGAAGTCGTCTTATAGTCGAATGTTTATTCTAGTGGTGGTTGGGTTGGAGTCATGATGTAGTCATTAAGAAGTCGTGAATTGTCGAGTTAAAACCTTGTACAGTAGGATTGCGGTCGGGTAAAAGTCGTAAACAAGCCTGGTCAAGAATGTGGTCCCGCTTGATCGTGGGAATTTGAGCAATCGGGTTCATAGAGTTGATCTAATCGGCTGTGTGAATCTGGCTGATCTTGTGCGGGTAACTAAAGCTAGGTTCACACTACCGATCAGATCAACTCGATCAATCCCGATCATGACAAATTAAATAATCGGGATACTGGTCTGACTCAATCGACAAGAATGCTCCAGGTTGTCTATCTTGGTCGTCATCAATCTGAAATTCTACCCGATAATTTTTGACATGTTAAAAACATTCGAGTAAGGATCGAGAAGCCAGTCACTCATATTTAATGCTTCCTTTCCAAATGTACAATGCAATGTAATGTTATTTAATATGTTTTTCTGTATACCTTTGTTCAACTTAGGTGATACCAGAATAAAATGATAATTATACACAAGAAGAGATCGACTATTCGTCGAGTAACGGTCGAATTGATCGGGAAATGATCGTGTAAAGATCGAGTTTGGGTGGAATACAAATATTTTACCGATCTTTACTCGATCATCTCGACCTTTGCTTGATTAGTATCAGATCATTTCCCGATCAACGCCAACCTGTTTGATCAATGGTCCAGATGAACTCGACCGATGCCCGATCGCTTAGATCACCGCGACCTCTATATTATTTTGACCCCAGACCAAATCGACCAATACCCGATCTCTACGCGACCATATTCGACATCTCTTCGATCTTTACTCGGCCATATACAAGTACACATGATTGCTACACGATTCAGTAAAAATGTTTGCAAATCTGAATAACTGTCATAACTTTGCTTTCGCAAAAGTATATTGTCACTATTTATTTTTAATTGTACCAAAAATCCTCCATGTACAGTACTGGTCTGTACATTTGCAAGGAGGGGTAAAATTTTAACAGAGAGTCAAAAGATACCAAAGGAACAATCAAACTGAAATTTCGAAAATACCTACACAGCCATTAAGAAAAACGAAAAACGACGAGAAGAAAAACATGCAGCAGTCCACATAACACAAAATAGAAAGCTTAAAACTAATTAGCAACACGAAACCTTACAAAACCTGGGACTATCTCGTGCAGGTGTTCCGGAAGGGAAATAGATTCTGCATTTTGGTCCCTTGGGTTTTTTCAGATATGAAAGTAATTGTGCAATAAAAAATCATTATTAGAATGCTAATGACTAATTAATATAGCCTCCAAAGTGGGGTTTATCTGTTTTATGAACTATTTTCTGTTTGACTGTTGTGTAGTATAAAAATAAGATCAGGTATGATTGCCAATGAGGTAACTCTCCACAGGACACCAAATAATACAGAAATGAACAACTATCTGTTACCGTACAAACGAACTTTATGACGCAATTTTACAGAAAATAAGACGAAAGACAACTGATTTTGATTTGATCTCTTGATAGTTATACGTAAACAGTTTCAGAAAAGGTTTCACTCCAGGGGATTACAAGTCTTCTTCTGGTCAATTTTTGGGAAATATATGACAGCTTTACCACCTTTCTACAATAGTGTTTAGCCAATAGGTAATTGCCATGGATACACACATACATGTATGCATATATATATGACACAAACAGCAAGCTTCATTTGTAAAAAAGCAAGGAAAAGGGGATGGTCAAATTTATGTATATTGCTATCTAACATAAGTACTAATCCAGTGACAAATCTCATTTTGTGGTGTCATTTTCAAGAAATTTAAAGACCAGTTAAACTCCCAAAAGATATCAGCTTAGAGTCTGAAGAAGTTTTTCAACCATTGGGGTCCTCTTTGTCGAACTCCTGCAAGTCTCTGATGCTACTCACACAGTGGTCGCCGTGTTACACACTGCCTAACCTAGACGTCTCGGCATCCGTTGCTGTCTACGCCTTCTTGTTCGTCTTCTACGTATGTCCTCATAATTAGTTTCCGTTCTCTAATTTTGTTTAGCCTCAATAAAATTTTATGAAACTTACACACAACACTTATTATCATAAAACACAGATCAAGATCGAATTTGGAAGGCGTCACTTTTGTCGTTCTTGGGGAATGAACCTTTATAACGTTATATGCAAGCTGGGGCATTATCTATGTCCCATGGACACATTCTTCGTTTGTTTGGTTAAATTCAGTAGTGCACAGAAGGTCCGAGTAAAACCATTAGAATATCTATATGGAAATAAAGCAGTTGGATTTATAGAGCACAGAGAGACCGGTCTAAGGTTGTGTCGAAGCTTGAAGAGAGCGTACGTACACAATGTACTTACGGACGGACAAAGGCAACACTTATACCCCATTTCTTCACTTTTAGTTGTAGCAAAGCAACCCGAGGTATAAATTTTATAGTGTGAACTCGGTATTAGTCTTAATGACCCCTACACTGCGGCGTCGCACAATAAAATATGATGTTTTTATATAAAAATTGTATATACCCGACTAATTCCCGACTATCTATACGATTCGGTCGATCTGGTTTGGTAGAGATCAGGCTGTGATCGAGTATAATTGATTTGGTCTAACAAGTCGAGTAAAGATCGTGTGGATCGTAAATTGGTCGGAATTATCGAATAATTAATCAATTAGTGGTCGGGTTGGAGTCGTGGATGGTCGAGTTAAGTCGTGTACAGTCTGTCGAATAACATTCGGGTAGAAGTCGTAAACAGGCCCCATCAAGATTTTGGTTTCGCTTGGTGGTGGAATAGGGACAATAGGGATCATCGAATTGATCTGATCGGCAGTGTGAACCTGGCATAAAATTTAAGTTTCCAATGAAAATTACAAAAAAACAAAAATTGTGACCTCCATTTTGTATTTCATATTCCGATTTAATTCGGATTAAAGTTAAAAAGTGAACAAAATATTTAAAAAAATCGGGAGATATGCAATTCGGTATCGTGTTACTTGTGCCATTAAATGTTTTGTAAACTCCCATGGCACATTCTACTTTATTGTCATCCAATGTTTTCTTATTTACTTTTTGTTGCTGTGTTACAGTTTTGGTTTTTCGTTTATTATTGTGTACATCAATTAGGTCGTCAGTTTTTTCGTTTGAATTGTTTTACGTTTGTCATTTCGAGGCCTTATATAGTTGACTATGCAGTATGGGTTTTACTCATTGTTGAAGGTGTCCTATAGTTGTTAATTTCTGCGTCTTACGTATCCTTTGGAAGCGTTAAAGATGGTTAAAAAGCCAAAAACAACTAGCGCTTAATATGAATATATATGTTTTCCCATTTTTTTTATAAAGAGAATGAACCAACCAACAATAATTCACAAATCGATCTAGAAATTATGATATTAAGGAATGAAGAGGAGAAATTCTACCACCAGGCAAGCGTCTACCGTGTGGTTATGTCGGCGTAAATATAAAAAGGAGGTAGGGTGGGAGAAGAGGGGAAGCTGATAAGTAAATTAATCCATTTTTTGGTGATTAATTCATGCAAAACAATCCGTTTTGTCATAAATAAAATAAAGATTACTGACGTGCGATATAGTGTTGTGTGCTATAATATTGCCACGTGCTCAACGCTCGGAACATGTGGGCGTTCTTCAAGTAATTTTAATTGACCAAAATGGGAGGAGTAAGCAATTACAATTACTGTGTTAACAGGTTAAGCAATAAACCTCCTCCATCAATCACTTACTTATTTTTAATAATTATTTGTTTTGTGCATAGACGATAAATTAGAAGTTATTAACATTAAGAAATAGCGGTTAACCGATAAAATAGCGGTTAACCGATAAAATTAGCGGTTAACCGACATATAAATAGCGGTTAATCGATAAAAATAGCGATTAACCGATAAAAATAGCGGTTAACCGGTATATAAATAGCGGTTAACCGACAAAAATACCTTTTGAACCAAATGGTACACCATAGATTTTCAACAATTCATCAAAGTCCAAAGCCCATAATTTTGGCAAAAATTAGTGGAGCGGAACAAAACTTAAACGTGATCTGTAACTCATCATTGTTAACTCACATACCAAAAATCAGCCGAACATCTGAAGGCATTTAGAAAAAAACTCCGTATAAGGGTTTGTTGCGGAATGACGGAATTACGGAATTACGGAATTTCGGAATTTCGGACAAGGGTAAAACTATATGGCACCGACAACTTCGTTGCGGGGCCATAAAAATCAGGTACACGTGCTAGACATAACCATTGATTTTGCAACGTCACATGTATTAATTTTGAATGACACAGGAGATCAAGAAAGATTTTTCGGCGAGAGTTGCTTGACTTGAATTCCAAACTCAATAAAAAAATTAACCCAGTCTATGTCTTTGTTCGCATTATATCGTGAAGCACTAGGTTATTTCTAAGCTTTGTGCATCGCAATTCAAAATGACTCTATACAAGAATAGGACTAAATACATTTCATTGTCGAGCTGTTTAAAGTAAATTTCGATTTCGTGGGCAAAGGTAAACCACGAATTTAAATGATCAACGGACTACAAATGTTCTATAGTCTAAAATCATTGCAGACTTTCTAACTTTCACTTTCGCTACTTTTATCCTGCTCCATGAAAGGAGCTCGTGGTTTAAAACGTGATTATTTTCACTTTAATTCCCATTGACAGATTTGTTACGGCATTTCTTTGCTATACGTTACAACTGTGGCATTTTGTCTCCTAAAATTTACAATTGGCGGGTAAGTGTTTTCATCTATACCAGTAACAATCTCCTTTTTTCGATTTTGAAACTTTGTTGACTTGTTTCTGAATTGTTGCATTTATCCCACTCACTTGGATGTCTTGTGTGTTCTTCTCCATAGCGGAAGCAATTTCTAATGCCACGTCAAGTCAAATGATGAATTCGGCTCTCAATATCGTCCTCTGTATGCGGTCACTTTTTATTCCGACAACTAATCTGTCTCGTTACATCGCATTATACGTGTCATCATCATAATAGTGTTCTGTCAGACTTCGTAGGGCTGCAATAAATGTACTCAACGACTAATCGCTGCTGCATCTTGTTCTACTATCACATTTGAATCTTTGAAATGTTATCTCGGTGGTCTTTCACTAGTTTCGTTAAGTCGGCAAGTGATTTATTTTCCTTAATTAATTTGTAAATATTCTTCCCGCATACATTCAAGAAAATATCTCTTTTCTTGTCTTCATCGTCTATTTTATTAGCTTGGAAATAAAGTTCCATACGTTCTACATACTGTGTTCAATCTTCGGATTCACCAAAAGAGTACAATTTCCAGTAAATCTGCATGGTTACTGTAGAAATTCACATTTATTTTAATATACAGTTTTCCCTGTTTGCAATCCATTCAATTTGAACCGGGTTCTCGAATAAGCTTTTGAAAAATGTTGGCTAGTCATATATTAATTCATATGCCATTTTAAAAAACGATAGGTTTTGCTGTCCAACACTTAACAATTAGGCACCTTTCATTTCCCTGTTATATAGCCTTTGAAGTTAAATAACCTGACAAATGAAACTATACAGGTTTTTTTTTAATATGCCGTTCTGTATTGCACATTGTAACAACCACAAAAGAAAAAAAAAAAAAAATCTGCATGTTCATCAAAATAATTTTTCATCAATCAAGAGAAAATACTTGAAAGCTGCGTTTCCCTTTAAATTTATTTATTGATCCGAAAGCTGATGCAACTATATGAAATTATGATATCAAATGGTCTTTATTATTATGTATTAACAGATACATTTTTGTATGTTTTTTTTTTCTTTTAATCTGAATGCATAGGTGATCTCTTGGTTGCGTCCACGATAAATTGTGCAGTTGGAGAGTCACTTAAAATTGGTATTTCCTCCTTCTCTTATCGCGTCGTGGCACCATATTATGAGTGTACAAAGTTTTCTCAGTTAGAATAATTTGTCTTGGTATAAGAGCTTCTAAATAAAGGCAACAGTAGTATGCCGCTGTTCGAAACTCATAAATCGATAAAGAGAAAAAAACAATACAAACTAAAACTGAGGGAAACGCATCAAATATAAGAGGAAAACAACGACACAACATAAACTCAACATTAAAATGTAACACACTGGCTTAGTATATGTTGAGGACAGACCAAACTTTATTAGTAGAATATTGTGCAATATATAACTTCATATGAAATAAGCAATTTATTTATTTTCAGGCTTTACAACGAATAAACGACTCTTTTGATTTCAAAGATGCACACTTGGAATTATCCTCAGATGAACGAACTGGCAGTCTTGTAACTTTCCTTAAAGAACATTTTTACCCCGATGAAGTTTTAGGTAAATCTTTAGGGGCAGAGTTAGATGAAGAAGTTGCTGCATTATTCACAGAAGTTTTTCGTGAAAACCTGTCTGTTTTACTGATATCAGACATAACCGGAGAAATAATAGCCGCTAGGTCAATGTGTTTAGCCAGGAAAGGAGAAAAGGCAGATTGGTCAAAATCGAAAAATAATAATTGGATTATAATTATGAACTTTTTGGGGCATAAATATGATGAGATGGACGTTTTTAAACGATATAACGCAGATATAGTAGTGGCATTTGTTGCTCTTGCAACCCATAAAGATCACAGAGCACAGGGAATAGCTTCTAAAGTAATGAAAGCCACTCTACTATTGTGTAAAGAACTAGGGTTAAGTTCAGTTTGCATAAAAGGTGAAGGCACTTCGAATTATTCCCAGAAAATTTATGAAAAGTTTGGATTTGAGACCATTCATACCTTACTATATGATGACTACAAAATTGATGGCGAAATCGTGTTTAGAAATACGGGTGAAAACAAGTCAACTAAGTGTTATGTAAAACAACTTTGATGTGGTGGAGACAGGTCTTATTTTTTTAATTTTCTAATGAAACATAATGTTTAAGGTGTACCTATAATCTTTTATTGATATTTATAATTTGGCAGTGGCTATTTGACCGGCACCGGCTAAATAGCAAATTTGCTATTAAGCTGGCACTGAATAACATTGTTCATTGATGTGATTAGTCATGTTTGTAGAGAATAAAAAAGCTCAATAATAATTTAAAATCATTTTATCACAATATCAAGCATTAAGAATACAGTACAATAAAAAAAAATATTGAAGATGTTCATATAAATAAATAGTTTATAACTTAATAATATTAATTAAAAGCATGAAAACACCATCAAAAGATCAAAGAACTAGCTGCAAACTGCAGTTCAACCGAGGAGCTCTGGTTAGTCTTTAAGACCAACTTAAACCAGAGTGTGGCAAATCACATCCCGTACAAAACCGCAAAACAAAAAGACAACCTGCCTTACCTCACACCATCAGTACTTAAACTAATAAAAAGTTTCCAAATTCCAGCATCCAGAAGTGATTACAGGAAATACTCTTTCCCCCCCCCCCCCCCCGAGAACGATCAGGGATTGAAACGCTCTCCCTCCTTGGGTAGCATCAGCACCGTCAGTCGAGGCCTTAAACCCTCGCTGATAAAGCTGAACTAAATTATCAAATGGGTGGGTGGGGTAGGGGGTCTGTATTCGCACCTAAGTCATGGCATAATAATCAGCATGTTGATTGTGGCCATTATCAGGCAGAAACCGAAGAACACATTTGTATATACATTACTAAATATATTTTTTTCGAAAATATCTATAAACTAAATCTACATTTTACCCCTATGTACTATTTTAAGCCATGGACGCCATCTTGGTTGGTTGGCCGGATCATCAGACACATTTTTAAAACTAGATACCATCATGACCATAGTGATGACTGTGGCAAAGTTCTGTTAAATTTGGCCCAGTAGACGGACGACAGACGCCAAGTGATGAGAAAAGCTCACTTGACCATGTTGACCTTTCAGGTCAGGTGAGCTAAAAAGTAGATGTCCAAATCTGTGTAAATCTATGGTTTAAATATCCTGCCATGCGATAAAAATAGTGTTATGTAAAACTACGCACATCATAAAATAGACCATTAAAAGTTGTTTGCAACGAATTTCAAAAGGACACATGATTTAACATTTGCAATTGTTACAAAACCAATTATTTGCCTTTAGAAGTTGTTTTAATCTAGCACAAGATAATGATGGGAAAAGCAGATTGGAATTGGTTGTTTAGAATGGTTGAGTGGTCTACAGGGTGTGTGTGTAGTATACCTTCACTGCCAAATGGTGCAACTCCATTTCAATAAACTTACTTACCTTTACGCTGGAAAATTTTATCAATATTGAAGTTTGGAAGGAGGATTCACTTTTCTGATGTTTGATGTATGTCCAGAAACGTTTCATACTACTATATTGGTTGTTTTCATCCTTAGGTGTTACGATGTTCTCATTGTAGTTCCAATATGAACGACGGAGCTCTCTTTGTACCATTCTCTTTGTTTCTTTAAGTTTGGATGTTTTTGTAAGATCAGCTAACTTTTTATGCTTTTTGTGCAATCTGTCACAGCGTTTTTTTAGTTTGCGTACTGATGGTGTGAGCCAAGGCAGGCTGTCATTTTGTTTTGCGGTTTTGTACAGGATGTGATTTGCCACACTCTGGTTTAAGTTGGTCTTAAAGACTAATCAGAGCTCCACGGTTGAACTGCAGTTTGCAGCTAGTTCTTTGATCTTTTGATGGTGTTTTCATGCTTTTAATTAATATTATTAAGTTATAAACTATTTATTTATATGAACAACTTCAAATCTTTTTTTTTATTTAAGAATTGAATGCTTCTTTTTGTAAATTTATTGGGGTGTAAAAGCGTTGACCGAAGTACATTTTGTATGAAGCTCGGAAGCGCTTCATTCTAAAAATGTGGGCACGGTCAACGCTTTTACAACCCTATAAAGTTACAAAAAGAAGCATTCAATACTTATAATTACATTTTTTAGCTATGATCATGAAAACACGAATTTTATATATTTTTTTATTTAATTCACCTGTGCACTTTATTGTTGGGCCACGTGTTATCATGAATGAAAAGTTGTATTGAGCAATGCAACTGCTTATGGAATAACACGTGATGTGCATTTAGCCAATCAGAATAAAGTATTATAATGAAACATACATCTAATGTACTTATAGCACTGTATTTGTAATGCTTGATATCGTGATAAAATAATTTTAAATTATTATTAAGCTTTTTTATTCTCTACAAACATGATTAATCACATCAATGAACAATTTTATTCAGTGCCGGCTAAATAGCAAATTTGTTATTTTGCCGGTGCCGGTCAAATAGCAAATTTGCTATTTAGCCGGTGCCGGTCAAATAGCCACTGCCTTATAATTTTTATAGACAATTTACATTTCCAAGAATTAAATATATATATATATATATATATATATCATATTGATGTTGTTTTGTATGTCCAGATTTTGATATTTACTTCACTTTTCACATACTGATTGGTTTAGTATATGTTTAGCTCCTATGTGTACTTTTGATCTTCGATTGAGTAGTACCAGTGAGGATATTCTTAACCTTAGGTCTTCCATGGAATTTCTATGTCATTAACATGAAATAGAAGGTGCTAGTAAGCACTGAAGGATAAGATTGTTTTGATTTATCAGTGTGACGTTAAATATTGTATTGTATAAAGCATTGGTTGTAGTTGATTCAACTATTATTATTGACAATGCAAATTACTCTAATTTCAAAGATTACTTTAACAAGAGTGCATATGCTGAAATGTCTTACCTGCATTACTGGGATCATTGATCTTATTTTGAAATTCTTAATGATAAGGTTCAACTAAAAACATCACAGAAAATCTGGTCAGATAAATGCTGTCAGACATACATAAACAACTTATATTTTTGATACACAAAATATAATTGTCCTATTGCTTCTGATAATTGAAAAACAAACCAAATAAAACAATTAACTTGACATTGACCTATGAAGCATGAAAATGAAGCCAGGGTCAGATGATACCTACCAGACAGACATATACATCTTCCAATCATGTCATACATCACATACAGTTGATGTATTGCTTAATATAGTATTTGAAAAACAGACCAAAACACAAAAACTTAACATTGACTTTTGAAGCATGAAAATGAAGCCAGGGTCAGATGATTCTTTCCAGACAGACAAATACACCTTACAATCATGTCATACATCAAATATAGCTGACATATTGCTTATAGTATTTGAAAAACAGACCAAAAACACAAAACACCAAAAACTTAACATTCACCTATTAAGCATGAAAATGACGTCAAGGTCAGATGATAACTGCCAGACAGACATGTTAACCTTACAATCATTACATACACCAAATGTAGTTCACCTGTTGCTTATAGTTCTTGAAAAACCAACCAAAAAACACAAAAACTGAACATTAACTCAATATATATTTTTTACTCCTGTTTCCTGCTAATGCTTGTAATGCACCACTCCTAGTAGTGTCACATTCTTTATAATTTTGTGGAGTCAAAATTTCATATAACAAAGAGCTTTAATCTATCATTTATAATCATTGCAATAGAAGTGGTCAATAAAATATAATGTTTTGATAATAATCAATATGGCATCCATCTTGGTTTATTACCAGGTCATGTGTTATCTTTTTAATTTTGACATCAAAATTTCATTCTTCCGACATTCCTACAAAACAAAAACAAGGAATAAAAATAAACTGAAACATTGTATTTTAAATAGGTAAATAAACTTTTTCAGGTCTTATGCATATTTGGAACTTTTCACAAGGTTCAAATTCATAATTCTCTTTTTAAAATAAGTTGATAGCATAGTCTTATATTTCAATTTTTCAAAAATTTGTAGTTATGTCAAAAGATGTGAAACTGCTATGGTCTGCCCCAGAATTGAAGGTAAAATGCAATTTGACATTTTTCACAGATTTTGGTTAACACTCTGCTGTTTCAGACTCAAATGCATTTTGGGTAATATTTTCAAAAGTGTAACCAATTCTTTGGATTGGCTAACAACGTCCTAAATAATGGAAATCAACCAGTGATCTTGGGTTTCATTTAGGGTACAAACAATGAAATTTCCCTTAAGTCCTTTACATTATTGAATATTAATTTCTTGTACTGTATATTCCTACATTTAAAATATGCATTTTTTTGGTATTATTGCACTACAAACCCTTAATCTATCTGAAAATTGACTCAGTGGTGTTAAAGATAACTAAAGATGACTTGTTTTTTTTTTAAATTTGAATAATACTTATCAAAATACAACAAAATCTGTGTTATGGTACCAATAAATACCTCTTTAAACTCTTTGACTGTTTTGAAGTAAAGTCTTTGTTTTTCAATTAGGTCAAGATGTTGATCATTTAATCTGTCACGCTTCATCTTCTCCTCCTGCTTTCGTTTTTCAACCTTTATAAACAATACTCAATAAGTTATGATTACATAAAAATTATGTTTCATAACTAATACATTCTTTTGAATGGCTAACAGAAATCTTGAGTCATTCTGAAATTAACCTTCATTTTAAAATGAAATATAACATTCATGATGAAACACTTTAACACCCCAATAAATTTACAAAAAGAAACATTCAATTCTTATATGCATCACAGATTTTGTACACAAATCAGGCTGTTAGTTTTCTCCTTTGAAATGGTTTTACATTTTGTAATGTTAAGGCTCTTACAATTTACTATTTGGTATGAATTTTGCTGATTATTGAATGCTGTGCCCTATATAATTGTTGACTTTACCCAGGTAAGTCTCATGGATTATAGATGGCAATCATACCTCATCCACTAACTTTAAATTGGATTTATTTTCCACAAAACCCTTTTTTCTTAATTATCTCATTTTACAATATCATAATACTTGTATCAAAATAAGAGTGTTTTTTCTGCTTTGTGTTGAAGCCCTCACTGACTTTGAGATGAAGAACAGCAAAAAAGGCACTTCTTTTGTTTTTTGTGTTATTTTGTTGTGCAGGTAATGGTTTTGTGCCATGGATGGATACCCCATGTCCTTTCTTTTCTATTATAGAAGCTTTCTGTTTCAGATATTTTTCATCAAGATCTTGTTACATACTTTTGCTTTGTTCTGTTTAATGCCCTCAACAATTTGTTCAAACTGTTTCAAAAACTGCTCCTTGGTTCCTTGTGATCCCATGGCTCTAGAATAGAAATAATATTGAAGAAAAATTGGTGTGAAGCTGTCAATATCTTATCTTTTTAATCTATCAGATGTTTAGAAAATGTGTTCATTTAAATTTTTTTTTTAATTTGAACTAACAAAATTTCTAGAAAAAAATTCTTAAAATATCCGTAAATATATAATATTTAATAAATAGTTAAATATAAATAATCAAAATTTATCAATTTCACAAAAATTGCAACTTGATCTTCAACCTGAAGAATGCTGTACTGTTTCCGTGACAACTGTGCATATCATAGAATATTTAGCAAAATTGAATAAGTGGTCCAGTGAAGATCTCTCATGACAGTCAAACTATAAAACAGATGTTGGCAGAGAAACCATTTAATTTATTTTGAACATGCACTTTTCAAAACATAAGAGGTGCACAATTCATTTCAGAAATTGAAAACAAACAAACTTAAATACCCTTATTTATCAAAAACTTCATTAATGGTTTCGAAGAATCCTGTGTATGGTCTGCAACTGGTGCTGTCAGCATAAGCATTAAATGCTGATTGTCAAAATACTAACACCATTTATCAATAATGAACATGAAAAACTAAAAATGAAAAGGTCAATTTTGGTCAGAATACTATCCCTTGATGATGAAGAAGCTTATGTCCAAGTGTCTTAAAATTCCAAATACCTATATAAGTTGTACAAAAATATTGATATCTTAAATTTGCAATTCCAGAATGTACCTAAATTTGTCAACTGCAAAAAACAACTAAATCAACTAAGAGTATGGAAGATTGATAGAAAATTATATTCAAAATTAAGATCTGGATATAGTCCTTTGATAACAAAGAAGCAAATTTATTATAACATGTATTAGTATTTCTGAAAACTTACTGCGAAAAAGTATCATGGACAGAATTCAGCAAATTAACCTACAATAAAAAAAAAAATACAAATGAACTGCACAATCAATATTCCTAACTGTACATCTAACAATTTAATACAGAGAATTGTGACTAGGATGGAGAGTTGTTGTCTCATTGGCACTCATACCACATCTTCCTATATCTACATACAAGTATAAACTGAAAAACAAAACATCCTTTAGTCATAAAACTTTACTCAGTACAGAATGTGTGCTGGAAACACCAAATCCAGTATTTTGACTTGTAGAATACAATAATTTAGATTTCTTTAATCTAGAAGCTGAGATTTTCACTTGTTAAATAGCTGAACTTTTTAGCACAAAAATAAATTCAAACAAGCATTTATGTGAGTATTCATGGCAATACATAGTCCCCTACTGGTTCATTGTATTGGAACAACATTTTACCTTGATCTATAACTCGTCATGGTGTAATTTATATAACAAATTTCAAGTCAATATCTTCAAGCATGACGGAAAAAAAAGTGCCAAAATCTTGATTATTTCAGTGAATTCTCAGTCAAAGGACCATAACTCTGCACAAAATCATAATCCATCATATCAACACATGTAATTTAAAATCAGTGACAGTGATTTCACCAAAATATAAACTTATCTATATATAAGTGTTACCTACCTCTTTGTTTAAGTATAGCTTTGTGTCATCTAGAGTATTGTATAAAGTATAAAACTGTTTAGTTTCTTTATGTGTAGAAGAAACTGTAAAACAAAAAAGTTATTCAACATAACAACATAACATTTTTATATAATAACACACTTGGTACTCTCAGATCTATACCTATTGTCTTTTTGTTGTTGGGATGTACAAGTACCTGGCCACATCCACTTGTATTTATATTTTTATTCATCTGATAAGTTAAGCCTTTTCAGCTGATTTTTATAGTTTGTTCTTATGTCATACTGTTATACCACTGTCCCAGGTTTAGGGGAGGGTTAGGAACCCACTAACATGTTTAACCCGCCACATTCTGTATGTATGTGCCTGTCCCAAGTCAGGAGCCTGTAATTCAGTGGTTGTCGTTTGTTTATGTGTTACATATTTGTTTCTGTTCATTTTTTGTACATAAATTAGGTCCTTAGTTTTCTTGTTTGAATTGTTTTACATTGTCTTATCGGGGTCTTTTATAGCTGACTATGCGGTATGGACTTTGCTCAATGTTGGAAGGCCGTAACAGTGACTTAAAGTTTTTAATTTCTGTGTCATTTGGTCTCTTGTGGAGAGTTGTCTCATTGGCAATAATACCACATCTTCTTTTTCTTATATTATAAGGGTCTAGATGAGCTGTTCTTCATTTCTGTCAATTTTCTCTATTCTTTTTTAATTTTGCCTGTGATTTTTTATTCTTTATATAGAAGCCCATTTTTTCTACTCTCTATTATTTGGTCCAATTTTTCTATTTTCTTATGTGTTGTTTTTTTGGCCCATTTTTCTGTATTCCTATTTCTCTTTCTTACCAGGAGTGGTGGATCTAAAGGTTTTAAGTTTTACAAAATATACAGTAATTTTAAATCATACATAATGCAGTCAGTAACAAATATTTGGCAATTACTTGACCAATACAGACATCATAGATATATGCCAATGGTCATTAGTTTTGCCAGTAAAGGAAAAGTGATGTCAGTGCTTAAAACATTATTTAAAATCTTGTAAAAATTTGATTAATAACGAATCAAATTTTATGAAAATAGTTATCCTCCATAAAAACTCAAGTTAGGTAACTATATCTTTCAGTGTTCATGTCTCAAAGCATTCTTAACCTTTGAAAATGGACTTTGGAATGTTAGACTTTTTTAACTATCATCTGCCAGGGTTTGACATTTTTCACTCCATTTTCAACAATCATAAGTTTTGCACAGAGCATTTAGTTAGCGACAACACATTTTACACAACCCACTTTCAGCATTTTAGATTTTCCCAGTAAATAAAATAATTTCATTCCAGGACTGTTCATTATAAAGAGAATGTAACTTACTTTGACTATATAATTCAATGAAACGTCTCTGATATTGACTTAACTCAGTCCTCCATGGAACCTCATTCACAGAGAATGTAACTTACTTTGACTATATAATTCTATGAAACGTCTCTGATATTGACTTAACTCTGCCCTCGATGGAACCTCATCAATCTTACGTTGCAGTACTGCAATCTCCCTTGTCTTTCTTGCCTTTCAAAAAATATATAAATAATGGATAAAATATTATGATTTTTTTTAAATCCTACTTCAGTAGTTCTTGTCACCTTATCCTCAATTGTTCTGGGAAACTTGAATTAATCACTAAATAGATTGATTTTTGATATTAATGATTATTGTCATCCTAGAAAAATATCAGCATAAAAAAAATATATTTGCTCCACCCATAACATACACACATAAATGGAATTTTCTTTAAGTGTATAAATAAAATGTAAATAAGAAATACATATACAAATAAATTTACCATACATTGATGTGCTTCGTCCATGGTAGTAAACCTTTGTCAGCATTTGACTATAAATATATCATAATCTATTTATTTGTACTTTGGGGAAACTACACAAACAACTAACCAAATTTAGAGGTGAATTCATAGTCATTTACAATTGACAAGTATAAACAAAGCTGTCGATGTCTGTATATATGGCTTATAGGCCTTCCTGGCTTATAACATTTCATTAACTTGTCACCTCATGTCACTTAAAACTAAACATACTTACCAGTAACAGCCTTATCTTGTGTAGTTTCTCTTTGTCAGCTTCATACTGTTTATCTATTAGTGACACTCTCTCCTAGAATACAGACACTTGTTTCAATAATATGACAACAACACTTGTATAGAAATACTACAAACGTTTTGATTATTCTGTTTTAAAGGTTTTGCGATTAAGATGGTGTCTTCAGGGCAAGTACAAGCATGAAAATAATACAGTGAAATGTAAAATCTGTGTTCATGCCATTCATAGGAAATCATGTCACAATCAAAGTAAAAGATAACTTTCCATAATTTCAGAGTTTTTTTGTTATTGAAGGCTATCTTTTACTTTTACCTTTCAAAGGTATTTACTAACTACAATTCCAATAAAAAGATTGAGAATATACCAAGGTCAGTGAGAATATACCAAGGTCAGTAAAAACAACAAAGAAAATTGAAAAGACAAAAGACAAACAACAGTCAACAAATCAATTCATGGAAATTTAAAGACTACATTGAAAAATATATGTAGTTACTGCTCTGCTAGAGGTACTTGTACATCATTAAAGAACACAATCCAGCAGCAAGGCTGATACACTAAGTTTTGGGTTCAAAGTTTTACCTCAGATTCAAAATGTTCATAGCAAATACATCATTTATTTCCAAGATCTAAAACAAAGAATTGAATGCTTTTTAGTGATTCATGCAAAATGAGGAGTTAACTTGCTTTCAATTTGTTTTAAAAAAAAAACTTAAAAAAAACAGCATCATTTATATTGTAAGTTATATTACTTTTTCCGATTTATCGTTTTCCTAACCTGTTGATTATTTTTATGTAATCAATGTGTGGTTCGTTTAATTTCAGCTATTCATTGGTCGAAATTCGATTATGGCGTAAAATTTTCTTACTTTCTTCTGAATTTCCTATTGTGACATCATGAAAAAAGGCGACCATGCCTGAAGACGTCACATTGAAAGAACACATCTTTTCAGAAGAAGAAATAAGGTTGCCTGCATACTGCATAAAAATCATTAGAGAAACTGATTCCACCACCAAATCTCATGTAATACCATATTTATCCACTCTCGACAGTTAATTGGGCAAGCCTCACGTTTAAAATTTGAAAATTTAACTGTCTCGAGTAGATAGTATCGTATTGCACTCGATGCAGTGGTAGAATCTATATGAATTAGCAAAACATATGCAAGTTTTGATCATTTCAACTATAAAATACTTCCAACAAACAGTAGATCCACTTAGGCAAGTCAAACCTTAGAAGAGACCTTCCGTAATAACCTGTTTTATAAAACTTTGAATTTTAGGTCCTTATATAGTGCATTTCATAGAGATTTAACCTGTATCAAAAGACCACCTGTCTAATGAAATCACATTTTTGCTCTACATTAATTGGTCTTATATATAAAACAGGTTTAACAGTTTGTTTAATCAAAGATGTTGTTAACTGAATTTATTATCTAAAATAATTTTCAAAAGTTAAGTTAATGTGAGGGTACCTAAATTGCACCTATTCTGACCGTTTTTTTTAACCTACATTTATCAATGCTTCAGACAAAAGTTTTCATTATGTGTTTATTTGTAGATGTGTTATTATTTACAGTATGGTTTCACCAATGTAATTTTGAATCCTTATGGAATCATAGAAAATTCAGTCTGAACTGACCTCCAAACCATCAATGATTCTGTAATAAGGAGTACCCAAATTGCATTTATGCTTTAATTTGCAAAGTCAAAGTCGAATAACAGAGCTTTTAATTTCTTCAAATATTTTGAACAACTGGATATTAGTCAATGATTACTTGTAACATATTGTATTTGCTAATTTCAAAAAGATGACGTTTTGGTGACGTCGCATGGCAACGTTTCCGTACATTTTGCTTTTTCAGTAAACACTTTAGCTGTTGATCAATACTGTGAACATTTTGTGTATATCTAAATATGTTTACCCACATTGAAAGACGTGCATAGTATTAAATCATAAAAATACAAGTTGTTTAGTCTCTAGAAAATCTTGTAAGGGTTCCGCTCAGGGGCTGCTCTGGCTCTCAAAATGTTGGAGCCAGAAAAATTGCCAGCTCCTATATTTTGTCGCTAGTTTTGAAAACTTGGAGCAAACTTTAGAACCAGCTAGAGTCTTTACTTCTTCTTCCAAAATTTAAGCAATGTTCAATTTAAATTTCTTATGCACTCAGCCTGCACTTTTCATCATTTAACATGTAATACTAAGTAAGTTATTGCATAGGGTTTATACACATACAACTAAACAACATGTGTACTTTATTTTCTTATGTCAGTATTTCATATGTAGAAGAATATAAATTAGCTTATGGTCTGTATATGCTACAGAATAGAGAAAATGCCTTTAAATTTAAAAATAAAGTTTAGAAAAAAATGGGTAATTGAATGAAGAAAATAAAAGGAGAGGTGTTTAAATTTACAGAATAGTGAAAATTTGTATTAAAAAAAAAGAATACAGAAAAAGATGATCAAAGGCATCCTACCCATACTGCTACTAATACCCTCTTTAACTCTTCCCATTGCTCAAAAGACCTAAACATATAAATTCCAAAGGCAGAATTATGTAGAAATATCTTAGACATGTCTAAAGTAGGTATCTCAATGATTTGAAAAATTACAATTGAATTATCTTTCTTTATTTGGATGTGCTCCTTATTTGGAGGATTATAAACAGTATGTTGAACAAGTAACAAGGTGAACAATGGTGGTCTGTTTTATTTCATAACTGAGGGCAGTCAAAGACAAATTTCGTCTGAATTTGCTATTTTTTAACGGGAAACAAGTAAAACGATGTTTTTTAACAAGTCTATTACAGTTTTCGACTTCTTCATTCAACTACGGTAAACATTGCAAATTGTGTCGTCCTATGACATTTCTTCAAAGACATAATGCGGACTGACCAATCAATTGATCATTAGTGACCTATCCGATAAATGGAATACCTGTAACAACAGATAATAGCATCTGTTGTAACCGTTGATTAGCTTGGGGTCCTAAACAAAGTCATAAACTTGTCACCAGGTTAAATTGAATACAATTTTTTTTTTTTTAACTTTTACCAATTTAAATGAAGATCGATATATTGTCAAGAAATGAAAATTTTTATATAGGAAAATGTTGGCGCCAGAAATATCGCCAGTAGCTGTATTTGTCACCAGATGAAATTAAAAAATTGCAAATTGCGACATTGGCAACGCACAGCCTGGTCCCTGGTTCCGCTGCTATTTTTGCTAAATAGGTGCAATTTGGGTACCGCGATGTTCTACAAAAGACAGTAAAGCATGTAAAGAAATTAATTTAAAAGAACTTTGTGACCAAGTGAGCTAATTTAAAAGAATTTTGTAACCAGGTGAGCTAAAACTACCTTGTCTCCTGAATCTTCCTCAGAAGTCTGTGCTTTTACTTCCTCTATTTGACCTTTCAACCTACTCATTTCTTCTTTACAATGAGCTTTGAATTCCTGTTCTTGCTTCTTCAGATTTTCATTCATAGCAACAAGAGATCTCAGTGTTTGCAGAATGCTGTAAATACAATGATAATAAATTGCAACAGATATCTACATTCTGTTCTTATGTTGTGCTGTTACACCACTGTCTTAGTTTAGGGGAGGAAGGTTAGGCGAGGGTTGAGCCCTCGCAAACATGTTTAACTCTTTTATAGCTTATACAGAATGGGTTTTTCTCCTTGTTGAAGTGCATACAGTGACCCATATTATTAGTTACATGGTGTGTGAGTGACCTAATACGATATATATGGGGTCAGTAAATTCCATATGGGGTGACACTGTGTTGTTTTTAAATGGGTTGTGGCATCTTTTTTGTTTTGAAAGGGAAGTAACTCCTTACTAACCCCGTATGATAACTAACCATGTATGGTAACTAACCCTATATTTTTTAGAACACCCTCTTTCAAATATACATAGTCACCACGCGTAGTCCTTTAACCAATCATATCTCTATAAATCTATAGGAGGTAAGATAATTGCTTTTATACACTTCATTTGAACTCTGGTGGGTAGGTGTCTCATTGGCAATCATACTACATCTCCTTATTGTTTAATACACAAAGTTTTTTTTTAAAAATCAATTTAAACATAGAGAAAAGCAAACACAATTTTGTAGGTATTATTTATTGCCTTTAAATATAGGAGTTATTATTCAACTTTCAGTCTTATATGATTTATATGATGTCATTAAAATGGAAGTAATTGTGATGTTCTAGTATGCATAATTGCTACATAACAGATGACAAAATTTGAATGTTGAAAATTGAAGACAACCTCTGGTGAAATTTCTATTTTATATGCCTAAAATTTACTATAGATATTATTAGTCATTCCTTTTTAAGTTACTTTTATAAAAGTATGATATTTTTGGTCATGTTAAAATAAGTACTTGTAATAATAAAGATGTAAGCCTTATACAAGCCTTATATTGGAAACCAGTCAAAACATTTTTATATTGTGGACTATTTTTATTCTGCATATAACAACTTTTGTGGTTTGAAAAATTTGAAAACTTTGATAAAAGAAATACAATTAATTTTGTTGTTCATGTATCTTATATTGTCTAATAAATGATATGCTTTGTATTTTATTGAGTATTCAATACATTGTTTATTCATCCAAACCTAACACAAAAAATATAAATTTATAAAAATTAAAAAAAAAACAAGCATTCTGTGAGTATTGCATCGCAATACAGAGTCCCATACCAGTTACAAATTCAACATATTGGAACAAAATTCTAACTTGATCTTTAACATGTCCTGATGTTTGAGTAAATTTTCTAAGTCCAAGGACCATAACTATGCTCAAAATCAGCAGACTGGAACAAAATTCAAAATTTAATGTATGAATTGAGAATTTTATATCTACTGATTACCATTAGTTTATATAAAAGACTGCAAATATACCTTTGGTTCTCCTCTGTTTCTATTTCATTTAATTTGTCCATTTCTTCATCTATCCTAGCACTTCTTGATTCTGCCTGGAAAGAAAATTAAATACTATCATATTTATAAGGTAAATTGCATTATCATGTTTCAATCAACAAAAATACATTGGTGGCCATTGGCTGTTATCTGCTCTTTGGTGGGGTTGACATATTTCCCATTTCCATTCTTAATTTCATAGCATAAAACTCAATCAAATATTAATTCATTACTTTCCGTCAGTACTGTTTTTCAAAAGCAATTTATGAGGGGGATAGGACCTTTATTGGGACACCGGGATCGGGTTTCTTTAAGATCGGGATTTCGGATTGACCATCTTGGGATCCGGGAATTCTTTTTTCATGTTTTTAAGCCCGGGAATTCGGGATTTCATGTTTTTTAGCCCGGTATTTCGGGATCAGCACCCCTCCTATCCCCCCTCATTCATGGCATTAAAAACAAAATGAGCAAGCAATTGCATATCAAAATTGTGTCATGTTTCAAAAGCTTTTAAGGCTGTATGTTTCGATAACAACCATGCAAAGTAAAATGTATAAACTTTTTTATGTTGTTGATTTTGAGATAAATTCGCTCGTTTAATCAAATACTATGACTGCTAACCTCTTTATACTTAGCCTGTGTCTCTAAATACGCTTGGTGTAGCTGATCATGTTTGGATGTTATCTGAAATACAAAAGTATATTTTAAGAATTGGAACAATATTCTTCTCCAAAAGAAAAATTCAGACATATTTATGTTGTTGGGTTTTTTAATTTCAAAATAAAAATTGTCAGTTTATGAAATCAGAAAAAATAAAGGAAAAAAAATCATCAATGATACCAGGCTTGCACTTTTGTATGTTAGACACACATTTCATCTATGAAAGACTCATCAGGGATGCTTAAATAAAACAAGTTTTAAAATTACAAATTTGAATAGATAGCTAAATTTTTATTCATTAATAATGACACTTGTACTTCAGACAAAGTTACCTAAAGCTGTATTTTATATTGAAGTCATAAAACAACACGACAACATACAAACCTCATCTAGTTTAGATTTCTGCTGCTCAATTTGTTTTGTCATAGCAGCCTTTACACGTTTATGTTGTTGTTCTCCTCCAACTCTCTCAGTCTTTTCAATCTGTTCAATTTCTGATTGCTATAAAATGAACATGTGTAAAAAAACATTATTATTAAAAGCTTGTTATGACAGTAAGAGTACACTAAATAAAATTCTTATTCTTCTGACTTTTATGAATTGATCAAAGAAAGAAAAAAAAGAAAAACATTTTGAATTTAATATTTTAGCTAGAGATACCCGAAATAAAAATGTAATTGTTATTGTGTATTTTGAGGTGAGTGGCGACATTTCAAAAGATTTTGAAAATGTTGAATTCATTTGAATAAAGTTATTATTTATTTTATGTTATGATATAAGAATAATATTGCACTTGGCTCCAAGCAATCTAATTAAAAACCGATCTCTCATTGCTCCCGTTTTCTGATATGTAGCATGCCACACGACATAACAGAAAACGGGAGCGATGAGAGATTGATTTTTAATTAGATTGGGCTCCATGTATAATCAAATTGTACAACCAAGTTGAAGTATTTGTAATATATTTTTGCAAAGATTTAAACCGTTCAAATTTTTATAGCCAACTCTTATTGAAATAAGGAATACTGATTTCATTACCATTCAACTACAAGTTAATGAAAAAAACGTTGAAAAAACATGCTGCAATAATGTTATTATTTACACTTTGTTGTAAATTGAAAAAAACATATTCCAACATAACAAAAAAAAAACAAATATCCAAATCTACATGCAATGGATTCTATAAATTATAAAGAGATGGAAATTTCTAAAACAACTATCAGAAACCAAATGTCCTTAATTATTTTGAGAAAAATAACAAAAAAATGTTTCAAATGAATTATAGTTTCATCAGAGACAAAATGTAGCAAATATATAGTCAGAAACTTACTTAGTTTCATGAACAGAGATATAAATATATCCTGAACAGGAAGTGCTACTTTTAATCCAATAAGAAGTGGAAACAACACAATATAAATTAGATTTATCAAAAGCCCTATCAATTTACCTTCCTCTTTATAAATTAGATTTATCCAAAGCCCTATCAATTTACCTTCCTCCTAAGGTCAACTTTGCCTGAAGTTTTAAACATATATCTGCCGTGCTCAAGAATCCATTATTATACATATTCAACTTAGCTGCCTATTGCTAAACCAAGGCCTTAAGAAAGAAGTATAGGTATAGATTATTGGGTTTTCTAGACATTGTTGATAACTAAAAATATCATTTGAGAGCTACAATGAAAATCTTTTTGTAGAGTGAGCCATACATACAAGGTGAAAAGCTAAACAGAGTAAAGTGGCCAATATTTATTAGTTTTTATGCAAAAAATTTGATTTCTGCTTATTGTGCTATTTCTGATCTTATCCCCTATCTTAGAAAGTATTGTGGTTGACTTAAGGTCAGCTTGATCACGTCTCCTCACACATAATTTCATCATCAATAACTTTGATTACATTGTGACATCTGTGATAAATTCTGCTCAAGTCTCAAAGCAGTGATATAAGATTCACTTAGAGACTGAGCAGGGTCAAGTATGCTAGTATTGACTATCTATCCTATAAGTAGTGAAGTATTGACTATCTATCCTATAACTAGTGAAGTATTGACTATCTATCCTATATCTAGTGAAGTATTGACTATCTCTCCTACAACTAGTGAAGTATTGACTATCTATCCTATAACTAGTGAAGTATTGACTATCTATCCTATAACTAGTGAAGTATTGACTATCTATCCTATAACTAGTGAAGTATTGACTATCTATTCTATAACTAGTGAAGTATTGACTATCTATCCTATAACTTACTTTTTCAGCATACTCTGTATGTATCTGTTGTATTTGTTCACTCTGCATGCTGACTATAGATCCTACGGCACTAGCTGTTAATTTACCCTGCCATGCAAACAAAAACAAAAACATACATGCAATGAAATCAAAATAGCATTAAAAACATTTATTTCATCATACTTTGTTGTACATTAAACAAGTCATACATATGTAGTAAGTTGTTAAAATCATTCTTTTAAAAAAAGACACGAGCTATTCAATTAATCAAATTTATTATATTCATAAATTCCTTAATTAATGTGCTGATCATATATGTTGATAGGTTCATCTAGCTTTATTTAAATTTGTTTTTTACAGTTTAAATTCTTCTACTACCATTTTACCTTTTGGAGGGATCTTGCAAACCAAAAACAAAACAAAACTTGGCCATATTAAGATCACATTAGAACTATTTCTCTATCAAACTATTTCTAACCATGCAATATATATTCCTTAAACTGTTTAGTTAATGATGTAGGGTTCTCACTAAGGCAAGTCCATGAGTCCTAGACTCATCAAAATCTGTCTGGACTCACCATATTCAAAACTGGTGAGTCCACAGATGCATCAAGATTAAAATATTTTGTATAAACTGAACATAGTTTAACACAAATATCATCATTTTATAGCAAAAGTTTAAAAGTGATCTGAATTTAATTTCATTTCATTGCTCTGTTAGGAAATGGAGACTAAAATATTACATTATATTGCGATAAAATATTTTCTTCTTGCTGTTGGACTCATCATGGCTAAAAATGACGAGTACCTGGACTCGCCTTCAAAAATCCTTAGCGAGAACCCTGATGATGGATATGCATTAGACTGCAATCTTTTTTGAAAAAACATCACAAGCTTAATAAGTCATACATATTTTAATGCAATATATTTATTTAACACCTAAATCAGAAAAATAACATAACTTCTTTATAAAGCAGACAACATGTATACAATGGATTCATTTATTTTTGTGTGCACCATTTATTGTTGATAGAATAAAACTTTTCTTCTTTCATGGATATATAATTTTGTTGATATGCAAAAGTCTGCATATACAAGCCTACAGAAAATGCATAATTCCTTCAAAATATTAATTTGTTGTTCACCTGGTATAAAAAATTGTATCCCAACAATAAATATGAATCCACATTAGCATAGGTCAACTTTTAGCCTAGATTAATCATAAAACATGTAAAATAGCCATACCTCTTGAATACCCATAGCTGACATTCCTGACATCAACATGGCAATTCTTTTCTGAAACAAAGAAAACACTTTAAGCCAAATACTTTAATTATGAAATAATAAATGGAGAAATGTTTCCATGGGACATGATGATGCCCTTAGATAGCATACACCTTATTAAGGGACAAGACTAGAGAACTGTAAAAGTGACACCACCCAATATTGATCGCGACATGATATGATGTAACTGTTACTAATATGGATATAATCATGGATTAGTAATACAGCATGATAGTTATTGATCGTATTACACATACATTTTCTTGTATTAAGTTATAAGTATATAATAAATGCTTATATTTTCACTAGGAATTTTTTTTATTTGAGGTCTCTGATCCGTTCCTCTGATTGGTTTGAGATGTTTCTACAAGCAGACGTTTAATAGGGGATAGATAACCCTTTGATAGAAAACATAAAGATGTGGTATCATAGCCATTGAGACAACAATCCATCAAATCAAAATGACATGATGGTATGTAAAGTTACTATTAGCCTATATAATAAAAATATTTAATAGCATCAAACAATAGAACATCATTTGTGTTTGCAGAATTTTTTATTTTACCCGTTAGCGTAGAGCCTCGAAATTGATATCTGTATACATACTGGATAAAATATCTATAATATTGAGTTATTGACCCAATTTTTTTAAAGTCTTGAAATATCTATAAATATACCTCTTCTTGTGCTTGTAAATCTTCTTCAGTTGTCTCCCCTCCCAAGCCTGCTGCTACAGCACGTTTCTTTGCACTTTTTTCACTTTCCTGCAAATTATATATTAAAACATACAATTATCAAATGGTTAATAAAAATAAGAAGGTGTGGAATGTTTGTTAATGATTCAATTATCCATCCAAGAACAAATGATTTGAATATAAGCAATTATAGTTAAATGTACAGCCATCAACAATGAAAAAAACAACACCAAATAATCAGCTGTAAAAGGCCCTGACATGTGAACAATTCAAACAAGAAAACTAACAGTGTAAATTATCACAATAGAATTTGTGAAAAATAAATACAAAATTCCTAAACCAACAAGAATCAGAGAATAACATGCTCAAGGATTATATCTTTTTAAGTTGCAGAACACAGAATATATTCTTATTATAAATTAAAAACAACCTTTACAATAATTTCACTTTTATATATTATCAAATATGTTTTCTTAAATTTGATATACCATTTCTATAGTTCTTCACTTGTTCATTGAGGAGTGTAAGAAGATCTGTAATCAATTAAAGAAAGATAGAATGGACATGAATACATTAAACCGTCCTTGTTGAGAAAAATATATAATAATTTGTAAGACAGACAATAATTTATGTCAATAATTTTTCTGTTACCTTTTCTTCCTGGTCGGATTTACTGATTCCATAACGTCTGGAAAAAATAATTAACATAATGTTTGTACTTAGTTATAAAAATAATTAACATATTGTTTGTACTTTGTTATAAAAATTATTAACATATTGTTTGTACTAAGTTATAAAAATAATAGTTTGTGCTGCTTTCATTCCATAAAATGTTTTTCATTTCATAATTTCTGAGACCTGGATAATAAAATTTTCAGTTGCTCTAGACAGGAATTCAATTTACCTAAGCTTTCAACAAATCAGTGAAATGTTAAACAAATTATTTAAGGGCTGATACAGACACAGAAGAAATCTCACAATTTTGATTAACCTGCAGTGTATGAAATTTAAAACCAACATTCAATTTTTTTGTAATTACAAACCTTCCATATTCTAACAATGTAGAATGAACTCTTGTTTCTTCATCTTTTAAGTTTTCTGCATCAGGTCTTCGATACCTTCTTTGTGGCTTGTAATTCTCCTGAAATATGTGTTCAATTTTAGACACAAGATTTATAGATTATCGTTGATCATCTCAACGAGATTGATTTTCTCGCTTGAGCATAACAGAGAATGCGAAAAATGCAATTGAGTTGAGATGACCAATGATAATCTGTTTAACGCTATTTTACCTATGACGATGATGTCAATTTCGTGTCAATTTCCTTAGCAACGCCACGTGCCTCCTTAGTTTCTAGCGATAATTTTCCATCTCAAGCGAGTAGCAATTATCACAAAACTATTCAGAAAGTTATTTCCCTGATTCAAACGGAATAATTAAGGAGCATTCATTCATTCATTATATTTTCAAAATAAAAAATAGAAAAAATAGATTGTTTGTTTAATTTTAAACACAGAACTTGGAAGGAAAATACTACTGATTTTCTACTCCTTCCATTACTTTTTGTACTGTGGAATCATTATTATTTGTGGGATATTGTAAGTTCAGAAATTTTTGCAACCTTTTATTATAGCGACTGTTCAATGAAAAGCACAAATGCAAGATTGATTATTGCAATTTTAGGAAATGCTATATAGAAATACTGCTCTCAAAATTTAAAATGTTACTTTTATGGTGAAACCTATCTCTTGCAGATTTAAGCAATGCTAAAATAAAAAAAACATAAAATTGTTCTTTGATCCATGAAATTTGGTATTAAAGAAAATCGAATGAATGTGTTTATGTCAGTACACCTTTCCTATATAGCATGAATGAATCAACAGCAATTCGTAAGAAATGTAATATTACCTTTACACTGGCGACCGAGTCTGTTGATTTTTCTATTAATAACTCAAATGAAACATCCTATAAAAGAAAATGTTGATTTAAATAAAATTATTATGTATATAATGACTGCTTCAATTTAACACATGCATGTATATTTATTGTTTACTCATTAACTCGTAAACTTTTCAACTGTTGATGTTCACATAATTTATCTTGTATACAATTTAATTGACCATGGCAGTCCTACAGTTAAATTTTAAGGTTCTTTTTAAGTATATGATGCACTTTGATTTGAGTTACTGTTTCAAGATAACAGTTAAATTGTGCATTCATTAATTCTAGAAACTCTACCAATTTCATGTATGTCTTGGGAAAAAATCAAATAGGCTGAAAAGCTTTAAATTGTTGAAAATTTTAGAATTAAAATAGCTACTTGACTTGACGAAAACTATTGAATTTTTTTCGGTAATAGCTTTTAAAGATTTTGAGTATAAACTGTATAAATAATATATTCAAACCTCTGGTGTTTTATGGTTTTTATTGAATTGTGACACTGAGAAGGCCCTGATGTAATCTCCCATTTCTTCTTTTGTTTCCACAGCACGTTTCACCAACCATTGTACAACAGGATAAATGTGTATAAAATCCAATCCCTGGATTTGATGAGGTTCTATTCTGTGTGGACATTTCATTTTTGGTAAAACAGCTACAATCTTTTCTGTTAGTGCTCTGAAAAGACCAGCAAGATAATAAGCTTTATTTCTGATTATTTAACACTGATTAAGTACTGTATTAAATTGAGTTGAAAAATACATGCATCTTACTAATCACACAGATACTTATAAAAGATCAAAGATTACAATCAAACATAGTCTTTTTAACAGATGTAGTTCATACGTATTTCTCGTTTCTCAATTTTATATAGATAGACTTGGTTTTCCCATTTGAATGGTTTTACACTAGTAATTTTTGGGCCCTTTATAGCTTGCTGTTCAGTGTGAGCCAAGGCTCCTTGTTGAAGGCAGTACCTTGACCTATAATGGTTTACTTTTATAAATTGTTACTTGGATGGAGAGCCATCTCATTGGCACTCATACCACATCTTCCTATATCTATAGTCCTTTTAACAGAGGCTTGATGTCAGCTCTTTCATTATATTTGATCCACATTTTGAATGAAAACCGGTTTGGCTTTCATCATCATTATGCTACATTAAAGAAAAGTCGGATAGCAGAAATGTAGACCGAATAATCTGTCTCTTGTGTGGGTACATTTGTCATTTCATATTTTCTTTTCATCATTTGGCTATTTTTTTTTTTTTTATTTTTTTTTTTTTTTTGTGTGTCCACACGGAGACAGAAAGTGCGAAATGTTGCCTGATGAATATAGTTAAAACTGTTTCAATGATTACAACTTAAAATCTCGGAGGGTAATAAAGATCCTGTAGAACATAACTCACATTTTCTGTCCAATTGTGGAATTTTCTTGAAAAAGCAGATCAACATCAACATCAAAATTACAGGTTGTTATACACCATGTCATACCACCAACTACCTTCAAATAACAAAAAATAATTAAGGTGGTACCTAACACTACAGGGAGATAACTCTGTAAAGTCAGCTTAACGTTTTAATTACGTTGTGTTGAAAGGGAATATTAAGCTTCTCAATGATCAAAATTGGTGTTTGTCAAACTGCTATATAACCAGTGTAATTTTTCTGACAAAATGGTTGGTTCAATTTTTTCGAAATTTTTATATTTTTGTTAAAGGGTCAAAGTAAATACTTTGACAAAATTTTATGAAAATTAAACGAGCCAAATTAATTTTAGTGAAAGTGTTGGGTACCACCTTAAAAATATATCAAATACTTTTATTAAATTTAAGGTGCAGCACAAATGGTACAGAAGTTACAAATGAAATATTTTATGAAAATGTTTATTTCAGGCCATATCATTGAAAACAAGTCAGCAAAAAGTTGAATATTGATCAATACAAAGATGTCCATAACATGTTGAACTCAGCAAGACTTATAATTTCTAATAAGAATCAATATAATAAAGTAAAGTTTCTGTTATATCTGTGATAATATATGGCTTGAAGCATACTTTATCAAAAGGAGATTAAACATAAATTTGTTGTACTTTATCAAAGGGAGATAATCCTTTAATTCTAGCTCTAAAGTATCCTGCAGCTAACAGCAGATCCAAAGTCTGACCAAGTTTTACATCTTGCTCCTCATCTTCTCTTATGTCAAACTGTAAGATAAAAAGTAAATATATGAAGCAGTGAAATGCAGTGGGTAGTACAACAATACACATGAAAAAATTATTAAAGATCAATGGCATGGTAAACCAGACAAAATTAAAATACAAATTACATTTAAAAAAAAATATAGCATGCAAATCAAGAGTTTAAATCAAAATGAGATTATCAAAATAGGAAGACAATTTAAAAGAAAAGAAAACATCTGAAGTTTGAAAACTGATTTTATTGTTATCTTCTGATCTTTCAATTTTTTTGCTTCCTAATGCAAATGCGAAATTTAAGGCATTTTAATGCAAACATTTAAAGTATGAAAAAGTTTATCTTCAAGCAGAACAATAAGGTGCTTAAATTGAGAAAACTATTTTCAGTCCTGAAATGGTCAGGTAGGCTGTTCCACAGAGTACCTGCTGTAAAAAAAATAGTTGTCTCATTGGCAATAATACCACATCTTCTTTTTTATATTAAGAGGCTGAAAGACATGATAAAGAAGCCTTTAACATGTAGATCATTTCGTCCTTACATGTTTAAAGTCCATTTGCCAATTACTGATTTGATTTTGTTAATAACTGATGTTTAAACATATTTATTCATAGTGGATTGGGAAACAAGTTTTGCCACTTATATTTATGCCTTTCCACTTTGCTGGTGTGAGTGCTGCCTTGTAGCGACATTAGCGTTATCTTGTTCAAAATTCTACAAGGGTTTTTTTTAATGTGCAAGCCAAATTGGCATTCCTTGGCTAAGCGTACCCGCCTACGAAGGACTATTTGGCTACGCATACCCACATGTGGATACGCCAGACACTTCCATATTAAAATTTGTTTATTCAATATTACACAGTACACTTTTAGTGAAAGAAAAAAATGTCCATCAAAATTAAAAGGATTTAATCTTTCTCAAACACAAAATTCATTTAACTTTTATAAGTCTACAGGATGCTGGGCCATTAAACTCTTTCTACTGTACACGTCTGTTCAGGGTTGGCAAAAACCCAGGTTCTATGAGTATTGCCCAGCCCAGTGGGAAATACTGGGAAAACCTGGGTTTTACTGGGTTTTACTAGGTAATACTGGGCAATACTGGGTAATACAAGATACTGGACTGAATTTTAAAGAAGATTCAGTAATAAAACACAAATACAATACATTTAAGATTATATAAACCTATTTTTAATTATAAATAAGTTTACTTGTTTGAGTCTTATAATACATGTACATGCATGTACAAATTTATACATTTGAGAAAGAATTATTCTAACATTACTCTGAGATTTTTTTTTCAACTAAATATAGCTACAATGTACATGATGTAGTATAAACATGATAAAGTATTTAGCAGTTACATGTACGAAAAATTATTTTGAAGTAATTTATATGTACAAGTGTACAAAACTCATTAATAAGTTAATATTCAGATTTGAACACAGATATAATTACATAACAATAAGCAGCCTTTTCATTTCTATAAGAGTTAATGACAAGACCCTCTAGGTGTTTGTTTAGCAATCATAATTGCATATATAGCAATTTAATTTACAGTCCTCATAAACACTGCAATAAGGCCATAAAAAAAGAATAGATTTGTTTGCCCAAACCCTACCGACCCAGAAAAAAGCTGCCTACTCAAATTCTTTTATTGTCCTGATTTGAAGAAGTTTTTTTTAATCAGAAAGGCATGAAGACTAATAAACACCCGATATTTCAATTTCTTTTTTTGAAAAAAAAAAAGAAAATGCCTACCTACCTACCAACTGTCTCAACCTCTGGGTAGGGTTTGGGCAAACCAAAATATTTTTAATGGTGGCCCAAAATGTTTAGATTATTGAAACAAAGATTGAAAATAAACAAGGAATTGGGCAAATCTTGCATTTTGCCTACATAGCATTTAAGTGGAGAAGAGAATGAACTTGAATTTTTAATCACCTAGAAATGACTCTCAATGGTTATCTGTATAAAATGTAGCTATAATACTATGAAACTACAACAAGTCTTTACTATTTTGTGTTGAAATAAGCTTCAAAATTCATATTGCCCAGTATTGCCCAGCATTACCCGTTTCTTGGAGTATTGCCCAGCCCGGGAAAACCCGGGTATTCCAGCCCAGTAAAACACGAGCGGGTAATACTTTGCCAACACTGCGTCTGTTTGTACTCCGACTAATTTTCTAGATGTAAACATTGCCATTTTCGGAAAATTTGAACATTATTAGTCACTAAGGGAAAACTTTTAACTCTGAATAATCAAGTTTGGGAAAATTAGGGGAGCATATAAAGTTTTGAACCTCTGCTTCATTGCCGTCTGCGTCAAGATTTGCAGGCAGCTTTGAACCTGTTCGTGGTCTTCCTGCAAACACACTCCCACTGGCTGCCATTTTGAACAATGTCACATGATCAAATCGTTACTATTTTTAGAACCGGCAAGAGTAAGCGGCTTTACAGTTCGCGAGTATTGATTGGACATCTATACTTGGATCAAAGAAATCCCTTATTTGATTGGCCGAAATTTATGGTTCGACTATCTCGGCAGATACATGATAACAGCTGATCAACATCACATCCAACATGGTTTTAATCATATTTTAATAGTAAACAAACAACAACAGAGAGCATAATCGGACGCATTCTTCAGTGTAAAGCAGGTAAGTAACATCAGATTGTCTTTTACAAAGGGTATTCGTAAAACTCATCTACAATTTTTTGGAAAGTACAAAACAACAACATCATTTCATAAACCACCTATAGTTTTAACTGTAAATAACAGGTTTTTATCAGTACATATTTATAAAACCAGTGTGGAGAGTGGCTCCCTCAGACCTACGCCTTGTCAATATTACACAGTCGTCTATGACTCTACCATTATTGATGAAAACAAACTGCTGTTATTGTAACTCAGGGTGTAACTGCTGTTGTTGCTGTTACTGTCGGTGTCTTGGAAGACATCCATGATCCAAGCAAAAAATGAAAAATAGTCTTTCTAGATGTCATAATTTTTTGGACTTCATAATTGCATGAGCATTTGTAGCTAGAGGTAGAAACCCTAAAAAATGGATTCATATATATGGAGGTATTAAATTATGCCCTTAAAGGGTTTACAGTCAAACAGTCATATATATTCAAGTTTTAACCATGATTTGTCAAAATATCCTGATACATCAGAGGTCTCAAGTAATTAGGGAGCTACCATTTGATTTTTATGGGGGGGCTAGGATGAAATTTGAAAAAAATAGGCAGGACAGGAGTTTTGAGTAAAAAAAAAAAGGCAGGATGAGCAACTTGGTAAAAAAAAAAGGCAGGATGACAATTTGTGTAAAAAAAAGTCAGGATAAACTAGTAAAAAAAAAGGCAGGACCAAATAGAGTAAAAAATAAAAAGGCAGGACAGGGATTACAACTAAAAAAAAAAGCAGGACAAAATTTTTCATCCTAGCCCCCCCCATAAAAATCAAATGGTAGCTCCCTTATTATAACCATTATTTTGGGGAAAAAATTAATGTGACACTGATTCGTCGATTTTATTATTGTCTTAACATGCTTAAAGAAAGTGTACATTTAAATTTGATCCCAAAAATTAACTTCATTTAGCAAGAATGTTTACTGTTATTTGTCATGAAGGTACCCTCATTATGACCTTCATATATATAAATATGTGACATAATGTCTCTCTGTCTTTATTTTGGACTGGCATGACAGTTGGAAAGGCAAGAACTGTTTGTCAAAATAATTATGACCTCTTGAAAGGCTGTTGTATTCAAATCTTTAAAGGTCAGTTGAATTAAGGAAATCATACTTACAGTAACATCTTCAAGTAAATAAACATGACTTGTAGACTAGTCATTAACAATATCTGTCAAATATCATGAATATATGACTTTTTATTGATTACTTTATTTCAGAAAATATTTGTAATGGCTTCCTGTACTGTATCATTGAGAGCAACTGTGTTATTTTTTGTTGGAACATTTTTTTCTGTGGTATTGAATTTACTGCAAAAACAGCGAGGAATACCTAATTTTCCTATGGAATTTTATAATAGTTACCTTACATCAGACTGGTGGGTTCACCCAGTGGTTGGAGTAGCAGCAGGTTTGTACTTATACATTGTTTAATATATAATTACATGTACTTGTTTACAATGTACAAATTTACATTAGTACTCTGATCAACATTTAGTGGAATACACTGTATTGTCATAGTGTAAAAATGAAAAATCAAGCTGAGTAGAATGTTATTAAATCAAGCAGTTCATGTAATGTATAAGTATTATACACATACAATTTAATGTTGTGTTGTATTATATATATGATGAATAATTTCTGAATATTTGAAAAATTTCAAATGTATTAAGAACATAAACATAAAAACTGGTTAATTATAATTCAGTGCGGAATGCTGCAATTAAATATTGGTTTTGTTATTTGTGAAAAAAAGTTTGATTTTCTTACATTCTTGTATTTCAACATGCTATTTTTGCTATTTTGAGGCTATCTTATTCTTAGTACCTCTTCGGTTGTAATTTGAATAAAACAACATGCTGTGTGGTAAACAGTCTATTAGAATGACTTTACAATGTACAAAAAAAATGTACACCATAAGGCAAATTAGTATCAAAGTCAACATACAATGTACATTTTCAACAAAGACGTGTTTCTATTTAATACCTTGTACATGTACCATAAGTCTGACTGGCTTTATCTGTATCATTTGAATGTGGATAATTTGCTAAAGGTTTTATATGTACATTGTAGTTTATCATTCCATTTGATTAGCCTTTTATGTTTATCAAGTTTATTTAGTTTATTGAATAATGCATATTTATACCCCTATGGGGTTGAAGGCCTATACATAAATAAAAAAAAACAACTTTACAAGTTTACAATACATCATAAAAAAAATAATGAACAAAACATTATCATGATTATATACATTTGTATCTATCATGCAGTTGTTGAGGGAAAACAATTTGATAAAACCTTCATTTTAATGAATGACAAAGGTAACAACAACAACTTATCCAATGCCAGATAAATGTTTTTACCAACCTGAGCATCATCTCTGTTAAAACAATAAATTTTCTCTTTTGCAGCTTGTATAGGATTGTTGTACCCTTTCTTTGACCAGAAATTAGGAGAGCCACTTGTGTATAAAAGAGAATGGTCAAGTGTGATGAGATGTGTAGCAGTGTTTGTAGGAATCAACCATGCTAGTGCTGTATCCTTTATATATAGTTCTTCATAATATCATGAATGTACATGCACATATACATTTGTATGTGTATTGTAACATTTACATTTCCAGGTAGATGTTTTCACCAGTATTTCTGGTAATTTTTCTATAATTTTAGTTTTATTCGTAATCATGGTAATTGTGAAATTCTTAAATATGAAATTTGGATAAAAACAAATTGAAAACACCTTATTTGATGCATTTTGTGTAATATTTTCAAAAGCATTCATGTACCATGTACAAAACATGTACAAGAAAATGTATGTTTTCACTCAAACATCATGAACATAGTGATTTACTATTGAAAATTGATAAAATAGTATATCAAACAAATTGGGGAATAATATTTTCAATTTTCTATGTATAAAATTACCCAAATTAGATTTTTAAATGATAATCTTTAAGGTTTGTTAATGCTGATTCAACATTTACAAAAATGTATATGTAAAAAATAAAAATAAAATAGTTGAATTTGGTAATGTTATGAGTACCTCCTCTAGTCATGATAGTTAAAATTTTACCCCATTAGTTTTTATTAACAGTTAAACTATTCAGAATAAATTCTTTTTATCGTTTTCTCTAAACTGTCTGTTGACGTGTTAATTGTTTTGCCATTTTTTAATGCTGAGTACATATGTATGTTATAGATTTTTTCCTTAACCTTGTATTAGAGATTAGACTTCGCTGACAATTTCCAACTATCATTGACACTTGCAGCAATGTCTATAGGTCTGTGGTGGTTATTTGACAGATCTGGCAGTGGCTTTAGTTTGGGAGTTGGTATTGCTGTCCTGGCTACATTTATGACTCAACTAGTTGTTTATTCTGGAATTTACAGGTAATTAACTTAATTACTGAGTCTTCTGTTATGATGATGGATGTTTTTAATGTCCTTGACTGGCTATACAGCCCTTTCATGTTAACGAATATTTACATATACTCCCTCTCCTTCTGTGTCTTTTAAATAATAGACATGTTTTTTCTTGACTAAATTTTCTTGTTTGTTCTTTATAAAAACAGTTCTATACAAAGATGAACAAAAAATAAATATATACGTTCCTATCTCTGTATTTCTTGATTTATAGACAATAGAAATACAGGTACAAGCAAAAATTCAAGAAGATGATTTGAAACAATGTCGTCCTACATTGAACCTACATTTTGTATTACTAATTGGGACTTTAAAGACCATAGTCAAATTTGATACTGTTTGTGTTACTTAATTAAAGTTAGGAAGAGAAAGCATTGCTGATCAAAGTTTTTCTCAACTATTTAGGCTATAAAGTTGGTTCAAATACTAAATGTGCCTATACCCATTTCAGTAAAACATATTTAATTATACAGAAGAAAAATAACATTTATAAATAATTTCCATGGCAGCCCTATGTTTTAATTTAAACTTCCCAGCATTTAAAAAACATTCCTTTGTATTTTGTTACCTAACCTTTTTTTTTTAGATTGTGGTACAATGTTGCCTACACATATTTTTTTCTAATTTAATGTCATTATCATGATTATTGACTTGTCAGAGTTATTTTAGTCCAGTCAAACTAATGTTCAACCTCAAACTAATTGCAACAGAAAATGTTTGAGATCTAATCTATAGCAATTAGCCCCAAATATACACAGAAAAAAGTCCCATAAAATCTAACTAAAGGAAAACTCAAAATCAGCATTTTCAATTTCCTATGGAAATTAACATTGGTAAGGGAAGACAACTCTGCAAAAACTAGTCTTTTTTTTTGTCAGATTTTTGGTTGATTTTCTTAAAATTCATGTACATTGTAAAGCATGATAATTTGATGGAGTTATTAGTTCGTATTTGACTATATAATTATATCATATTCTCCTCATGAAATTTACAAAACCGAAGGGTTATTGGCATTTTTATTGTTTTGTGCATTTTTCATTAAAGAAATTGCAAATTTGTGGCTATGTGACCATTTTGAAAAAATAATGTGAAATTTTGATATTGTTTATATCTGTGATTTTTTAGTCTTCCTCAATATATAATTTGTGGGACTTTTTCTGTGTATATTTGGGTTATATTGCTAAAGATTAAAACTTTAAAATCTTCTGTTGCAATTACTTTAAGGTTAGGGCCAAATTTATGCTAGATTGACTGGACTATATGGTCTTTACTGTACAAGGTCAATGTTGTTCTTACTTGGGTCTATTACTGGTAAAATCGTCACAATTTATCAATGAATAGTCACACATTCTAGTTATGATTGTTAGTATAAATATTTTCCCCATCTGTTCCAGGTATACAAAAGCTGATTTCCTGTTTGTCAGGTCATGGGTTCCATGTATATTTTTCTCTGGCGGTGTTACTTTTGGCAATATTGGAAGGCAGCTTGCAGTGGTAAGATATTTTTAAGCTTTGGATTTTACATATTTTGGCCACGAGCATCACTGAAGAGACATTATTTTTCGAAATGCGCATCTGGTGCAGAAAAATTGGTACCGTTAATGTTATAACTACCACTGGGTCGATGCCTTTGCTGGTGGACTGTTAGTCCCCGAGGGTATCACCAGCCCAGTAGCCAGTACTCCAGTACTGGCATGAAAATACGGAGTTTTTTGTTATTAGATTTGCTGTTACAAAATGTTAAAAAATATTATAAATTAAGGAATGTATCTCCCTCATGCAAAGCTCTAATTCCTTTCACGGATTTGGCTATACTTTTTTGGAACTTTTGGATTATAGCTCTACATCTTTTATATAAGCTTTGTATTTTACATATTTTGGCAACGAGCATCACTGAAGAGACATTATTTGTCGAAATGCGCATCTGGTGCAGAAAAATTGGTACCCTTAATGTTATTATTTATATGAATGAGAAATTATTAAATTGTATCCAAAATATTATGGTATATTTTATTTTCAGTTTGACTATGAAGTGAAATGATTGGTAAATCAGTAACTGTAAATTCAGAAACTATTGCCAAAACAAATTGTTAAAGTTATATAATCACAATAACTTATACTCTCATTATGAAATTTTTCTATGAATTAGACAGAATTTTTATTAATATCAGAAAAATTAAAAAATCGCTGTTTGCCAAAATCGCAATAATTTCTGAATTTGCAGTAGTTCTTAGTCTTTTTTTTAAGTCTTCTTTTATTTATTTGATAAATTGATTGTTTACAAGAGTTTATGCTTTGTGATGATATCAATATACGCACAACTGTCATGACTGTATGCACTTTAAATATAAACTAACAATTTATTTTGTATATATTTGCAGCCTGAAGAAGAAGAGGAAAAAGTAAAGAATGATTGAAATGGACAAATCAAGACTTTTATTTGATTATAGATCTGTAGACAAAAGTTTTATTTTGTTTATGTCATATTGCTGAAATTACTCCAGAAGGTTGTTACAAGAACTTTTATCAGTCATATAAACGTACATTGAAAAGTTTATTGGAACACTGATTTTAAAGTAAAATATAAAATCTGGTCATATGGATGTAAAGTTTGTTGGACAACATCTTAAACATTGTTGGATGTAATTGAATTCAGTTTGACAAAAAGGAAGGCAGCATAAAACAGGACGAACTGGCAGTCCTATCATGGCATTAGATTGGTATTAATTGGTGTTACATCAAACATGTACAAATCCATTTTCTGGTCATTATGAAGATTTGTTTTTTGAGGGTCATGTTTGTGGGCAACATTGTGGCTTAACAGTTGAATATTTTGCAAGACAGAGTAAGGTTGTTATGATGTGTGGAAAAATGTGTTCAGTGTGTGTATTTGAAGAGTAAGTGTGCAAACATTTATCGATTTATGAATTGCAAATATGTGTGAAAGAATGGAAAAGATAATAGTGACTTTTGTATGAAATGGAACGCATGTTATTGTTAAATATGCAAGTGTGAAAAAGATGAGGCTAACAATTGTATGTATGAAATGGGTCAAGTGTGATTGTGAAGTATGCATGTGTGAGAGTTGTATGAAATGGGACAAGCGTTTGTATGAAGTATGCATGCAAGAGGGAAAAATGGTCAAATGTATGAGTGATTTTTATGGGTTTGAACTAGGAACGCAAGAAAATTATCTTGTTTCTTAGAGAAAAATCATTATTGTTGAGTTATGATATGAGATAAAAGTTTATAATAAATGAAAAACAAGAAAAAAGTATAAATAAATATACATTTTTTTAATTCTTTTGCCAGAACAGGTAGGAATTACTTGATTAGGAGTAACTTTATAATTATATGTGGAAAATGGATCCTTGGAAGTCTGAATGTGTCAAACATAGTTCACCATAACCTTGGCATCATTTTATGAATGTAATGGATTACTGATCAAAGTTTCTAAGCAGTAGGTCAAATATATTCAGTGAATGGAATGGTTTTATGATTTACATGGCTGTCTTTGAGGGTTCATTTGAACTTAATCTCATTTACATGGATCTTTGATAATGTTAAGTTAATGCAATACAGTATACAGTTAAAAAAAATATCTTAGAGATTCAACATTAAACCAATCATTATTAGTGAACCAGGCAAAACATTTCAGCTTGTACACTCTACACTTTAATTTTAATTGTATTTTCTTTATAGTGGATCTGTTATATTTTGGCATTGGTAAAAAAGGACTGAGATTCCAGAGGGACATTCAAACTCGTACATCAAAAATAAACTGATAAGGTCATGGCTAAAAAAAAACAGCAGACAAACAATAGTACACAAAACAACATACAAAACTATGGGTAAGAGCAACACCAAAACGTGGTGAACTCTGGAAGGGTAAGCATATCCTGCTTGTCATGTGGCACCAGTCGTATTCCTCATGTCAGTACATACCTTTATTTCATAATGCTCAACTTCACCACTTTGAACTCTTGGTTTGGAAGTTTCCTTGTGAACAGGAAACATCTCTCAATGATAACATTGAAACACAAGCCCTAGAATATCAATTGGGAGATATGTTTAAGAAGATGGATACAGTTTGTTCCCATGGGAATGCCTATTGTTTGTTGAAAAAAATTCATTAAAACGTAAAAAAATTGTTGTCAATCAAGCATTTTGATTATGTTCTTGTCATAATCATCCCTTCGTAAATTTCACGAACGCCATTACGAGGTGGTTGACCGTTATGGATAACCCTTTTCACAGATGATATCAGATATTCCTTACATCATAGCTACAATCCCCTCCCGAAGGGTTAACCTTAACTTCACCTCTTTCACCCCTCTTTTGTATCTGCGTTGTCCAATTTTATCTAATGAAACAAACCAGGACCAACTCTTTTAATTTGTCTTGTAGTTTTGAATGGGGAATACTTGTGTAAATTGTGAAAGCCGATTATTTCAATACTATACTAAGATCAAAAGAGTTGGATTTTATGGTTTTTTGAATCCACATCTGATTCACGCCACCACTAGAATATGTAGTATTAATTAAGCGGAAGGACGCCTCCGGGTGCGGGAATTTCTCGCTGCATTGAAGACCTGTTGGTGACCTTCAGCTGTTGTCTGCTCTATGATCGGGTTGTTGTCTCTTTAACACATTTCCCATTTCCATTCTCAATTTATTACAATAACTTTAAAGCCCGACTTTGATTGTTGTTAAATTGATGATAATAATTTCGAAAGAGGTTTTGTTGAACACAAGGGAGACCAGCAATATACTGTTGTTTGTGAGGACTGATAAAAGATACGCTAATGTTATCTTAAGATAACCCCAAGATTCACCGTTTATCTTGATTTCTATATTCGGAAAGAAAAAATGTAGCAATATAACTGAAATATGCAACGGTCTATCTGTGTAAATTTGGATCACAAGGTTATTAATATACAGAAAATAGACACTTAGTACATGCCACTATCCACTTTTATTTCTTTTTTTCACTTTTTTTGTATTAGAATTTTCATCCGAATTACTGAAACTAAATTTTAGTATGCCAGGTCATGTTCTTTGAAGTCGTACTCCGCGGATATTTACAAGGAACATATTTCAATTACTAATAATCTTAAACACAAATACAAATGAACTAATTAATCATTGAACACAACTCCAATTGTGGCATTTTACATGCAATACATATAAAAATTGTCAGTTCAATCTATTGAATATGCTATCTTTTTGTTGCCAGCTAACAATTAAAAGTTTCAATGCAAATCTAACTTATTTTCTCAATCACCACTTCGAAGCTATGAGATATAAATTTACTAAAATCGTTCAACCAACCGTTCATATCAAACTTCTGTTTAAGGAATATAATCTTTGTATAGTTTATTTGGTTGGAAGCTGTGGGATCGTGATTATTTCAAATAGGATTGTCTGTAATACATTTGTTGATATCCTTATAGCATAACAGGGTTCATATTACTTTGGTTGATAAATAGACTGTACATTTTGCCTGATCAGGTGAAACTGTACTGACAATGGTGTAATTTGTAAAACTTTTTTTTTTATATCAGACATCAGGTTATAGAAACACGGATTATTGTTATCATCAACGATACTAAATGAAGACTTCCTTTTAGTATGTTGTTACTGTCAAACTTGTCATGTTTCACATTATCATGTTTCAGGATCTTGCAGATGTTGAACTCGTTTATGGTTAACAAATCTCTCATCACTTGGGTGGTATGTAATGAATATTTCGACAGGATTAATAGAAATCTGGGTTTCGTTAGATTTATAAATGACGACTGAGCCATAACTTCAAATGTGTCCATTGAGTCTTTCTTACTTTTGATCACTCAAATGTCTCTTTTAATTTCTGTTCACTTTTTTCATGCTTGTCAGTAGTTATCAAAGGTACCAGGATTATAATTTAGTACGCCAGACGCGCGTTTTGTCTACGTAAGACTCATCAGTGACGCTCAGATCAAAATATCTATAAAGCCAAACAAGTAAAAAGTTGAAAAGCATTGAGGACCCAAAATTCCAAAAAATTGTGCCAAATACTGCTAAGGAAATATATGCCTGGGATCCTACTCATGCGTGTACAAAACTGTAATGAATCACCTACTTCTTTGCCAACGTGATCTGTCTGGTTCCCATTTGACATACGACCAATGAACATTGAAAATTTGACATGTCGTATTTTTGTACCTTACTTGAGGTTTGGATAAAGAATCGTTATGAATTTTTCAGTTCTTTCTGAGCTGCAAGAATTGACCATAAGTTGTCATTCAATTCTTTTAAAGTTTTGGTGAATTTTTTTCTTGAAGCTTTGATAAACTCCCCTTTTCAACATCTCAATCAATGAATGTTTCAATGTTGTTACTACAGTTTCTTGTATCACTAAAATTGAGAATGGAAATGGGAATGTGTCAAAGAGACAACAACCCGACCATAGAGCAGACAACAGCAGAAGGTCACTAACAGGTCTTCAATGCAACGAGAAATTCTCGCACCCGGAGGCGTCCTTCAGCTGGCCCCTAAACAAATATATACTGGTTCAGTGATAATGAACACCATACTAAACTCCAAATTGTACACAAGAAGCTAAAAGTTAAAATAATACAAGACTAACAAAGGCCAGAGGCTTCTGACTTGGGACAGGCGCAAAAATGCGGCGGGGTTATCACTATTTGTTTTGCTGGTGTGAAATTTTAATTTTTTTACAGCTTCTTTGAATTTCCACCTCTGACTTGGTAGCATATTTCATCTAGATTATCAGAGGATATATTTTAGTCTAAACTGTACATTTAATTTCAACAGGGTGAACCCATGGTTTTCTTATAATCTGGATCCAGTTGTCTTCAGACGTCATTTCAAACTTATTCATTTTCTTAAAATTAGTTTAAGGACTTACTCATGGTGTGTCAAAAAAAAACTTACATATAAAAAAAACTAAAATAGTGTTTTTCAAACTTTATTTTTGATTGACAAAATTCTACTAAACGAGATCATGTGAAAACTGAAAGTGAAATAATTGCAAACATCATTATCAAATGATTACTTATTAATTAAAGTGCGTAAAACAATATGGATACAAGGATTTTATTAGAACAACATATCAAAACCCTTGTTCAGTACAAACTTGTTACTACCGGAAGATATTAAATCAGTAAAATATTCCAAGTAAAGAGATCATATGTTAACCTTCATATACATGTAGTACTTTATCTCTATATATATTTTAAAATCATGATTGATAAATTGCTTACTTTATGGTTATAATTTGAAAGAACACTGTTGAGCTACATATGTCAGGAACTATGTATATTTATATGTTTCGGATGCACATACGGACAAAGTGCTTTTGGTGACGAAGTTTAAAAGACAAAAACCAAACTTCAGTAGTTCTTGGTCCATTAATTACACTTGTGCTGGTCATGCTTAATGTTAGTGTATACAATAAATGATATTTTAAATATGTGACATGTTTAGCATTTGTAGATCATGATTATCTTTGTTCTGTATATAAGAAAAATACATATTTTTAACCAAATAATATTGTCATGTCATAATTTTCCAATGTTTTCAGAATTCTCCAATATTTACACAAACTAGAAGTCCTCCTCAGTCAATTTCTCTTCATCCTATAAAATCATATAAATCACACAAATCATACAAATCATCCTATAAAAGCATACAAATCATACAAATTATCTTAATTCATAATATTCACGATAATTGTCATTCATTGAAAATTTATATTCATCAAACCAGAGACATAAAACCTACAATCTATCGGAAATATGTATTTGATGTAAAATATCTAAAAGAGGCAAATGATACTATAGGGTTATTCAAACCCATCTGTCGGAAATAATTAATAATAATTGTCTAGTGACGAAAAAAAAACCAGATACTAGAAATTGAAAATTGAAAATTACTTGATATTAGATATCAGGTAAATATAGATATTTTTCAATTAATTATATTTATTTTTTTTAATGTTTTGACCTAGTACCATATTCACCAACAGAAGACACATTCGTTGATTCAAAAAAGGAAACGATATCATTAACAATAACCGCTTAGGAATAATAATAATGGCGGATGGGGGAGTGGGTGTGATATGAATGAAAGTTTAACTTCAGATGATAAGAAAAGTATTAGCTTTATTAATGAAAATAAACGGCTGTCAACAGTTTAAAACAACTAATGAAAAAATATTAACTTATTGATATTTGGAGAGAATTGAATCAAAATACCAGTCAGTAAATTTACTTGGAAAAGAAAAGTAATAGAAATGTTGCCAGCAGAATTGATGTTTTGTTCTAATAAGCCCAGATATAAGACCTCACATAATATCAGCAGACATAAGCCCTGCACTAATATCACATACATGTCATCAAGCAATCTCCATATAAATAAAACTTAAGGTGATATGGGAGTCTAAATTAGAAATGATAGAATTTGTTCATACCTTGCTAAAACGTAGTATCTATTGATATATGTTTAAAAAAAATAATAAAAATGATAGGTCACTGTGCATTTTCTCAAGCTACAGGTTATGACAAAATGAAAATGTATGGGTTATTCAGGAAAAATCATCATTATGTGATTAGAAGCTGAACTAAATGATAGAATTGTAAAATAAAAAACGAGGAGATATATAGCTTTTAGCAAATGCTTTGAGAATATCAAAAGAAAAGATGGGGTCACCTTGCGTGTTTTTCGGCTAGAATTCAAAAAGGCAAAATTCTATGTTGATTTCTTCAGAAAATGCACTATTTCAGAGTTACCTCCCCTTAAAATGCCAATTCCAAAAAACCTCAAAAAAAACAAGCTAAATTCATTTACACTTAACTGCATTTCTGTATCAAATTTTGCTAACTTGATTGAAAATCTGGACCTTAGATTCTCCGATTTTCACAATCCAAGACGGCGAAAGACACCCATACCACCTTAAAACTCAAAATAGAATCAAATTCATACAGTGTAGGTACGGCAATTTATTGGCGCTCTTCAATATCCCATTAACTGGGACAGATTAGGTGAACGTTCGTATGTAACGCCCATTGATCACGACGTCCGTATAGTTGAAATTTAAAAAAAAAACTATGGGGTCACCAAAGGTTCACAACGCCTAAATAAAATAATTCGAAATAATCATCATGAATTTCCTTTGAGTTTTGATTTATATTGAATACTTAAGCATGTTAAGCGTTCTTTACTTGTGTTTTCGTTATGTTTTGATAATCAATTTTCATAATATGATATCGCACGTTCTTTCATAAAAAAAAATGACTTAACAAGCGTTAAAAGTTACAATGCATGTGTTGATTGATTTTTTTTCGGAAGTCGAATGATGTCATCTTTTTACTTTGCATGAACGAATGCATAATCCACTTTCAAAAGTTGTGCAAATACAAAACACATAGACCAAATATACTTCTGCTCTGTCTTTTTCGTACTTGCAAGTTATTTGCGAGTTAGAAAGCTATTGGGATTAAACCTTGTGAAATTTGCATTCATTTATTAGTAAAATGTATGATGTTGTGTATATAGGAAACTTGAACTGTTCTGCTATACTGCTACAATACTTGAGGAAACCCTTGGCAACAGAAACGTATTCAACTGATTTTTTTTTAAAATTGACCACATTTACATAGTAATGGACGACTACGTACATTTTATGAATGCAAATAAAATATGTATATAACATTCTGTGCATTGTAGTTCGTCTATTCATTTTTGCTTTTGTTTATGATTTGCCGTCGTTCTGTGAGTGATTATTTGTTATTGACTTTAATCTTACTTGCAAAGTATTTAAAACCCAGGGTTGCATTATAAAAATGTCCAAACAAAGCATGATTTTCTTTTTTTAAAACATACATCACATCCATAAATAAGAACTTAAATTCGCCAGGTCTTTAATTTCAACTAAGTGAGTTGACTAAAGTAATATTGCGGACCATTCTCTTATTTCCCTCCGGTATCTGTATTTTTTTTCTCGCTAAACTTTTGTGTTTGTTATGCCAAGACCTTTTGAAGCTTTCATGCTATACAGTGTGCGTTTTACTCATTGTTGAATATCATACGGGGACCTATACTTTGGTAACGTCTGTTGGTCCCTGGAAAGAATTTGTCTGATTGCCTATCACACTACATATTCTTATTTTTATATGCAGTTATATCTGTAATGAAAACTAGTATTCAATTGTCAAAGAGACAACAACTCGACTAAAGAGCAGAAAACAGCCAAGGCAACATCTAGATCTTTCGTATCTAGGGAATTGCAATACATATAATTATTTCCGATAAATAGTATAAGGCCATACTCAAATAAAATTGGTACCGTTAATTTTATTACTACCACTGGGTCGATGCCTCTGCTGGTGGATTATTAGTCCCTGAGGGTATCACCAGCCCAGTAGCCAGTACTTCGGTACTGGCATGAAAATACGTATTTTTTTGTGTTATTAAAACTTGCTGTTACAAAATGATAGAAATTATTATAAATTAAGGAATGTATCTCCCTCATGCAAAGCTCTGATTCCTTTCACGGATTTGGATATACTTTTTGGACCTTTTGGATTATAGCTCTTCATCTTTTATATAAGTTTTGGATTTCAAATATTTTGGACACGAGCATCACTGAAGAGACATGTATTGTCAAAATGCGCATCTGGTGCAAGAAAATTGGTACCGTTAATTTTATTATAGATATTGTAGTCAAACCCGATTCTATGTTTCTGTAATTCATCGTTCATCTTTTGTGGGCCTCGCCTTTTCCACTGGACAGACAATTTTATTTTCAACTATTTAAAAAATTGGCATTTGATAGTCTTGTTTGTTATTAATTTTACAATATATTTGAAATATAGATCTCTGATTTCGTTATAATTCATATGAGTGTAACGAAATCAGAGATCTATATTTCAATTATATTGATAATTTTAGTTCATTTATTCGTTAATGAGTTAAGTAAGACGGCCATTTTCACTCTTCACAATTTTACACATTTTATTGTAGGTTTTCTTTATTGCTCAGGCAAAAAGAATCACGAAAATAATGCTTTCCAACAAGAATACAATCAGAAAATTCATTTTTAAAAAATGCGACCAAAAGCCAAATAAAATAATTGTTGTGATTTACACAATGTTACTTTTTTCAAATATAAACAATCGAAATCGGTATTAAGTAGAGCACAAAAGCGGTGTTCATCACCCTTCTTCTGCTGTATGTTTAATTTAGTTTGTGTTATGAATTGGTATTTATTAAATTTGAGACTGTTGTATGTGATGGTAAAAAAATAGTTAGAACAAATTCCTTTTAAGCTAAGCGAAAAGAAAGTTTCATTTTATGTCCTGTACCAAGTCAAGAAAATGACAATGGTTATATTATAGTTCGTTTCTGTGTGCGTTACATTTTAATGGCGTGTTTCTGTTGTGTTTCCGTTGTGTCATAGTTCTTATATATTTGATGCGTTTCCGTCAGTTATAGTTTGTAAGCCGGATTTATTTTTTACCTAATCGATTTATGAATTTCCAACAGCAGTATACTACTGTTGCCTTTATTTATGTATCGAAATGTGTAACAATTGATTATTAAGATCCATACTGGAAGGTCTCTAATAGACTGAGTGAGCACTAAATCATACTCGACAACAAACAAGCTATAGGTGATTTTCAGTATAATTACTGATAAACGTTTTACGTCCGACGACACTGTTATGAATTTGATTCTAAAGGCAAAGGTTTTTAAGATGAATAACAGTATACTGATTGATACAAAATACAAATAAATAAGACAATGACAATCAAAACCAAGGAGTAAACAAAGACTCACAAAACCAAAGGATATTTACATCAACAGTTATAAATAATAAAGAAGCAACACGAACTCCACTAAAAACCGGGAATTAAATTAGGTGCTCCGGAAGGGTAAGCATTTCCTGTACCGTATATGGCACCCGTCGTGTTATTTCTTTGTACAGTTCGGTAATGATGGAAGGTTATTATGACTGAGGAGGAATATCAGATATGATTTCTGACACACTTTTGTCATAATGGCCAATCAGCTAATAATGGCGACTGTAATATTTCTTGAGTGATGACCTTAATTTGATTGATTCATAGCTATGTCTTATCAACTTTTGAGAAAGCAGTATTCCTCGTTCAACAAAATCAAGGTACTTTGAGCTAGCTCTAGAGTAACGTTTCCATTGAGACACATTTACACCAAATGCTGGTGTCGCTGGGATGTTGCTACACAGAAATGGAAAGTTGACTATAGGAAAATTAAAATCATCGTGTATGTCATAAATTTTTGTATTTAACCTACCCATCAGTAGTCATTTCAAGAAAAAGGTCTAAATATGAATCAGATTTATCTGTGTCCGTAGTATTTTTAATTTGAAGTTCACTTGGATATATTTAATGTAAGTGATCGCTGAATCTATTATTATTAAGTGACAATACATCATCAATATACCGAAAGGTGAAATTAAAAGACTGGGCTAATTTCTTTTCTCCTTTCTGTACAAGCCCTTGGATAAATTCTGCTTCATAGGAACACAAAAACAAATCTGCAAGTAGAGGAGTGCAATTGGTATCCATTGGCATTCCAATAGTCTGTTTGAAGACCAAACCTCCAAATTCAACAATTATGTTGTCAATCAAAAAGTCTAGCATGGAAGTGATATATTCTTTGGTATATTTTTTGCTCAACTTTGTATGATTTTTCACAAAGTAAGCTGATTATAATTAAACTAAATGACACACACAAAGACAAAAAAAACTCACCAAAAATAGTGATCCTAGAGTTACTTGGGACATTTTCACAACAGCAGTAAGGGAGGTAGCCATAGCATAGGGCAAACAAAAGGTTGCTGAAAGTAAAAATGAAATCAAACATTTAGAAAATAAGTTTAAATTCTTATATGAAAAATCAAGTAATTCAGAACATTTTAGAAATAAATAATGTACAAAATACTTGTAATTTACAAAATTCATATACAAAGGAAACTAGAGGTGCACAAATTAGATCCTGAGTTAGATGGGCAGAAAAAGGGGGAAAATACAAAAACAAAATTTAGTCTTGAAAAATCAAGACAGACTAAGAAAACTATATCTGCCCTTAAAATAATAACTTAAGGTAATATTGTTATAAACGCATCCGATATTTTTATTCTTGGTAAAAATTACTACCAAAATTTGTATAAAAGTACTGAACCAGACCCTTCCGAAATCAATTAAAGCACTGTTAGTGCTATAGGCAGTTCACCAAAAACCAAGGCAAACGTAATTATGAAAACTGGGGTAGTGTTGCTTCAATGATTGTTTTTAAGATTTGAAAGAACAAACATTAAACATTCATATATTGTACATTTATGTTTATTTAATGAATTGATTATTAAGGCACATTAATTAATTTTTATCAAGGTTTTCCAAAGCAACGCATATATCAATGTATATGTGTAATGATAGTCTGCAGTGGTACAACTTGTACAACTTTGCAATAATTGCAGTTGTTCTAGTTGGTAGTTTACATTGGTACCAGTTGACTTTCAGTGGTACAAGATGACATAGTACGAATTTGTGATAGGTTAAATGAACTTGCTTCCCAGAAAGAACACTGAATTTGGGTTCTACAGTTCAAAAATTATGAGACACAAATCAGACCAATATTTGCTACTTCATGGATCAAAGGGGAGGTCTGACTGACCTGCCAATTGTAAATGTTAATGACCCACACCGTCAGCACAAGTCCATGATGTCACTCCACACCAATTATGGAATAAAATCAGCCATAAAAAACATTATAGGCCCAGAAATAATTCCAGAAATAATTCAAAAAATAATTAATGTAAATTCAATTAACCTAGACTAACTTTTGGCATCAATAAAATTTTATAATAAACAAGAAATAAGTGTAACAGGATGCTGTTATAAAGTCTTTTAAACAAAGCTCCCATAATTCGTCATTCCCATAGTCGCCTGGTGTGGGCAAAGTCCAGTACACATTGGTTTGGTCTAGTAAAGTGATATACATATGTGACGCCTAGGAGATTGAAACATTTTGTCATTTAAATCTTTGTGACCCCATGGACGCCCTATATTTAATTTAATTTGTTATATTGTCCCATACATGAATAAATATGGTTAAGTGGTAGGGATGTTGACCGTTTACAAGTCTTCAAACAGTAGGGGTGGGGTGACCCCTGGGACTCCTCTATATTTCATTTGATTTAATATATTGCCCCATACATGAATAGATATTGTTAAGGGGTGGGTATCTCAACCGTTTACAAGTTATCAAACAGAAGGATATGGGGTGACGTTGGGGATTCCCCAACATTTTCGTTTGATTTGTTTTATTGTCCTGTACAAGTATATATGCGGTTTAGAGGTGTGGATCGCAACCATTGACAAGATAAAAGCACATTTTCAAATTGAAGGAGGTGGTATGTTATTTGGTCTCTTTAAGTCACAGACATGAAAATATATCACAAATAACACTTGTGTATGTTGGATATGAAGGCTTTGTGATACACTATGTACAGTTTACAGTATGACGTCCTTAATGTTTTCTTAAACCCTTGGATATAGCCAGAAATAACTGTTATTTTCTTCTATAATACCTATCAGGCACAAAATAGGTCATTTGTTATAAGAATTAACTTTTTATTGCATTTTGATAAATACAAACACATTTAAATGATTTCGGAGGTGTATGTTGGTTTTATGATAAAAAAAAAATCCGTAAAAAGAAGAGTCACATTTTTTTAAGTCACTTGTGTAACCAAAAGGCAAATTGGTTGGGCAAGAGTAATCCTTCTCAAGATTTCAGCATTTACAATAGTTTCTCCCCTATCAATGTTACCTGTAAGCATGTTATGCAAAAGAACACAACAATCTGTGCTAAAAAAATCGTTAAAGTAGGTAAAAGCTATATCGTAAATGAACATAGTGTCAATGGTGTTCCCTTACAAAAATCGTTTTTCGAAAGCTTTTTTAAGTTTTAATAGAAGAAAAGATAGTGATTTTAGAAACATGCATCAAGAACAACATATATAATAAGGGAATTGAGCACTTGTTTTGCAACTAAATCTAAGAATATACCTGTGTTACTGTCAATGGTGAGACCACTTTAATAAATTAACACCATTAACCAGTTTAGTATCACCACTGAATATATTGAGCGTTCCTGATGAAGGTAAATCCTGAAAAGCTCGACGAACGTAAGAAATTATCAAACGTGTTGTTTTCAATTTTTAACATCACTGGGTCGATACCTCTGCTGGTTGACTATCAGTCCCCGAGGGTATCTTCAGCTCAGTAGTCAGTACTTCGGTACTGACATGATTAAACAAACTTTTCTAAAATTGTCCGTTTAAAAATTTATAAATTATTAAGAAACTAAGGTTTCAACTACCTCAGGCAATGTTGACTTAAGATATATTTGGCTATTTATTTTAGGTATTTTTGTTATATAGCTCTTCAACGGTTTCGGTACTTATATATCTTCGGATTTCAAATGTTTTGCTTTGAACGTTCCTGATGAAGGTAAATCCAGGAAAGCGCTTAACATAGAATTGTTAAAAATGAAGGAACGCTTCATATTTCCAATTGCATATTTCTGAATATAGTTGCTACCATATTATAGAATAGAATCTTTAAAACAATGACAACATGTTCCCAAATGTTCCCTTAACTATTCATTATGAACTACGGATATTGTTTTATCTTAATTTTTTGATGTAAAGTTGTAAACTTATTCTTAGTTATAGAATGTATCTCCATCAAATGCAAAGCTCTATTTCCTTGTCGGGTTAAGACTTAACTTTTTCGGTTTTATTAGCTGTTTGAATTAGTTAAACATATTTTACCTCGAACATCACAAAAGAGACATTATTTGTCTAAATAAACTCATCATAGATGCCAGGATTAATTTTGTATTTACGCCAGACGCGCGTTTCGTCTACAAAAGACTCATCAGTGACGCAAGAATCCAAAAAATCTAAAAGTTCAAATAAAAGTACGAAGTTGAAGAGCATTGGTGCGCATCTGGTGCAGTAAAATTGATACCCTTTAATCTTATTTTACAAAGAAAAGGATTAGACTGAGTCACTGTTGTGGACTCACACTTTTTTTAAATGAAATTGTTCTTGAAAATTTAAGTTTTCTGTTTTCTTATTTTTTTCATTTGTTCCAGCTTGAACCGACTAATGCTAACTTTAAACTTACTCCTTGCAAACCACCTTTGATACACATTTAAACTCATATGTCGTATTGCAGTTACCTTTTGTTTTTATGACCTCATAAGAAATGGTCTGCAAACTTTCATGCTCGATATTTGTAACTTTCTTTACTCTTTGAGCACTGCCACAGGAAAATAAACCACTCTTCTTTAATGGTATTGTAAGTTCAACTTCCTTTTCAAAAGATATTTGGACTTCACCTGTAAATGGTTTGTTGGGGTCATCTAAACATATATTAAACATCAGGAAATTATCTCTGTTGTTTTGGTAAGTTAAAGCAAAACTCTCCTCTCTTGATACTTCCACGAGGTTTCCAAATAAGGTAAACTGAAAAAATTAAATAAAAACCAATTGAACAAAGGTGAAAAATATTAAGCTGTGACTTTTATGAGAATACACTGATTTAAAAAAAATAATAGAAGATTTGATATATTAAGTAATGTAATTTCGAGAATACGACTTATTATTTAAATGACTTAGGTATACACCTAGCTATATAAACATTCCCAAAAAAAACCTATCAGAAGGTACGAATGTATAACTGGTGTATTTAAACGTCGTTAAATTTGATAATGGGAGACTATTTTAAGCTTTAGTTATGGGTCATTGTACGCATATTTGTAAAACAATTAAGTGCTGAAACAACGTGAATCTAATATATATTGTCAATAGTGTCATGTGCAAAGCATATTGATGCTAAGCTTTAGTTGTATTTTCATTGCGACATCCCATTTCATAATGTAAAAATTATCAACGTTTCTTTGAGTATTCTTGGATATGTCCGCATATCGTATAAATAAAGGCAACAGTAGTATACCGCTGTTCGAAATACATAAATCGATTGATAGAAAAAAACAAATCCGGGTTACAATTACAACTAAATCTGAGAGAAAAACATCAATTATAAGAGGAGAACCACGATTCAATAGAAACACAACACTAAAACGTAACACACACAGAAACAAACTATATTATAACAATGGCCATTTTCCTGACTTGGTACAGGACATTTTGAGAAAATAAAAGGTGGGTCGAACATGGTTTTGTGGCTAGCCAAACCTTCCGCTTTTATGGCAATGTTAAAGATATTAACATTAAAATGACAACATGAAATGACAGGACTGCAATACAAATAAATTGGAGAACATATAGGACAGAGAAACACACGAATAATAGCTATCAAAAGGTACAATGTTTATAATCTAACACGCCAGACTCGCGTTTCATCCTCACAAGACTAACCAGTGACGCTCAGATCAAAGACGTCCGAAAGTATACCAGATATCTATTTGGAGATAGTTCTTAAATTTCCTAATTTGTCATGAAGTTAACTATTCCAGCTTTGATTCAAAAACTAGCTTGGAGAGTTACTATCTATAAGCTTCTGAATTCAATTGAAAACTTACCATGAATCTTTGCCCATTTTTGACACGACTTTCTTTGCTTCTCTTCAATGATTTTTCATTATAGCCTTGTCTCGCCCAATATTTTATTCTATTGTCGGATTTCCGGGCAGCGGTTCCTTCGATTACCAATAGGAGAGTGTCAGCATTTACCCATTTTGTTAACAAGATGAATTCAATCTTTCTTTGTCGGTTTATAGATCTCTCTAAAGCATCGACAACCCCAGGTAAGTCTGTTTTCACTTTTTCTTTTGATGATCCAGCATAGCTACAAAAACGAATACATGAAAAATACATATAGTTTAACCTGCGTAAAGACTTTTTTCTGAAATGTCAATTCTTTCTTATAAAACGGGAAACTAACATTTCCTGTGACTGTCTTACGATTGAGATGTTTAAAAGTGTGTAGAGTTGGGTAGTCTATGGGCGCCAGTAGTTATAAAAGAATAATATTTTGATACCCTCAAAGGAAAAAAAATGTTTTAAAAAAAACTTACCATTATCCTCTTGGTGGTATGCCTTCCTTTTATCAACTCTTTATATATATTTAAGACGTCGTCCTAATTATTAAAGCTACCAAATGCATATTGCAAATTTAAACAATAAGGTACAGAAAATAAAGTTTTAAAGCAAAAATGTTATGTTGATATACAAAAATTCTTTCTTTCGAAAATGAATATAAGATCAACCTGCCTGTATTAAGAAAACTAAACACTACAGATGCAAAATATGTAAAACATTTCATCTGTATTTGGTAAGAAAAAAATACTTAAACCAAAATTACATACATAGAAAAATGACGTATTCTAAAAGTTGCAGATTTGCCAGATTTGTCCATTTCTGCCTCCATAACTTCCCAATCGTCAACTGAACATGGCGCATCACAAGATGTTGCCAGTATAACAACAGCATTATCTTCAGACAACTTGTGATGGATTGGGATTTTAATACCAATTTCTTGCTTTGGTTGTTGACCATCAGTCATCGATATGTCGACTATGTTTGTTGTCAACATATCTCCAGATTCATCTTCCTTTTCTTCTTCATTCACTTCTTTGGTATCAACAATCTAGAAAATAATATTTGTCTTGTTTGGTAAAAGAGTTGGGATAATGATTATCTTTTGAGCAAATATAGGACTAGTCATTGAATTCACCAAAAAATATTGCTATGTTATTATATGAGACAGTCCATGCGAAAAGGTACAAAAAGTCCTTTTGGTAAACTTTACAGAACACGTTTTCAAAGTTTGTTATAGTAATTTTGAAAAACGATTTTATCCGAAAAAAATTACATTAATGTAAACATTCATAAGATTGTCAATTTTATCCCGAATTTGTCAATTAAAACAGAAAAAGACGTAGAAATATCTGAATTTTTGGTATTTGAGCAAGTGTGAAATCATTTGTTCCCCGAACTAATGCTATACCGACCAGAAACTTAAAAATTTACAACATAACAGAGACAAAAGTCAATAATTTCCGTCAGTTCTACAGGTTTAAAGAAAGTAAGAAAACATTAAAACATGAGGGAAAATACAAAAACTATGACATCTTGTGTTTTAGAAATTGAAATGTAAGTTAAGTTAAGTTAAGTTATTTAATATTAAGTTAAGTTATTTAATATTAAGTTAAGTTATTTAATATTATATAAATCAACCTTAGTTGCACGTTAAGTTAATTTAAGTTATTTAATATTAAGTTAAGTTATTTAATATTGGTATTTGAGCAAGTGTGAAATCATTTGTTCCCCGGACTAATGCTATACCGACCAGAAACTTAAAAAAAATTACGACATAACAGAGACAAAAGTCAATAATTTCCGTCAGTTCTACAGGTTTAAAGAAAGTAAGACAACATTGAAACATGAGGGAAAATACAAAAACTATGACATCTTGTGTTTTAGAAATTGAAATAAGTTAAGTTAAGTTAAGGATGTACACCTCTGAGGAGCCAAAAATTTCTAGAATTAAACTTTTTTCTTAACCTGAATTTGGGGTTTATAAGACTGTAACAAAATAATTGGTGGTGAAAAAATCATATGGTGGTGCACTTCTTTTTTCGCTACGGCCCTTTGAAAATGCCCAATTTTGATGATTTTCACATTTTTCATCCATTTTTACCTATTTTTGGGCTATTATCATGAAAAAAATCACAGTTCCACAATCAAACTTTTTTTTATACTTTCTATAAAGATGAAGTGGACCAATCTGAATAAATTTTACTAACAAAAAATATAGGTAGGTGTTAATATAAGAAAGTTTTATCATATTTTGACGCTTTTTTTTGTAAATTTTACCATGCTGTCAATTTTGTATTTTTGTAATTTTTCTCAGTTTTAAGAACAAAATGCATATGATTTCAACTTTTTTGTTATAAATGAATGAAAAAAGACATATCTAAGCAATTTGAAAAGACCAAAATAATATGGGATGTACATGATTCTTGTAAAATAATTTTTTGTATCCCTCACCCATTTTCTCGTAAATACACAATTTTTTTCACAGATTTATGTTTGCTTATAATATTTTTCAAATTCATTGACATTTTCCACTTCTATCACATATTTTGGAAATAATTCAAGAACGAGATTCCAACGAGACCGAACGAGACTGAAAAGTCAGAAGAATACATCCTTAAGTTAAGTTATTTAATATTATATAAATCAACCTTAATTGCACGGGATTCGATCTCAGCATCGTAAGCGAGAGCCTTATCCCTACTGCTACCGGGGTCAACATTTTCAATGGGCAAATCAAGCCATTTAAACTGTACTTTTTTGAAATGATTGAAATATATAAAATAATTCATTAAAAATCTTGATAAAACTAAAGGGGGAGGAGGTCTCAACACTTGCAGGTGCGTGTAGCTCACAGCTTAATGATATGAGGAAAAGTACATGTGTTTTATAAATCACAAGTCTACTACCAATAATTATGCACACTTTTTAGAATTTCGTAAATTTTTCGTTTTTGTACCTTTTCGCATGGACTGGCTCATATTATAACAAGAATGGGTCCCAAATACACGGATGCTCCATCCCCACTATCATTTTCTATGTTTAGTGGACCGTGAAAATGGGGTAAAAACTGTAATCTGGCATTAAAATTGGAAAGCTCATATCATATGGAACATGTTTAATAATTTTCAAGTCGACTGGACTTCACCTTCATCAAAAACTACCTTGACCAAAAACTATTTTAAGCTTCAGTACGAATTTCTTAGTAAATGTTAAATATGTATTAGAATACATATCAAAATTGCGTGGTACAATTATTAGCAATTGATAAAAATGGCTACCTGTAAAAACATTTGTCCTTCTGATTCAAATGAGCCTTTTGGAATACTTATTTCAGCTTCAGGTTCTCCTTTTGGCTTCAGTGTCACAGCTTCAGAACCGATGCTAAACTTTTCTGGCTCTATTTTTTTTCCAAAGTAGAATACTACTGACGTTTTCTTAACGCTAATAGTAACATGAACCACAGAATACTAAAAAAAGAAGGGCAAAATGAAAAATGTGGTAAAAATTAATCTTAGCTGATTTTGACAAAACCTTTCAGAATATTTCAGAATATTTGTCTCTGAATGCTCTTCAACTTCGTACTTTATTTTGCCCTTTGCCTTTGTTTTTTTATAAAACGCCACTGATGAGTCTTCAGTAGAAAAAACGCGCTTACAAAATTAAAAGCCTTGCATCTTCGATGCCACTGCTGGTGAAAATGCTCCAAGTGTATCACTAAGCCTTTAGCTAGCACTTCTATGTTGACATGAATAATCGTTGAAATTGCAATATTGATAAATGACTAGAAGATGTGTAATTGGAGAGTTACGAGTTTTTGTAGACGAAACATGCGTCTTGTGAACAAAATTATAATCGTGGTACATGGATCTATGATACAAAAAAGAAGATGTGGTGTTATAACCAATGAGACAACTTTCACAAGAGACCAAATGACCAAATGACAGAGAAATTAACATCTATGTATCACCGTATGGCCTTTGACAATGAGCAAAACCCATAGCGCATTGTCAGCTATTAAAGGCACCGAAATGACAAAAGTAAAACAATTCAAACAAGAAAACGAAAGGCCTAATTTATGTAATAAAAAAGGAACGAAAATCAAATATGTAACACAGCAACAACCACGGAAGTACATGCTCTAGACTAGGGAAAGAAGTGAGAGGGCGCTAACCGACTGTTTTACAACCGTTAGTCGATGTCATTGTTGTTGAAGCCCAGTAATAAGCACCTCTGTGTGACATGAATTATTATTGATATTATCACATTAAGAAGTTAAGGAATTGTTCGAAATTTTAAGCATTTCCTTTCGAAGGAATAGATCACCTTCGCTTGGCAAAATTTTTCTTAATGTTTTGCCTTGAATTATCATCAACGTCGTACTTATTTTACCTTTTAACTTTTTTATCCGAGCATCACTGGTGAGTCTGTTGTAGACCAAACGCGCGTCTGGCATTCGCAATTATAAGCCTGGTATCTTAAGATGGTATGGGTGTCTTCCTCCATCTTGGATTGTAAAAAACAGAGAATCAAAGGTCCAGATTTTCCATCAAGTTAGCTAAATTTGATGCAGGAATGCAGATGTTTAATGTAAATTTTCATTTATAAGTACCAATTTATAAGAATATAACTTCTAAATATTGATATTTTTGCAAATGTTAATTATTTTTGGCTGTTTTTTTTTTTTTTTAAATTGGCATTGTAAGGGGAGGTAACTGTAAAAAAGTGCATTTTCTGAAGGTTTCTGTATGGAATTTTCCTATTTTGTATTTTAGCCTGAAAAAACGTACGGTGACCCTATCTTTTCTTTTGTTATTCTCAAAACAGTGTCTGAAAGCTATCTTTTCCTGAAGCAGGTAACAATTCTATCATTTTGTTTAGTTTCTAATCACAAAATGGTGTTTTTTCCTGTATTATCCATACAAAATGTGTCATTTTGTTGCTTGAGAAAATGCGCAGTGACCTATCACCTTTATTATATTTTTCAACATGTATCAATAGATACAACGTTTTGGCAAAGTATGAACAAATTCTATTATTTTTATTTTAGACTCCCATACCACCTTAATGGGTCTTCCTTTCTAATTTTATTAGCCACTATTAGTCCTCATATAAAAAGAAAACAATCAAAAACGGTTGATGGTTATCCCCTTCTGCTTATTCCCCTTTTTTCACATTTATGTTTGTTTTAATCTGAAATAAAAACAGTAATAAAATATCATAATTTCCGCACGAAAATGTCGCAAATTTCTAGTAAGGGATGTTTCTGCGTATCCAAAGGATAATTTATTAATGTTGAGATAGTTCTTATTTTTCTTATCGTCTCGCACTATCTGTCAGCTCTCAGATTACTAGTATACATTTTTCCATAATTGTACCTCTCTGTTTTGTTTTTGCTTCATGTGTTAATGACTGGCATAGTGTCTACTTCAATCGTTGTCGTGATCCTTCTTTACTGAAGGAAACACGGATTCAAAGTGTCTTTTCATTTTATCAGATTACTCACATGTTTGGATTGGTTCTTGTGTTCCGTAAACTTGTCAATACAATCTATTCGTCCAATCTTTTCATTCGACGACATTAAAATGAGATTCTCACTGCTTGCGAGAACAGTTTCCAGACGTACATTAAGTCTCAGGGTCTTCCTCTTGTTACACCAAAGTCTGCATTCATAAATATCACTGACAATTTCAGTGTTGTCTTTGTGGCTATCCGTGACATCAGAGTATTCTGACTTCATCTTACCGCAAAACAGAAAAAAGCCGTCGTCATCCGTGCCATTATTATCAATGTTTTTTTTGTCATCAGCTTCATCATTGCCAATAAAATTCACACCTAGATTTTCCAAATATTTGTTTTCTCTGGCTTTGAGATAAAATACTTCAAACAGAATGGATCTGCAATACAAAGAAAATTTTGATGTTTTACCTCAAAGAGAGTATAGGGCATCAACTGTGAACACATAAGTAAAGGAAAAACAAAAGGAATAATAAAAAATAAAGAAGGCATCTTCTATTAAACGGAACGTGAAATAAAAAAAAACCAATGTCAAAGGTGTGTCGATCTCTTTAAAATCTCCTTGATAATATCTGTCACATAAACACTAAATAGCAAGTCTTTGGGGGAAAGAGAAGCACAGTTTGACCATTATCCCTTGAAAAACATATTACACATTTGTTTTTGGTCAATATTTGCTGGTGTCTGTGTATCAATGTTATCACAATTTGTGAGAAATAAAATTACTTTTGTGCATATCCAGAACTGCGAGAATGCTGCTTCAGTAATATTTCTATAATTTTCTTCTGTTTCTTACTCAATTCGTTTTCATCAATCATTGACCATGACTGGAATAAAATAAATTATTATAAACATTATAATCATTTTATCATCACATAAGTTAAAAATTATTTTATTTACTGTAGATATAAGTGAATGCAGATTTTGTGAGTTTGGAGCGGTGATAAAGTAAGAGTGTAGCACAGATTTAAAAGCAATAAATGCTTCATGCAGAATTCCAATAAAATTAATTTTTCTCAAAACTGGCAGGTCTGTATTCGATTCTTCGAGGAAAGTTACTGCAAAAGGTATTCTGCATAAAAATGTAGATTTTGTAAAACAAAATGTGTGGTGTTGGGGGAGGACTAAGTAAAATACTGAATGAAAGTGCAACTATTTATTTAATACAAAACGATACAAGAACAAATGATATACTTAAAGGAATATTAGCTATGACTGAGACAACATGAATAAAATCCGGCATATTGAGATAATAATTTGCCATAAGCAGTCAGTTTGGTTCAATTGTTAAAAATAAAATCATACAAACACTCTCTTGTGAGCCAATAATTGTATATAATTTGGGTCCGTATGTATGCAACATGTAATTTGACCCTTAGTTGCTTTGTGTTGATCATGTCCAGTGATTGAAACGAATGTCAGATGAAAAGTTGAAACTAGGAAAGGAAGAAATAAAAAGATCGTAGATGAAAACTTTACAAAGTTGTTAAACTTGTGTCTGATCCATTCGTGATTTTGCACAATACAATGTGTTTAACTAAACAAGGAAGACTGCAGTTAATTTAAAATATATTTGTTTTGTATTTCGTAACTCCGATTGTTGAATAAAGCTACCGATGTAATGAAAATACTTTTATATAGTACAAACCCAGTCTTGCAACAAAACTTCAACTCCAAGCATGCACAAAGTCTCTACAACTGTAGTTTGGCCAGCTTTCACTGCAATCTCTAATGCAGTTTCTCCATTCTATAAAGTATAGAGTAAAACAATAAAACACAAGTGTATTGGGTTTTTTCTTCTTCTTCTACTGTTCTTATATGATAAAGGAAAACAACACTTTGGTGAAATTGGTGAAAAAATATACAGATGTCCATTTACCATTTTACCTCCAGATCATGCCTTAGGAAATAAAAAGTTGAATCATAATTTCCTGTCGATATGAACATCTACATAGTATGTCCTTGTTATCTAAAAGGTTTCACGAAATTCTGTTGTGTGATTCCTAGGAGTTAAGATGACAAACGGTTGCAGAAGTATATTGAGGCCAATAAGTTCAAAGGTGCAGAACTCCTAGAAAAAAACAAATTGAATCATAATTTCCTAATGATACGCACATCTACAAACTTTCATGAAATTCTGTTGTGTGGTTTCAGAGTAGTTGCAATGACAAGAACAGGACTGACGGACGGACAGACGGACGGATCAAAAAATTAAACTCGACACAATAAATTGGAAATACATATCATCTTACACTGTTTACAGCACTAATTTCTGCGCCAAAAGTTATGAGTACTATAACTGCTTCAGCATGGCCCTTCCTCGACGCTTTGTGTAATGGTGTTTCATTCGACTGAAATAAATAATTCTGGTATGCTATTAATGTTTTGATTGAAGTTTTATATTTGTTTAGAAGTCAATTTAAAGGCAGTTGATTAATTTAACTAACTATATAAATTTCTAACAATTACAACAAACGTTATGGATTGGATAATTTTATGATCATTTTCAAAAGTAAAATTTTAAATTCAACTGCTTCTCTTAAAACATCGATAAGGTTGGTCCAATATTTACATATGAAAAAGCTCTATTTTTGTCATTCAGTACTTACACAATCTAAGGCGTCAACTGAAGCTTCTTTCTCTCTCAGTTGTATTATTAGTTCCACAAAGCCGTTACAAGCTGCATGATGCATTGCACTCCATCCAGCCTATAATAAGTTAATGTTTAAAATAAGTTAGTTGACTCATCTGAAAAAAATATAAGTATTTAAAAGTTCATTTTTTAGACGTTTTATGTATAAACTGAGTTTAAACATATATATATTTCGCATTTCAGTACCTACGAAAACATGTATTTGGAATTACCTTTTATCGGGTAGTGTCAGAACTAATGGTTCATGGATATCAAAACCAGAAAAGATTAAAGTTCACAGGAGAAATTCTATATAAAAGAAGGAATTAACATTGACTAATAATAATGTTTATTTTTTATGACGGTAGTGTTCTTTTGTCCCTTCTTTTCCCAACTCGTTCGTTATGTCTGTATCTGAAGTGAAATACAAGTAATATATGTGTAACTGGTACATTATAAAGTCAGAGATTTTGAAAATGTTGGTTGTACCTGTAGAAATCCTATAACATCGTATTTTGTGCGGTGATGTTGTATATAGGGTTCGTTATGTTAGAAATGATATATATTAGCTTATTGGTCCTTCGAATAATCTGGTTCTTCGGGATTAAAATCCTTTCTTGATTGTAGATATTTGAATATTGTCTTTGGACCAACCTTATTATTGGCCTATAATTGTTTTAATTTTTACACATCGTGACTTGTACACTTGTGTGTTACATTTTAACGTTGTGTTATGTTGTTTCGTTTGTTTCCTCTTATTTTTGAGTGTAAATTCGCATTGCTATAAGACGTGTCACGGTATTTTTCTATCCCAAATTCATGTATTTAGTTTTGATGTTATATTTGTTATTCTCATCGGATTTTGTAAAATGCTTAGTTCGTTTCTGTGTGTGTTACATTTTAATGTTGTGTCATTGTTCTCTTATATTTAATGCGTTTCCTTCAGTTTTAGTTTGTAACCCGAATGTGTTTTTTTCTATCGATTTATGAGTTTCGAACAGCGGTATACTACTGTTGCCTTTATTGATGGAGAGTTGTCTCATTGGCACTCATATCACATTTTCTTATTTCTATTTATGACTTCTGACGTCTTTATATTTTTTTTTAAACGTTTTGCGTTAACTTATTATTATTTTATTATGACTATTGGGAACATTGTTTAACTATTAGTTAAAATAACAAAAAATACTTCAGCAGTAAAAAAAAATTGTCGATTCACGTGTCTTCTATTTACGGTCACGTGCTAATCGTTTTTTTACAACTGGTTACGACATTTGTGAATCATGGGTTTATAAGTAAATGTTAACCTCCAATAACGATTAAAAATAAAAGTGGGCTCGGAGTTCGGCTTTATTGTTATTGGTCATTTTCATATTGTTTTACTAGTAAATAATTGACACAAAAAAGCATTATTAGTTTCACAAAAACACGTATATGTTATTCTCACCTGGTCACAAAAAGATACATCTGCATTTTGACAAAGTAGTTTTAATGCTTGTTTTACATTTCCATTACGTATTACTTGCAACAACTGTATTCCCATGCGATTCTACAAAATCATACAAAAACAACCATGGTAAATTTGCTCTACATATTTTCTACGTATCTCTTTCTATGTCCGTGTTTTCAAATTTGATTGAAAGCAACATAAAAACTTGTCGCTCGTTTTCAATAGTAGTAGTTGTTGCTTGGCAAACATGAAAATCGAGCATAAAACTGTGACTGGTAGGTTCAAGTCTGCAACTAACTAAAATAATATAAGATTATACGATGAATCTGTTTTATTCTTTTGAGTTTTCATGATTTCACAGCTTCACAGTTATTTGCTTTGTCAATCTGAATTTTAAACATTTATATGTGAAGTCGAGCTTAGGTTGCATTTAAAAATGTAAAACGAAAGGGCTATATCTTGATTCTGAAAATCTTTTATAAGACCAGTCTTATAACATTTTAACATTAAAGAACAATGTTTGCTGCAAGGACAATATTGTATTTTTATCAAGCACATCACAAATTAGTTTCTTTAATAGACATTGTAATACTTACCGAACTGTCTAGAAAAATGTTTCCATTGTTAAGCATTACTTTATAAACCTTGCCTTCGGCTTTGTTTTGAAAAATACGTTACAGTGTCGTTAATCAGAAATCATATTCTTTTTTAACTTGTTGATGATTTTGATACATTCATTTTTATTCTAAATTATTAATTCAACAGCACACTAATGAGATCTGTAAAGAATTTTTTTTTAAGAGTGAGACTGCATCTCTCTTTCAAATATAATTTCTTTTTTAAATGGCATATAAAGTTCGTATTTTATATTTTTTGCAGACCTTTGCATGCATTATAATGTGTGAAAGCAAAGATTACTCATATGTTCGTAACTATATATATATATTTCAAATAAATCTTTTAATTTAAAACATTGTGGCTTTTCTTCATTGTGGTTTCAGTTGTAAAAAGTAGGGATGTCAACTAAGTGAAGACTAACTAATCGAGTACTCGTTGGATTAACCGAACAATACTAGAGTACTCGCTCGGTCAAACATTTACGAAATGGAAACCAAAAGTATACCCATTCTATGTAATGTGGGTCGTTGTCTTATGGACGTAAATCACTCAACATTATTACCTAGGACGAGAAAATAGTCCAAGGTATCTAATTAATAACTCATTTACCACATGTACTAATTATATGAACTGACAATAATCTATTCCAGTAATTAATTAATATCTACAGAATAATAATTTCCCAAACAAAAATATTAAGAAATCGTAAAAAAAAACATTTTTAATGATCAACAAAAGGGGTGATAATTAGAACTTAACATGCTTTTAAACATTTTCTGAGGGTCGACACAGATGGCAACGAACTTGTTCTTATTTTTGTTATAATAATAATTGTATCTTTTTTCTGGGACGAAGCGATTTCTCAACTTTTTTAGGTGAATAACAGTCCTGCTGATAAAAATATATGCTCTAACGGTACAGAAGTGGAGGAATGACTAAGATTAGCAAAAAAGCCTCTATTAAAATGACAGTTAAACGCAAACGTTAGAATCGTGTTTTACTTTTAGTTGTATGTGATTAATGTTATTTCCAAGAAGGTGCTCTCAATAAAATATATTTTGTTTAAGCTCGAGAAAACAACAAAATTCTAAAAGGAAACCGATTAGTCGAGTATCATTCTGGTATTCGCTACTCGGTACAACCGATCAATACTAGAGTACTCAAGTAGTCGTTGGCAGCCTTAATAAAAAGTTAGATCACAAAATACTGAACTCCGACAATTGTTTCAATAACTTTTATATGCATAGACATCTACAAAATCATAATGGACATTGATCAACTGATGTACACTTACAAACTCTTTAGTGTCTGTTGGAGTAACAACTATTTTAAAGCCAGTTAGTTCATTCTTAGGCCGCACTCGATTTGCTCCATAGTGGGATTTGGTTCTACTAACAGATGGTGCAGTTTTCAGAGTCACGTCTGTATCGATAACTGTTCAGAATTGAATTAAAGTAAAACACATATTAAATTGATAAATTGAGTACTTATTTTCACATATATAATTTCATGTATAGCTTTTCAAGTAGATTTAAATTGATATTTATTCAAAAATAAGTTTTGATATGTTGCCATTTTGCGCATGTCCCAATTTAGGAGCTTCGGACATTGTTAGTCTTATATGATTTTAATTTAATTTCATTTTTATCTTTCGGAGTTTAGTATGACGTCCAATATCACTGAACTTGTCTTTTTAAAGGGACCAGCTGAAGCACGCCTCCGGATGCGGGATTTTTCTCGCAATGTTGAATACCCCACTGTAGCCTTCGGCTGTATTCTGCTCCTTCGTCTGGTTTTTTGTCTCTTTGATGAATTCCCCATTTCTATGCTTAATTTTATTTGAAGCTGTACAAGCAAAAGAGAATCTTAAAAGCTTACCTTTAGTGCTCATTTCTTTCTACAATTAAGAAGTATAATTAGTTTAATTATATTTTCTTTGTGGATATTGATTGACCCTCGAAGATTCTTCAAATGTTTAAATGATTTATGTCACGATTTCATAAGAATGTATAATATTATTGTTAGTATCGGATACTTTCATTGTCTATATTCATTGAAACATGGTACACATTTATCTGCAGACAATAAAAGAATTACATAAACCTGTCAATATTATAAAATCATATTTATTGGTCGGTTGCTAAATATACAAAACATTTTTTTTCCCGGAAAGCAATTCGATTTTGCAATGCGTAGTTATTTGTTCTTTGCTCCAGTTGGGACTATTATAATAACAGGACCGGAAATCGTTACACCAATCATTGTAATAATATCTACAGCATAGTCGTTCGAACGAGATTTTACCTGCGCTATTTATCGAAACGCCATATTCTTTTGACAGTGACAGCGTGCCTTGATCTTTTAATTTCTGTAATTTGTTAATGATAAAAGTTATCATAATCTTTGACAGGTGTTATTTATCTCCAAAATCCCGACTTACGTGTAAAATATTGAAATTTTCAGGCGTGGGGACGTTGTGGAAAAAAGTATATGATTCACTAAATTTCTTATAACTTTTGATTGAAGAGAGATACGCAAGTACGGTTTGTTATTAAATCCTATTTCTAGATTAGAGTTTGGATTGGCCTATTTTTATTGTCACTTTCAATAGTGAAAAGTGGGTAAAAATCTCTTTCTCATTACAACCGGAACCATGCACGGCTCAAGTAATTTGTACTGTTCCTATTGACAATCCTAAAAGACAACAAGCTTAAAAGTGTGTACGTCAGATGTGCGATTCATCTACAAAACTCAGATGTGACTTTCTTATATAGGTTTGGTTTAGTGTGATTAAGATTATAACACAATGTTGACTGCTGTACCCCTATTTTTGACTTTTTTACCTATTATGTCTCTTTGTTTTGTCGCGCATCGTTGCCAATATGATGGAATTTGATGAGACTGTCACACAAGTGAGAGTTTTAGCTAGCTATAACACCAGGTTCAGTCAACCATTTTTTCATAAGAAAATGCCTGTACCAAATTAGCAATATGACAGTTATTATCCATTCGTTTTGTGTGTTTGAGCTTTTGGGTTTGCCATTTGATAAGGGACTTTCCGTTTATCCTGGTTTTATAGCTAGCAAAATTCGTGGGTGGAACCTGCTTCATGACAATGCTAAAAAAAATATCGATTTCAAGATAGGAGAACAAGATTCAACATTGTGTTATGTTCGTGTTGCTTATTCTTTAGTTTTCTATGTTGTATCATATGTTCTATTGTTTGTCTGTTTGTCTTTTTCACTTTAAGCCAGGCGCTGTCAGTTTATTTTCGATTTATGAGTTTGACTGTCCTCTGGTATCTTTCGTCCCTTTTTTTTAAACAATCAAATATGAAGAAAAAAACACACAAAAAAGCATATAAAAAAGATCATAGGCAAAAATGAAAGACAAAAATACAAATTATACGGAAGATAAAGATCATGATAAATCAAAATATGTTTTCGAAAATAATGCCACTTAAGGGGGCTCCTGGGTATATATCTTTTTTGTTCTAATATAGGATTTCGCTATATTTTTTTTTTAAATGAACTTTATCATATACCTAAAAGAAAAATGAAGTAAAAAAACCGGGTCACCGTTCATTTAAGCTCACAATCTGCCTCCGGAAAAAGCATACATTTTTGTTAATGTCCTTTTTTTCTGTTGAACTAATAGGAGAAATAGAGGTAATATCGAAATAACAAAATAACCTAATTACAGAAATCGCTGAAATTTTACAATTATTAAGTTTATGTACAGCTCATTTGAAAACAATAATAAAAAATATAGGTCACCGATGAGTTAAAAAAGATATTTCATATTTAATGCAAAAAATGGCATTTTTGCACCAAAGGGAGATAATTTGGAGCTTTTTCAATGATATAAACATTTTAACAGTCATCTGAGGCCAAACCGAATCGATTTCTTGGGTTGATTATTGTACCATATCATAAAGTAATAACTTAGAGTGTAATGAATAAGATTTGTAATGAAAAAATAAAGGTTTCCTTTTTTGCTGAAATTTTTGTACCCACGAGCCACCTTAAAATTTCAAGAAAGGAAGATTCTCTGGGCTTTACCTCAAATTCTAACTCCAATTTAGATACACTAATGTTAACTTATGATCAACTCAAAATTAATCCTTTACAGATCATTCGTATTGGGAATATGTCTTGACTCCTATATACGATCATATAAGGATGTATCATAAAACAGGCAAATGCAAGTATGGTATATCAAAGTCGGATCACAATAGATATAGGAAGGTGTGGTATCAGTGCAAATGAGACAACTCTCAATCCAAGTCACAATTTATCCAAAAAAAACAAGGTTATTTACATACAAAATAACATCATATACATGTCACAATACGTTTTCGCTTTATTCCTACTTGTATGCTACATTGACATTTTTCATCAGAATCGCCAAAGCTAAAATCTAGTATTTCAGGTCTTGTACTTTCAAGTGATACTCTACGATATTCACAAGGAACATATTTCAATTAATCGTAAACACAGATAACAGATGAACAATTAAGTTGCAACACTAGTCCAATTGAGGATATTCACAGGCAATATATATATATTAAATATACAAATGGTCAGTTCATTCTATGTAATATGCTTTTTTTGTTGTTGCCAGTTAGACCAGTTTCAAATAAAATTCCAAAACGACTCGAGTTATCTCCCCTTTGTAAGATCTATATCTTATAAATCACCTTGATATATAAAATCGTTAACATTTCTGTCTAAGAAATTGAGTTTTGTATAGTTCAAATAAAAGTGAATGATGTGGTTATCTGGTTCGGTAGTGGTGGATTTGTTAGTGACTATGCAGTAAGCAAGAAGCTTTTTACATTTGTGGATATTATTGCATAAATGGGTACATATAATTTGGTTGATAAATTCAGTCCAGAAGTTGCTTGATCATATGAAACTGGATGGATATTGCAGTAAATTGTTAAAGGTGGTTTTTTAATCAGACGTGTACATTTATAGGTTTTGCAGCGGAATTACTTGTGGCATTATTGTTATTACCAAAACTACCTAAATGAAAAATCCATTTTCGAAACTTTCGAGAACTTTACGGTGTTCCTTATTATCATCTTGTGGGATCTTCCTGTTGTAGAACTAGTTAATTGTGAATTAACAAATCTTGTCACTAGGTTGTTACATAAAGATTATTTCACGTGATTAAAGGCCTTCAATCTGGGTTTCTTTTGCTTAAATGATGATCTCTCTGAAAATGTATCCATTTGTTCATTCTGATTTGTTTACCTTTCAAATATCATATTTCTTTCTCAATCTCCCTTTTCTTCCTCTTTACCATCGAATAACTCTTGTCTCGCCACAAAACGCAGACGAAGTAAATAGTTCTTTGCCAATGTAAGCCGTCCTTGTTTTCATTTGATATATGACCTGCAAACATGAGTTATTGAACATGTCGTGCTTTTGTGTGGTCTTTGAGGGTTACATAAGGAATAGTGATTTTTGTCATGTTCTTTTTGAGCTGCAAGAGTTTTCAAACAGAAATTATCAATCAGTTATTTTAGTATTTTTATTGTTTAGTTATATTGAAATTTTTATAAGCTCCCTTTTTCAACATCTGATATGAATGTTTCTTTGTTGTTACTGCAGTTACTTAAATCACTGTTTGCTTTGATGATTAGAGTTTTTCGGTTTTCATTGCAGCTTTAGCTTTCTCCTATGACTCAGTGGCATACTTTCATCTGGAAACTTGATAAGAAGATCTCCTTATTTCCCCACTGTACATATGATTTAAACATATTCATTAAATATTACAAAGTACTTCGTATAGCCTGTATTCAGTTGTCTCAAAAAGTAAAATCACAAAAATACTGAACTTAGAGGAAAATCAATTTGGAAAGTCCATAATCACATGGCAAAATCAAATAATAAAACGCATCAAAAACGAATGGACAAGAACTGTCATATTCCTGACTTCGTACAGGCATTTTCAAATGTAGAAAATGGTGGGTTAAACCTGGTTCTATAGCGCTAACCCTCTCACTTTAATGACATTCTCATCAAATTCCGTTGTATTTACATTGATGCGTTAATTAAACAGACACAATAAATAAAACAGTAAAAATATGGGTACATCAGGCATGCTCAAAAAAGGTTTCGGGTCTTACACATATGGGGTGTCAAAATATAAAGAATAGAGAATAATGGCGAAATGATATTTTTTTTTAAATGAAGGACTCAATTCATAAAAACAAACTAAAATAATCTTTTAAAAACTTTATTTTTGGTTAACGAGATCATTTGAAAACTGAAAGTTAAACAATTGCAAACTTTATTATAGAAAGTTATTGAAAGTGCAAAGTAATATGAAAACAAGGATTGTGCTAGAACGAAATGATACTTTTTAAACCCTTGTTCATTACAAACTTGAAACAACTAGATAAAATCTTCCAAATAAAAAGACACATTTTGCATATCTTAACAATCAAATACATCTAGTACTTTCTTCCTATTTTAAAAACAAGACTGGTATATTGCTGACTTTGTGGTTTGACAGGTCATTGTGAGTTAGAAAGTTTAAAATCAATTAAGAAATGACAATTTAATAAAACTAAGAAAATACTCCAAGTAAGAATTTAACATTTATGTCAGAGAAAAAGACGATTACTTTTAAAAAAAAAAAAAAAAAAAAAAAAAAAAAGTTTCATCGATTGTCATAGGTGAACAATCATACTATGCATGGATTTTTCATTTTTAAGAACTCTCAGGCAAATACTGGTGTTATCTTTATAGCACTACAACCAAATATAAGTAGTTTTTAAGAAAAGAAGAATTATATTATTAGTTACATAGTGTGCTAGTGACCTAATATGGTATATATGGGGTCAGTAAATTCCATATGGGGTGAGAGCGAAGCTCGAATCCCCATATGGAATTTACTGACCCCATATATACCGTATTAAGTCACTAGCACACTCTGTAACAAATTTATCTTGCCGACTATCTCAACGTGTGAAATTAAGACTAGTGATTCTCAAAATGTCTTCAAAACTGTTAGCATTAAGAAAATACTTCCATTGATCCTACAAAAACAGTTGCCAACAATAACGACTTGTAAGGTTTAAATGTGTTTTATGAATTTATTTCAATCTTAATCATCAATTTCTTCGTCTGTTGGAACTTTTAAGTTTTTTTCTCAGTACCGTTTTGTTTTTATAAAGGGACATAACACCATTACTAACCGTGTATGAAATAAGCCCCGCCTCCTTCTTACCTATTATGGAATATAAAGGGACGTAACTCCACTACTAACCGTGTATGAGATAAGCTCCGCCTCCCTACTAACCTAATATCAAATATACACGGTTTGCACGCGGACGCTTTTAACCAATCATATTCCTGGAAATGTATAGGAGGTAAGATAAACTGCTTTACGAGTATTTTTACACTCAAATGATCTGCAATACACATACATATATATATATAACTCTGCCTTGAAATCCCCCGATAAAAATGACATAAACGTAATGCCCTCTACTATTTGTTTTAAAAAATGGACTATTTCATTACCTGAAAACTTAGGAAAACAAAAATAAAATCGGTCCAGAATAGGACTTTCCTTTTTGTATTCAATCTGTATTTGATCACTGCGCAATGTTTGAATATTTTAAAGGAATACTGTTGAGCTAAACATGCCAGAAACTATTTCCTAAATGGGTTTCGGATAGACTGGCAGACGAAATGCTTTTGGCGACGAAGTTAAAAAGACAAAAACTAAACTTCAGTAGTTCTTGGTCTATTAATTACAATTGTGCTGGCCATGCTAAATGTCAGTGTATATAATAAATGATTTTTCAGATATATAAAATGTTAAGCATTAGTAGAACATAATTATCTTTGTTCTGTCTATTGTTTAAGTATATAAGACAAATACATATTTTTACAAACAAACAAAAAAATGGTCACAATTTTCCAATGTTTCCAGAATTGGCCAATATTTACACAAATTAGATGTCTTCCTCTGTGAATTATTCTCTTCTTCCTATAAAATCATACAAATGATTTATGATCATGACATTCACGATAATTATTGATCATTTGAAACATGTTTAGCATCATTCTATCTAGGGGGAATATTCATTTGATCTAAAATATGCCGAAGAGGCGAAAGGTAACAAAGGAATTTTCAAATCCGTAAGTCGAAAATAATCTGGTAAAACCATGGCAATAATCGACAAATGACGAAAAGACAGAAACTAGAAGTTGAAAATGTAATGATATCTATCAGGTAATTTTATATAGTATTTGAATGTTTTGGTCTAGTACCATATTCACCAATAGAAGACTCATTCGTAGAATCATATGTTGCTATAATCTAATAATATGATATATTATCATTTTTATTCTCGTATTGAACTATAACATGATTGCGAGTATCATATTATAGCAACATATGAATCAACGAATGAATCTTCTGTTGGTGAATATGGTACTAGGTCAAAAATTCAAATATCTTATACATATTTACTTTTTATCTTAATTTTGCATACTGTAATAGCATCACCAGATTTGTATACTACAGATTGATTTTACAAACATTTGTCAGATTAATGATCTGACCGTTGGTAGGTACTCTTCTGTATATAAAAGCGCGTCTTCTGTACTAAAATAATAAGGGCGCAGGACATTTTAGCAAATATTTTTAACTGCTAGTGGACATTTTAGCGAAGACATTAGAGCCCTTTTTAGTGCAGGATTAATCCGTTCACCTGTATTGTTATAGTCCATTTTAGCACAAACTTATTACTAGATTTATTTCACTTGACTGGGCGGGGTTAAAGAAGTTCGCTTACTTAAGACCAGTCCATCTATAGACAGGAGTTTTGGGGTAAATTCATCAATGAAGTGTCCAGTTATTCGTCCTATATCATACACTCAGTTCTTTTGTATATGCGTTTGGTGACACTGATATGTGATTAGAAATTAATAATAATTATAACGGCAATCATCCTTATCACACACATCTTCAAATAGACTGTCCTTATGCAAATTAAAACATAAGCTCCGCCCGATCAGTTAAAATAACATTGGTAATACCTGGTAGAATGATACTTATTAAAACCATGAACAGTAATTTATACTGGCTTAATGTTTAAGTTGTTTATATGCTCACTCTGGTTCATCATGGAAATAAATGTTGTTGAAAAGAACAGCTATTTACGTTTTTATTGATACTATCATCAAATTGCAAATCAACAACATATAAACAAATATAAAGTATTGACGATTGTGCACCACAATCTAGACAAGACAAAGAGAAAGAACAGGATACAAATTTAAAGCTAGAACGGAATTTTAACATTTGCTTTAACTTTTAGACTTTTAGTGCTGTATTTTAATAGATATGATATTCTATATATTGCTGTCTTGATTCAATTAAAGTTCATTATTAATAATTTATTATAAAATAGGTTAAAAAGAAGTGCGCTCAAATTACATTTCACAGCGGTGTACTACTTTATTATTCATCCCTTATATTTATCAACTTTGTATTTACATTGTATCATAGATCAAATTTATTCGTTCAGTGTATTTCATTTGTGTAACTACGTCTTTTCATTGAGTTAAGCCTATCCAATTGATATTTTATAGTGTGTCTTTCTATGTTGTGATGTTACACTATTGTTTCAGATAAGGGTGAAGGTATTGCTACCATTAATTTATAATGTTTCAACCCGCTGCAATTGTGCCCACCTGTCCTAAGTCAGGAATCTGATGTTCTGTAATTGTCGTTTGTTAATTTGGTTCATAAGTGTTTCTCGTTTCTGTTTTTTTATATATATATTAGACCGCTGGTTTTCCCGTTTGAATGGTTTTACAGTAGTAATTTTTTTTTGAGGGGGGCCCTTTATAGCTTGCTGTTCAGTGTGAGACAAGGATCCGTGTTGAAGACCGCACCTTGACCTATAATGGTTTACTTTTGATATTAATTGTGACTTGGATAGAGAGTTGTCTCATTTTTACTCATACAACATCTTCCTATATATATTGATAATTTCAATTTTCGCTAAAATGGGTATAAAATGTTCAGCTAAAATGGGTTTTACTTTGGCGCTAAAACGTCCAATTTTTTTTTCGCTAAAATATCCTAGCAATGCGTGAAAATATCCTCCACCGAATCATAAGGCTAGTATCTTTGCCTACTAATTTTAATTTCACTGACGTATTCGCCATTTCTCTTTTATCACATTAAAATCATAATTACGCCTGGTATATTTTATTTCTTTTTTTTTGTTTTATCTCATTGACGTATTGAGCATGTTCCCTTTTTCACATGTGTTTCTTAGATACATTTTAAACCATTGTTTTGTGCTTGAGACATATTTCATAATAACTGTTCTTACGTACACGTTTGTCTTTAAAATATTTCTTTTTTAACTATGAACTTCAAAACAATTTTACCCCATATATTTAAATGATCATATATACATTAATGTGCTGTTTTAGGTAGAAAGAATAACTTTTTATACTTAACTTACCTTTAAATTTGAGTTCGTTGTCTCGTACTTGTCACTTTATATTTGACTACCCCCAATTTATTCAGTGCTTGGTCTGACATTTTCTTTGGCTCTGAAATGTTTAAACTGTTATTCACACAATCCTCATATCTACAGCGGTAAATATAACATAATTTAATGGAAAAATAAGGAAATCTGACCAAGATTCGTCCAGGTAACTGACCTTATATACTCGGTGTGGATATCTACCTTACTTGTGGTCAGATTCCAATTTGATCTGAGCGTCACTGATGAGTCTTACTTTTGACGAAACTTGAGTCCTGGTACCTTTGATAACTTTATACAATATATCCAGTAATAAATGCTTCGATTCTGGTATGGTTTGAATCAAACGGTTAGTTTGATAGGAGACTATATAAGGTGTGTGGGTTGGGGTTTTTTTGCTCATTGAATACGAAATCCTCTTTTGTTTTGGTATTCTATAAAATGTTTTTTTTTTTCCTTGATTCATTTATAAATTAAAGAACCTTAGTGAACGCACTCACATACCCCACGTCCCAACATTATCACTGGAGAAATGAAATAACTGTAGGAATAAAAAATTGTATAAGAAAAAAAATTAAATCATAATTTCCTGTCGATATGCACATCTACATAGTATGTCCTTATTATCTACAAAGTTTCATGAAATTCTGTTGTGTGGTTTCAGAGGAGTTGCGATGACAAACTGTTGCAGAGGTATATATTGAAGCAAATAAGTTCAAAGAGGCATTACTCCTAGAAAAAAAATTGAATCGTAATTTCCTGTACATATGCACATCTACGTAGTATGTCCTTATTATCTACAAAGTTTCATGAAATTATGTTGTGTGGTTTCAGAGGAGTTGCGCTGACAAACTGTTGCAGCAGTATATTGAAGAAAATAAGTTCAAAGTGACATAACTCCTAGAAAAAATTTAATCGTAATTTCCTGGTTATATGCACACCTACATACTATGTCCTTATTATCTAAAAAGATTTCATGAAATTCTGTTGTGTGGTTTGAGTGGAGTTGCGATGACAAGAAACATGACTGACGGACTGACGGACTGACAGACTGACGGGTAAAAAAAATTATATCCACCGCAACTTCGTTGCGTGGGGTATAATGACAAAACCACGAATGCTTTGATTGTTTAACAACACTTGATAATTTGAATAAAGTACACCTCTGACGTTCTTACTTAGTACGCTGAATTTAATAAAATTTTGCATTTAATGGCATTGTAAATGTTCTATTTAATTTAATTCAGGTGAATTAGAGGCTTCACAAAAGTAAATGACTTACTTTGTCCTACCTACAAAGCAGGATTGGAAGCTCCGATCCCACCAAAGAACTTTAAAAGAATCTTTCTTTTACATAGTTAATTCATTATTAGTAGTGAGTAACTAGTTTGTAGGATTTAATAGGTTATGCAAAAACGAATTTGATTGTTCCACAAAATCTCCATACTGTACAAACAATTTGAAGAATTGCAAAGTATAAGAAGATATAATTTATACTAGCTGTTCTCACCTGGTTTGGGAGGATCCGGTTCTACAAAAAGGTTGATAAGAAAAGATATTAGCATTTTTTTCCGTATTAATTTATAAATGACAAAAACACGAATGCTATGTTAAAGATGCAGTTTTGTAATTATACAACAGAAAACAAGAATGCTGTTTACGATAAGAGTATATCATATTCATGACGATTATTTTTATAAACAGTTTTGAACGACCAAATAGCAAAAGCAGTTTTTAAACATTATTTTTTGCATTATTAAACATTAAATATAAGCACATGAAGAAAAAGCTGTTCCATAGTTTGTGTTTCATGTCCGGATATTATCATAACAAGGTGATGTTTGAAAGGACACTGCCGAACTGCCGATATTTGATGATTAAGTATAATTAACTTCCATCATGTTGTATTACGGACTCATCACTTCATAGTTGACTGATGTGATACATAAAGGCAACAGTATTATACCGCTGTTCAAAAATCATATTACAGGCTGATAAAATATGCTTTGTTTCTCATAACGAAGGGCATATTTTTTTTAGTTCAAAACCTTACTTCGAAAGCATTTTTCTTTTTATGAGAAGCACGTTCCGCTTGTAGAGCAAAACAAATCAAAACCGTCCAGACTTCATCCTCGATTTGAGCGACTTGACTTTGCAATATTCAGTTTTCATTGTTATTTGTTTTTCTTTCTACTTTTTCCTTGGGGATATTATGTTATCCCCTTGAATTTCTCATGGTGATATTCATGCCAAAAATTGATAATAAAGCGGGACAATTATATATCATTATTTTCCTTTTTTTATATTTCAAATTTTCTGTCCTTGTTTGGTTAATATTTTGTTTGATCTTGTGCATACTTGGTTCGTCTTTGCAGTCATGTGACTATAATATTTTCATTTCTCAACCACGTTTGCAGTAGAAGTGGGGCATACATATACATAACTTGATAAAAACTTTGATTTGTTATGATATAGATACATTTTCAAAATATGATTCTTCATTCAGGAATTCTTAATGAATATGTACAGTTTGTTCTAGGCATTTTCATTTTTTAACGCTCATATAAAGAGTGTAGGACAAGATGACGTTGCTGGACTTGTATGTTGTAGTAGAACTTCGGTAGTGGCATGAACTGCGGATATTGTTGTATTCAAATTTGCAGATATATAGGTTCCATCATTGCAACAATCTCCACTCGAGACTGTTACATTATAATAATTAAAGCGCGAGGCTTGTCGACCTTTATAAGTAATTAAAATATCACTTTTGAAAGTGGAGAAATATCGTAATGCACGAGTTAAAGCGGTGGTGTCTGTTTCTCTAATTATTTTTATCCTTCCTTTTTCAAAGATTTGCACAAAGTTGTGGTCTTTATATGAGACGTTATAAGACGTCACAATAGTAAATTTACAAGAAATCAAGAAATTTTAACGTCATAATCAAATTTCGACCAATCATTTGCTGAGAACAAATATTTCCCTACTGATAAGAAATATTTTTCTCACTTTTCTCACATTTGAAAATAACACAAAAATTAGAGAAATAAAAATAAGTCAAACTTATTCAAATTAAGGAATGTATTTCCATATAATGCATAGCTTTAATTCCTTGTCTGGGTTATACTTTACTCTTGGTCCCTTTCATTTTATCAGCTTTAGAGTTGTATAAGGTTTTCGAGGACTTTGAGCTTCAGTAAAGAGACTTGTTTTGTCGAAATACGCATATGGTGCAGTAAAATTGGAACCGATAATTCTATTGTACAAAATCAAATTAGGTCCAGTCATTGTTGTGGACTCGTACTTTAAATCAATTTGAGCTTGACAATTTATGGCCTAGACGCTGTGACGAAATTAAGTGTTCAAATTTCTTCTAGGTATTTATTTCCAAGATTTAGTGTCATGGACTGATTTAATATTTTACCGTTTCAATAATCCTCGTGTTTGAAATAAATTTCAATATCGATATGTCAAATAAAATAAAATCATGGCTTTCTCTTCAGGAAATGCCATTTTTGTTCTGATTTATTTGTTACAGAATGACCCAACTAAGGAGAAGTTTGAACTAACTCCTTCCAAATTACTTTCGTAAACATTCTAATCATATGTCGTGATTTAATTTGGTTACCTTTTGGTTTTATGACCTCATAAGAAATATTCTGCAAGCTTGTATGCTCAATATTTGTAACTTTCTTTACTCTTTGAGCACTGCAACAGGAAAATAAACCACTCTTCTTTAATGGTATTGTAAGCATAACTTCATTTTCAAAAGATATTTGAATTTCTCCAGTAAATGGTTCGTTGGGGTCATCTAAACAGATATTAAACATCCGGAAATTATCTCTGTTGTTTTGGTAAATCAATGCAAAACTCTCTTCTCTTGATACTTCTGCAAGATTTCCAGAAAAGGTAAACTGCGAAAATAAAAATGAAACAATAATAATTGCACGAACGTGAAAGATATTAATAAGTGATATTAGTTTATAGTGCAAATACGTTAATTTTTAAATATACATACGAAGTAATGATCTTTTAAGATATGAAGTATTCAAGCGTACAACCTATAACTTAAGTTACTTAGATATACGTTCTGTCAAAACAATGAAGCATTCCAGACAATTCTGTCAGAAGCAATGAACGCATATATATTAAATTAAGATCTTTACAGTTATACGAAAATATTTAAGGGCTAAAACGTGAATCTTTTATTAAGTATATTAGTTGGTAGTATCATGTTCAAAGTCTACTATTGCTTCTAGTGAACCAGTCTGTATGTGGCGACAAAAAAGTAAAATTTTTTTTTGTCTTCTTATTCAACTTAATTATGGATTTCTCTTTCCTCAATTCGCGCTTAAACGTGTCGCTTTAGTTTCTATGTGGTTTTTGTGTACTGTTGTATGTCTGTCTATTTGTCTTTGTGTTTTTTAGCCATTGCATTGTCAGTTTATACTCGACTTATGAGTTTGAATGTCCCTTTGTTATCTTTCCACTCAATTCTAAAATAGATATACATAAAGAGGGTAAAGAGATATACATATCCTGAGGGATACAAGTTTGTTGTATGTCAGTTAAAATGTATTTGAACTTTGTATTAATTATTGTCTTAAAAAATTTCAAACTTCTTGCATCTAAGGAAACACTACATAACCTGCAAACATCTTGTTCCAAATATCAGGGGAAATGCCTGCAATATATAGGCTTAAATCATAATTATTTTGCTTCAGGATTCCTAATGAAAAACTATTGTTGTCAGTCAAGGATAACTTTGTCAAGGTTGTTGCTTTATTATATATTTTTACCAAAAGATCTTATTCATAATTTTTATCACCATTTAAATAACAATGTTTAAAATAAACTCATCATAGTTATCGTATCTCATATCTGTAAGGAGAACATTCTTAAATTTCCCCCATTGAAGCTTTGATTAAAACATTTGTTTGGAGAGATCCTTTCTATAAGTTTTTGAAATCAAATGAAAATTTACCATGAATCTTTGTCCATTTTTGACACGACTTTCTTTGCTTCTCTTCAATGATTTTTCATTATAGCCTTGTCTCGCCCAATATTTTATTCTGCTATCAGATTTCCGGGCAGCGGTCCCTTCGATCACCAAGAGTAGAGTTTCAGCATTTACCCATTTTGTTAGGAATATGAATTCGATCTTTCTTTGTCGGTTTAAAGATCTCTCTAAAGCATCAACAACACCGGGTAAGTCTATCTTCACTTTTTCTTTTGATGAACCAGCATAGCTACAAAAACGCATACAAGAGCAAATTCATAGAATTTTACATGAATAAACACTTTTATCAAAAATATCAGTTCTTTCATATAAAACTGGAAAATGACACTCCCTGTGGCTGGCTACAAGTGTGGGGTTTAGCTGGCTATCAAACCAGGCATAATCCATCATTCCTACTTAAGAAATACCTGCACCAAGTGAGGAATATTATATGACAGTTGTTATTCATTCGTTTGATGTGTTTGAGCTTTTGATTTCGCAATTTGATTAGGAGCTTTCCGTTTTGATTTTTTCTCGGAGTTCAGTACTTTTGTTATTAACTGTTTCCTAACTTTCATATATGCATTATATGCATGTTTCTTTATCTGTTTCAGCGAGAAAAATCACAGTGTACATTTTGATTTCCAAAGTATAATTTTTTGAAACTCTCACAGGAAAAGATGTTGTTAAAATTACTTAATTATGCTATCAATATCTCTCTTGGTGGTATGCCTTCCTTTAAGAAACTCGTTATACCTATTTAAAACTTCATCCTATTTGTTGAATGAACCAAATGTATATTACAAATTTAAACAATAAGGTAGAGACATTCAAGCTTAATGACAGAAATATCAAAATGTTTCTTTCTATCAAAAATGAATATAAGATCAACCTGTCCTTATTATTCAAACTAGACACTTATATTCTGAACAAAAATCGAGATACTTAAGCCATAATTTCATACATAGAAAAATGACGTATTCTAAAAGTTGCAGATTTGCCAGATTCATCCATTTCTGCCTCCATAACTTCCCAATCGTCAACTGAACAAGGCGCATCACTAGATGTTGCCAGTATAACTACAGCATCATCCTCGGACAACTTGTGATGGATAGGGATTTTTATACCAATTTCCTGCTTTGGTTGTTGACCATCAGTCATAGATATGTCAACTATGTTTGTTGTTAACATATCTCCAGATTCTTCTGCTTCTTCTTCTTCATTCACTTCTTTGGTATCAACAATCTAAATATAACACGTTATAAAAAGATGACATAATATTTCTTTTGGGAACAAAATATTGAAGGCTACACCAGCTACATGTTTCTAATAAAGGCAACAGAAGTCTACCGCTGTTCGAAACTCATAAATCGATTGAGGAAAACACAAATCGGGGCTTCAAACTAAAACTGAGGGAAACGCATCAAATATAAGAGGAGAACAACGACACAACATTGAAATATAACCCACACAGAAACGATCTATAATGTAACAATGGCCATTTTTCTGACTTGGTACAGGACATTTTTAGAAAACAAAAATGGTGGGTTGAACCTAGTTTTGTAGCATGCCAAACCTCCCGCTTTAATGGCAATGTTAAATATAACATTAAAATGACAACATAACATGACAGGACTACAATACAAAAAAGTAGGAGAACATATAGGACAGAGAAACACACGAATAATAGCTAAACAAATGGCACAAGGTTTAACAATTAACACGTCAGACTTGCGCCCTATTGACGCTCAGATGAAAAAAGTTCGAAAGTTCACCCTAAAAGTGTTTAGATGTAATCAATAATGTTGAATGCATTAACATTGCTGGTAGCATTTTAATTCTTATTTATCGTGACATAGTTAAATTTCTCTTGACACAGTAAAATTTCTCGTATATACTTTGTGAGTAAACTGCAGATAGCTGATCTTTGCAATTGATTATGATGACATATGTATGTGTACAATCTTTGTGCCAACCATGGTTTTAAAAAAAATGTTTTGTTTTGTGAAAAGATGATAAAATGATTATCTTTTGAGCAAATTTAGGATGTGATATATTGAATCCACAAAATGATCGCAATGCTATTATTTCATTAAACAAATAAGGTTATATTACATATTTGATGTGAATAAATACCGTTGGTTAGAATTTAGCTAGAATTGAAACAATTCAATAATCTATAAATTAGGGAATATTGTTTTCTATAATATATATATATACAAGGCTAAATAGTATTTTATAGAGCCGCCTTCAAAAAGTGTTCCTTACTTTTTGATATCACTAAATTGCTTTTCCAATTAGTAAAAAGAAATGCTTCTATTTCGGTAATTGGCCACCAACACATTGAAAACTATTTTAGCTTCATTACGAATTCCTCAGTTAATGTTACAGATATATCGGAATACATATTAGAATTCCGTGGTAGAATTACTAATAGTTGGTAAAATGGTTACCTGTAAAGACATTTGTCCTTCTGATTCAAATGAACCTTTTGGAATACTTATTTCAGCTTCAGGTTCTCCTTTTGGCTTCAGTGTTACAGCTTCATAACCGATGTGGAACTTTTCTGGCTCTATTTGTTTTCCAAAGTAGAATGATACTGACGTTGTGTTAACACTAATAGTAACACGAGCCACAGAATACTGAAAAAATAAAAAACAATATGCAGGCAAACGGATTCCTTCTTTTCGAATGATCTGCAAAAATATGTGTTCTTTCTATGTGACGTCATCAGGCATGGTCGCCTTTCATGCCGTCCAGTAGGGAATTCAGAGGAAAGCAAGAAAATTCGACGTCATAACCGTATTTTAACCAATGAAGAACTGAGATCAAAGAACCACACGTTGATTATTTTTTTTTTATCAAATGGGTGCAGAAAGGGATAAATTGACGAAGAATTAGAGAAAGTAATATAATATCACAATTTCAGACCAAACAAGTTACAAATTTCTATGTTGTGTATGTTGCTTATAGTTATTAAAGGGATGTTTCTGATTATCCAAAGGAAACATAATTTATCAATATTGAGCTAGTTCTTATTTTTCTTTTCGTCTCGTCCTCTCTGTCCTCTCTTCATTTTCATATTTTCCCACCTAAAACCCCAGTCCCACTAGACCACGATCGCACCACGCTCGCCGCGATCTAAAATAAATTAAGATCGTGGTGAGGTCGCGGTATGAGCGGCATGAAAATGTAAATTTTCGTTGCTTCACGATGCTACTACGTCCTCATTACGCTTCTACAACGATCCCGCTACGATAATTCTACGTTCTCGCCGCATTTATTCTGCGACCACACTACGCTTATCAATATCTTTCTATGCTCATCACATTCTCACTCGACCATACCACGAGTTATGTGATTGCAACACAATCTTACCACGCTTATATTACGATTATACTACGCTCATACTGCGATCTTACTACGTTTCAGCAATAACGTCAACATCGAGTTCCATATAAATACTGTTTCATTCCTTTTATTTCTGATTAAGAAGTAGATTTTACAGAATTAATAAAGTCATGCCACCAAGATTTACCAGAAATCGTGGTCGTAGTGGTAGGAGTAGATGTAGAGGCAGAGGGAGCTCTGATAGTAACGAATCCTGATCTAGCAGAGATGTCGGACCGACTAATGCAACCTGAATCACAACTTATTGCTGATCCATCAAGCTCAAATGACGATGTTTTAACGCACTATAGCAGGGATGACACATATGTTTCAAGCATGGTTGAGCCGTTGAAGAAAAAGGACAAGAGGTCCAAATTACATACAGACAAACAAAACTTGGATAGCTTTTATATATTTCATGTGAAAATGACAATGAGCATACATGTCGTAGTATGAACGTAGTCAGGTCATAAGAAGATCGTGATGAGGACAGCATGGGCGTGCTAGAATCGTACTATGGTCTTAAACAGCGTGGTGTAAACGTAGTATAGTCGTAGTGTAAGCGTAGATGGGTCGCAGTGAGAACGTGATGGTCATAGTGAGGTCGTAGTAACGTCGCTGTGAGATCGTAGCGCAGTCTCTCCGAATAGAATCACGCTTTCGCTACACTCTCGCTACGATGGTACAGCGACCTTTGCGATATTACCACGACCTTACTGCGCTCTCACTACGCTTCTACTACGACTTGATTTCGCCACGACCGCACCACGATTGTTTTGAACATGTTCAAAGTTGGCCACGCTCATCACGATCTTGAAGACCTCACCACGACCGTATTACGACCGTACTGAGATCTACACGATTGCACTACGATCGTCAAAATTTGCATTTTTTCACAGATCGTAGTGTGGTCGTGGCCTAGTGGGACTGCGGTATTAGAAGCTCTCTGTTTTGTTTTTGTTTGTTGTGTTCATGACTGGCCTAGTGTTTCTTATTTTCGTTGTCATGATCCTTCTTTTCTAAAGGTAATAATGATATAAAGTTTTAGTGTAATTCAGCTTTTTGGATAACTCACATGTTTGGATTGGTTCTTGTGTTCCGTAAACTTGTCAATACTATCTATGCGTCCGATCTTTCCATTTAATGACATTATAATGAGATTCTCGTTGCTTGCGAGAACAGTTTTCAGACGTATACTAAGTCTCAGGGTCTTCCTCTTGTTACACCAAAGTCTGCATTCATAAATATCACTGACAATTTCAGTGTTGTCTTTAAGTGTAAGGCTGCTTGTGACATCAGAGTATTCTGTCTTCATCTTACCACAATAAAGAAAATAACCGTCATTATCTATTTCTCCACTGTCAATAACTTCTAAGTCTTTAGCATCATCATTGCCAATTACCTCCACTCCTATCTTTTCCAGACATTTGTTTTCATTGGCTTTTATGGAAACTATTTCAAACTGAATGGATCTGCAATACAAGAACAATTTTGATGTTCCACCTCAATAAGAGTAAAGGGCGGCACACAATAATTGTGAACATATGTACAAAGAAAAACAACTAAAACAATAAATGATAAAAAGAGCGTTTTCTGTTAAACGGAACGTGAAGTTAAAGAACAATTGTTTGTCATTCTCTTTGTGAACTCCTGAATGAAGTCTGACACATAAACAATAAATAACAAGTCTGGGGAAAAAGAGAAGGCACAGTTTGTTCCAATAGAAATGGTGATTGTCTCTTGAAAAAGATTTGTGAGAAAGAAAGAAATTACTTTTGTGCATATCCAGAACTGCGAGAATGCTGCTTGAGTAATATTTCTATAATTTTCTTCTGTTTCTTACTCAGTTCGTTTTCATCAATCATTGACCATGACTGCAATAAAATAAAATTATTGACATTATTATTATCATTACACAAGTTATATTTTTGTTTTTAAATATAAAAAAGAATGCAGATTTTGTGAGTTTGGAACGGACAGAAAGTAAGAGTTGTAGCACAAAATTCAAAGCAATAAATCAGATCACACAGAATGTTATATGCCAAAAATGTTAAGTTTGCTTAAAACTGGCAGGTTATGCATTATCTTTAAAGGAAAGTTGTAGCAAACGGTATTTTGCATAAAAATGTGAATTTAATAGCAAATGGATGCTGGGGGGAGGGGGGATTCAGTTAAATATATATATGTGCAATTATCCAATAAATACAAAACCATACAAGAAGAAATGATATATTTAAAGGAATATTAGCTATGATTGAGACAGGAAATCAAACATGAATATAAGCGGGATATTTAAAAATAATAATTTGCCATAAGCAGCCAGTTTGGTTAAGTTTTTAAATAATAGAATAAAACAAACATCGCGGATAATTAACAAAACTCTTCTCTCGTAAGCCAATAATTTGATCTAAGAATGTCAGATGAAAAGTTGAAACTATGGAAGGTAGCAGCAGAAAGAACGTTGATGAAAACGTAGTAAAAGTAGTAAAAATAGTATCTAAACCGTTCTTAATTTTGAACAATAAAATTAGTTTTAACTAAACAAGAAAGACTGCTTTTGTTGAATTTACGACCCACACAAACAGTACTGTATATGTGAAGAACAAATGAGATACATTTGATTTTTATGTTTTTATCTATGTAATACTATCAAACAAACGTTAGAAAATCAAATTTGAAATTCTGTTATGATTTAATTTTCTGGGACTGACAATTTTTTTCATACTATCAAAGAGTTTCAAAATTAACGAAAGTGCTTGCTTGGAATCAAATATTCTCATCGTCTAAAAGTTGAATTATGTTTATTGTATTTAATTTTGATAATTTTGTTAGGTATATTGTAACTGATTGTCGAACAAAGTTATCGATGTATTGAGATTAATTTTCTTTTGTACAAACCCAGTCTTGCAACAAAACTTCAACTCCAATCATGCACAAAGTTTCTACAACTGTAGTTTGGCCAGCTTTCACTGCAAGCTCTAATGCAGTTTCTCCATTCTAAGTATACAAGAAAAAATAAAACGTAACTATATTTGGTTTTTAGTCTTCTTCTAACATAATGAAAGAAAACAAATCTTTACACTTCTCAAAATGGACTAAGGGGAAAATATACAAATGTTCATTAATGTACATACCATTATACCTACTAATCATGCCTTAGTCAAAATCGTTAACAAAATGCAATGTATGGTGACCTATAGTTGCTAACATCAATGTCACTTGGCCTTAGGATGTGGATAGCTGTCTCATTGCTATTAAACTCCATCTTTTTATTTTATATAAATAGAAGGGAAAGTCTTGCTTTGTCATATTTTGACAAAATGAAATGTATTTAGGAAACTAAACATACTCAATATTTTACAATAATTTAATTTTGGATGTAACGCGTCTTCTGATTAGCCGACGTTATTTTGTTATGAGCCCATAGACATTATTTAGTCATGTGATCGTGACGTCATCAACGTTTTTTCATGGTTTTCTACGGTTTAAAATGGAATTTAGAATTTAATTATCAGAAATGACAGTAATATTTTTTCTGTGTATTCGAAATAACATAAAAAATGTGGTGCACACTGTTAAATAACCCGCTACGCCCGTTATTCAGTGTGCATCAAATTTTTTTATGTTATTTCTTCATAGACAGAAAAAATATTGCAGTCATTCCTTAATTAAACTGACATTTTGAACGGTGGTATACTGCTGTTGCCTTTATTTATTCATGAAATAAACATGTTGCTGATCATAACATTAATGTCTTCTGAATGTCATTTCATAATAATAAAAACATATATTAATCAGACTAACAAATAACATACAATCATATAAAAAATAACCATCTTTGACTTCAGCTAGGGAAAAAATTATTTTCTAAATATAATCTTACACTGTTAACAGCATTAACTTCTGCGCCAAAAGTTATGAGTACTATAACTACTTCAGCATGGCCCTTCCTCGACGCCTTGTGTAATGGGGTTTCATTCGACTAAAATAGATGATTCTGTTTTACTTTATATGTTTTCATTACAATCTTTTATTGATCCAAATGTCATTTAAAACATAATTGATTTATTTAACTAACTATGTTGATTTTTAACGAATAGAATATCTTTTACGGAATGAAAATTGTATTATCATTTTTAAAAGTAAAAGTTTTAATTGAACTGCTTCTCGTAAGACTACATTAGGGTTGGTCCAATATTTACATATGAAAAAGCTCTGTTTTTGTCATTCAGTACTTACACAATCTGAGGCGTCAACTGAAGCTCCTTTCTCTCTCAGCTGTATTATTAGTTCTACAAAGCCGTAACAAGCTGCATGATGCATTGCGCTCCATCCAGCCTATAATAAGGAAATGTTTAAAAAAAAAAAAAAAAAGAAAAGCGTTTTGCATCTTAAAAAAAAAATACAAATATTAAGAATTAATTATTAAACGTTATTTTAATAAATTGAGTTTAAACACACATATTTGACATGTATCAGGTGTAGTCAGAACCAATGGTTAATGGACATCAGAACAAGAATAGATTTAAGTTCCATATAAGAAATTATGATTAAAGAGGTAATTTTACATTGACTAATAATTATGTTCCTTTTTTATGAATGTTCTTGTTCTTTTGATCATTCTTTTCCCCACTTCGTTATGCATGTACCTGAAGGGTAGTGTTTTAGATACCAATGAACGTAATACGTGTTTAACTGATAATTATCAAGTCAAAGAATGTGATAACACAAACTACTGAAAATATTCACTCAATCACTTATATTTGATTTTGGGGATTATTAGTCCTTTGAATAATTCTATTCTCTCATTGGAGGGTGAGAACTACCTGAATATTCTTGAAGACAAACATGTGTTTGCATTATGTAAATTCAGAGCAGGTAACCATGCGTTACCAATAGAAAAGGGAAGATGGCAAAACATTACCCAAAATGAAAGGACATGCTCGTTATGTAGTTCCGGTGAGATAGGCGACGAATTTCATTATTTGTTTTGCTGTTCGCATGTGAAGAACGAAAGACAATTATTTCTACAAACTAAATTTTCAAATAGCCCAAATATAATTTCATTTTGCTCACTATTTAATAGTAAAAAACAATCTGTCTTCAGAAAACTGTGTTTATTTATTAAGGGTATTATATATATAAAAAAAAAGGTGTCTCTCCATGTAAATGTAATCGCATAAGCATCTTACTGATTTTTTTTTTCTTTCTATTAAGTTCAACCTTTACTTGTACATGTTACTAAACATGTATGCCATCATAATTTAGTACTTTTAAATATCTTGGTAATACTGTATTTGTTTACCTGAACTATTATATCTTTAATGATATTGTATATTTCTCTGTAAACTTGTATTTAGTTTTTAGAGAATAAAGTATCTATCTATCTCATGATTACAAAGTTTACATTATAGTACGATTTTTGAATGGTATTAATATTGATTTTATTTTTAACAGTTTGATACATAATTATGTACTTCTATACATTGAGGAGCACTTATTTCCCAACAGCCTGTCGATACTGTATCATACTTATATTTTAGCATTTCAGAAGAACTAACATCATTATGACTTATGACGTCGTTACATAAAATCCGTGTTACGTTAACTGTTTGATATGGTATTTTGGAAGACATGTTTTATTCATCAGTTGAACATGGGCTTTACATTACCAAAATACTTTGAAAGCAAAATACAAAAATAAGGCATTTAAAAATAGTTGGTAATTCACATACCATCTTTTGCTCGGAATTCGGTATTTTTTTTATTTTACTTTTTAAAAGCCAAATACGATTAAAGACAAACGTAGGCCCAGAGGTATACGCTAATGAAACAAAGGCAACCAAAAGATACAAAAAGCATTTGTACGACAAATCAGCAAAAGAAAAAGGTAAGGGTTCCGCGGAACCAAATATCTCGCCTACTTTTGCTTTTAGTCACAGGATCAACAAAAACGGAGAAAAAAGTATCAATAGTTTTCATTCAGTTACTATCTTTTGATTATAAGAAGCTTCTGTCCAAGTTTTATGGTTTAAGATTCTAATATATTTTTTTAAACTTTAAATGCAGACTGTATGTAATGTTAAATGGAAGACAAACTAAGTTCATTTATAAGTGACATACGGATAGAAAAAAACAGGAAATAATTTTTTAAAAGAAATATTCTAAATACAAGCTTTTGATAATAAACAAGCTTCTGTCCAAGTTAGTACAAATCCAGGATACTAGTAGTTTAAGAAAGTTATTAAAACAAAATTAAACACAGGATAAATATAATTTAAACTGGCAGAAAGAAAACCAGTCCATTTATAAGTAAACGATGAATAAACAGATTATTATTTTACAAAATTTACTTCTAGATACTATCTTATGACCACAAACAAGCTTCTCCCCAAGTTGTGAGAAATCCTGGATACTTTAAGAAAGTTGTTGAAATTTCAAAAATTTTTACCACACAGTGAATATTTGTGAACGCCACCGACGATGATGACGAAGGACTGTATGATCGATATGTCTCGTTTTTGCGACAAAATTCGCAGGCTTGACAAATAATCGTACATATAATTCTCACCTGGTCGCAAAAAGATACATCTGCATTTTGACCAATCAGTTCTAATGCTTGTTTTACATTCCCATTACGTATCACTTGCAACAACTGTATTCCCAGGCGATTCTACAAAATGATACAAATGAAAACAATCATGGTAGAATGTATATACATTCTTATTACCTCTTGCGTTATTGCTATGTCCAAGTTATTTAATTCATACGCATCAACTTTATATATACTATACAGTTCTTGTCAATGTTGAACTATCATAAATATAAACATTTAAATGTGTAGCCGAACTAAAGTTGCATTTAAAAATGTAAAACAAAAGGGTTCTGTCTTGATCCACAAAACCTTGTTTAACACCAGTCTTATAACATTTTAAAATCAAAGAAAAATGTCTGCTTGAATGTCAATGGGGTATTTTTTATCAAGTAAAACAAAAATTAATTCGTCAAATTGACATTAGAATACTTACAATAGTTATCAAAGGTACTAGGATTATAATTTAGTACGCCAGACGCGCGTTTAGTCTTCATAAGACTCATCAGTGACGCTCAGATCAAAAAAGTTATAAAGCCAAACAAGTACAAAGTTGAAGAGCATTGCGGATCAAAAATTCCAAAATGTTGTGACATATACGGCTAAGTTATCTATGCCTGGGATAAGAAAATCGTTAGTTTTTTTAAAAATTAAAAGTTTTGTTAACATGAAATTTATAAAAATGATAAACTGTCCAGAAAGAATTTGCATTACTTAATATTACTCTATAAGCTTTTTGTCTTGGCTTTGTTATTAATATACTTAACAGTATCGTTAATCACAAATTATATTAATTTACCTTGTTCATATTTTGATCCTGATAAATTAAATTTTATTTAAATATATTAACAACAAACTTTTTAAGAGTAAAACTGTCACTCACTTTCAAATTAATTCTTAAAAAAACATGACACATTAATTGCATATGTATATATTTTTTTGCAGACCTTTACAAAAAGTTTGGCAGACATTATAATGTAAGAGAGCAATACTCATATGTGCGTATATACATATATATTTCAAATAAATATTTTAAAAACCTTGGGATTTTTTAATGATTTCGGATGTCTTTAAGATACAAACTTTTGCCTTTTTACTTGACTGCTTTATACAAACTTTTTCTACATGAGAAAATGCCTGTACCAAGTCAGGAATATGACAGTTGTTATCCATTCGTTAGATGTGTTTGAGCTTTTGATTTTGCCATTTGATTAGAGCTTTCCGTTTGGAATTTCTGAGTTCAGTATTTATTGTGATTTTACTTTTATATACATATATATATATATGCCTAACGTTTCAATGACTTGAATATGCATGGTCATAAACATCTACCAAATCATTATGAACATTGATTAACTGATGAACACTTACAAACTCTTTATTGTCTGTGGGGGTTACAAATATTCTGACAGCAGTTGGTTCATTCATAGGGTGCACTCGCTTTGCTCCAGAATGGGTTTGGGTTCCACTAACAGATGGTGCTGTTTTCAGAGTCACGCCTGTAGTGGTAACTGCACGGATTTTTAAAGTAAAAAACAGATTAAATTGAAAAATGTTTATAATAATATTAAATAAACGTCATTATTATAGCTTTCTTGTACAATTTAATTGACATTCATTTACAAAAGAGTTATCATGTGTAGTCATTGAAAGCTGTAATGCATAACAGAATCTTAAAAGCCTACCTTTAGTGCTCATTTTTTTGTTCAATTAGGAAGTAGAATGGTAAACTTCGTTTAGTTCTTTTTTCTTTGTGAATATTGATTGACCCTCGAAGTTTCTACAAAAGTTTAAATGGGACATGACACGATTCTTTTCAGTTCAGAACGTATACTTTTACTTATTGTATCGGATACTTTCATTGTAAGTATTCATTGAAACATGGTAGACTTTTATCTGCAGAAATTAAAAGAAATCTATAAACCTTTCATTAATTTACAATTAATGTAATTGGTCAGTTGCCAAAGATACCAAAAAAAACATTTTCGGTACAGTATTTCGCTTTTTCATTACAAAGTTTTTATTTGTCCTTTGTAATACAATTCAATTTTTAACTCATGTTTATATTTTGTCTTGCCTTTAACTTTTATTCATGATTAAAAACTTTCGATTTATAATATAGCATTATTTCCTCTAGTTCTATTTAGAAAAAAAACGAAGGGTGAAATTTGTTCAGGACCAGACCCTGGTTCTTCGTTACATTTGGATCGAAAAGATTCAACGACTCATTGGTAGGTTATGTCCCTATTAAAATTAACCGGTGTCAGTTGGCCACCAAAACTAAGAAACCGTAAGTCGTAGACACCTAGGATCTTCACCATTCATCATCAATTCATGTGATTTTAAAAAATACCTCAAGGTCAAATGTGTATGTTGACCTTGACCTTTGACCTAACACCTTGTTATGGGATAATCTCAGCAACCTTAATACTTTCAGAGGTGTTGTATAGTGGAAAATGTTTGGGTCATTAATGCGCAACTTTGTTACATTTTGACCGAAGAGATTTGACCTTTCTGTAAGGGGCATAACTCTTGTTTTAGGTTTCTGAAAAGGCAAAATCAGCTTTTAATGTATGATCAAAGGTCCTAAACCCATGGGGTCTTCAGCAATGACATTGGGGACTAATGACCTAGACAAAGGTCAAAAGGTCATAGGTCAAGGTCATGTCCCATATAGCGAATGATGTGTTTTTGAGCTTATTTCAAAGATTTTCAGTGTGTTTTAAAGCTTTTTAAGGTTGACCTTGACCTTTGACCTTACAAATTTTTAGGATTTTTAGTCGATATCTCAAAAACGATTGTACTTTTTAGTACGTTTAGGTGACTGAGGCACAACTTTTTTAAATTTTGAACGAAGAGATTTGACATATTCTGAAGGGGCATAACTCCTGTTAATGGTTCCGAAAAGATAAAATGACCTTTAACTCTTGAATCAAAGGTCCTATACCCATGGGGCCTTTTTGCAATGACATTGTGGACTGATGATCTTCACAAAGGTCAAGGTCATCTAAAAAGCGAATTTGTTGATTTTTATATTTAACGTTTTTTGAGTGTAAGAACTTTTCGATACATTCTACGTCTATTGGAACATGTATTTTACATTACAAAAGGAAAGACCTCTCAATTGTTCAAGAACAATTGACATTTTAATTATTTCTTCATTTCTTTATAGCCTATAAGTTTATAAACGAACAATCTAATAATTGAATAGCATAAATCATGTCTGTACTACAGTGCGATTGACTATTGCGCTGATGATCTCCTTATGAAAGTTCATCAGCACAGGTATCGACCAAATGTTTAAAACATTAATATGTCAAATACAGTTTAGGTAATCAATGCATTGTTTATTACATGGAGAATGTGTATATAGGACACAGATGCCCCGTCCCCACTTGTAAATATGCATGAGTCAACTTCCACATACAGATAAAGGATTCACGTATTTAAGACCGATTGTGATTATAAACATTGTATAAGTTTCATAACATTTGGTTGAGGCAAACTAAAGTTAGATAACGGATACGACCGATTTAGCCATTTTTCCATTTATAACGACGCATAACTGAAGAACGTTAAAAGCTTTATGTCCCCTACGATACGGCGGTGGCATAAAATCAGAAGTATTTCGAACACCTCATAGTTTTGTCAACAGTTAATTTGTGAATATTTCCATTTCATTGATAGTTCATGTCTACATAGAAGTGTTAGGTACAGGGCTAGTGATACCGTCGGGGAGGAAAGAATTAATTAATTTTGTGACACTCTATTCAAATAAAAGAAGAATGTGTCAGTGGGACACAGATGCCCCCGTTTACAAAAAAAACTCTTTCAAATTAGACGTTTTTTTTTTCAATTATAAATTGACATAACTCGAGAACGATGAAAGTGACGCCAAACAAATTCAAACTTGATTTCTGATTTGTGTTAAAAAGCATTGTGTATAAGTTAACCAAATTTTGTTGAGGTCAAAGTTAAGTAAATTGCGAAACCCGAAAATTCAAATTGATATGTGTTCGATGGTAATAACAATTATTTATCACATACTTAGCATTGATATGATAGCTTTTGCATATGTGTAATGAGCGGAAGTACACAAGCCATAATTTCCCACCCGGGCTGATAACCCATATCAGGGGCGTCTCGTGCAAAAACCCATAACAGTGCTTCTCGTGCAAGTTACTTCCTGTGTTTCCGGTATCGATTGTTTTCTTTTCCATTGTGACGTCAGATATTTTTTATGACGACGTCAAAATTTACGGGAACTTTTGTGGGGATAGTTTAGTACTTGCTAACAAATGCCATTGATAATGAAGAATAATTTTATAGTACAATAAACATGGAGTAATAATGATCATAAAACTCTTCCAAATTTCCAATGTTTCAAAATGCCTCTATAGGAAATGTTACCATACATATATATGGAGGTAGTGATGCTGTTGTTGGACTATCATAGTTAGTTTGATTTTTTATTTTTGTATATTTGTAATTTTCATCGGATTTTGTCAAATTGGTTGACCTCTTTTCTATTAAATTCATGTGTTATGGTAAAGAAAATTATTCACCGACTTCATTTATTAGTTTTGATTTTGTTCAACGTAATCTGTATTTGTATGTTTGAAGTTAGATTCAAAACAAACCGGACATATATATAATATAGTTAATTGCTATTAATTAGTATTGCAATGTGCATTGTGTTTAAATGTAATATCAGTATTTAGTTCTATTATAATCTTATATCAATCCTATTTCTATCTTATTTTTTAGACATAATTTTTCAAATATGACGTCATATTTGTGCTGTTTCAGCAATTCAAATGTCTGCATGTCACCATTTCGTTCGTATGTGACGTCATGGTTATAACTTTTTGCGTTCAGGCCTGGTTTTTCACTGAGTCGGGCGTGTCTATTTTCTGTGTTGGTCTTCAATGTATTATGTATTCGGGTTTTGTTTTCTGTAATTAGTTGACGTCAGTTTTATGATGTAAATCTTTTATATTCATTTGATTAAATTTACTGTTTGCAATAGCATAATTTGTTCTATATAATAAGGATGTTCTTATCACAAGCAGAAAACCCTAGCCGTATTTGGCACAACCTTTTTCAACTTCTGATCCTCAGAGCTGTACAACTTTGTACCCAACCCTTTTTTGACTTTCGAACTTTTATATCTGGGCGTCACTGGTAATTCTTGTTTGGACGAGGCGCGTTTTTGACGTAATATTTTAAACCTGATGCCTTTTGTTATCTGTTGTTCGTGTGTTTCTAATACGTTCTCCTAATTTTTTGTATTGTGGTCCTGTACGTATTATTATGTTGTCATTTTGATGTTTTATTTAACAATGCCATCAAAGTGCGATGTTTGGCATGCCACAAAACCAGGTTCAACCCACCATTTTTTTCTTTAAAAATGTCCTGTACCAAGTCAGGAAAATGGCCATTGTTATATCATAGTTCGTTTCTGTGTGTGTAACATTTTTACGTTGTGTTTCCGTTGTGTCGTTTGTTTTCTCCTATATTTTAGTGTAATATAAGACGTGTCACGGTACTTTTCTATCCTAGTCTCGATTATCCAGACGCTCCATATGCATATATGTAGAGTCTGGATCCAATCGGTTCGAATGATTGTAATGTGAGGGCGTGTCCAAATATGCAAACACACGAGTTGGATATTTTCGGAATGTTTCTAGACTTGACCTTAATTTGCGATAAAACTATAAGTGTGTGATAACATTGTGTGAGGGAATTCGACGTTTGCTGTACCACTGTTCACTCCAGCGCAATTTATGACAATACCACTGTATCAATTTTTGGCAGTGTTTTAAGAAATGATTTTACTTTGTTGTCGTGTATTATTCGTGATACATTCAATGTTATAAAAAGGCGAATTTTCTGTATAAAGTCAATGATTATGTTGACTTTTGAAGGCCAAACTTTTTACAGCCTTAAATACGCAAATAAAAGATCCAAAAACTATACCAATACAGAATGACATGTTTATGAAATTATAGCAAATCTATTGGTTAATAAATTTTTATTCGTTGTTGCAAAATAATGAACTTAAAATATCTGACATTTTCTCCCTACCCAGTTTACCCCTATACATTTTTATGATGTGGACTAGTCATTGTTATTGAATCGTAGGCAATTTGATTGGATTAAGTTGTTATTAGTTTACCTTCAAACTTGTTTGTGCCTTTCATACATGACTATTGATTAATTAGAACGTGCATGAATGTGTACGGTAACTAAAATTACCTTCAAACTGGACACTGGACGAGTCAATATTATGTTTTATCAATGAAAGTTAAGGTATGAAAGGTAAGAATTGCCACTTCTTCTATTTTCACAAAATTTTCTGAATACACAGTTGAAAGATTATTTTTTAAAAGCCTATTGTGGAGATAAAAGAGAAAGTTTACAAATAGGACGTTTTTTTCCATTAAACAAGTCATTTTCTTAAGAGAAATGCCGAAATATATTTTACGCACGACTACGGCAGGTAAAATTATTATTTATCATAACAAAAAAAAGCATTTGTCAGTCTCATTGGAAAGTGTTAATTACAATTAATCCCAAACTTAAGAAGTCAGTAAATAAAGTCAAAATATGTTCGATCTGCCTATTTCTGAACATCAAAAGTCAATACGATCGTTTTAAAGTCAATTTCGTCTACCTCACAAAATCTTGTTAGGCACTTATAGATGAAAACAAACGGAGGAAGTAGCAATCACCATGCCAGAAAAATTTGTAAAGCTAGGTAATTATATCTGAAGCTTTGTTTTTGTAAATATACTTTCAAATACTCCATTAATAAGAACTACCTATAAAGAAATAAAACACTGCATACTCAAGTACATGCATTACTTTCTTGTAGATACGTCTGTTTGTTATTTACAGTCCCCTTTTACAGTTGCAATTTTGTCATTTATATTATAATTTTCAGATAAATTTTGCACATCTTGGAGAGAAAGTAAAACAAACAATGGAATGTAGCAAAGTGGACATTATTCCTAATGAGTGCTGAATATGAAGATTGTTTGAACGGCGGTATACAACTGCATGTTGCCTTTATTTGATAAATTTAGTGATAGGATAAATCTATAATTGTTTATTTTAAATTGACTTTGAAATAACCAATAGAATTTCCATAACAACATGTACATGTAGTTTCGTCCATTTACAAGCTGATTTAATCATTCATAATGTGATCAAGCACAGAATCCTCTATAAACTGGTGGTCCCCAGATTTGACAATCAAATATTTTAAAGGACTTGTATATGACTGGTTATTTTTTGCAATAGATATTATAGATCATTATAGTGAGGACCAGTAGGTTTTCTTGTAGGAACATCAGGAAAAAATATTTTCAAGAACTCTAGTCCGCAAGCATGCATTCCACAACTCACTGGTCAGTGATTTTTTTAGTATTTCAGATCTTATCAATTAAAGATATATTACCATAGCTATCTTTTTTTTTGTTCTAACCAAAACCATATTTGGCTATGAGTGAATATAATTTTATTTATTCATAATTTCTATTATTCATTATTTTGCAACCCTGCAAATTAAAACAGATCTGGAGACATTGTTCATTGTATACATTGACCTTATTAAAATTTACCTTTTATAATGATAAATTGTTACTCATAAAATTTTATATTTTTTTAACTAATGATTATTCCATTATTGTATTTTCTAGCACTTCTTTTTAACATGATGGAGTTGCGAAATTTACCACGGTTCTATGGACAACTGAAGGAGAATAATTTCATTTGTCAAAGGACAGGAGACTTTCCATGCTTCAAGACTTTAAATGCTGAAATTGTAAGGCTTTAAGAAACTAATGTATATGTATATATGGTCTTGTCTTAAGTTTCCATAAAAAACATTAAGTATAATTTAAGACTTAACTTTTTTATTTAGACATATTTTTAAGAAAAATATAATGTTTTAACTTTGTTCAATGCATTTTTATAATTTCTTTAATTGGAAGAAATAAAGCACTTAATTTATACACAATAACCTTTTTGATTTAAGCTTTTGTATGAACCTTTTTTAAGATCATTACATGGAGCTTACACTGTTTGAAGAGATGTGGGTACATGTATATGCCAATGAGACAGCAACTCAACTACAAGAATAACCAAAGGAACATATGGATATGCCAATGAGACAGCAACTCAACTACAAGAATAACCAAAGGAACATACAATGTATCAAAATACTTTTTTTAACTGTCTAATCAAACCTAATGCTCCCTACAGTCAAATTGAAATATCAAACAGTTAAGAGTAAACACATGCAGTAATTCTTTAAATACATAATGTTTGTCTCCAATTAATAAAGCAGTTGTCTGTACTTGTGTCATATCTTTGTAGGGAAATAAGATGCAGAGAACCATTCATGAAGTGTATACATGAAACTGATATTTACAATGTTCTTCAGAGCTATAACTCTAGCCCTTCAGATTACATTACACTACTATTGCTTGCTAATTCTACTATCAACAGTAGAAAAGAGAAGATTCAGGACTAAGAGTGATTTTTGCAATTTGCTGTGGATGATGACTTAATCAAATTTGGATGCATTGATGAAATTCATACAACGATGACAGTTAATTCTTTGAACAAGAAAAAGCTGTAGATATTTTCAATGGTGCAAAACAAATATAAAAAAATATGAACTATAAAATGATTAAAACTGTGTTAGAGTTTACAATTTTTATAAAAGTGACAACATTTACCTACATGTATGTAAAGAATAATCCCCAAAGATGCTTTTATTTAGATTGATTGTAAAGTTTACATGTCTGGCTGGCATGCATCATCTGTCTTTGTTCATGGTTCATAAGTCAGTGTAACTTTTCAAATGGTGGATCCTCATCTAAGATACTAGAAACAAAATGCCTCTAAATGTCTATTTGGTTTATGGAATGATTGTAAGGTGTACAAGTCTGTCAGGCTTGGTTTATCTGTCAGACCTTGACCTTATTGTTATGAATCATTAATATCTTTAAACTTGTAGTAAACTTTTATCTGTTAGGGACAACATCAAAAGTTCAATGAAGGATAAAAAACTTAATTCACATAGTTTTTTCACTGACCCCCACCCCCCTCTTAACTTAGTTTGGGAAAAATTGATTGACCCATATGGATATATGTAAAAATCAATGTCGGATAACCAAATCTTGCAGCCGTTCAATCCCCCCACCCCCAAACTATTTGAATTAAGTTTTTTTTATCTTACATTGATCCTGAAGCAGGAAACACATTTCAGCTTGTTTTAGATATCAATCTCTTGGTGAAATTTCTTATTTTACAAATCTTGAAAAAAATAATTTATGATTAAATTAAAGAAGATATTCAGTGCAGAATAATTTATTTCATGTTGCTATATTATACTGATAGGGTCTGAGTCTTTTGCAATTTTTGTATAAACATGAAGATTGCATTTTTGGGTTCATGCATAAAAAAAATTAAGTCAAACAGTCCTAGAATGAAGATGGCAGATTTGCTTAAAATTGGTGTAAGGAAGATATTTTTTGAAGCAAACTTTACAAATATATCTTTTCATTATTAAGTCTTTTAAGTTTTTGCAGTGAACATTTACATATAATTGTCAATATTTTTTTTTATACATAAATAACTAAGTTAAGAAGATGCAGTTATAATTGCAAATGAGATGACTTTCCACTACGAGAGCAAATGACATGGAACTTAATAACTCAATCAATGTGACCATATTGCTTTCAACAATGAGAAAAACCTATATTGCATAGTGAGCTATAAAAGGCCACAAAATAGAAATGTAAAACAATTCCAGAGAGAAAACTTCGTCTGATTTATGTTAAAAATGAATTAAATACAAATATGATATACAGCCACTGTTGTACAGGTTCTCGACAGCAAGTTCAAAGTCAATAACAACTTGTAAAAAAATCTGTTTCTTAAGACTAAAGTATCAATCAGCACACATCCAATCGATTTAAGTGTAAAGATGTAATTAACAGTCTAATTTATGACTGTGCAACAAGAAATATTACAGAAATCCACCTATAGAATAAAAACAAGTTCATGTCAAATGAATAAAAGCACTGCTCTGTTTTATAGATGCATATTAGAGGGGCGGATCCCAGATGTCCCGATTCAAATTCATCGTTCTAAAAAAAAGAGGTCTGGATTTGTACTGCATTTACAATGTCTCATACTAATTCACATTCTGAGCATTCTTCCAAAGTCCATGCCCCATACTTCCATGCATTGATCTTCATCTATAAAAAAAAGCCTGATAAATGACACTGGTGTGGTTTTCTTATTAGTTACAGTAACAATTTTCACTAATTTAATCTTTGAACTTATCAATGATGATGTGACTTGCAGAATGTTTATGCTCCAAAGTAAGAGAGGTCCATCCTTCTGCTCTTATGTGTGTGCAAAAATGTAATATTCAACAGCACGATTGTGTATGCCATTTGCTAAGGTGAGCTGCATGCCTTTTTCTCGTTAATTACTTTGTCATAAAATTGAGAATGGAAATGGGGAATGTGCCAAAGAGACAACAACCCGTTGTCATTCATTCTTCCGTTGGTCTTAACTTTTTTTTAAAAATTTTTATTCATTTGGTTATGTCCGGCCTGGTTTAGACTTATACGGTAATAATTTTGCTCATTGTTCGTTGATGTCTGGTGGACTACAGTACTTTAACCAAGGTCATTTCATAGATATTTGTGGACCGAGCAATAGTTGAGCCCTTTTTCCAATATCCGTAAAATTTTCACCTAAATATTTCTAAATTTTCCCGTTTTTCTATGTCATATGAATTAAAATATACTACAAATAACTTGCATTTGCTATTTTCTATCAATTTTAAGTTTAGTTTCCACAGCGGTCATACTAATTTATTTTACCTTGTTTATGAATTCCCTACTCTGCATTCTTGGTCATCATTGTCATATTTTACTTTTTCTCTATTTTTTGGGGGGATAATCACTACACCCATATACAAACAAATGGACAGCACTGTTTTTTTCTCAAAACCAGTGAGGCCGTCAACAAGGAGCAACAATTGCATCTTTTTCGTGTGATGATAAATCCCCCCTCTTCCTTCCCAAAGATAAAGAGAAGGGCCTTTACCATCGCATGGACGAACTATTAGCAGTGTAAAACAGCGAGACAATGTTAGCATTTAGAAAAAAGATCCGTATAAAATAAAAGATTTACAATATTGAATTCAAAGTGTTTTATTAAATCTTAATATATGTAAATGTGAAAAATATTCATTTTATTAATTTCAAATGCAACCCACCTCCGAGGGTCTGGATGGGGAGGGGGGGGGTCTGTTATTCTTTAACATTTAATTTTCACCCCTTTTTTAACTTATCTTCAAAAAATAAACCCCTTTGTTCTCTAGTCTTCAAAAAATTAACCCCTTTTTTCTCTAATCTTCATTGTTTTTGCCCATTATTCTCTAATCTTCATTTTTTAAGGGCATTATTCTTTAATCATTTAACCCTATCCAACCCCTCACCTCCCGGCCAGCCGAATTATTTTTACTTAATTATATACCCCAAAAAGCACCATAATGTTTAATTTGAGGTATAGCAGTTATGTCCAATTTCTACCGGTCAGGATAAAAGCAAAGCATAAAACAAAATAAAGTCAATATGATTAAATCTATTTTGGAAAGATGATTGATTGGTTGCATGCATTTTCCAGAAGGATAGTATATATATATACAACTCCTTGGTTTAACGTCACAGTCATTTTTATTTGGTCGGGTTGTTGTCTCTTTGACACATTCCCCATTTCCATTCTCAATTTTAAGTATACATATCTTGAAATTTGAAAGAAAGAAAATAAATAAATCAAAGGTAAAACATTATTTTTGATACCAATAATGACCAATCGGTATATATATATAGCTGCTTGGCATATACATGCTGCTAGCATCCTCTGGAAAATGCATGCATGACCTATTTTCCTAAGGGACCGTTCAATATTTATCAGATGGATGGGCCGGTGCAAAATGGGGAGGGGCAAGCACTTTTTTTGTGGAAATATTTGGATGGGCGAGAACTTATTTTAATATATATAGTGGATGGGCTAGAACTTATTTTATTTGAAAAAAATTTGCTTTCAATTTTATCGGTGTGGAGGAAATTCCTTTTGCAGGCACAAAAAACATAAGGGACATGGTCTCAACAATAATTTTCTGTTTAGGCCAAATCCAGATAGTCATCTTTAAATTGTTTTATAACTTTTTCAAATCAACATGGATTTTCATAAAACTTTACAATTATTTCATTTATATATTGATCTTATAAAATACCAGGTTGTTTGGTAGTTTGGTTTATTGCTGTCATTCTATGGATTTAATAAATAGGTTAAAAAAAAGCTAAAATTTTCAGTTTTGGCTAAATCCAGATAGTCATCTTCAATTTTTTTTATAACTTTTTCAAATCAACATGGATTTTCATAAAACTCTACAATTATTTCATTTATATATTGATCTTACAGAATACCAGGTTGTTTGGTAGTTTGGTGAACTGCTGTCATTCTATGGATTTAATAAATAGGTTAAAAAAAAGCTAAAATTTTCAGTTTTGGCTAAATCCAGATAGTCATCTTCAATTTTTTTTATAACTTTTTCAAATCAACATGGATTTTCATAAAACTCTACAATTATTTCATTTATATATTGATCTTACAGAATACCAGGTTGTTTGGTAGTTTGGTGAACTGCTGTCATTCTATGGATTTAATAAATAGGTTAAAAAAAAGCTAAAATTTTCAGTTTTGGCTAAATCCAGATAGTCATCTTTAATTTTTTTCATAACTTTTTCAGATCAACTGGCATTTTCATAAAACTCTACAATTATTTCATTTATATATTGATCTTATAAAATACCAGGTTGTTGGGTAGTTTGGTATATTGCTGTCATTCTATGGATTTAATAAATAGGTTAAAAAAAAGCTAAAATTTTCAGTTTTGGCTAAATCCAGATAGTCATCTTCAATTTTTTTTATAACTTTTTCAAATCAACATGGATTTTCATAAAACTCTACAATTATTTCATTTATATATTGATCTTACAGAATACCAGGTTGTTTGGTAGTTTGGTGAACTGCTGTCATTCTATGGATTTAATAAATAGGTTAAAAAAAAGCTAAAATTTTCAGTTTTGGCTAAATCCAGATAGTCATCTTTAATTTTTTTCATAACTTTTTCAGATCAACTGGCATTTTCATAAAACTCTACAATTATTTCATTTATATATTGATCTTACAGAATACCAGGTTGTTTGGTAGTTTGGTGAATTGCTGTCATTCTATGGATTTAATAGAAAGGTTAAAAAAGCTAAAATTTTCAGTCTAGGCTAAATCCAGAAAGTCATCTTTAATTTTTTTTATAACTTTTTCAAATTAACATGGATTTCCATGAAACTCTATAGTTATTTCATTTATATATTGATCTTACAGAATACCAGGTTGTTTGGTAGTTTGGTGAATTGGTGTCATTCTTATGGATTTAATAAAAAGGTTAAAAAAAAGCTTAAATTTTCAGTTTAGGCCAAATCATTGGATAGTCATCTTTAAACTTTTTTATTACTTTTTCAAATCAATTTAGATCTTCATATAACTCTACAGCTATCTCATTTATATATCAATCTTACAGAATGCCAGGTTGTTTGGTGTTTTACTGTCAAATGTACGGAATTAATTAATAGGTGAAAAAGGGTGCATTAAAGTCAAAAATATGTCTGCCTAAATTGCTTAAAAAGACCATAATTTCTTTTTTGAAAGATTAGATAAAGGGACATTGGTATTTGAACTATATTTAACATGCTGTGCTATTAAGACAATAATTAGTAATTCAGCATATGATAATATTTTTACTAGTCCAAGAGTTATTGTCCCTTAGTTGAAATTATTTCCTTTATTTTAAATCAATATTTATCTGAGGCTGCAAATATAAAATCAAATATATACATGTATATTCATGCTGGTTTTAAAAACAATAAAATGTATGGTTCTGATACACACTTAAATATTTATATATAAATGGAATTAACTAGCACATTTTAAATTTTGTATTTACACCAAAGTCTATTCTTTGATTTCAAGACATAAACCTGCAAACTTTCAAATAGAAAAAGAACTTTAATATTTTTTTATTGTTTTAAGCTTAAGAGGGGCAAGGACTTTTTTTATAGATTTTTTTAGATGGGCGAGGACTTTTTTTCAGAATTTAAAAGGATGGGCATTAACTTTTTTAATGTATCAATATTAAGAATGCACCGGCCCATCCATCTGATAAATATTGAACGGTCCCTAACAACAAATCAATCATCTTTCCGAAATGGAAGGGGGGAGTAAAAGCACTATCAGTTGTCAAGATATACACAATACATTCGCTATTGTATTGATACTGACAAATCAATGATTTGTGTACCACCCCCACCGTGACCCCATTAAAACCTCGATTTTGTTGATATAATACACAAAGCGTGTATGTCAATATACATGAAGTGGCCGTGAGTGGCGTATCTAGAAGATTTCACTGACTGTCTCAGAGGGGCCGATGCAGTCTGCTGTGGTTATTCCCTATATAATCAGCCCATATATTTTTTTCCGCATTAAACTGACGAGAGTGGTGCCACCAATAGGCTGAAATTAAAACTTGCTTTTTCAAATAAATGGTTCAATCATTCATCTTTTGATGAGGTGGAGAATTGGGTTCGAGATTTATAATGTTTCTTTTATACCAAAAACAATATATATTATTTTTTAACCAAGGATTTATATGGAAATACTTATAGAATCCTTATTAAGATTCTTTTATATCTAAATACAGGAGTTTTAACATTCAATGACAATATTTTGTTCATCTCACTTTTAACACAAATCATTCCTAAATGCATCTAAGTAACATGAATAAAAGAAAAAACTCTCCTCTTTAAAATAAAACAGCACGATACACGTGCTCTTGTTGTTACTGAAGTAAGGGAAGAGTTTATTATCCAACATGTAAATACCACCCAATCGCGTATTAGGAAAAAAATCCAAAAATTGGGCGCGAGGCTCATGAATATAACATACATCTCTACAATTGACACCAGACGTTATTGTTGGCTGTAAGAACGATAACTCTGGTGCATCGAGACTATTTCTATCCCAAATTCATGTATTTGGTTTTGATGTTATATTTGTTATTCTCATCGGATTTTGTCTAATGCTTAGTCCGTTGCTGTGTGTGTTACATTTTAATGCTGTGTCGTTGTTCCCCTTTAATACTTAATGTTTCTCTCAGTTTTAGTTTGTTACCCCGATTTTGTTTTTTGTCCATATATTTATGAGTTTTGAACAGCGGTACCGTATACTACTGTTGCCTTTATAGTATATTTGATTCATAATTAATTTAACTTCTTTATAAAGTTTTTGGTTGTTTTAGTTATTGCATTTGTTTATTTGCCTTACATGAAACTATTGTCGGAAGTATATGATAAAGCGAGTAATACATGGCCTTTTCCATATCAGCCTGGGTATCATCCCTCGACCCATATCTCAGCACCTCGACTCCGTCTTGGGCTGAGATGGGGGTCTCGGGATGATACCCAGGCTGATATGGAAAAGGCCATGTATTAATCTCTATATATCAGTTGCAAAATATTTGGCTGAGGTAAGCAAAAGATGGTGAACGGAAACATCAGACATACTTCGCCACGGTGGGAAATAGTATTTTAAAGTTGGCAACCCGAAGTTATATCTGAAAACACAAATGTGTACTCCTTTGTAATACGTTTTTATGTACTGGTATTTAGGTTGTGTTATGTAATGTATCCATTTTTATTGTGTAGTTAGTCACCACTTGGGTTTTATCATGTTTATCTATCATATAGTCATTTTATAAAATTCACTGTTTGCAAAAGTATGAATTATTATAAATAATAAGGAGGTTCTTATCCCAGGCAAAAAACCCTAGCCGTATTGGTCACAACTGTTTGGAACTTTTGGCCTCAGGGCACTTCAACTTTGTACTTGTTTTGGATTTCAATATTTGTTCATCTCAGCGTCACTGATTGTGCACGAAACGCATGTCTGGCGTATTAAATTTTAAACCTGGTACCTTTTGTTAGCTATCATTCGTGTGTTTCTCTGTCCTATATTTTCTCCCATTTATTTGTATTGTAGTCCTGTCATGTAATGTTGTCATCTTAATGTTATATTTAACATTGCCATTAAAGCGGGAGGTTTGGCATACTACAAAACCAGGTTCAACCCATCATTTTTTTTTTTTTTTTAAAATGTCCTGTACCAAGTCAGAAAAATGGCCGTTGTTATATCATAGATCGTTTCTGTGTGTGTTACATTTTAATGTTGTGTTTCTGTTTTGTCGTAGTTCTCCTCTTATATTTGATGTGTTTCCCTCAGTTTTAGTTTGTTACCCGGATTTCATTTTTTTTTCTCAATAGATGTATGAATTTCGAACAGCGATATACTACTGTTGCCTTTATTTAGCCAACTGCTTGTCATAAATGTGCATATGTATGTAAGTATTAAAATCCATAAATTTGATTTTTATCCGAGCCATGTCTTAATGTCCAAATTGTCTATATTTGGTTGCTAAGGGCAGTAAACAAAAAAATTATAAAAGTGGCATCGACCCCGAGGACACAGGTTGCAATAAAATTCACCAGATACCAGGCTATTAATTGTGTATGCCAGATGCGTGCTTTTTCTATGGGAGACTCATCAAAAAGTACAAAGGCGAAATAAAGTACGAGGTTGAAGCGTATGCAGATGTACGGAGAACCCAAAATTCTAAAAGGTTTTGCCAAATCCAGCTAAGGAATTAAAGTATTTTTCTGAGATATCAAATACTTAGTATTTGGAGGAATTAAAAAATTTGTAAAGTTAATTTATAATTGTCATCATACTACGGGGCTAATATATGACAGGCTTCGAATAATTTCATAGCACAAAATATGTTCTTGTGACAATACTGATACAATGATCTTTATATAAATCCACTAAGAATCGAGTTTCTTAATATGTTAACAACTGAATATCACAGCAAAAACCAGCGGTTTTAGTTTGTTACCCCGATTTTGTTTTTTGTCCATGGATTTATGAGTTTTGAACAGCGGTATACTACTGTTGCCTTTATAGGTCATGGTTACACAATTATTTGTGTCTACAACGTGGTTACTGTAATCCTTTTTCATTTGCACTACATTTTCCTTTCATAAGCAAATTTTCGTCGGGAGATCAATATCTGATTCATTTAAATTAAATATTCAACTATATCTCCTTTAAAATAAAATCATGGTACATTTTGGATGTAATTGCTAGTTACATATAAAATATTATATTTCTAGTCACATTGACAAGTCCAATAACCAAACTAATTCATTAGCAAGTTATTTCAAGGATATCAATAATGAAGTTGAAGAAATGTCTAAATTGCTGTCAATTTTGTACTCGAGATAGGAAAGGAAATTTCACTTGCAACATAGTAGATATTTGAAACAGTAAAACTACCTCTTGAGTTTGTTATCCATTATTGTTTTACAGATGACAACAGATATGTTGCAATTCTTCCAACCTCAATTTCATTCTCGTATCCTCAAAATAGGCCCATCTTATAGACTTAAAACCAGGTGTGTTCTTTCATGAGCAAAACTATGGTTGCCACATGTGCTTGGACCACCAGTATTTTGGTAATGTTCATGTTACTTAGTCTTTAGCTTTCTATATTGTGTTTTGTACACTGTTGCTTGCCAATATGTCTCTTCGATTTTTTGTCATGGTGTTGACAGTTAATTTTCTACTTTTGACTTTGAATGTCCCTCAAGTATCTTCTGCTATCTCTCTTAAAGCAATAAGAATAAATATTCTTTATACCACAAGGCTTTGTCGCTCACCTTGATATATGGGATTATGAACAATGACTTATCTCAAACCCTTTTATACTTAATAACTATACAAATAAGATGTGGTATGATTACCAGTGAGAAAAATTTCCACCAGAAAGTAATGATTTAGATGTTAGCAACTGCAGAGCATTGCACAGCCTTCAACAATAAGCAAAATCTATACCGTGTAGTAAGCCAAACAATTTCTATGGTATTGAGATGTGCCAATGCTAGAACAATTGAATACCAAATATCACTGACCTACCACTAGTAGTTTCCTATAAACTGATCTAATCACAAATTAATACATTGTTGATGTTCAATAACGATTGATGCATTCAAAAAGTGAATAAATGAACACATGTAAAATATTTTATTTAAAATCTCTGATCACATTTAAATGTAAACTATATACAAAAGGACATACATATATTATAATAACACTTATAATCAGTTCTGATTAAGAACAGCCAACTCACATCACTTTTCAAGTGTGTCTATGTAATACATGTCTATGATAAAACAGTCAAAAAATGCAAAAGTTTGTAGCTGCAATGAAATTAATTTTCACTGATAAGAAATAAAACCATGTTCATAATATGAATAGAAAGCAATATGAAACAGAATAAAAATATGTGTGTAGGTAGTAGGGTACAACAAATAAGCTAATGATTTTACTTCATAGCTATACACTATGTCTCAGAGATATTTCTACATAGCCATACAGTATGTCATAAAGACATTTCTACAAGGCCATACACTATGTCACATGACATTTTTACATGGCCTTGACTTTCATCATCTTCATTTTTGGCTGTTTCCTTTTGGCTTCTCTTCTACTATCTCTCTCCTACAAAAAATATTGAAAAGATATAAAACTATCCTTATGCTTACATTATTCTACAACCATTGCAGTATTAGAATGTATAAATGATCAGACAATGTTTTGGTATTGATAACATTTGTCTTGTGAAATTTTACCTTATTTGGCTTTAAAATTTTACCTTATTTGGCTTTAAAATTTTTTGATTCAAATGTGATTGGTAATTTTTTTTGTAGACAAAAGGCAGTACAAAATTTAAATGCTGATATCTGTGATGATTTTATTCAAAAGTTTTTTTTCCATAGTTGTAAACAAAAAAATATGCTTGTACCAAGTCAGGAAATGACAGTTGGTTTTTACATTCATTCAATTGGTTGACATTTGATTTTGTCAGGTTTTACTGACTTTCAAATTTTTGAATTTATCTTTGAGTTCAGTCTTTGTGTTAATACTTTTTTAAAGAAAAAAGGCATTGCCATAAATGTCACTGTCAAACGTATTCAATGGCAACTTTTTTAATTTCCAGTATATTCTATACCTTCTTTTAAGCATATCGTTAGTAAACACAGTATTTGACATTTTCATTATAGATGCATGTTCTTTCTAACATGTTATAAAAATATTAAATAACCAGTGTTTCAACCATTACACTTTAAGTAAGATTAACAGATCAACCATAAAAAATATGTATTAAATGAATCAAGGAAATGATATTTACTGTTCCACAAAAACATGCTATTACAGGGCTATGTTTTTGCATTATATATAAAGTTATATATTTAAGGTAGCACAATACAAAGATTTTTTTACTTCCAATCACTAACCTTTAAAATGCTGTAACTTTCTTATGAATGCATAGAAAATAATAAAAGAGGTATATATAGATAGATAAAAGATTTATCTTTTAAATGAATGCAATATTTTTATTATGCAATCATTGTGTAATCAATTATTATGTAATTAGTGGCAAAATCTGGGTAAGTTCACTTGAATGAATTTAGCTCTATCATCTCTTTAACTATACAGAAAATTTTAACAAAATCTTAATCAACACATTTTGGGCTTCAAAAGGGTGTCTCAGATTGTCTCTATTGTATTCCATTCTCTCATAAATCTCTAATTAGTGTAAACATCCTAACCACATAAAAGAAGATAATGATTAATTAGGTGTAAAATTTGTTCTATACATTCTATCTGAAATCTGAGACACCCTTTTGTAGATAATGACCATAGGAACAACATATAATAAAATCAACCCTCTAGGGATACCTATGCAGAAGCTAATTTCATTTGAAAGTGGAAATTTGGTGAAAAATATTTTAGACACAGTTAACATTATAATTGGTTACATAATTGTTGCATAATACTAACATTGCATTTATTTGAAAGAGTTATCTGTTAGCTATCCAAAACTACCACTTTTATAAATTTTCAAGCTTTATTAAGAAAGTTACAGCATTTTAAAACTTGGGAGTTGGAGTTATAAAATCTTTGTATTGTGCTACCTTAAGAGTTACATAAATTCAAAAATAACATAAATCAATAAACTGAATGCATATAAAGTATTTACATATATTTGACCTAAGTATATGTGTAAACATAATTTTGTAACAATAATCTGCTCAGAAAAGTATCAATGGCACTTCCCCAGAAATTATTAAATATTAAAGTATTAATTTTGATTAATTATAACACCTGGGATATAAATTTTCATGGAAAGTATTTTCTAAAGGCTTGTATGCAGACTATTGTAGAACCACAAAATCAAATATCCACAAAAATAAATTGTTTCCTTAATTCATAAAAATTGATACCCATGAAAATTAATTAACATTGAGTATTATCCTTTAATCAGAAACGCTCAGTTCAAAATAGTTCAAAGTCAAACAAGTACAAAGTTGAAGAGCATTGAGGACCAAATATAACAAAGACTTGTGCCAAATACGGCTAAGGTAATCTACAAGCGTTTACCTCCAATTTTCTAGCTTTGTCAGGATCTTCTTCAGCCATCAACCTTTCTTTCTCCACTCTTCTTTTCTCTTCACGTCTTTGCTGAGCTTGTTCCTGACGTTGTTGATGAGTTGCTTTTTCAAAAACTTCTTGCATCTTCTGACGTTTCTTGTCTGCTTTAGCCCTAGCCTTAAAATGAGAAAGAATAACTTTGCTATTATATTTTATTGATCACAGTTCAAAGTTAAAATCCCCTATCACAAATAGATAATGTGTCATAATTTAAGTTTCTTCATAATATAAGTTCCATTTGGAAGAACTATTCTGTAATATCATTTCCACTGGAACAAATATTACTTCGCAAATAAAACAATATTCATTTTTTACGGAATAAAGGGTAGAGAATTTGTTCACACCATTACAGATAGTATGCATTGTTTTTAACAAAATTTGCAGAGGAACTCAGCCAGGTGAACAAATATATTTTGGAATTACCAAAATTGCATTGCCTTTACTATGCAATTTACAAAATTTAATTTATCTATCATAAATATCTTACCTCTTTTCCCAACTGAAGACGGCTGACTTTATCCACACAGTACAGAACCAGTTTAAGAAGTGGTAACATATTCTCCATATCTGTAGGTTTACATTTTCCTTTACCAGGAACTGCAAATGTATTTAAAAAAAACACCTAAATATATGTCCTTAAATGAATATCTATAAAACTATCTTACACTTACAATAATGAAAAAAATAAGATTTGGATTCTAAAAGAATGAAGAAAGTTATGTTACTTTCTGATGTCAAATATTGATACATGAATTTGTATTAAAATAATGCCTATTCTGTTTTTGTGTTTGTAATAATTATTTGTATAGTTGTACATTTACAAACAAGCTGAAATGTAAATTTTTTCAGTAGTCTAAAATATTGCTGAAATAGTTCGAAAAATTGACTTACCATTGAAACAGAAAGTCAGTACTGGCTTGACCTCTGGAAGTTTTGACGTTTGGCTATCGCTGAAAAAAAGTTTCAAATATAATGATAAAAAAAAATAGTCCCAATTTCCATTTTTTCACAAATTTTCATAAGTATGTAATTTTTCTAAATAGATTTAACAACTAGAGGCTCTCAAGAGCCTATATCGCTCACCTGACTCTACTTGGGTTTTTGAAATCATATAAAAACAGATAAAATTTGACTACAAAGTAACAACACTTGGCCAGCACCTCATAAAGAAAGGATTATTCATGCTATGTTTGATTTCATTCAATTCCTTGGTTCTCTAGAAGAAGACTTTTGTATGCATTTCCTAAGGGTCCTATGTTAAACTAAGCCCCCACTTGCAGCCATCTTGGATGATGGATCGAAGACAAAGTAACAACACTTGGTCAACATCTCATAAGGAACATTCATGCTATGTTTGGTTTCATTCCATTCAGTGGTTCTCTAAAAGATGTCATTTGTATGCATTTCCCATAGGGTCCTATGTTAAATTAAGTCCCCTCCACTGGCGGCCATCTTGGATGATGGATCAGCTACAAAGTAACAATACTTGGTCAGCACCTCATAAGAAAAATCTATTCCATGTTTGATTTCATTCCATTCAGTGGTTCTCTAAAAGAAGTCATTTGTATGAATTTCCCATAGGGTCCTATGTTAAACTAAGTCCCCCACTGGCGGCCATCTTGGATGATGGATCGGCTACAAAGTAACAACACTTGGTCAGCAACTCATAAAGAACATTCATGCCATGTTTGGTTTCATTCCATTCAGTAGTTCTCTAGAAGAAGTCATTTGTATGCATTTCCCATAGGGTCCTATGTTAAACTAAGTCCCCCGCTGGCGGCCATCTTGGATGATGGATCACCTACAAAGTAACAACACTTGGTCAGCACCTCATAAGGAACATTCATGCCATGTTTGGTTTCATTCCATTAAGTGGTTCTCTAGAAGAAGTCATTTGTATGCATTTCCCATAGGGTCCTATGTTAAACTAAGCCCCCCTCTGGCGGCCATCTTGGATGATGGATCGGCTACACTTGGTCAGCACCTCATAAGGAACATTCATGCCATGTTTGGTTTCATTCCATTCAGTGATTCTCTAGAAGAAGTCATTTGTATGCATTTCCCATAGGGTCCTATGTTAAACTAAGTCCCCCGCTGGCGGACTTCTTGGATGATGGATCGGCTACAAAGTAACAACACTTGGTCAGCACCTCATTAGGAACAATCATGCCATATTTGGTTTCATTCCATTCAGTGGTTCTCTAGAAGAAGTTCAAAATGTAAAAAGTTAACAACGACGACGACAGACGACGGACGCCAAGTGATGAGAAAAGCTCACTTGGACCTTCAGGCAAGGTGAGCTAAAAAAAATCATTATTTTATTACCATTTCTGTTAAAATAATTTTTTTGTGATTTAAATGATAGGTTGTAAAACTATGGTTAAGTTGAATAAAATCTTGAGGCTACAATAAAATAACAGACATTTCTAGAAATTCATTTATAGGTCAACATCTACTTTCATTATACAATTTGTTAATTTCATAACTTTTAGAGTCAAGAATCATTACATATGCCTAATCCCTATTTTCATTTAAATCTTTCACTCTAACTTACTCCTGAGCTTTTGGTCCACTGTATTGATCAGAAAAATGCATGAACTCCACCAGACTCTCATATTTATTTAGAACACTTGTCACCTATAATGAAATAGAAACTTTACATAGTACAGCCTGCATATCTCTGTAAAAACATGAATTTTATGCATATTTTCTGTTGTAACTATAGTAAGCACTATTTGCATTGTTAAATTGTTGAACTTTTTTAATTGAGCATTTTTTTTCCCTCTTCAACCTTGATAAAGAAGGCTTTTTGGATCATCAAAGACCAAGGAAGTAATTTCCTGCCATTTTTATAAAATTGCATATGAATTCTTATTCTTTTATTTTTATTTATTTTAAGCAATAATCTATATTTTTCTATAAAATTAAAAATATGTTTTCACAACAAAAAATGTTCGTTACCAGGATGACTCATAATTTAAAATTTCAAAATACTCTTATGTCCCTACACTTTAAAACTGACTCATTTTTTTTTTTAATTCAAGTACATATGTAATCAATAATATTTCTGTACATTACCTTTTTATCGAGAACTGTGACAGTTGCCTCCCCTATCTCACTCAATATTTGATAAGAACTACTGAGATCATATTTCTCTCCATTCTTCTTTTCAGTAAACTGGCTCTAAAACAAAAAGCACAGAATGAATGAGGTTCTGGATAGGGTTTACAGAATATAGAATAGCGGACAAGAAGTACAGAATGAATGAGGTTCTGGATAGGGTTTACAGAATATAAAATAGTGGACAAGAAGTACTGAATGAATGAGGTTCTGGATAGGGTTTACAGAATATAAAATAGTGGACAAGAAGTACAGAATGAATGAGGTTCTGGATAGGGTTTACAGAATATAAAATAGTGGACAAGAAGTACAGAATGAATGAGGTTCTGGATAGGGTTTACAGAATATAAAATAGTGGACAAGAAGTACAGAATGAATGAGGTTCTGGATAGGATTTACAGAATATAAAATAGTGGACAAGAAGTACTGAATGAATGAGGTTCTGGATAGGGTTTACAGAATATAAAATAGTGGACAAGAAGTACAGAATGAATGAGGTTCTGGATAGGGTTTACAGAATATAAAATAGTGGACAAGAAGTACAGTGTGAATGAGGTTCTGGATAGGGTTTACAGAATATAAAATAGTGGACAAGAAGTACAGAATGAATGAGGTTCTGGATAGGGTTTACAGAATATAAAATAGTGGACAAGAAGTACTGAATGAACGAGGTTCTGGATAGGGTTTACAGAATATAGAATAGTGGACAAGAAGTACTGAATGAATGAGGTTCTGGATAGGGTTTACAGAATATAAAATAGTGGACAAGAAGTACAGAATGAATGAGGTTCTGGATAGGGTTTACAGAATATAGAATAGCGGACAAGAAGTACAGAATGAATGAGAATCTGGATAGGGTTTACAGAATATAGAATAGCGGACAAGAAGTACAGAATGAATGAGGTTCTGGATAGGGTTTACAGAATATAGAATAGTGGACAAGAAGTACAGAATGAATGAGGTTCTGGATAGGGTTTACAGAATATAAAATAGTGGACAAGAAGTACAGAATGAATGAGGTTTTGGATAGGGTTTACAGAATATAAAATAGTGGACAAGAAGTACAGTGTGAATGAGGTTCTGGATAGGGTTTACAGAATATAGATTAGTGGACAAGAAGTACTGAATGAATGAGGTTCTGGATAGGGTTTACAGAATATAGAATAGTGGACAAGAAGTACAGAATGAATGAGGTTCTGGATAGGGTTTACAGAATAAAGAATAGCGGACAAGAAGTACAGAATGAATGAGGTTCTGGATAGGGTTTACAGAATAAAGAATAGTGGACAAAAAGTACAGAATGAATGAGGTTCTGGATAGGGTTTACAGAATAAAGAATAGCGGACAAGAAGTACAGAATGAATGAGGTTCTGGATAGGGTTTACAGAATATAAAATAGTGGACAAGAAGTACAGAATGAATGAGGTTCTGGATAGGGTTTACAGAATAAAGAATAGCGGACAAGAAGTACAGAATGAATGAGGTTCTGGATAGGGTTTACAGAATATAGAATAGCGGACAAGAAGTACAGAATGAATGAGGTTCTGGATAGGGTTTACAGAATATAGAATAGTGGACAAGAAGTACTGAATGAATGAGGTTCTGGATAGGGTTTACAGAATATAAAATAGTGGACAAGAAGTACAGAATGAATGAGGTTCTGGATAGGGTTTACAGAATATAGAATAGCGGACAAGAAGTACAGAATGAATGAGGTTCTGGATAGGGTTTACAGAATATAAAATAGTGGACAAGAAGTACAGAATGAATGAGGTTCTGGATAGGGTTTACAGAATATAAAATAGTGGACAAGAAGTACTGAATGAATGAGGTTCTGGATAGGGTTTACAGAATATAAAATAGTGGACAAGAAGTACAGAATGAATGAGGTTCTGGATAGGGTTTACAGAATATAAAATAGTGGACAAGAAGTACAGAATGAATGAGGTTCTGGATAGGGTTTACAGAATATAAAATAGTGGACAAGAAGTACAGAATGAATGAGGTTCTGGATAGGGTTTACAGAATATAGAATAGCGGACAAGAAGTACAGAATGAATGAGAATCTGGATAGGGTTTACAGAATATAGAATAGTGGACAAGAAGTACAGAATGAATGAGGTTCTGGATAGGGTTTACAGAATATAGAATAGTGGACAAGAAGTACAGAATGAACGAGGTTCTGGATAGGGTTTACAGAATATAGAATAGTGGACAAGAAGTACAGAATGAATGAGGTTCTGGATAGGATTTACAGAATATAGAATAGTGGACAAGAAGTACTGAATAAAGGACAAAAAAAGAAAGAATGGTTAAAAAACAGACCCCAACAAGAATGTGTCCAAAGTACTTGGATGCCCCACTCGCACTATCATTTTCCCTGTTCAATGGACCGTGAAATTGGGTAAAAATCAAATTTGGCATTAAAATTAGAAAGATCATACCATAGGGAACATGTGTACTTAGTTTCAAGTTGATTGGACTTCAACTTCATCAAAAACTACCTTGACCAAAAACTTTAACCTGAAGCGGGACAGACGAACGAACGAACAGACGGATGGATGAACAGACCAGAAAACATAATGTAGGTATCGTAGGTGGGGTATAAAATATAAAATATCAATAAAAATGATAAAAGAATAAAGACCCTCATGTATTAAATTGTGTTGGCATGATTTAAAAGCAATATCCAATCATAATATGATCTTTAAAATGTAGTCCTGTTATTTTTCCAAATTAGTAATAACATGGAATTATAATGTTATCGACCTTTCTTCTATACAAATACAGGTGCACATAGTATACAAAGTGATATAATTATTGTATATGTTTACTGTCTCCTGATACAATACTTCTGTTGCTAAAGAATGGTCATGTTCAAACTACTGTTTATGTCACAGTTCAATTTAAGGACCTTATCTTTGTTCGTGTTTAAGTCATGTCTATTTCATTCAAAAACAAAACTAAGTAAAAATCACTATTTATATAAGTTCAATGTTAAATTGCAGGATTAAAGCAATATTCCTACAGTGGAGGAAGATATTAAATTTATTTTTACTCACTACTAAACAGGAGAAAAGCTCAGCCCCTATACAAATGTTGTACATCTAACTTTTTTTTATTTTATTCAGCATTACAATGATTTAAAGTTGGCAAAGTTTTATAATTTAAGGACTAGACAGCCTGTTATAAAAAAGACAATCGTTGTCTGGTTTCAACAATTCTTTCAGCAATGCAAATGCTTTTGAGATGCTCAAATATCTACATAATTAAGAGTACATAAAATCTTACGAGATCAACCATATCTTTATGTATCTTGGCACAGGAACGTTTGGTGGCAACAGCAAATACAAACTTATCCATCACCTTGGGATCCATATCTATCTGTACCATCTAATATAAATAATGAGAAATTAAAAGAATGATTAGATAACTCACTCAAATTTACAAAATAATTTGAAACATATTTGGCTAAGATTGCTTGTTGTTCTTTATCTGTGTAGTTTATAAAGATAAACATATCCTTAATTCAGGAGTCATTTTGTAACAGAGTAAACTATGCAGAATATAGTGACTCAGTGTTAGCAGACAGTTACGTGTATACATGAAGTTGGACTGGCGACTCCTAAATGTATTCAATATTTTAGACATTTCTTGCTTTTTAGTGCTAAAATATTGAGATTGATTAATGAATATCGTCATTTGGTTCCTGTTGGCGAGTTGTGTCCTTGGCAATGAAACCACATCTTTTATTTTGTTTTTATTATTGAATTCTTTTGAGAAAAACAAATACTGAAATACTGAAAAACAAGAGAAAGATCTTAGAAATGAAATCCTTATTTTGGAAGAAAAGGTAGATGAAGGTTCAATACAGATTTTGGAAAATAAAAAATGTGAATTAGAAAATATAAGAAAAGAAAAAATTAAAGGGAAGATAATTCGATCAAGAATACAATGGGTAGAAGAGGGTGAAAAACCTACTAGCTATTTTTGTGAGCTAGAATCAAAAAATTTTACAAATAAGATAATACCAAAAGTAGAAAAAGAAAATGGAGATGTAATTTCAAAACAAAAAGATATTTTAAAAGAAGTAAAATCTTTTTATGAAAATTTGTACAAGAATAAAGACAAGTCAAAGGGAGATAAATTCAGTAAACTTAAAGAAGGATTGAAAGATATAAAATTAAAAAAACTAACTGATGATGAGAAAAAAAATCTTGAAGGTGAAATAACAATTGAGGAAGCTGGTTTGATATTGAAAAATATGAAAAATAATAAAACACCAGGATCTGATGGTTTCTCCACAGAGTTCTTTAAATTTTTTTGGAAAGATTTGAAAATTTTTGTTGTAAACTCCTTGAACTACAGTACTGAGATTGGTGAACTATCTGTTACGCAAAAACAAGGAATCATTACATGCCTGCCGAAGGGAAATAAGCCTAGACATTTCTTAAAAAATTGGCGACCTATATCTTTATTAAATACAGTATATAAAATTGGCTCTGGAGTTATAGCAAAACGCTTTAAAACAGTTTTAGATAAACTGATAGATTTCGATCAAACTGGATTTATTAGTGGGAGATATATTGGAGAAAATCTTCGTTTAATTTATGATATTATGCAATTTACTGAGGAAAAAGATATTCCAGGACTTTTGCTGCTCATAGATTTCGAAAAGGCATTTGATTCGATTTCTTGGGAATTTTTAACCAGTGTCTTGAAGTTGTTTAATTTTGGAGAATCAATAATTAATTGGGTTAAAGTTTTTTATAACAATATCAAATCAGCTGTAAACCAGGGAGGACATCTATCAGAATTTTTTTCTATAGAACAAGGCTGTAGACAAGGTGATCCCTTGTCGCCTTATATTTTTATTCTCTGTGCTGAGATATTAGCACTAAAAATACGAAATAATGATAAGATAAATGGTATTACAATTACGCAAGTTGAGCACAAACTTTCACAATTTGCTGATGACACATCTCTTATTTTAGATGGTAAAGAAGAATCTTTGAATGAAGCATTAAATGAATTAGATTGGTTTGGAAATATATCTGGTTTAAATATTAATTTTTCTAAAACACAAGTTATTTGGATAGGAAATAAAAAGTATAGTAATGAGGTATTATGCCAAAATAGAAACCTTACATGGGCAGAAACATGTTTTAAGGTATTAGGTATAAGCTTTGATGTTAATCTTGATAGAATTGTAAAAATTAATTATGATGAAAAAATTGTACAAATTAAAGGTGTAATAAGACAATGGTCAAAACGAAATCTTACTGTTATTGGTAGAATTACTGTAGTAAAGACATTGATATTGCCTATTTTAAATCATTTGTTTATATCCTTACCAAATCCAAGTGATGATATTTTAAAAAATGTTATTCAACTTATGTACAATTTTATATGGAGTTCACCAATTGATAGAATCAAGAGAGATGTTTTACAAAATGATATTGAAGATGGTGGACTCAAAATGATAAATCTTAGTGCATTTATTTTAGCACTGAAGTGTACATGGATAAGGAGATTATTTAAAACAGACAACAAATGGCAGAATATTTTTTTGTCAAATGTTCATGTAGAACTTGAAAAATTTTATGGTTGTGGAAGTGTTTATATCCAAAAATTACAGCAACATATCAAAAATAAATTTTGGCAAGATGTTCTGAAAGCATGGCAACTTCTTAGAGAAAAAGATGAATATGACAGTTGGGAATGCTTTCTTGCTAGTCCAATCTGGCTTAACAATAATATAAAGGTAGCAAATAAACCTATTTTTTATAAAGATTGGTTTGAAAATGGTATAAGATTTATAAATGATATTGTAAATGAAGATGGGACATTTTTCTCTCATCAAAAGATAGAAGAAATGTATCAGATAAATGTGAATTTCATGAGATATAATAGTATTATATCTGCTATACATCAAGCATCAAAATCATTTGTGGGAAAAAACCACAAATTAGAACTACCTTTAATTCCATCTGCTATTAAAAGACTTGTAAAAAGTTCAAAAGGATCTAAAGATATGTATATTGTTTTGAATAAAAATGGAAGTGTTCCCACTAGTCAGTTAAGATGGACTGAAATTTTTGGCTTTGATCAAAATCATTGGAAAAAAATTTATAAACTGCCATTTGTTGTCACAAATAATACTAAGTTACAGTGGCTACAGTTTAGATTCAATCATCGAATCTTAGCTACAAACAAATTTCTTCATAAAATTAAGATTTATGATAATCCAAATTGTACATTTTGTAATAGAGAAATTGAAACATTAGAACATTTATTTTGGGAATGTGAACATACACAATTATTATTAGAACAGATTGAAAATTGGTTTCTAACCAATGGAATTAGTGTACTTTTTACAAAAGAAGTTTTTCTGTTTGGTAACACTGCAAAAATATCAAAAGGCAATGCAGAAAATACTCTTTTTTTTACCATAAAGCAATATATTTATAATTCCAGATGTTTTAAAAAAAAACTGACAATAAACTCAGTAAAAGAAAAGATAAAATATGTGTATGCAATGGACAAAAATATTGCTATGAAAAACAAATGTGAACATCAGTTTCTCAGAGAATGGAATGCTTTTGATATATTACTTAGCATGCTTAGTTAAGTACAAAACTGTATATACATGTTATAAATGAAAATGCTGTATTTACTATACTAAAATAGAATTCAATTTCTAGATGCATTATATTGAAAACTCACCACACTATTCTCTCTCACTCTCTTTCTCTTTCTATCTCTCTCTCTCCGGTGTTCAAACTGCTTTACTCTTTATTTTATATTTGTATATTTAAAAAAAAAAAAAAAAAAAAAATTTGCTTCCTAATAGAAAGATGTATTGATTAGATAATATCTATAGATTTATATGTTATATATTGCTATTATATTTGTGTATATTATGTTGTAAATTGGAAGTTATAAATAATAAAAATAAAAAAAAAAAATACTGAAATACTGTATATGTTGGGAATGATTAAAGAATGGGTTCGACTGGTGGAGTACTCAGTCTAGTTCATGTCTTTGAGTATGATTTAGTTTATGCTCGAGTACAGAACAGCTCAATGAGAATGGGTGAGATTGGGATCGATGACTTTTCGGTATTTTAAATAATTAAAAATGCCTGAGTGAAATTCAATCAGTCTATATCAACGAACGTACAATGTATGAAGTTAAGCAGTTCTACAATTAAACATATTTGTTTAATTGTAAGTTTACTTTAATTAGAGTAGAAGACGACAAACACATACATACATATATTCCACAACTCAACTGCATCAAAGTGTGTCACAATTTTTCTCCATTGGAGACAGTTACATTAAATATTTTACCATTGGAAAATATACTTAACCAACTTATCTCTGTGGATACTTAATTTCCAGTTAGTCCCTTCAAACCAACTTCACAAGACTTGTTTCCGAAGTGTTCTTATTTCTTCATTCATTTTCCATTTACAAGAGAAGATCAAAATTATATTTATTTACAATGATTTATATTCATAAAAAAAAAATCTCGCAAATTGTGAAAATAAATCCCTTGAAAAATTTGTTCATTTGCCACATCAACAAGTTATCAACCAAATCTGGAATAGTTATTTAACAAATCTGTTGCCTGATAATCTATACTGTTACACACGGAAAATATAGATTTATTTTACTACAATGGGGTACATGTGTCCTTTGGTTATTTATTTTCATAACTTACAATTTGATCCGATACTGGTTTCATAAATCCAGCGATCGTACTAATGAGATCTTGTCTTTTGATAAGTTTTAATTCTACCAACATTCCCTCCACACATGACCGACCACTACACCATAAAGCATAAACATTCTCTGATTCTTTTATAAAAGTGCCTGACTGAGCTTCCTTACTTGTTCCATCATCACCTGAACATTATATAAAAAAAGAAAATATCAATAAACAGTACCGATTCTAAATGTATTTACAATTCACAGTACATGTTTTACACATTATCATACCATCATGGTTTAATTTTTCAATTTTACATATATGCTTATAGTTTGGCAATGTATAAATTCTACATGCTGTTGTTTCGTTTTTTTCTTATCATGCTCATGTGTATCAATTTCCATGGATTGAAGAAACATTGCATGGTCTGCACACAAGCCCACAGAACATTTTACATTTCGTTGAACCTTTGAATTTGTGGTTTACCTTTACCCATGATTAATAATGAATCCACAGTATTAATGCTTTTCTAATTTTGTTTATTATTGTGTGCTTTACATTTATGATAAATGAGCTTAATCAGTTAAGAGGAGATTTGACTCATGAAAGTTGTATAACACCACCATTTTTGTGTTTCTGCACCAATTTCGGCTATCTGGACCATGTGTTGTTTGGTGGTATTCGGTTGGTTGTTGCTAGCTGCTGCAGTCTGTTGTATTGATCAATATTTTAGTTAATTCATATTTGTCTATTTATGTTGTAATCTAAAACAGGATAAAACAATCCAATACCAGTAATACTCCACTTCAAACAAAGTTCTGGAAAAATATGGAACAATTCCCATAGGCGGATCCAGGGGGGGGGGGGCCCTGGGGGGCCGGGGTCCCCCCTTTCGTGGGAAAAATTTGGTTGATTATATAGGGAATCATTGAAGCATGACTGGAGCGGGCCCCCTCTTAGGTCAGTCAGCGGGCCCCCCCTTAGGAAAAGTTCTGGATCCACCACTGATTCCTGCAGAAGATGTGTAACTTCAAATAGTCTGGACTAAATGATCAAATGACTTTTAACCAAATACAGCCTTGTCCTTCTGACAAAAGTTTTCTAAAAAACTTACAATTATTGTGAATTCATTATTATTCATGGGATACCAATATTCGATGATTGTGTGGTATAAGATGTACCACAAATTTAAATGTTCAATGTGTATAAATTTTCTATAGGCTTGTATGCAGATAGACCTTAGTAAAACCACAAAATCAAATATCAAAAAAATACAAAGTTACTCAATCCACAAAAATTGGTTCCGACAAAAATTAATAAATCCACTGTACTAGTAATTTGAACTTTTAACTAAGGCCAAAACTTACCAACAATACTGAATTGTTCCTCTAGTATCTGTCTGTGTGAATTCAACCAAGCTTGAGCAAGTTTGTGATTGGTATTCTTCCCATGAAGGAAGTTTAATAAATACACACCAAGTCCAGCTAACATGAGTATTTCTATTACAAAACTATCCCAGTTTGTTCGAAGATGTTGTGGAACCTATTAAAATTCGTATGAATCAATAACTATATTATCATTAGTCACCATAAATTCATGCTACAGTCAGTAAATGTGTTCACCTCATATAATTCTAATACCAGTTCAGCTTCATAAGCAGTCTGCACCAAAAACTTTTTCAACTACTAGTCCGAAGACCAATATTCTGACATTTTTCTTATTGGTCCAAACAAAATTTTGCAAAAACTTACTAGTCCGAATGAAATTTTACTAGTCTGGGGCATCGGACTAGTGGCTAACCGTGCAGACTGCATAAGTACAAGATACAACACATTTGGAGCAAGATCGGCTTACACTTCCGGAGCACCTTTGGTTGGGTTCCTGTTGCTCAGTCTTTAGTTTTCTATGTTGTGTTTTGTGTACTATTGTTTGTCTATGGGTCTTTTTATTTTTCAGTCTCTTTAATCATTTATACAAAAACTATTTGGTTGGAAAGAAGTTTTTACATTATATATTCTATTCAAATCTGCCTGGTCTACTGGAATTTAGGTCAGCAATGAATTTCTAAAACATCAGTTTTTATTTATATGTGTATTTATTTGTGTGTGAAAAGTTACAAATTAAGTTTTTATTTAGACAATGTTTGCTCTGCCACACATGTTCTATCAAAATTTTCATAATAAGGAAGCCCTCTAGTTGAAATATGTAATTCTAATCATTACATATTTATACATAATCATGACTAATCATTACATATTTATACATAATCATGACATGACAAATAGTGTTTTATGTAACATTTCTTGAAGTCTACACAATAAGGTGTATTTCAAGTTATTTTAAAAACATTTATTTGCTAGGACTATTTGAAATGGTTTCATTTTCATTTCAATATGCTTATTCATGTATAAAAAATTGATGATCTAGTTGTTTTTGGTTTGAAATAGACTTTGAACAAAATATACCAAATCTAAACGACATCAATCAGGCCAACCTTAAAAATATGTTTGTTTGCAGTTTTCCGACTGTACCTTCAGACTGAAGGGTCGGTAGGTAGGAAAAATATTTTATTTTATCAGCCAAAATACAGTTTAAACAAGCAGTTACACTAAACCAAGTTTCTTGTGAAGAAAAAACCAGATGATCCGCAGGGCGCAGCTATATACGACCGCAGAGGTTGAACCCTGAACGGTTGGGGCAAGTATGGACACAACATTTAAGCTGGATTCAGCTCTAAATTTGGATTGTGATTAAATAGTTGACACAGCATAGGTTTCTGACACAGAATGAATGTGGTCTAATGAACTTAAAATTTTTTTTGCCTTTGAGCAATTCACTATGCTGCTGGATATTAATCCTCTCAAAAAAATGTTTGAAGAAATTTTCTTTTTATTTATGAAATCTGAAATGAGAAAAATTTACCCCCCCCCCCCCCCATTTTTTTTCACATCCCCCTTTCCCTTTTTCCAAAACTGATCTCAATTCAAATTCCTAATGGAGTTTGCAACAATAACTACTCATTTAAATACATCATAAAATATTAAAATGTAAAATAAAGTGCTTGTTATCACTGAATGGTAAAGATTGTTTTAATTTATCAGTTGGTAGTAAAAGTGAATATACATTGTATATTGTATAAAACAATGATTTAAGTTGATTCAACTACTATTCTGGACAAAGAAAGATAACTCCAATTGAAAATTTCTTGCTATTGCACAATATTGTGCAATTAGATATTTCTTGCTATTGCGCAATACTGTGCAATAGAAAATATTTGCTATTGCACAATACTGTACAATTGAAGATTTCTTGCTATTGCGCAATACTGTGCAATTGAAAATTGCTTGCTATTGCACAATACTGTGCAATTGAAGATTTCTTGGTATTGCTGAATACTTAATATAATAATTTTGGATCCTGATTTGAACCAACTTGAAAACTGGGCCCATAATCAAAAATCTAAGTATATGTTTAGATTCAGCATATCAAAAAAGCCCAAGAATTCAATTTTTGTTAAAATCAAACAGTTTAATTTTGGGCCCTTTGGACTTTAATGTAGACCAATTTGAAAACGGGACCAAAAATTAAGAATCTACATACACAGTTAGATTTAGCATATCAAAGAACATGAAGAACCCCAATTATTCAATTTTTGATGAAATCAAACAAAGTTTAATTTTGGATCCCGATTTGGACCAACTTAAAAACTGGGCCAATAATCAAAAATCTAAGTACATTTTTAGATTCAGCATATCAAAGAACCCCAAGGATTCAATTTTTGTTAAAATCAAACTAAGTTTAATTTTGGACCCTTTGGACCTTAATGTAGACAAATTTGAAAACGGGACCAAAAATTAAGAATCTACATACACAGTTAGATTCGGCATATCAAAGAACCCCAATTATTCAATTTTTGATGAAATCAAACAAAGTTCAATTTTGGACCCTTTGGGCCCCTTATTCCTAAACTGTTGGGACCAAACCTCCCAAAATCAAACCCAACCTTCCTTTTATGGTCATAAACCTTGTGTTTAAATTTCATAGATTTCTATTTACTTATACTAAAGTTATGGTGCGAAAACCAAGAATAATGCTTATTTGGGCCCCTTTTTGGCCCCTAATTCCTAAACTGTTGGGACCAAAACTCCCAAAATCAATCCCAACCTTCCTTTTGTGTTCATAAACCTTGTGTTTAAATTTCATTGATTTCTATTAACTTATACTAAAGTTATTGTATGAAAACCAAGAATAATGCTTATTTGGGCCCTTTTTTGGCCACTAACTCCTAAACTGTGAAACCAAAACTCCCAAAATCAATCCCAACCGTCCTTTTGTGGTCATAAACCTTGTGTCAAAATTTCATAGATTTCTATTCTGACACTTAAACTAAAGTTATAGTGCGAAAACCAAGAAAATGCTTATTTGGGCCCTTTTTGGCCCCTAATTCCTAAAACGTTGGGACCAAAACTCCCAAAATCAATCACAACCTTCCTTTTGTGGTCATAAACCTTGTGTTAAAATTTCATAGATTTCTATTCACTTTTACTAAAGTTAGAGTGCGAAAACTAAAAGTATTCGGACGACGACGACGACGCCAACGTGATAGCAATATACGACCAAAAAATTAAAATTTTTGCGGTCGTATAAAAACATTTTAAAACAACAAACACTGGACATGCTGAAAACCAACATCAAATGAACAGGCATTTTCAGATAAAAAACTTTTTAACCAAAACTGAAACTTTAACATAGTGTCATTATCCAATTTATGACATAAAATATGGTATAATTATTAAATACTGGAACACTTATAAACAAGGAATGTCATTATGACTAGAACTGTTTTAAAGATATATATTCAGACATGTATGCTTCTTGACTAGAATGTTTTCTAATAGAGTATTTTCATCAGAAAATGAGATATTAAAGATTTATAAGACAATGTATTAAAGAGTGTATTTTTAATAAAAAAAAATAACCATTGAATCTTCCTCAATTGAAAAAAAGGCAACTTGAAAAAAAAGTATTAAGACATTCGACTGTTTTCATATTCTAACAATATTTAATTATATGTGATAAGGTTATATTTTGCCAGGCTTTAATGAAAACCAAAGAAATCTAAAGTTTGGGGTGAAATCCATAGCACCCCATTAAAAGTAAATGGTCTGTACTGAAATGTTTTTAACGCATAAAAAAATTGACAGCATAGCTCCTAAGGACATGTTTTAATTGAATTCACACAGGCCACACAGTTTGGGTATATTTAATATTGTAAGAAAGAGAATAATTGCAATGAGTGGGGCAGCCCCCCTTATCCTAATGGAGCATACTCATTGCAATCGAAGATAGATTTAATATAGAGAGAGTATATTTATTTTTCAAGCTAACCATTCATTTTCTCTACATCTTTGTGTAGTTAGGGTTGCTTCTTATTGATTTGGTATGATCTATATCCATTAACATTTCAAATGAGCCCTTCCTCCGTACAGGCGTGTTTACAGATATCCATGAAGATTTAAGTCACGGAGGAGTGGTTTCATCTTTGTCGTCTTCACAACGATTTGTAGAAAATATGCCATACTTCAAGCTGCTGTCGAATTATTTAACCACTGAAATTGGTTCCATAAAGTCAGGCACTAAAGATTCTGTACCCGATTTGTTTGAGACAGAATGGTTATCGTGTCAGTTATGAATATCCGCTGCATCATCGTCAATGATATCATCACACATCATTACATGTGCCTGAATCTGTATAAACAGTTTACTAATAAACTTTTTTGTTTGTTATTTGTCTTAAAATTGACACGAGACGACAGCGTAAAGTACTCCTCCGTTACTTCATGGATACCTGTAAACAATTTCCATCAGCTTTATCATTAAATGGTCACATGAACGCTTGACGGGAAGCTAAGAAAAACCGAACTTGAAATGCGTAATTGACCCAGACTTTAAATCATTTCCGGAAAGGACCCAAAGTTTCGGATCGCGTCAATAGAAGTATTAAAAAAAAAATTTCTTCAAATATAAAGCAATAAAATTTTCACAGTCGGGAGGATTTTCAAGGGTTGGTCGGTAAACTGCAAACAAACAATATTTCAATTTAAGCCTCATATATGCATTAAATTTGTACTTACCTGATTAATTTTTAATTCTGGTATCTTTTCCTTTGGTTTTGTTGATTCACGGTCTTTATCAAAGCCAACAAACTCTTCCTCATCATTGAAATGTTCAAATTCATCATCTTCTGTCTGAAGCAAAGGTTATTAATACAGTTAGTTTAATAAACATTTAAATATGATCAAATGATATGTTAAATCTTTATTATTAATGTGCGTTCATAAATTGGATTTTTTTTCAATACATTAAATAGGCATGTAGCCTATTTTATAGCTGACTATGGCGTATGGGCTTTGTTCATTGTTGGGGTACGGTGACCTATAGTTGTTTATTTCTGTGTCATTTTGGTCTCTTGTGGAGATTTGACTCGTTGGCAATCATACCATATCTTCATTTTTTTATGTGTATGCAACTGTCCTAAGTCTGTATTGAAGGCAGTACATTGACCTATAACTGTTTACTTTTCTACACATTGTGACTTGGATGAAGTTTTGTCTCATTTGAACTACTACGACATCTTCTAATTTCTAGCGAATTGGTAAATAGACAAGCTCACAAACACATGTTTGTCAGAATGCACAATTCTGCATAGATTTATACTATAAATGGTATTCATACATACAAATGCTATTGTTTTCTATACAAGAGCTTGTAAGTCAAGTGATTGTCATAGGTTGCCGTCATAATTGTTTTTCGTTTAATGTTATATTTATTAGCCATTAGATTTATGGGTCTTGTTCATTGTTGAAGTCTGTACAGTGGCCTATATTCGTTTACATCCTCATCTTGTTTTCTTGGTACATATGTAGATACCTGTCTCATATACAATTCAGCAGTTGTGGATTTCTCTTTTTCCACCTGTGCCCACTCTAGCTATATTCTTTTTTGGGGGTAAAAATATTGATTAAAAATGCTTATGTACTTTTTCAATTGATTGTTCTTGTAAGTCTTTTGATTTATCAAAAGAAATTACATGCCCACTTCTATGGGTGGGCAGAGTGGGCAAGCTAGAAATTTTGCTCATGTGGTTCCCTCTCCCACTGTGGGCAGGTGGACAAAGCAAACTCCACCTCTCAAAGCTGTAGTGTATACACCATCTCCTTATTTGTATAAACATGTACATGTACCTCCACTGTAGCATCATCATCTTCATCTTCCTCTGCAACAGTTTCATCTACTTTCCTCTCAACTCTCTGTTCTTTTACTTCATCTTGTTTTGTATCTTCAAACATTACCTCATCTGAAAATAATTTATAAATTCATAATCATACATTATGCTTTTTTTCTATAGTTGTTAGCAGCATCATCATTTGTGTGTGAGCACATTGAAAAGTTTTAATGTTGAAGGAAAATGAGTAACACAAATAATTACATTAGTTGCAATGAATTAAATTGATTTCCCAGTGAAATAAAAACCGATGATTTCATACAATGTATGTGAAATAAACGTTGTTATTTCACTCCTCTAAAGTCATTGTACAATAGGTGTTGCCAAGACGTTGTAGATGATGTTGGATCAAAACTAATTGTGAATGAATAGAAAAAGATATAATTCCTTACATTTTAAAGTCATTTGCCAATGTAATAAAAAGAATAACTCATGACCGAACAACACTGATAATTATTAATCAGTTTATTGAAACATTTTTTGGTAGGTGGCATAATATTTTTCTGATCATCAAAATAAATGCTATCTAAAGGAAAGCTTGTTTTTTGTGAACTATGCATATTCTTGAATTAATGTGTCATTTGGTCATTTGTAAAATATTTTTCTATACTTGAATTATTTGATTAACTGTTCTATAACTATGTAACACCAGTTACACCACTGTCTCAGCTAGGGGAGGGTTAAGTGCTCACAAACATGTTTAACCCCAACAAATTCTTATATGTGCCTGTCCTAAGACAAGGACCATGTAGTTCAGTGGTCATCTTCGTTCAAGTCAGCCTTATTTGTTTTTCATAAATTTTGTCATTTTTTTTATTTTAATGAATATAGACTGAATAAGACAAACAATAACATTGAGTTTTTGGTTGTTTTTTGTAGTTCAGTCTTTAGTTTTCTAAAGTACATTTACCTTGAAGAGTTTTGTGCATTATTGTTTGTAAAAACTTATTACATTTTGTGGATCTCAAATAACACCCTAATATCAAACTAATCAATGCACCCTATTTTTTGTACACTGAAAAAATAATTATAAAATCAGTTAATGTATCAAGCTACTTTTCTTTTTTTAATCTGATACAATAATGTACAAAAGGTACCTTCATCAAGCTCCTCAAATTCAGCAAACTCATTGTCATCTATGTCTGCACCATGTTGATTACCAGCTGAAACAATTCCAACCACCAAAACAAACAGTCCTAATAAAACCAGCCTCATATTCTGTAAAACCAAATGATAAAAAAGTCATTTCACCACTTCTCAGTTACTGCCAGATACATGATTATTGATCTTAATTTATCATATGCATCTTCAGGAAAAATCTTAATTGAAGACAATGACTTTCAGTTCCTAAATTGAGCATCCATTTTGAGCAACAAAAACTTCTTCCTGTTTAAAGTATGTCCTTTGTATTAATATGAATGTAACAAAAGTGCACATATTGAAATGACCAGTTGGTACATTACTATAATCGAATCTTTAGGAGAGAGCTTATCAGCATAGGCCCCCCTTATGAAAAGTTCTGGATCCGCCACTGATCAGTTGTCTATAATCAAAGTTATCCAAAGAATAAATCAAACATGTTAAAGGCTTATTCCAATTGAAATGAATGTTTGAATGCTGATTTTTAATGATTAGGCATTTTAAAAAGCAATAATGTTTAATAATAAGGCCAACTAAAATTAATTAGTAGATTTTCATCCAAATTTTTGAAAAAAATGGGGTGGGTGGGAGGATTTTATTTTTTAAATTTTATTTCATATGAAACCTTTTTGTGACGAGTTCTTCATATATGCAATTGTAATGATAAGCTTATATCATGTATACACAAGTATGAGGAATCTTACATAATTTTTCAAATCCTTAAATAAATACTATCTAATTGCGGCTTTAAAAACTAAACAACAAAAAACGTGTGAGAAATGCTCTCTACAGTTGGACTACCTTCACTAAATGTATTAGGGTTTCAAAACGATGGTTTGTATTCCATTAAAATGAAGCAAATGCATTGGTATGCAACACATTTATTATGAGTACAGAATAAAATGAAAACTCGAACAGTGTTGAAATAATTGGGTTGGTACTTATGCAAGATGAAAATATAATTACTATGTAAAACTTGAACTTAATAAAAAAAAAAAGTTGTTGTTTAATGACTCTTTTATGTGTATTGGGACATTTGCTGTTTGTCTACATAAAAATAAAATGCGTATGTTAGTCAACTTTTTAAATTCAAAATACGGTCATAAATCTAACAAGTTTGTGCTTGTGTTTCAATATCTTTAATCCAGTCATGTTTTCTGTATCAATGGTTTCCACGAATCTGGCGCTTTGGATATTATTCACGGTTTAAATTTCCTGACACAAAGCCATTGCATAAATAAAAAAATCCGCAGTTTTCTAATCACAGAAATTTGTGACATACCGTGATTTGCGGTCTTGGAAACAGAGTGTTTCTTGTAACATGAATATTTCATGTCATTCTCGTAATCAATCTTTACTCTCGGAAGATGATGTTGTCATCATAGAGCAGCAGAATATGTCGACTTAATCATTTTGGTTAGATTTACTCGAGGTACAAAACCGAAATTTAAAACAGGTAGCTTTGAATGAAACGAAATTTTAACGGGTACCGGTAACGGAAATGTACAAAATCCGGAAATCGTAAATTTTATGAAATAAAAAAATTCGGGGCGGGCCGATTTCATTGGGGCGGGCGGGGATGAAAATCTATCAATTAATTTTAATTGGCCTAACATCCAGTCAGCGGTACTACTTGTACCAGTAATTTTTATTTACTTGAAGAAGTAAATTTAAATATACTTATTTAAGGCCAACTAAAATTAATTAGTAGATTTTCATCCAAATTTTTGAAAAAAATGGGGCGGGTGGGAGGATTTTATTTTTTAAATTTTATTTCATATTAAACCTTCTTGTCACGTGTTATTCATATATGCAAGTGTAATAATAAGCTTATATCATCTAAATACATCCATAAGGAATCGTGTATAAGACAATAATAATCAAAACCAAGGAGTAACCAAAGACTCATAAAACCAAAAGACATTTACATCAACAGTTACAAATAAAAGGTAGGAAACAACACGAACTCCATTAAAAACCAGGAGTGAAATCAGGTGCTCAGGAAGGGTAAGCATTTCCTGCACCGTATATGGCACCCGTCATGTTATTTCTTGGTTCAGTTCGGTAATGATGGAAGGTGGTTATGACTGAGGAAGAATATCACTGATATATGTTTGTCATAATGGCCAATCAGCTCATGATGGCGACCATAAAATTGCTTGAGTGATGACCTTAATTTGATTGATTCATAGCCCTGTCTTAGCAACTTTTGAGAAAGCAGTATTCCTCGTTCAACAAAATCAACGTACTTTGAGCTAGCTCTAGAGTAACGTTTCAATTGAGACACATATACTCCATATGCTGCTGCTGCTTTTTTCAAATTCGTAAATATATATCTCTGATTGGCAACCACTGTTCTACATGTAATTGCCACTTTAGAAACCTATTTTATAGTAAACAGCAGAAATGTGGAGAAATAGCGCTCTCTTCAGTTGGACTACCTACATCAACTGTATTTTGCTTTCTAAGCAATGTTTTGTTATCCTAATAAAATGAAGCAAATGCATTGGTATGCAACACGAGTACAACAAGTACAGAATAAAATTAAAACTCAAACAGTGTTGAAATAAAAGGGTTGGTCCTAAATATGCAAGATGCAAATATAATTACAATGTAGAACATAAAGTTTTTTAATGACTCTATCGTGGATATTGGGACAGAGGATGTTTACTGTTTTTTTATACAAAAAACGAAAGGCATGGCTAAATCTAAATCTAAGAGCTTGCTATAAATTAATAAATTAAAAATGCGTATGTTTGTCGATTTTCTGAACTCAATATACGGTCATCAATCTAAAAAGTTCATGCTTGTGTCAATTTCTTTTTTCCAGTCAAATGTGTTCCACGATTCTTACGCTTTTGGGTTTCATTCACAGTCCAAATTTCTTGACACAAAGTCGTTGTATAAATAAAATAAATTCAATGTTTTACTCACAAACATTTGTGTCATTTGTGACATACGGCGATTTGCGTTATTGGACACAGCGTATTACTCGTAACCCGTATATTTCACGCCCTTCTCGTAAATAATCTCTATTCTCGGTAGATGATGTTGTCATGATAGATTAGCAGAACATATCGACTTAATCATTCAGTAGGAATACTCTAAGAAATACGAAAACCGAAATTTGAAACAGGAAGTTTTACATGAAACGAAATTATCGACGGTTACCGGTAACGGAAATGAACAAAATCCGGAAATCGTAATTTTTCAAAAATAAAAAAAATCGGGGCGGGAAGATTTCAGAGGGGCGGGCGGGGATGAAAATCTATCAATTAATTTTAATTGGCCTAAGTAAATATGTAGGCTACTTATACAAGTGAAATTTATTTACTTGTATAGGGGAAAAAATGGCTAAGTTATGTCCCTTAGACATTCAGATTTTTTTTACTTATGTAAGTAAAAAAGTCATCCCATCTTCTTTTCTTAAATTCTTAAGATTTCTTTGCCCTTATCAAATTTTAAATTGTCTTCCCTTTCCATGCTTTGCAGATGTCTTTACTAATCATTTATGTGTAATTTCATGGACAATGCAAATCTCATTAGTCAATTATCTTCAGAGCACTGATCATTTACAAGCCCCCAAGGAGCAATTTTTGAAGGCCTTGCACAAATGCTTAAGATCTTTGCGCAATCAGTTTCTTTGTTGAATTTTAAATGAGATGAAACATTGAACTCTTATAAAAAATTATGAGCTAACTTCAGAAAAATCATTAAATGCACGTTTTTACATTTCAAAACTTGAGAATTTTTGTGGGATTGTAAAAATTTTTTACTTATACAAGTAAATTTTTGAGAAAATTAAGGGGAGATTATTCAAACATTATAATTCACTTAAATAAGTATATATATATTTTTTTTATCTCTTCAAGTAAATAAAAATTACTTGTACAAGTACAGTACCCCTGACTGACATCTGACAACATAAATGTTTGTTCTTTCTTTAAAGTCATAAGAAACGAGTGACTGGTGAAAAATAATGTACATCCAATTCTTGAACCAATGCATGTATATATCATAAACTTAGTCCTCTGTGCACGATTTTATCATTTTTTACGCAATACGTGTATAAATTATTTTTATTAGCTGGTTAGGGACGCCTTCCTAGGACATATTCCAAAATGGACTTTTTCTCAACATAAATCATACATTGACCGATTGAAAATATAGCCTGAGTGATTTGGGAATGTTTGCTATATGAAATGCGTTTATAAGTATGAAAATAAAGAGCAGTTTAGGTATTTAGGACGCAAAAAGGGCACCTGGATTTCTCGCTTTCCCTTTTCAATCAATGTGTCTTCTATTTTAGAGAGCTTCAATAGTTGACTTCCGTTACTTAAGCTATTTTCGTACCAAAGTTTTCTCGTCCCAAAGACCCACAGGTTTCTTGCATAACAGTACAGAGACAGAAAATTACAGAAAATTAGGCTATACTTTATCAAAACTTCTTCAAATAGTACATGTATATAATATGTATTCATGTTAAAAAGTCAGTGTTTAATTATTTTTAATTGTTTTAATATTACAACATTACATCTTTATCTTGGCAATTATTAATACAAGTACTGAAGTACTGAACATACATTTTAGGATGACCACAAGTTCTTGTAGATGATCAAATGCACTTGTCTCAGAAAAAAAAATCACATTTCTCTTAACCTGAAACTAAAGGTAATGTACAGATATATATTTTTTTTCTGAGACAAGTTCATGCGTGGATGACGAATAAATGACAGGAAATTCAACTTCACCTTGATATAAATCAGTTTACCGTGACTAATTCGCCGTGTGTTGTTATGTATTATATCAAAATAACAGTTACATGTATATATGATTTCCATCCATTTGTATATCATTCTATCTACTATCTAATAATAGTGCAATGCAAGTGCATGGTGGACACTTTTCTGTAAAAAATCGATTTTTTTTTCTTAAAGATTGGATACGAGTATAGACATTCATATTTTCCCGCAAACACAAAAACAGAGTTACCAGTCCTTGCCGGTATGGTCGCAACACGTTCTTGAGATATTCTTCCGCAAGCTTTAACACAATTTATCGGTACGTGTGCATTGATATTATCAATGATTTTTTACTTATATATATATCTAACTACAAAACATTTTCATATTATTAATTAATGTTGTAAATAAAAATATTTTTATCAGTATTCATTGAAGAGATGTATTTATATCAAACGATAAGGAATGTTATTTTGAACTCGTTTATGTGCGCGTATTTATCATGTTTATCTGTTTATAGATCGGTTACATCCCAAAACTAAAATTAACATAATGGAAATCTAGGCGATAACAATACATCGGAATGAACTCAAGGTCATCGCGATGTAAAAAGGGATGGACAACACAAGTAACATATCAGACAATACGCATATAAATAGGATAGAATTAAATTTTCTAATCGTGAATAAAAACAAACGTACAAACTAAAATAAACAAACATAAAGCTAACTTTGGTGATGGATAAGAAACGTAGCGTGTCCCCATCATGGACCATAAACAAAAGTAAAACACTATTCGAGGCAATTTATTGATCATGATTGTGTTTATTAGAAAGAAAATTATAGCTTAACTGAAATCGAAGAATAATTACCTTTTTTTCAAAATGCCGTTGCTGGTTTGCATTTTAACAACCTATGAAACACTTTTTGTCGAGTTCTTTCAGTACAACATTGAACATTGAAAATGGAGCTACCCGGCAAAACACAGACAGACAAAGAAAAAGAAAAGTTCACGAAAAACAAGCTTTTCTTTAGATAGCTCAAATGTCTTTTGATCATCAGAAAAATATTGCGCCACTGTGACCTATTTGAATATCAAAAAGTGTTTCAATAAACTCAACGTACCGGTATGTATTCTGAAGTGACATCATTAGACTGCAATGTTCAGCGTCGAAAACGTTAGATCTGCGCATTGTTCAAAGCACTGTGGGCAGGAAAGCTGAAATAGTTTTAGATTAGTTAATAGCGTACAAATAAGGTTAACAACTTCTAGCATTAATTTGCCCGACAATCTCTAAGTAAAATAAAGAACCAGCCGCAACCCATTAAGACATCCACTTGCCATAATGTCTTCATAATATCGAAGAAAGGGATACAGTAGAAATTTACTTGAAGGAGGTTTTTTTCGGCTCAATTATCGTGGTCCTCATTCTTTTATTTTTCAGTAAAGATTAATGACATAAACACAATTACAAAAACGAAACCAAAAAAAACTATTTAACGGATCAGTAATAAAAATAAGTAGCCTTTTAATTTTTCTATACTTATGACTTTTGCTCACTGTTGAAGCCGCATGGGGACCTATAATTTCTAAAAATCCGCTTAATTTGGACTCTGTTTGACATTTGTGTCATTGGCCGTCAAATTGCATATTATTATTTCATATTGACAAAAAGTTAGTATTCCCAAGGATTTGTATAGTATACTATACAAATCCTTGGTATTCCCCATATCAGAATTTTATTTTATGTAAAACTGTCTGTTGATCTCTGAATGACTTTTTATTGTTTGTACTCGTTAAGTTGCTTTCTCCATTGACCCATACCTGGCATCACCCGTTACGATAATTAACAATACATTCAGGCTTTGATTGACAGCCGTACTAAATCAACCACTATTGATTAAAACAAATAGCTGTCATTTAATATGCATGCGAAAGACTTATAGAAATCAACAAAGCAATTTAATAGAGCATTGACTTTTGCTAAATGATTTTGTAATGAAAGGGTAAATTTAAATGAATATCAGGAAGAGTTTTGTCGTGAATATTTTCATAATATTGTGATGGTTCCAAATTAATGAATAGATCAAATTTAATTCCGATTAGTTAGGACTACAAATAAATATCTACATTTTTCAAGTCAGCAAATTATTCGAATTGATATATTTGTTAAGTTTACAATCTCATGTGAAATGTGCAATTAAATCTTACTTCATAAACAGAACTGATGACAACAATGAAACATGGCGGAGATTGAAGATGACAAGTCAGCAGATTTGACTGTAAGTATTTTATTATAGTTATCAAAAGTACCAAGCGTCTTATTTTTAAATACCCAATATTCATAAGTGACGCTCAGGTCAAAACAGTCAGAAAGCCAAACAAGTATAAAGTTGAAGAGCATTGACTAATGAGGACCCAAAATTGCAAAAAGTTGTTCCAAATACAGCTAAGGGTAATCTATGCCTGGGATAAGAAAATCATAAGTATTTCGAATAATTAAAATATGTTTTGTATATACAGTAAAACAGAAAACCGTAGAGTGTTAAACTATAGCCAACGAACATTAAAAGTGTACAACATTGACAATATATATCGATCTTTGTATATATTTTAATATTATTTCAGCGAACACGTGGACTAAAGCTAATTTGGTTGACCAAGAACAAACAGCTGAAAGAAGCGAAATCCTTATTGGAAGAAGCAGTAGAGTTAAATTGTAAAGATGAGGTATTTCGTCCATTTTTTTGGCAGTTAATACAACACTCCCAAAATAATCGTATTGACAGGAAAGCACTTTCTAAATACTGTTAAACATCAGTACAGATATACCAAAAATTAAAGCTGGCACAAACTGAACTTACAACATACATAGCGAGAGTTTTACTGTTCATACAATTTCTCACATATTTAATCAAATAAACGTAGTTGCATACAAAATTAGTGTACTGTTATCACTTTTCGAAAGGTAGTGACAGATGACGATATAAGAGATACAGTCACTTTTATTTTCTTTGCTCTTTTTTCGTTTACAATGTTTGTAAATATTTCTTTTTAGAAAACCGTATTATTTTTCACATTGTTTGTCAAATCTCTACTTATTTTAAATGTTTAGAAATAAAGTCATTGTCAATTTCAATAACTCAAAAACGTCTTTTGAAGAAAAGAAAATGTGTTTGTCCACAAACAGTTTCCAGTTTATCTTTATTTGTATCAAATAAATTTTTAGAAAGTCACATTAAAATTTTCCAACTTTTTTTTTATCAATTTTAAAGTTAAATTACATGTAGCTTATTTATATCTAGGCTGGTTGGAATGTAATACATTATGCTGCTGCAGGTGGATACACAGACTTGGTAAAAACATTGGTAAAGAAAGGAGTCCGTATCAATAAGAAAGATCGTGTAAGATATCAAAACTACAAATGTTAGGATATAGGATTAATATGAAAAAATCACACAAAATATATTCTATTACAACATTCTGTTTGTATTTGGGTTTCTCCTCATTTTGGGTAGGCACATTTCAATTTGAGCTTTAGCTTCAACTGAATAGATTTTTGGAAGGTGAAGACCTATATATTATTAGGACAAAAGTCAATAAACAGACACAATAACTGTTAAAAACAAAAAATATCAGATTCTTTAAAAAGCATATTTAAGAAAGGAGTGCAAGTTCCATATGTAAAAAGCAAGCAGTTCTTGATTTTTAAAACTTGTAATGAAATTCACACCCATTCTAATTTGGTGAATATTTTTTTTTTTTTTTAGAATGGAGAGACCCCACTACATAAATGTTCTAGACGCGGACATATCATATGTGCCGTTTCTCTTGTAACACTTGGTGCAGATATTTCAAAATTCGACAAGGTTTGTAATGCATTATTCTTCAGTCTAAAAATAAAGTTTCACATTATAGATAATTCTAAAAAGTAATGTTATTTTTTTTTAATATTTAAGATCTTTTTTTTTAAAATCGATTACTAAGGAGTTGTTTCTGTTCTGACTCTGATGAATGATCGATTTGAATACATCGAACAATCATAACTAAACGAAATCGTGGAAGTATCACTCACATTTAATCGCACAAGTATATGTAACATAAATGTAATTCTTATACGCAACGATATTGGAACAATTCAACATATAATAGAATATCTCTCATTCAGCATGGCCAGACACCTCTGGAGGTAGCTGTAAAATCTAGAAATGTTGAAATGGTCAAGCTATTCTGTTTGTTTGGTGCTGAACCGTCATTACAGGACTGGGTAAGGAAACTTAAGATTACCATCTAGTTACCTGTAAACTACCTGCAATTTTTGTTAGCTGTTTAGAGTTTGACTACGACCACAAGCGAATGGTATTCCATATTATGACATTGTCAATAGTGCGCATGAAGCTTCTTCTGTTCTGATAAAAAAAAAAGCTTAATGCATGTTCATTTCAAAAACATACAAATACAAGGCTGGTGTAATTTACTAGTGGTCTTTTTGTTGTATTATTCGTGTCTGAAAACTTATTGATAGATATAGGAAATTGCCAAACACTTATCTATTTAAAACCTAAATCTTTAATTGACAATTGTGATTTAAATCATCGAAAACCAGTGAATAATAGAAAAAACAAGATGTGGTATTTTATGAAATAAAAGAATAAAAGATGAACTTTGAAATAAAAAAAAAATACCCAATTGATAACCAAATATATGAGTATACTGTAATTTGTACTTGTAGTCTTGGACAATGGAAGAACTTGATCAAAAAGAAAATCAGATATTAGAACTGCTTGTTAGCCAACATGGACGTATGCCAGGTTATAGATATGGGTATGTTTATTATAAAATAAGATAACAAGTACTATCAACACTGATGTGTGTCCACACTTGTTATAAAACACACTGATATGTGTCCACACTTGTTATAAAAGTGTATTAACACAGACACCGCAACTTCCTTGACCACAGCCGATTTATAGTGTTTGGCTCAATTAGTACGAACCATCGCACGAAGTGAGGGACGAGCGTTTATTCTATGGCAAAAACGCACTTGTAAGAAAGGAAGATTTACAATCAGTAAAACGTTAGTATAATGCTTGAGAACTAGTTGCTCAATGCTATCAAACAATTTATTATCTTGTTGTTTTTCTCCATTGCTCATTGCTCCTTTTTAAGGCTTATTAAAGAAAGGCGAAATATACCATTGTGATAATCAAAATCACAAGGCGAAAAAAAGAAAAACAATGCTATGTCAAAAAACGAAAAACTGATGAAAACCAGATAGTAGTTTATAAGATCTTCTAAAACCCAACAATAAAAAAAATGAAGACTTAGTAATACAATCCCCACAAAAAAAAGAGAAAAAAACCTGTTGGTATTATCAGGTGCTCCTGAAGGGTAGACATATCGTGTTAAAAGGTCTCTTACATCTACTGTTTTAAGCTGTGTAGTTAAAACTAGAGGCTCTAAAGAGCTTGAGTCGCTCACTTTGGTCTAAGTGCATATTAAACAAAGGACATAGATGATTTCGTGACAAATTTGTGTTTTGGTGATGGTGATATGTTTGTAGATCTTACTTTTACTGAACAGTTTTGCTACATGTACTTAGAATTTTCTTTATCTATATAGACTTGGCTATTTAGATACAGAAGAAAATATTTTGTAAAATTTTACAAAAAAATTACCAAATAATGAAAATTGTTAAAAGTTGACTATGAAGGGCAATAACTCTTTATGGGGTCAACTGACCATTGTGGTCATGTTGACTTATTATTAGATCTTACTTTGCTGAACATTATTGCTGTTTACAGTTTGTCTCTATCTATAATACATGTAGTATTCAAGATTATAACTAAACACCGAAAATTTCTTTAAAAATTACCAATTAGGGGGCAGCAACCCAACAACAAGTTGTCCAATTCATCTGAAAATTACATAGCAGATAGATATTGACTTGGTAAACAAATAACTCCTGTCAGATTTGCTCTAAATGCTTTGGTTTCAGAGTTATAAGCCAAAATCTACATTTTAACCCTATGTTCTATTTTTAGCCATGGTGGCCATCTTGATTGGTTTGCTGGGTCACCGAACACATTTTTAAAACTAGATACCCTAATAATGATTGTGGATAAATTTGGTTAAATTTGACCAAGTAGTTTCAGAGAAGAGGACTTTTGTAAAAAATTACAAAAATTTACGAAAAATTGGTAAAAAGTGACTATAAAGGGCAATAACTCCATAAAGGGCAATAACTCCTTAAGGGGTCAACTGACCATTTTGGTCATGTTGACTTATTTGTAGATCTAATTTTGCTGAACATTATTGCTTTTTACAGTTTATCTCTATCTATAATAATATCTCAAGATAATGATAACCAAAAACGGCAAAATTTCCTTAAATTACCAATTCAGGGGCAGCAACCCAACAACTGATTGTCCGATTCATCTGATAATTCCAGGGCAGATAGATCATAACCTGATAAACAATTTTATCCCATGTCAGATTTGCTCTAAATGCATTGGTTTCAGAGTTATAAGCCAAAATCTACATTGTACCCCTATGTTCTATTTTTAGCCATGGCGGCCATCTTGGTTGGTTGGCCGGGTCACCGGACACATTTTTTAAACTATATACCCCAATGATAATTGTGGCCAAGTTTGGTTAAATTTGGTCCAGTAGTTTCAGAGGAGAAGTTTTTTTTTGTACAAGTTAACGACGACGACGACGGACGACGACGGACGACGGACACCAAGTGATGAGAAAATCTCACTTGGCCCTTTGGGCCAGGTGAGCTAAAACCGAAGTACGTTAATGTTATAACTGTAAAATCATGAATTTATTTGGGGAACAAATCTATAATGCAATTTGCATAGTGATGGCAGTACCTTAGCCGTTTGAGCACTGATAATTTATATTTATAAAATGAAAATCGTTTGTTTCAGATCAATTCTTCATACAGTGTTATATGTTTCACCTGAAGATGAAATAAGACTTGACAACATAAGAGTGGACGTAATGAAATTTGATACGTCTTCGCCGTTTTACTTTTATTGCAGTAAAATGCAGACAGAATATTCTGACATTCGGAATAAACTAACAGAGGAACAAGAAACATATGGGGACACATACGAACTTTGCATTTGGGGTTGTTCAAGTCAAAATTTGAAACTGATATTAACAGTGCCTGGTGTGACACAATGTAGTGAAAAGTTGTTTGCCATTACACTCGAAGGAAAGCCTGTTTCTGTAACAAACGTCTATAGACACCTGGCTGAGGAGACAGGCGTAGAAGAAGATGTAAGTACAATAAAGCATCAGTGAAACTTTGCAAATCCCAAAACAAATGTTGAAGCAAATATATGGACAAGTTTGAAAATGTTCGAAGATAAAACTTAAGATATATTAGATATTTGTTTATGGTCTTGTTACGCTTACTAGTATTTTAATTCGTATTGGGAAGTTTTCCTCGTGATTTTATTCTATTTTCTTTCGTTTGGTAAGAAATTGAGCTTTGACGCAAACAAACTCTTGAATATTCTCCTGCTTAATGCCCGCGTCACACTGTCCCGATTTTTACGCCGATGGCAACACGATTATGGAAATTTTCAAAATCGGGACTGATCGTATCCAGATCGGGCTATTCGTAGTGCCATCTTTAACCATCGTAGAACCATCGGCCACTTTTTCTAGCCTTCGGGGACAACTTCGGGAAGGGTTCTAAATTTTTTAACATGTTAAAAAATTCCCGAAGGTGCGTCCGATGTTGAGGGTTCGTATTCAGTTCGTATCACCATCCTCACCATCGTAATGTCACCGGGAATGCATCTTTGAACATCGTATTGCATTCGTGTTTCCATCGTTTCCATCGGGCAGTTTTGACATTACGATGTCTACACGAATGAATCACGAAGCTACCCGAAGGTCTTACAATGGCAACACGACTTCGTAAAGACCTCGTAATCCCGTCGTGTTGCCATCGAATAAAAGTACGAAGGCGACAAGATGGAACTACGACGGCAATGAATTCAGCTAAATGTAAGTTAATTTTCGCACTAAAATACATTTAAAGTGCCATGCGCGATATGCACTGGTCAGTCTAATACGACAGTTAAGAAAGACGTTCACAAAACATGGAGCTCATATCATATGATTCTATGAGAACAAGAAAGGCGACAGCGTTGTTTCTATTTATTCAAATGGAACAAGAAGAGCAGCTATTACAGGCTCAGGATTTACTTTTACAAGTAAAATATTATTTTTTGTCAATTTTTCATATCAAGTAACATAATGAAAATCATAAACGCGCCTCGTACACCAACACTACAGGTACACGTATATAGGGAAACCAACTTTTTCTTCATTATTCTGATTTTTTATGTATCGTCTGAGTTGTCGTCACACGAATGTTTACTCCATAACCGTTTTGTTTTCTATATGTCATATTTTGCCGCATTTGTTGCTTTCCCCAACATCCTTCCTTTTGTCTATATTATTATGATATTCTCCTGGAAAGAGCTCTTTTTTTAATAAAAGGGATCAACGAACCCATTACCTTACCTTTAAGATAGATCAGTAAATATGGGCATAATTATGGGTGATTATTCAGACTAGTGCACACATTTTACAGTTCAAACAAGGCAATGCCGAGCGTGGCATCCCCTCGTATGTAACATATTGGGGACAAATATGGACACTATATTTGTATATGACACATGCAGAAAATGGTAAATTGAATATGCATATTTGATACATAAACTATTTTTTTAGAAATCAACAAAAACATTCAGTAACTGGAAATACCTTTAATATTGTCTTTAGAACAAGCAGGTAAAAAAAATGAGCAACCAATTTCCTGTGTATTATGCTATTTCAAGGAGAAAAAACAAGTCCATCTGCACGACCTTGACCTTTGGCCTTGAACGTAAAAAAGGTCAGATCATTACAAGGAGGAACAATATACCAAATGTGGTTAAAATCTTTTGAAGCATATTGGTTTTTCGAGTGTCCACAAGAGTGATATTGCCTTGTATTACAACTGCCACTGTGACCTTGACCTTTGAACTTTAAAGTCAATAGCGCTTAAAACATTATTAACGAGTAGCACCATACCAAGTTTTGAGCATTTTGGTTCTAGAGTGTCCATAACAATTTTATCTACACGCAACTTACATGTAGTAGGCGAGGGGATAATAAACTAAGTTTTATAAGAATTAGACAAAAAGATCGATTTCCCGCCATGCATGGCAGACTTGTACAGAAACGATATGTTGTCGAAATTCTGTTTTACCCTTCAAGCCCACGATCTTCCGTCTTATGATTAAACCAGAAATTAAATGTACAATATAATATATATTCAATATTGATCAAACAATTTAAAACGCGTGATACCTTCGGCATATAATTTAAATGCATCGTAAGCTGTACACGACGTCTTTTAGACATCGTAATCCATCGTGTAGCCTTCGTAACCCATCGTGTAGCCTTCGTGATCCATCGTGTAGGCTTCGGCTGAGATATGAAGCTTAAATACCCGTCTTCGGTTAACCTTCGTATGTCCATCTTTTGCTATCGTATATAATTTCGGCACCATCGTATAGACTTCGTTATTCATCGTACTTGCTTCTGTCACTTTTTTGTATTTTAACGAGATCGGGACCAACTTCGTACGAACTTACAATTTTCGAATTCGGGTGTCCATCGTATATAAAAATCGGAACAGTGTGACGCGGGCATAACAGAAATTCTTTGTGGGTAGTTGTCTTATCTACAATTATATTATTATTGCCCATTTCAATTTACTGATGCAATTATATAACTATTGCACTTTTTATACTGAGAAGAACAAACTTTGAATAATTTGTTTACCTCTTTGATATAAATCTCAAGAATATATTGTAAAAAAATATATTTCAGTTCACAGAAGTTTTAGTCAGTGTGCCACTAGAAGAGAGAAAATTGTCAAGATTTTCTATTGTAAAGCACTCTGCGCCAGAAATATTCGCTATATCAAACGAACAAACGACAACGATTATTCCACAGATGGAACCTGACGCAGAAATTGATATACCGAGAGGTACTTTTGAGCAACCAAGTGAAATGGCAGTAAATGTAAGCCTTGATAACAGTTACTTCAAAAGCCTATTGCGAATCATTAATTGGATTTTGGATTTTGGATTTTGTTAATCATATGTTATTTTAAATTATAGAATTTAAAAAGGGTGTACTCTTAACTTCCCATAAGAAAGAACGACTGGATTTATCCGAGCTTAAACTTTTAAAAATCACAAATTTTGTAGCTAGTATTTTAGGCAAAATTATTAAACTGACATATTTACACATAAAGAATAACGAAGTAGTTAATCCCCGTCTTTCATGAATACACGCAATTTAATATTCATGAAAACAGACTAGAGTATGTGTAAAACCTATTAAAGTAATGATCATGATGTGTAAAAGATAAAATATTCAATCCGTGAGGATTTAAAAAAAATCTGTTTTCCAGGAATACAGATTTATATACATGTAGTTGAAGACAATATCGAGATATTTTCTTTAAAAGTTGAAGTGTCCATATGTTCCGTGGTCTGGCTGCTGAGATTATGTAATATTTTAACATATATTTTTGTCATTCCGTCTAAGTTTGTAGAAACGAAAGAGGTCAACAAAGAAGAAGAAAATGGCACAGCTATATTACTGACCAATGTCTTAGAACTGACCGTAAACAATGGACAGCAACCAAAGGAACCAATACGTGTAGTCATACCAATACATGACCAGATGGATGTGTCCGATAATATCGTCGTGCTGACCTCAACCACTGACCAACCGGAAGACTCGGAATTAGACTGGGAAATTAGAGATGCAACGATTAATCCGGACGGAAAGTCAGCATTCTTTTATGTCAACCATTTTTCTTTGTAAGTGGATTAAACTTGATGTTCTACTTGTTGCTTTTGTTGTCAGTATTTCGCTTTTGATTGTTATCCTATTCAACTATTTTTCTTCGTACTTTCTTCGGTCGGTTTACCTTTTTTTATTCGAGTGTCAATTAATGATGAGTCATATGTATACGAAACGTGCGTATGCGTACACAATGTTTAGCCTAATTTCCTGGTATCTTTCATGAGTTTATTCTTGGATGTACAAACTTTGCCAGATTATAGTCAGTATATGACTGACTTACTAACCTGTTTTATAGTTTTTATTCATTAACTTAATCCCTAAGGTATATTTATATTTAAAAAAAATGGGTGTCAACATAATATACAAGACAGTAAAAAGTTATACGTTTTTATCCCTAGTTATTCTGTATCAAGAAAGAAAAAGGTTGATACTGATCTGTTGGAAGTGGTAAGTGCAATTGAACGCTCAATTACCAGAAAGAAACGGGTCGTCTTTTTCCTGCTGACCAAATGGATAAACAGTGAGTCATCTGATCTCGTCCTGGAATGTGCCGGACTGAGGCAGTTAGATCAAAGAATCGAACACTGGACAACCAATGGCTATGATGTTTCTACATTACAGAAAAGCGAAGTTTACCATGCACAACTCGGTCAGAATTTCAATGTAAGATTGTCTTAAAGAAACATGATAAATTTGTTTGCGACTTAAAAGGTGAGCGTATACAGAAATTTGGTTTGATTGCTACTTAGACAACTATCAAACAGCATGCATGAATGTAACTTATGCATGAAACTTCGTGAATAAACATATAAAAAAAGTAAAATCACAAAAATACTGAACTCCGGGGAAAATTCAATAAGGAAAGTACCTTAGGGGCAAATAAAATGGCAAAATCAAACATGCTCAAACACATGAAACAAATGGATAACAACTGTCCTATGCAAGTTGTTATACCAGCATTGAAAACCGAATTGTTGGCATTTGACTCATTTTTTAAATCCTACTACCATTTGTACGAATCTGCTGGGTGTTAATATAAATATACAAGGTGGTTTTGAACTTTACTTGATCTATTTGAATTTATGTTTTTTGGGTTTTCTCTATATGTAGCTCAAGCTAAATGGAAACGTGACCGACATGGCAGACGAGGACACAAAGTGTATAACATTGCAAAGTAATAGGAATAATTTACGTGTGTTTAACATCGGAGTTAATGGAAGTGACGAACAACCAGCAGAGGGAGAGCTTGAAATATTTCAACAAAGAGAAACTGATGAAAAGCCGAAAGAAGTACCAACTGTTCATTCAAAGTCAATGTGGTGCACTTCGGCAATTGTACCCAAACCACATGTTGCAAGCGTTGTTGTAGAAAGTATTTTGAAAATGAATATAAAAATTCCAGAAAAACCAGGTAGTTCATTTAGTACGCCTGTCCTCATTATGTTTCTTGTATGACAATTAATATCCTCTCAGTTTTTAACCGGATTTTTGTGACAAAAATGTCGGTTATTGATTTGGGGATGTACGGCGGGCGGGCGGGCGGGCGGCAATCAAATGTTGTCCGTGCATTAACTCATGAACTGTTCAACCAAAGCTTTTAAAATTATAATATGTTGTTACTGACAACTAAATGAAGGTCAAGTTCAATAATGGCGATTTTGACTTTTACCGTTCAGGAGTTATGGTTCTTCAAAGGTTGAAAAATGGAGTTTCCAGTCGTGTCCGTGCATTTACGCATGAACTGTTCTACCTAAGCTTCCCAAATTTTAATATGTTGTTACTGATAACAAAATGGAGGTCAAGTTCAATAATGGCGATTTTGACTTTTACCGTTTAGGAGTTATGGTTCTTTAAAGATTGAAAAATGGAGTTTCCAGTCGTGTCCGTGCATTTACGCATGAACTGTTCTACCTAAGCTTCACAAATTTAAATATGTTGTTACTGATGACAAAATGGAGGTCAAGTTCAATAATGACGATTTTGACTTTTACCGTTCAGGAGTTATGGTTCTTGAAAGATTGAAAAAATGGTGTTTCCAGTCGTGTCCGTGCATTTACGCATGAACTGTTTTACCAAAGCTTCCCAAATTTTAATATGTTGTTACTGATGACAAAATAGAGGTCAAGTTCAATAACGACGATTTTGACTTTTACCGTTCAGGAGTTATGGTTCTTTAAAGATTGAAAAATGGTGTTTCCAGTCGTGTCCGTGCATTTTCTCATGAACCATTCAACCAAAGCTATTGAAATTTTTATATGTTGTTACTGATGGCAAATTAGAGGTCAAGTTCAATAATGACGATTTTGACTTTTACCGTTCAGGAGTTATGGTTCTTGAAAGATTGTGAAATGGCGTTTCCATTCACGTTGTTGCATTTACTCATGAACCATTCAATCTAAGCTTTTCAAATTTTAAGATGTTGATACTGATGACAAAATGGATGTCAAATTTGATATTGACGATTTTCACTTTCACCATTCATCAGTAATGGTTCTTGTGATATTGCCAGGACACAAATAAATATTAATAAATCCGGTTTGCTGTCGTTGTGACAGCCTCTTGTTAAACTTTCCGGTCGCAAATGGAATATACAATGTTCTTTTGTTGAATTGTTTGGATTGTTTTATTTAATAGGTAATAGGTTCAAATGGCAACAAATTATAGACCAATTTCTGTACTTCCAGTTTTATCAAAACTTTTAGAAAAGCATGTTTCAAAACATTTGTTTGACTATCTTAAAAGATTAGATCTTTTACACCCAGCACAGTCTGGGTTTCGACAAGAACACTCTTGCCAAACTGCCCTTATCAATATCATAGATAAATGGATACAGGATATGAATGATGGTAATATCAACTTAGCAGTCCTGTTGGATTTTAAGAAAGCTTTTGATGTAGTAGATCATGATATCCTCTGTAAAAAACTTGAAATTTATGGATTTGATAATACTGCTGTTTCTTTTTTTCAATCGTATTTGAATGAAAGAACTCAACAAGTACAAATTGGTAATGCTCATTCTGAAAAACTTCATATCAAGTATGGTGTTCCCCAAGGCTCCATATTAGGCCCCCTTCTGTTTATATTATACATCAACGACCTTCCTATTTATATGAAAAATTGTTGCACTGATTTATATGCCGATGATTCAACCTTACATCTTTCTGGTAATTGTTATCAAACTCTTCAGTCAAAGGTACAAGAAGATTTACATGGTGTAGAGGCATGGTGCAATGATAACAATATGTTCATCAATAAAAATAAAACAAAATATATGATTATTGGAACGAAGCAAAGAGCAATGCCACATTACAATGAGAGTTGTTTAACTATTAACAATCAAGTGATACAATCTTCCACATGCGATAGTCTTTTAGGCATTAAAATTGACCCTTCCCTCACATGGACAACCCAAATTGACTTGATCTGCTCAAAAATATCATCTAGACTATATCTACTATTAAAGATTAAAAAATTTCTAAATCTAGACTGCAGAAAATTATTCTATAATGGTTATATCTTGCCACTTATTGATTATTGTTGTATAGTGTGGAGTAGTTGTAGCAGTGAGGGTTTAAAAAGGATATTAAAATTACAAAAGAGGGCTGCTAGATTAATACTAGAAACAGACCCATTCGCTCCTTCTGCACCCTTATTCAAACACTTAAACTGGATGACAGTTGAACAGAGAATAAAATATCATAAGTTAGTGATGACATTTAAGTGTATTAATAATGATGCCCCATCATATCTTACTAACAAGTTTCATTATGTTTCAGACAGAAATCCGTACCCCTTGAGAAATGCTGTTCAAGGAAACCTCATACTCCCTAAACCAAAAACAGAATTATTCAAAAAATCTTTTATGTATTCTGGACCATTCTTGTGGAATAATTTGCCAATACCGTTAAGAAATATTACAAATATTAATTCTTTCAAATACAAAATAACAGATCATTTATTGAAATCAACCTAGCTGTATAAATAATATAAAAAACTGATCATGTCATCATGTTTATTTTTTCATCACATTTTATCAAGTTGTATTGAACATTCTTATCACACTTGACTTTTTATGCTAATGTATGTATGCAATGTACTAGTATATGTTTGTGTTTTGTTTGATTTTTCATTACGAGGGCCTCAGGGAAGATTAGTTATATAGCTAACTGTGTAACCCTCTTAAAATAAAGTATTGTTGTTGTTGTTGTTGTTGTTGTTCGAAGAACAATTACGTAAGCTCCATTGGTAAGATGGCTTCGTCATAATTGACTAAATTGAAAATTCACCAATGAATAAAATTAAGAATGGAAACGGGGAATGTGTCAAAGAGACGAAAAACCGACCAAAAAAAAAAGCAGAAACCAGCCCAAGGCCACCAAGGGTCTTCAACGCGGAAAGAAAATCCCACACCCTGGCCCTAAACACAAATGTGTACTACTTCAGCGTAAATTGACTTCACACTTAACTCCAAAACATATAAATGAACCAAAACAAACAAACACACAAACACACATACATACAAAACTAACAAAGGCGTGACAGAGATTTCTGACTTGGGACAGGCGCAAACATGCATGTGTTGTAAGAGCTCAACCCTCCCCTATATGAAGCCAATTTAGCATTCTTGTACTTTTACTTCCTTGTCAAAATTCTCCTGTTTTAATGAGTATGAACTCAGAAATCTTTTCCCCAAAAAAGTAGCTTAGATATTTAAAGGGTCAAATAACGACTCTATCATACCTTTTCATTATTCATCTTTTATTACTTGAATTACAGTAATAGCAGAAGAAAAGCCGGAGGTACCCTCAGGTATGTATAAAATATAACATTTCCCCCTAAAGGTGCCATTCCACCATTGGTTTTCCCTGTTAGTCTTTGTTAAGCATAAGCACCCCTCCCCAAAACAACAAATAATTAATTAAATAATAATACATATTTCGGGTGTTCTCGTGGTGCTTCGTAAGGTACGCAGAACTGACCAACTTTTTATATCCGTCAGATTTCTCATAGTACTTTTACATTCGATGGTAGGTCACATTCATTTATGTCATATTCGATGTAAAAAGAACATGTTAACTCTAAAAGTCAACGACCTAACGAACCCTTGTTGGTACGTTGATACGGCAAAAATATAAAGATGTGGTATCGAATTCCCAATTAGACAATTATTCGCCATTTCAGACGCTTTAAAAAGCGTAGATGTAAGCATCTATAGAGTTTTCTTCAAATTCAAAATTGATGATTTCTATTTTCGATGTATGTTGCATTGGCGTTTGTTTTTGTTGCTGTTGTTCCATTGTTTTCCTCTTATAGTTGATGTGTTTTCCTCAATTTTAGTTCGCAACCCGAATCTGTTTTCTTATAATCGATTTATGACTTTGGACAGCGGTATACTAAATGTTACTTTTATTTTTTCATAAAATGTTGTATTTTGGAAAAGTTTTTTGACTTTTAAATTGAAGAGACCATAGAAGTAATATTACTTCCATGAAGAGACCAACCAAACATATGTTTTATTCGGACATGTCTCGAAATAGGATAGTCCTGTACATTGACATTATATATATTCGTACAATGTGTTTGTTTGAGTAAAGATAATGTTTAAATGCGCATTTAAAATGAAAACATGTCTTTTCAGATGACGAAGACTGCGATGACATTCCACCGTCGAGTAATGAAAACCCGGAAATACAAGAAGATGAACCGACATCAAATGGTTTGTATTTATTTAGTCATAAAAAAGACAACAATTTTAATAGTTTTCCTTGAAAAGTAAAACGTATACGTTAAGCTAAATGTATAATTACTTTCGCTCTTATCTTTGAATTGATGTAAGTGGGTGGGGGTATTAACCCTAATCATTTGGTAAAGCGGGAACATATATTAAAGCGGAACATATTTTGCCGTCTTTCTTTAGCCAAAAAACAGGTTGGATCTGAATCACCCATGATCAATTTTAGGAATTTTCACTTTTGCATTGCAGCCATGTCATTTAAGAAAATAGTAAATCTGACACAGACTATCTACAAAGCTGGTAAACCAATGAATGTTCTCGTCATAAAAACAAAGAAAAAAGGATACGTTAGATGAAAGGTAAAATTAGAGGATCAATAGTTTAAAGATAATGAAAATGTATTAAATATAAAAACAAAACGAAACGAAATCCAACAGGCAACGTACATACTTATCAAGACGCAGATGTATATATATATACAATATATCTGCTTACATTTTCAGATGAGAGAACTCCGAGGAAAATTCAAAACGGAAAGTTCCTAATCAAATGGCAAAATCAAAAGCTCAAACACATCAAACGAATGGATATCAATTGTCATATTCCTGACTTGAACATGACAAAAATCATATAAATCATATAATTGGGTAACCAGGTGCATTTAAAAGAGTATAACAATGCAAAATAAAAAAAAATCAAGTTCATTTTACGTTTTCGCGTTATAATATAGTGTTTTTCGTTTTCGCTTTTCTACCCTTTTGTCTTCGAAAATAAAAAGACGACAACGCAAAATTAGTAGGATTCGGCTTCCATGGAGAAAAAAATGTTTCTTTGTTAGTATATCTCCGTACCTGCTTCCAAATTTTTTAAAAGTATCTGTTTTAATTAGAGTTCAAATTAGATATTATTTTCCGTGTTGACATCAGTTTATTTTTCAGGATTTTACTAGGTTGTTACCAGATAACTGACAAGGAGACTGAACTCATCATCATTTTTGTAGCGTTATTACATTACATTCAACGATTTTGAATTTGTGGATGGCTTTTTTTCATAAAAAATATTTTTCAACTAATTTTTATAGATGTCGTTTGTATCTGTGCATGCATTAAAACTTATGATTTTAATTGAACTGGAAGTACTAATTACCGAACATTTCCAACTCTAAGAAATTAAAAACATAGGTTTCGTCATTAAATTTGTTTGTTTTTTAATAGTAGTTTTTACCTCATTTTGTACAGTGCTTATATATTATATTCATATACCTTTAATTTGAAAAAGTTCTGCTAAAAGTATTCCATACAAGGGTATGAGTGGCCGTTCATGTCGAAATAGCGATGGTTCCACCTAGATGCATTTTCCATCTAGATGCTTCGCATAACTATCTAAATACTTCGCATAACTATCTAAATATTTGGCATAACTATCTAGATGCTTCGCACAAGTATCTAGATGCGTCTCACAAGTATCTAGATGCTTCGCAAAAGTATCTATATGGTTCGTGTTAGTATCTAGATGCTTTGTTGAAGTATCTCTTCAAAGCAAATTGAAAAGTATGTGTATTCATTTTAACTATTTTCATCTAGATAGTTAGTCATAGTAACTATAGATGCTTATTTAAAACTATCACGGCCACTCATAATATAATGATGACTTCAAATTTACCACTAGGAATCCTTGGTTTACTAGTTTCCTAGTTAAATGAAACCCTCTATCAAGAAAATAACAAAAGAATGCAAGCTCTGGAATATCGTTTCAACTGCAAGATATATATATACTCCATATACAGACGCTGCTGGAATGTACCTACATAGAAATGGAAAGTTCACAATTGGATACCTGAAATAATCTCTTTTGTCTTAAGTATAAAAAAGAAGATGTGGTATGATTGCCAATGAGACAACTATTCACAAAAGACCAAAATGACACAGACATTAACAACTATATAGGTCACCGTACAGCCTTCAACAATGAGCAAAGGCTTTTTTAAGGCTTTGTCTCAATACTCGCGTTGCCAATTTCAAGATGAATAGATTAGTTCAATAAGGGCAACAGTAGTATACCGGTGTAATAAGGTCATACATCGATTGAGAGAAAACAAATCCTGGTTACAAACTAAATCCGAAGGAAGCACATCAACTACAACAGGAAAACAACGAAACAACAGAAAAAACACTGAAGTGTAACAAAAAATAATAAAACGACAATGCAAAACACCTAAACGAACTAAAAGATAACAACTGCCATTTTCCTCACTTGGTACAGGGCATTTTAAGAAGAAATGGTGCGTTAAACCTATTTTTCTGGCTAGCTTTACCTCGCGCTTTATGGCAAGGTTAAATATAACACTAAAATGACAACATTACATGACAGGACTACAGTACAAATAAATGCAAGACCATTCAGGACAGAGAAATACACAAATAAACAATACAATAGTACGTTTCGACATGCTTATAGTTATTAAAGGTACCTTCAACAGTCACCTAATTCTAAATTATTTATTGAGAGAAAACCATTTAAATATCGGACCATGAAATCAAAAGATAACTGTTTGCTTATTTTCGATTTCCTTCTGCCGCACACGAATTAAGGACCAAGTCAACAAGAAGCACAGTTGGTTAACAGCGGAATGTCGATTGCCTGTTAAAACACGCCTTCAAAAAGTAACAGATATTTTGTTCTATCAAAAAATAAAGCACCTCATTAATATTTAAAATATAAAGCTATGACAGCCAATGAAACATCTATCCAACAGACCATATTACATTGGACAGGCACTGACGTAATGTCAACAACAAGTCAACAACAATCACTGAACCTGGACAGTGATGTAATAGTAAAACAAGTAAACATATAACATTCAGTCGAAAAACGCCAGTCTTCTCAGATCGATCCAAAGCACACTAGACAACTCACAGATATAACATTTTCAAATGATATGTATATATATTTATATTTCTTGGTATAACAATAGTCCTGTTTTTATATTCTTCAAACCCTTTAACCTTAGTCAGATGGTGCTGAAAGGGTGATGTAAAATCGTGACTATTTAAAGATTAATAAAAAAAATACAGAAATGATAGAAACAAAGTACCGATCTACGTATATTCCTTGTATTAGTTTCAGAAAAAAATATATTTTAATATGCGTGGTGTTTTATTTTAACAAAGTATGATTTATCCCTTCCTTAAACAAGATTTTTCTATCTACATAATTTGGGGTTTTTTGTACAAGATTTGACTCAATAATTCAATCTTCAGAATAAGAAATACTGATGTAAATAGTACAGATTTTAAATGTTTTTCTTTCTTTTGTATTCACATCTGATTCTGAAGCAAGGTTTAAATCCCATGTGTACTATCTGATTAAGAATCTCCATCAAATGATATTTGATCAAGCATCAACTAACAAGTTATATGTACATTTTTTTTTCTTTTCTAATAATTGTGACTATGACCTTTAGGATATTGACCTCAAAATCAAAAATATTAATATATCCAAGTCATGATAGGTGCACTCGACTCCAATTGTAATAGAAATAGATTGTCAGTTTTCGTATTGACAGGTTCTCCCCAGACACTCAGGCTTACTCCCACAATTAAAACTAGCAATTGCGAATGGCACAATAATCCCGAGTTCCTTAATTAGGCAGTCAATGTAGTGTTTCTCGCAAACAAAAACAATATTGTTTAAGGCTTTGTCAGCTGGAAAGACAACATATTTGTCATGGAGGCAAGACAACTCCTCTATCACCTGAGGGTCTTTAAAGATGGAAGGAGCTTTGGTGCTCATTGACCCTTTAAGCTTACTAACTCTTATCTAAATCAATGACCTCACCGATGTCAAATCCATTTAAAACTGAAATCATCCTTTTTGTTGTAAAGTTTTGTTTTCGATCAATCATTATTGTGAATTTCTTAATGAATATCAGAATATGATGCAGACTTAAATGCATCTGTTGTATCTTTACTTTAAATTCGATGGGATAGATGCACTCAAGGGAGTCACCAAACTTATAATTATTTTGGGAGAGGACATCACCTATGAAGTGGAAGACGAAGTAAAGGACTTTTCATTTTTTCTAAGAGACTCCTGTATGAAGTATGCCTCAAATGAATAAAGTAACAAATCGACAAGCAGAGGAGCCGAGGTGCACAGTTGTTTCCTATGGGAATGCTAATTGTTTGTAGAAAAAATACTCAAAGTATAACAAATATGTTGACAATCAAGAAAATCAAGCATCTTGATAATGTCAGTTTTAGAGTATTTATTGTTTAAATCAGCATGGTTCTTTACAAAGTATTTTTTTCTCCCTAAATCCAAATAATTGTAACAAGATTTGCCTTTCTTGGTTATGAAACACAGTTACACCAAGCCTTTAAGTTTTGAATTGGGAATGTCTTTAAGTTAGGAATAGAGAATATTTGTGTGAAGGGTATATAGGTCAAATATGTTAAGCTATTGCAAGAGGAAATAGACTTTGTATGTACTCTAACTGATATTTGGAATTTTTAAGTATCCAGATCTGATTCATATTGCCTCTAGAGTAAGTACATTGAACTTTCACAATAACTTTGGATTGCTGATAGAATTAATGTTTTAGTTTAGAAACTTTTTAGTGGAGTCTTTTCAAGACCTAGAAATATAACATTGCTGTTTAGGACAGTTAATATGTAATTTAGGTGTCCAATGAAGTGAAGGAAGATCCAGTTCTTAGTCTTTGGTTGAAGTTCAGAGGAACTAAGAGCTATTTAGTGCTTGGTGGTATATGTTGAGTTTCCATGTGCATTGTCAATTCCAAATTTATTTATGAAACAGTTGATGTTATTTGAATTACACATATAAAATTGTTCTTTGGGGATTTTAACTGGCAGGGACAACATACTTGTTATAGAGATTGGACAAATGCCTAGCAAAGGGGTTGAAGATTGACTATTTGTGCTCACCTGTTTCTATGCTTGCTTTCTTTTAATTTCATGGCTTAGCTGTGAGAAAATTTATTTTCACTTTTGTACACAAATGTTTTCTGCATTTTGTGTTTTTTTTTCATTTTCATCCAGTCTTATGCATGGTAATTCATTTTGAGCTCTTACCTGGCCAGGATATTCATTTTCAAACCCTTCCCCACTCTCTGAAAATCAAATATTGCCCCAAATAAAAAAATAAAAAATAAATATTGGATTACCACTTATTTAAAACATTTTATTAGCATAATACTGCACATTATAATATCATTCTTTCCAATTTGTTTCCAATTCAAAGGCATTTCAAATGCACAATTTTTTTTCTTTCGTTTTCTTGCAGTTTCCATGGTTACAACGAGATCACAACAGAAATTGTTGAACAGAGCCATTTCTATCCATCTGTTAGACATCAAACACACTTGGGCTGACATCTAGGGGCAATATCAAAATTAAAATTAGGTTTAATGTTATCTGCCATGAGATAAGACATTAGAATCATTTTTCACTGCTGGGTCAAGGTCCTGGAAATAAGCATGCTGTAGTCCCTCATCTGCTGATAATCTTCCTGGAGGATTGCAAACCAATAATCTCTGGAAAAAACAAAAAAATTTGGTTTTAAATTTTATCCTTTAACTTTAATTAATAAACAGCTGTGCAATGAGCGCATGATATGCCTGTCATGTTTTCAAAGAATGAAGTTCAATAACTTCTCAATGTCATATCAGAAATTTATCAAAATCCAAAGAGAGTTTAACCTAATAGATATAAATCAGTTACCAAAGTTTAATGAAAACTTGTCATAGCACTATAGGGATATTATCTGAAAACTTGAAAATTACCCCTTTTTATGCCCCATTTATGGACATTATGTTTTCTGGTCATTGCATCTGTTTGTCTGTCTGTTTGTCTGTTCGCCTGTCCCACTTCAGGTTAAACATGTAGAGTTTTCGATCAAGGAAGTTTTTGATGAAGTTGAAGTCCTATCAACTTGAAATATAGTACACATGTTTCTTATGCTTTGATTTTTGTAATTTAAAATGCCAAATAAGAGTTTTGACCACAATTTCACCGTCCACTGAACATAAAAAATGAAAGTGTGATTGGGGCATCTGTGTACTATGGACACATTTTTGTATATGAATAAAATCCTATTACTCAGAAACGAAAAATCCAAAATTTATAAAAATCAAATGGGAGCTTACAACAATAGATATAAACAATTCTATTACATGTATATATAAAAAAACCAGCTCAAAGCTTTTTTGAGATATTGTTCCAAAACTGGAAAATCCGTCTTTATGTAATGAATAAAATCCCATAACTCGGAAATGTCAAATCTAAAATTTATAAAAATTGAAAAGGGAGCTCAATATATAAACAATTCCCCAAAGTTTTTAGAAAGTTGGTGAAAGCATTTTTGAGTCATTGTCAGAACACTGGAAAAACCCTCTTTTTAAAATGAATTAAACCCCAAAACCTTGGAACGTAAAATCTAAAATTTATAAAAAATAAAAGGAGCTCTTGTCAATGGATATTATTACAATTCACCAAAGTTTCATCCAAATATTTTTTTGGAGCTAATATTCGACATGTTGACAGATGGACAGGGGTAAAACAATTTTTAGTTGCAGCGGCATAAAAATCAACATTACCATATATTATCAGTTAAAGTCAGAACAAAGATTGCAAATAAAAATAAGTGTCAAAGCCAGTAAATAATAATAATTTAAAGTTTGATATTCTACTTTTGAAGACGGTAGGTTAAAACAAGGTTTAATCCAACGTTTTCTATATAAGAAAATGCCTGTACCAAGTCAGTAATATGACAGTTGTTATTCATTCCTTTGATGTGTATGAGGACTTGGTTGCCATTGGATTAGGGACTTTCCGTTTTGAATTTTTCTTGGAGTTTGGTTTTTTTGGTATTTTACTTTTTGCAATCTAGAAGTTGTTCGATTGCATCACAATTGCCTTATACCCCACATTTGTTATAAATCTAATCCTATAGCAAAATGAATTTTAGGCAGAAAATTGAATGAACAGTTTTAAGTTATTTTTTTAATGTTCCCTTCCTGCAGTTCTCTGAGTTACTGTCATTTATATGAATTTCCTGTTTTTTTCAACTGTCAGGTGATTGTCTCCCATGTCATCATTTTTATCAAACCAAAGATAACTTAATTACTTGCTGGTAAATGTCATATGGAAAAAAAAGGCTATTGTATAGAAATGTCTAAAAATTATTTGAATTTCAAGAGGCAGAAAAGTTAGTACCAGTAATTAATAACTTAACAATAATGTCAGAAGGAAGAGTCTGAATTCAAAAGGTACTATAGTTTAAGCATTTTGATTACTTTTCTTTTTATTCGAACTTTGAATTAAAATTCAATGCAAATAAATATGGAATGACTTTCAAATCAGGTAGCAGTATTTTACCAGTTTTTTTTTATTTTCAATAATGAAGAAATATCTTAATGTCAAGAATAAAGAAAACTAATTTTTATCAAGAACCTAAAGTATGAATTTAAAAAATTAACACAAACCTGTAAAAGGTCACGACCTTTGGCACTGAGTTTGGGAACAACTTGTTGCCATATAGTAGTTACTTGATATAATGGAAAAGGCTGAAATATAAGACAATACAGATTGACTGATTGAATATTTGTGTTTAATGCCACTTTCATCACAATTCACTGTTTCAGAATCTAATGCATTCTGTGTAATATTACAAAAGTGTATGCCAAAACATTATAATGGATATAAAACGTTATAAACAATGAAAATTCAAAGAATGAGGCAACGTTATTTTTATTTTGGTGTACAAACAATGATACTACCCACAGTCCTTAAGATTCTGAAAAGGCCAATTTGCTATAAGATGGGGTCAGTTAGCATCACTGTATGGGGAGGAAGTTGTAGCACCCAGAAAGATCCAATGATCATAGGTAGCAGAACTAACAATCAAGGTAAACTATAGAGTAAATGTAATGTTAAACTAATTCTTATCATCAAACTGATTAAGTAAAAGATAGTCACCCACTAGAAAATAAATCCCCCCCAAAAAAACAAAGAAAGAGCAAATTTAAATAATTCAGCATTTTAAAGTAAATTTTATTAAGCTAATCATAAACTTCTGTAATGAATATTTTATTTCATGTTTAGCTACTGGTATTTCTAGACCACTACACAGCAATTTAGTTTCACTTTTTTAAAATTTACTTGATGAAGTAAGATCAGGAAAGGTCAAAGTTTAAAATTTCAAGACAATTTATATCAGCTTTATTTTTCTACATGCAAAAGTCACAAAAATTTATTGCTCACGAAAAAATTAGTTGCTTTACAGTAAATGATCCAACAACCTACAATTCTTGAAATATTGCTTCTTTTTTTAATGTATTTGTGTGAAGGGAAGTCTTTATACAAACATTTTCATGAAAATTCTGTTTAATAATCTGATGATGCCTTAAGAAATTAAAACATTTTTGTAAAAATGCAAATCAGATTTCATCATACCTTTCACATTAATCAAAAATTGTAAAACTGAAATTTGGATAAATAAAACATCCTGATATGTTCAATTTGGATTTATGGACAATGAGTGAACTTTATTCAACTTTCACTTCTCAACATCATCGAAAACCCTAATACTGTAAATTCAGAAATTATTGAGTGCATTTATTATTGTGATTTGTCATTTTAGACTAAAATGCAATTTTTATCTATGAGATACAAATGAATTGAAAATAATCCTGTTTTATTCATATAAAAAAATCTAAATGTGTGTTTAAGTAATTGTGATTATAACCCTGTTGTATTTTTCGCAACAATTTCTAAATTTATAGTACTTTTAACAACTGCAAATGGTGTGCCTCTATCTGTGACCATATCAGTAAAAACAGACTCCATGAAGAGTTATGTGTAAAAGTAATATTTATACCTTATATTCAGGTAATTGAGACATCCCTGACCAGGTATCATCTGTAGGGGTACCTAATAATCTGTTGTATGTTAAGGTCCAATAAATCATTGTACTTTTTAAGAAGCAATGATCACTGTTTTACCATTTCTCAATGATAAAAGTTTCAGGAATATCCTCAAGAAAGGGGCATCAATACATATGATTATAATATGAAATCAAAAATATTTAATACAGGAGTCTTGGCATCTCTGAATGTATTAGTATGACCTCATAGAAGGACAACTTAAAAGCAACTTCTTTAAAATAAATGAAATACAGTTTGTTTTGAAGTGTGATCAGACTTGCATATAAACTGTAACACAAGAACCAATTGGATACTATTTATTACATGTGTTCTATATCTATGAATGATATCTCATTTGTGAAGGTATGAATGTGGTTCTAGGCTCCTAGCATGTGCCCCATATTTCCCGTTGACTCTAAAAAAAAATTAACGAAAATGAAAATTTTGTCCTTTTCGGACCATTAAAATCTAGTTCATTTATCCATTATCAAGATTTAGTGAAGACCTTCAATGAGTTTGCACCAACTTTATTTTATTTTTTAGGCCAAAATAGGCCATACATAACTACTCTTCTTCTTTTTCAAAATATTACAAGGTTTTGACTTAACACAGTCTGTCATAAAGGATACTTGAATATTCTTTTGAGTTGATCATCAACATCATTACCAGGAAACAATGGCCTTCCTGCATTGGCAAGTTCTGAAAATCACAATCATATGTATATACAATTAAAGCTAATCACAGAAAAATAACAGTTTTGCATATGAGGCTTAGAAAACAGTGGAAGGGCAAAGTTTATCCTTGATTTTAAAGAAAAGTGAAGTGACATGAAGACATTACATGAAAAATTCCTTTCTTACTACATTTATTAGATAACAACAAAAAAATATGTTCTAGTTGCAGTATATAGTGTTATTGACGCATTGATCTTCGGTCTAAATATAAACATCAAACATATTTTAAATAAAACTGATACAGTTTTTGTTTAGAAAAGTTATGAATGTGTTTAGGCCAAACAGTAGTTTATAACAATCAGGTCAACTCAAATGTGTTCCTCTTTGTAAAGATCATAACTCCAAATTTCTCAACAAACAGCATCATAACATGTCCTAACATATTGTTATTAAGTGGATTCATTTATTTTCATTGGTACCATTTTTTTTTTAATTGATTTTGCAAATGTTTATTTCCTGGACTTCACAAGTCTATTTACAGGCCTTAACATTTAAATTTGTGGTTTACCTATCATCTTGGTATCAACAGACAATTAGTATTTGACGAAAAAAAATGAATCCAAATTAATAAATTTTTACCTGCAAATATACATCCAGCTGACCACATGTCTATTGATGTTGAATACATCTTAGCACCAAAAAGTACATCTGGAGGTCTATACCACAGTGTCACCACCTATACAAATATAAACTGTTTACACTAACTTTGAATGTTATTAGAAGTTCATTTCTTCAACAATTTTTATCCACTATTTTTCACCATACATAAAATGCTAAATTTTCATTGGATTATAGTAGGGAAACATTCTATTCTATCCCATGGCTTGTTATAATTTATAACCATTCACTGAGATGCATGATCGTTTGTGTGATTTATTAGATAAAATGGTTGTTATGTACATGATGTCATTGTTTTTTACTTTCAACAACATTGTCAACTGAGGCGAAACACTGCTCTATCACACGTGACAACATTCGGCATAATGAATTTAATAACACATAGCTGAGAAGGTGTTAGAGCAAATTGTTACCCCTCATACAAAAGTTGTCAACTGAGGCGAAACTGACTGCTCTATCACCCTACCAGCTACATGTATGTGTTGTGTACTGATGTAACGAAACAATTATATTTTGGAAAATGCAATTATCTACACTACACTTTGTTTATGATAAGAGACACTGATATATCTGTATATAAACAAGTAATGTTATTGTTTTTTAAATGTATGAATTGCAGCCCACTTTAAATTCTGAACATATTGCCCAATAACTGATAGATGAAACATATATAAACAATAAAAAGTTTTTCCTATGACATTTAAGGAATTAATGTATTTTACTTTAACAAGTTTCTGTATTGACACAATATCATAGGGGCATCCCTATTTTACCTCTGCAGAATAAAATCTCACTGGTATTCCAAATGCTCTGGCTAATCCAAAGTCTGCAAGTTTCAATTCACCATTCTGAAAATGCATCATTCAAATTAGTTATACAATTTGTTGTTAAGAGAAAAATTCATTTTTTTTTGTGTGTTTTTTTTTTAACATAAGCGTGATTTTTTTCTATGAAAGATTTTATAGTTAAGTTTTCATACAAGGTTCAGGTAGTAGATCAGCAGTACAAAGTCTTTAGCATGCAAGAAACCTTTTATAAATCAAAAAATAAATTTATGTGAACTCTACATATGGTGAAGTACAGTGATTCATATTCTGTCTCTCACAAGCTTAATTAATCTCAATAACAATGGGGTTCTTTTTTCAGACTAGTTTGCCTTCATAAATATACTAATTTTCTAGTAACATCCTTCAATTCAATATATAATTGATAGAAATGCTATAACTGGTATCATACCTACCTTATTAATGAGTAAATTCTGAGGTTTGAGATCACGATGGAGTACATTGTTAGAATGACAGAATGCTAAACCTCTTAACAGCTGGTACAAAAACGACTGAAAAGATAAAAAATAAAGGAGTAAATGTTAGAGGAATAGAATAAAGAAAGTAAGGACATACCTAATATATATATATATAAATAATACATAACTAAGTACAATATATCTATAATTATAAGCAGAATTTAGTGCACTTCATGAGACATATGATAATTCCAAAAAAATGAGAAAAAATATTGGATGATTTAATGCAAAAAATCAAATAAATTGTGAGACATAAGATTTAAAAAGATTGTTCTGGGGCAATAGAAAAAGTGTTTACCTTCTATGCCCCTGGATCCACCACTAATTGAGCATTTTATTTCTGCAATAAATTATGCAGATAATCATTTGATAAGTGATGGGGATAGCTCTGCTTTGTTTGGATATAATCTTCAGCATTTCAACATGAGGACATGCAACTATGATAAAGCCTTTCCAAACATGAGATAGCAATATCAATTAGAGACTGACATACTACAAAGAGATGTGATAATAGTAGTACCTGAACTGTATCTTGGTCAATTTCTCCATTACAGCTGTCAAAGTATTTCTTCAGATCCTGATCACAGTATTCAAATACTAATGTTAACTTCTTTTCACTGTGTAACACATCATGCAGTCTGAAAAAGTTTTACACGGGGTCAATTGTTTTCTTGATGTATAAAAAACAATGTATGATCTGTGTGTATAAATACTTCGTTTTCTTTCTAAATGAAAAGGTACATATTGTATCTAAAATATTATATCCAAATATATGTTGTAACTGCTACTGAAGATTCTTTTATTTACATGGGTATTAGTTTTTGTGAATTGAGGGAAAATCATGTGTTTATGTATATTTCATTTCCTGGTTTTACCAAGATTTATGTATAAGCTATATTTGTGTGGATTCATATAAATGTACATGTATATTCATGGGTACCAAAGTTTGTAGATTGATAAAATCTTGCATTTTTAATGAGTTTATGACTTCATGGTTTTGCCAAAGTCTGCTTACAACCCAACATAAGATTTCTAGTGCATTGAGCATTTACATTAGGGGTTTATCTGAAAGTTTGTATTCCATGAATAATCAAAGTGTGATAGCACTGGTAAAAGCATTTGCTGTACATGTTACAGAAAATATCAAAATAGATCGTTTGTTTTCAATTGTTTCCATATGAGATCCTGGTCATTGTAAACCAGTCTGATAATGCTTTATTTTATAACAACAAATTACCAAGTGGAAATAAATATGACTTGTTGCAGATCTGCAAATACAGTAAGGTTTACCAATACGATACTCCAATTATATTTACAAAATTATTTTGAAATTTAAACAAGAGAGCCCCTATTTTAAATTTTTTTTTTAATAAAACATCAAAATTTTATTTGTAAAAAGGTCAAATTAACCTTTTGGTATATAACACTCATCGTCACAGTGTTTGAAAAAGTAGTTTGTTATATGTAACCTTTAGCCGATCAAAACTTCTATGTAAAAGGGTTAATTACTAGTATTAAACTTCTATTTTAAGAATGCTTAATTAAATAAGCTTAATTTCGCAATACAAAAGTCGAGCAAACACATACTTTTACATGATTTTTGAAAGATCTGTACAGTGAAAAAAATGAGCACTCTATTTCATGTAAACAAAGTGGCATTTACACAATGAACATAAAAGCAAATACTTTTAAAAATGAATTCACAATAGGCAAATTATCCTATGAACTGCAAAGTATACAGACAACACAAATGTTAATTTTACCTTACTATATTCTTGTGCTTTAATTCTTTCAATAAACAAATTTCTCTTAAAGCTGAACTTGGAACACCCTGTAAATTTAATTATTAAGTGCATTATGTTCATGTGTAATGTTATAGCACCTTTGTGCAATACAAATTGTTTCAAATGTACTGTACATGTATTGAATGAAAATGAAAAAATTAATTTCATCTTTTCTTACTTATAACATGTATAAAGAAACATTTAAACCGCTGCATTTGTTTGCACATATCAGGAACCTGTTGTTTAGTGGTTGTTGATTGTTGTTGTGGTTCATAAGTGTTTCTAGTTTCTTGTTTTTTATATAGATATGACCGTTAGTTTTCCTGTTTGAATGGTTTTACACTAGTCACTTTTTGAGCCCTTTATATCTTGATGTTGGGTGTGAGCCAAGGCTCTGGGTTGAAGGCTGTACTTTTACCTATAATGGTTTACTTCTACAAATTGTGACTTGGATTGAGAGTTGTCTCATTGGCACTCATACCACATCTTCTCATATCTACCATGTCTACAGGCACTACATTCTATACATGCTATATCATATCCTGAGCAGATACATGTACTTGTAAAACAAACATAATTTGTATAATTTATATGTATACATCACGCCCGCCCCCCACTCCCACTTTTCCCCCCCAAAAAAGTGTTTTTTCAAGCATAGTGAGTTGTTTAGTTTGTTTTCTTGTTTGAATTGTTTCACATTTTTCAATGCCAGGATCTTTAATCAATTATGATATGGTATGGGTTTTGCTCAATGCTCATTGTCATATGGTGACCTACATTTGTACAGTGTCCTACACTGCATACATTCACTTTTTTTGGTCAATCCATGGACTCAGCATGGTTGAAAATTGTCTCATTGGCAATCAAACCACATCTCCTTATTTTTGTATTACCAGAATCTATTTTTACTGAATATAGAAGACTAGTTTATCTTACTTCGTCATCATCATCTAATCGTACTCTTTTTAAAGCTACAACTTCATGTGTGTCACGATTCTTAGCCTTGAAAACTGTACCATATGTTCCTATAAAGAAAATCTAATTACCGTAAATATGTTTGGTAAATCATGTGTAACATGCAGTCTTCACGATGAACTTTTAAATCTACAGGCCCTGAGCTCAATTTTTGAAAAATTTTAGTTAGATTCTGTTGGCCTGTAGATATGATTTTTACAGGCCGAAAGCAATTTTACAAGCCTGGGCTGCCCGGGCTGCCACTCAGCGTGAAGACTGTAACATGTACCTAACATACCCATATTTTGTAGTGTTCTTAAACTATAATATAGAAATGTAAAAACTTACAAACACTTAATATTTTTTTCAGTGGAAATTTCTTTTTTTGTTATTCTACATAAATTATTTCTCAAACTTTTTTTTTCCAGCAAAACATGTTACCATGGTAACCAGCTGGTAACTATTAATTTCAATTCAATATTGTTTAAACTTAATAATTATTGAACGATTCATGCATGGATATTTCTTAATCATTTCTGTCCATTCAATTTTGCAATACATTGTTTTCGTACTACTAATTTTTACTTTGCATAATGTAATTTTAAAATTGTGCATATAAAACATGAAACTGTTTCCTTAAACATTGTAATGATTGTAAGCTTGATTTAATTCTTTATGTTGCTCTTATCTTACTGAGTACCAGAATGTTTTTCCATTGATAAGGTAACCTGTCAAAAAAAATATAAATTCAGGCTTCAAACGTCAGGTTACATTAAAGTAGCATTTTGCTAGGGCAGTGAGACAGCTATCTATGTCAGCCAAAGGTAACAATCCTGGCTACTGGGATGTGAGACTGCAAAGCATATAATTATTTGGTCAAAAGCTTGTGGGTTGTGTTGTTGATGCTCATGATGCTGAATCACAAAATATTTTATTCGTATTCTAATGACTCCAATACAATATGTGTTTTTTTTCAAATTAAGGTGCCTCAGGTTGCAATGGCATAGATACAATCTTAATTCAGTATATGTAAATTATACAGTTTGTCTCATATAGCATTATTGCCATTTATAGCTGTCATAAATTATTGATTTATTCAGTTGTTTACAACATAGACGTAAGTTTATAGTTTCTTCTTTGAAATAGAAAACAAATCGAACTATCAAATTATCTACTATATTTCTAACGTTCTCGTCCATATTATTCATAAATTTTACGAACCTTCTCCTATTTTCTCTAATTTTTCATATTTTTGCATTTTCTGGAACAATTTTCCGGAGAACTTCTTCTTCTTCTTTCCTCTATAACTTCCTCCAATAGTTGGAGTACACCAACCTTACTAAATTAAGGTTGGTTAAACCCTTATAATAATTAATTATTCAGTGAAAACATAACTATTTAAAAATAACATTATAAAAAATATATACAGTTAAATCCCTGAAAAAATAATAATAATAATAACTTCTATGTACATTAAAAATGTGTCACAATTAAAAGGTTATTAATAGAGTTTTAAGAAAGTTTTGAATATTATTTACAGGACATACATTATAGTAAAAAATCTTTACATTCACTAAAACAGTGTTACTAAAAGGTAAAAAGAAAATATAAAAATAAATAGTTTTCAGATTTCTGCCTGCTACAGCTACTACATCTGTCTATGTGTACTACTAGGCGATATATAAATCAATAAAATCATGCATATAAGCTTATATGTCCTAAGCGATCTAATTATGCATAGCCATTATAACATGTATAACTATCTGTTATATATATGTGTGTGTGTAGCTACTGGGTATTAAAGCTAAACATGCATATTTATTCCCTTTATAGGTATAGCGCGGCACAACCACACTGACCACAACTATCGTACAGGGGAGTGAAACCATGCAAATTTACTTTCGGCACGTAGTGTGTCGCCACCTGCCTATTTAGAAACTTTACAAAGTCCGAGAGTCAATATAATCTAACGGTTCGATATAACGTTTTGACTGAGTGAAAGTACTTAATTTATATATTACATACGTTAATGATGAATTGGGAAAATTGCGTTCAATATTCTTTCTGTGTATTTTTTAATTGTATTTTGCAAGAATTTTATAAAGTGGCTTTTTACATTTTATTGAAAATTTCAATATTTTTTTTAACAACTTCATTGCTTGTTGCATTAGCCTTCATGTATTCTTAGCGTCTGCATTCAACATAAAGCTCATGGAATTTCCTGATAAACTTGTAAAAAGTTTTCTTTTTGTCTGCTGCGGCGCTTCCTCTATGTGTTACTGTACTGTAGTCATAAATAAAAGACATCATTCACAGTGCCTGACACATCTGGTGTTCCTCAATATACTATCTTGGTTCCAGTCTTGTTACTGATATATATCAATGACCTGTCAGTATTGAATTGACCACTTACTAAGAAGCCTGGATTTGAGGACAAGGAGGCTTTAAAATTATACTTTTGGTAACAAATCATCATTCACGGCGGGTTATGATAAATGAAAATGAAAGAGGACACTGACTGACATCCTGACTTTTAGACTATATATAATATATGAGATGGTCTAAACATACTCACCACAATAAAATTAACGTCAATGACAGAAACGTAGGCTGTATTCATCATACAGCTTCGTACCAAACATGTAGCATATTCAACTATACTTGTGACCAGGATTGTTGAGTTGCTTAATGTCCACTGGCAAATATGTCATGCATGTGCGGGACAATCAACAACCAGGAAACCCGATTAACTCACACACAAGAACATACAAAGACTCATACAGACACTCATACTCTTCCACAACACAATATATTCCTGTATTACTTGTTCAGGCTACAACAGTCTTTGATATCTTAAGAGAACACTGAGCTCATTTCTACTTTTCGCTATCCTTGTTTAAAAAAAGCTTAAAACCAGATGGTATATAGTGTGTAATTTTAACACAAAAATGTCATTTTCATTGCATTAATAAGGTAAATAGGGTGTCTTCCTCCATCTTGGATTTGGAAATACCAGAAAACAAGGTCTAGATCTTTAATATCTAATGTGCAAAATTTTAGAGTAGTAGGTATTTCATGCGTAAGAACTTTCATTTCAATATAAAGCTCATGGAAATATAGAAAATGACATGTTTTATCATATTTATGGTATATTTTTACAATAAACAAAAAACTTTTGTTTGATTAAATTTTTTCCAACTTCGCCACATAAGGGGAGGCAACTCAAATGCAAGGACATATGATTTTATAGATTAAGGTTCTTTTACAATAGAATGTATCAGGAATTTACCTATTTTTTAAGATAGCAAGAAAACGGGTCCGTCGATCCCATTTTTTCCATTACTTAACTGAAAGCATACTATTAAAGCTATCTTCTCATATGTTACCTCAAAATTATATGGTGTAGTTAATGTTTACGCTTTATTGCATAAATTGGGTTTTCCATACATAATCTATAGAAAATTTGTCAATTTTGAACACTGTGTAGCGGGAAAATAAGCCCCGTGACCCATTCTTTTTATCATTTTTTTAAAGCAAATTATTAAAAAAAATATGATGGATTATAATTTAGAAACCCCATCTACCTTAAATAACTATTTTCTGTTTAATTCGGAGTGAAAAACCCACGAATGCAACAGTTTGACATCACCGAATGTCGTAACATACTGTATAAATAAAAATACACAGTTTGAGTGGTAAATTTACAGAATGCTCAATACAGAAATACAGGATATGATCTTTCAATCAGTTTAAATGAGGTCTGGTGCTTGCATGTCAGTAATTGCTAGTGAGTCCTTTGTAAACTTTGTATCATCGTCATTTTGCTTTTAGTTTCTTTTGCTACCTATTCTGACTATCGGACTCCGACTTCTTTTAAACTGAGTGTATATTGAGCGTATTGCTGTGTGTTTGTTCAATTTACATTGGCTAGAGGTATAGCATGTATAGGCCAGGGTTGAGATAAACATGTTGAACCTCGCCGCAATTTTTGAGCTTGTCCTAAGTCAGGAGCCTCTGGCCCATGTTATTATTATTTTTTTTTTTAATTTTAGTTCATTTATATATATGCATGTTTAGAATTTAAGTATGGCGTCCATTTTCATAGAACTAGTACACATTTTATTATAAGCCAGTTGAATTCCGAGTCTTATTCTAAATTTGATGTCTTAGAAATGGTTACTCCTATTGTAATATTACATTATGTTCTAGATTATTCAGATTTAAATATTGTCGAAATTGATACATTGATATTAACCATTTAACACATGTCCAACACAATATGATAGCCATTTTTATTTTTTTTTTTTTTTTTTTTTTTTTTATAAAAGTTAGATGTTTATAAAATTTCATTAGTCCATTATATTGTGATTTTTTTTTTGTTAATGATAATGTAATAAAAATAATTTAAAAAAAAATGACTTTGTTTTGACATGATAAAATTTCTTAATCAATATGCAAAATGATACGTTATAACTCTATACATATCAGTAGTAACGAGAAATATACATTATAAACATGCTTCTCATCTATGTGATAGTTTTAACCACTTAGACTTTATTGCAGCGAGCTAAGTTGAATTGTAAAAAATCAAAGTCACACTTGATCAAAAATCGATTGAAAAATATTAAGTTGAGGAAGATCGCAATAAAGCAGCTTTCTGAGATTTTTATTTTAAATATTTGCCGAAATTTAACATTTAAAAGTGCCGAACAATAAATGGGGCGAAACACTATCTCTAAACATTATCTGAAGACCGAAAATATATATCTTGTGGTAGTTAGTCATTTTCATGGTCACGAGAAAAAACGAGATTTCAATCTACCAAGCGAAGCCGACAAAGAATATCAAAAAATGCAGCCACAACAGCGGTCGTTCCCAGCACAGGGACCACCAATGAGACCATTTCCCCAGCCAGGTTATTCCCCTGTATGTATATCTTCTTGACCAAGATTAGTGAGATGAATATACATGTGTAGAATTGTGAAAATTAAGAACATAACAAAAAGGGGGATGGTAAAGCTTAGACTTTTTTTATAGGGAAATACTTTATTGCTTTATACACAGGTATCACAAAATTTGGACCATGCAACTGATAATGCTTATCAGTCGTTAGTTATGGTGCCGTCTGATGTACAGTATAGTATACACAGTTGGTTAAAGAGCTCTTAATAAGAGCTCATGTTCTTTGTTATTATGTATATATGCAACCCGACTTTAGATAAAGATTACTTTACTTTACACCAGACCTCGACAATAACGCTTGTCCGATTGTCCGGTACCGGAAGTAAAAAAGGTCGGATAAGTAAAAGCTATACCAAGCTTGTCCGATGGGACAAGTAGAATTATTCTGCAGAAAATAAATTTTAATCCAACTTTGATGAACAAAGTATAATATATTAACAAAAAAACAAGAAAAGAAGATTTGTTTTGACATCTTTCCTTTTTAAACTGAAACTAATTGAAACTTTTTATTTCTCAAGACCCCTCAGACTTGCAATCAATAATTTAAAACTGTTTTTTTGTCAAGTACTTTTAACAGGTAAAAAGCACACTTTTCTGGAAACCAGTCGTACCGATCCCATTCAACCATGCGCTTTTTAGATAAGGTAACTTTAAAAGACAGTTCGTCACCAGCTCGGAAATGATTCGGCTCCAAGTTTAATAGACAGTTGGGCACCGTAGGAGACATATTTCATAGACATGATTAATAGACAGTTTGGCAAGGCAGTAGACATTTCTGGACCAAGACAAATCAGAACCTCTTTTCCTACCTTATTTTGTTGCTTATAATAATTAATACCAATGTCCATACCGTATTTTTTAAATAAGAATGAGGAAATTATTTACCATAAAAATCATCAAATCATGTTTGATCCAGTGTTCTCCCCAGGCCGTTTTAGCACAGCGATTTTCAGCGCTATTGCAATTCCCCGCTGTCCTATTGCACTGACCGCAGCGCTATCCCACACAAACGCGTCGCTATATTTTTTTTCGTATTTTTCAAATTTTTTCAAATTTCCTGCTTATTTTTCACTTCGGATCACGTGATCGACTGGTTTACGATTTTTGAAAAAAATATTTCCGTTGTATTAAAGTAACTCCGCGGGACCAGTCTAATAAATTTTACAAAATGGCGTTTTTTGAAAGATCAAAATAAACAAAGATTTCAACATTGACATCTATTTTTTTAATTTAAAGAATATATAGCATGTATAGAGGCATACCGTAGATACTCGCTTATAAGTCGGAAGTTTGGGAGTAAAATTCAGAATCCAGAGAGGGGTACCGACTTATAAGCGAGATCCCGAGACCAGAGGAAAAATCCAAGCTCGAGAAAAGTGGTCAGGAGTGAATTTCCTGGTCAAAACTACGTTGGTGATTGCCAAACCTACATAATTCCTTGAATAAAAAGTTTTTGTTGAAAATAAATGACTACAATACTGTCTTTGTGTTTTATTTGTTCTTTGTTTACTTTTTTTCTGTCAATTTGTGTTGAATTTCCGACTGTTTCCGGTTTGTGTATTGATTTTCATGGTCAAATGGTTTGTGCATAAACCCAAAAGAAAGAGCCAAGAACCAAAAATGAAAACGAGATAACAATGTACCAACTATGTAAAAGGATGTATTCAGCGGCAGGGATGGGCACGATTACTGACAATTGTAATCGATTAATAATCGATTACATGAAGGATTTTTGTGCAATCGATTAATAATCGATTACTCAAATTTTAGTATGTAATCGATTACAATCGATTACTTTATCAAAAGTAATTACATTACTTTTCGATTACTGTCAATAACATACTTCAACATTTCAACAAAAAATAACAGGAGTAAAACACAATTATATTGCTCAACATTTGTATATATAGTGGAAATTAAGATCTTTACCAAATGCATCATTCAAAGCATTGTTTCTAAATTATAAGTTAATAGCTGGTTTTTTTAGATCAAATCTCTTGATGAAGATTAGAAATATTTAAAAAAATCTTGAAATTTTGATTTTCAACATAAATGAAAGATGTCATCGCATTGCAATACTCACTTATTCATCATGTTCATAACTAATTGTTTTTCAAAAATTTAGCTTTCTTACTGACTTAGGTTAGCTTTTTTGTTTTTACCCTTTAAAATAAAATATTTTAGCATTGTTAATTATAATGTTTAAGGAAATATAAAAAAAGAAGAATAATTAATTAGTTCAGTTAATTTTTAAGATCAACATTATCTTTATAATGACATGCATGAGTTAAACCTTTTGTTTGGATAACCACCCTAATTACAGATTATTTAACTGCCACTGGAGTACAATTTATAACCTGGGGCTAAATATTGTAAATTTCCTTCTTAATTAGACATAAGATAATTGAAATAAAAACAAAGTATGATTGTTATTGACTAGAAGACTTTGATCATCTCATTAGTAAAGGCAAGAATGTTGTTAAGATTTGTTAACTTCTTCAATCAAATTATATACAAAATATATTTATAGTGTCAAAGGGATACATCTATTTCTAAAAAGAATTGCAATGCATTGCCTTTGGTTCATTGTTAAAAGGATTTTGTGTTTTTTTTTAATTTAATTTATATACATGTATATCATAACATTTAAGAAATCAACTGTTTATCTATTCTAAGCTTTAATTTCAACTCTGATTAAAAATTATGTTTTCAGGAAATTTAATACAAATAAGCTTACTACTTTTAAAAAATGTAGTACAGAACTTAACGAAAGCCAGACACATTTCTTATTTAAGATCGATTTTATTATTTCAAATCTATTTTCTTGTTTTAATATTAAAGCTCTTGAATTATTGACAAGCACATACATCCATTTGTTTCAAAAGCTAGATATAAAGTAAATTTAGGTAGGGATCTGGTTGCTCATAATGCAGCTTCAGACAATAGATAGAAATAAGGCAGTTGCTTAACTCTCAAGTATTGTTGATGCATAATATTTTATCTGTACTACAAAGTGATAACATACATATTTTCCTCTGAAATAGGTTATTTTTCATCAAACTATTTTACTAAAGTAATCGAAATGTAATCGAAAAGTAATCGATGATTACATCCAAATATTTACTGTAATCGATTAAATTACGATTACATGTAATCGAAAATGTTTTCGATTACAGATTACTGTCGATTACTTGAAAAAATGTAATCAATTACAATCGATTACGATTACAGATTACGATTACCCCATCCCTGTTCAGCGGAGTTATTGTGTCATTATTGTGATATCACGATATCAATTTAATACTTATAAATCATACAATAATCAAAAATAATTTTAAGATTCATTCCCAAGATCAAAATATTATTCATTAAAATGTCTCAGGTAAACACAAAAATTACAAAATTGATTGGCAAGCCAATATGATCCATTGAACCCCGAATTAAGAGACAAAGAGTTGTATTCACTAAAGGTGTGAAAAATATCAATGATAGGTGAACAGATGACACTAATGAGTTGGAAGTTATTTTAATATACAGTTGATTAGCTTCACTTAATTTTTTTAATCCTTTAATCATCACAATATAATAAGAATTATGAAGTGTACATGCTCTTTTAACACTGAGTTATGTGTGCTGTGAAAATAATTGATTGACTTTAAATTTTTTCAGGTTCATATTGGTTTATGTTCGCTTTTCTCAAACAATAGGTTGTTAGTCATACCCTACAAAATCATTCAACACATGGCTAATCTGTAATCAAACAGTGAACAAAACAACAGGAATAAATACATCGTTATTATTAACAGCTATATAAATTATCATAATCAACATCAACTAAATTCAAACCAAACAAACATTCATGCAGAAAATTAAATGAATATAATTCCTGGATTTGCATTGGTTTTACCGGCGTTCAGTAACTGTCAGCTGCAAAAAAAATGTCCAAATTTTGTCCGACTTATACGACGGTCAAGACTAAATCCTCAGAATTTGGAGCTGAAAAGGGCATCCAACTTATAGTCGGATCGACTAATAGGCGAGTATCTACGGTATATGAATGAAATGAGATGAAATGAATTGACCGCATTTCCCGACGTCACTCACAAACTTGTTTTACGAACTTTGAACAAAGGAGGATTTTAAAAACGATCAAACACAGGGGTCTGTTTCAAATTATTTGCCGGGTTTACTATCCATACGAACCCCGAAAATGAGCAAGTCTTTTAAGTATTCATTATCCCCTATTCGAACTTATAATTGTTTAGTCAGAAATTCTACCATTTGATAGCAATCTGATAGCATATGATTAGAAAAACAAACCCAAACTGATACGATTTGAGAAATTTTACTGTCTCGATGTCAAGCTTGGATGAGGCCATTTAATATTATAAAACGTTAAGGTCATAAAAATGAGAAATCTTTATGCAAAAAAATGTTAATTCCTGTCAAACGTCGTAAGGTTAACAGCACACTGCTACAGTTGGTTACAAAACCAAACACTGAAACAGAAGCTGACAATGACTTTATTGTTGGTCCTTACATGTTCTGCAACATTACCTGATAGTGCTAAGAAATCTTCACACAGGCATGTCTGGTGTAGACCCATCATGGAAAAAGACTTCTCCTCCAGTTTTATACATGGATAGTATGAGGATTTAATATATGAATTTACAATGGAGAAAAAAATACTCTTCTTCTTTATCCAGACAATAACATTAACAAACAAAGCCTCATTAAGGGGTACACTGTAACTTCAATGAGCATGATGAGGACATCATAACAAGAGGAAACATCAACAGCATAATATAATAAAAACTCATAACTAAACAATTACAAACAAACTGACTAAACAATTATAAGTTCGAATAGGGGATAATGAATACTTAAAAGACTTGCTCATTTTCAGGGTTCGTATGGATAGTAAACCCGGCAAATAATTTGTAACAGACCCCTGTGTTTGATCGTTTTTAAAATCCTCGTTTGTTCAAAGTTCGTAAAACAAGTTTGTGAGTGACGTCGGGAAATGCGGTCAATTCATTTCATCTCATTCCATTCATATATGCCTCTATATATTCTTTAAATTAAAAAAATAGATGTCAATGTTGAAATCTTTGTTTATTTTGATCTTTCAAAAAACGCCATTTTGTAAAATTTATTAGACTGGTCCCGCGGAGTTACTTTAATACAACGGAAATAATTCTTTCAAAAATCGTAAACCAGTCGATCACATGATCCGAGGTGAAAAATTAGAGGGAAATTTGAAAAAATTTGAAAAATACGAAAAAAAATATAGTGACACGTTTGCGTGGGATAGCGCTGCGGTCAGTGCAATAGGACAGCGGGGAATTGCAATAGCGCTGAAAATCGCTGTGCTAAGGAATACAGTTTAGTTTGAATCAACCAGTTTGTCAATGATGCAGTGCAAAAGTAATTTCATTTTGATCAGTCAGGGGACTTTCTTAATGAGAGATTTTCTAAATCACTGATTTACATGTAAGTAACATTATGTTCATAAAGGTTGGAAGTAAAAGTTACCTTTCTTTAATTATCACCTATTTAAGTAGTACATGTACAAATTTATCACTAGACTAAGTGATTTAACTTTATTGTAGTTTTGAATATAGATCTAAGAATACTAATGATCCAGGGACTAATTATGTTGTTAGAATTATCAGAACCAACATCTGTGTTGTCTAGGATGACCAGGTCATGTCAGGTGATGACCTTGTACTGAATCTAGAATAATGACATAAAAATCACTTGTTTAAGTACAATACCTCAATTTCCTTCCAAAAAATCATTATTCTAATAACCCCCACTAATTTCAACATCCCAAACAGTGAAATTTTTATCGCTGAACATTAGAATTTTATTACATAATCTGAAAGATGAAACTTTGAACTTTACAGGAAAAATACTCCCACTGCTGGGAAAAATCTGTTCAGAAAGTATCAGTTCATTAAGTTAGGCCATTATTATAGCATTTTATCCACTGAGATAGAATTTACAGCTAAATTATTGCACCAAAGGCATAAATATTTCTACTTAAAAGAAGCAAAAAGTTATTTTTTTCACTTTTAATAATGAAAAGGTATCTAAACCTATGTGTTTAAAATTTTGGTAAAACTACAAAATCACAATTTATGACAAAATTTCGAATTTGCTACTTAAATAAGTGATTTAAAAATCACTTATTTCAATAAGTCCATTGACTGTTGATAAAATTTGCCTTAAAATGTAGCCAATGATCATGATTATATCTACATTTAAATATATAAATATAATGCTATCATAATTTTTATACGACCGCAAAAATTTTAATTTTTTGGTCGTATATTGCTATCAAGTTGGCGTCGTCGTCGTCGTCATCCGAATACTTTTAGTTTTCGCACTCTAACTTTAGTAAAAGTGAATAGAAATCAATGAAATTTTAACACAAGGTTTATGACCACAAAAGGAAGGTTGGGATTGATTTTGGGAGTTTTGGTCTCAACATTTTAGGAATTAGGGGCCAAAAAGGGCCCAAATTTTATAAGCATTTTCTTGGTTTTCGCACTATAACTTTAGTTTAAAGGGGCACTAGCTACGATATATATAAAAATAATAAAGTATGATTTTTTTTTAGATCAATCATTAATCAAATTGGAATAATGAAATAATAATTTGCTTTTAGCAATCAATTTCCTTTAATTTTGTTAAAATAAGCGATTAAACACAATTTTTGACTGATTCACTTGCAAGTGAAAACGTCATCATCATTCTAACCGGTATTCATGTGAACTTCAAGTTAACCCCTATCTAGAGATTGCCAACGCATGCATTGTACGTGTACTGGTTATTTAAAGAAAAAGAATGTCAACAATGAAAGTGAAACTACGGTAAATCATTTGATTACTAATTCGATGCACATAAAATCATTCTTATATGGTTAAAAACAATGAGAAACATCTATTTGTAATATATAAAATAAAATCAAACAGACCTATAAAAATGCAATTGCACGTGTTGGTTTAATCTATTTGTATCTTTATTTTTGTTTACATCGCTTATATGGTCATCTGAGGTCAAATCGATAGTTAATTAGATGGCGTCTGGACTAGAATACACACGAAACGAACCTATATATTATCTATCCCATGCCCTGTAAACTGTTTATTTTAGACTTTTGATAGTTTGGATAAATGTTTTACATTGTTATAAACCAAATATGAGAATTTGAGTCAAATCGGTTACAATGAATTTGACAGCTACAGTGTTCTCCCCAGGATTTTTGGATAGCACCAGGGTAACGCGTGACGAAATGAATTTTACAGTATTTTGTGTCGCTTTGCGTCGCTTATTTTTTTTTTGTTACTTTTTGTCATTACCTGTTTGCCTTTGTTTTGTTTACTGTGGAACTGTGTTGTAGGACTTTGGGTCAAAAAATTATTGGTAGAAAAAGTAAATTAATAAACAGTTTGTATACTTTAATATCTTTGAAGAATAAATAAAAGAAAGCACAATTAGTCTTTAAGCTAAAGTCACTTCTTATATTTTGATCAAGCCATTTTGTCCCGATACTTGTAGTTACACTACACATTCCCCATAACAATGAACTTTGAACAAGATTTTTGATACAGAACCTTCAGTAAATTAAAAACTATTTTCCATAGTTTTAGATCTGATTTTATTCTTTTAGACAACAACAAATTTGTTTTTATGATAAAATACTTTGTTACAGACATGGAGAGTACTTTAGAAGAGTTTTCTATTCACAAGGTTCATCCCTAGCTTTAGTCCTGCATGGGAATATATTAGAGTTGTGACAGTAGGCTTTTTAGACCTGTTACAGTCAAATATGTTTTATAAATTACCTATTTATTATAATATGTCTGTGCATCAATAATGGTATGATTCTCAAAAATAATTTGCAAAACATTTTTGTTGGTATGTTCTAAGAATGTTTTCATCCTTAATGTAACATTCTAATATAATTTTGCATTCAATTTGTACTTTATTTTTATTTGCAATGAGAAATTATATGTGAGGAGCATTTATTTGTAATTAGCAAAATCAGGGGAAGTAACTCCACAATTAATTCCTAAAAGGCAAATTATTTTGACTTGAGACTGGCGTAATAGGGTTCATTAACAAATGTCTGCTTGTCCCTCACAAGTCTGTTAATTAATCTCTTAATTAATTAAAACACAAAAGAATCATGTACATCGATTAAATCCAATCATCAAGGTTAACCTCAACAGGTAAATCGATCACGTGGTGTAAACAATCATCTTGTCAATACTGGATTAAACTGGTTAGAACTGGTCAATTTTGATGTAAAGTTGAAGTCATCTGAAACTTTACCGATTTTAATACGATTTTTTTACCGAAAACTTTAGCACCACGGAAAAAAATTATACATCGCGGCAAGAACGATACCACCGCGGCAGAAAATTATACATCGCGGGCCCGTGGTCCTTTAAGGGCCTGGGGAGAACACTGAGCTAGTGCCCCTTTAAGTGAATAGAAATCTATGAAATTTTGATACAAGGTTTATGACCACAAAAGGACGGTTAGGATTGATTTTGGGAGTTTTGGTTCCAACAGTTTAGGAATTAAGGGCCAAAAAAGGGCCCAAATAAGCATTATTCTTGGTTTTCGCACAATAACTTTAGTATAAGTAAATAGAAATCAATGAAATTTAAACACAAGGTTTATGACCACAAAAGGAAGGTTAGGATTGATTTTGGGAGTTTTGGTTCCAACAGTTTAGGAATTAAGGGCCAAAAAAGGGCCCAAATAAGCATTATTCTTGGTTTTCGCACAATAACTTTAGTATAAGTAAATAGAAATCTATGAAATTTAAACACAAGGTTTATGACCATAAAAGGAAGGTTGGGTTTGATTTTGGGTGTTTTGGTCCCAACAGTTTAGGAATAAGGGGCCCAAAGGGTCCAAAATTGAACTTTGTGTGATTTCATCAAAAATTGAATAATTGGGGTTCTTTGATATGCCGAATCTAACTATGTATGTAGATTCTTAATTTTTGGTCCCGTTTTCAAATTGGTCTACATTAAGGTCCAAAAGGTCCAAAATTAAACTTAGTTTGATTTTAACAAAAATTGAATCCTTGGGGTTCTTTGATATGCTGAATTTAAAAATGTACTTTGATTTTTGTCGAGCCTGCAACTTTTGTTGCAGAAAGCTCGACATAGGGATAGTGATCCGGCGGCGGCTACGGCGGCGGCGTTAGCTCACTTCTTAAAAGCTTTATATTTTAGAAGGTGGAAGACCTGGATGCTTCATACTTTGTATATAGATGCTTCATGTTACGAAGTTTCCGTCAGTCACATGTCCAATGTCCTTGACCTCATTTTCATGGTTCAGTGACCACTTGAAAAAAAAGTTCAAATTTTTTGTAATGTTGAATTCTCTCTTATTATAAGTAATAGGATAACTATATTTGATATGTGCGTACCTTGCAAGGTCCTCGTGTCTGTCAGACAGTTTTCACTTGACCTCGACCTCATTTCATGGATCAGTGAACAAGGTTAAGTTTTGGTGGTCAAGTCCATATCTCAGATACTATAAGCAATAGGGCTAGTATATTCGGTGTATGGAAGGACTGTAAGGTGTACATGTCCAACTGGCAGGTGTCATCTGACCTTGACCTCATTTTCATGGTTCAGTGGTTATAGTTAAATTTTTGTGTTTTGGTCTGTTTTTCTCATACCATATGCAATAGGTCTGCTATATTTGTTGTATGGAATGATTGTTAAGTGTATATGTCTAGCGGGCAGATGTCATGAGACCTTGACCTCATTTTCATGGTTCAGTGGTCAAAGTTAAGTTTTGAGTTTTGGTCTTTTTATCTAATACTATATGCCATAGGTCAACTATATTTGGTGTATGGAAATATTTTATGATCTTTATGTCAGTTGAGCAGGTTTTATTTAACCGTGACCACATTTTCACGGTTCATTGCACAGTGTTAAGTTTTTGTGTTTTGGTCTATTTTTCTTAAACTATAAGTAATGTGTCAACTATATATGTTGTATAGAAGCATTGTTAGCTGTACCTGTCTGCCTGGCATGGTTCATCTGACCTGGACCTCTTTTTCAAGGTTCATTGGTCTTTGTTTAGAAATATCTTGGTTAATGTTAAGTTTATGTGACAGTTGTAATAAAGCTTAGCTTTATACTTAGGACTATCAACATAATATCAATGATTAGTATAGAAGGCGAGACATTTCAGCGTGTGCACTCTTGTTAATTATTGGCCTAGTTTTCAAGTTGGTCCAAATGGGGGTCCAAAATTAAACTTTGTTTGATTTCATCAAAAATTGAATAAATGGGTTCTTTGATATGCCAAATCTAACTGTGTATGTAGATTCTTAATTTTTGGTCCAGTTTTCAAATTGGTCTACATTAAGGTCCAAAGGGTCCAAAATTAAACTAAGTTTGATTTTAACAAAAATTAAATTCTTGGGCTTATTTGATATGCTTTATCTAAACATGTACTTTGATTTTTTGTCGAGCCTGCAACTTTTGTTGCAGAAAGCTCGACATAGGGATAGTGATCCGGCGGCGGGGGCTACGGCGGCGGCATTAGCTAACTTCTTAAAAGGTTTATATTTTAGAAGGTGAAAGACCTGGATGCTTCATACTTTGTATATAGATGCCTCATGTTACGAAGTTTCCGTCAGTCACATGTCCAATGTCCTTGACCTCATTTTCATGGTTCAGTGACCACTTGAAAAAAAAGTTCAGAATTTTTGTAATGTTGAATTCTCTCTTATTATAAGTAATAGGATAACTATATTTGGTATGTGCGTACCTTGCAAGGTCCTCATGCCCGTCAGACAGTTTTCACTTGACCTCGACCTCATTTCATTGATCAGTGAACAAGGTTAAGTTTTGGTGGTCAAGTCCATATCTCAGATACTATAAGCAATAGGGCTAGTATATTTGGTGTATGGAAGGACTGGAAGGTGTACATGTCCAACTGGCAGGTGTCATCTGACCTTGACCTCATTTTCATGGTTCAGTGGTTATAGTTAAGTTTTTGTGTTTTGGTCTGTTTTTCTCATACTTTATGCAATAGGTCTACTATATTTGTTGTATGGAATGATTGTAAGGTGTACATGTCTAGCGGGCAGATGTCATCTGACCTTGACCTCATTTTCATGGTTCAGTGGTCAAAGTTAAGTTTTTAAGTTTTGGTCTTTTTATGTAATTTTATATGCCAAAGGTCAGCTATATTTGGTGTATGGAAATATATTATGATCTATATGTCAGTCCCGCAGATTTATTTGACCATGACCTCAATTGCACGGTTCATTGCACAGTGTTAAGTTTTTGTCGAGCCTGCAACTTTTGTTGCAGAAAGCTCGACATAGGGATAGTGATCCGGCGGCGGCTACGGCGGCGGCGTTAGCTCACTTCTTAAAAGCTTTATATTTTAGAAGGTGGAAGACCTGGATGCTTCATACTTTGTATATAGATGCTTCATGTTACGAAGTTTCCGTCAGTCACATGTCCAATGTCCTTGACCTCATTTTCATGGTTCAGTGACCACTTGAAAAAAAAGTTCAAATTGTTTGTAATGTTGAATTCTCTCTTATTATAAGTAATAGGATAACTATATTTCATATGTGCATACCTTGCAAGGTCCTCATGTCTGTCAGACAGTTTTCACTTGACCTCGACCTCATTTCATGGATCAGTGAACAAGGTTAAGTTTTGGTGGTCAAGTCCATATCTCAGATACTATAAGCAATAGGGCTAGTATATTCGGTGTATGGAAGGACTGTAAGGTGTACATGTCCAACTGGCAGGTGTCATCTGACCTTGACCTCATTTTCATGGTTCAGTGGTTATAGTTAAATTTTTGTGTTTTGGTCTGTTTTTCTCATACTATATGCAATAGGTCTACTATATTTGTTGTATGGAATGATTGTAAGGTGTACATGTCTAGCGGGCAGATGTCATGTGACCTTGACCTCATTTTCATGGTTCAGTGGTCAATGTTAAGTTTTTGAGTTTTGGTCTTTTTATCTAATACTCTATGCTATAGGTCAACTATATTTGGTGTATGGAAATATTTTATGATCTTTATGTCAGTCGCGCAGGTTTTATTTGACCGTGACCTCATTTCACGGTTCATTGCACAGTGTTAAGTTTTTGTGTTTTGGTCTATTTTTCTTAAACTATAAGTAATAGGTCAACTATATATGTTGTATAGAAGCATTGTTAGCTGTACATGTCTGCCTGTCATGGTTCATCTGACCTTGACCTCATTTTCAAGGTTCATTGGTCTTTGTTTAGTTATCTTGGTTAATGTTAAGTTTATGTGACAGTTGTTATAAAGCTTAACTTTATACTTAGGACTATCAACATAATATCAATGATTAGTATAGAAGGCGAGACATTTCAGCGTGTGCACTCTTGTTGTGTTTTGGTCTATTTTTCTTAAACTATAATAAGTAATAGGTCAACTATATTTGTTGTATGGAAGCTTTGTTAGCTGTACATGTCTGCCTGGCATGGTTCATCTGACCTTGACCTCATTTTCATGGTTCATTGGTCTTTGTTTAGCTACTTGGTTAATGTTAAGTTTATGTGACAGTTGTAATAAAGCTTTATACTTAGGACTATCAACATAATATCAATGATTAGTAAAGAAGGCGAGACATTTCAGTGTGTGCACTCTTGTGATTATGGGCCCAGTTTTCAAGTTGGTCCAAATCAGGATTCCATATCAAGTATTGTGCAATAGCAAGAAATTTTCAATTGCACAGTATTGCACAATAGCAAGAAATATCTAATTGCGCAATATTGTGCAATAGCAATTAATTTTCAATTAGAGTTATCTTTCTTTGTATAGAATAGTAGTTGATAATATATGTTGGAAATTTGCCAGACATGACTATGATGTCATTTTCTATTTTTATTTGCCAATAACTTAATGTAAATAACTTCATTGGAAATTTGCCAATATAAAATATTGTTGATGAAGCTTTTTTTCCTTATCTTATCTAAAATGTTTTTAGATAATGTATGTTGGACATTTGCCAGACATGACTATGATGTCATTTTCTATTTTTATTTGCCAATAACTTTATGTAAATAACTTCATTGGAAATTTGCCAATATAAAATGTTGCTGATGAAGTTTTTTTTATTGTTTTATACAATAAACAATGTATATTCACTTTTACTACCAACCAATCTTTACCATTCAGTGATAACAAGCACTTTATTTTACATTTTAATATTTTATGATGTATTTAAAAGAGTAGTTATTGTTGCAAACTCCATTAGAAATTTGAATTGATATCAGTTTTGGAAAAAGGGAAACGGGGATGTGAAAAAAAAAATGGGGGGGGGGGGGGGGTTAAATTTTTCTCATTTCAGATTTCATAAATAAAAAGAAAATTTCTTCAAACATTTTTTTGAGAGGATTAATATTCAACAGCATAGTGAATTGCTCAAAGGCAAAAAAAATTTTTAAGTTCATTAGACCACATTCATTCTGTGTCAGAAACCTATGTATGCTGTGTCAACTATTTAATTTTAGATTTAAATAAGTTTGAAGAAGAAATCTTTAATTGATTTGTAAAATCTTGACATTTGTTTTGTGTAAAAAAACCCATGTAATGTCAAAAATTTGATCACAATCCAAATTCAGAGCTGTATCACGCTTGAATGTTTTGTCCATACTTGCCCCAACTGTTCAGGGTTCGACCTCTGCGGTCGTATAAAGCTGCGCCCTGCAGAGCACCTGGTTTTAATATGGAAAATGGTAAAACATTGGATTTGAAATTTTGAATTATAAATTTATGCTTGGATACAAGACAGAAAATTATATATCTGAAGTTAAATAAATTTTTGAAAGATTATGGGTCTTACAATGTATGTTTTCTATTTTTGTCCTACATGTACATGTAATGTCATGTATGTGTGTAATGTTTATCTCATATATATATATTACTTACCTTGGCTTAGGAATTTTATGACAGTGTATGAGATCTAGAAGTCTTTATAGAGTTTGTCTAATTGTTCCTTAATTGTTTTCCATGCTAGGACTTTTAAGTAAAGATAGTATGAAATGCAATCAAAACCTTATTGGACTGACTTGATATCTAAATGTTCCAAGGCTTATTACAACCTTTTTCGAAACACCAAATATAGTGCATTGATCATTACATTTTATACATCCTATCCATAAGTATTTCCAGAAATTTATCATAGTAAATATATATGCTCAGATATTCAAGGCACAAAATGATGTTAGACTTGTCAAGAAAATTACATAACTTTTGCAAGGTGCAAGAATCTAATACCTAATCTAAAAATATAAATTATTTCATTGTTAACCTCATCTTTAAAAAATAATGGTAGTATTAAAAAATGGTTATGTCAGATGTATAATATTCATGCAAATAAACAAGAATTTCAATTACCCTTATATATACTCTAATATTATAAGAGGTGTTCCTGGTTATAGCAAGCTTATACAATGGTTAACATAAAAAGGTATTGCCCCCCCCCCCCCCCCCCCCCCCCCCCCCGAAATATATTGTTGTTGTGAAGTTTGGTTAAAGTAAGGTCTTCAAATGATTATGGACGATTCTTCATTTAAATTGGTCATCAAATTTTTTTATGGATTAAGGCAGTGAGGTCGTTGATACAAATCAGAATTAAGAAACTGAATGGGTCTATCAATGCCCATGCTACGTCAATCTTTAAAGACCCAAATGTTGCAAAACACCTATCCTACTTCCATGACAAATATGTTGTTGTCCCCGCAGATAAAGCCCCAAACAACATCGTTTTTGTATGTAAAACTCGTTACATTAACTGCTTGATAAACGAATTAGGTATTGACAATTCACTTGGAAACTCAACATATACCCTCACGACACTTACCAAAGAGGAAATCCCGGATAATCATAGGTCTGTTCTGTGTTCCTTTGGAATTTCAACCAAAGATGAAGAACTGGATCTGCCATCACTGTATTGGATACCTAAACTACATAAGTGTCCTTACAAACAATGGTATATTGCTGGGTCTTCCAAGTGCTCCACGAAACCTCTTTCTAAATTATTAACATCTATTTTATCAGCAATCAAAGACGAGCTTCAAAGTTATTGTGAAACTGCCTATTCTAGAGGGGGCGTGAATCAGATGTGGATACTTAAAAATTCCAAAGATCTTTTAGAGTACATACAATCTAACTCTCTTTCATCTTGTAACAGTATTAAAACATTTGACTTTTCTACTCTGTACACTAGTATTCCATATTCCAAACTAAAAGACAAATTGAAAGAGTTGGTATTGCTTTGCTTCGTAAAAAAGAATGGCCAACGTAGATACAAGTATCTTGTCTTAGCGAGGGATAAATTCTACTTTGTAAAGGATCACTCTGATTCGAACAAAAAATTCTCTGAAACTGATATTATCAAGATGCTTGATTTCTTGATTAACAACATATTTGTTACGTTCGGAGGACGTGTTTTTCAACAGACTATCAGGCATTCCAATGGGAACAAACTGTGCCCCTCTACTTGCCGACTTGTTTCTTTATTATTATGAGGCTGACTTCATGCAGGAACTTCTTAGGAAGAAAGATAAGAAGTTAGCAATATCCTTTACCTCTACTTTTCGCTATATAAATGATGTTCTTTCACTAAATAGTTCAAAATTTGGTGACTATGTGGAACGCATATATCCAATCGAGCTAGAGATAAAGGATACTACAGATACAGTTAAGTCAGCCTCATATCTTGACTTACATCTAGAAATTGACAATGAGGGTCGGTTGAAAACAAAACTTTACGACAAAAGAGATGATTTCAGCTTTCCAATTGTGAACTTTCCATTTCTAAGTAGCAACATTCCAGCAGCACCTGCATACAGGGTATATATCTCCCAATTGATACGATATTCCCATGCTTGCATTTCCTATCATGATTTTCTTGATAGAGGGTTGCTGCTCACAAGGAAGCTATTAAACCAAGAGTTCCAAATGGTGAAATTGAAATCATCCCTTCGTAAATTTTATGGACGCCATCACTAGTTGGTTGATCGTTATGGAATAACCGTTTCACAAATGATATCGGATATGTTCCTTACGTCGTAACTACAATCCCCTTCCCTTTCATGAATGTGACCTACCGAATTAGACTATTTACCGGATTTGTTATCACATAAGCAACACGATGGGTGCCGCATGTGGAGCAGGATCTGCTTACCCTTCCGGGTATTCTTTAGTTTTCTATGTTGTGTCGTGTGTGCTGTTGTTTGTTTGTCTTTTTCATTTTTAGCCATGGCGTTGTCAGTTTGTTTTAGATTTATGAGTTTGACTGTCCCTTTGGTATCTTTCGCTATTGTTCTTGAATCACTCCTACAGAAATTCGTTAAAAGCAAATCACATTCTCTCTTGCATTCTTTATGACATTTTTTAATATAAAGCATGATCTCTGATTCTCAAAACTTCAATTGCATACGCGCGTTTTTTGTTATCTGACACCTCATCCGGGACACATTTCGCGTCACATGACACTTTGATAGATATTGAAGATTTGCGCATAGAGATTTTTTGCTATTCGTCCAGCTAGCCAGACGAATAGACACTCCGTATATAAAATGTACAATAGGTAAACTGTAGTTGGTTAAAAGAATGATTGTTATGTGGACATGTTTGTCTTTTATCGATTCAGCAGGGTTCTCCTGATCTTGAACTCAGTTATATAGTTCAGTAGTCCATGTTAAGTTTTAATCATGCATGGTTGTATCTGTATCAAATAATGTACACAATAGGTCAGCTATATTTTGTGTATGGAATGATCACATCATGACATGGTGTTAATGTAGTATTTTCTATGTAGTCATGTACTTAACGACGTAACAGGTATTAGAAAAGTCATCAGAAGTGAAGTAAATAGACAATAGTAGTATTGACTTGACATATCAACGATATAAGGATTTGGCCCGACACAGGGAAAAAGCTCTGCTATCAAGAAAGAAATATTTTCAATTGTTGTTCTTTTGTTATTTATTTGATTTAAATTTTGTGTTAATACCCCTTTCAAAAGGCCTGATATCTGGCGCCGCCGCAGAGAAATATCCATCGCAATGAACATGATTAAATGTACATCAACTGTTGAAACCAATTGATGGTGAACGAATGCGTTTAAGTATAGAATAAAATATCAACAATTAGCATAACACATAATGAGTTATAGGTTTTAAAGTAAAAATATTAACAAGTGAAATATGTTTTTCCAACAATTGTAAAAGAAATAAGTTTGAGTTGTTTTACGCTTCGTTGTATAGTAAATTAGAACTTTAAGCATTGTCTTTTATAATAACTTGATGTAGATTCAATTCATTGTCATTTAAACTACGGATTTTTGATTGGTCTAGCTGAGAGGGTGACATTCAAAAAAACTGTGACCCGCTCAGCCATGTGATAGAGTAAATTAACACCCTCGTATTAGCTAATAAAAATATGGCATTTTAACATGAAGTATAATAAATATATTTATCACATTGTATACAAGAACAGGAGCATGTGGAGTTATGGATAGGAAAATGACATGACAGTTTATGATGAAATGATCAAATCACTTTTTGGCGAAAAATATTTGAATGTTGAAACTCTAATAATGAATATAGACTATAGTTGGGGATGGGGTTGGGAATGAACAAAAATTGGTTTTGGCATGATAAAAAGACTACTTTGAAAAATGTTGAATAGGAATGAATGGTCAGATGGTGGATGAAAATATGAAATTATTTTAAATGGAAATTGAGCTTTAATTCTTGTTATTGTTAATTCGTATTATCCATTGAAGGCTTTTTATGAATCATCATGTAAACTACACAAACATTGCAGCCTAGTGCTATATATATTTTTTCAACATTTTTTGAATTATATATAAACAAGAATGTGTCCATAGTACATCAATGCCCCACTCGCACTATCATTTTCTATGTTCAGTGGACCATGAAATTGGGGTCAAAACTTTAATTTGGAATTAAAATTAGAAAGATCATATCATAGGGAACATGTGTACTAAGTTTCAAGTTGATGTAACTTTAACTTCATCAAAAACTACCTTGACCAAAAACTTTAACCTGAACTTCGCACTATCATTTTCTATGTTCAGTGGACCATGAAATTGGGGTCAAAACTATAAATTGGCATTAAAATTAGAAAGATCATATCATGGGGAACAAGTGTACTAAGTTTCAAGTTGATTGGACTTCAACTTCTTCAAAAACTACCTTGACCAAAAACTTTAACCTGAAGCGGACGGACGAACGGAGGCACAGACGGACGGACAGAGGCACAGACCAGAAAACATAATGTCCTCTACTATCGTAGGTGGGGCATAAAAATATATATAGGGTACCTATATAATTTCAAACATATTTAATAAATTTTGTACATAACAAAATACTATAGAACTATATCTACATTACTATAACTAAATAACCACTTTTAGGTAACAATATTGCATTGTGAGTAACAAAAATTTTGCTGCAAGATTGGAAACTTAACCTATTTCAGAATTGGCAGACTCTGGGGTTTAAAGTTACTTTATAAGCTGGCGGCTTATGGCTCATATCACAATTACCAATCAGTTCAGAGATATGGTTGTCAATTTTGATTGTTTGTGTTCGTACTAAGTTACTGACAAATAAAAACAAAACATTCTGTATAATCACTTCTCCCGTACAAGTCCTTTTGCCTAGTCCAAAGGGTAGATAATTTTTGAATATTTCATCACTTTTTAGCTTAAGTTGTCCATTACTGTCTAGAAAACGTTCTGGCTTTACAGTTTCATGATCTGTCCAATTATAACTGTTATTGTGTATGTGCCAGATATTGGTGAAGATCTGTGTTCCTGTAAAATAAAAATAAATCATTACTTGCTATAACCATGATAACACCACTTTCCCAGGTTAGAGGGGTTGGGGGTTGATCACTCACACAAATGTTCAACCCATCCCAACATTTTAATGAGTACCGGTAAACTCAGGTCAGTATCAGATGCAGATTTTATATTTTATTAGATTGCTTTTACATGAATGTTACTAAGCTGTGATTCATGGATACTATTTATTGCTGTAACATTGAATGATGATTATGTATTTTATTATTAAGACTATAAGGACCCTATTGGGAATAAACTTGTTTGCTCTCATTGGCCATCATTGGGTCAAGGCATTAGTGACACCTATGTCACAACCATTGCTATAGTTTAAGCCATCATTGGGTCAAGGCATTAGTGGCACCTATGGCACAACCATTGCTATAGTTTAAGCCATCATTGGGTCAAGGCATTAGAGGTACCTATGTCACAACCATTGCTATAGTTTAAGCCATCATTGGGTCAAGGCATTAGAGGTACCTATGTCACAACCATTGCTATAGTTTAAGCCATCATTGGGTCAAGGCATTAGAGGTACCTATGTCACAACCATTGCTATAGTTTAAGCCATCATTGGGTCAAGGCATTAGAGGTACCTATGTCACAACCATTGCTATAGTTTAAGCCATCATTGGGTCAAGGCATTAGAGGTACTTATGTCACAACCATCATTGAGTCAAGGCATTAGAGGTACCTATGTCACAACCATTAGTAAACTATAGTTTAAGGTTGTATTATATATTAGTATATATTGACTTTACCTGAATAATTATTAAATTAATTAATTTAATTATTATCCTCATTTGGAATGTTTTTGTCCCAAGTTCAAAAGCCTGTTATTCAGTTGCAGGTTGTTGCTATCTATCCTATTTGTTTTTGGTAATGTTTTCTACAAGAATCAGGCCATTGGTCATTCTTCTTTTTTTTATTTGTTTAATACATTTTGTTATACATATACAATGTATCAGGGTCTTCATAGCTTACTATACAGTATTGATTTTACTCATTGTTGAAGGCAGTATGGTGACATTTAGTTGCTTACATCATTTAGTCTCTGGTGGATAGTTGTCTCGTTGGACTCAGGATTAAAATCTTACCTTTAGTTATCTTGTATCCTCCAACTTGAATATCTTCTCGTGTTATATGTGGCACACCTAAACCAGTTATTGAGGAAACTCTCAATATTTCATATACACAAGCTTCTGTAGGTTAAAAAACAAGTAAAAATGCTATAAAAACTAATTATCTGTTAATCTGAATCATTTTCAAGTTGAAATCTGACATGATTTAGTAATTGTTTAAGGAAATAAGTTCCAAATTTTTAGTTTATATATGTCAATATTTCAATACTAAATTTGCTTGAAAGTATGATCAGATTTCTGAATTTGAAATGAAATGGGTTGACTAGAAATTTAATTTGGTTAGAAATAAAAAAGATTTGGCTTTTTATATTTTTTTAAAATAAACAATTCGTTTTTTTTCAAAACTTTTTCTTTAAGATGTAAAGCTACAAGTATATAATTATATAAACACCTGTGTATGGTAAATGTTGTCTGCTTTCTGTGGTTACTGAGGTATCCATGGCAACTGTCTGTTGTAACTCCATAAAGATTTTTTCTGCCACACTAGGATGTTTCCCCAAGATAAGCACACTCCATTGCATAATGCTCTGCATATTATCAATGCCTAATACAAAAAAATGGAATAAGTTTGCTGTATTCATATTCACACTTAAGGTGGTACCTAACACTACAGGGAGATAACTCTGTAAAGTCAGCTAAACGTTTTAATAACGTTGTGTTTTTAAAGGAATATTAAGCTTCTCAATGATCAAAATTGGTGTTTGTCAAACTGCTATATAACCAGTGTAATTTTTCTGACAAAACGGTTGGTTCAAAATTTTATGAAAATTAAACGAGCCAAATTAATTTTGGTGAAAGTGTTGGGTACCACCTTAAACAAAAGCCCAGCTGCCCAGGATTGTAAAATTGGAATTTGGTTATCTGAACCCTGAAGGACCTGCGGTCCAATATTGTTCGTTGTAAATCAATTTTTATGCCCCACCTACAATAGTAGAGGGGCATTATGTTTTCTGGTCTGTGCCTCTGTTTGTCCGTCTGTTCGTTCGTCCGTCCGTTATGCCCCACCTACGATAGTAGAGGGGCATAATGTTTTCTGGTCTGCCTCCGTTCGTCCGTCCGTCTGTCAGTCCCATTTCAGGTTAAAGTTTTTGGTCAAATTAAAATTTTGACCCCAATTTCATGGTCCACCGAACATAGAAAATGATAATGCGAAGTTCAGGTTAAAGTTTTGGTTAAAGTTTTTGGTCAAGGTAGTTTTTGATGAAGTTAAAGTCACATTAACTTGAAACTTAGTACACATGTTCCCTATGATAATATCTTTCTAATTTTAATTTCAAATTAAAGTTTTGACCCCAATTTCACGGTTCACTGAACATGGAAAATTATAGTGCGAGTGGGGCATCCGTGTTCTATGGACACATTCTTGTTGTATTTTGTTTGTAAAGGTGAACCACAGATTTAAATGTTCAAAGAATTATACATTTTCTATAGGCTTGTATGCAATTAACTTTGGCAAAACCATGAATTCAAATATCCATGAAAACACAATTTCCCCTCAATATATAATAAATGATGCTATAGCCTGCCTTACCTGCCATACTGAGGCATGTTAATGTCATAAAGAGACTTTTCAGGTCCATTTGTTTCTTCTGAGAGTCTGTAATATGGCTGGTATTATATCCATTTTCCATCACATCTACTATAATATCCATCACATCATGGACCTCTCCAGTGTAGTTCTCAACATGCCTGTCATAAATTCTCTGATTCAGATCGTCTCTTCTCTGAATAGAAAAGGTTTATGAATGGACAATACAAGCAGTGGAGGATAGTTGGGGGTTCTTGGGTTTTTTGACAATCAATGCTTTTGAATGGGGACATATGGTTTGAATCTCCCTTTAAAAAATGGCTGGATTTGTCCGTGTATGCCTGTAAGTGCAACCATGGCTGTGGCTATTGAAAAATGTTTCACCTCTGTTGAATGTGTACATAGTTAATTGTTTCACATTTTGACCACACATTATCCTAAGGCCCTTCTGGGGATATATCAAAAACTCGTTTAGTATTATTCTTTGTCCATCAGTCAAGCCAAAACACAATACTTGAAGACAGTTTAACAGAAAACTTGCACACTTAGTAGAATTTAATTTAACATCATTCTCTTGACCACACTTGACTACCAATTTGATCTGACAATTTTATGGGGAGTTACATATGGAACTTTGACCCTGTTTTGGACTATTGAGAATTGTAACAACAATGACACTTTATGAACGTAACTCTTTTGATATTGTTCAACAGAAATCTCTCATACTTGGTAGGATTGTTTGCCATTGTGTGTAGTTGACTTTATTATAATGTAAGTTTGATTCAATGTCTTTTCAACAGTTGTTATCATGGTTATGGGACTTTGTCCATTTCTTGACTATCTTTCATACCAGGTTTTAACTAACAGTATGTAAAAGTTACCTGTGTTATATCTTTTATTTCCTTAACCAGTCTGACCGGTAAATTTTTTATGAAAGGGAAGATGTTGATAGGGTTAAAGGGACTTAACCCAGACATTGCTTTATCATGGTCTTTCAGTAATAAATTCATCTGGTCACTTGTCCAGTCGTCGTCATGGAAACCATAGCAGACAGAAGATGTGATGTCCAGTGAGGCTAGCTTTAGATCAATAGCAATGTCTTGTGGTCCATTCCCTTTTTCATTTAATCTGTGTCAAAATAAGGAAATTTGGTTATAATGTACATTGTAACATACCCAAATGACTATTACATAATTTCATTTGGCAAGATTTAGCAGTTTGTATTTTGCTACAAAATTGTTGAATATTGATTTTTATTTAGATTTGCTGTTATTTAATTTCCAAATCATGCTGAATTATCATTATTATGGAATGAAATTTCTTTTGCATTATCTATATGATTTCATTTCTTGGATTGGGTTTACTTTTGGATGTTTGGTTTAATCAACATTTCAAAGTTTATACCGGTACTGACACTTTTCAAAGTTTGTATACCGTATTCATTTGCAGTAATAAATTTGCATATATTTGTTTGCTGTTTGTTTTTGAATGGTGTCTCAGGTCATTGCCAAAAAATCATGAATTATATAGTTATTTGTGGTGATTTGTTGATGATCATGTGGAAATAGTTTTAGGAAATGGTGATCATGTGATATGAAATACAATAAAAAATGGCTTTCTATGATTATTGTCTAGGCCAGAAATTACGATTCATATCTCCCAGAGAATTATTAAAATAACCAATCAGACACTGACATTGTCTTGCTAGAAGTACATGCAGGAAAAGCTTCATGTACATTTTGTAGACGTAAAGAATTCACTATTTCCAAATCTGATTTAGAATATAGGGATAGAAGTACAAATTATTTTTGATTAAAGTAGAGATTTTTCTGTATGTCTTACATGACTTACCTGTTGAATAAAACTTCAAACGTCTCCATAACTTTTTCCGAGAGAGAATTTTGACACACTTTGTGTAAAGCTAGTTTGACGATTCTTGTGTGAAGCATCCAGATCTTATCGTAAGGTCTTGAACCAATTCCAGCTCCATGAGGTGTTATCAATTCAAAAAATGGAAGATCAGGCCGATCTAAAGCCTTTTGGTTATTGTAAAGCTGTAAAAAAGAAAAATACTTTTTCTGGCATTTGTTTTCTCATATTATTTTGTTGAAATGCAATGAAACATGGACTGAAAAATAAAATTGGAGTTATCTTTCTTACTATAGCATTTTTCCCAAATTTTAATCTTTAAATTTAACACTTCTTGCAATTGTTGTCTAGCATAATGTTTAGATAATAAGACAGGTGTAATCCACAAATTAAAATACCAATAGCTATACTTTAAGTCTACAAAATGCCTAGTTATAACAATTGTTTTAGAAATATATTATTTTACTCAATATTTTTGATGGCCTAGGTGCAAATTATTTAATATTTTCCCGCTATAAAGTCTCATTTTCATTGATGAGTGACAAGAAAAAAAAAATCCCCATTCATAAAGAGTATACACGTACCTCTTGTACAAATTTGGTGTTGTGTATAATTACAGTACGACTACTTGATGGTCCAAACCTTATACTCATGATTTCTCCATATCGTTTTGTCAGTTGTTGTAATTTAAGGTGTGGTTTAGAGCTATTTAGTTTGTAAAGTCCTCCAATAATTGGCAGGGATATTGGTCCAGGCGGAACTTTTTCTATATATAGTAGATAAATATCCTCCAAAGCTGGATACAACAGTAAACAGATCAAACACACCACTAGTATCTATAAATAAATGATATGAAAGTACAAGAAACAAGAAGAAAGCATTTAACAGGCTATTATTTGAACTTGGAATTATTTTTAATTATGGAATTTGCCTAAATTCTTGTCATTGAAATTCTTAATAAATTCCATGTTTATTTTGTACTATAATGTTCTGTTTCTGTGCTGTGCACAACACTTTCTATTACAATGCTATTTTCACTAGAATGTACTGTGCCGCGCACAACACTATGTATACAAAATACATTGTATGGAAAGTGTTATGAACTGCTCAAAACATCATAACACCAAATAAACATGGAATTGATTAGAAATTTTAACACAAGAAATTATGCAAATTTTATAATTGAAAATAATTCCAAGTTAAAATAATAGCCTGTTATTTGAAAATAAACTGATCCAAAATACCAGGCTTTAAAATTTTGTGCACCAGACAGGCTTTTCATTTACAAAGACTCGTCAGTGAGGCTTGTAAATAAGTTATGAATTGATTCTTATTGTCTTAGGTCAATAGTGTTTCATCACTCAGTAATTTCTATACATCTATATATATTTCATATAATAACATTGTCAAAAATTTACTTTATGTCTGATTTTGATAAAAAAAAGTTAGGTTAAACTCATTAATGTGTGTAGGTTTACCTTTTGTTGCATAGAAATATTTCTATGAAATACTATTAATGAGAAGTTATTATTTAAATGCAAATATTCAAAAAGTGTGGGTTTTCCCAACATACATGTATAGATAGACGTATATTTATTCTTGCTGAAATTCATACTCGAATTTAAACTGATTAATATTACATGATGTAAATGAATTGCAAATATATATATTTGCTGTGACCAAGCAGAAAAAAATGAGCAAGTGTGTACATTTAATTTTAATTAGATTGCAAATAACTTACATATCTTTTTCAAGAAAATGCAAGCATTTATTTATTCAATTGTAAAAATTTCATTCAATTTGGATAAGAAATAAAGGAAGTTAATTTTTATCAAAAAATGTGTTTTATATGAATTATTATATATAGCATCATTTTCAAACGGAAATTGAACTGAAACAAGAATAAAAACCTAAAACTAAAAACTAAATAAAACTATAAAATTTTAAACAATTAGACTAGAAAGATACATGTACATGTTGTATCTGGAAATTCATTTTAATATTTTCATTGCATTTTATTTTTGAAGATTCAATTTTTTGGTGGTGGTCATTTATACCTGATTTCATTGTTTTGTATACAATACTATTGGCATTTAATATTTTTTTAAATACAATTTGTGGTGCACATATACCCACAAAATTAATGAAAAGGAATTTTCCTTGATATTAACAATAAACATTTTAACCCATAGAAATTTTTAAAATACAAAAGGAACAATATCGCACAGCATTATTAAAATCTTAATAACAAGAAGTCAATAAATAAAAGAAAGTTATTTTTAAAAAAGCAGAATGCATGAAAGGCATACATTTTTGTAGTAAATTTATAATACTAAATTTATTCTTTGTAATCTCTACTTTGAATAAAAATTTATGAAATCAGACAAAATATATAACAAAAGAGATAAAATGCAATCAACTACATGTATTAAGAAAAATACTTTAAGACAACATGTTTTCATTTCAAAGTTAAAAATGCTACAAATTATTGAAAACCTACTTGTACTTCAATTAAATTGAAAACAAATACATTGTACATGACTTCTGTATATAATGAGTTCAAAGTATTTATTATACTGATATGTGAAACTATATGTGAACTGAACAGGCCAATGGCCTTGGACCCGTTGTAATATTCTTATAAGGTAGACAGGATTTTTTAATTGTTCATGAATGCATTCTACATATATAAGACTTACCAAAAATATCATTTTGAATATAATAATCGTAAGATAAAAGATAACATTCGTACACTCCTTTTTTGATTAGGATAAGTAAGTTTTGAAGAAATATTTCATTTTATAGGACTTCACGTTTTACTGTGCAGAAAGAGGTATGGCTATGTTTATACACTAAAACATCCCACTATTATAATACATATGCAAATTATATATGAATATGCATGAATTGAAAGAAAGTAGAAATTTTACTTATTCTTAAACAGATATTTTTGTTATTCCAATTTGCTGATTCACTTTTTTTCTTTAAGATTTCTTTAATAATTGTTTGTATTTATAAATTTTGAGGGTTTGGATTTATAGGAATTGTCTTTTCAGAAAGGCCAGCCCATACTATGTAAATTTATGCATAATATTTAAATAGGATGTGAACTTGGATAAGTTTATAAATGAATTGTTTTGTTTATAGCCTGATAATAAACTAACCCAGATTTCTGTATTTGTTAGACTGGTCAGTGTTCACTACAGTACAAATGTACTACATACACGTACATGAGGTCATTCAGGTGGACACCTGAAATGAGGACATTATTTCACAATAATCAAATTTATAATATTGGAGTTAAGATTATTTACTTTTAAAAAGCTGATTATTGTGATAATGGAAGGACTTTAAAAAAAAGTTTATTTGATTTAAATTATCAAATGTTAAAAACTTATAAAGCTTCATAAAAGAACTAGACTATGAAAATATCTGTCAATAGTTTTCTAGTTACAGATTCAATGTACTAGTATATGGCCAACAGGCCTGCAGATCAAATTTAGGATATCTTAAATTTATCAAATGTTTTGAGCTTATCTCACATTTATTCATTTGTTTCCTCTTTTTTTAGATTTTTAAATATATCCATAACAATTCTACATATATTCAGGAACAAAAACAAATTTAACACTATAGAAAAGTTTCTTTCTGAGATGTAGTACTTTCTTTACTATTGCATGCATTTTCTTTTGCAATCTTTAAGAAAGGTTGAAAATGGGAAATTGTGATTTTCAGGAAAATCTGCATATAGATATATGTATCAGAAGTTTTTATTATTGGGAAATTAAAGCAGTTATATTATATATTTGCCTTTATAAAAACTTCACAATTATTTCTCAATTTACAGTACCTGAAAATTATTACACAAAAAATCTTGCATATATATATATATCAGTCCTGAACATTCCAGTACAACTTAGGATCAATTTTAGTAGGAAATTGGTTTTTTTTTTAGTGAAAAGAGCCCCTGGTATAAAGTGATATAGGTATAAAAGTAGGTACTCACGGTCACAAGCTGATGCATTTGTAAATAATGATCACATGTTTTGTCTGAGATTTGCATTACATTTTTAAATTTCCTTTCTAGATAGAATTTTCTCTGTGGACATGAATCTGATTATGAATTGAGAATTTCACCCATTATTCTTTATTTTTACAGGGTCCAAGGCCTGGTGGATATGGTGGCCCTCCACAGATGATGGGTGGTGGACCACAAAGGGTTATGCCTGGTATGCCTGGAGCTCATGGAGGAATGGCTCCTCATCCTTATGCAGGTAACGTCTATTTGTGATAACATACATGTACATCTTTATTCTGAGTCACATTGAATAGATATGCTCCCATTTACTGGTATCGATCTTATTATATAAATTTTGTAACATGCAAAATAGTATAGGTGAATTAAAAAATAAACAAGAAAATATAATTTAGTTTTATATTTTACAGACCATAATCATGCAAGGTTAAAAAAAGAGTGGCAAATACTGGTCAATTATTATGACCATACTTGCAGTAAATAATAACCGAGAAATACTGGCAAATACTGGTCAATTGAAACTTTGAGTGGGACATAAAAACCCACATGATGTCATCATTTATTGGGGGGTGTTGTTTAAGTAATTAATTTCTCACACCTAGCAATGCCAGGTGATATGTAACTTCTTTTATCTGTAAAAATTACGCAATTTCAAAAAATAATATCCTGATGAACAATGCATGCAATATGTTGTTATTAATTTTTCAATTCTTTACTCGAATACAAGAACATATGGACTTAAAAGGACTAAATAAGCAGGGATAAGTGTTGAAAATTAATAAAGCATATCAAATTTATTCATTTATTTAAGCTGAAACATGCTCAAAGATAAATGTTTAAATATATCTTACTTTGTATCAAGTTTTTCTACAATAAATAGAAAAAACACCATGAAAATTTCAATCCACCGGTATTTACCAGTACTGACCACTTGAGGAGTATTTACTGCCCAACCTTACCATCATGAAGTTTATCAACAATGGCTTATAACATTTTTCTTCCTAGTCTTTCATTGGTTTTTGTGACCATTGGGAAAAGTAAATCCAGAAAAAAGGTTATGGAGATAACAAATTTATTAAGTTCTATTTTGATTTCTTAGTGTTTTTCATGCTGTTAAAAGTTAGTGTTTTTTCATGATAAAAAGTTAATGCTTTTTTTTAATGGTGTTTTTCATGCTGATCAATTCATCATTTTTACATCAATCCATTATTTTAAAGCTGACATGTTTTCATATTACGTATTGTGTTTTAGCCGGCAGTTCTGCCTCAGGATCTACCAGTTCAAAAGGAAGTAAGTTCTTGCAACAAACAAAGCTTTTTTTTAACTGTCTACACAACAGAATCTACTTGTTTTCAAGTTATACTGTCTCCTCTGTCTCACCAGTGCATCTCTTTAGGGGTGAATCTAGGGTCCGGGAAAAAGGGGGGTTGATCATTGTTGTTTTGTTAACCCTTGAGTAAGATCCTGGGTTTATTTTTGATAATATAATTGATTTGTGCCATTAAAGTGCTCAAATTCAAGACCTTTATTACTAAGAACTTTGCAGTTCATCGGTGTGTCAATATAAAATTTCAAAATAAACAAGTACTCCTTGTAAGCTCCTTCTTTCTTTCTTTTATAATTTAAAACACTGTATTAGAAATACAAAAGGTTTTGAATTTAAAGTAATGTTATGCAATTTAAATTAACTTATCAAAATGAAAATTCACATCCAGCAATGTTTTTCTTCTAAAGTATTAGCAAAAGTCTACACATTTTCCATATTTTGAAACTACAAAATGCTTACCAGTAAATACATGTTTACATTTTATGTGAAAAAAATGAAGAATATAGAAAGATATGGAGAAAAATAAAAAAATAGAAAATGATGGATTTTAAGTTACAAAGACTAAATGATAACAGGATAGAATATAAAAAATAGATAAAAATAACCTAAAAAATTTAAGAATACAGAAATTAAGATTAAGGACCCCCAATCCAACCCTCATGGCTGTACTGTAGTATGACAAACACAGATTAGACATGTTAGACAGAGGTGATAGTATGACTAGGAATAACATTCTCTTTATTTCTTAGATTTGATTTTTTAAGCTGCCTTATTTTGCTAGTATGTTGTGTGCCCAGAAAATTATTATTTGATATCGCTGAATGCATGTGGCATGACCAGACAACAGCTCAAGAGAAACATAATTCTGTATTCAATGTTTAGGTCTGGCCTTGCAGTCATAATACTTTGGAGTAGGATTATTGTAATCAGAATTCAACCAATCAAAATGCTGAATTTGGTGTTTCAAGCAAAATTTTTGTATTCCAAGTTCTTAGTCAAGTTTTATGATTATGGGCCCTGGTTTTAATAGCCAGGCTTGCAGGTACAATTGGAATAGTGGTTTAAATGAAGCATGAATGTTTTAAAGGGAAAAGGTCTTTATATTTACTTATGAAAATATTTTTATCAAAAGTATATATACATTTTAATATATAAAAATGTGTTTCTGTTACAAATCATGATGTATTGTTTTATGTGTACATGTTATGCTGCCCATCAAGTGCCCTTGATTGGAATAATAAATATTCTTCTATAAAGGAAGGGAAGGGAATTTTTATTTTTTAACAAAGCACCAGTAAATGAAGTGGTGAATACTGTGGATTCAGTTATTTCTATGGATCTCAATTTTGGTTGATAGGGGATAAATTGCATTTAGGCCTAAATTAATATATTGTTTGTTTCCCCAATCCCGACCTGCCAAGCAAGTGTGGGTAGGTAGGTAGGGAAATAATTTTATTTTTTTCCAAAAAGCTTGAACAATATCGAACGATGCAGCAAGCCTGAAAATCAGAAAGGAATAAATAATTTTCTACTTAGTTTTGACAATAAAATTTTATGTGTAGCACAGTTTTTGCAGGGTCGGTCGGGATTGGGGAAACACACAATATTTTAGTTTAGGCCTTATCTTCGTGGTAATAATGGAGGGCCAAATTAAGTTTGCCTACAAGACACAAGCATGTAGAAAATTTGTACTTTGAATTGCTAAACATTTGTTTACCTTTACTCTTGAAAGCCATGAAATATGATATAGCAAATTTGATATTGCACAAATAATTGCGAAAACAACACATGCTCGTAATTATTTAAACGACAAATGCAGAAACAAATTTATCGTTTACACGTCTCAACGATAAACGATCAACGACTACGCGACTATTTTGCGCGTACATCGTTTACGTGAACGATGTCAACGTTGACTAAAAAATGTAAGAAACAAATGGATTAAACGACTACACGCGTAATCGTTTACATCGTTTAGGTTAGAAACAAATGCGCTCTGTGTGTACTGCAATATTATTTACATTATTAATCAAACTTCAAATAATTTTTATTTCAAACAATTTAATTATAGCAGGACTTTTGAATTTAAGTGATCTCTTTGGAAAGTCTTTATTTCATCTCCATAGAATATTAATAAGTCACTATATATATAAATAGAACTGTTTATTTGTTATGAATTATTTTAAAACCACTAATGATGTGTCCTTGTAATTTGAATCTCTCAGTGAACTCATAGAACTGAAAACAGTAGTGATATGGCCTAAAATAAAATATTGTTTGTTTCCCCAATCCCGACCGACCCTGCAAAATTGGTGCTACTCATAAAATTTTATTGTCAAAACTAAGTGAAATATTATTTTATTTATTTTGGATTTTTAGGCTTGCCGGATCATCCGATAATGTCAAGCTTTTTGGAAAAATAAAATTATTTCCCTACCTACCTACCAACACCTGGCTTGGCAGGTCGGGATTGGGGAAACAAACAATATTTTAATTTAGGCCTATTATAATCAGAATGTACATGTTACCGTATAGCCGGTTATTTTCGCAGGGTGTAAATTTTCGCGGATAGAACAAATTCGCCAAAATAATACGCCAATTCAAAACTGTACATACAAAGGTATTGATAAAAGTTTTGAATCCGCCATATCTATCAATTTTAAAATATGTTTGAACCATTAGGAGATCAGACCTGAACCGTCAGGGATTCATTCAGAATTCAACATTTGTGTATGATTTATATAAAAACCACAATAATTTTTAGATCTCCTATTTTTTGTGAAGTGAGAAGAGAGTGGAGTGGGAACATGGCCCTATGTCCATGCTAGTGAGAAGAGAGTGGAGTGGGAACGTGGCCCTATGTCCATGCTATCTGTTTATCATGTAGTTTGCTTATTTTTGTTTGGTATTTTGGTGTAGTTAAAATTACCAACTCAACTTTTATATGTGACAACATTGTATTGCATGCCATATGCTTTTGAATAGCTTTAGAGGGCCACCCATAGAATATTCTTTATGTGATGTTGTCTACCCATACCTTATACTGTTAGGTAGGTATATAGTGTTTTTTTTGCCAACAACATAAAACAAAAAACAACTTAAGAGCATGAAATTTTTCTTTTAAAAAAATGAACTGATTCGTAGTGAAGGCTGTTTTTTTATGAGTAGTTAATAGGCAACATCAAACAATCTTATTTTTTTTGGCTTAGTTTATAGACTCAAAGAAAAGTTAGATCCAGTAGCAGCTTTCTTGTCATTGAAAATTATTTTAACAATAAAAAATTCTAACAGTAGTTTTAAGTATATGAGTACTCAATTCTCTGTCATTGAATCGCAAGTGACCTACAAAGATTTTCTTATTGAAATAAGAAAATTTGGAACATGTATAACAAATTATGAGCCTTTATGAATTAATGTTTACAAAGACACAATATTTTGATAGATTTAGAAATTTAAAATCTTTTCTTTGTCAATGGAGATAGCTACACATTCCATTGTTTAGTTTTCTGTCTAGTCAAACAATATAATAGTCTTACTATTGCAACATGTAGCTTGAAAATAAGCATGGTGACCTTCATTTATTATCAGTTTTGAAAATTGCACTATATGATTTACAAGTATTTTGTTGAAATAAAGTCACATACTGTGAAATTAAATTAATATATATTGAATGTAAACATGTTACTTATCTGCACCTATGTTGTGACAGCTTGCTCAGTATATATAATGCTATGTATTAGTGGGATTGTTATTGTAGCTCTGGTTTGCTTACAAAAAAAAAGGGGGGGGAATTGTTTTTTTTAATTGTATTGATGGTGTATAAACTCTATTTATGCCTTATTTAATTTATGCCTTGTATCTGTTGAGCCTGAAATTTTCTTTTGGTTCAACAATTCAGAAAATTTCAGATAGTTTGCAATTCACTTTTATACATGTACCATGACCACCTTTAAAAAATTATGAATGGCAAGCACGTCTTGAACTTCTCTTCAATTGACCTAATTAATGACCTTCAGAAGTAATGTATATCTGACCTATCAGTGGCGGATCCAGAACTTTGCCTAAGGGGGGGGACGCTGACTGACCTAAGGGGGGGGGGGCGCTCCAGTCATGCTTCAGTGATTCCCTATATAATCAACCAAATTTTTCCCACAAAAGGGGGGTCCCGGGGCCCCCCCTGGATCCGCCTATGCCTATACTGAGTATAGGTTGTGATATGGAGAAACTATTTTGGACTAAATATGGATATATGTAGTATAAGCATTGGTATAGCCCAACAATACATCTCCAAACACACTCACCTATTACTATATACACATTATAGATAAATTGATGATCGTTTGGGTTATCTACTATATAACCTGAAGGAGGGGGTAATTTTGACCCCATGCTTCCTCCCAGTGTAGATTTAAGAGATTTGATGATAAGGTTGCTTCTTATACAGAATCTGATGTTAAGAGGTTATGTGCTTATGTGCTGCAGTCTACAAAAGACTTATCAGTGTTAAAATGGTCCAGTATGAAGTTGAAAAGCATTGAAGACCCTAAATTCTGAAAAAGTTTTGTCTTAGGTAATCTATTCCTGGTGTAAAAAATTTTTTGAACTTTGAAAAATAAAAGTGTTTAGATATCATGAATACAAGACTTAAAACTTTGTATGCCAGATGCATGTTCCGTGGATAGTGACAAGAGACTCATTAGCGTTGATCAAATATTAAAAGTAAATACTTAGACATATGAATGAATATCATCTGAATACATCACTACTTGGTTATATTGGTTACCTTACATAACCTAGAGGGAGCTGTGATACATACAGACTACCAATTAAAGATAATAGGAAAAGGCGGGTAACAAATAATGCCAAAAGCCAAATATGACAACTTTACTCAGATAGTTTATTTATATACTTAGTAGTAAATACATGTTATTAACTGTATGTGTAATACATACAATGGCAATCGTGCTGTATCAACCCGGGTTGCGAAAAACTGGGTTTTATGAGTATTGCCCAGCCCAGTGGGAAATACGGGTTTTACTGGGTAATACAGGGCAATACTGGGAAATATAAGATACTGGACTGAATTTTAAAAAGGATTCAGTAATCAAACACAAATACAATACATTTAAGATATATATGTAAACCTATTTTTAATTATAAATAAGTTTTCTTGTTTGAGTCTTATGACCCTCTAGGGTGTTTGTTTAGCAATCATAATTGCATATATAGCAATTTAATTTACATTCCTCATAAACACTGCAATAAAATGTTTAGATTATTGAAACAAAGCTTCAAAATTAACAAGGAATTGGGCAAATCTTGCATTTTGCCTACATAGAATTTAAGTGGAGAAGGAATGAACTTGAATTTTTAATCTGCTAGAAATGACTCTCAATGGTTTATCTGTATAAAATGTATATATTTAGCTATAATACTATGAAACTACAACAAGTCTTTATTATTTTGTGTTGAAATAAGCTTAAAAATTCATATTGCCCAGTATTACCCGTTTCTGGGATTATTGCCCAGCCCGGGACAACCCGAATATTGGTCAATAGAAGCTTCTTTTAACTTACATTTGTATTTACTCCACAGTGCATGTAGCATATGTAAATAGTATATAAGGCATTGTGCATTAAGTTACTGATTTGCATGTTAGTCTTGGGTACAGATAGGTTACTTCCTGTTACAGTTTGCATTGTCTAATTATATTGTTTTACGATACTAACATTTATGTATAAAATCTAGGACACAATTTCTATCTTACATGATATTATTTAAGATAGAATTAAATTTTTGTATGTGAAGGTCGAAATTGTGGTGTACATGTAATATATGTGAATCAGGTTTTTAAATGGAACAGGAATTTATACAAAGCGTCACATTGTCCCGATAACAGAAAACCTTGTCCAAAATCAGTACATACCTGAGGCTTAAAATAAACACTACATGTTTGTTTATACTTCTGTGAGGGTCTCCATGGAATGTGGTTTACCCAATAGAAATTAATGGGCTTATATTATAGAAAAATGGGTCAGAAAAATAATGATCAGATAAAAATAATGATCAGATAAAAATAGGCAAAAGAATAAAGAATAAGAGAATAATGGGGTACTAAAATATGAAGAATAGATTTTGAATGATGAAAATAAATAAAAACAGCTTAAAGTTAGAAGATGAAGAATACATAATTCAAGAAACAGCACCAGACCCTCTTAGATTGAAAAAATGTGATAAATTTTTGGGGTTAACATTTTTTGACTATCTTTGTAACTTTGTTTTTTAATATTTTAGTAATATTTAACACAAATATTGTACTTTTGCAATAAATTTTTTGAGAAAAAATTTATTTTATCAAGTGGTTCAGTCTGTCAGTCATTACTTATATAATTAGTTGCTGCATTGGGACCCCCCTCTTTTTTGACTCCTCCTCTTATACTTTCACTCATTGAAACCTTGAATGGGTACTATAATAAAAAAATTAGAATAAGGAACCTTTTGAATTGAAGACCATCTAAATTCTTGTCATTGGGATTTTACTCTTCAAACTTGTGTATAGGTTTCCACTTTGCAAAAACTGTTAAAAGTTTGATCATAAAAAGTATCGCAATGGAGGACGTTCTTTAAGGCGAGACAGGTTAAAAAATTACCATAATTATTTTGTGGTGTCCCTAATGCTGTAGGCCTGTCATTTATGGTGGTACATAAAACTACTTGGAGATAACTCTGTAAAAATCAGCTGAATGTTTTCATCAGGTTCTATTGTTAAGGTAATGATCAAAATTAGTGTTTGTCAAACTGCTACATATCCAACAGAATTTGTCGATAAAATGTGTGCTTCAATTTTTTTGAAATTTTTATATATTTGTCAAGGGTCAAAATAAATATTTTGTCAAATTTTTTATTAAAATTAAACGAGCTAAATTAGGTTTGGTACCACTTTTATTTTTAAAATTAACAATTAATAGTTCAAGGTCATCTCAGGGCTTTATCATATTTTACTTTGGTTTTATTATTGGAGATTCATTCAAAGAGACTATGTATACGTTGTATTGTATTTTAAAGTAAAACACATATAAATTTTATATCAGTAATTAAATGTTGTAAAATTTGTGAAGCTCTTGCATTTTCTAAGCTGTAGGAAGCCTCATGAGTTGATATTGATAATGCCTGAACGAATTGTTTGCCACCAACAAAGTTTTGTTGCAAATACGGTTGGATAGAGTGTTTGCAAGGCCAAGGTCAATACAATAATTTATAATATATGAGAAGGGAAAGCAGGAATTGTTAAAAAATACTTCAATGTACACATCAGAAACTAACACTTGACCTTTACAAAAAAACAGACGCAATGTATATATATATTCAAACAAAAACAACAACAATCAGTAACACATGGTACAGATAGCCTGGCTTGGTACAGGCATAAAATTGTGGTTAGAGTAAACTTAGTAAAATGACTACAATATATTGGGTAACATATATTGAGCTTTGCTTGATGTTGTAGATAATCTTGAGGTAAAATCTGACATCAACTGAGTTTTGGTAGGAAGTGTATATTGTAGATAATTTTGAGGTAAAATCTGACATCAACTGAGTTTGGGTAGGAAGTGTATGTTGTAGATAACCTTGAGGTAAAATCTGACCCCAACTGAGTTTGGGTAGGAAGTGTATGTTGTGGATAATCCTGAGGTAAAATCTGACATCAACTGAGTTCGGGTAGGAAGTGCATGTTGTGGATAATCTTGAGGTAAAATCTGACATCAACTGAGTTTGGGTAGGAAGTGTATGTTGTAGATAACCTTGAGGTAAAATCTGACATCAACTGAGTTTGGGTAGGAAGTGTATGTTGTAGATAATCTTGAGGTTAAATTTGACATCAACTGAGTTTGGGTAGGAAGTGTATGTTGTAGATAACCTTGAGGTAAAATCTGACATCAACTGAGTTTGGGTAGGAAGTGTATGTTGTAGATAATCTTGAGGTAAAATCTGACATCAACTGAGTTTGGGTAGAAAGTGTATGTTGTAGATAATTTTGAGGTAAAATCTGACATCAACTGAGTTTGGGTAGGAAGTGTATGTTGTAGATAATCGTGAGGTAAAATCTGACATCAACTGAGTTTGGGTAGGAAGTGTATGTTGTAGATAATCTTGAGGTAAAATCTGACATCAACTGAGTTTGGGTAGGAAGTGTACGTTGTGGATAATATTGAGGTAAAATCTGACATCAACTGAAGTTGGGTAGGAAGTGTATGTTGTAGATAATCTTGAGGTTAAATCTGACCCCAACTGAATTTGGGTAGGAAGTGTATGTTGTAGATAATCTTGAGGTAAAATCTGACATCACCTGAGTTTGGGTAGGAAGTGTATGTTGTAGATAATCTTGAGGTTAAATCTGACATCAACTGACTTTGGGTAGGAAGTGTATGTTGTAGATAATCGTGAGGTAAAATCTGACATCAACTGAGTTTGGGTAGGAAGTGTATGTTGTAGATAATCTTGAGGTAAAATCTGACCCCAACTGAGTTTTGGTAGGAAGTGTATGTTGTAGATAATCTTGAGGTAAAATCTGACATCAACTGAGTTTGGGTTGGAAGTGTATGTTGTAGATAATCTTGAGGTAAAATCTGACCCCAACTGAGTTTGGGTAGGAAGTGTATGTTGTAGATAACCTTGAGGTAAAATCTGACCCCAACTGAGTTTGGGTAGGAAGTGTATGTTGTAGATAATCTTGAGGTAAAATCTGACCCCAACTGAGTTTGGGTAGGAAGTGTATGTTGTAGATAATCTTGAGGTAAAATCTGACCTCAACTGAGTTTGGGTAGGAGGTGTATGTTGTAGATAATCTTGAGGTAAAATCTGACCCCAACTGAGTTTTGGTAGGAAGTGTATGTTGTAGATAATCTTGAGGTAAAATCTGACCCCAACTGAGTTTTGGTAGGAAGTGTATGTTGTAGATAATCTTGAGGTAAAATCTGACCCCAACTGAGTTTTGGTAGGAAGTGTATGTTGTAGATAATCTTGAGGTAAAATCTGACATCAACTGAGTTTGGGTAGGAAGTGTATGTTGTAGATAATCTTGAGGTAAAATCTGACCCCAACTGAGTTTGGGTAGGAAGTGTATGTTGTAGATAATCTTGAGGTAAAATCTGACCCCAACTGAGTTTGGGTAGGAAGTGTATGTTGTAGATAATCTTGAGGTAAAATCTAACATCAACTGCTTTCAAACTTTGCCTTTGTCATAGATAGAAAAAGTGACAGACATAGATACCTCTGTTATCTGCTTTTAAAACAATTCTCATTACATGCTTTATGCTTTTTTAATTGATGTGTCTTTCATTTTTCTCGTTGATAGTTTTAAAAATTTCCCCTGATTTGAAAACTTTCCATATTTTTCATTGTGAAACATTTTTTCACAGATTTATTTTCCTACTAGGATTTTGTTATAAAAGCTTTGATGATGGCCTTCAGACAGATGAATTCAAGGACATTGTTAATATTTTTTAGGGTTTGTGAGATGTCAGTTACCTGACAAATATGTTATCATTTTGTTAGTTTAAAAAGGTTGGTTGCCTTATTTAAAGTCTCTACTACTAGGTGTCTTGGTTTCAGATCAGCTATGAATTCACAAATTTATAATGTTTATAATGTGGGTGTATTCACCTTATTAATGTAAACTTGACCTTGGAAAGAAATTATTTCAGAAAACATACAGTTTTGTAAAAAGTAAAAAAAATAATGTAAAAATTTGATATGGGAGGAAAGGAAGAAAAGATTGGTGTATACGTGGTAAAACATAAAAATCAAATGATTACCTTTATTTAGAAGCAACATTCAGAATTTTCCCTATATTTATTCCTTACAGTGTATCACAAACTCTGTCTGACCGACAAATGTCAGACAAAAAACCATTTGGTCTGACAGAACTTTAAAAAACATTTTGGTTGAACATATAGTAAACAAGTTCAAACTTCTTATTTGGTCTGACAAACCTTAAAACAGTTTGGCACAGACAGCTTTTACAAAAAAGGAAAAATAATTATACATATTATCAAAACACTGTCTGTACTACTGATGTCTGTCTGTCTGTTTAGTTTATTGTCAGTTTGTCAGTGTCTGTAGGTAATCTTGTTATAAATCAATGTTTACTTTACAGGTATGAGATCAGGTATGTCTCCAGGCATGCCCCCACCCCCTGGACCACCTGGAATGCAGACTCCAATGGATCGGAAAAGATTACCAGATCCCAGAACAGTTCATCATATGAAAGCGTAAGATAATCATCCTTTGTTAAAAAGTCTTGCAGTAATGTTCAAAAGTTTTATGTTTTCCCTCTTTGAAATCTTATACTGGGGATTTATTCTTTATGGTACTAATTTAAGTGAATTAAGGGAAATATGTATACTTATGGACGTCCTAGTTAGGCTGAATATAAAAAAAGAAGATGTGGTATAATTGCCAATTAGACAACTCTTCACCAACTCTCCACAAGAGACCAAATGACACAGAAATTAACAACTATAGTTCACCGTACAGCCTTAAACAAGCCTGTAAGAAAAGTTATACTAAGTTGAACATTCAAATTTGTGGTTCATTTTAACCAAAGAATAACATGAAAATCAGTAGAACATCAATTCAATGAATCTTTTGAGAGAATGTATGGGATTTTATTTTCCAGTGATAAAGTGCATGATGAACAAAGCTACCCACAATGTGTATGAACAACAATTAATATAGAATAGAAAGATGCAATGCTCATGAACAGCAATTAATATAGAGTAGAATGATGCAATGTTCATGAACAACAATTATTGTAGAATAGAATGATGCAATGCTCATGAACAGCAATTATTATAGAGTAGAAAGATGCAATGTTCATGAACAGCAATTATTATAGACTAGAATGATGCAATGCTCATGAACAACAATTAAAATATCAGTGATATTGTTTGCCACAAATTACAGCAGAAATTCGGCCTTTTCCCCTAGAGAAAATTCCCAATTACTAAAAAAAATGGCTTAAAATTCCTCCCAAAAAGTTTTACATTTTCCCCAAACAGTGATGGCATTGGTAGTAATGTTTGTAAATATCGTATTCATGTTATTATTTTGATATTATAAAGCACTTTTGAGATCCAGTTTTCTGATCATAATCATCATGGTGTTTGTAACACAAGTGGTTTTTGTCGAGTCTGCAACTTTTGTTGCAGAAAGCCTGACATAGGGATAGTGATCCGGCGGCGGCGGCTACGGCGGTGTTAGCTCACTTCTTAAAAGCTATATATTTTAGAAGATGGAAGACCTGGATGCTTCATATTTTGTATATAGATGCCTCATGCTACGAAGTTTCCGTCAGTCACATGTCCATTGTCCTTGACCTCATTTTCATGGTTCAGTGACCACTTGAAAAAAGTTCAGATTTTTTGTAATGTTAAATTCTCTCTTACTGTAAGTAATAGGATAACTATATTTAGTATGTGCGTACCTTGCAAGGTCCTCATGCCCGTCAGACAGTTTTCACTTGACCTCGACCTCATTTCATGGATCAGTGAACCAGGTTAAGTTTTGGTGGTGAAGTCCATAACTCAGATACTATAAGCAATAGGTCTAGTATATTCGGTGTATGGAAGGACTGTAAGGTGTACATGTCCAACTGGCAGGTGTCATCTGACCTTGACCTCATTTTCATGGTTCAGTGGTTATAGTTAAGTTTTTGTGTTTTGGTCTGTTTTTCTCATACTTTATACAATAGGTTTACTATATTTGTTGTATGGAATGATTGTAAGGTGTACATGTCTAGCGGACAGATGTCATCTGACCTTGACCTCATTTTCATGGTTCAGTGGTCAAAGTTAAGTTTTTGTGTTTTGGTCTATTTTCTTAAACTATAAGCAATAGGTCAACTATATTTGTTGTATGGAAGCATTGTTAGCTGTACATGTCTGCCTGGCATATGGTTCAACTGACCTTGACCTCATTTTCATGATTCATGTTAAGTTTATGTGACAGTCGTAATAAAGCTTTATATTTAGGAATATCAACATAATATCAATGATTAGTAAAGAAGGCGAGACATTTCAGTGTGTGCACTCTTGTCAATGCATTAAGTACCATCATTACTTCTGTTTCTTTCCCCTCTCCGAAAAGTACCTTCCGGGTTGAAAATGTCTGACAACCAAAATATACATGAAAAAACAGTGCAAAAAAGACAGTAAAGGTCATCAAAAAATCGGAGATGTGTTTAGAATAATATTTCCCAATTTCAATAAAAAATATGCATTTTTCCCAATAAAAAATGGCAGAGGTAGTTTTGAAAAAAGACAACAATATCACTGAATATAGAATAGAAAGATGGCGGAAATTCAAATTGATCTAAATTAATATTTTGTGGTGTATATTTTTTTGGCCCGCTGTAGCAGAGGGGGCATTAAGTTTTACCCTTGTCAGACTACATGTACATCCATACATCCCAAAATTGGTTTCAGTTCTCTAACTTAGTCTCAATGAAATGTTATGAAATTTACACACAATGCTTATTACCACAAAACCCAAATCAAGTTTGAAATCTTTGTTTTTTTCAAAAATATATTTATAACTATTCCTTTAATAGTGTTTTCAACATATTCATCATCAAACACTTAATAAGACACAGTTATGTTACTGCTTTTGCAAATGAGTTTCAGGACATTTATTGATTTTTTTCATTTCTTTTGCAAAAAAAAAAAATATTAAAAAAAACATATATTTTGAGTGCAGTTTTAGTTTGTTATATCACTATTACACAATATACTCTATGAATCAAATATTTCACATATATATGCACCTGTTTTAATTTTAGTTTTTATACGACCGTAAAAATTGAACAATTTTTGGTCGTATATTGGTATCACATTGGCGTCGTCAATGTCGTCGTCGCCGTCGTCGTCCGAATACTTTTAGTTTTTGCTCTCTAACTTTAGTAAAAGTGAATAGAAATCTATGAAATTTTAACACAAGGTTTATGACCACAAAAGGAAGGTTGGGATTGATTTTGGGAGTTTTGGTCCCAACATTTTAGGAATTATGGGCCAAAACGGGCCCAAATAAGCATTTTCTTGGTTTTTGCACTATTGCTTTAGTTTAAGTAAATAGAAATCTATGAAATTTAAACACAAGGTTTATGACCATAAAAGGAAGGTTGGGTTTAATTTTGGGAGTTTTGGTCCCAACAGTTTAGGAATAAGGAGCCCAAAGGGTCCAAAATTGAACTTTGTTTGATTTCATCAAAAATTGAATAATTGGGGTTCTTTGATATGCCGAATCTAACTGTGTATGTAGATTCTTAATTTTTGGTCCCGTTTTCAAATTGGTCTACATTAAGGTTCAAAGGGTCCAAAATTAAACTTAGTTTGATTTTAACAAAAAATGAATCCTTGGGGTTCTTTGATATGCTGAATCTAAAAATGTACTTAGATTTTTTATTATTGGGGATTTCAGATTTCATAAATAAAAAGAAAATTTCTTCAAACATGTTTTTGAGAGGATTAATATTCAACAGCATAGTGAATTGCTCAAAGGCAAAAAAAATATTTTAAGTTCATTAGACCACATTCATTCTGTGTCAGAAACCTATGCTGTGTCAACTATTTAATCACAATCCAAATTTAGAGCTGAATCCAGCTTGAATGTTGTGTCCATACTTGCCCCAACCGTTCAGGGTTCAACCTCTGCGGTCGTATAAAGCTGCGCCCTGCGGAGCATCTGGTTATAAAATGTTTTTAAAACACATGCATATGGCACTGTTAACATAAATAATCATTTCCTTCAAATCAGTGATTTGCTTTACAATATTCTTTGAAAATATTCTATTTAAAATTGAAAATCAAAATAGTTTTCAGAGAAAAAAATTCCAGTCAGTAAGAGGCAAATTCACTTCACATGTCAAATAATATCACATTGTAGTCATTGCAGTCTGGCTTCGTCGTCCGAAGACATTTGGTTTCCAGACAATAACTTTAGTATAAGTGAAAAGAAATATATGAAATTAAACCACAAGGTTTAGAAACACACAAGGAAGGTTGGGATTGATTTTGGGGATTTGGGTCCTAACAGTTTATGAATTATGGGCCAAAATGGGAAAAAATTAAGCATTTTTATACGACCGCAAATTTTGAAAAAATTTTCGTCGTATATTGCTATCACGTTGGCGTCTGCGTCGTCGTCGTCGTCGTCGTCGTCGTCCGGCGTCCGTATACTTTTAGTTTTCGCACTCTAACTTTAGTAAAAGTGAATGGAAATCTATGAAATTTTAACACAAGGTTTATGACCACAAAAGGAAGGTTGGTATTGATTTTGGGAGTTTTGGTCCCAACATTTTAGGAATTAGGGGCCAAAAAGGGCCCAAATAAGCATTTTCTTGGTTTTCGCACTATAACTTTAGTTTAAGTTAATAGAAATCTATGAAATTTTGACACAAGGTTTATGACCACAAAAGAACGGTTGGGATTGATTTTGGGAGTTTTGGTCTCAACAGTTTAGGAATTAGGGGCCAAAAAAGGGCCCAAATAAGCATTATTCTTGGTTTTCGCACAATAACATTAGTTTAAGTAAATAGAAATCAATGAAATTTAAACACAATGTTAATGACTACAAAAGGAAGGTTGGTATTGATTTTGGGAGTTTAGGTCCCAACAGTTTAGGAATTAGGGGCCAAAAAGGGACCCAAATAAGCATTTTTCTTGGTTTTCGCACCATAACGTTAGTATAAGTAAATAGAAATCTATGAAATTTAAACACAAGGTTTATGACCATAAAAGAAAGGTTGGGTTTGATTTTGGGAGTTTTGGTCCCAACATAATAAGGGGCCCAAAGGGTCCAAAATTAAACTTTTGTTTGATTTCATCAAAATTGAATAATTGGGGTTCTTTGATATGCTGAATCTAACTGTCATGACTGTGTATGTAGATTCTTAACTTTTGGTCCCGTTTTCAAATTGGTCTACATTAAGGTCCAAAGGGTCCAAAATTAAACTTAGTTTGATTTTGACAAAAAATGAATCAGTTAGGTTCTTTGATATGCTGAATCTAAAAATGTACTTAGATTCTTGATTATTGGCCCAGTTTTCAAGTTGGTCCAAATCGGTGTCCAAAATTAAACTTTGTTTGATTTCATCAAAAATTGAATAAATGGGGTTCTTTGATATACCAAATCTAACTGTGTATGTAGATTCTTCATTTTTGGTCCTGTTTTCAAATTGGTCTACACTAAAGTCCAAAGGGTCCAAAATTAAACTTAGTCTGATTTTAACAAAAATTGAAATCTTGAAGTTCTTTGATATGCTGAAAGGAAATTTGATTTATTAAATTATAGTTTATACACAATACAATACATCTGTTATCAATGATTTCAGCAGGCAGTTATCATAGTCTATTCTTAGGCAATTACATAACATTTATTTTTAGCTTAGTAGGAATAGTGCCCTAGAGGGGGGTTAGAGTATTGTTGAAGAATTGAGAGAAAGCATCGTTGTATTGGATGCAATTACAATCAGCTATTATTTACTGTTTTCGAACCATATTCGAAAAATCTTTTTAATATTCTTATGTTAACGAATATTGACATTGTTATACGTTTCTTTGGAATAGTGATTGGATATTGTTCATTTGATTGAGTAATGATTATCTCTTCAATAAAATTATAACTTTTCCAAGTGTGTGCTATGGGTACGCGCCCAGGTAACAGAGATCATCGTATTATGATCCATAATATTTCGAAACTGGAATTAAACACTTCGTGTAGAGTTGAGAACAAGAACAAGAGATGTCCAGCTCACGCTATGAAAGGGCTTATTGACCTTATTTCGATATCGAGACATTCATTCGGCCATGACAGCATTTACAAGTGCGCGATCCCACAATGCACCGCATAAATGTAAACAATAACAATTATGGGAATAGAACCACGATCGAGTAGACTAAGTGTGTAAATGTTCGTTCAGTATTGAAATCTACAACTTTGAATTAATAAATAACTGTTTGTCAAACATTTTCCAGAAATGTCAGTATCATTACAAGTTTCCCGTACATTTTGCCCGCCAGTTTTTATTGCTATGTCGACGGCAGTAAACATTCCCTAAACACTACTTTTGAACTCATGCTATATCAGTATACACACTACTCCCAGCTCTACATACACTTTCCAATTGCGTCGACTCTTTAACGTTTCATCGTTTTGAATAAGCAGCCGATAAGCATGTTTCTACCGCCCAGGCTCGGGGATTCAGTGATCGTTATACATTTAGATACATACGAATCTGTTATGGTTATTATACAGAACCCTGCCTCTGGTGGAAACTCTTTTGCCTCAACGTAGAAAATATTACAGCAGCAACCCTATAACTATATTTAATCAAAGGACATCTATTTACTTAGACATGGAGAAGACTTCTGTTTTACCGAGTGGAATTAGTAATTACGTAGTCTGAGGTCAATTCCGTACCAGGAGAGAAGAAGATGTCGTCCTAATCAGTAGTTCAGATTAGTCCTTACAACTATATTAATTCCGCAAGTCCTTCAACACTAGCCCAACAGCACTGAGGGCACTTTTAGATCATACAGAACACATCAGGTCTACCATATATACGGGTTTATCATATACTAGTGCAGTACGGTGTGAAGAGCAGCATGGAGATTCGAGGACACGTATATATGTCTAAACTTCTTAAGGATATGCAACTGAATATATGGTATTGGTGGAAACTTAACTGTCTTTGCCTTTGTTAAGTATAAGTAATATTTTGTATTTTATTGATAGCAAAACATACATCTGTAATAACAGCAGATACATATATAATAAGTAATACTATGTATTAATGTCTCATATTTTAGCACCTAGTATCACACAGTATTTATATCTCTATTCTAGATTGTTCCACACCTGCAGAGATCTCTTCAGGTGAACATTTCGTACAGTATAAGTATGAATATATATTTATATGTATTATATTTCAGCACATAGTACAGATGCACACAGTATGTATCATGTTCATATATCTATTATAGATTGCTATCTCTATTCTAGATTATTCTACACCTTCCAGGACATTTCTCAGTCATATGTATTCATTTTATATGTATGATATTTCATCACATAGCACGCAGTTTTTATCATATTTATAAAAATTTATTCCAGAGTGTTCCACACCTGCCTGGATCTCTCCAGGTGTATATTTCGTACAGTATATTAAGAAATAATATGAATTTAAATGTATATATTTCAGCACATAGTACATGAAGCACACAGTATTTATCATGTTCATATCTCTATTCTATTTTGCTATCTCTATACTAGATTATTTTACACATTCCAGGATCTCCCAAGGTGGACATTTCTTAGTATAAGTAATGCATACATGTATGTATTTAGTTTATATGTTTTATATTTCAGCACATAGTACATGTAGCACACATGTACAGTATTTATCATGTTTATATCTTTAGTTTAGATTGCTCCACACATGCAGGGATCTCCCCAAGTGGCCATTTCATACAGTACAGTTATATAATTATATTTCAGGTCGTTCGTGCTCTTTATATATATTGCACTACGTCATGTACGTCTTGTTTTATACATGTTATATATATTGTACTACAGGTCATTCTTTTTCTTGGTCATTCTTTTTCTTTATGTATATTGTATTACACCTGCTGGATCGCCACAGGTCATTCTTTATATTTATGTATATTGTACTACATTGTACGACACCTGCTGGGTCGCCACAGGTCATTCATTCTCTTTCTGTATATACTGTAATACACCTGCTGGATCACCACAGGTCATTCTTTCTCTTTATGTATATTGTACTACACCTGCTGGATCGCCACAGGTCGTTCTTTCTATTATGTATATTGTATTCACCTGCTGGATCGCCACAGGTCATTCTTTCTCTTTAATATGTAAATTGTACTACACCTGCTGGATCGCCACAGGTCATTCATGCTCTTTATGTATATTGTACTACACCTGCTGGGTCGCCACAGGTCATTCATGCTCTTTATGTATATTGTAATACACCTGCTGGGTCGCCACAGGTCATTCATGCTCTTTATGTATATTGTACTACACCCGCTGGATCGCCACAGGTCATTCATGCTCTTAATGTATATTGTACTACACCTGCTGGATCGCCACAGGTCATTCATTCTCTTTTTTTTTTATTGCACTACATCTGCTGGATCGCCACAGGTCGTTTATTATCTTAATATTAAGTATTAATGTATTATATTTAAACCTTCTCGAGTATTTAAGGATTACTAAGACTTCCCAGGTTGTTTCTTTTATTTTATTTTACAGAAAAAATACAGATACAGATACAGATATTAAAACCTTCGTTTTCCGATGAAGACTTCAGAACTTTATAGCACCGTTATATATAAGGAAAGCAATACCTTGATGCCTGCGTTCATAGTAATTATGTGTTAGAACGACAGTGACTTTCAACTTTCGTTTATTAACCTATCGTTTTCGGATGCAGAATTTAGAACTATAAAGCACCGGAATATATGAGGATAGCATATCTTGAGGCAGACTTCAGAACTATATAGCACCCGAATATATAAGGAAAACAATACCTTGATTCCTGCCTTCATAGTAATAATGTGTCAGAACTACAGTCACACTACTTTAAGCATTAAACGCAAGAAATTTTATCTATTTAAGACAGATTTAATCCGCCTGGGTTAGAGAGAAAGTGATTTCAGTGGTCACTCCTTCAGAACTGGTAGAGGGTTCTTTCTAACGCACAACAGAAATGTGTCATTTTTTTTTTGTTTGTTGTTGAAATTATTGTATTGTAAATCTATTTTTTTTTTATTTTTTTTTATATATATATTATTATTTTATTTTTTTTACATTTGTATTTGTTAGCATTATTATTTCTTGGGGGCTTTCATTCTTTCATTTTATGAAATCATTTCATTTGGCTTTTTAATTCCAGGGGAATCATACTCCCCCAATTCAATAATACATCAGATAGGTTAATTCCTGTCAAGGAACAAATTGTATTTTAAGTAGTATTTTTACTATGCTGGGATCGCCCAGGAGCAATTAGGTTCATTCCTGGGGATCGCCCCAGGAATTAGGTTCATTCCTGGGGATCGCCCCAGGAACTAGGTTCATTCCTGGGGATCGCCTCAGGTTCATTCCTGGGGATCGCCTCAGGTTCATTCCTGTCGAGGAAATAGGTTCATTCCTGGGGATCGCCTCAGGTTCATTCCTGTCGAGGAAAATAGGTTCATTCCTGGGGATCGCCTCAGGTTCATTCCTGTCGAGGAAAATAGGTTCATTCCTGGGGATCGCCTCAGGTTCATTCCTGTCGAGGAAAATAGGTTCATTCCTGGGGATCGCCCCAGGAACATTTTTTACTAATCGTTTATTTTTATTTTTCTCATATTTTGATAAGTTTTAAATTTATTTTCTCATATTTTGAATAGTTTGAAATATTTATTTCAAATTCTTTTAAGTGAATGAGTAGCCCCAAGAAAGCCAATAATGTATTATATTATTAGTCATCCAATGTAGAAAGATATGTACTGTTATGTTACAGTTTATTTTAATATTATGTGTAGATTTAGTATGTTTTGATATTTTAATAATAAAACATAAATCTTAAATTGTGTTGTGTATAAAAGGAAATTTGATTTATTAAATTATAGTTTATACACAATACAATACATCTGTTATCAATGATTTCAGCAGGCAGTTATCATAGTCTATTCTTAGGCAATTACATAACATTTATTTTTAGCTTAGTAGGAATAGTGCCCTAGAGGGGGGTTAGAGTATTGTTGAAGAATTGAGAGAAAGCATCGTTGTATTGGATGCAATTACAATCAGCTATCCCACCCACCATCCCCAACTACACCTGTGCATTAACTGGGTATTTAGCGTACATGTTAGGTATGATATGGATGTATTAAAAATATGTAAAGTATTTGAAGGTGTTATTTTAGTTACAGTCAGGCCAATATTGTGGAATTCTGACTGCAAGTTCTTGGTATTTCTGTTTAAGAATAATTCATACAGTTGTTTAGTTTGTTATGTTTTATTCAAGCTGAAGTGTGTCTCATGCAATGCATTCCAGCGAAGTCAAAATATATCTATTAAAAAATCGATGTTATAGAAAGAGTGATTTGAAATTGCTATATGACATTGTTATATTTTCTTCTATATATCTAGTTTGTTAGTTTAAAAATATCAACATTTGTTTACCTCTTGTGTTAGGGGCTACTCATATGGAAATGATATGTGCCTTTGCTTTTTAATTCCAGGGGAATCATACTCCCCCAATTCAATAATACATCAGATAGGTTAATTCCTGTCAAGGAACAAATTGTATTTTAAGTAGTATTTTTACTATGCTGGGATCGCCCAGGAGCAATTAGGTTCATTCCTGGGGATCACCCCAGGAATTAGGTTCATTCCTGGGGATCGCCCCAGGAACTAGGTTCATTCCTGGGGATCGCCTCAGGTTCATTCCTGGGGATCGCCTCAGGTTCATTCCTGTCGAGGAAATAGGTTCATTCCTGGGGATCGCCTCAGGTTCATTCCTGTCGAGGAAAATAGGTTCATTCCTGGGGATCGCCTCAGGTTCATTCCTGTCGAGGAAAATAGGTTCATTCCTGGGGATCGCCTCAGGTTCATTCCTGTCGAGGAAAATAGGTTCATTCCTGGGGATCGCCCCAGGAACATTTTTTACTAATCGTTTATTTTTATTTTTCTCATATTTTGATAAGTTTTAAATTTATTTTCTCATATTTTGAATAGTTTGAAATATTTATTTCAAATTCTTTTAAGTGAATGAGTAGCCCCAAGAAAGCCAATAATGTATTATATTATTAGTCATCCAATGTAGAAAGATATGTACTGTTATGTTACAGTTTATTTTAATATTATGTGTAGATTTAGTATGTTTTGATATTTTAATAATAAAACATAAATCTTAAATTGTGTTGTGTATAAATCCAAAAATGTACTTAGATTTTTTATTATGGGCCCAGTTTTCAAGTTGGTCCAAATCAGGATCTTAAATTATTATATTAAGTATTGTGCAATAGCAAGTCTTTTCAATTGCACAGTATTGCGCAATGGCAAGAAATATCTGATTGCACAATATTGTGAAATATCAAATTTTTTTTTAATTAGAGTTATCTTTCTTTGTCCAGAATCAACTTAAATCTTTGTTATATACAATATACAATGTATATTCACTTTTTACTACCAACTGATAAATTAAAATAATCTTTACCATTCAGTGATAACAAGCAGTTTTTTTACATCTTAATATTTTATGATGTATTTAAATGAGTAGTTATTGTTGCAAACTCCATTAGAAATTTTAATTGAGATTAGTTTTGGAATAAGGGAAAGGGGGATGTGATTAAAAAAATTGGGTTCAATTTTTCTCATTTGAAATTTCATAAATAAAAAAGAAAATTTCTTCAAACATTTTTTTGAGAGGATTAATATTCAACAGCATAGTGAATTGCTCTAAGAGAAACAAAAATTTTAAGTTCATTAGAACACATTCATTCTGTGTCAGAAACCTATGCTGTGTCAACTATTTAATCACAATCCAAATTTAGAGCTGAATCCAGCTTGAATGTTGTGTCCATACTTGCCCTAACCGTTCAGGGTTCAACCTCTGCGGTCGTATAAAGCTACGCCCTGCGGAGCATCTGGTTCTAGTTTCCAGACAATAACTTGTGGAATGGTGTATGGATCTCTGAAATTATACCACAAGGTTCAGTAACAGAAAGGGATGGTTATGATTGGCTTTTGGGGATTATGGCTCAAATTGTTTAGGAATTAGGGGCAAAAAAGGGGGGAAAACAAGGGTGTCCTTGTTAATGGTTAATGGACAATTACTTTTAATTAAATGTTAAGTTTTGATAACCTGGGGCAGAAAGAGGGGAGGGGGGGGGGGGAGAAATTGTGGGTGGAACAATTTTTCTTAAGATTTCAGAAATAAGTATTTTTTTCTCCCAAAAAACCAAAGTGTATTGTATTTTTTTTTTTTTTTTTTTTTTTTGGTCAATTTGCAACAGCATGGTGTATTGCACAATAGCAAAATTGGATATAAATTCACTTCATATAACCTATCTGAGTTCTTTGACTAAAGTTATTCTCTGTCAGAAACCTATTACGTGTCAAAGATTTAATTGCGATCCATATTCAGACCTGTATCAAGCGGGAATATTGTGTCCATTATTGCCCCAACTGTTCAGGGTTGGATGTTTATGGTTGTATCTAGCTGCGCTCTGCGAAGCATTTTATTGGAACATAAAATCATGTTACTGGCATTCCCGTATGGACTCGAGCCCTCAACCCCATCTATGTATGTCAAAAACTGTCAAAGATACAAGACCTAATACAAACTAGTTGTCTGTAAACTTGTCCTATTGGTCAAATTGACCTATATTAGAATGTTAAAGGGTTAGACAGTTTTTAACAAACATGCAAACATAAATTTGTAATAAATAGATAAAATATGATAAAAATAGACCTAGTTTGTCTGATTCTACCCACATGTGACAAGAAATGGAAACAGTAGTCAAGTATAAAGTTTTGTTTGGACAGTCTTACTTCTATGGGGTGTTTAAAGACCTTGACTTCACATGAGAGTCTTGCATGTTCTATATTGGACTGTCTTGGCAAAAAAAAAAATTGATGGGGAAGAAAGTTCTCAAAGTTATAAATTACCAGACTTATCATTTAGCAGACCAACTGCCTGTTAAGTCTTTATGTACCCATAAGTAGGTCTTGAATTAATGCAGTTCGAAGACCAAATAAATTATTTTGATATTGCTGGTTTTGATACTAAGCGATGATATAGAATAAAATAGATACTGTGGATTTATTATTATTCGTTGGATACCAATTTTCGTGGATTTCTTGGGTACAGGTGAACCACAAAATTAAATGTACAACGAATAACAAATTTTCTATAGGCTGGTCTGCAGACTTTGGCAAAACCATGAAACTATATATCCACGAATATGCAAGTTTTCCTCAATCCACGAAAATTGAATCCCACGAAAATAACTGAATCAACATTAGATAGATTATATGGTAACTAAAATAGGCCTAAAAAGAGTTAATTATATAAATGTTTACATCTTTTGTTCATGTATTATTATATAAGGTTAGTTGTCTCATGGGCAATCATACCTCTTCTTACTTTTGTATTATAAGATTAACTTTGGAACAGATTATCTTTAACAGATTAATCATACAAGTAACAGGTTAAAATAATCTTCAGTTATAAATGTATAAACTTCCAAAATCAAAGCCAAACCTCCTCAATTTACCAATTGTATTTCTTTCCAAAATCAGTTCTATTATTTATCAAATAATTATTTACTTTTTTATGTCTACAAATGAGACTAGGTAATTTTCTGAAATGCACTGAACATTTCAGAAGGTGAAATGTACCTTCTGAAATGTTCAACTATAAGAGCTTAATCCTATTACGTTACTTAATGCTTAATATTCCATTACAAAAAAAAATGCAAGTCATAGTACAAATTAGGGGGAAAATTTAGCACTATTTCAAATATGTTAGTCTGCCAATTAGGTATGTTGTCATTAAAGGGCTGCATTAAAGTACAGGCAGTCTTGAATACTTTTGAGTATTAAAAAGATTATAAGGTTACTTGATACTCACTTCGTGCTGGTTTAAAGCAGGTCAATTCTCTGAATAAGTAACTGAACAAAATTATCAAATTGGGAAAAACATAGGTTATATCTTGAAATAGTGATTATTCTATAGCGACAATTTATAGAAATTCAAGACAAAATTTCATGATTTTAGTTTTGGTCAGACTTTTTGTGCACCCAGAAAATAAAAGATATGCAAAAATTCAAAAAAGTCATGTTTTTAATTATTCATCTATCCAGAAATTTCAAATTTCCTCTTGGCCTTTATTGTTGTCGAGTGGTCTAAGTTTGTTCTACTACTCAGTCACTAGCTATTCTGTCAACATTGAGGAAGTGAATTTGAGTCCTACAAGTGGCAGGTGAGACTAACTCCAATCTTAATTTCCTGGGTTTTATGATGGTCAATTAATATTTTTTCTCTTGGCACTAGCTATATAGGGGGTCCTCCACCAATAAAAAAATTGCTGCTCAGAAATAGCCAACATTGCTAAAAGTGATCAAAAATCAATCAATCAATCAAAAGTCCACCTCTTATGAAAGAGGTAGATGCCAAGAACAAGACCTACTAAATGCACCATAGAGCCAATTGTTGTCAAAAGTATACAGTAGTAGGAGCTTCTTAATCTTTCAGAAATGGTCTAGTTTCCAACATTATAGAACTTTATATGAACTACATATTTACCTAGTGTTGTATCGATTTGTTAAATATGTTATGTAATACCTCATGTTAGACCTTTCTGTCTGATAGTTTTTGCATACATTTTTATCCTATAAATAGTCAAATTGTCTGATCACATCTTTGATGTACAATCTTGTTACTGACAATGATAGATTTAATATAGACTTTTCTTTATGTAACATGAATAAGAATTTGCTTAAGATTGATAAACAAAGTAAGTTCACTTGTGAATGCCTTTATTGCACTGACTTAAACAAAGTAAGTTCATTTGTGAATGCCTTTATTTGACTGACTTAAACAAAGTAAGTTCATTTGTGAATGCCTTTATTTGACTGACTTAAACAAAGTAATTTCATTTGTGAATGCCTTTATTGCACTGACTTAATATTAGGGCCAAGCTAAGTCAGGCTATAGTATGCACCTTCTCCCATCCAGCTTTTGGTCAGAAATTTTTTCTGCTTTGTTTCTTTGAAAAAAAAACTTGGAATTCAATGATGAAACTTTTTATCACTTCTGAAATGCACATGTATTTCTATCTAAAGCTTTTAAAAAAAGATCATTCTGTTACACACCCTGCAAAGCAGTGAATTAGTATATTTTGCATTACATTTGAATTTGGGATTGAAATGATGATTTTCCACACCAAAAAAATGACATAAGTTTGAGAAACTTTTTTATACAATCTTCTGACTTGGATATGGAGAGAACTTTGCCTCATTGGCACTCATACCACATCTTCTTACAAATGTATATCAATTTACACTTGAACAGAATGGACCTTCACAGAAAAGCTCCATAACTTGTGTAGTTATGTAATTTGAACTTCAGTAAGAAATTCCACTTTGTTATGACTAAGTTATGGGTTTTTTCGGTAAGAAAAAGATGTTCCTAAGCTATTGTAATCTTGGCCCAATTTCTGTTTCTTTTTAGGTGAGGTGGTCTGGGTATGTTTACTGTTGACAAGTGTTACTTTTTTGTTGAGAATGAGTCACCATTTAAAGATTTGAAGTGAAATTTTTGTGCAGCTGTTTGCATAAAGTGATTTTGATTGCCGCCTGTAGTCTGTTCATCCAGTTGTTTATCTATTAATGTCTGTCTACCTGTTATCAAAATGAAATAGATTAAAGATCCACTGCACTTTCTTGATTTTAATTGCAATGGAATGTAAAAGGTCTTATTTTAAAAAAGTACATGTAATAGGACTGTCTCTGTGTTTAAAAGTGACAAAACCAATAGTTGATTCCCATGGTATACATTTGGAAACATTCATAATAGAAAGTTGTATTTGTTTTACTTTCATATGTATCAACATTCATTGTATATTAATCATTTAAGGGGATACGTATACATTTTTTTATCCCAAGGGTTTTTACATACAAGCAATTTTTCACCTATATATCTAATCAATTCAAATATGTAATAGATAATATATCATTATTTGTGTTATAGCTGAAAAATAAGGGTGGTGACTCCTGTTTTTCATTTGAGATTCTGAAAGAATTTGATAAGAGTTATTTAAATCTCATATTTTATTCCTAAATTCTAACATTTATAGTTTACCTTTTATTCACTTAATGATGCTTTTTATGCCCCATTAACATTTAGGGGCATTATGTTTTTCGGTCTGTGTGTCTGTTGGTTCATCTGTCCTTATGTCTGTCTTTTCGTCTGTCTGTTTGTCTGTCCAGCTTGATGTAAAAGTTTTTGCTCAAGGTAGTCTGATGAAGTCCAATCAACTTAAAACTTAGTTCACATGTTTCCTATGATATGATCTTTCTTTTTTTGCCGTATTTATGTACATTATGTTTGCAGGTTTGTACGTCCGTCTGTTTGTCTTCTTTTTGGTCGAGGTATTTTTGATGAAGTTGAAGTCCAATCAACTTGAAACTTACATGTAGTACACATGTTCCCTATGATATGATCTTTCTAATTTTAATGCCAAATTTAAGATTTCCCCCCATTTTCATGGTCCATTGAACATAGAAAATGATAGTGCGGATGGGGCATCCTTTTACTATGGACACATTCTTGTTCTCTGTATAATCCCTTGCTATGAAATGTCTCATTCTTTCACAACCCAGTAGCTTGAAAACAAACAATCATTTATATTATATTTTGAACATATCAGAATATAATATTCCATTTTGGCAGAGTATGTAAAAGTTTATTCAAATCTCGTTTATGCACTCCCATAAAATTGAGAATGGAAATGGGGAATGTGTCAAAGAGACAACAAACTGACCATAGAGCAGAAACCTTAAGTTTTCAAAATATTTTAAAACTTTCATAAGATTTGAAATGGCATGGGTATATTTGATAACAAAAGCATCATCTAGTTTTAATGTAAACTACAGGGAGGTGTGTATCATGTCCCCATTGCACAGCTGGTTCTTTACAATCTCTATCTTATCTCATACTATTTTTGTTGTTCCATAATTTGTCCTTAGAAATACCCAATAGTACAAGAAGTAGAGCAATATTTAAAGTAGCTACAGTTATAGGTTGACAATACAAAACTATAGTGATGATCTATGATAAAGATCCAAGGTTAACTTCACAAACAGAATGCTATTAAATATCTTTAAAAATATCGGTCAGCCATAGTGTTTATTATTTTGTAATAAAACAAAGTTCTGCCATGATTATTGCTCATTTAGGTGGAAGACTAAATTGTTTGGAGGCTAGATGAATAGTGTTTTGTATGGTCAAAATTAAGTTCAGTGGACTTTAATGGGTATATTATATGATCTCTTGATTTTTAAATGAAATGTGGTCATTTTTCAAGTGAAACTGATTTTCTAAAAAACTTATGTGAATGGAAGTGTTCTTATAAATTAAGAGTACTGTAAATTCACAAATTGTTGCAAGGTTTTTGTTACGGTGAATCATGCAACTAGGTGAGTATCTCAGTAGTAGGACCTCCCATTCTGCTATCTTATGCATAGAACTGTATGCTGATTTTCCTGAAATAGGAATGATCTTTGAACAAAAATGAAAGTGCTTTTCCTTTGCTTTTTTGTGCACATACTGATTTTGTGTCATATATGGATATCTCATATCCTCTCTTTTCTCTTATACTTGTGACCTCTTGTTACATTTTTAACAAAAAATAAAGCAGTTAAGAGTAATAAGGGAAGTTTGAACTTCTCATAATCAATCAGAGATGGTCTATTGTTTATGCCCCACATTTGGGCATTGTGTTTTTCGGTCTGTTTTTTTTTTGTCTATTCTGCTTCAGGTTTAAGTTTTTGGTCAATGTACATTTTTAGGAAGTCGAAGTCCAATCAACTTGAAACTAACTAAATGTTCCCTATGATAAGATCTTTTTAATTATAATGCCAAATTAGAGTTTTGACCCATAGAAAACACTAGTGCTGTGGGTCATCCATGTACTATGTACACATTCTTGTTGTTTTTGGTTTTGCCTAAGTCTGCATACAAGCCTGTAAAATGTGTACTTGATTGAATATTGACCGATTCCAACAAAAATTCATATCCCACAAATCATACTGAATCCATAGTTTGACCAAAATGGACCCAAAGAGAATAGCCAAATTCATATCCAACAAATCATACTGAATCCATAGTTTGACCAAAATGGACCCAAAGAGAATAGCCAAATTCATATCCCACAAATCATACTGAATCCAAAGTTTGACCAAAATGGACCCAAAGAGAATAGCCAAATTCATATCCCACAAATCATACTGAATCCATAGTTTGACCAAAATGGACCCAAAGAGAAAGCCAAATTCATATCCCACAAATCATACTGAATCCAAAGTTTGACCAAAATGGACCCAAAGAGAATAGCCAAATTCATATCCCACAAATCATACTGAATCCATAGTTTGACCAAAATGGACCCAAAGAGAATAGCCAAATTCATATCCCACAAATCATACTGAATCCAAAGTTTGACCAAAATGGACCCAAAGAGAATAGCCAAATTCATATCCCACAAATCATACTGAATCCAAAGTTTGACCAAAATGGACCCAAAGAGAATAGCCAAATTCATATCCCACTAATCATACTGAATCCAAAGTTTGACCAAAATGGACCCAAAGAGAATAGCCAAATTCATATCCCACAAATCATACTGAATCCAAAGTTTGACCAAAATGGACCCAAAGAGAATAGCCAAATTCATATCCCACAAATCATACTGAATCCAAAGTTTGACCAAAATGGACCCAAAGAGAATAGCCAAATTCATATCCCACTAATCATACTGAATCCAAAGTTTGACCAAAATGGACCCAAAGAGAATAGCCAAATTCATATCCAACAAATCATACTGAATCCATAGTTTGACCAAAATGGACCCAAAGAGAATAGCCAAATTCATATCCCACAAATGATACTGAATCCAAAGTTTGACCAAAATGGACCCAAAGAGAATAGCCAAATCCATATCCCACAAATCATACTGAATCCACAGTTTGACCAAAATGGACCCAAAGAGAATAGCCAAATTCATATCCCACAAATCATACTGAATCCAAAGTTTGACCAAAATGGACCCAAAGAGAATAGCCAAATTCATATCCCACTAATCATACTGAATCCAAAGTTTGACCAAAATGGACCCAAAGAGAATAGCCAAATTCATATCCAACAAATGATACTGAATCCAAAGTTTGACCAAAATGGACCCAAAGAGAATAGCCAAATTCATATCCCACAAATCATACTGAATCCAAAGTTTGACCAAAATGGACCCCAAGAGAATAGCCAAATCCATATCCCACAAATGATACTGAATCCAAAGTTTGACCAAAATGGACCCCAAGAGAATAGCCAAATCCATCAAAAGTTAACTTTCCCTGAGCCTAAGTTTTAAATTAATTCCTAAAGTTATCAATGGTGCTATAAAAAAAATTTGTCGTAAATCATGTAGGTACTGATGCACTGACTAATAGTCCTTCTACAAGTGATATCTACCCAGTGCTTGAAATTGAAATCACACTTAATAATACTGGTGCATACAAAGTTATACATGAATGTTGCTGAGATTTTGTGAGAGCTGATCGAGGATATAAGTAGGACTCTTGTTTCTATGGTGAACAACTAAGTCATCTGGAAACTTAGATTTTGCAAAGTTGTTTTTCTTATGACATTGTTTATTACTTCTAAAAACTTTTTATTTATATTTTTCAGGAAACAAAAAAAGAAGAAAGTGGCTGATAAAATTTTACCACAAAGGGTACGTACAATAAGTCACATATTCTCCCAAGTCTGTAGTTTTGTCAGGTAAATTTTGTTTGTTGATAACTTTTTAAATGGAAATGAGGCATGTCAATGTTTAATAGAGTACTTTGTAGGTTTATAAACCATTTATAAGACAGATGGTTGTTATTTACATTTAATGATAAATATAACTAAATTGTTTCCATATATAGATTACACAGGTACTATATATTGACAGTAGTAAAGAAAATTTAAATTACAGTCATGATATAAATTATTAAAGGTCCTGTTCATATTTTTGGATTGCTCTGGATTTAAACTAGTATAAGAAGGTCATATTTTACATGGAAGAGATGTTTCATATAATTCCCCACTCCCTTAAAAAACTACTTTGTAAATGAGTCTTCAGAATGATCCCAAATTGATTGTTTTAATTAAGTTACCCTTTTAAATAAAAAGAATTGACCAAATGAATGTTTTATTGCCCAACCAATAAGTACATTTTGCATATATAGCAGTGTCTCATCCGCCATAACTGATACTGGGCATTACCGTTTAGCATCATGGTAATGTGATGCAATCTTGTAGATGATAGTATGAATGGTATGAGGTCTATATAAATTTCCTTTTGACTTACTCATGTTGAAATGTTCTTTTTCATATACTTTGGAAATTAAATGAAAAATAATAGTCCTAAACCATTTATTGAGGTACTTTTTCAACAGCCAATATCAAATTCGTTGTTGCTAAAATTGACTTCAGAATATACATTAATCTGATAATTTCTTAGCATTGTCTATACTGCCCAACCTACCAATTAGGTCCCTTAAATTATAAAATGTTTAATTAAATATACCATTTAAAATTTCAAATTGAAATAGTGGTCACTATTTTAAATAATATAACTTTTCTGTCATTCCAAAGTGAACTCAATCAGGACTTAGATTTAAAAATATTCTAAATAGTTAATGGCATTGTTGCAATGATGTTGTTAACAACTAGGTTTAAGCGTACTAAGCTTTACGCATTAGTTACAACCAACATTATTTAACCGCATAACCTACTTTGATTCTTGTTCAAGGTAATAGGTGACAAAAAGTAGTATCTGGGCGGTGTATGAAAACATATGTTAATTAATGCCTTGTTCGCAGATTAATAATTTTTTAAATAATTTGAAAGTTCATCTAGCACATTAAATAGAATTGTATGCATGCATGCGTTGATAAAACTTTCTTTCTGCATTATTGCCCTAATAATGTATTTGTAAAAAGTAGACGATTTTCAAAAAAGGCTTATAAACTCAAAATCATGTAGAAATACTATACGACTGTTAAGTTCAAATCAGATCTATAAATAGGCATTAATAGTTTCGGATTCATCATGTGATGATAGAACTTATGTACTACACTTTTACCACGCCCCATTTGTGTCACATGTTCTTTGAAAAAAGGGCTGGACTAACTCATAACAAGTGCCAATAAAAAGTCCAAAGAGTAAATAAGATATATATATAGGCGCCAAATGACTAATTTGTTTTTCAAAATGATTTGCAAATAGACATTATGTAACATATTAAGCTATTTGTCAGTTTTTCAGCTACTTAAATTTGGTACCTATCAATTACTTGAAAGATTTTGATTGGTTTCCTTTTTAATTTATTTCAGATTTCAGAAGGATGCAAATGTATAATTTCTCTTAATTATTCCAAAAAAAATTTTAGATAAAAAAGTCTTCATCAATTTGGCTGCATTTAATTTATCTTAAAAAATAAATTTATGATTGAATTACAAAATTGAACTACGAGTATCTAGATTTGAGTTTTTAGCAGTATTATTTTTACTTTCTCTTAATTATTCCAACAAGATGTTGGAAAATGTACTTTAATGCTTAAGGTAACTCTCGTTCACTTCAGAAAAACACTTTAGGAGTATTTACTTCATCTCAGAATTTTTTATTTTAAATTTAAAAGATGAATAAATTGCTATTTCAAAAAGATAATATCTTTATTATATAACATTATTTTTTTTAAATTGTCTTGGAAAACATACATTTTATTCTATCCTGTTATGGGTTCTGATTGAATTATTTGATATCTTGTTATGGTTTTATGATTTAATCCTTTTTAAAATATGGTTAATTTAATAAAATCCCAATGAGTCGTTCATCCTAGTTACTTTGAACCTTTTCTAATAGTTTAGGGTCTTCATGGGGTTTACAGAATAAAGAAATGAATAATGGACAAAAATGCAGAATAAAGGGACTTAAAAATAAGAAATAGAGAAACAAATAAAATAAAGGATAGAGAATAATGGGGTGCTTAAAAATAAAGAAAAAAGAATGGTGGTCAAAATAGAAAAAGGTAAAAAGAAATAAAGAATAAGGAAATGAAGGTCCCCCCCCCCCCCCCCCACCATAATCAGACAGTCATATATTTTCCCATGGTAGTAATTAATAACGTTGATGGTTGTTTCTTATTTTGTAGGTTAGAGATTTAGTACCTGAATCACAGGCATATATGGACTTACTGGCATTTGAAAGAAAATTAGATGCTACAATAATGAGAAAGAAACTTGATATTCAGGAAGCTTTAAAAAGACCAATGAAAGTAAATAGCAAACTTTATTGAATATATGTTCATGAAATACAACAGCAACTATATCCCAAACTTTGGAGAATTATAAAATAGATAAAAAAGGGGTGGGGAATCGATGGCAGAATGGTTTAAATAGTTCACAGCAATCACTAGCCTGTCATCATTGAGGTTTTGAATTTGAACCCCTCACGTTACTGGTGTGTTCAACTCTGATCTCAATTGACTAGGATTGCCATTTTTCTGACCAATGGTCTACAGTTCTATCTGGCCACTCAGCTTTCTCAAAATATAATGATATAGCCAAAAGGACACCAGCAATCAATCAATCAAGATGAGTAACAAACAAGTATCAGGAGGCAAATGTACAAATCTGTATATACAGTATCATCTTTTAGAGAAGAGATTTCCCTAAACAATATCAGAAATTACAATAATATATGAAACCAGTATCTTCAAGATTTTTTTAATTTGGCTGGAAAATTGTTACAAGACCATTTGGTAATTTTTACTTATGTCACCTCAAAAGATATAAAATTAAGAATGGAAATGGGGGAATGTGTCAATGTGACAACAACCCGACCATAGAGCAGACACCAGCGGAAAGCCATTAATGGGTCTTCAATGTAGCAGGGAAACTCCCACACCCGGAGGCGTCCTTCAGCTTGCCCCTAAACAAATATGTATACTAGTTCAGTGATAATGGACATCATACTTAACTCCGAATTATACAAAAGAAACTAAAATTAAAAATCCTACAAGACTAACAAAGGCTAGAGGCTCCTGACTTGGGACAGGCGCAAAAATGCGGCAGGGTTAAACATGTTTTTGAGATTTCAACCATAAGGTTAAACAGTAGATTCACTTTTTATCTCAATCAATCATACCAGCAACCTCTACAGGAAAAAAATGATGTAAAATACAATAAAAACAAAATTCAAGAACAACATGCTGGACAAATTGCATCCAGTCTAAGGGTAAATTACACACTAATTACACACTAATGATCTTCATTGATTCTATCTAAAACTTAGCCACCACTGTTACAAAAAAAAAATCATTTGATGAAGATATTTTTATCAAACTTTTGAGAACTTATGATTAAGAATCTTGTTTAATAATAATTATTATCTTCCAAGACACTATTAAACATGGCTATCACTCTTACTGTAAAGACAAAAAGTTACAAAAAAACAACTGCTTGTTCAGAATGTTTTCTCATAGGCCAAATACTGCTAGTTGATCACTCTATAAATAACCTTTCTGTAGATAACTATAGACTTACACCACCATCATGGCATGACATGGATTGACACCAGGCATTATTTGCAAAAAAGATAGGTTCATCAACTGGTCTTTGATAGGATGTGGCAGTACAGCACTTTCCTGAAAATGTTGCTGTTTTCAAATTGAGAATAGTCACAGATTGCCTTTGTTTTGAAAATGATAACAATCTCTGTTTCGTATTTAAAAAAGAAAGTTTTTACACACACAATTGGTATGTTTGTAACTTTGTATATTTGTAAGTTAAGTTGTCCTTCTTGTGTTTTAGCAAAAGAGAAAACTAAGAATATTCATTTCTAACACATTCTTTCCTGCCAAAGCTGAAGGGGAGGTAAGTCAAAGTGTAATTTAATAAAACATTTTACATAAGATCTTTTGTGTCAGTAAATAAATACTGACTAGTCAATTAGAAATTTGTTCAGATATGTGACAAATTTTATGGGATGCTGTTTCTATGCTAGATGACAATGTTTATTTCTTGCAACTATCTCACATGTATTTGTCGACAGTACACTGATTAATGAAGTAATTTCAGACTACAACAGATCATTTAAACAGTTATTATGTGAGGTAAACAAAGTCTTTTTGGCTAAAACAAGACCATATAAACAGATTGTGTGCATCTACAAAAATGTTAAATCAACATATCTTTTATAGGATGGAGAAGAGACTGTTGCATCATGGGAGCTTCGAGTAGAAGGAAGATTATTAGAAGATGTAAGTGGTCTAGACAGAATAATTCATTATACAATTAGAACGATAACTGTATTTGGTTTGGTACTTTTATTGACTGTTTTTGCTGTTAGTGTTCTTGGTTTCTAGATGGACACCCTAGTCAATTATGTTATTTGATGCATTCTCTCGATTAAATGTACATTTGTAAATAAAGTACGTGAACTCTCGCAAAAACCTTCCTAAAATCTTTAAATCTTCAAACTTGATGCATTGTTTTCCTTCAAAATTTATATTTTATATTCATAAGGTTACCAACTTCCTTTTAAATATAGATGATTTATACATTGTATATCAATCTGTTATCATATTGCATAAAACGTCAAAAAAACAACTTTTAATATTATACAACTTGACAAAGTTACATTTATTTTGACTTTAAAAACAAAATTTCAACACTTTGACTGATGTTAACACAAAAACTAGAAGGTCTTTTTTTTTGTTGAAAAGGATAAAGCATGCCAGCTGGTAAAAAATAATTCCTATTTTTTACCAGCTGGCATGCTTTATAGAACTACCAAATAGAAAAGATAAGATTTTTTAAATTTATTTAAAAAACGAGAACATGGAACTGTCATTTTTTTTTTGTCTCGCCTTTTCGTTGTAGTAGTATGAGAGACATATGTATTACTAACTGGCGATAGAGGCGGTGTAAGCTATTTGTTTAAAGCTTTATATTTCTGAAGTGGGAAGAAGACCTGGATGCCTAATACCGTGCATGCAGAGACCTTATGTTACAAAGTTTCGTTCTGTCATATTTCCATTATCCTAAACCTCATTTTCAAGGTTCAACGACTACTTTAAAAGTATAAATTTAAGTTCAAAAAATTTTATAAATAGTAGGTTAATAATGTTTGGTGCAGTTAATGAATGTAAGGGGAATTGTCAGTATGGCAGGTTTCAATTGACCTTGACCTTATTTCATAGTTCATTGGTCAATCTTAAGTTTTTTGTGATTTTGACAAGTTTTCCTTAAAGAAAATTTTTACCAACAAAAATAAATGAATCTACAGTATGTTAAACACTATAAAAAATACTTATGTATAAATACGTATATTTCAGGCTGCCAGTGCAAAGATAAGTGACACATCAAAACTTAAAAGGAAATTCTCATCATTCTTTAAAAGCTTGGTGATAGAACTAGACAAAGAATTGTATGGACCAGACAATCATCTCGTGGAGGTAATATTTTATTTGTTGACAAAAACATAAACCTTTATCATGTTTTTAATTTTTGATCAGATAAATTGGTGATGTATATATTATGTTTAATGGTTATCCATCATTCCAGAGTAAGGATATTGATCACTTACTCCAGTATTCCATGTGATTTAATTCTAAGTTAAAATAGAGTTCTGATGGTCTGTGTACTTTTAACAATATGATTTGTTTTTTCCAGAGTAATTAGCAATTAATCCTCATAAAAGAACATTTTCATGTGATGAGTAATGATTGCTGGGTTGAGGGGGCACTCATTGTGCAGCTGTTTATTTGATTGTTATATGTACTGTTGAATATTTTAGTGGCACCGTACACCAAGTACACAAGAAACTGATGGATTCCAAGTCAAACGTCCAGGTGACCAGAATGTTAAATGCACAGTCTTGTTAATGCTTGATTACCAGGTGGGCTATTATTTAAGAATATTTTGTATTTATGCTAGTAAATCAAATCAGTCTGAAAAACAGTTGCCAGAGACAGCCGAAATTGTCATGCTGTTTCTTATTACCTTTTTGATATATTTAAGTACGAAAAAAAATCAAGAGAACTATTTGTATGTAATTTTGTTATTTATAAAAGTAAGAAAACAAACTAAATGTCTGCGGCTCATTTCACAAAAAATCTTAGGAGTTAATTCTACAATCAGTTTTAACCAGAACTTCTAAACAAACAGTCGCAGACCCTTTTCGTTAAAGAGTTAATTACTCATGCATCAGTCATATATGTATGTCTTTAGCATGGAACTACAATGAATGGTATATTATAAATTGGGCACATAAGAGAAATATTTTTCAAAATGAAAAAATTATAATCAAAAAGTTCAATCACTCAATAAAAATCAACAACTTTTGATCAATTTTATATTTTCACTTTGCAAACTTTTTTTTATTAAAGACGTATAATAATTAGTATATATTTTAGCCACCACAGTTTAAGTTGGACCAGCGACTTGCACGTTTATTAGGAGTACACACTCAGACAAGACCAGTTATTATCAGTGCTTTATGGCAGTATATTAAAACACACAAGCTACAGGATCCAAATGAGAGAGAATACATTAATTGTGACAAATATCTTGAGCAGGTTATAATTTATGTTATTAGAGAAACAAGCACAGATTGAAAATCTGAAATTAGAATTGAAAAATGAATTCATGTTAATTAATGAACCTTTACAGCAGATTGGTTAAAAGTTTTACTATTTAAACTTGTCTAAATTTAAAATCAATGTATTTTGTTTCCAACATTGTTTGTGTCCATTTAAATTCATTCCTGTGAATTATCATTATAAAAATTAATTGTGCGATTGTTTGATTTATTCTTTAGTACAATTATGAAAATCATTTGATATACTTTTGTACATTTGTATATCTTGTTGTTTCAGATCTTTGAGTGTAAAAGAATGAAATTTGCTGAGATTCCAGGAAAGCTACATAATTTGTTGATGCCACCAGACCCTATTGTTATCAATCATGTTATAACGTAAGTTATAGGTTTTATAAATATAGGGAGATGTGATATGATCGCCAATGAGACATCTCTCCACCAACGTTAAGATGACAAAAGTATAAGCAATTGTAGGTCACTGAATGGCCTTCAAAAATGAGAAAAACCCAAACTGTATTATCAGCTATAAAAGGCTACAACATGAAAATGTGAAACTATTCAAATTAAAAAAAAATAATGGGCTAATTTATAACAATACAATTTACAGATTAGAAACTTTACAAAGGGTTTACCACCACATATCTGCTCTTTTGTTTCAATCATATCTATCTGAAATAATTGCATGTGATTTTGTAAATGACAAAAAATACAAGTATATATACAGTTCAATAGTATTTTAAAGACTCAAAAACGAACATTGATAATAATTGTAAATTTTATTATATGATTTAGTGATGGAATTAGTTTGCTGGAAACATTTATTTATATTACAGTAACTTTACATTTCACAGAGTTGAAGGACCGGATGCAAGAAAAACTGCTTGCTATGATATTGATGTTGAAATAGTAAGTTATTTTAAAGCAGTAGATATGATTTTAAATCTTTATATTTTTTGTTTTATTAACTGTATTAATTTGCTTCTTGTAATAAAGTTTTTCTTTTGAAGTTTTTGTGTAATCTGACGATAATCATATTAGTTAATGTTGATATTAGCTGAAAGCGAACAATCTTTTTACTCAACAAGTATAATTTGTGCCATTTTAGAATCCATTAAAAGAATTTAGGGATATTTTTTCAAAAGTTTCACAAAAATGTTTTGATTTTTAAAACATCTCAAACAATGTAAACTCAACCAATTAAATTACCCATAGTTTCTTACAGTTAGGAAATTTTTAATACACCTTATACTACACATCATTTGTAAAATCTGTAAACATATTTCATTGATGCATCATGCATATGCAGTTAGTCTCACTTTGAATTTCTTAATGTTCTGGAAAATTCTTAGAAATATCTTTTAAGTACAAAAAATTAATCACATGCACACATCACTTTTACAGTTGACTGAATCATTTAAGACATTGAATGTTTTATTTCTCTACAGGATGATACACTGAAGCAGCAGATGAACTCATTCTTACTGACTACACAAAGTCAACAAGAAATCAGTAACCTTGACAACAAGGTAGGAAACTATTAAAACATTAGTACTCATTCTTACTGACTACACAAAGTCAACAAGAAATCAGTAACCTTGACAACAAGGTAGGAAACTATTAAAACATTAGTACTCATCAAATATAGGCTGTCTTCATATACATATACCTGCCTCGCAGTAGTGTGTTCACATAAGTGTGGGAGTTTTAGGGTTAAAAACACGGACAAGTATACTGTGGATTCATTAATTTTCGTTGGATACCAATTTTCGTGGATTTCGTGGTTACAGGTGAACCTCGAAATCAAATGTTCAACAAATGACACAAATTCTATAGGCTTGTATGTAGACTTCATCAAAACCATGAAATTAAATAACCACGAACATGCAAGTTTTCCTTAATCCACGAAAAAATTGGTACCCACAAAAATAAATGAATCCACAGTAATCGGACTGTAATATTGACATTTACTGTTTCTCTGCTAAGCATGCAGCATTAAGGAGTAAAAGCATTGACTGGTCCAGGTAGTGTGACATGTCTTCCTACTGGCTGTTACCTTTTTAACTAGCACATTATTTTATCCTATAGTTGTGTAAAAATTTATTCCTCATCTTAAATTTTTTTAAATATCAAGGGTATATGTATAATCATAGTTTCTTTAACCACATGTTTTTTGTTGCTTCAAAATTTACTGATAAGACACATTAATCCCAATGCTTTAAGACAGATTCTTTTATTCCAATAGTTTAATAGTTTTCCTTTGAACAGTACAGCAACATTACATTAATCAGTTTACATGAGGTGTTTTGAAAACTTATATGACTTATGCCTTGATATAAAATATGCTCTATAAATTTATTTTTATTTGTATTTCAGATTCATGAAACTGTAGAGACCATTAATCAGTTGAAAACCAACAGAGAATTCTTCCTCAGTTTTGCCAAAGATCCACAAGAATTTATAAATAATTGGTTGATATCACAGACAAGAGACTTAAAGGTAGAGTATAATGCTCCATTGGACAGTTGTTTACACTTTTATTTTCCGCTACTGATTGTCAAAATTGAAAAAAGGAAGATTTTTGCCTTAAAATACTCTCAAAACAGCAAATTGAAATAGTGTGTTTTTATGCCATGGGCACTGTGAGAGAGCATTAAGTTTTACCCTTGTATGTCTGTACATTCCAAAATTACTTTCTGTTCTCTAACTTTAACTTGCCTCAACCAAAGGTTATTAAACTTATGCACAATGATAAGTACCACTTAACTCAGATCAAGATCAGATATAGGTGGGGTCACTTTTGCCAATCTTGAGTTATGTCCCTTTGTAATTTGAAATATTGCAGAATTTGCCATATATTAACAAGCCTTGGCATCTGTGTCCTATGAACACATTCTTCATTAATTTTGATTGATTATGTAAATTTTATTTGAAATACAAATACTTATTCTGCATTAGTTATATCATTAAAACCTTTCTATAATGTGTAGTTAGAGCTCTATTTCCCTTTTCTCTGAAAAGGATTTACATTTTCACAATATTGTAGAATGTTTTATATGTTCATAAAAATGTAAGTGGTTTTATAAGAAATGTGCTAGTGTTAAAGGGAGACAACTGTGTTTCAGTTGTTAAAAGTTTATAGCATTTAGTCAATGTGTACATATAAATGCTCTTTTGTTCCTACGTTGGAAAGTTCCGGGCGGAAAGATCTAATTAGCTGAAAAGTTCCTGAGGAACTTATTAACTAGTTGCTTTGTTTTTCCTCTGGTTCAAAAGTTCCACTTGAACAAAGTGACTAGTTGAAAAGTTCGAACAGAATATATCAACTAGTTAGAAAGTTCCTTTTTGCCAAATTAGTCAAAACCGGAACTAACAAACTAGCCCAATATTGCTATGACTGTTGTAGCAAAGAATTTATAATGAATTCTGTTTTTAACATAATCATATTTTATTTCCAACATTTTACTTTCAGACAATGACAGATGTAGCTGGTAATCCAGAAGAAGAGAGAAGAGCTGACTATTTCTACCAACCATGGTGCCAGGAGGCTGTCTGTAGATACTTCTATGGAAAGGTAATAATGGTCTATTCCAATTTATCATTCCTTTTATGTTTTGCAAACTTTTTTTCATTCCATGAATCCAAGATAGTTATATTTCCCCTGACTGTCAGTTTGTCCTTTCCTGGTTCTTTTGACAAATATTTCCTCTTTATTTTTACGGAACTATAGAATAAATAGATTTTATATATGGTCTGCATCTTAACAGCAATGAGTTGTAATGTTTTAGCACTTTTCAAATCTGTTATAAACCTACCACCTGTTTGCTAAGGTCTGCTGACACCTTGAATTTTTCAACAGTTTAATGAACTTAAAATTTCCGTCATGCTTTTTTTTGGTGCTGCTGAAGAAAATGATTTCATATTTAGACAGAAGTTTACAGTGACTTGACTGATAGTGTTGCTATCCAACAATTGCAATTCATTCAAAATTTTGACCAAATTGCAATTTGTTTTATTAAACCAAATTGTTCAACTGGTCAGAAATTTGAACAAATTGTTCAGTCAAAACGTGAAAGTGCAAGGTGATAAAATAAATCATACTTACAATCCTATAAGACTTTAACTCCACTGTGTTGATGTTATTTTTAAATTAGTTTATCAATCTGTATAGGTATATATAGCTATTACCATACTAAAGGTGAACTGTTTTATTTGTAATTGCTATAAAAATGTCCAAACTAAGCTTTTATATAGTTTTTCTTTCAAAATGTATTCTATATTCATAAGAATCACACAGTATATGAATAAAAACATCATATTCAGTAAAATAATTTGTAAAATTGCAATATATTTGTAGGAAGGGGAGATAATCTTTTTTGGTTTCAAAAAGTCTTTATTCAAAAGAATAGTATTTTAGGTTATTTCCCCAAGGAAACTTATCAATAGCATATTGTTATTTCACATATAGTTTACTGAATATATGATGTATTATTTTAAATGATATATGATTCTTATAAATATAAAATCCTTTTCGAAAGAAAAACTATATAAAAGCTTAGGTTGGACATTTTTATAGCAATTCAAAATAAAATAGTTGACCTTTAGTATGGTAATGGCTATAATATAACATATATGATATAATATATCAATACAGTGGAGTTAAAGGCTTATAGGATTGTAAGTATATTTTATTTTATCACCTTGCACTTTCACATTTTGACTGAACAATTTGTTCAAATTTTTGACCAGCTGAACAATTTGGATTAATAAAACAAATTGCAATTTGGTCAAAATTTTGAATGAGTTGCAATTGGTATAATTATATTATATCATATATGTTATATTATAGCCATTACCATACTAAAGGTCAACTATTTTATTTTGAATTGCTATAAAAATGTCCAAACTAAGCTTTTATATAGTTTTTCTTTCGAAAAGGATTTTATATTTATAAGAATCATATATCATTTAAAATAATACATCATATATTCAGTAAACTATATGTGAAATAACAATATGCTATTGATAAGTTTCCTTTGGGAAATAACCTAAAATACTATTCTTTTGAATAAAGACTTTTTGAAACCAAAAAAGATTATCTCCCCTTCCTACAAATATATTGCAATTTTACAAATTATTTTACTGAATATGATGTTTTTATTCATATACTGTGTGATTCTTATGAATATAGAATACATTTTGAAAGAAAAACTATATAAAAGCTTAGTTTGGACATTTTTATAGCAATTACAAATAAAACAGTTCACCTTTAGTATGGTAATAGCTATATATACCTATACAGATTGATAAACTAATTTAAAAATAACATCAACACAGTGGAGTTAAAGTCTTATAGGATTGTAAGTATGATTTATTTTATCACCTTGCACTTTCACATTTTGACTGAACAAATTGTTCAAATTTCTGACCAGTTGAACAATTTGGTTTAATAAAACAAATTGCAATTTGGTCAAAATTTTGAATGAATTGCAATTGTTGGATAGCAACACTATCAGTCAAGTCACTGTAACAGTGATAACTTGTACATATTGTCAGTGTTCAATCCTACACTCATTCTTGTCCATTCCTCTAAAAATGCCACACAGATCCAATTTTTTTGGTGGATGCTAATTTTCACTGATTTGTGGAATATTGTGTTTTTGTTTATATTTGTTTTCATGGTTAAATGGTGTTGCAAAAGTTTTTATTGAAGCCTACAGAAAAAGTGTACATTGTTGTACATTTAAATTCATGTTTTACATAACCTGTGAGAGCCACAAATTCTAGTATTGCATGAATAATAATAAATCCACAGTAACTTATCTCTGAATAATTATCTGACCTATCTTGCAATCCTTTACTATGGATAATTATCTGACCTATCTTGCAATCCTTTACTATGGATTTATTATCTGACCTATCATGCAATCCTTTACTATGGATTTATTTATTTTTTGTGGATTGAGGTAAAATTATCCTCGTGTGAATGCATGTATTAGATTACATTGTTTTGAGAAAGATTGTGAACAAGCCAATGGCCAATATATACTTCATTGAACATTTAAATTTGGGTATCTTTACACCCACAAAACACCCACTTATATTTAATGACTGTAGTCTTTCAATTGCATAGACATTTTTCTGGCTTAAGGGAGATAACTCAATTTTGACACTGATTCAATGTCTTATAACAAATGCATTTCACTACTGATACTTATACTATGTAGTAATTATGTCTCGTCTTTGGGTGTCTATTTACACTTTTGTTTTAAGTTGATATTCAGTAAACTACATAAACACCGGCTCCAGTAAGCTTTCATAACAGACTGTTTTCAGATCTTGAGAGATATTGAATGCACTGTTTGTAAACTGTCATGTTCAAATTACTATAATATTTATAATTTTATTGCAGGTTCAGCAAAGAAGAATGGAAATCGAGCAAGCTTTGGGTATAAGAAACCAATAAGCCTGGAAATAGATCTTATGAGATTTGGCAGCTGTTAGTTATGTGTAAATGATCAGTGAATGAGTTGGCTGAATGATATGATGAATTTTGATAAAGCCTCAGAACACCTGGTTATGAAATTTTCAGAATGCTACTCATGATGTTTGACTGAATTTGGGTGCTAAGATCTGCAATATTTTATCTCCATATTGTAAATTCATGTTTCATAAACTTATATTTTTGTAGTACAAAAAGCATTTGATTTTCTTTAACATTACTGTTATCATAAATAGATATGTAAATAAATTGTATGAATTTTTTATATTGTAAATGTTGGTCTCATGTAGAAATACAAGATTGTCGTAAAACCTTACTTGTTTATTATTTCATACAGACAATCTGGATTTATAGGTATTCATCATATGGTTTACAAATTGCTATTCATAATTTTGTTTACTAAGTAACAGAGAAGTCTGCTATCTTTTTATAGATAGAAAATGCAGGAATAATATACTTTAATGATATACCATTTAAGGCCGGAATAGTACTGAAATTACCCGAACAAAATACTGAAACAATGTTAAATCATTTTGTAAAAGTAGTATTTGGCAGGGATAGTCCTGAAATTACAGGAACAATATACTGAAAAATGTTTAACCAGTAATATATTCCATATGATATGAAAAACCATTGAGATAGTCTGTTAAATTATTGAGCTTTAGTAGACTCAGCTTGACATATGGTATAGACACTTGTTTCTTGCTGAAGACTGTTGTTGCAATTCCATTGCTCAAAGAAGATAATTATCTATTCTAACATTACAACTAATTTCAACAGTAAAAACAATAACAGAACATTGTATGATTTGAAACAAAAGTGAATTACTTGTCCTACACTCCTGAATTTTGAACTTTTCTTGATATTCACTTAACATGGTGAAATTGACAATATTGCATGGTATATTTTTTGTTACACATGTACACATTCAAGTTTTGAACCGGATGATTGGCACTGGTGAAAAATGGAGTTAATCCTGCTGTTTGTGTTTGTCTGTTAATAGAAATGGGTTTTAATTCTTATTGCTCAAGAGAAATGCATGAAAACTAACAGAACATAAATTTGAATTATAGTTGGCATACGGTCAAGCAATACGTCATTGGAATGCGGCTGCAATGCACATTCTGAGTTCATGCAGGTTTGTACAACACTCATCAACAGCAAGACACAAACATAGTCCGGCAGTGGGTGGAGCTTTTATATCTGTTGGGCTGTATATGTATGATAAGACACCCAATCGCAGGATTAATATATAAGTAGAAAGCAGATATACAACTCTTTCATATACTACTTTCAAATATCATACATTCACCCAAAATTTTCATTCATTTGAAAATGAAAAATTAAAAAAAAAAACACCTACAGGGTCATTTATTTGGATTCCTTGCTCTACTCCTTGGTACCATAGAAAATAAATGAATCTTCAGTAGATCAATTTAACAGGGATAAATTCTTCCACATGATTGAACTTAACATCAATAATTCTTCTTAAATTGTTGGTCATTGAAATTAAGAGATAACTGTATTGTATTTGAAGCTTTAAGGACGTCCATTGGTAGTTTTACTGTCGCAAATTTAGTTTACCTGGCGACGCGGAGCGGAGACAGGTAAACAGGTATTTGCGATAGTAAAACTACCGATGGACTTCCGCAAAGCTTCAAATACAATACAGTTATCTCTATTCTAATGCAAAACAAGTTTATAGTTAAATTTCAATCATTATTTCAGTGTAAAATGTTCATTAAAGAAAATCCCGCGAAAAGATGTTATGTTCTTTGGTCCCTACACTAGATGACGTCATAGGTATGCTTCCAGCGTCAAACATAAACACCGGCCGTTTTCTGGCTTCTGTGCCACTTCAGAATGTAATAAAATTTGATAAAAAGAAGATTTTTAGGCGCAACAAGTGAGTTTTTTGTTTATTATTGTAAAAATAACATGTCAATACATTCCGAAATTCAAAATGTCGGCTTCCTTAGTTACAGACAAGGAGATAGAGGATTTTACGCTTGCTGTTATCCAATCAGAACAATTGTTACAAAATAATTGCATTAGAATGATGGTTACCATGAAAGTAGATAGAAAACTGGTCATTTTTGCCATTGAAAATAAATCATCTGGTGGTAATTTGCTCATCTGGAATGTGAATGGTCATAGGTATGATATCTATATGGGTCTGGAATGTGAATGGTTATAGGTATGATATCTATATGGGTCTAATTACTGAATGTGAATGGTCAAAGGTATGATATCTATATGGGTCTGGAATGTGAATGGTCATAGGTATGATATCTTTATGGGTCTGGATTGTGAATGGTTATAGGTATGATATCTATATGGGTCTGGATTGTGAATGGTTATAGGTATGATATCTATATGGGTCTGGATTGTGAATGGTCATAGGTATGATATCTATATGGGTCTGGAATGTGAATGGTTATAGGTATGATATCTATATGGGTCTGGAATGTGAATGGTCATAGGTATGATATCTATATGGGTCTGGATTGTGAATGGTTATAGGTATGATATCTATATGGGTCTTGATTGTGAATGGTTATAGGTATGATATCTATATGGGTCTGGATTGTGAATGGTCATAGGTATGATATCTATATGGGTCTGGAATGTGAATGGTCATAGGTATGATATATATATATGGGTCTGGAATGTGAATGGTCATAGGTATGATATCTATATGGGTCTGGAATGTGAATGGTCATAGGTATGATATCTATATGGGTCTGGAATGTGAATGGTCATAGGTATGATATCTATATGGGAATGTGAATGGTCATAGGTATGATATCTTTATGGGTCTAATTACTGAATGTGAATGGTCATAGGTATGATATCTATATGGGTCTGGAATGTGAATGGTCATAGGTATGATATCTTTATGGGTCTAATTACTGAATGTGAATGGTCAAAGGTATGATATCTATATGGGTCTGGAATGTGAATGGTCATAGGTATGATATCTATATGGGTCTGGAATGTGAATGGTCATAGGTATGATATCTTTATGGGTCTGGAATGTGAATGGTCATAGGTTTGATATCTATATGGGTCTGGAGTGTGAATGGTCATAGGTATGATATCTATATGGGTGTTATTACTGAGTAATTGGGTTTTTCCTGCCATTCGTCTTAGCACATATATTATAGAAGTAAGAGCAAAGACAATAGGTATTCTAATAGGATGTTGGATCTTCTTGCAGACTGATAAAACATGTTTAAAAAAACATCAGATCATGTTCGTCTAGTACAAAGCTATTGCATCAATATGTTTTCTTTCTAAAAAAAAAACATCAATTCAATCAATTAAGGCAAAAATGTAAACTGACTCATGTCTGGCATACAAAATTTTAAGCCTGGTATCTATGATGAGTTTTTTTGATACACAAAAACTCTTTTCCGCTGCAGCTGAATGGCATTAAGTGTAACCCTTTTCCGTCCGTGCTCTATCTTAAGTTTGCCTCAACTAAGTGTTATGAAACTTATATAATGCTTATAACCACAGATATATATTAATATTGAATTTAATAGGCATCACATTGTTCTAAAGTTCTGCCTCTTTATAAGGTTATATATATGCAGACAGTCACACCATCTGTGTCTCATGGAAAAATTCTCCATTAGTTTGATGAAGTCTGGGTTCTACATCCTGTTTGCAATTTAAATAATACAATTAGCTGTAAAAAGTAAAATCACAAAAATACCAAACGCCGAGGAAAATTCAAAACTGAATGTCCCTAATCAAATGACAAAATCAAAAGCTCAACCACATCAAACTAATTGACAATTGTCAAATTACTGACTTTGAACAGGCATTTTGTAATATAAAAAATGCTTGACCAAACCTGGTTTTATAGCTAGCTAAACATCTCACTTGTATGACCGTCGTATAAAAATCCATTATATTGACAAAGATGTGTGAACAAAACAAACAAACATAATAGGTACAATTGTCACAAATAGGGGTACAGTAGTCAGTATTGTGTTATTATTTTAATCACTATAGAGACATACAAATATTTAAACAAACATTTACCATGGCACAAATAACAGTTACGGTTTGTACAAGTACAAGCCACTTCATCTCAGGGTTTATGAACCTTACTATTAAGTTTCAGTTCAGTGTATTTTATTTTATATTTAGATACACAAACCAAAAAATGTACACGTCTGTTTTTTTTATACAATCGCACAATTTTTGTACCTGGTATGTGTTAGAAGACATTTGGTTTCCAAACATAAACTTGGAGCATACAAGAATTGATCTCTATGAAATTGTACCGGTTATTGTCCTTACTGTTTAAGAATAACGGGCTTACACATTATTTCTCTTGTGTCAAGACAATCAATTATGTTTAAGTGTTGGATTTCTATGAAATTGTACCCCAAGGTTCTATTCCCAAAAATGAAGGTTTGGATTGATTTTTTGGGTTATGATAAAACTCCTAATGAATAAGGGTCCAGAAATCAAGGATTTTCTGGTTTCTGGACAATAACCTGAGCTATGGCCCTTACTGTTTAGGAAAATGGGCAATAACAATACTATCACCATACTCCTATGAATTACTTATTACAGTACTTGACCAATTCACTGGTCTTACCGGGAAAGCTGCGTTTAAATGCAGTATAATCATTACAAAATAATGTGTCAAATTTTCATTTTCACTTTGATGAGTATCTATAACTTCTTAATCTTATTACATGTACATAGTATTATACCGGTGTTCAAAAGTCATAAATCGATTCAGACAAAAAATCTGGGTGACAAACCAAAACCGTTGGAAACGCATCAACTCTGACAGGAAAACAAAGGAACAGTAGAAACAGTAAAGTGTAACAAAAAAAAACAAACGCACAGACAAATAATTTAATGGTCGACACAACATGAAAACCGCTGAACAACAACAGGATATAAAAAAACAGTGACACGCTTATGTAAATAGCATGCAATCTCAAACTTTATACATTTATTTTGACAATATTCGTCCAAACAATTATCATGACAATGATGGTATGGAAAGGCAATTTTATAATTATTTGGACTACAAACGACATATAACATATAAGATATAACATAACTCCTCATTCTTTGTAAGGGAAGACAGCTCTGATTTGTTACCCCATCTGAAAGCATTGTTTTGCTGTTTGTTCTTTTACTGTAGAATGAATTCAAATTTGGCTAGACTACACATGGACAAATTATTTCAATGTATAAAGCAAAAAGACTATCACAAACTTAATCAAGGTTTTTTTTGTTCATTCTTTTGATGAACATCGATCCTGAATTTTGAACAAGCAGGCTCAATACAGTCTGCAACATATAAAGCATTTTTCTTTTTCATGAACTGTACATTACATATTTTGGAGGTCCATTTAACGCATATAGTATTGTCAAAATTCTCTATCAATATCTTTCAAATTTAAGATTTCATGTTCCATTGATGCCTTACTTGTACTATGTATCTCTGATATTGTTCTAAGTGTTCGAAAAATTCCCTTTGGAAGTTAGCCATTCATCAATCAATAAAATTATTTGAACATTTTACGACTTCTCAAAAGGATGATCGAATGTATTCAGTATGATCTTTTATCATGTATAACATGTGTTTCCAAATGGATTACATAAATAGAATTGAAGAATGTAACAAAATGTTTACAAGTTTCATGCATTAGAGCAACTATTTCAAAAAAAGTATTATATTTTAATATTGTGATTAACATAATTTCAAACTTTAAATATTAGTGATAACTAACATAAGTTGAGAAACCTCTGTCTAAAAACTTGGCTATTTTTGTTTGTTTGAATGCCACTATTTAGCATATTAATTTAATGCACATCAGGTCTGTCAATGTTAAGTTTCAAAAAACGAAAAACGACGAGAATGCTATCAATGTATACAAAACAAAACATACAAAACTAAAGACTGAGCAACGTTTTCTAAGCCGAATTCCGTGATTGATCTCAAGTGGTCTAGATTGATAAACAGATCCTGCCGCACACCCGGCACCCGTGTCTCTTGTGTGAATACAAACCAGGTGACAAGTCTAATTCGGCAGGTCGAATTCGAGGAAACGAGGACAGGATTTTTCTACACATCCGTAGTCATTAGGGAAACAGTAACACAACTGATGTCGTCCGTTAAATTGTCGTTGGGATGATTTCAACTTCATCTCTTGGAACTCTTGGTTCAATAGCTTCATAAAAGTGGCAAATGTGTGACATAGCAATCCTACAACTTATTTGTATGTAGGATTGCTGTCATGTTGTTTACATTGAGTTCAGTTTTTAGTTAACAAGTGTTTAAAATTCAGAACATCAATTTCATTTTTCAAACAATCATGGAATTTCAGGGAAACATTTCAGCAGCTTTTACATAACCATCCAAAATCTTATCCCATATTTCATTATTTTACCAATTAAATGGTGTTTTTTTTTTTGGCGTTTTTTTTTGCAGCGATCGATGAGGTACAGACTGTTGTATAAACTTTTAATCTTGCTGTAAAATAACTGTGCCTCCGAATTTGAGAAAAAAACCAAGATGATGATGGACTGAAGCTTCGTAATAATAAAGAGATAGCTTTTTGAGCATGCATTTGGCAAGTTTCTGTGTTTTATTGACAAATGAACTAAGTTATCTAAAAATCAACTTTACATTAACAACATCAGTAGCAAGCAACAAACACTTTTTTTCACATTTTTATTCTCAAAATAACAAAGACAAGTTTCTTTCAGATGCACATCTAGGATTTTGAAAGGGGTCATGGTAATCCAACGTTTGGAGGCGATTATAAAAAGTCTATGCATTTATCATAGATGAAACTCCATCAGGGGGCTAGGGCTTCATGCTCCTTGGAATTTCACCCATGACTTTTATTTAATTTGTGATTCTTGTCAATGCTATGATTATTCGGTCAAATTCACATGTTCATATATGTATATACCAAAAGATACTACACCAAACTGTGATTTGATCTATCTTGATACGAAACCTCAAAATTAGATTAGTTTAACGCAAATTATTTTTGACGCACTACTTTTGTTTTCTGTGCAGGTATTACATCCAATCCATAAGACGTCATTGCGGTCAATGCTAAGACTTAAAGGTAATTCTATTCCTAAGCTTTTTACTTCCTTATAAAAAATAACTTCCCCTACCGAATTTAGTGCATGTATTACATGATTCTCACAGTCAGAAACTAGAATCATATCTGGAGAGGTTACTGCCACGTCTCCAGGATGAAATTTAACCTGGTCAGAATTTATAGTTTTACAACCATTATAGATCCAATGGAGTTGTCTTCCATGATCTAACATTACTACCCTCCCCTCAAATTCTTTGTTTATAACGTCTACAACGACTATTTTATCATTTATAGTATTGATCCTATGAGGGTAGGTTAACAGTCTCTGATGGTCCCTGTCATGTTCAATAGAATGTTGTATGTCCCCATCAGAGTTCATAACAACAAGTTTTCTGATACAGTCTGTTGGTGCAGGTATCATTAAATTTTTTATCAACCCTACTATTATTTTATTATCTTTTGTAACATGCACACCTATAGTTTTTAATGGAGCAAACGACACAAATTTCATAAATTTCTTGTCTATGCTATATATTTTTAAATCAAATACTTCAGCTGATACAAGTATTCTACCATCCATTGTCTTTGCCATATCGTACACTTTCATATTTACTTCTTTCTTTATTTTCATGCAATGGTTTTCAAATTGAACGTTTTGAAGTATTTTACAGTTAAAACTTCCTATCAATGCAGTTTTGTCACTGCTGAATAGAATATTTGTCACACTTTTGTAACTACTTTGGTAAGTATCTATAACTTCAAAATTTGGAACTGTATACAGATCACCAAGCACCTGACTTCTTATTTTCAAGTGCAGATTAGATGGAATAAATTTTGCCTGATAAGGTTTAATTTTTTTAATTGAGTAATTTGGCAATAACTCATATAAGGTTTGGCCTGCAGAAAAAATGTTAACCACTTGACGAGACTGTAGGACTTGGTTTAGATTTTTAATCCTGGTTTCCAATAAGTCTGCATTCATTCTTAGGGAAGACAGTTCTGTAATGATCACATTTTCTAAAGGTTTCCACTTTGCTTCAAGTTCTTGTAAAAGGTTATTAGTATATTTTGAAATAGCATCTTTCATTTCTTTCTCTGTTTGTAAAATTATTTCCCTTGTTTCAATATTGCAAAGGACGTTTTTTAAAATGGAGTCTTATCCATCCTTATTGGGGGATAACAACTCAAGGAAAAACAGATGATTCTTTGTTGCAAAATATAAACATGCTGTTGCAAAAACAAATAACACATGATATAAGACTAGTAAAACACATATGTAATCTATGACTGTCATGTCATGTCAAGTGCAATGACTAGTCCATCTTCGGTTTTGAAACCACTGTTACAAACCCTCATTCACAATACAAACGTATAGCTATCATTTCGGATATTGCAAATCACAAAACGTTTAAACCAGTTTGCATTGGAAGAGAAGAAAAAGAGAAAAGACCAACAAAGGTCTTTATGCCATCACTTTGGTCATTATACTTCATCATAAATCAGTTCACTCGAAAATACCTCCATATTTTTAAGATCAGTATGTATCTATTATTAATTACACCTATACCAAAACAATTGCAATTCTTTAAAAAAAAAAAAACACGAGTTGCAGGATCCCAATATTGACGACTCCAAGTCTAAACCTCCGGATTGAACCTGTGCTAGTTCCCAGTTCATATATAACCCGATGTGCCACGTTATTACTGGTGCCATAAATATTGTCAATATCACTTATCTGCGAAACGTATTGCCCATATGTCTGACACATTGTGAACCCGTAAATTCATCAATTGGAAACAAACCTTCAAAATACTGATGAATTCAGACGATGATTATGCCAGACAATGAATTAAACCACAAGAAAGAAGATGAATATACTCTTTCCGAAAAGATAAAGGCTGTGAGATCGTTGATACAAATCAGAATTGATAAACTGAAAGGGTCTTAAACCCATACTACATCAATCTATAAAGTCCCTAATTTTGCAAAACACTTGTCCTACCTCCATGACAAATATGTTGTTATACCCGCAGATAAAGCCCCAAACAGCATCGTTTTTAGTGTAAGTCCCATTTCATATTTTTGCTAATTAAATGTAACAGGTAATGACAATCACTTGGAAACTCAACATATACCCAACAACACATAAGCAGAAATTCTGGATATTATTTTCTATAGATATAAGAAGACTGTGATATGAGTGTCAATGAGACAACTATGTTCCTTTATGATTTCAAATAAGATGACAACTTCCATCATTGTATTGGATACCTATACTACATAAGTGTCCTTACAAACAAAGGTATTCTACTGGGTCTCACAAGTGCTCCACGAAACCTGGTTCTTAATCATTAACATAAATTTTATCAGTAATCAAAGCCGGGTTTCCAAGTTATTGTGCAACTATATATTCTAGAGCTGGCGTGAATTGAATATCGATAATAATTTTTTAGAGTACCAAAAATTAAAGATTCTTTCATATTGCAATAGTATTAAAACATTTGACTTTTCTACACTTTACACAAGTAATCCCCATTCAAAACTGAAGCAAATTAAATGAGTTGGTCCTGCTTTGTTTCATAACACAAAATAGCCAACGTAGATAGAAGTATCTTGTCCAAGGGAGGGATAAATCCTATTCTGTAGACAATCACTCTGAATCAAACAAACAATTCTCTGGAACTGACATTATCAAAATGCTTGATTGCTTGATTTATTTGCTACATTTGGAGGATATGTTTTTCAAACAAAAGAAATGATTTTAGCTTCCATATTGTGAACTTTCCATTCAGTATATGTACATGTAGCAACATGTCAGCAGCGCCTGCATACGTAGTATATATCTCCAAGTTTGGACAATATTCAAAGGCTTGTATTTCCTAACATGATTGTCTTAATAGAGTGTTGCTGCTCACAAGGAAGATATTAAACAGTTGGAATCATTCCTTTGTATTTGTTTACAGACGCCATCACGACTGCGTTGGTTGTCTGTAATGACATATCGTTTCACAGATGATAGCAGATACAATGTATGTCCCTGATGTCGTAACTTCAATCCCGTCGATCTCAAATTTTGGGAGGGGTTCGTGTTGTTCAGTCTTTGGTTTTCTATGCTATGTGTTGTGTACTATTATTTGTCTGTTTGTCTTCTTCTCTTTTAGCCAGGGCGTTGTCAGCTTATTTTCGACGGATGAGTGTGACTATCCCTCTAATACCTTTCTCCTCTCTTTTATAATACTGGGACAGATAAATAAAGGCAACAGTAGAATACTGCTGTTCGAAAGTCATAAATCGATTGAAAGAAAACACATCCGGGTTGCAAACTAAAACCAAGGGCGGAAACACATCACCTCTAAGAGGAAAACAACGAAACAACAGAAACACTTAAGTGCAACAAAAAAAAAAAAAAAAAAAAACGAAAATGTAATACACACAGAAACGAACTATAAAATATGTGCAACACTGGGGACAATTGAACTTTTATTAGATCAGTCAAATAAAGGCAACAGTAGTACACCGCTGTTCGAAAGTCATAAATCGATTGGGAGAAAACAAATCCGGGTTACAAACTAAAACTGAGGTAAATAAAGGCAACAGTAGTTTACCGCTGTTCAAACACATCAACTTTAAGCGGAAAACAACGAAACAACAGAAACACTGAATGCAACAAAAAACCAAAACGACAATGTAACACACACAGAAACGAATTATAAGATAACAACTGCCATTTTCCTGACATGGTACAGGACATTTTGATAAAAAAAAATATGGTGGGTTGAACCTGGTTTTGCGGCTAGCCAAACCTCCGGCTTTTATGGCATTGTTAAATATAACACTAAAATGATAACATTTCATGACAGGACTACAGTACAAATAAATGCAAGAACATAACGGACAGAGAAATACACAAACAAACATTACAATAGGACATTTCGACATGCTAATTGTTACCACAGGCACCAGGCCTACAATCTAATACACCATACGTGCGCTTCGTTTACATAAGACCCACCAGCAACGCCCAGATCAAAGTTGTAAAGAAAGCCAGAAAAGTATAAATTTGAAGAGCGCCGATGACCCAAAATTCCAAAAAGTTGTGCCAAACACGGCTTATTTTATCTTTACCTGGGACAAGAAAATCCGTAGTATTTAGAATAATACACCGTAAAGCGTGGCCTTCTCAATCTGCAAACTTAGTTAGAATATATACTATTAAAACCATTGTTAGTACAATGGGGTTATCTCCATTAACCTATCATCACTATTCTTCCCTAAAATTCTGTATAATATATACAACTACCATCTTATCATTGAAAGAATAGATACTATGAGGACATGTAGATAATATCTGATTGTTCCTTTTATACTTAATGGTATGATTAAGGTCTTTATTCGTTCATATTTTGCATATGATTTCCTCTGTAATTTTCGGTTCACTTACTCTCCATGACACAAGCATTTTTCTATCCCTAGTCGATGTCATAACTTTGGCTTCTATCTGACCTTCTTCCTCTTCCTTATGGAATTCAACTTTTATCTTCTGCAGTTATCTTATTGCTAAAACTTATAAAAGCAGTATATTCATAAAATAAAAGTATATTTGTCATTTTTATCATCATTTTCATAAGTGTTTATAACTTCGATTTCTGGTTCTATAAGATGATCACAAAACATCTGACTGCCTCTTTGCCACTTTATACTGCTAGGAATAACCAGTGGAGAATTGTGTTTGTTTGATTTAACATTGCCATAAAAGCGGGAGGTTTGGCATGCCACAAAACCAGGTTCAACCCACCATTTTATTCTTAAAATGTCCTGTACCAAGTCAGGAAAATTGCCATTGTTATTTTATAGTTAGTTTCTGTGTGTGTTACATTTTAATGCTGTGTTTCTGTGTGTGTTAGATTTTAAGGTGGTACCTAACACTTTAACTATTTAAAATTAATTTTGCTCGTTTAATTTTCCTAAAATTTTGACAAAGTATTTACTTTGACCCTTTGACAAAAATATAAAAAATTCAAAAATTTGAACCAACCGTTTTATCAGAAAAAATACACTGGTTATATAGCAGTTTGACAAACACTTCTTTTGATCATTGAGAAGCTTAATATTCCCATATGAACACAACGTCATTAAAACGTTCTGCTGATTTTACAGAGTTATCTCTCTGTAGTGTTAGGTACCTTAATCCTGTTTCTGTGTGTGTTACATTTTAATGTTGTGTTTCTGTGTGTGTTACATTTTAATGTTGTGTTTCTGTGTGTGTTACATTTTAATGCTGTGTTTCTGTGTGTGTTAGATGTTAATGCTGTGTTTCTGTGTGTGTTAGATATTACTGCTGTGTTTCTGTGTGTGTTACATTTTAAAGCTGTGTTTCTGTGTGTGTTACATTTTAATGCTGTGTTTCTGTGTGTGTTACATTTTAATGCTGTGTTTCTGTTGTGTCGTAGTTCTCCTCTTATATTTGATGTGTTTCCCTCAGTTTTAGTTTGTAACACGGATTTGTTTTTTTCTCAATGAATTTGAACAGCGGTAAACTACTATTGCCTTTATTTGTAATTGCATACTAAGGTAATGACTTATCTAAGTTTTAACTTGTAGACAAAACTAAAGGCTGTAAGAGCATGGTACAACCTTTATCGAAATGAATGTTCACTTTTTTTAGCGACAAACATGACCTCAATGTTCAAAAAGTTCAATATAACTTTCAATAGTAGTGCCTACAAAATAAACTCATCATATATAGATACCAGGATTCAAAATTTAAAAATTACGCCATACGCGCGTTTCGTCTACATAAGACTCATCAGTGACGCTCGTATAAACAAGAATGTGTCCCTAGTACATGGATGCCTACCGCACTATCATTTTATATGTTCAGTGGACCGTGGAAGTGGGGTAAAAACTCTATTTTGGCATTAAAATTAGAAAGATCATATCATAGGGAACATGTGTACTAAGTTTCAAGTTGATTGGACTTTAACTTCATGAAAACTACCTCCTGAAGCGGGACAGACGGACAAACGAACGGACACACATACCAGAAAACATAAATGGGGCATAAAAAAGTTAAAAAAGCCAAAACAAGTACAAAGTTGAAGAGCATTGAGGACCAAAAGTTCCTACAAGATTTGCCAAATACAGCTAAGGTAATCTATTCCCGAGGTAGAAATGCCTTTGAATTTCAAAAATACAATGTTTTGTAAACAGTTAATTTATAATTAAGATCATATCAAAGATAATTCATGCCAACACAGAAGTACTGAATAATAGGATCGTGATACCCTCGGGGAATTAAAACTCCACCAGCAGTGGTTGAAAATGAACTCATCAAAGATATTAAGATTGAAATTTTGTATGAAGACATCCATTTAAAGTTGTGAATTTTTAGAAACTTTTCTAACATATTCAATCAGCTTAACGTTTATTAGATTGCACAACTTTTTGACATGTAATCTTGAAATTTTAACCAGATATTTTAGGGTTATTTATACGAATACCAAAAGTGGGGTACATTACCAGGAATCTTTCCCACTAGCACACTGAACACCTACTATACAGAAAATAAGGGGTTACAACTCAGATATTCCCAAAGTTAATGTTTGAAATTAATGTTCGATAATAAGTACAACTTTTTTGTTATGTTGTGCATTAAATGACATACATTGTCCTTCAAATAAAAAGCACTTTCAATTTAGCAAAAAAAAAAAAGAAGAAAGAAGGATAAGCTACACATCAAACAACTGTGTATTTATTATTATTTGTAAAGTACAAGTTTTCGTGGATTTTCATGAAAAAGGCAACCACGAATGTGTGTGTTCAACGAATTAATAATTCTCTTTGGTCTCTATGTAAACGGAAGAAGGTATGCATCTTTCTTTGCATTGGTTTGCCTATATATCTATTGAACACCACCTTTGGTTTTAAGCTACATAAGTCATTACAAAAACTGTTATGTGCTTTTGCTATTATTTGAATCTTTTGTCTGTAAACTCTGTTGAAGATTTTCCTGTAACCACTTGACAATTTAAATAAAACTAACTGCGATTGATTCAAAGGGTGCCTAGATTATATGTTATATTAATGTATCATTTTGCAAGTTCTTAGTAGAGCAAAAAACTCACTCTTACAGCACTTAACAAAATAAATAGCCCCATGGGTTATAACCATAATATATTTTAGTATAAGTTAACTACTGATTAATTGGTGATCCAGCATCATGAGATAAATGAAAATAAAATTATAAAGTTGATGCTTCCAAAGTGCTTTTCCAGATTAATCTTCATCAGAAATGTTCAATTTAGAGTCCTGAATAAACTGGTTCCGAGTACATTCTTTCTACAGGTTTGCTATCATTTATTGTTAGAAAGCAAAACCAGATCTTTTCATGACTTTGTTATTATGTATAAATAAAAATTTAAGCTGTCAACTGACCCTCACCTTGACGGGGAATTTTATATGACTCTTTTGTGTGTGTGTGTGTTGATGTGCACGTGTGTGCATGAATGAGGGTTTGTGAAACATAAGACTTTTATCACATTATGGAGGTCAAATATGTACTACTTGTACAGTACTTAAAATGAAACTAAATAGCACAAATCTTTTTGTTTCACAAATGAATATCAAGATTACACAAACAATAGTGATATATTTTATTTATATACAATAAAATTTTTCTCAATATTACATATTTTAAGACAGTAGTCTCACAAACACTTAACCAACCATAACAGCCAATGAGAATCTAGATTACTTCTCAATCCTGTGGGAGAATTTTACAATGTCTTTTTTTTCATCAATGATAATGAAACAACTATATAAATATACTTTTTGATGGTGATATCTCCACGAACTTTTTTAAACAGACAATTACAATACTGCATTGAAAGTATATGAGCCATTCCAGCCAACATGGAAATCCTGTAAAAGTTTAATTTCGTTATTTTAGAATCTAAAGGATTATGGGTAATATTTTTTTCGAAACCCCAAAATGAAAAATTCACATCATTGGTTGAATTTTGATTGTTTAAGGCTTTGTTAGCCAATCACAGCGTTTTAGTGAAAGCTTACCCAGAATGCATTAGATTATGAAAGAGCAAATTGCTGCAATACTATGATAAGTTTTCTCCTTCACTATCAATCAACACACATACACAAAATACACACACAAACAGTAAAAATTCTCATAATTTTCATACAAATCTATATTCTGTTGTTGACATTACTAACAAATGATAGTTAACAATAGTGATACAATATGGATTCTTTGTCAGCTGATATCAAAGAGAGGTAGAATTATCATGCCATATAAAATTTAATTCGCTGTCCACTATTTTACGGAATATATATTTTTGGCTCACATGTCTTATTGGTCATACTTTGGGTATTGAAATTTTTCTTAATGAAAATACAGAGTATGGATATTTAGAGTTTATAAAATGTTGAATTGTGAGTCTGCCAATAAAAAAATGTTTAGTAATGAAAAACAGAATTGCTAATGTCTTCCTACAGACTTCGTTCTCAACAATTTAGTGTGAATTGTTTGTACAAATGAAGCTGAAAAAATCAACAAAAAATATACTTACAATACATTAAATGCACTAAAATGTTTTTTACACTTGATGATATGATATCTTCTGTGAGGCAAGTGTGATGAAAAATATTCAATTAACCAATACAAATCTTTCTTATAGAACTATAGATTACTCCAAAGACAGCTTAAAAGCAATTATAAAACATTATTTTATTTTTGCTTCTGTATTTCTTCAGAGGCTTTAAGCAAGCAAAATAGTAGAGTTTTAATAGCTGTCAAGCATTAATTCTGACAAAAAAGGATAAAAACACTTAAACATTCATGCTTTTGAAGTGGTTTTCTTAATTGACCTTCATCAGGAAGGTTAAAAAGCCTAAAATTTTAAGGCCAGATTTATAACCAAAAGGACTAAACAAGTGTGGAATAGATTTATTTGGACATTTTCTGACATTAGAGTAATTTTTAGTTTTCATCAGTAACATAGGCTCTGGACTCATGGTTTCTTTGTCAAGAATCAATGCTTATTCATTGTATGTATATATAATACATAAACACTTTTCGAGGACCTAATAGGTAAATTTTTACACAAATTTATAATTGTTACTGAAAATTGATTAATCATTCAGGAGAATTAGAACAAAAGCAAAGTTCACAAACAACAGTTCCTACATAAAATGGCCTATATAAATTTGATTTTGTTTTTATTAACTGCCACACATAGTAGCTCGGAACATAAATTCATCATTTATCCATATCTTAATTCATCATCTCCTATCAATGACCGCATGCTTTTCATTTTTTTTTTTCAAGTAGACATGTTTCACTTCTTTAAAAGAGAGGTGTCTTGAGGGCATTAATATATTGTGAAACAAACACTGAAAATCAGACTTCTTCTTTTCTGTAACTTCCTCCTACTAATAAGGAGCATATCCGGTATGGATTTAAAAACAGGTGTGGCTTATTTTACAGTATGTTTAATGTGGATCGTGTGATTTACAGGGAATAGTTCAAGTTCACAACATGAAAAGTACAGAGTATCCAAATTTGTATACAAACTATTATATCAGAAAACACTGTTTTGTGTTATCAACCAATTGCTTATGGCTTAAAACCTTACAGGTGCATGCTGCCTAACCATTTTAACAAATATCATTATTTCTTACAAAAACTCATTTCTCACTTCATCTCAAATGCTTTCATTGCAAAATTAAATTATATTAAATACATGATTTTTATTGATATCTAATGAGAAAATAAAATGAAATGAGCAAATATATATGTCACAAATTGATATTTAAAACCCTATAAACAAATATTTCTATTTACAAAAGGCATAATTCTATTATCCCTGATACTCAGAGCAACAAACATATGTATCTATAACGAGATAAAAACTAACACATTAAAAATTCATTCAGCAATATTCACATAAAACAATTATGCATCAAATAATCCATATAGCACTAATAATCTAGCACTTCATTCCACAAAGCACTCTATATAGCACTTATCTAGCACTTTATGTTTCATAGCACTATCAACCATAATTCAGCTCTTCACTTTTCATAGCACTATCAGCCATAATTCAGCAAGAGTTATTCTCCTTTCCTCATTTTTATCACAATATTGTATAAGCTTTTGACATAAAATAAATTGTTCCAAATAAAAACTGATTTTAAAGTTTATAAATAACATTTTTTTTTTTTTTAAAGTATTCTTTTAAAAAGTAGCTGATAATCAAACTTCTTTAAAAGAAAAAATCAAAAATCAAAAAAATGATGCAAAAATCTCATCTTAAACTAGGAAAAGTAGCAATGTATTTTTTAAGCTGACAAGTATTGATCATAGTTGTAAATAAATAGAAAGAAGGGAAACCTGGTCCAACAATATAATGGCCATATTGACATATTTCTTATTTATGTGCAACCCCAGTTATATAACATCTCCCTCCTGGTAAGTGATAGTTTGAGGCATTGTTTATTCTAAGATCCTACATTTCTTTATTTTTGGTACCTTTTTCTTTATTCTTTCTCATTTTTGTCTCTTTGCCAATTATTCTCATTTTTTTTTATATTAAAGCACCCCTTTATTCTCAATTTTATGTTTAAATTTGTTTGGTTGTATTTATTTATCGCTAATCTTAATTGTTTATCTCTTTAATTATGCATTTTTTGCTCATTATTCTCTATTCTGTTAACCCATCCAGACCCTCGTGTATTCACACCTATAAATATTTACTGTTAAACCTTTTTAATCTTTGTCACAGATATATTTACTGTAAAACCTTTTTAATCTTTGTCACAGATGGCTATGAACAAAGGTCTTAATCCCTCCTACTAAAAATATCTTTTTTTTTTTAATTTGAAAACTGTTGAACTCAAAAGGACATCTTTGTAAATCAGGAAATGTTTAATCGTCTAGTGTTCTTAATTACTATTTGTTTAGGTAGAATTTAAATAACTATATCCTTTATTTTATATTTTTCTGAGGATTATTTTTGTCCCTTAGTTGACAGTTTTAGCCCATAGTATAATTTATTAGAGATTAAAAACTTATTAATACATCCTTGAAAGATATTAGAACTTAATTATGACTATATATATTTAAGGTCATAAATATAATTTAAAAAGAAATCAGATTTTAGAAAGTATTATTATTCACTTATACAAAAAATGTCAATTTATTTAGATAGTTTTTCTTGTTTTTTTTTTTTTTTTGAGAAAATACATGTGGTGTTCTTCAACAGCTGTTGTATATGTTTTTCAGTACATATATAGAACAACTGACCTGAATAGTGGGTCACATCATAACACACAACCTTAAATTCAGCAGTTGTTGTTGGCTGCAGCCCGCCATATTTGTTATTCATTAGTTCAAAATTTCTATATTCTGGCCATTTAGTTTTTTCTCTTTGCAATTTTATAATCTGGGGCTTGTAACTATTTTTCTTAAGTCTTATGATATTTGGAATAGTAACATATGCAAAGAAATTTATGTTGAACAATAATTGCATAAAATTTAGGAGGATCATATCAACTTAGCTTGCATTTTCAATTTTGCTTAAACATCTTTGCAATATTATTTTTTGCACAGAGGACTGGGAAAAAATACTGTAAATTCATAAATTATTGCTTGCATTTATTATTGTGATTTTGTCATTTTAGACTAAAATATGATTTTTATCTTTCCGATATTGAGAAAAATCCTTTTTAATCCATAGAAAACATTTCAAAATGCAAGTTTAAGTTATTGTGATTATAACCCTGTCGCATATTTCGCAATAATTAATTAAAACATCGCAATAATTTCTGAATTTACAGTGTCCTGAAATTATTGCTTTTGAAAAAAGATTATATATACCTCCAAAGCTGTATTCATTTCTCTCAAAATAATTTTATTGCATAAAAATGTTTATACATTGAAACAGAAAGAATGTCTTTTGTAATAATCAATTCAACTACACTACTCAATAACTTCACAGCTCTACCATTCTACTGCATGTGGGAATATATTTACTATTTTGCTTTTTTAAAATATGTAAGTTAACTGAGGATTTGTGTATGATATGCATGTACTATTTTTATTTTAATTAATTAGCTTAAGTGAGGAAGAAAAAGTTTTTACATTTCTATTGGGTACTATAGTTTTTTTTTTCAGATTTTAACAAAAGAGAAAACAAGGTTTGCTTCTGCATAAATAATAACATATGGATTTTTTTTTTCAAATTTTTAAAAATTCTAATTTTTCATAAAAATTGAGAAGTAGCACTCTTAATCACAATCGCTGTAAGATGTTACAAATGAATCAGGTAATTTGTTTCCAATTAGTAAAGGATAAATTGAGAATCCTATTTTACTTTTTATTTTAAAATGTGTGTGTAAAAAAAATAAATTGTAAAATTGTTCAGACACCCTACTTTAGTTTACATAGTTTCTCCCAAACATTCTCCAAAACAAAAACAATACATTGCGTAGGATATCAAATTTTTTTTTCATAATAAATTTGATTTTTTTCTGTGTCAAATTGGAATTCTTTAGCATCTCCATAAATATGGTATTAAAATATTTTTTTGTAAAAAGAAGGTTATTATATAGATAGTAAGACGTAACTGCTACTATATTTGAGTGAAAAAATATCATTCAAGTCTCCTTAAGTTTGAGAGATTATCCAAATACATAAACAAACAATGTTCATGAAAACAGGTTACTAATAAAAATTTATCCTTCTTCAATTTGAATCTTTACTCAAATCTTTAAAGAGTTGTAAAAAAGGTTGAATTTTAAGAAAACAATAAAAATATGGCATACAATACAAAAGATGAAATAATAAATACAGATGATAAATAATAATCCTACAAAAACATTTAATCATAATTTACTTTGTATGCTGATAAAATCCCTGAATAATTATGTCTGATGTAGATAAAAACTTTGTAGACCATATTCATATAGAAATATGTCTAAACTTAGCACTAATGTTAAACATAATAAGAGTAAATATTCTGAGTTAGACTCAGCACATAATACAGCATAAATAGTTTCAATTTCTTTAGTAGATTTACCTCCCCTAGAACATCAACACACATACTACAAGATCATACTCTGAGCAAATAACAAACAAAGGTTACTGAGAGACTCCGGTCATGATTACAGGATATAAGTTAAAACATTTATGCTAAAGAATAATAATTCAAAAAGAGGAAATTTTGTTAAATTGCATAGACTTTTAGTGTATGTTGCAGGGCTCCCAAAAAATATTTGAGCCAGCCGGACATTTCATATCTGATCCCGATTTTAATCCCTTAAGACTTAGTCACAAAAGGCAATTATGGTAATCAGATGGCCATTCCAATGATTGACATTATATTAAAAAAAAAAAACGATTTTAAACTTTACTTTGATATGATATGAATTTGATGTTTGGATGTAACTGTTAAATTGGCAGTGCATCATTCAAAGTGTGAACATCAGCGTGCTCATATCTGCCTTAGACTTTTAATTTGTGCAAAATGACATTGTCAAAAATTTTACTTTCGTTTTCACATTGTTCTAACTGGATGTTGACTTGACAATGGTAAAACATGGACCATAAACGTATATGTAAAATCCGTCAACAAAATACTTGAAATAAACGTTAGATACAGGTATCAATGATAATTTTAGCATTTTTGAAGAAATGTAGGATGCATTATTAAATTTAACACCTGTGCACATGCGCACACATGTTCTAGTTCATACAACGTAGTTCTGACGATTTTTCATTTAAAACCTTTTTAAATTTTTCATCAAATCATGTTGATAAAGTAATTTCTAATAATTTTAATCTTTTGGACTAAATCAATTAGATACAAACCGCTGAAATGTAAGAAAATAATTGTGAATAAACCGATCAATTTATATGATGTCCGGTACTGAACATAGTTCACCTGTCACCTGAACAGGTAGATTTCAGCTGTCCAACTACTAATTAGCCTTGATTAAAATTAGAAAGTATTGAAGTAGGTGTTGTTTTGATAGTAATTAATCATCATGTCACATTTATGACCGGAAATGTGTTGATGTTAAAGGCAAAAGGTTGGGTCAAAAAGATGGTGAATTATGTAAAAATGAACGAAAAAGCCTTGAAAACTAAAAAGTATATGACCGTTTCAACTAGATAATCAGTAATGGCTTACATGTAATCGACTACATTCTATAACATTTAATTAACTAGACAACCTGTAATCGACTACATTAATAACATGTAATTAACTAGATAACCTGTAATCAAGTCTAAAGTCTCTACAGCTGCCACATATAATAACAATAGTTATACATTAAACATCATCATCTTGTATATATATATCTTTAACTACATTGGGCAGGTTAGACTCTGGGATAGGTAAAACTGTTAACATTTTAGAGTGCTCAACACTTATATTCCGCAGGTCCATCAGTAAAAGAAGATACTTTGCTAAGGCACTTCCACCACGACATCGTTTTTTACTTTCATATTCATTTAATGCGTCCACATACATTTTTTGTATCTCTTCAATGAGATCTCTGTTTTGAAGTCCACCTCTATCGGCTGAAAAAGATGAAATTTACTTTAATAAAAACTATTATTTCATATATAGGAATAAGAACACAATTGATTATTTCATTTTATGCCTTGTTCACATGTACATTTAATTTGAACTGAATACAAATCGAGTGCAAATCGAATTCGCTAATAGCGTTCACACAATCTTCTATTTTAATTCGAATTGATTTGAATTGGCTAATTCGAATTATCCAATTCTCATTAGAAATACGCTTTTGTTAGTACGAATTAAAAGTTAACGTCGTTTTGACGTGCATTGCAATTTGAATTAGAATTGACTTAAGGACGTTAAACATTTCGAATGCGAATTAAACTAATTCGAATTAGTAAATGCGAATCAAATACGAACTACGAGTGAACTCAGCACAAGTTGGTTGAATACTTACAGCTTGCTTTTAATAACGATGAGCATATCTCGATTATTATTAATTGTTTGTATTAAGATTTTATAATTTATTACTGTCGATTTATTTTATTTGTTGGATACCACATTTAGCAGAATTTATGGGTATAAGTGAAACCATGAATTTAAATGTGCAACCTAGTAAAGATTTTCTAAAGGTCTATGGAGACATTAGCTAACCATTTAATCAAATATCTACAAAAACAACTTTTTTTTTTTCGATCCACGGTATAGTTAATTGAGAGTTTAGTGCTTTCTCTATCCTGATTTTTATCTTCTGTATTTTCATGAACCTTTTGTTTATAATCTGATTAAAATTAAAATTATGGATTGATGTTAAAAGTTTCTGAAAATAATCTTTTTTTGGATAAGACATGTTATCATGTGGATTCTGATGATATATATTACAATACGAGTCTTTTTGGTTTTATATAATTTTAAATATAACCTAGAGGAAATAATTCCCTCTTTTTATAGAGAAGCCAAACTTATATAACATTTTAAGTAATATTTCAGATTTATAAAGTAGACTTTTATGTCATTATAAATGTTTATGTTTCAATTAATTCAGTGTGTTTTTTTGTTTGTTAATATATGCATAATATCGATAACTCAGATGAGTAAAATTGTTAAAAATATCTGATTTGCAAGAAAGTAATTTGGAATGTTTATATATTGTTTTAAACTAGTCAAAAGTCATCATGGTAAAGCTACAAAAAAGTTGGTTCATCACCAAGTTTTAAAATAAATTTTGCTATAAAAGTCATGGTTATGTAAAATGAATACGAACAAACAACAAGATGTAAATCTATTGCCAAAGATCTTATTTCCGTAAGTAAGGTATAATATCACAGCAGGTTTTTTCCCACAAAAAATAAAAAAACCCTATTGTTTTTTACAGCAGCTTTTCAAAGTGACAAATATGAAAAATCAATATATGTAAACTGATTGTTACAGTTGAACCAATTTATGGAAAATATAGTAGCAATGTTTTTATTTTTTTTAATTTAAAAGATTGAAATTGACAAATAATTAAAACATTATGACATATTTTCTTGTTAAATTTAAATAAAGGGTGAGTTGCTATATTCATGATATAATTAGGAAAGCATTACCAATAGTATTCAGAGTACTAATTTATCCTAGATTTCAAGGGTTATGAATGACAATAAATTAAAGTGTTAGACAAAACATAATTTCTCTTTAGGTATGAATGCAGAATTTCTCAAAAACATGAAATCTTATATTCACAAAAACATTTCCTAAAAGATTTGAGTATAAAAAACAGTTGTTGTCAGTTAATGCATTGTTTAAAACGTTTTTTTCATTTTAAACCTAGCAACATTAAACATTTTAAAACATGAACTAAATTAAAACAATCATTTTCTTCAATTTGGATATTTCTAGCATTTTTGAATGAACGAATATAAATACAACAGGATATATTGTGAGCTTGAACTGACTAATGATACCCTTCCTTTATAGTTATTTGTTAATAGGAATGTGTATTTATATGTTATAATAAAAAAAAAATCGGTTAACAGGATATGGACGAGCAATGGATGTGAAGACAAATCACTCTATATTGAATATTCACATGAAGATTTATATCAAATTTCAGGTAGCTCTGATTTGTAGTTTTTTAGAAAATGTTACAATTTCACAAGACTGATGTGTGGACCAGTATATTCATTACCCCTCTTTAAACCTATTCTTGAAATGACATATTTGCAACTGGACGTTAAGCTACCAACAATTATTCAATCAATCTTTTTTGTTCCCTTTTGAGAATAGGCACAATATTACAAATACGGTTCTGTTTGTGTTTGTTTCAAATAATATGCCATTTTTGTTTTGTTTATAACAATTTGACATAAACATTGAAATTATTTTAAGAATAGGTGTGAGGTGGTCGAATTCTTGTGGTCATTCACCTTTCGAATGTTTCGAATGATGAATGCTTCATTTAGCCTAGTATCTTGTTTTCACAGTTTTGCTCTACTGTTTGATGTTGATTGTAAATATTTACCCCACTCTTAATTAGTACTTGTACAAAGCTGCTATAAAGTGAGTCAGTTTTCTAGAATCCTTGAAATTTCTAAAAAGTTCCTTACCATATTTGGGTTGCAAATTTCACGAGGCTTGTTTACATTCTGCCATGTTTGTTATTTAAAATTGTGGAGGGTGACCTTATTTATTTTCAAAACTAATATATCTAATCCATATGGATATTAAGTTTTAATTCAAAAATCCAATTTTACTGATAAATATCATAATTAAATACTTCATCAAAATATTTCGTTCCATTTCATTTCATAACATAAACTGGAATCTACTTGTATTTTCCATAATTTGGGCTCATGAAGTGTTCTAGAATCTTTTTAAAGACATTTTCTACTTCTACTTGATGTTGAAAACAGGTTTTTCCATGAAAATACTGCAAACAATCTCAAGATTTGAAATTACTGAAGTTTCTTTGATCTTTTCAACAATTTTTTTTTCTCTCACTAATTTCAGTGGTGAAAAAAGGGTATGCAGACAGTGCACCAGTACAGACTTTATAAGGACAATAACAGTATAAATATACTGTAAATTTGAAAATTATTGCAAGATTTTTTTTGATGCAAATAATGCCACTGTCTAAATATCACAATCATAAGAACTTGCATGCTGACATTTGGTACATATATTCTCTACTCTGCTTTCGAAATTGTAAAAAATTATCTCCCATTTTTGTCTGATAATAAATCCAGGCAATAATTTTGAAAATTGTAGTTATTGAGAATTCTTACATGAAAATATTGCAATGGCAGTAAACAATGCATATTCAGCATTGTCGGAACCCAGTTTGGCTAAATCTTCACATAATTTAAACACTAATTCTGTATATTCTTGTGGCTGACCAGCAGCAATCATATTTTCCATTGTAAGTGGAGTTCCATTAGCTAACACAATTGCTTTGCTAGTAGGTTCATAACATCTACTGGCTCGGATAGCCATAACTTCACTAGAGGCACACTACAACATATAAAACAATATAAGTAAAAAAAAAAAAAGGTGTAAAATATAACGTGACAAAAATTCAAACTTGATCTGAGTTTTGTGTTAATAAGCATTGTTCCGAGGTTGTGGTTCTTAAGTGTTTCTCATTTCTTGTTTTTTATATAGATAAGACCGTTTGTTTTCCTGCTTTAATGGTTTTACACTAATCGTTTTTGGGGCCCTTGCTGTTTGGGGTCAGTCAATTTTGCTCGGTGTTGAAGGGTGTACTTTGATATATAAGGGTTTACTTTAACATTTACAAATAATTACTTGGATGGAGAGTTGTCTTATTGGCACTTATAACACTTTTTCTTATATTCATTGTGTATAAGTTTCACAACATTTGATGGTATGAAAAACTCAGTGATAAGGGCATCAAATGTCAATTTTTCATATAACTGTGACTGAATTGAAGAAACTTACCTTGAGCAATATAATTTGATCATCTTTTGATAAACGGTCAAATCCTGGTAAACTTTTAGCAAATTCTACAATTAAATGGGTAATTAAAACGGTCATTCTGGCCAGACTGCCTAGGACATGTTCTCCTGACTCCACATTGTTTGTAGGCTTTATATCCTGAAAATAAAAATAACACTTGGTAAAAATATGAGCTAAAATATGAATAAAAGGCTGATACCAGGAATCAGATAATTGTCAGATAAACTTATGTCGTTAACTTTTCTATAATCTATGCATATTCTGATAGAATTGTTTGTGGAACACATTAATGGGAATATATTTCGGCTCCCTCTTTTAAAATGAAAAAGGAACCCTGAAACAGCATACTGAGGATTCATAAACTGTCGTTGGATAACAATTTTTGTAGATAAATGTTCAACGAAGCACACATTTTCTAAAAAGTTCCATACAGACTATAATAGCATATCCACATATTGAATATCCATGAAAATAAATGAATCCTTAGTAACAATAACAAATTTGCAAGTCATTTTATATGACAAGCCTCATAATATGATCTGCATATTGAAAATATTAATCATAAAACATGTTGTAAGATTTGGGTAGCACAAGGAAAAGGGGGAAGGGGAACAGTAATAAATGTATTCTTTGATATGCAGTAAAAAAAAACCAAACTATATACAATCTTAATAGAAAAGTATTATATATATTTTCAATAAAAGGACTGCCTGCATGGCTAGATTTGAGATTCATATCACTGAACAATAAAAATACAGATAAACATAATAGCTAAACTAAGTTGAAGGCAGAGATATTGACATCAATATTAATCCCTATACAAATGAACATGTAAACTGAGTTCAGCAGTAAGTATGGTCAGATCATATGTGTCATAAGTCATATAAACTTGTATTATGGATACTTTTTCACAGGAAATTGTGACGTCACAATGCAATCTTAATATCACAAATACCCATGAGATGAGGATAAGTGGCACTAAATTAATTGAATTAATAATTTAAACTTTTACTTTCTAGGACTATCAGATTAACAATAAAAACATCAGATATATTGACAAATAAGAAATATTTAAAAATTTTATAGTGAAAAAGTATTATAAATCTACATACAATTCATTGTGGAAAGTAAAAGATACTTGTAAGATGGCTGTCATTCTGTATATCTAGATATAGTCACTTTCATACAGGGGTGTCACAGCTCAAATATAATATTCAAACAAAAGAAGGGAAATCTAGTAGGAAGGTGCATCATCCACAATTTCCCCACAAAAATAAGTTTCTTAACCTTATCCCATACACTTAATCAATAAATCCAGAGTCCTAATAAGTGTAAATCCAGAATTCCTGCAAAAATAGAGGCCTTATCACGACTTCCAAAAAAAATGTCTTTCTGCCCCCTCCTTGTATTTTGAAACTGACTCATAACTTCATAAGTTTTGAGCAGTCTTATTTCCTTATTTGGAAAATTAGCTCTGTTAATTTCATTCACAAGTTTTGTAAATTAAGATGAAGACCTTAACACGTGTCTGTTGTCAAAGCTGGAACTATAGAATTTACTGTCTCTGAACTAGGCTGTTCTTTTTTGCACTCTACTTAGGTCAATGTATCAAACCATTGTGAATGGACAAAAAAAGAACAGAATCTACTGAAAATATTTTCCAAAGCTGAGGGATGAATCAGGTGTAGAAAAAGACGAAATAATTTTACATAGATGAAAATGATTTGTATTCACTGCATGATATAAGACCTCAAAGCACTAGTGTCCTTTGATTTCAAAACAAATCAGAAAAGTAAACAAAGTAAACTCTGGTTAAGTACTGAAAGTAAAAGTTTCAGTTAACTTTATGTATGTATGCATTAGACATTGGTGAAAATTTTAACCAGATGCTCCGCAGGGCGTAGCTTTATACGACCGCAGAGGTTGAACCCTGAACGGTTAGGGCAAGTATGGACACAACATTCAAGCTGGATTCAGCTCTAAATTTGGATTGTGATTAAATAGTTGACACAGCATAGGTTTCTGACACAGAATGAATGTGTTCTAATGAACTTAAAATTTTTGTTTCTCTTAGAGCAATTCACTATGCTGTTGAATATTAATCCTCTCAAAAAAATGTTTGAAGAAATTTTCTTTTTTATTTATGAAATTTCAAATGAGAAAAATTGAACCCAATTTTTTTAATCACATCCCCCTTTCCCTTATTCCAAAACTAATCTCAATTAAAATTTCTAATGGAGTTTGCAACAATAACTACTCATTTAAATACATCATAAAATATTAAGATGTAAAAAAACTGCTTGTTATCACTGAATGGTAAAGATTATTTTAATTTATCAGTTGGTAGTAAAAAGTGAATATACATTGTATATTGTATATAACAAAGATTTAAGTTGATTCTGGACAAAGAAAGATAACTCCAATTAAAAAAAAATCTTGCTATTGCACAATATTTTGCAATTAGATATTTCTTGCTTACTATTCTGGACAAAGAAAGATAACTCTAATTAAAAAAAAATTTGATATTTCACAATATTGTGCAATTAGATATTTCTTGCCATTGCGCAATACTGTGCAATTGAAAAGACTTGCTATTACACAATACTTAATATAATAATTTTAGATCCTGATTTGGACCAACTTGAAAACTGGGCCCATAATAAAAAATCTAAGTACATTTTTGGATTCAGCATATCAAAGAACTTCAAGATTTCAATTTTTGTTAAAATCAGACTAAGTTTAATTTTGGACCCTTTGGACTTTAGTGTAGACCAATTTGAAAACAGGACCAAAAATGAAGAATCTACATACACAGTTAGATTTGGAATATCAAAGAACCCCATTTATTCAATTTTTGATGAAATCAAACAAAGTTTAATTTTGGACCCCGATTTGGACCAACTTGAAAACTGGGCCAATAATCAAGAATCTAAGTACATTTTTAGATTCAGCATATCAAAGAACCTAACTGATTCATTTTTTGTCAAAATCAAACTAAGTTTAATTTTGGACCCTTTGGACCTTAATGTAGACCAATTTGAAAACGGGACCAAAAGTTAAGAATCTACATACACAGTCATGACAGTTAGATTCAGCATATCAAAGAACCCCAATTATTCAATTTTGATGAAATCAAACAAAAGTTTAATTTTGGACCCTTTGGGCCCCTTATTATGTTGGGACCAAAACTCCCAAAATCAAACCGAACCTTTCTTTTATGGTCATAAACCTTGTGTTTAAATTTCATAGATTTCTATTTACTTATACTAACGTTATGGTGCGAAAACCAAGAAAAATGCTTATTTGGGTCCCTTTTTGGCCCCTAATTCCTAAACTGTTGGGACCTAAACTCCCAAAATCAATACCAACCTTCCTTTTGTAGTCATTAACATTGTGTTTAACTTTCATTGATTTCTATTTACTTAAACTAATGTTATTGTGCGAAAACCAAGAATAATGCTTATTTGGGCCCTTTTTTGGCCCCTAATTCCTAAACTGTTGAGACCAAAACTCCCAAAATCAATCCCAACCGTTCTTTTGTGGTCATAAACCTTGTGTCAAAATTTCATAGATTTCTATTAACTTAAACTAAAGTTATAGTGCGAAAACCAAGAAAATGCTTATTTGGGCCCTTTTTGGCCCCTAATTCCTAAAATGTTGGGACCAAAACTCCCAAAATCAATACCAACCTTCCTTTTGTGGTCATAAACCTTGTGTTAAAATTTCATAGATTTCCATTCACTTTTACTAAAGTTAGAGTGCGAAAACTAAAAGTATTCGGACGCCAGACGACGACGACGACGACGACGACGACGACGACGACGACGACGACGACGCAGACGCCAACGTGATAGCAATATACGACGAAAATTTTTTCAAAATTTGCGGTCGTATAAAAAGGCTATCACTATCCCTATGGTCCAGGAAATTCTCCTGTTTCATCATAAGACAGATATCTGTTATTTGTCATCAATTTCTTATAGTTGGGATGCTGTCTAAGACATGTGCACCCTAGATATCCTTTTATTATTAATTTATATAAAAAAATATTGAAATTTCCAATCATGTTCTCACAAGCAATATAGGAAAATTAATTCACACACAAATTTAATTTAAAGCTGCCAAAAGAAATAACAGTTTAATGAAATTTAAATATTTTATGTAGTTCGTTTGGCTTATAATGAAAAAAGAAAGCAAAATGTGGATTTTTAAAATTCACAACCAGAAGGAAAACTTAATTACAAATGATTTGGAAAAAGATCAAAGTAAATGGCCTGTAGAAATAAGTACATACATATATTTACATTGGGAAACAGAAAAACAATTCTACAAACATGAACATAAATCAGGACTTTGAATTGATTTAAACATTGTCATGGTGGTGGGGTATTTGATTAAACTATGTGGTATGGGTTTGCTCATTGTTAAAGGGTGTATAAAGATCTTTGGTTGTGTACTTACTAACCCTTTGGTCTTTGGGGAATAATTGTATTATTTGCAATCATACAAAACCCCTTTATTTTGACATTCTTACTTAATAATTTAATTTTGGATGTAACACATCTTCTGATTGGCTGACATTATTTTGTTATCAGCCCATAGACATAAATTAGTCATGTGACCGTGACGTCATCAACGTTTTTTCATGGTTTTCTACGGTTTAAATGGAATTTAGAATTAAATTATAAGAAATGACTGTAATATTGTTTCTGTCTATTGGAAATAACATAAAAAATGTGGTGCACACTGTTAAATAACCCGCTATGCGCGTTATTCAGTGTGCACCAAATTTTTTATGTTATTTCTTCATAGACAGAAAAAATATTACAGTCATTCCTTGAAGGGATAACTATGATGATACATGTCTATTTCCCCCTTATTTTTATAAATAAAAACTATGATAATATAAAAGTTGATCATTAGCAACAAAGTCTCTCGACCACAACTGACTTCAGCAGAAGTATGCTGAAATCAACTTCTGCTTATCCATGCTTTTACATGGCAACCTTAATCATTATGGATACTATAATAAGCAATAAAATTTCTAAATATCAAATAAATGATTTTAATTGTTGCTCTCCATCTAGAAAGTTACTGAATATGTAACAACAATGATCAAATATATAACTGTAATGAAGTATTGACAACAGACATTTGAATTGATACAATATTTATTTACAAAATCTGCTTATGTCTAATGCTAAAGGTTATTGTATACTAAGTTGCTTTTGTTGATTTCTAATATTTTGTTTGATACTCGTTTATCAGGAATTCAGTTTCTTGTATTCGATTTTCAAAAGCTGCTATAATGCGATATTTTTAATACTATGCTGCTATTGATCTCTTTTCATATTTTATTTCTACTCATATATATAATTATCCTTTGTTTTTTTTTTTAGTAACTTGCTAAGGTTGTTTTTTCTAAATTTTGTCCATACTTCTATTATGCTTATACTTTAGTTATTTTTGAACTGACTTGCTATTTGTTTTTTTTGTTTTTTTTACTTGTGCATCAAGTTTTCAGATATTTGTGGGTATAGATAAACCCAAAGGCACTTGTCTCTGAAAAATAAATAACCTAATAATTATATCCTCAACAAGAATGTGTCCAAAGTACACGGATGCCCCACTCCCACTATCATTTTCCATGTTCAATGGACCGTGAAATTGGATAAAAAATATAGTTAGGCATTAAAATTAGAAAGATAATATCATAGGGAACATTTGTACTAAGTTTCAAGTTGATTGGACTTCAACTTCATCAAAAACTACCTTGACCAAAAACTTTAACCTGAAACATGCACTTTCATTTTCTATGTTCAGTGGACCGTGAAATTGGGGTCAAAAGTTTAATTTGGCTTTAAAATTAGAAAGATCATATCATAAGGAACATGTGTACTAAGTTTTAAGTTGATTGGACTTCAACTTCATCAAAAACTACCTTGACCAAAAACTTTAACCTGAAGCGGGACAGACGGACGAACGAACGAACAGACGGACGGACGGACGAACGAACGGACGCACAGACCAGAAAACATAATGCCCCTCTACTATCGTAGGTGGGGCATAAAAATATGTATAATTGATTTTTCAGAATAAATTCCTGTGGTCAAACCTTGGGTCAAACCCTACTAAGTTACTTTAAAGTAGGTTATTTCAGAATAAGAGGTATAAATTAACAAGGCTATGTGTTTATAAGACACCATGCACTAGTCACACTATCATTTCAATGGTCAGTGAACAGAGACTTAAATTTAGACTTTCAAATTTCAAAAAGTTTACACTATAATGTCCTGACAATTTTATCCCTAAAGTTCTCTGTGAATTTATTTATTGATATGATGCATTTCAAATAATTCATATCTGATCCGTATGGAAAAAAGAAGACTTTGAGAAATTGTTGAAAATCACAGTTATACAGAGTTTTTTCTAAGCGCCTTCAGATATTGGGCTGATTTTTGGTATGTGAGTTAACCGCATGATGAGTTACAGATCAAGTATAAATTTTGTTCCGCTTCGCTAATTTTTACTGAAATTACAGGCTTTGGACTTTGATAAATTATTGAAAATCTTAGTTATAAGGATTTTTTTTCTATACCCCTCCAGATTTTGAGCTGATTTTTGATATGTTAGACTATCATCATGTTTGTGTTCACATGTGTTGAAATTGCAGATTTTTCAACTTTTTTGGACGGGGCCATTTGTGTCGCTTTGACACATCTAGTCTTGTCATGTTTTTATATTTATATATACCTCTAGTCAATTAAGCAACATAAAGATCACACGATTTGCAGGAATCAAATATTTATGTAATACATTGTACCTTATAATTGAATAAAAATGAATAAAAATCATATAATGCTCTGATAAAAATTGGCTTTTCATGGCCATTAGTAACTTTTCCAGTTATGGGTAGACCTGTACATTAGGTATAAAATGATGCATCTTCCTTTAGAAGACTATAAAGCAAATAAACAAACAAGTACAGTTCAGTTGGTATCTACTTGTACATGTACCTCTACTTAAATAATCACACATGTCTGTATTTACATGGTTGTAGATTTAATGGGGTCATATAGAGTTTATCACACAGGTAAAAATAGAAGTCAAAGAGGCACATTAAGGGTGTAATTTAATTATTTTGGTATTAAAGATTCTAATGAAAAAGAAGACTGTTATATAGTTCCACAATGTATTCTTTTAAAATTTGAACACAATATGCCTGTTTTCTTATTTCCTGCTCCATATACTTTCTGTTTTGTAACTAGATATTTGACTTTCATCACTTGAAATTCACAAATATTATACTTTTTCAAAACTTCTTTTTCACTTCATTTTTTAAACTATTCAAATTAAATTTTGACTGTTTAACTTTCTTTATTCCTAAATAATGACCTGTGTCATGTTTCTGTTCAAAAACATAAGTTAGCCTTGACCAAAAGGTTTATTAAGGAAGAGTGATGGACCATTGAGCACAGGTAACATTTGACATTGAACTACATTTTATCAGTCAGAGTTATATCAATTGGTTTGGTGGAGAAATGGCATTTGAGTTATCTGAGGACATATAAATAAAGATTGCATTTACTAATTTGTTTCTTTCCAAAGTTGGTCAATCACAAGAATGCAAAGCTGAAAACAATGTCCATTCAAACACCATCTCTATTGAAAAGAACAATAAATTCTGATCAGTAATAAAAACTAATTGAACAGCCAGCAAAGCTCACAAGAAGATACCTCACCACTTGCAAAGTCCATGATTTTTAGAGAGGAATCCCAAAAATGTTTAAAAAAAAGATGTGGTATGATTTCCAATGAGACATTATTCTCCATCAGAGACAAAATGACAGAGAAGTTTACAACAAAAGGTCACAATAATGGCCTTCAACATATCTCAAAGGTCACAATATGGCCTTCAACATATCTCAAAGGTCACAATATGGCCTTCAACATATCTCAAAAGTCACAATAATGGCCTACAACATATCTCAATTTAAACTTAGATTAGATTTTTACATTGTTTATTGCAAAAGAAGAGGTTAAAGCCAATTTGAAGGCCCATCCTTATCTAGAATAAAAACTTGTGGTTCAATTTTTAGAAGTAAAGCATCATCCTTATTCTATTTTTTATTATATAATTGTTTTAAATATATCCCTGCATTTAAAGCTTGTATAAAATCTAGCTAAAGATTCAACATTGATTTCATAGCAAGAAATATAACAAACACTTACATAAATATTTTAATCCATTTATAGTAACCTTACGTTCCAGCTGTTTATAGGGTAAACTGGGAAAATTGCAAAATCAACCTTTTATCAGAGTAAGAAGCTTAATTTTTGTCTACTTTCTCTGAATTCACAGCTTTTATTTTCCATTTCCTCTTCAATTTCTAGCAAATCTTATGTAATCCCTTTTCTACAAATTATTGCTATTTTAAACTGTTATTTTGTGTTATATAAGACATGAACATATAGAATTCTAGCATTATTATTGATTTTTCTACGTTTTAAATTGTCCTGCTAGACAAGGTTATTAATTCTAGATTAAGTAAGATGTTTTATTAATGTATTTTACGTAACCCACAAAAGCTTATATATTCTTTTATGAACAGAAATGCCAAATAGAGGCTGTAAAATAGACATACAAATAAATTAGGTTTAACATGACAATTATATAATAAAATTCTTTGGGAATTTCATCACCTTCATTAATATAACACTAGTCTGTAGTGAGCCTTGAAAACTGACTAAATTGAATCTGGGACTATTAATTTTGTAAATTTAAAAGAAAGTTAAAATTTGAGAACAAAAGTTTTTGCATTAACTATCTGATACCAAATATAAATTCTTCTTGAACATGTGAATACAAAATCTTTTTTTCAGGGTTGTTATACCATTCAATTTCAAGTGAAAATTTTTCTTGATATTCAACATGAAGAATTTAAAAAAAATAAGTTGTACAACTGTCATCTGTAAAACTAAGAAAAGAATTGACAATTTAAGACGATAAACATGAAATTGTAAATTAAAATAACATATTTCTACAAGTAATCTAATGAAAAGGTTATCTGGTTTTCTTGTTGTATTACATAACACGTATGTAACATCAGAATCTGTGACATTGATTCGATGAAAACTATAGCAAGGCAATCCAATATCATATTTTATTTCCTTAAAAAATACAACAGCTATGATGATTAAGCTGACATTTTAAATAAAAAACACCTTTATACAAAATATTCTTCAGTCAATGCCTTTCCCTATTCCTAACCCAACACTGAATACAAGCTACACTCTAATCTAAAACAAACCCTAACATTATATTAGCTGCCCTTAACCCCAAAGAAGATGGTCCCCTTAAATAAATGAAGGTCATGTTCACTATTCAGATGCTGAGGGCTTGTGGAAGAAATGCTGAGTGGTTCAAATGTTTCAAAATACTATTATCAATTAGGGGCTTCAGTGGCCAAGTGGTCTAAGATGTTCTACTACTGTGATCACTAGCAAGTCAACACTGAGGTTGTGAGATCGAAATCCCTCGGGCTCTCATGTGGGTGCACTGGACTCCAAATCTTAATTGACTAGGAGTGTCAGTTTTCTTATCAGTGGTTATCTCTGGCTTGTTCCACCAATAAAAAGTGGCCGCCATGAAATAGCCAAAATGTGGTGATATAACACAAACAATCAATCAATTACACGGTAAATAACAGAATGGTAAACATTGTTATATATTTTGATTCATCCAAATAAGCCTTTATCTGATTCATCGCTGCATAAAACCTTCCTTAATGATTGCTTCGAGGAATGGATTATTTTTGTAATGAAATAGAAAGGCATAAATCAGACAGCAAGCTTGTGTTAGATTAATTAGTCAATAATCCTGGTTATTATGTAACCTTGGTTATCAATTTATCATCTTAATGAACACTAACCAGTCTAGGATATCCCTTTCTTGACAATTCAATAAATCCATCCTGTTATGGAGCACCTCCATGCAAAGGTCTAATAACTTCAGTTAAGTATTTTGCACTTTAAATAAAGAAGATTGCAGTTAACTTTGGAGTTGAAGTCTTCCGGAATCAAGTATGTATAAATAATTCTACTTTCTTCCTTACATATTGATCCAGATAATTTCAAAGTATAAGTATGAAGTGTTTCCAAGGCTTGGTAAATTAAAACTTCTGTTTTGGATGACTTTAAACTTAAATTTTCCCTTTTCTTTCTGAAGGAGTTTTAATTTTGTTGATGAGAACCTTTTATTGAATAAAGATAAACCATTATAGTCTTTTGTCATCAAATTTAAGCCTGAAATTGCTGCAGAAAAAATGTTTCCAGTTTTAAAGAGGGGTTTGAACAGAATCGGAAGTCAGTTATTTGAGTAAAAAGTTTTTATTTGTATTTAATCCCCTGAAGGTCAGAGTCTAGATTCAGTTAACATAGATGGTAACACACTTTGCACAGATTCTGGTCTTCATTGCTTAGTTGGGTTGTCCCCAGCAGGTAGTGTGCCTACATACAGTCATATTGGGTATCAATCAGCTGATAACCTTGCCCCAATACCACTGTACATGGATATATACAGGATTAGATAAAAACACCCATTTAAGAACATTAAAATATGATTCAAAATATAAGCGTTTAATTTTTCCATCAGGGCACAGCTTGATTCTCTACAATATTGTGTATGCCAGATGCATATATTTCGTGTGACACTTAATTCAGAAAAGTTAGAAAAGTCATATAAAGTACAAAACAGGTTCTTAAGAACTTAAATGAGAAACTGCAAAATCACATTAAACAGGCTATGTCATACTGTTCTACCTTGACATAACTCTATCTTACAAAAAACTCTTTTAAATTTTTTTATCGGCAAGGTCATGCCACATGTTTTGACTTTAAATTTCTAATGAATATTTAATGTAATAAGATCAAATAACTTGTAATAACAACTATCAATCATGCAGGTATAATAAAAGACCTTCAAAATATCACAAATAAGGTAAATAAACACTTTTATGTGCTGTCATTAAATTCCTGCTTGAATTTATAAAGATTTATAATTTAAAACTATTTCCGTATATACTACTTAATGTAACCTTGATTAGAGGTGAAGCTCCTAAGATGTACATGTCACAAAGGTTCATAGGAATTTACACCTCTTAATAACACTCCCTATATATATATCACTTAGGCCAAATCTAACTTAATGAGGATCAACATGATTAACCTAACGGATAAAAGTGCAATGATTTGTAATTCTAGAAGATAACATGGAATTTATTTATCTGCATCCAAACATTAAATTGCAAATGATGTAATTATCATCTCAATGAATAGCCCACTGCTTCTCCCAGTATATTTCTAAGAATGAATTATCGTCAAATTGAGTTCCGCTCTAAATAACATAGCATTTGATGAATGGGTTTGTGCATAGAATTCTGAAAGCAGTATTCATGGAATTAAATAATGCTTGCAATGCAAAATTGGCATAAACTGGAAAAATCAATCAAACATTGGAATTTTCAAAATCAGTTTTACATTTTTTCACTTCACAGAACCAATGCTTACAATAGTTGGCAGTATAAAATAAATCATCTAAGCCAACAAAGCAAGCTATCAAAATCATTACCATTCAAGATAATCTTTTTCTTTCAACAAGAATCAAATTAAATTTTAAAAAAAAGTTCCAAAATATCTGTAAAATTATGGCGATATGGTATGGTGAGCTTTTCATGATTAATTATCCTCAGTAAACCAATATGACAGCATTAGGACAACAGATCTGTAAGTTACATGAATACCAACAACAGTTCAAGTCCCATAACTCACACAACAAGAATGTGTCCATAGTACACGGATGCCCCACTCCCACTATCATTTTCTATGTTCAGTGGACTGTGAAATTGGGGTCAAAACTTTAATTTGGAATTAAAATTAGAAAGATCATTTCATAGGGAACATGTGTACTAAGTTTCAAGTTGATGTAACTTTAACTTCATCAAAAACTACCTTGACCAAAAACTTTAACCTGAACTTTGCACTATCATTTTCTATGTTCAGTGGACCATGAAATTGGGGTCAAAACTATAATTTGGCATTAAAATTAGGAAGATCATATCATGGGGAACATGTGTATTAAGTTTCAAGTTGATTGGACTTCAGCTTCATCAAAAACTACCTCGACCAAAAACTTAAACCGGACGGACGAACTGAGGCACAGACCAGAAAACATAATGCCCCTCTACTATCGTAGGTGGGGCATAAAAATTTGCAATATAGATCAACTACATAGGACATACAATCTGTCTGAGTATAAACTCTTTCCTGGAACAGTCTCTAATTGGTGGACACAAATGATTAGTTTTTCTGTCTGGAATTGTGCTGTAGGGAAAACCAAGGTCTTAATAGTAGCCATCTTGGTATAGATGAATATATACACATGTTGTCTGTCCAAGGTCCCCTCTAAAAAGAATATTAATGTACTAAGTCCACGATAATATACTTCAGTATCAAGTGACACCACCTTTCTTCTACGTGCATGTGTTTTATTTAAGATTTTAAAGAGTTCCCCAACTATATATAGACATCAATCTTATTCTACGAGAAGATAAAAGGGGGAGAGGGGGGGTCAAAGGCATGTATACAATATACTAGACGTGCCCTGTGACTTTGGTACATTCAAACTGGTTGCTGCTACTGTGACAATGGCAAATCTAGTTTATATTTCTTTTTGTACTTACTATTGCATCATTGACCTTTTCTTCGTCAGGGAATTCATATTTGTCCTGCAATCTAACTATTCTGTTTATAAGAGCATGTGTATTTTCTGAAATAAGTTCTATTGGACGATCACATATGACATCATATGGGGAAAAAGATGCCAAAAATTTTACATCCTGTCTTTCGAATTCACAGCTTGGTCGACTATCAAGGGAATCATTGTTGATATTCTGAACAACAACTGGAGGAGCCGGTTTCTCCATTTTTTTCTGTTTTGCTTTCCGTCGAGCATCTCTAGCTTTACATTGTTCATCGGATAATAAACCTTAAATACAGAAGTGATAAAATTAATAAAATGCTCTAAATCAAACGTACTATAACCTGTAGACAAAAAGAATCTCGTGTTACATTTCTAATGAGAAAATGGATAATGATCATAATATTCAATAAGTGTTTTCCTTCCTTATATGAAATAAATATAGTAATGCATTTGATATTTCTTTCTTAAATTATGAAAAGTGTTCTTTAAAAGATCTATTGGTTGTTTTTGTCATTGGGTTGATGACCAATTGACGTACACTCCACACCTCCTTTATATTCATCTTCATTTTGTTGGTAAAAATGAAAATGAAAAAATTCATCAATACTGCATTTTACCCCTATGTTCTAATTTTAGCCATGGCGTCCATATTTTTTAAAACTATGATTCACCAACTGAGGTTTTCTTTGAGATGAACATGACAACAAATCACTTAGAGTAATCTTCACATACATTCCTGTTTCATTCCAACTTCTCGACATCTTTTCAGTCGACAAGCTTGACATTTTCTTCTCATCCACATGTCCATTTCACAGTTCCCTCCATATTTACATGTATAGTTAGCTCCCCTTGTAATACTTCTTCGAAAAAACCCTGAAAAAAGATAGATTAATTGTTTGTCATGTTACATTTGTGCTATGTATAAATTGCCCCCCAAAAAAACTCATTTCGGGGAAGAAACAACAACATTATCCCCAAAAAGTTAACATTAACATATCAGTATAAGACACTTTGGGCAAACACATTATTTGGGTTCTTTACTTGCTGATATCCAAACATTTGCTATGAAATGTGGTGTAGTGGTTAGTGCACTGACTACTGACACAAAGGTTCCTGGTTCGATTCCAGTTTGGGATGAAAATTTCAGGAACTCAATTTTCGGCTCTCCCTTGACACCATCTGCGAGTATGGTCTTGAGGAAACGATGATAGTCCGTTGGAAGGGGACAATAAATGGCTGACCCGTGTTGAGAGAGAGCCATATCTCTTGCACGTTAAAGACACCCTTGTAGATTTCGAAAAAGAGTAGGCTAATGCCGCTACAAGGCAGCACTCGCACCCGCAAAGTGGAGAGGATATTATAAATTGCAAAACTTGTTTCCCAATCCACAATAAATAAATCTGTTTGAACTAAACTAAAATATGGTTATTTTTTAAGATGTATGTATTCATCGTTTAAATGTCATCATGAAAATAGGAATAATTTTAATTTTTTTGTGGTAATTTTCTTAAAATGCAAGAACTTTGACTGCTTATAGCTGAGTAACAAAAAACTCAAAATATATATTAACTGACTTCTGACAAACTTATAACTTGTGAAAACCTACATTAATTAAAGTTATTTAATAAATTATAATAAATGGTATTCAAATCGAAAATACAAAACAATAGGCCCATAACAACCTTATCACTCCTTTTTAAAATCAATAAATCAATATAAATGCTCTGATCTGTTCCAATAAATAAGGAAAAACCACATTTCAGCTGAACCGATTTTTCTTGTAATCCACATGAGCTCTAAAATAATCCACAACTGCTAGTAATTAATATGAGACCAATTCGTCAACAATCTTATTTTCCATGCATATCTCAAAATATTAATAAGGATAGTTTTTTTTTCTCTCCATATTTGACATCATAAAACTAAATGTGATGCCTCCTATACTTGTTTGTGGATACTGTATTTCTTGTAGCAATTTAATTTAGTGATTTTCAATTAATTCATTTGATATTTTGTTTTTTTAAACAATTGATTTAGTTGAACCAAGTTTTACATATACTTGATGATTCATACTTGTTCCTTCTTTGTTCTTTGGTCGAATTGTTGTCTCTTTGACACATTCCCCGTTTTCATTCTAAATTTTATTGTGTTATTTTCCCACTCAAGAAAATTAATTGTCTTAAGAACTAATTGTTTGACAGAAACAATCTACTAACCTTTACACCCCTCACAGCTAAGTGCATTGTAATGATACCCTGATGCCCGGTCCCCACAAATACGACAAAGCTCTTCCTCTATACTCTTCCCTGGCACGCCATTTCCTTTCAGTTTCTTTTTAGGGTCTATATATGTACTTGATGATACAACCCTATCTGACGTTGGACCATACTGTCCATAATCATTATTGTCCATAATCAGAGGTCCCATCGGACTGAGAACCCTTCCATCTATGGAGGCTTGAGTGTTTCTCTGGTCAGCGACGTCATCATGTAATACTAAATAAAAAGACAAAACAATCTTAAAATTCAATCTGTGTTTTTTTTATATTATAGGTCAAATATACAACAATATCTTCTTTTAAGGGTAATTTGAAGGTTGTCTTAAAAGAGGACTTGGATGGGGTAATCCTTCATTCCTGTATTCTTTTATTTTTGGGTTTTTTTTATATTCTTTATTTTTGGGTCTATTTTTTGTGGGTTTTTAATTTTTCCCTAAGGAATAACAGTACTGTTGTTGAATACAAAGAAGTAGTATTTTCACGAATATAAAAATGTTCAAATTTATAAGATACATAAAATTTCACAAAATTTCATCAATGATTTTGACACGTTAAAATGTCAGGGCAAAACATGATGTCATACAAATGAAAATGTTATTTTGTAACTTGTAGGGATTCATATTTTCATAATATCGCGTTAATACAGCAATTTTGAGGAAGATGTCATTCTGTTTAAGTTATAGTACTATTTGAACTTGTGGATTCCAAAAAGTTTATATGGCAAATTAAAGTTTTTAAAGTTTTAAATTTAAGCCAACAAAACAAAATTTAATACATAAAGCAGGCATTAATTAGTATGTTAGATTTTTGTATTCAATTTTTATGTATACAAAAACTAATCACACAATGTAAATTAATCTTTTGTCAACTAAAATTAAAGTTGTTGAAATCAAGACATCCTGTTTCATTATTTAAGTTTAAGAATAGCTTCAATTCAGGATCTCTTTAATCATTGGTTATTTTCAAACATAAACGATAATACACACATATATGTATACTGTGGTTTCATTAATACTTGTTGGATTCCAATTTTTCTGTGGATTTCCAAGATAAGAAACTTCATTTTTAAATACTCATTGAAATACATTTTTTAATTTTGATTACAGGGACCAATAATTAAACCATAAAATAAAGGATAGCTAGAGTGGGTACAGGTACATTTAAATGCAAATTTGTCTCAAACAATGAAAACTGATACCAGTGATAATTAATGAATTATGAGTACTTATATTTTCTTAATACAATTTAATATTTTAAAGACTAACATGAAGAATTATAATCTTAGATTGGTAAAGCTGTTTTTAAACAAAGAAATTTCATATAGAATAATTGTTCAAAACATCTATATAGCCTTTCCAAGCTATTCAAGAAAAACAATCTCCAGTATTTGTTATAAAAAAACAGTGCGATAAATGCATCATTTAGAAAGTCATTTTTCTTATTAATACAAAAGACTTCAAACATCAATGTTTTTGCATATAGCAACATAAAAACAATGATGTCAAATAATGTATTCTTTGTTTATAATACAAAATAAAACTTTGACTTTGGATAATTCTGGAATAAAAAAAAACAAAAAAATGTTTGTCAAAATTGAAAAGCTCAAAATGTACTCATTGGTAAAAGTGTCAACCAAATCTTGTAAAAACAAGAATGTGTCCTCAGTACATGAATGCCCCACTCGCACTATCATTTTCCATGTTCAGTGGACCATGAAATTGGGGTAAAAACTCTAATTTGGCATTAAAATTAGAAAGATCATATCATAGGGAACATGTGTACAAAGTTTGAAGTCGATTGGACTTCAACTTCATCAAAAACTACCTTGACCAAAAACTTTAACCTGGAGCGGGACAGACGGACGGACGGACGAACGGACGCACAGACCAGAAAACATAATGCCCCTCTACTATCGTAGGTGGGGCATAAAAACATGGGTGAAAAAATCATAAGGCAGTTTTTCGGAGTTAGCCCAAATATTTCCATTTAATGGAAACCATTTTGACCACTTTGAGATAATTCAGAAGACCTTTCTGTTGGACAGTTATTGCAGTAATAGATAAAATCATCTCAAACTATATTTCATTCATGGAACACAGCAAATCAAATCAAATAGATTGATGATCACAGACAGACACATATGCTTCCTCTATAAACTAACATCAGTAATTATAATATTTCAATAATAAAAAAAAAAAAAACGACTACAAACTAACTTTAGTAATAATAATATTTTAATAATTTAAAGGAAAAAAAAAAAAAAAAAAAAAAAAAAAAATGACCCTATTTTTTTATTTTTGAAACCAGGCTTGATTATTTATGTAATACTTTACAAAAATTCAATAATGCATCAAAAACAAAAATCTTGAAAATTTCAGTAAGTTGTGGCTTCTTTTCAAACTATTAGGAAACAAACCGACTTTTAAATACTTTTCAATGACAAGGGTCTTTGTATAACATGATTTAAATTAATTAAACTTAAGAAGCATCAAGCTTGTTTACCTGCTTCAGTTAGAAATTGAGAAAAATCGACTTCATCCTGCGCTGGCCAGAAGATTTTCGATACATCTTCCATTCCAAACATACCGCATGTTATAAGCATACCTGTCATTTAACACATTAATTCTTCATCCTTCCACCGGAAAAATCATTTATTAGCACTTCACTATTTTACTTTTGATAAAAAGTTATGTACCATTTACACATTGAGTTCTAAAATAAACATTGTTGATTTTTGTATAAAAAAAATTGTAACACTTATTCCTATATAGGTCTTGTTTTATTTTCAATAGTTCGGATTTATCCAGTTTTAACGAAAGAATTTACGCTGAATATTTTTCTCTAAAACAAATTTCTGGAATAAGTAACCACTGAAGTTTACTAAAACTTTAATCTGTTACATAACTATTACTTCAAGCAGATTAAATCCGTTCGTCCGTCTGCAATAGGAACAAGAATTTCCAGATCATTCACTTTCCACTGTAGCAATATGCAATCTACATGATTGCTAATTAAACAAATTTTTGCTTTATACAATAGCCATAATTGTATATCTATATAAATAAACGTTGAACTCTTCTTGACTGTTAGTTAATCAATATCACGGGAATGTTTGGCCAAAGACTGACCCTAGCTCAACTAGACATGTATGTCTCGTCACAGGTAAGAACTGACCATAAGTATGGAAATATCGTAATTTAACCCCAAGTTAAGTAATCCCTCGCCAAAACAGTCACTCATGCAGGCAATTTTCATTGTCAATTATTTACACCAATTATGGTCATTTTCACAGGATTAAAATGGTATTAACAGGTTGAATGACCGGTACTTATAAAGTATGCACTGGAAAGCTACATGTATAACTGCTAATTCTAAAGGTGACGTCATGGTATTTACTGGTCAGTCATTGACATTTGGCTGACCAGGTGAGGCTGTTTATTTTGTATTTAATACTTGGCTACTGAAACCGAGATAAAATCATCTACATTTACATGATAATTTTAACATATACTGATAAGAAAAAGCATTCAAATCTGATGTTTCACTGTTATTGTTAGTAAATAAAATATTTTGACACTTGAATATATATAGGGGAATTCAGTTTAGTCTCTATCCTACAAAATTTCTGAACGAGAGGTTAAAAATACCAAAGGGATATTCAAACTCTCAAGTTGAAAAAAAACCTCATGGGGGGATCCAGGGGTTGGGGGCTAGGGGCCTTTTGTGGGAAAAATTTGGTTGAGTAAGTAGGTAATCACTAAACATGATTAGAGCAGGCCCCCTCTCAGGGCAGTCAGTGCACCCCCTCCTCCTTTGAAAATTTCTAGATCTGCAACACCATGGCAGAAAAAAAAAGAATCAACCAAAAGACAAACATCAGTATGGAAAACAAAAGACTGAGCAAAAGAGAATCGCCGAGATACCAAAGGGATACAGGGATATTCAAACTCACAAGCTGAAAAACAAATCTTACAATGTGCATTGAGAAAAATAAAAAAAAAACATGCAAAAGACTAACAACAGTTAATACAAAACACATCATAAAAAGACAAACAACAGTTAATACAAAACACATCATAGAAAAACAAACAAAAGTTACTGTGCTTATCCAGTGACCTTTGGGGTATCACAATAGCAATGGCTCAAACAGTTTACCAAATTGCAGTTAGATTTCTTCTCCAACTAACTGATCAACTGGTAAAATATTTTAGCAGATTGCTCAAGTGAAATGTTGTTAGTATGAAGTGAGTGCTGTAAAATCAAAAGTAATACTTCCCATCCAGATCCAGTTAGTTGATACCTTTGTCATTTGTTTCAAACACAAAAATGACTTACTATAATATGAGTCACTGAATAAGAAGGTCTAATTTTGACATGGAAACTTCTATCATAAATAGATTTTATAAATAAATAGTTGAAAACATTGTTTTGTAAGTCTATAATTAATAGCTCCGTTTTCCAACAACAAGTTAGTGCATAATTGTAATTTGGATTTTTTTTCTAAAGCAATTACTTATCTGCTACCATTAAAGGGAAATAATTTACATTACCGAAAATCAGCAAAATGTTGTCCCAATTTTTGTCTGACAAATATCAACTTTCCTCATTTAATTTGTTTGTAACATTACTTTTATGATTATTAAACTTTTATCCTCTGTTTTGAAAAGAAACAATGAAATTTATTTTTAAGATGATTAAAATTTTGAAAAAATTGTAGGCAAAATCAGAAGCCAGGTATCATTGATTAATTTTTTAGTGTACAATAACTCAATAAAAATTATTTCCCTTTAATGCCAGCAGATCAGTAATTTGTATAGAAAATATTATACGAATCATAATTACACAATAACTTTGTCTTAGAAGACAAAGCTATAAAATATACATCTACAAAACAATGGTTTGAACTATTTATTTATAAAATCTATTTATGATAGAAGTTTCCATGTCAAAATTAGACCTTCTCATTCAGTGACTCATACTATAGTAAGTCATTTTTGTGTTTGAAACAAATGACAAAGATATCAACTAACTGGATCTGGATGGTAAGTATTACTTTTGATTTTATGTCAATAAATACGTTACCATCATAAATTCTGAGTGCATCCATCTGCGCAAGTCTGACAGGCGGAAAACCCCAAAATAAAAATATCATCCAATGAGAAGAGGGATGACCAGTGCCCGTATAACCATGCCTTTATATCATCCATTTAATTTCCGCCTGCGCATCAAGACACACGTATTTTTGTATTAGTACATAACTTACAGAGAAGACTGAAGTTTTTTGTTTTTTCTATATTGAATATCGTAGGTATCCCCATACCATTATTTATTTGACATTTTTTGTTATTATATTGTTGTTATAAGTGTTTAACTTCATACTTATTTAATTATGGAGTTTAATGCTCCCAGTCCTTACGAGGCCATTACAGGTAATGATGTTTTCTTAGACGGTTCATTACCCTTTCCTGTGACCGTAACAGCGGTAGGGCAGGGAACCCCTCCTATTAGTAGTCAACTAACCGACGTTTTTACTTCGGTGTCTACTAAGACCGGTCAACAGACCCTGCATGCAGGTTCTGTCGGTTACGATGGAGGTGTCCCTACCACTGCTACGGTTACACACACTTTTTCTAGGCCAGTTGACACCACAGGGTCCTCCATTTCATCTTACCCTGGTATCTCTATGGGTTTGAACTTACCTGGTTCTAGAGCACCAGCGTCCTATTGTGGCTTAACTTTACCGGCTTCGGCTAGTAATGCCATGTCATGGTCTAGACCTCCTTGGTCTCAGGGTTATCCTTATTCAGGCTTTTCTGGTCAGGGTTTTCATGGTCAAGGGTTTCCTGGTCAAGGTTTTCCTAATCAGGTTTTTCCTAGTCAGCCCTTTCCAGGTTTCTGGCCTTATTGTGGACCAACACCAGTTATTGTTCCACAGAGTACTACTCCTAATCTATCAGTTCCTGCTCCTCCTGTAGCAGTGTCTAGTAGGGGTAGTAGTATATCTGTACCTGCTGCTCTGCCTACCTCTTCTGTTGGGCATCAGTCTAATCAGGTAGCTAACTCTGGCCCCTCCTTAGATGGGTTCAAGAGTATTTTGGATGATTTTCGTCAATCTATTTCTTCGGAATTGACTTCCTTCTCCAATCGCCTGTGTACACTAGAGAACATTGCCAATAAGTCAAGTTCTCCAGTGATTTCACTCCGTCCAGATCATGACATTGGAAGTGACCTGGAAGACAGTGATGAGGAGGAACGTTTTTCAGTTGCCCCAGGCAGCCAAGAAGAAGGGTTTACTTCGGATGAAGATGACAACTCAGTTCAGGTTTCTCAGATTGTTTCGCAACCTTCTGTTCCTGTGTCTTTATCTTCATCTGTAATTGGTCAGTCTTCTACCAATTCTGGTAAAGAACCAGAGACTGAAGATGCCCCTTCCTCCTTGAAGGATCTCAGAGATTCTGTTTATACTATCATGAGAGATGTCAACAAGGTGCCTTTTCAGTCACCTCCCAGACCCAAGAAACTAACCTCCACTTTTGAGGCTTCATGTGGTCTGCCTGTAGATGATAATAAATCTCATAGTAGTTTTCCACAGTCTAATCATATGTCCAACTCTTTGCAGATCATTAATGATGGGATTGTGTCTAATGAGTCCCAATTTTCCCAGGTTAGTGGTTTCGGTCTGGCCTCATTCTCTGAGCAGTTCCGCTCTAAGGATTATGAAATTTTTGACTCTACTTTGGGCAAACTAGTACCCAAATGTGACAAAGTGTTATCATCTACTATTTCTTCTAAACCCGCCGATGGACTGCGTCTTACTCAGTCTGTTTGGTCTAAAACAGAGAATCTTCTTAGAAACGCTTCTCATGTTCTAGGCACTGCTGAACATTTCTTATCAGCAGTTGCCCCAGTTCTTAAAGACTCTTCTCTTCCACCAGAGGTCAAACCTTTCCTATTACAGGTAGACAAGGCTTTGGGTGCCTCCCAATTGCTGATTATGGGTTCCATCGCCAACTGCACCTTATCCAAAAGATCTGAAATTTTGGAGAAGGCAAAGGTGTCAGATAATCTTAAGGATGCTTTAATCAAGTCTCCTTTGGATGAGAAGATATTTGGGTTACCACTTGATGAGGTACAGAAACATCTCAATCAAACTCCAGTCCCAGTGAAGGTAAATGTATCTGTTTCGGGAAATAATTCTAAGCGAGGTAGTTATTCCTCTGCTGGAGGCTCATCTTATAATTCTCAGGAGAAGAGGAGGAAAATCACTAATGATGGAGGTAATAAACCTAAGAAGTCTTCAATCCCTAGGTCTAAACCTAACAGTTTTAAGAGAGGTGGCAAGAGGGCCAATCCCTCTTCCTAGGAAGTTGCCCCCTCGTACGTTACTGTCAGAACCCAATCCAGAGATGTACTACAAAACTCCTCTTTCTCAATTACCAGTAGGGGGGAGGTTAACTCATTTTCTAAAAAAATGGATAAGTATTACCTCAGATTGTTGGGTTCTGTCAGTAATTCGAGGGGGATTGACTCTTCAATTCAAAGAACAACCACCTCTTTCACCTGTTCCTATCCCACTGTCCAATACTCAAGATCCACAGAAATTTCTTCTTCTGTCAACAGAAGTAGAGACTCTTTTGACAAAGAGGGCAGTGGAGGAAGTCCCTGTATCTTTAATAGATCCAGGTTTCTATTCTCGTCTCTTCCTTGTATCGAAGAAGACCGGAGGAATGAGACCGGTCATCGACTTGTCTATCCTCAACTCTTATATGATTATTCCCCATTTCAAAATGGAGACCAATCGTTCAATAAGAGCTTCTATTCTTCCAGGTATGTGGACAACATCCCTGGACCTGACGGACGCCTATTTTCATGTCCCAGTTTGCCATTCATACCGCAAATTCCTTCGGTTTGTTTGGAACAAAAGGGTTTACCAGTTCAGGGCTCTCCCTTTTGGTCTGTCAACTGCACCACTAGCTTTCACCAAACTTATGCAGGTAGCAATTGCTCACCTTCATTCACAGGCTATTCAGATTCATTCTTACCTGGACGACTCACTGATCAAGGAACTTTCTCCCGAGAAACTCTATCTCAATACAGATGTAGTCATCAGATTGCTGCTCTCTCTGGGGTTTCTCATTTCTTGGAAAAAGTCAGACCTCATTCCGTCTCAGGACTTTATTTTCCTAGGCGAACATTACCTTACTCATCAGTGCATAGTTCGACCTCCTCAGGAAAAGTTTCAGAATCTTTGTTCAAAAATTCATCTGTTTCTATCTCAAAAAACAGTCACTGCTCGCCAGTTTTCACAACTGCTAGGTCTCTTAAATTCTCTAGCCGATGTTGTTCCACTTGGTCGCCTTCACATTCGACCTCTTCAATTTTATCTACACCAACATTGGCTCCCAGCTACACAGAATTGGTAGTTTCCAGTTCCAATCATTCATCAGGAATTGTGTCCTCATTTGGTTTGGTGGACTTCTCAAGCAAACGTTTTGAGAGGCCAACTTCTGTCCTCTCCAGTCCCAAATCAGACTCTGTTCACAGATGCCTCCAACCTCGGTTGGGGAGCTTATCTGGAAGGTCTTTCAGTGTCAGGAGTGTGGACTCCAGATCTTTTGAAGGAACACATCAACATACTAGAAATGAAGGCAGTGCTTCTTGCCCTGTCTCATTTTCAGTCCCTACTGCAGAACAAATCTCTGGTTCTAGCAACGGACAACACCACTGTGGTGGCTTATTTGCGAAACCAAGGGGAACTCATTGTTACGAGCTGTATCTTTTAGCAAGAGAAATCCTTCTTCTTTGCAATCAACTTCATCTACAGATTGTAGTTCGTCATGTCCCAGGGAAACTCAATGTGTTAGCAGATGCTCTGTCAAGAACACTTACTCCAGTCAATACAGAGTGGGAACTTCTACAATCAGTATTTCAGGCAATAACACTTCAGTGGGGGTCTCCCCATGTAGACCTATTTGCAACGAGCCTCAATTACAAAATTCAAGTGTTCATGTCTCCTGTACCAGATCCGAAAGCTTACGCAGTGGACTGCATGAGTGTTCCTTGGGACGGGATGTTCGCTTATGCTTTCCCACCGTTCAGATTTCTGTCACAAGTTCTTCGGAAGATCTCAGCAGAGCAAGGGTTGATCATTCTTATTGCTCCAGCTTGGCCCAAACAAGCCTGGTTTCCAGATCTTCTTCATCTATCCTGTGCTCGTCCACTGGTTCTACCAGTACGACACAATCTTTTGTCCCAGTTCAAGGGCAAGATACTTCATCCCAATCCAGAGAAGCTACATCTGTTCGCGTGGCTTCTCTCAGGGATAGCTTCAAGGAGAGAGGTTTTTCTGAATGCGCAGCCAGACATCTCTCCAGGGCAGTCAGAGATTCCACTAACATCGTCTATGATGCCAAGTGGACTATCTTCAGTAGTTGGTGTAGTGGGAAGGAAATTGATCCTTTCCAAATTTTTGTACAACAACTAGCAGACTTTCTGATCCACCTTTTTGAAGAGAAAGGATTATCTCCCTCTACTATTAAAGGCTATAGATCAGCTATTTCTAGGACGATTCTACTGTCTGGAGGTCCAGACTTTGGTAATGATGAATTCATTTCTCTTTTAGTTAAGAAATTCACTCTTAAACGCCCTAGACAGAGAGTTTTAATCCCGTCTTGGAATTTGAGTCTTGTTTTATCAGCTTTAAAAAACCATCCTTTTGAACCTGCGGAAAAGATTGAAATCAAGTTTTTGTCGTATAAGTGTTGTTTCCTTCTTGCCTTAGCTTCTGGTAGAAGAAGAAGTGAAATTCATGCTTTTTCCACTGCTGACTACTGCCTTCGTTTTAATAGGGATAAGTCATCTGTTACCCTATTAACGGATCCAGCTTTTTTAGCCAAAAATCAAATTCCTGGTAGAGGTTCAGAACCGATAGTGATTCCAGCCCTTCCTGTTGATTCAAGTTCTAAAGTACTTTGTCCTATCCGAGTCTTACTTTTATATCTTCAGAGAACTCAAAGTCTCCGCACCTCCTCAAATTCCAGGTTATTTATTCCTTATTAACAAAGGAAAACAAGATTTGTCTGTTAAAACCATTTCATCTTGGATCTGTAAAACTATTCAATTAGCTTACAGTTTTTCTAATGAAGAACTTCTGAATAGTATGCATATTAAAGCCCATGATGTTAGAGCTATTTCTACCTCCTGGGCTCTGTTTAATAATGCTTCTTTAGAGGAAGTCTTATCTGCAGGTTTCTGGAGAACTGAAAATTCTTTCATTTCTCATTATCTGCAGTCTTTAGCTACTCAAGCTCAGAGTTTGTACTCCTTAGGACCTTTAGTTTCCGCACAAAGAGTTGTTTTTCCTCCTGCATCTTCTGGTTCAGGGGATTCAGCTTTGTGTTAGATTCTATATTTCACTCAGAATTTATGATGGTAACGTATTTATTGACATAAAATTGTACATTTTTAAAGTAAAGTGAGATTTTATTAAATAAATACTTACCATCATAAATTAAAGGTCCCTCCCAACCTCCCCTTCATCCCCTGTTTTTTTCCTATGGCTTCATGCTTATGTTGGAAAATTAAATGGATGATATAAAGGCATGGTTATACAGGCACTGGTCATCCCTCTTCTCATTGGATGATATTTTTATTTTGGGGTTTTCCGCCTGTCAGACTTGCGCAGATGGATGCACTCAGAATTTATGATGGTAAGTATTTATTTAATAAAATCTCATTTTACTTTAAAAATGTACAATTTCACAGCACTCACTTCATACTAACAACATTTCACTTGAGCAATCTGCTAAAACATTTTACCAGTTGATCAGTTAGTTGGAGAAGAAATCTAACTGCAATTTGGTAAACTGTTTTGGCCATTGCTATTGTGATACCCCAAAGGTCACTGGATAAGCACTGTAATACAAAACACATCATAAAAAGACAAACAACAGTTAATACAAAACACATCATAGAAAGACAAACAACAGTTAATACAAAACACATCATAGAAAGACAAACAACAGTTAATACAAAACACATCATAGAAAACAAAAGACTGAGCAAAAAGGAGATGAAAGATCAATGAAGATACCATTGAAACTTACAACTCAAGTTGAAAAAAAAATCTTACAATGCCATTGCCAAAATGAAAAAAACAAAACAAACAACATACAGTATACAAAACACACCATAGAAAACACAAAACTGAGAACATAATACAAACCATAAACTAAGGGTGATTTCATGTGATTCAGGAGGGTACTGATGCAGATTCTGCTGTACATGTTACACCTAACAATATTCTTATTGTTTTGTATGTTATAAAAGTTGTGTCTTTATTTTATAGTTTTTTTCTGAATGAAATGATTCTAGCTGTAAAGGTCAAGGTCCAAGAATATATGTGGGTGTCTTATTATTTGACCACATTGTTCTACGTGTTCTAAATATGGAAGAATGTTGTTTGATGAGTAATCTCTTAATCAACATTAGCAGATTTACAGCTTTTATTTACAACCTGTGAACTTCGTACATTTCCTAACTTTTCTCAAATCACACGTTCATCATCATTAAGATATTGTCTATCTTAAAACTCCAAAAAAGGCAAAAGATACCAAAAGGATAATCAAATTGTAAAAAACAATATCTGACAATGCCATTGCAAAAAACAAGAATACAACAAAAAGACAAACAACTGAGTATACAAAACACATTAGAGAATACCAATGAACAAAATGATCCCCATCAAAACCTGAGGATGATCTCACCTGCTCTGGAAGGGTAAGTAGATCCTGCTCTACATTTGACACATGTGACACCTAACAATATCCTTGTTTTATTTTGTAATTGTAGTGTTGTTTTTATTTTCTAAATTTTCTGAATGAAATGATGATAGCTGTAAAGATCAACCCCCAAGTTTATGTGTAGGTGTCTTGTTCATTGACAGCTTTGTTTTCATTTTCTAAATATGAAAGAATGTCTTATGAAATGTATGATGAGTAATTTCCATAATTTTAGCAGATTCACAGCTTTTATTTACACCTAAGTACCTTTCCCTTACTTTCCTCAACAAAACTTTCATTTCTTCTAAACATGGAAAACTGACTTTTGATGAGTTATCTCTATACCTATACTAAATTTACAACTTCTATTGATGCGTTGGTATATTTTCAAATTTTTATGAAACAAAACTTTTATTAAACTTTGGAGATGGTCTTCATCTGATAACTACTAATGATGTTGGCCATATAGCATTATAACATCAATTGGTAGCATTTTTCATAGAAATGTTCAATTTTGCAAAAGCTTATTTATCACAAAAAAAATCTTCAACTCATTTACTGTTCAAACATGATATCAGAAGAGAAAAAATTCTAAACAGTCATATGCATTTTCTTCATTATAAACAATACAAATCATCATAAACAATGCACATTTAGCAAACAATACAGACGGCTGCTCAAAAGCAACCAACTATCATTAAATCAATCAACATACATATGTCATGTATGTGCAGATATAGATTTATTATTTAAATCAGTGAAGTGTGAGATTTAGGTCAGAACAGATGAATTCCTTGTTAATCCATACATAGTCTTTTGGGGCAGTAAATGTCTAGCAAGTTTTATTATCTTTTTCTGATTGTATGAACTATTTACTACCAACATATCTGCATATCTATGGATAAATTGTGAACAAGGTTTTATTGATAGTGTGACAATCAAAGAACAAAAAGTTCTCTGTCAAATTCCCTTATCGAAAAAAAAGCCCCTGTAATGATTGAAAAATATCTCAATTTTTAGCAAAAAAATTGTCAATTTGTTTTAATCTTGTTAATATGTTCAACAGTATTTCTTTCGTTTTATGGAATTATGAATACCTCTTTGAAAATCCTGATTCTGCGCATAACTATATTAGAGTTGTAACAATTGCCTTAATTAATTAATAAAAAACATATATAAATTTAAGGAAAATTTAAGTATAATGACAAAAGCAGGAAAATCTATTGTAACACGGTGGAAGACAAGAAAATCTATTACCTTAAATCTGACCTATATATAAATAATACTTAATGCAAATCACAAATCAATGTGTAAGACAGCTGCCAGAAAATGAAATACAAAGAAAAATGTAAAATGCATTACGACTTCTGAGACGACTTATATCGAGCAGTTTTGTAATTCAGAAATTAATGTGTGCATTTATCAATCAGAATCACTGATTACTGGCAAAAAGGTGATATCTAATTAATGCGTTTACAAAAAATTTGTGAAAGAAAATCATTACACGGAAATTGTTAATGCAACTCTTGATTATTGGGTAACAGAAACTGTTGCATTGGTTTCGCATGAATAAACAAGAATGTACAGTATGTTTAATATATCATTATTATACATTTATAAATCCTTGAACAGATATACATATTTCAAAATCAATGAGATAGATTGATTGTTGGTTGCTAAACATCCAGTGGAAAATATTTACATGTATTTTAAAATGCATGGACAAATGTATACTGTAGATTCAAAACCATTTGTGGGGTACTTATATTTCAGTTGATTTCATTATTCATGTTGGATAGTCAATGCATTGCATACACATGTATTTGAGTGTTCTGTAAAAAACATATTTCCTCAAGACTTGAAGATTAAATTTGGTAGAGCAACAAATTGAATAATGGCAATTATTGCTATTTTGTGCATTTTTCTTTTGATTTTTTTTGTGAAAATTTTCATATCATGCTACTCGCTTCAGATGGAAAAATTTACGCTAGAAACTAAGCAGGCACGTGGCATTGCTAACGAAATTGACAATGTCGTCATAGGTAAAATGGCGATAAACAGATTATCATTGGTCATCTCAACTCGATTGCCTTTCCCGCTTTCCCTGTCCCGGCTCAAGCAAGAAAATCAATCTCATCTATAAATATGATTCAATATCCCACTATGTTATTTCTATATCAACAAAAAATGGACACATTTACAGAATATTTGTTGTATTAAATGTTCAATAAAATAATATATTATAACCAACTTGTATGTAGAGTTCGTTAAGAAAATGAAGTAAGTAACCACACAATTATTTTCTTTTAATCCATCATCCATAAAATAAATGAATCAACAGAATAAGATATTAAAAGGATTGATATTGAGGAACTAAGAAAAATGAAGAAGGGAAATGAAAAAAAATTAACAATACTTCACAACACAAATAAAGCACCTGTCCATAGGTACATCAATGGAGGTATAGTGCCAATCTTTTCAAAATATTACAATGCATTACAAATAAAAATTTACTGGAAAATTAGAATTCAAAATCAACATGTGATGCATTCTTGCTTACAAGTCAAGATCTACTATGGAATGAATGACAGACTAAAGGAAAGATAGTGTGATTGGTAATTAACTACCTGAATTTAGAAATATTCATATGAGGTATCTTATAGAATACATATATAGAAAAGTATCTCCAACAATCAGAAAAAGTACCACAAGATCATAAAGACCTTGGGAAAAAAATATGACAGGGGAATCACTGATACTTCAATATGAACTTACTAATCCCCTTAGCCATACATGCACCGCTAATAGTGGCGGATCCAGCTGAGGGGAAGGGGGTGGGTGGGTGTTTTAGAGGGTTGGAACCTCCCCTGTTTTTTGGACGAACAATTCATTTGAATGGGGACATGTAGTTGGAACCCCTCTTTTAGTTGGTTTTTAAAAGTTTTCATCCTACATTTTTTATCATTTTCCAGATTTCCAAATTATTCCAGATTCAACTAATTTCTTGTTTTGATGACATGTATATAAACTAGCACCTAGTCAAAAACAGGTTGAGTCAGAAATCTTCAGTGCTAAACTTCATTCATTTGTGTAGGATCATTGTGTTAAAATTTATCAATGACCTTGCCCTTGACTAGACCACAATTATCACATAGAAAACTGAATGAGTGAGGTCTATAATTGGACAGCAAGAGTAAATATCCTTATTTAGTAAAACAAACACAAACTGCATGCTTGTGTAAACATTAAAAGGATTGAGATATGTGTTAATTTAATGCCCACAGGTTTCCAGAATAAAGAAAAATGAACTACATCTACAAAAATAAAAATGGACCAAAATATTATAATTGAGAAAAATATGGTAAACAAGAATGTGTCCCTATTACACGGATGCCCCACTTGTACTATCATTTTCTATGTTCAGTGGACCGTGATATTGGGGTAAAACTCTAATTTGGCATTACAATTAGAAAGATCATATCTTTGAGAACATGTGTACTAAGTTTCAAGTTGATTGGACTTCAATTTCATCAAAAACTACCTTGACCAAAAAACTATAATCTGAAGCAGAACAGACGGACTATCGTAATGGGACATAAAAATATAATGAATAGAAAATAATTAGGTAGATAATGAAGAATATTGATAAATGGGAAAAAATGTAAAGAATAAAGAAAAATGACTTTAAAAAATACAGAAATGAAGCCCCCTTCTCCAAATTCCAGACCCTCATTTATGCAAATGTTAAATCCACTAAGAATTAATTCAATCTTCATCCCTAACACCTCACAAAAGAGTATCTTTGTATTTGACAACATCATAATTTCTTCTTCAGAAACACTGAAGCAATTTCCTGTCCAGAACCCCTCAGAGATTCCAAACATAATCTAAAATTAGAGTATAAAGGCCATGACCTTTTCACATAGCATGTTTCTATTTTCATCCTGTTTTTATCATTAACATAAATTAGTGCACTACACCAACCTATAATATTATTCAGTCAATTTTGGATGTGTCAGTGTTTGTTTATTTTTAAAATTTGATATTTCTATTTCTTGATTATGATTACCACAGCAAATTTAAAAGCTTTAAATAACATGCGTAGTTATCAATCATTTATGAATGATTGTATGACAGCTTATATTAAAGTTGAAAGACCAAATGCGATATATATCTCAAGTACAAATTGAGTGATAATTAATGTTTGCAGGAGATGCAATAATCAAAGATCATCTCCCTTTTACTCCACAGAGGTTTTTAGCACACTTGACACAATATTTATTAATTACATACACATTGTATTATATTGGGAAATGACATATAGAGTTGTCACTCAGGTTCAGACCTACTTTTAAATATAATTATTTCTGTAACTATATGTATCTTGCATTAATTTGTAGGATCCTTTACAATAGATAATTCAGCAGATCTGTAACAATTCCATCTTCGTGCTTTATATATCATGTACTGTATTACAATGCTAGATTAAAATTGAAGAGGAAAGGTAACATCCGGCCACATAAAGCTTTATTTTTGTAAAGCAAAGGTGGTCGAATGGTCTAGCGTGTCAGATACAGTGCAGGCGATTTGGTGTCACAATATCTCAGTAGCATGAGTTCTAATCCCGGGGAGGGAAGAACAAAAAATTTGCAAAAGCAAATTTACAGATCTAACATTGTTGGGCTGATGTTTAGACAAGTATCATTTTTGGTTGGAAAAAATAAAGCAGACATTTTTCAATCATTTAAAAAAAAAAAAGTTTTTGTAGTTTTTCTTCAAGCCTTTTTTTTACACAGTTACTTATTATAACATAACAGCAACACTTGTGAAAAGATTTTTCTGCAGTGTTAATAAATTCACCCCTTGATCCAATAATCTACTACTCAATTCACAGCTGCTGAGCTCAAGATTTGGGTCTTAGTGTGTTTTTCCGTACAACTGATTTGCATTTACACGATATCCCAGTTGAAGAGACATTTTTGGTGAGATTCTGTAGTTTTATAAAAAGTACACACAGCCTGGTGCACTCAACGTCACTGCTTATTTCCTCTGCAAACCCATCAACAGTAATAGAGCAATTTACCTGGTTTATTTACTATTTGAGCCTTGTCCTAAATTTGCCTAGTAGTATACATGGTATATATATATGACCTATTCTTGAAGCTGGTACATTATGAAAAACAGCAACAATCAATCAAGATTCTTGTCCTTGATAGCTGATTTATTATTGGACCTCGAGCCAGACATTCATATGTACTTTTCTTAATGAATTTGATTACATTTGTTTCCAAATTTTACAAGATATTTTTCAGACTGTCTTACAATAACAAGTGAAAGTTTGCATTCAAATGTGTTTTCTTCGATATCTCACAAACATGTTTAACCCCGCCGCATTTTTGCGCCTGTCCCAAGTCAGGAGCCTCTGGCCTTTGTTAGTCTTGTATTATTTTAATTTTAGTTTCTTGTGTACAATTTGGAAATTAGTATGGCGTTCATTATCACTGGACTAGTATATATTTGTTTAGGGGCCAGCTGAAGGATGCCTCCTGGTGTGGGAATTTCTCGCTACATTGAAGACCTGTTGGTGACCCTCTGCTGTTGTTTTTTATTTGGTCGGGTTGTTGTCTCTTTGACACATTCCCCATTTCCATTCTCAATTTTATTTCTTCGATACATGTTTGTTATACTAATTTGGATTCATTTATTTTCATTGGTACCAATGCGATTTTCATGAATTGAGGAAAGTTTTAATTTTCATGGATATTTTTATCTTGTTGTTTTTCCAAACAAGCTAGCCTGTACAAAACTTGTACTAAGTTGAACCAATAAATTCTTGGTTCACCTGTATCTATGAAATCCACAAAAAATTGGTATCCAAAGTAAATACATAATGAATCTATGGTAAATTGAAACTTAAACACAAAAGAATGAACTTATTTAAATCGATTAGCTCTAAAAAGGATCGTCAAAATATCAACTTTAAATGGTACAATATTATATATATTTATGAATCAGAGAGGATGGTTATGTCTGAGGGTTATGCGTTTAATCAAAACCATTCAAGTATGATGATAGAGGCCGATCCAGCAATTTTCAAAAGGGGGGGGGGTCCCAATCAAGGATAAACAGCGGTGGGGTGTTCCAACCATATGTCCCAATTCAAATGCATTGATCTTTCTCTCTGGACCTGCCACTGTGATGGGGTTTTTAATGACATTGACTACCCATAAGGGTCTATCATAGTCAGCATGGAAGGATAAATTGTGTTCATATGTTCCTAAAACATGTCTTTCCACTCAGTGGCACTCTTCCTATAATATATATTTTCTCTCTCTCAGTCTACTTAGAGCAGCTTCCTTGGTGCATTACAAAACAACCAATCAAATGGAAGTTTACAGAATAACCTTTTTCTTTTCTTCCTAAACGATTATGTTTTATTGTCTCAATTAGAGAAAGAGGATGCAAAAGATAACTAGAATTGATTTTTATGGTATTACGATGACAGAAAGTTATCAATAACACGACATTTAGCCAATCTAAAACAAATGAAGGCGTTAAATCTGCAACTGTTACGTAAAATACTTTGATTAATGTGTTTACAAATATTTATTACTTTTCCCTAATGCATGACCTAGGATCAGCAATATAAATTTGCATATTTTAAAATCTCTTCCACAGAGGAATATTATATAAAAAACATGTTGAATCAACCCATTGGTCCTTCGGTCTCGGATGTCTAGTTTCTCATTAGATTTCATCCCACATCTCCTTACTTTTATATTATATTGCTTATTCACAGGCACTTGTCTCACATTTTTTTTCTCTATATACCTTAATTTAACAATAAGTGTTATATTAACATGATTAAGGTATATAGAAAACATATTTCTGAGACAAGTGCCTGTGTGCTAATTACTTTAAAAAAAATGCTTAATTGGTGTTATACCCTCCATCTTCATTTTTTAGATATAGCCTGGGCCATGTTGGTTGGTGTAGCCAAACCAAATAACAACATTTACATTCATCTTGATTCCCTACGGATATTATAAAAGAGAAGGATTTTTACATTTAAATTTCAATCAGTAACTTCCAGGAAGATCTTTGAAAAACATTGATAATTTACTTGTTTCAGTCACATAAAACATTTCAAACCGTAGCATGCGGAAATACAGAAACTGTTGTTTTTTTTTGTACAAGCAAAAGTAAGAATGATATTTTCTTTGAATGTCTAAACTATGTTATTTCTCCATGACGATCCTGAAAAAATACTTGTTTTCTTTAAACCGGATGAATGTTATGTAATTACACTGACACCTGCCCAAGGATATTTTATAGTCCTACATTTTATTTGAAAAAGACTTCCTTACTGTTTTAAATTGTCTTTATTATATAACCTAAAATTTACAAGATCTGTGTCAATGTTTTCCTTCAAATTCAAATTGTACCCGATAATTATCAAGACTTAGAGGCTAACAAAAATCTTTAAAGATTATGTACTTTAAAAAGTTAAAAATAGATAAAAAAAAAACCGATGAAGGCTGTTGTGATAATTACTGTTAGTACATTTGGTTTGCAAAAATATGCATTTCCTTTGATTTCCTTATTGTGCAAAAGTTAACAAACGTCATAACAAGCATGACAAGCCTAAATATATATTTCCTCTACGTAAATCATAAGGTGTATCTTTTTTATTTCCTGGTGTAATTTCAAACATGTGAACACATTAGCACAGGTTAGAAAGGAATTTATCGGTCAATATCAATGCAACTGAATGTTGAAATGAGATGTAGATGTATTTATCCTTTGTATCCACCATGTCCACCTGATGAGTTAAGCCCTTTTCTACTGATTTAAATAGTTTGTTCTTATGTCGTCCTGTTACACCCTGAGGTTACACTACTGTCCCAGGTTAGAGGTGCGTTTTTGAGCTAGCAAACTAGTTTAACCACGCCACATTCTGTATGTGCCTGTCCCAAGTCAGGAGCATGTAATTCAGTGGTTGTTGTTTGTTTCTGTATATTATATTAGTTTTTTGTTCCTTATTTTGTTCTTGAAGCAGGCCATTAGTTTTCTCATTTGAATTGTTTTAATTTGTTATTTAGGGGTCTTTTATAGCTGAATATGCGTTACTCATTGTTGAAGGCCTTTGAAAAGGTTTCTGTGTCATTTGGTCTTAGGTAGAGAGTTGTCTCATACTTTGGCAATCATACAACATCTTCTTATTTTTATTATAGGTTTATTGTTGTTATCTTAAGATATATAAAAATATCAAATCTGTTAAAAGTTCTTGTCATCTAATCAAACTAAAAAAAAAACAAAAAAACCCAACAATCAATTAGGATTGTCTATTTTCTTTCTTTTTTGGCAAGTTCTGGTCTTTTTATGATTTATGGCTTAAGATTGCATAATTTCCCAGACATTATTTAAAACATGACATCCAAAAGTTAAACTAGTTGATATGTTATTTTAGGCCATAATCATGATAATAGTGCCTGCAGTTGTATATAACATGTAGTTATAAGTGTAGTACCAAGCCACGTCTACTTTAAACTTATGTTAGATGTATATGAATGTATCTATTAGTTTCCATCTGATGAGTTTATTCCATATTTAACTGATTTTTATAGCTTATTATTATGTTGTACTGTTAAACTACTGTCACATGTTGGTTGAGTGCTCACAAACGTCATGTTTAACCCTGCCACAATTTTTAAGTGCCTGTCCCAAGTCAGGAGCCTATAGTTCAGTGATTGTTGGTGGTTCCAATCTAATTAAAATTAAATCTCTGCAATTGCTCCTCATTGTTTATATGTTGCTCATGGTTCATGTTTGCCATACTTGATTTTTGTAAACTGTTTTGTTATGAATTAGACCATTAGTTTTTTAAATTGAATTGTTTCATATTTTCATATCAGGGCTTTTTATATAGCCTACCTTATGGTATGGATTTTTCTCATTATTGAAAGCCTTAGAGATGCCTATAATTGCTTACATCCACTTTATTTAAACTTTGGCAGATTATAAGCTGTCTCATTGGCAATCATACCACATCTTCATATTTTTTATAGGGTTCAAATCAACTCAGAGGATCCAGCAGGATAAGAATACTTTTTCCATTACTTAATGACAAGCTACTACTGGAAGGGGATGTTTAACGACCTTGAATTCCCATGAGGGTCTTGCTAGGTCTTTTATGACAAGCTATAGTAGCAACATTGGTCTTTGATGAATATATAAGAGGTCTGGATCATGTGGATGGGGTTAACAGAATATTGAATAATAAACAAAAAGTGCTAAATGAAAGGAAAGAAAAATAGACATAGAAAACAATAAAGGAAATTGGGTGCTAAAATATAAAGAAAAAAGATAAATGAGCAAAAGATAATAAAAGAATAAAGAGAAATGGTCTAAATCCATAGGAGTAAAAAAATGAGTGACACCCCCATCCAAACAATCATGTGAATGAAAAAGTAATACAACATCGCATTTCTGCCTTTATCTAATAGTCCTGCTCTTGAATTTGATCGGTTTCATTTTTATTTTATTCTGCCTTTTCCTCATTTTTTTTATTCCCTAATTCTAATTTCCCTAAAAATCATCTTGTTTCAACTTAAGTTCTCTTTCAACCCTTAAATATATATAATTCATATTACCCCCTTGTTCAGTATGTACTTATTCTTACATATTTTTCTTTTTGTTTATGCTGCTTATCTATAATCTTTTTTTACAAGCTGTCATAATTTCTCATATTTTACTCTCCTATTTTTCTATAAACATTGTATAAGTATCCCCCACCATAGCCCCATTATTACTTGCACACTGTAGGACAGATTTATAATATATTTTACAGACTTATGCACTTCATGCATACAACTGGAAAGAAAACAAACCTTTGTGGAACACCTCACATTCTTTATGCAAGTATCAACAGACCTTCAAGGTCTATGTGAAGGTCTATTCAAGGTCTGTTTATGGTCAATTTATTTTAAATCTGTAAATACATTGGGGTACCTACTTTTTCAGATATGTCATTTATACAAAATTTCATTATGCTTGATTACATTCAAGTTTATTTTTGAAGTATGTTATTACCTTTTTCTTCACTGTTTTTCAAACTATCCAGATCTGTATAAATTAATTCTTCTTCGTTATTTTGAGACAAATGTGTGGGTTCATCAATCCAAACCATTCTATCAGATTTACACATTACAGGATATGTCGGACAAATGACCGTTCGGACATTATCCACGCTTCAAATGTTTCATTTTTGTCAGTTTGCCTTCATGTAAAATTTTAATGTTTAAAATCCACCTATAAATCAGAATTCAGTCAAGCAAAGACACAGCTCACAAGCCAATATTCATAAATTTACATTCTAAATTGCATTAAATAAAAGATTTTGTTCACCACAATGTTAAAATACTCATCTAAAAACTGATTTATAATCCTTCAACAATGATTTGTACGTAAAATATAAAGTATCATATGTCCTACAGATATTCAGCACTAAAGTACACTGTCACATGTACACATATATATATATATATATATATATAATATTGTAAACAAGACCATATAGTCTACACTCTCCTCCACTGAATAAATTAATTCATCAATATTACAACATGTTATTTCCAATATCAAATCATTCCAACATTTATTTTTTGTCACTTTGTAATAATGTCAAGTATTATGTGAAAAGATATCAATAATATAAGATTGCATGTGGATGTGTCGTACAAATCAAATAATAAACCTTGAGTTGAAGGTCAAGGGGAAAACAAGGGATGGCTTCCATGCTATGCAGCTTGAACAGAGGCTCAAAACAGGGAGCACTGAGGACAGTATATGTGATCTTGTTGGGAAATGATATGAACAAGATGAACTAATTACAGAAATGACTAAAAGGTGCAATATATAGTTCTTATTAGAATTTTAGATATTGCCTGCCTTAATATTCAATATGTACATTTCATACCAAAATATTAGTAAGTTCAAAAAGTTTTAAGAAAGGATGTATATATTTATAGCAATTTTCTACCTTTTTACCATCAAAGCTTTCACAAATATTGTATTTTGAAAATCCTTCCATTGACTGAGAAATGTAGTTGATCTTTAAAACACATATCAGCACCCCCTTTTTTTTCAAAAGAAAACATCTATTTGTTTTTACAAGACCAAACTATGTCTACAGTATATTATATAAGTTCTAAATTACGAGAATGTTGACTTGGAAAGAGATGTTCAAGTCTAATATATCATGATATAAAATGAACCCACATAAATAAATGAAATGGGTTACAATTAGAATATAGAATATGACCTCAATTGGTTCTTGTCAAAATATCAATAATGTGGCATAGGTAGCCATTATATGAAATTATATATTATCTATGGTTTGTCAAAGAAAAGGGTTTCTCAATTAATATCTTAGCACAGGGCCCAATACATCATGAAAACTAAATATGAGAAAAACAGTGATAATCTGAATACTGGGTATGTGTAAACTTTAGACTACATGTACTTTAGTGTTTTATGATTCATTCTCAGAACTCATTACATTATATCTGCAGTTACTGAACAGAAATATTTTAAATGAATAAAGCTGATGCAAAGAGGGTTTCAAATGCATATGAATATAGAATAATTACTTATAGGGAATTCAAAAATCAAAAAAAAAAATAAATCAAAAGTTACCAAACAATGCATTAATTCATGAATATAAAATCTTAAATAATGCATCAAATCTATTTGATACAAAAATCCAGAAAAGTATATTTTTGTAGAAAATGCAGTCAAGATATTTAATAAACTTGACTACTGTATATACATGTATAATTCCACATTTCACAGGTAAAAGTGTAGTCATTTAACCACTTGTTGACCGATAGTGACCTCTCGACCATTACCCCAAACCATATATATATATTCTGAACTTAAAACCTATTTAAGTAAATAAATAAGTAGCATTTAAAGTTCAGGACAAATATTAAGATAACGTGATCATGACTTGTTATAATTGGGGTCATTTCGACTAAAGAAAAATCTTCCAACTTAAGGGTCATCTCCGACATAGTTGAACTAATACCAGCAATGCAATTAATTATATTCTTATTTGCAAACCTGACATATAAAAGTTAGGAGATATGTTGTATGATTGCTAATGGGACAACCCTTCAACAGTGACCAAATGACTAGAAGTTAACAACTATAGGTCAACATTTGCATTTTTTTCATTTTTAACTATCAATTTTTATGTTTATATGAAGGACCAAAAGACACGGTGAAACAAGATAAACCATTTCCTGTAAATGTGTATACATGCATATTTAGGATTGCTAAAAGCAATTCCTATTTTTCAAGGGAGATAAAAAAAAAAGAGAGAAAGAAAGAATTCTACCGTTTCAGAAAATAAAGCCTATATTGTTGTGGCCTTTTTTTTTGTGTGTAGAGAAAGCTGAGGAGCCCCTTAAAAGAACAGACAAACTTCATGGATGAAAATGGACCGAAACTTATTACGGCACTTAGTGTAGAGAAGATAGACCTGAATATATGAAAGACCTAGAGCAGACATTTGAAAAAAGAAACAATATTTTGAGGAAAAAACATCATTAATTTTAAAACATATAAAAATTTACCCAGAAAAATATGTAGTTACACTGTCCGCACACCTGAAAAAAAAACCTAAACCAAAATACTTACATTTACCCATGACCGAGGAATAGTGACCAGATCCTAGAAAGGATTCATAATGTTGGCCATGCATTGCTGTGATGTGACAGAGTCAGCAGGAGTTACAGCCCCTGTCGTCATGCTGGAACACAAATATCTTGGAAATTATATTGTGCCAGTGTAAGGTGTTTATCTTTCAACCAGAAATCTGAAAAATATAAGAAAACATAATTTTATGACCTTTTATTTTATTGAAAATTCATTGCACATTTTTGTTGTATCAACTATTTGAATGTCTCAGATTACAGTCACTGATTTTTAAAAAAAATATATAAACAACTGCAGACTTTCAATCTTGAAATACTGTGGATCATTATTTTTCTATGGATACCAATCTAGTGGATTTATTGGGTATAGGTAAACCATGAACATAGATGTTCAATGAAGTACAAATTTTCTCAAAGATTAAATGTACACTTTGGCTAAACCACGAGATGGGATATCGATGTGAATAAAAAATTTCTTCCATCCTTGAAAAAAAATATCAATGAACATAAGATATTCCAAAGCAATCTGTACTTCTCTGTTGTTAATAGACTATATGTTGAGTTTCAGTCACTTTTGGTCATTTTTGTAATGTTTGGTTGCTATCTCATTGATGTGCACCACACTTATTTTATTTAAGTATTTGGCATTTTCTTTTTAAACCAAATCACTTTTTAGTTAATTTTTTTTTCTTCAAACATTATATCCAGATCTTTTAGATAATATTTCAACAAGTGAATCTGTGAGTTGTACTGCTCACTGATGATACCCCTGGCCATCTAAAGATATAAGGTAAACAGGAAGTTGTTGAGTGCAGATGAATCTGAAAGTGCATCACACGGTATAGCTGACTCATATAAACCCTGAAACCAAATTTCAGAAAAAATATTCATGGGACAGATGAACAGACTGACAGGGTAAAACAGTGTACCCCACTTTTTAAAGCGGGGGTATAATGAGGCACTGTTTACAAACATCTACCTACTTGATTCTGATTTTTGAGGTGAAAATATATTTGGGCCCAAAGGGCTCCTAATTCCTAAACCAATTTGACCATACCCCCCAAAATTAATCCAAACCTCCTTTTTGTGGTTATAAACATTGTGTTAAAATTTTATTGATTTCTATTAACTAATACTTAAGTTATTATCTGAAAATCATCCGTCTTTGGACGATTCTGACAACGACGATGTGATACCAATATACGACCGCAAAAATTTTTGCAGTCGTATAAAAACATGTGGACATTTCTCGCTGTTAACGTGAGCAGCCATATCCTTTAAAGGCCAAATTAAAGGTTACATAGTACACATTCAAGAGTAAATTTATTGACTTGCAAGTCCATAATAGTCATCAGTTAAGTTTTTTATGTTCTTTTGAGGAAATTGAACTAAACTTACTGCAAATAGCTAAACATTTTTTCTTTAATCTGCTTTAAATTAATAATTGTTAGAAATAAAAAAAAAAACATCATATTTTATTCTTCAGTGGAAATCAAAGCTAACAAATGCACCCTTTTAACCAAGCTGGTATGTAAAAAAATATTGTCTTTAAAGAAAGTGAGAAAAAAATAGATTATATTTTTTTAAATAAAAGTGAAAAAATCAGCTACTTTACAAGATTTTTCTCCACATCTTCCTGAAAAAACAGTTTGAGCAGGAGGAATTTTTGCCACTTTTTCCATTTATTTCATAAAATATATTATTCATAGACAGAGATTTTCATTTGGAGTAATAATAGATGTATAACAGCATGAAGCTCTAGAGATTAAATGTCTTAACCTTTTTTTGTCATAAAATGATGCAATAAACACCTTAAAAAAATATAAAGGAGATGTGAGATTTCCAATGAGATGCCAAAAACCATCCAGAGACCAAAGTTGTGAAGACTATAAGCACATCTCCAACCTTCAACAATGAACATGAGTACACATTCAAACCAAGACTATGAAAAAATGTGGAAAAAAGACAAAGCAAAAGGGAAAATAATTCAATTTAAAAGCCATAGATATATGCTTAAAACAATAAAAACAAATGATTTGGAAGGCAGTAACAAATGACACACGCTATATATATATTACAGAGTGCTGACTAACGCCATATATATGGAGAACGTGGCAGGTTTCCATGGAGTGCTCAAACCTCCCTCTAACCTGGGATAATGGCCAAAGTGTGACAACACAACACAAGAATTAACTGTAAGAATCAAATGGCTTAACAGAAAACCGAGGCATCAAGACTATGTGCGAAGGGGTTAAACACCAATCAATCTATCCTTTTTATTTTGGAACTCAACAATTTGATGCCAAATGATGAAATACTAAATCCCCTGAAGATTCCAACTATTTTCACTAACAAATCACAATTACTTATAACCTTGTTGTTTCCATAAATTACTAAACAATAATTCTATTTTCATGTTAAATGGAGGCGATATAATTCTACATTTTTCAATAAAATCTGCCAACAAGTATTTGAGCTAAAATCAATGGTCGATCCTATTCCACATGTAAGTTGTAACAATCTCCATGTACTTTACTATTTAATCAGTGATATATCATTCCTATTCAAATCAACCTACAGGTTTAAGTGCAGTTTTCTGCATTTGTTACATAGTATAACAAAGCAAAGCATGCAGGATTGAACATCACTCATTTTACCTTTGAATATATAAATTTATTAAAATTTCTAAGTGATATAGAAATAATTTGATCAAATTTTTATTTACTTTTGAGTTCTTTAAATAATAAGAAGCATTTGGAATATAAACGATAAATATACACAATTTGAGAATGGAAATAGGGAATATGTTAAAGAGACAACAATCCCACTAAAGAGCACAACAGCCGAAGGCCACCAATGGGTCTTCAACACAGCGATAAAATCCCTCACCAGGAGGTGGTCCTCAGCTGGCCCCTAAATAAAATTGTGTATTAGTTCAGTAAAATTGACGCCACACTAAACCTTAAAATATATAAATGAACTAAAATTAAAAAACATACAAGACTAACAAAGACCAAAGCTCCTGACTTGTGAAAGGCGCAAATATGCGGAGTGGTTCAACATGTTATGTGAGATCTCAACCCTCCTTCTATACCTCTAGCCAATGTAGAATAAGCAACACACAGCAATACCCACAGTAAAACTCAAGTTTAAAAGAAGTCTTGAGTCTGATGTCAGAATAGGTAAAAAATGAAACTAAAGCGAAATGACAATGATACATTATTTAACATAAAAGGACTAATAGCAGTTACTGCCATGCCAGTTCCAGACCTTAATTAAACTGATCTGCTGATTGAAAGATTATGTCTTTATCATATGAAAATTTGCACACATGTTTAGGGGCCAGCTGAAGCCCCACCTCTGGATGCATGACTATTTTCCTTAAAACTTGGTGGAAAACTTTGATAGTGACAATAAATGACTTGGACCAAGTTTTCCTTGTAAAAAAATCCAACTTTGACCAATTTAACTTTTATAGTGACAAACAGGGTGCAGAGGATAAATTCCTGAGTAAAATCCACACAAGTTTGAAGACTTTATTTACATGTATTTTCCTTATTTACTAAGCAAATCTTTAAACATAATACCATCAAAAACATCAGAGGAAAAAAATCATGAAAATCATAATCTCAAATGTCTACTGAACAGACAAACAGGATGTTATTTTTTTAAGCTACAGTATAAATACTTTAACAAACCAGAAAAACATTCACTGAACCTATCAAAGTTCAATGAAAGGTCATCCTATTAAATCTTGTGTCCCAACATAAATCTATGCAATCTGACAAAGGGCAATGTAAATGTCAACTTAAAACAAATCTAATGATTTTTTTTGGGAGGTTAAAAGAACTTTCTCAAGGATATGTAAATTTCAAATGTGACCATGTTAAAATTAACATTTTAGGAACACCATGTCACTGTTTCTGTAATTGTCATCTTTAATTTTCCATCTTTGTTTTGTATAATCTTGATGGTCCTTCTGCTGGTCTGCTTTGGGGCAGCTAGCCAAAAGGTTCATACGATAAAAATATTTAAATGATTGAAGCCAAAAGTCAGTCAAAAGAATTTGTATAATAGTTCATCATGAAAACTGAGTTACATTTTCTGAACAAACAGCTTTCCAAGTGACAGTCTTACCTTTAAATAATTGTCACTTATATTTTTTAATATTTTAAAAAATATCTAATTATAAGGGGCTGATTCAGTAATTTTGGAAGGGAGAGGGGGTGGCAGTTATTCCATAAAACTTGAAACTGTTTTGAGTACAGAGGTGAACAAATTTTGGAACAACTTTTGAGTGCTAAAAATCGTATAAACCGTGAAGAACATGAAATTTAACTTTGTCATTTCTTAATTCCATTTATTTGGAAAAAATATGAAAAAAATATATCCAGTTTTTATATGTTCATAAATGAATCTGTCCCAAGATATACATTGGCCAGGGGATGCTCTCAAGATATACATTGGCCAGGGGATGCTCTCAAGATATACATTGGCCAGGGGATGATCTCAAGATATACATTGGCCAGGGGGATGCTCTCAAACAAATCTTTAATCTACATTGGCCAGGGGGATGCTCCCAAACAAATCTTTAATCTATATCATATACTAGCAGTCCTCCATACCCTGATACCAGTATATCTGAACCAAATAGATTCCATTCTCTGGTACTGCTGATTCATATCTGTTCATGGGTAACAATTTTCATAATTTTTGGAAAGCTTGCACTTTTGAAAATATTTAATTTAAGTCCGTATATTTTTCTAAAGAAAATTTGTAGTTCATTGAACGTCTAAATTTGTGGATCCTCTGTCCCCAAGAAATCCATGAAAATTGTTAGCCAATAATGAATCCACAGACCAAATGTTTCATTTAATAATACCTACCCTGCCACCTCTAAAGTCAGTCAACAATTCTTACCTTACAGCGCTTAATATGACAAGGTTCTATGACAACTAATTCCTTTTAATTTGAGATCCATGTTGAAAGTAAGGCTGATAAATAACCATCTTTTATCCAATTTAAGTCGGTCTCAATTCTTAATACTGACAACTTTCTGATTCCGTTGGTACATTAAATATACCGTGAGTATTTTTCCTATATTAGGTGTTTTAACATTATGGTAGCTATTTTTGGAATCATCTTTTCTAATTCCCTTAATTTTTGAATGGCATGACCCAGGTTGAAGAGAAAGAGGATCAGAACCAGATGAGGTTTTGCCCACTATGGGGTAAGGTAGGATTAAGTTTTGAACTAGTATTGACCTAAGATAATCACTAGTGCATTCATTGCTAACTTACATGATCAACATAAAACTTATTAATACAAGGTCATACTATGTACCCAAATACCCACATAGACTTACAACTAACTACTGTTTAACATTAATGTGTGACAGTGTCAATGCGAATGATTTATTAAGAAACAAAAAAAAGGTCTGTAAGAATTCTATATAAACATGATAAAGGCACATGGGTTACTCAGCCAGAAATTTGCTAAATTTTCTATGATAGATTGATAATTGTTTTCTTACCATCCAGTTGCAAGTATTTCACAAACATTTGAAACTTAATCATGAGACATGCCAGGCCTGTATCCAGGAATTTCAAAGGGGGCTCGATACAATCATACTCAACTTCAACAGTAACTGTCAAACAGAATATGGACTTTAACAATGCTTATTTGTTTTCAAGAGGGGGGGGGGGGGTCCATAAAAACACCCAGGCAATGTGTTCATGCAGCATTTGTTTTTTTGATGTTTCATTTTTTGCAATATCATTGACATACACAACACATGTATGATGAATATATAGACCAACACAAAACTTAAACATAACCGCTGGAGACTCAAATAACAGAAAAGCCATATAACATATATGTCAGACAGACATATACAGTACTCAAATACAAAGAAAAATTATCAACTGTTATTTTTTTCAAAATGTTTTTATCAGTTGCAAAAACTGATCAGATGAGTCTTAGTTTTAATTTGGTTTGCAGTTTGCTTTCTTACAATCTAAAGCACTATGGGTAATCTCATTGTTCGTACACCAAAATGAAAATAACTGTTCGTACACCAAAATGAAAATAACGTTATGTAATTAATGTTTAATTACCATTGTTTAGAACATTTTTTGCAACTTTTTGGTGTGCACTTTTGAAAATATTACCCAGAAAGCATCAGATTCTGAAAAGGTAAATTGATGTTTGCTGATCATTTCCTAAATTAGCAGTTTATATGATTTTGCATTTTGCCTGCTGATCAACATCAAATACTAAATAACCAAACAATTAGACAATAACTTTTGAATTTACAATTTAATTTAATGTTAGACAGTACTAATAGGTTAAAATATTGTTATTGGCCATAGTTATGCAATAGCTAGTAAAGTTATAGACAATCAATCTTTTGGTCTCAGGATTATCTGATTCCAATGAAATTCACTTTCTTTGTAGTATATAAATATTCATAAAAGTTTGACTACTGGTCTTAATAACAGCTGGCGTTATTCATTTATCAGTCTCTGTATTTATGTATTCATAAACATTATTTTTAACAAAAAAGTCAGTTAGTATGATTATATAATACAATATAAAACCTGGTTTGCTGGAGTTTTAACAGAATCGAAAACTGCTGAGACAAAATATTTGAACTAGTGCAAATAAAGTTTTACGATCAAGGGCCATAACTCCAAAACCACTAAAGTGAAAATACCTTATCAAAATTCACCTACATTTTGACATGTAGTTTCAATATATAATGCTACAATATGAAAAGCACTGAGGAAACAGCAGAAATGCTATTTTCCAATCATTTGAGGACAAACCACTCCTGAAAGACAAAAGTGAAAATCTAGCCATAGAACATGATCTCCATTAGGTCACCAGTACCATCATTACAAATAGCTTATGCTTGCAATGAACTTATTCAAAATAAAAAGAATGTGCAGTCCATGGGACACAGATGATGGCCCCAAATGCATATAATGTTATAACATAACTCAAGAAAAGTAAAAAGTTACATAACCCAATTTAAACTAAATGTTTTATGGTTATAAGCATTGTGTATAAGTTTCATTACAATTGGTTGAGACAAACTAAAATTAGAGAATAGAAACTAATTTTGGAGCATGCATAGTCAGGAGCATCTGGTTTTTGTTAGTCTTGTACTATTTTTAATTTTAGTTTCTTGTGTTTAATTTGGAGTTTAGAATGGTGTTCATTATCACTGAAGTAGTATATATATTTGTTTAGGGTCCAGCTGAAGGACGCCTCTGGGTGCAGGAACTTCTCGCTGCATTGAACCTGTTGGTGACCTTCTGCTGTTGTTTGTTCTATGATCGGGTTGTTGTCTCTTTGACACATTCCCCATTTCCATTCTCAATTTTATATGTAAGTACAAGGGTAACACTTCATGCTTTAAGTTTGTGCCACATTCATGACAGTGGGGGCATGAAAAAAAAACTTCAAAGAAAAATTTTGGACCACCTGGGATCAGGAGAAGTGTATTTGCAGCACATAACGCATTATTGGATGAATTGTCAATGGACTTTCAAGATCAAAGTAGCTCCAAATTTATTAACTAGAGGCTCTAAAGAGCCTGTGTCGCTCACCTTGGTCTATGTGAGTATTAAAGGAAGCAGATGGATTCAAGACAAAATTGTGTTTTGGTGATGGTGATGTGTTTGTACATCTTACTTTACTGAACATTCTTGCTGCTTAAAATTATCTCTATCTATAATGAACTTGGCCCATTAGTTTCAGTGGAAAATGTTAGTAAAAATTTACAAATTTTATGAAAATTGTTAAAAATTGACTATAAAGAACAATAACTCCTAAGGGGTCAATTGACCATTTCGGTCATGTTGACTTATTTGTAAATCTTACTTTGCTGAACATTATTGTTGTTTACAGTTTATCTCTATCTATAATAATATTCAAGATAATGACCAAAAACAGCAAAATTTCCTTAAAACTAACAATTCAGGGTCAGCAACCCAACAACGGGTTGTGCGATTCATCTCAAAATTTCAGAGCAGATAAATGTTGACCTGATAAACAATTTTACCCCATGTCAGATTTGCTCTAAATGCTTTGGGTTTTGAGTTATAAGCCAAAAACTGCATTTTACCCCATGTTCTATTTTTAGCCATGGCCGCCATCTTGGTTTGATGGCCCGGTCACCGGACACATTTTTCAAACTACTAACCCAAAAGATGATTGTGGCCAAGTTTGGATTAATTTGGCCACGTAGTTTCAGAGGAGAAGATTTTTGTAAAAGATTACTAAGATTTACGAAAAATGGTTAAAAATTGACTATAAAGGGCCATAACTCCTAAAGGGGTCAACTGACCATTTCAGTCATGTTGACTTATTTGTAAATCTTACCTTGCTGAACATTATTGCTGTTTATAGTTTATCTCTATCTATAATAATATTCAAGATAATAACCAAAAAGAGCAAAATTTCCTTAAAATTACTAATTCAGGGCCAGCAACCCAACAACGGGTTGTCCGATTCATCTGAAAATTTCAGGGCAGATAGATCTTGAACTGATAAACAATTTTAACCCATGTCAGATTTGCTCTAAATGCTTTGGGTTTTGAGTTATAAGCCAAAAACTGCATTTTACCCCATGTTCTATTTTTAGCCATGGCGGCCATCTTGGTTTGATGGCCGGGTCACCGGACACATTTTTCAAACTACTAACCCAAAAGATGATTGTGGCCAAGTTTGGATTAATTTGGCCCAGTAGTTTCAGAGGAGAAGATTTTTGTAAAATATTACTAAGATTTACGAAAAATGGTTAAAAATTGACTATAAAGGGCAATAACTCCTAAAGGGGTCAACTGACCATGTCAGTCATGTTGACTTATTTGTAAATCTTACTTTGCTGAACATTATTGCTGTTTACTGTTTTTCTCTATCTATAATAATATTCAAGATAATAACCAACTATAGGCTCTAAAGAGCCTGTGTCGCTCACCTTGGTCTATGTGCATATTAAACAAAGGACACAGATGGATTCATGACAAAATTGTGTTTTGCTGATAGTGATGTGTTTGTAGATCTTACTTTACTGAACATTCTTGGTACTTAGAATTTTCTCTATCTATAATAAACTTGGACCTTTAGATACAGTGAAAAATATTTTGTAAAAATTTACAAAAATTTACCAAATTGGTGAAAATTGTTAAAAATTGAATAAAATGGGCAACAACTCCTTAAGTGGTCAACTGACGATTTTGGTCATGTTGACTTATTTCTAGATCTTACTTAGCTGAACATTATTGCTGTTTACAGTTTATCTCTATCTATAACAATATTCAAGATAATAACCAAAAACAGCAAAATTTCCTTAAAATTACTAATTCAGGGGCAGCAACCCAACAACAGGTTATCCGATTTATCTGAAAATTTCAGGGCAGATAGATCTTGACCTGTTACACAATTTTACCCCTGTCAGATTTGCTCTAAATGCTTTGGTTTTTGAGTTATAAGCCCAAAACTGCATTTTACCCCTATGTTCTATTTTTAGCCATGGCGGCCATCTTGGATGGTTGGCCGGGTCACCGGACACATTTTTTAAACAAGATACCCCAATGATGATTTTGGCCAAGTTTGGTGTAATTTGGCCAAGTAGTTTCAGAGGAGAAGATGTAAAAGATTACTAAGATTTACGAAAAATGGTTAAAAATTGACTATAAAGGGCAATAACTCCTAAAGGGGTCAACTGACCATTTCGGTCATGTTGACTTATTTGTAAATATTACTTTGCTGAACATTATTGCTGTTTACAGTTTATCTCTATCTATAATAATATTCAAGATAATAACCAAAAACAGCAAAATTTCCTTAAAATTACTAATTCAGGGGCAGCAACCCAACAACAGGTTATCCGATTTATCTGAAAATTTCAGGGCAGATAGATCTTGACCTGTTAGACAAGTTTACCCCATGTCAGATTTGCTCTAAATGCTTTGGTTTTTGAGTTATAAGCCAAAAACTGCATTTTACCCCTATGTTCTATTTTTAGCCATGGCGGCCATCTCGGATGGTTGGCCGGGTCACCAGACACATTTTTTAAACTAGATACCCCAATGATGATTTTGGCCAAGTTTGGTGTAATTTGGCCCAGTAGTTTCAGAGGAGAAGATTTTTGTAAAAGTTAACGACGCCAGACGACGACGGACGACGGACGACGGACGACGGACGCCAAGTGATGGGAAAAGCTCACTTGGCCCTTTGGGCCAGGTGAGCTAAAAACGGCAAAATTTCCTTAAAATTACTAATTCAGGGGCAGCAACCCAACAACGGGTTATCCGATTCATCTGAAAATTTCAGGGCTGATAGATCTTGACCTGATAAACAATTCTACCCCATGTCAGATTTGCTCTAAATGCTTTGGTTTTTGAGTTATAAGCCAAAAACTGCATTTTACCCCTATGTTCTATTTTTAGCCATGGCGGCCATCTTGGATGGTTGGCCGGGTCACTGGACACATTTTTTAAACTAAATACCCCAATGATGATTGTGGCCAAGTTTGGTTTAATTTGGCCCAGTAGTTTCAGAGGAGAAGATTTTTGTAAAAGTTAACGACGACGACAGACGACGACGGACGACGCTGGACGCCGGACGCGAAGTGATGCGAAAAGCTCACTTGGCCTTTTAGGCCAGGTGAGCTAAAACTAGAGGGTCCAAGGACCCTGTGTCGCTCACCTGATATTTTTATTTACAATTGATGCATGATAAATGCAACTGTTGTACTGTCGTTTAGTTTCAGAGATATAATACTAAAAAGTGCATTTGAAACCTGTTTTATTTCAGCCATGTGGGCAGGCAGGGTCATCATACACAGTGGTACCTGGATATCCTAGTGGTGATTTAAACCAAGTTTGTTTAAATTTGACAGTTGTTTCAAGGGAAAATTTTGTAAAATTTATCTAACGAGAAATGCAAAGTAATGAGAAAGTTGTGAAGTTGTTTTGTTGTTGCGCAACCCCCTGCTCCCCTTTGCCAAAAAAAAACAACAAAAAGGTAATAAAAAATTATCATATAAGGGCAATCTATCCTATTAATGATTTCTGCAAAATTCAGTTGATTGTGCAAGGGTTGTATAGCCAGCTGAGGTCGTTAAAAACTCTCTTTTGTTGCAGATAGATCTTGACCTGATAAACAATTTTACCACATGTCAGATTTGCTCTAAATGCTTTGGTTTTTGAGTGATAAGCCCAAACTGCATTTTACCCCTATGTTCTATTTTTAGCCATGGCAGCCATCTTGGTTGGTTGGGCGGGTCATCGGACACAATTTTTAAACTAGATACTCGAATGATGATTGTGGCCAAGTTTGGTTTAATTTGGCCCATTAGTTTCAGAGGAGAAGATTTTTGTAAAAGATAACTAAGATTTACGAAAAATGGTTAAAAATTGACTATAAAGGTCAATAACTCCTAAAGGGGTCAACAGACCATTTTGGTCATACTGACTTATTTGTAGATCTTACTTTGCTGAACATTTTTGCTGTTTACAATTTATCTCTATCTATAATAATATTCAAGATAATAACCAAAAACAGCAAAATTTCCTTAAAATTACCAATTCAGGGGCAGCAACCTATCAACGGGTTGTCCGATTCATCTCAAAAATTCAGGGCAGATAGATCTGGACCTGATAAACAATTTTACCCCCATGTCAGATTTGCTCTAAATGCTTTGGTTTTTGAGTGATAAGCCAAAAACTGCATTTTACCCCTATGTTCTATTTTTAGCCATGGCAGCCATCTTGGTTAGTTGGCCAGGTCACCGGACACAATTTTTAAACTAGATACCCGAATGATGATTGTGGCCAAGTTTGGTTTAATTTGGTCCAGTGGTTTCAGAGGAGAAGATTTTTGTAAAAGATTACTAAGATTTACGAAAAATGGTTAAAAATTGACTATAAAGGGCAATAACTCCTAAAGGGGTCAACAGATCATTTTGGTCATGTTGACTTATTTGTAGATCTTACTTTGCTGAACATTTTTGCTGTTACAGTTTATCTCTATCTATAATAATATTCAAGATAATAACCAAAAACAGCAAAATTTCCTTAAAATTACCAATTCAGGGGCAGCAACCTATCAACGGGTTGTCCGATTCATCTCAAAATTTCAGGGCAGATAGATCTTGACCTGATTAACAATTTTAACCCCATGTCAGATTTGCTCTAAATGCTTTGGTTTTTGAGTTATAAGCCAAAAACTGCATTTTACCCCTTTGTTCTATTTTTAGCCATGGCGGCCATCTTGGTTGGTTGGCCGCGTCACCGGACACAATTTTTAAACTAGATACCCCAATGATGATTGTGGCCAAGTTTGGTAAAAATTGGCCCAGTAGTTTCAGAGGAGAAGATTTTTGTAAAAGCTAACGACGGACGACGACGGACGACGGACGACGGACGCCAAGTGATGAGAAAAGCTCACTTGGCCCTTCGGGCCAGGTGAGCTAAAAAATGGATGATGTATAAAAATCTTCTTCTTCCAAAACAACAACAAGTTGTTCTCACATCTCTGTTTATTTTAAACCCCTTGGCAGCCCCCTCATTAATATGCATTGAATTATATAAACACTTCACCACAAAATATCTCAATGATCTATATTTAGTCTGTATTAATCAATCACATTTCAAGGGCACATGGTCTACCAGTTCTTTAAATACAAGCCCACAGTATCAGTTGTAAGACTATACCCTCTACACAATACTTAAGATATTCTTTTGACATGTGATCACTTTACCCTTAATTAAACAAACACAGTAGACCTTGTAAATATTTTTTAATGTCGGTCACCTCCTTTGCGATGAACTTACAGCCAAAGGTCAACCATCCAAACATATAAGATAAAAAAAAATAAAATGGCAAACTGATAGGACAGGATCCAGTCAACATGTGTCCTATTATTTATTCTTAACATGTCTTAAATTATGTAGTTTTTAGAAATAAAAACTGCATCAAAGAGACAACAGTGGAAACATTTTTTTTTTATTTATTTAAAGAAATAACATAATTTTCATTTTTATTCTAACAAATAAATGTGACATTATTTTCACTCATTTTCTGTCATTTCATAATAATTATTTTCATGATTTCACCCAAAACTTATAAAAAACTTTATTGATTAACTAATGAACAATTCAAGGGGAAATGATTTGCAAAAAGTATACTATATCAAAACTCTTATTTGGTGCAACATTATCTGTCTTATTGTTTGTATTTGTCCCTTCCATACAACATTTAATGTTTAATATGTTTTGCACTAATAAACAGAGTATATTGTCTTTATTACATGTTTGATGTTAAAGGTTCAGATGTACTCCAAATCATGCTTATTCCAATTAATGTCTCTTATGGGACAAATATACATGTACTGTTATTCCAATTAATGTCTCTCATGGGACACAGATACATGTATTATTATTTCAATTAAGGTTTCTCAAGGGACAAAGACATCGGTACAAGTTATTCCTAGGCTATTAATTTCTCTCATGGGACAAAGATACATGTACAAGTTATTCCAATTAATGTATCTCAAGGGACAATGATACATGTACAAGTTATTCCAATTAATGTCTATCATTGGACAAAGATACATGTACAAGTTATTCCAATTAATGTCTCTCATGGGACAAAGATACATGTACAAGTTATTTCAATTAATGTATCTCAAGGGACAATGATACATGTACAAGTTATTCCAATTAATGTCTCTCATGGGACAAAAATACATGTACAAAGTTATTCCAATTAATGTATCTCAAGGGACAATGACACATGTACAAGTTATTCCAATTGATGTCTCTTAAGGGACAATGATATATGTACAAGTTATTCAAATTAATGTCTATCATGGGACAATGATACCTGTACAAGTTATTCCAATCAATGTCTTTCTTGGGACAAAGATACATGTACAAGTTATTCCAATTAATGTCTATCAAGGGACAATGATACATGTACAAGTTATTCCAATTAATGTATCTCAAGGTACAATGATACATGTACAAGTTATTCCAATTAATGTCTCTCATGGGACAAAGATACATGTACAAGTTATTCCAATTAATGTCTCTCATGGGACAATGATGCATGTTCATTTATTTCAATTAGGACATCTCATTCAACAAATATTCATGTACAGTTATTTCAATTAATGTCTCTCATAGGACAAAGATACATGTACAATTATTTCAATTAATGTCTCTCATGGGACAAAGATACATGTACTGTTATTTCAATTAATGTCTCTCATTGGACAAAGATACATGTAAAGTTATTCAAATAAGGTCCCTCATAGGACAAAGATACATGTACAGTTATTCCAATTAATGTCTCTCATGGGACAAAGATACATGTACTCTTATTCCAATTAATGTCTCTCATAGGACAAAGATACATGTACAGTTACTTCAATTAATGTCTATCATGGGACAAAGATACATGTACAGTTATTTCAATTTATGTCTCTCATTGGACAAATATACATGTTCTGTTATTCCAATTAATATCTCTCATTGGACAAATATGCACGTGCTGTTATTCCAATTAATATCTCTCATTGGACAAATATACATGTTCTGTTATTCCAATTAATATCTCTCATTGGACAAATATGCATGTGCTGTTATTCCAATTAATGTCTCTCATGGGACAAAGATGCATGTACTGATATTTCAATGAACATGATGAATGTCTCTCATCGGACAAAGATACATGTAAAGTTATTCAAATAAGGTCCCTCATGGGACAAAGATACATGTACATGTTATTCCAATTAATGTCTATCATGGGACAAAGATACATGTACTGTTATTTCAATTAATGTCTCTCATGGGACAAAGATACATGTAAAGTTATTCAAATAAGGTCCCTCATGGGACAAAGATACATGTACTGTTATTCCAATTAAGGTCTCTCATGGGACAATGATACATATACAGTTATCTCAATTAAAGTCTTTCAAAGGACAAATATACATATACAGTTATTTCAATAAAGTTCTGTCAAAGATACATGTACTATAATTCATACTTGTGACTTCTATTATCAAGTACATACAAAGTATTCTTACTGGTACAATGTATGATTGACAGGATATATTTCCCAGTACTTAAGTAGCAGTATATGGTTGAAATCAACAGGTATAAACTTGGGGAGGTAGAGTTTGGAATAAATTAAGCCTTGCTATTAAAAACTGTATATAATAATGAGACAAAAAGGTAATTTAAGGTCAAATCTATTCTTCAATTTGGAATAATTTAAATTATTTTTAGCTATGCAAATTATTTCAAGTATTTATTATTTGTTGGATTAACAAATTATGATTTATTTCTAGTAAACTCCCAACGTTTGAAAAAATTAAAAAGCGTAATTAATCATTCCTCCTCCATGTTTTTCAAATAGCCAATGAACAACTAATAAAATTTAAAGTACAAAATATACCATGATTCATCAAAAGACGGGTCAACTAACTATGTCATTTTTATGAAGTAAATACATCATAATTTAATTAAACAAAGGAAAATAAAAAATAAAACACCTGCAAAAATATACTTATTATTAAAAACAACATTTCTACGAGATACGAAATGAACTTACACATTTTGGCGTTACTTCCGTGATAGTTTGTAAGCATTTAAAGTTGTTGACCAGCTATTACTAGCCAGTCATGCTTGGCTGATTTCTATATCTATCAAGGCCAATGGCCAGCTTGTTTAGAACATGTTTGATAGTCACTGGTTGCCAGTGGCTAAATCTGTATATCAAAATTTCCAGCAATTATGAAAGTGTTTAAATTTCAAGCTTTAAATATTGTATTAGTTTAAAAAAAAAAAAAAAAAAAACTTATTTAGAAGACTATTAATCATGTTAATAATCAAAGGTTTGGGCAAAATATACCTAAAAACCTTAGGAGTTGTTTAAATAAAAGCAATTCAAACTATACTTGCATGTGCTTTTAGACAGTGAATAATTTCTAGACCAATGCTTAGACCAAAGTGTGAAAATTCAGTTATTGTAAGAAATTTAATCTTACTTTTTGTTTTTTTATCTTTTTGCAACTAATAACATGAATAATATCCAAGCGATAAGTTCATAAAAAAAAGTTGATGTTGCCATTTATGATGTCAATAAATGTTTTGGGGTAAAATTCTAAATGGATTGTTTTTTAATAAAAAAGACTTTGGAGGCTGGATATATGTTCTCAAATCAGATTCAGGTCATCAAAAATAGATCCTTAAGGTGTTATATGCACACAGCAGACATTAATCGACAGCAGGTGTTCTAAAATGTCTGAAAACATACATCATTTTAAGCATGTACATCTTTGAAACACTTAACATGGTTCCCTAAGGTGTCCCATTGTGATGCAACAAGTGTCCCCCTTTTATGGAAGCTACATATATCATAAATTATATGAAATTTCTGGTGAAATTTTTTTCAAACTTATTTTTTGTTAGTAGAGCTATAGCCATTTTTTTTCATAGCAACTACTAAAATATTTGTAAATAGAAAGGGTTTAGTTTTAGCACATTTAATCATATGAGTTATATTTTTTAAATTGGTACTTTATTTAGAATGACACTAATCAATAGTTATGAACTGGTTGATAGGTCATTGCCATTAAGAGTATTATATAACACTGATGACCTCAGACTAATGGCCTCAGAAACAATTCAATCAATTTTTATCTAATTTTGTATCTAATATGTTTATGAAACAGACAACTGATTGGCAAGCAAATGCAGAGTCAAAAGTTGAAAATGCTGGGGCGTATAAGATAGTAATCTTGGCAAACATGAAAAAACAAACAAACAGCAAACTAAAACTAGCTCCTGCCATAATATCAGCACTTGTTTTAATTTTTCACATGAAAAACCAGAATGCCAGAAAATTTGCCTACAAGTCATAAATCAAATGGAAAGAATAAAATTTTAATCACTTCAATAATAAGCCACCGAACATGCATGACATGCCTAAAACATAAAGATTCAGTAAAAAAGATAGAAATTTGCTAAAATTTATGGCGAAAAACTCATTTAAAGCAATAAAAGCACTGTTGTTAATTCCTTTGCTTTTTGTGTTTTTATTTTGCATGTACTGATTTTGATTTATAGATGGATACCCCAATCCTTTGTTTTTCTAATAACTAGATGCACATACATATGTTTATATGAGAAGTGTACCTGTTTAACTTAAAGGATGAAATATTCTGATACTCAGCTGTATGATTGATTGATTGATTATTGGTTGTTTAACTTCCAGTGGCTTAGCTGTTTGATGCTATTGATGGTTAACACTAAGAATGTTTAAACCTAAACAACCTTGGAAAAAATTAACCCACCAAAATAAAGAGAATAGTATTAAAGGATTACTGACAGAAAAGAAAATTCAAACCTGCTGAGCAAAGATGTGAAATACCTTTTAAGAGTCACTTTGCCTAAAATTTAACTGTCAAGAGCAGATAAATAGTGTATTGCATGAGATTGGTTGGCGAAATTTGTTTCTCTAATGATTTTTAGAGGATATACAGACAATCTTATCCTTCTCTTTTGAATGATCTGCAACAAGATGTGATCTTTCTATGTGACATCATCAGGCATGGTCGCCTTTTTTTCATGAGGTCACAATAGGAAATTTGGAAGAAAGCAAGTAAATTTGACTTCATAATCAAATTTTGATGAATGAAGAACTGAGATCAAATGAAACACACATTGATTTAATAAAACAACAGGTCAAGAAAAGGATAAATCGTGTAAGAACAAGAGAAACTTATTTTCACAACTTGTCTAGACAACTATAAATGTTTTAAAGGCTTTTTTTCTTGGAGTGTTTGTTATTTTATTATTTAGCTAGGAAACTATGCCTCTGTTTGATAAACATGTACTGTAAATAATTACTGTGTATCAAAAAAACATTGAATAATAATTTCTCTCCATAAAATTTAAAAAATTTCAACATGTTCAAATTAAAAATTCTCCTGATTGCTGTAAAACAACAAATTCTTACTGATAGTTATTCTGAGTTAACCCCTTTCTAACCAAATTCATCGCTTTTTATTTTTGGGATTCATTCATTTATTCATGTACTTATATATAAAGCAAAATTCCAGTTTTAAATAATGGCAACTGCTTCTGTTTGAGTTATTTTTGAACTTATGTAAGTCGCAAAAATAAGTTTGTTTAAAGTATACAAAAGATCAGAGTTTAAAGTAAGGGTTATGATAACAATATTTTCATTGTAGCCAAAAAATATCAAATTAGGTTATAGTCCTGTCAAAAAATATTTTAGACAGAAAAAAACAACCCAAGGGTAGAAACTAAATGTGACTTATACATAAAAATCTTACCTTGTTTCATTTTAAGTATATATATTAAAATAATAAATTTCCAATTTTTATTATCCGCAAATGTACTTTTGTGTTAGATAGCAATTTAATCCCTTGAATTAGAAAACTTTTGACTGTTTATATTCGTTGAGGCAAATTTTAGTCACTCTCTTTAATATGTAATCCCATTAACTTCTTGTCTTAAGAAGTTGACCATTAAAAATTCCTAATTAAAAAAATTGGTCCAGAGTTAGTGTCCTTCAATGTCCAGAGGTCCATTGGTCTGAGGGTTATTCATCCCTAAGTTGAGTGACCACTATATTAACAATTATATTGACCAGTCTACCTGTGTGTAAACAAATTGGTCAAGAACTAAAGGTGTGTATAGAAGTTTACACATAAAGGCCAGTAGGTCATGATATAGTATAAGCCTGGTCAATTTCTATACCATGGGGTCATATTCAGGTCATCTTTATTGTATGGTCATCAATGTGGAGCTTACTAACTAAACATAGTACAAAGAGGTGAAGGTCAAGGATAAAATCTTGATAAAAAGTGCAGATTACCAGCTCTGCTATAATTATACCAAAGTAATAAATAGGATATTCATAACCTTAGAAATTGATTTTAATATAAAATATTACATATAGTCAGTCTGTGTCAGAAAGCTAAAAAACTTTATGGTCTGATGGAAACACAATGTGAAACAAAATGTGAAAAGAGGTTATAGAAAAGAGCATGGGTTGTGTATCAAAAATTGTAACCATAGGCTTTCTTTTCAGCTTTCAATTTTTCACATTTGTCGGAGGACATGAAATTGTGTAAATTCAAGGCAAATTATCTATGCTTCTCTCAATGCAATCAGATAATTTTTTTAATATATTGTTATATGTATTCAGATATTCTTTATTATTTCATCTTCCAAAACATGAATAATTATTTCTATAGACTATACATTATATCGGTAAATACTTTTTAAATTGATTTCATAACCAGAAGCACATACCAGTAATAGAATTTTCTCAATAAATTACATACTAGCTAATGTTTGACATTACTTAGCATATAGGTGCAAATGACAAAATATAATGGCCAGAAAGGTCAGATGATATTTTACCAAATCTTAGCAATTGACAAAAACAAAAATCAGTGGATATAAAATTACGCCTGCAAATCAGGAAGCAATTAATATTATCTTTTGATAAATAAATTTAATTATTTAAATTTTATTAAGATGTGTTTTAATATTTCTTTTCTTTTAATGACTTTTATAATATGATTGAAATGGCCTTCAAACGGATTGGTTACTCCAAGGACTATTAGGGATAGTTTGAATGAAATTCTTATTGATTGGATAAAATATTATTTTTCAACTTTAAAATATCAACATGAAAAACTTAATTTTCACTAGTAAAAGGGTAATAGCTTTTCTAATCAAAGTAATTGAAATCACTAAATTTGCATTAAAATTTCATTTAAATCAGATGTGCATTTAGAGAGGGGGAAAAAATTGGTTGAATATATAGGAAAAGACTGAAGCATGACTGGAGCAGACCTCTTAGGCAGTAACTGTCTGGAGGGAAAAAAATAATGAAAGGAACCATACTTTCAAGGGAACTAACTCCAAACTTTCAAAAGTCTTCATGTAAAGAATTTGTACTGTCTACAGCAAGGATAGGAGTATGCAATGTAGTGATGAGAAACAAATACAGTATGATGAAATTCTGTTCCCCTTTTAAGTGTAGAATCATGATTTTTTTAAAGATATTTTAAGGTAAATTCACTGTTTACTGCCATCTTGTATTGTACAATAGCAGTACTCAATTTGTCTAGTTCTATGCTTAAATCTTTAAATTTTTAGACAGATTTGCAATTTTTTTTTGTAAGACTATTAATTTAATACAGAAACTAGAGGCTCTAAAGAGCCTGTGTCGCTCACCTTGGTCTATGTGCATATTAAACAAAGGACACAAATGGATTCATGACAAAATTGTATTTTGGTGATGGTGATGTGTTTGAAGTTCTTACTTTACTGAACGATTTTGCTTCTTACAATTATATCTATAATGAACTTTTCCCATTAGTAACAGAGAACTATATTTGGTAAAAATTTACATAAATTTACCAAATTAATGAAAATTGTTAAAAATTGACTATAAAGGGCAATAACTCCTTAAGGGGTCAATTGACCATTTAGGTCATGTTGACTTATTTGTAGATCTTACTTTGCTGAACATTATTGCTGTTTACAGTTTATTGCTATCTATAATAGTATTCAAGATAACCAAAAACAGCAAAATTTCTTTAAAAATTACCAATTGGAGGGCAGCAACCCAACAACCAGTTGTCCAATTCATCTGAAAAATTCAGGGCAGATAGATATTGACTTGATTAACAATTTAACTTCTTGTCAGATTTGCTCTAGATGCTTTGGTTTCATAGTTATAAGCCAGAAACTGCATTTTACCCCTATGTTCTATTTTTAGCCGTGGCGGCCATCTTGGTTGAATGGCCAGGTCATCGGACACATTTTTCAAACTAGATACCCCAAAGACGATTGTGGCCTAGTAGTTTCAGTGGAGATTTTGTAAAAGATTACTTAGATTTATGAAAAATGGTTAAAGATTGACTATAAAGGGCAATTACTCCTAAAGGGGTCAACTGACCATTTTGGTCATGCTGACTTATTTGTAGATCTTACTTTGCTGAACATTATTGCTGTTTACAATTTATCTCTATCTATAATAATATTCAAGATAATAACCAAAAACAGCAAAATTTCCTCAAAATTACCAATTCAGGGGCAGCAACCCAACAACCGATTGACCGATTCATCTGAAAATTTCAGGGCAGATAGATCTTGACCTGATAAACATTTATATCCCCATGTCAGATTTCCTCAAAATGCTTTGGTTTTTGAGTTATAAGCCAAAAACTGCATTTTACCCCTATGTTCTATTTTTAGCGGTGGCGGCCATCTTGGTTGGTTGACCAGGTCACGCCACACATTTTTTAAACTAGATACCCCAAAGATGATTGTGGCCAAGTTTGAATTAATTTAACCCAGTAGTTTCAGAGGAGAAGCTTTTTGTAAAAGATTACTTTAATTTACGAAAAATGGTTAAAAATTGACTATAAAGGGCAATAACTCCTAAACCGGTCAACTGACAATTTTGGTCATGTTGACTTATTTGTAGATCTTACTTTGCTGAACATTATTGCTGTTAACAGTTTATCTCTATCTATAATAATATTCAAGATAATAACCAAAAACAGCAAAATTTCCTCAAAATTACCAATTCAGGGGCAGCAACCCAACAACCCATTGACCGATTCATTTGAAAATTTCAGAGAAGATAGATCTTGACCTGATAAACATTTTTATCCCATGTCAGATTTCCTCAAAATGCTTTGTTTTTTGAGTTATAAGCCAAAAACTGCATTTTACCCCTATGTTCTATTTTTAGCGGTGGCGGCCATCTTGGTTGGTTGACCAGGTCACGCCACACATTTTTTAAACTAGATAGCCCAAAGATGATTGTGGCCAAGTTTGAATTAATTTGGCCCAGTAGTTTCAGAGGAGAAGATTTTTGTAAAAGATTACTTTAATTTACGAAAAATGGTTAAAAATTGACTATAAAGGGCAATAACTCCTAAACGGGTCAACTGACCATTTTGGTCATGTTGACTTATTTATAGATCTTACTTTGCTGAACATTATTGCTGTTTACAGTTTATCTCTATCTATAATAATATTCAAGATAATAACCAAAAACAGCAAAATTTCCTCAAAATTACCAATTCAGGGGCAGCAACCCAACAACCCATTGACCGATTCATCTGAAAATTTCAGAGAAGATAGATCTTGACCTGATAAACATTTTTATCCCATGTCAGATTTCCTCAAAATGCTTTGTTTTTTGAGTTATAAGCCAAAAACCGCATTTTACCCCTATGTTCTATTTTTAGCGGTGGCGGCCATCTTGGTTGGTTGACCAGGTCACGCCACACATTTTTTAAACTAGATAGCCCAAAGATGATTGTGGCCAAGTTTGAATTTATTTGGCCCAGTAGTTTCAGAGGAGAAGATTTTTGTAAAAGATTACTTTAATTTACGAAAAATGGTTAAAAATTGACTATAAAGGGCAATAACTCCTAAACGGGTCAACTGACCATTTTGGTCATGTTGACTTATTTGTAGATCTTACTTTGCTGAACATTATTGCTGTTTACAGTTTATCTCTATCTATAATAATATTCAAGATAATAACCAAAAACGGCAAAATTTCCTCAAAATTACCAATTCAGGGGCAGCAACCCAACAACCGATTGACCGATTCATCTGAAAATTTCAGGGCAGATAGATCTTGACCTGATAAACATTTTTACCCCATGTCAGATTTGCTATAAATGCTTTGGTTTTTGAGTTATAAGCCAAAAACTGCATTTTACCCCTATGTTCTATTTTTAGCCGTGGCGGCCATCTTGGTTGGTTGACCGGGTCACGCCACACATTTTTTAAACTAGATACCCCAATAATGATTGTGGCCAAGTTTGGTTTGATTTGGCCCAGTAGTTTCAGAGGAGAAGATTTTTGTAAAAGTTAACGACGACGGACGACGACGACGGACGCCGGACGCCGGACGACGACGACGGACGCCGGACGCAAAGTGATGGGAATAGCTCACTTGGCCCTTCGGGCCAGGTGAGCTAAAAATGAACATTTATTGAATAATCTAAAATGTTTTAAACAAAATTAAATATTTATGCTTTTTAAAGAATCATTTTTTTTTTAATTTGACCATCTTGAGGGTAGATAACTCTTATAGTAAAATGTTTATACTGGAATGATAGTGAAATTTTGAATTTTATACTTGTAGCAAGAAAACAAGTTTGGTGACATCATTATTTTCTCAAAGCACATTATAATGAAACATATCTTCTCATATTTTGTTGTGTTTTACATGAACAATTTATATAAATTTTGGTAATTTTGCATGATTGGTAGATAGAAAAATAACATGGTGCATAACCCATACTTTTTGTATACTATAATTTTGAAAAAAGCATTGAAAAATCTTCATTTGGCAAAGTATAAAAAAATTCTATTTGAGGAAATATATATATACCAATGATCCATCTTAATACTTATATCGTTTTTTACAGAATACAATTTGTTACAGATACTAACAATTTGATAACAATTATCATTTTTCTTCATCTCTAGTAAAATAATTCTTTGAAATATACAATTTTACATAGAAAGTTAGGTATTTTATACAGCCAATTCTCTGTACAAATATAAAAATAAGAAGATTTGGTATGATTACCAATGGAACAGCTCTCCACAAGACACCAAATGACATAGAAGATAGCAACTATATGTCACAGTATGGGGTTCAACAATTAGTAAGACCTATACAGCATATATAGCAATCTATAAAAGGCCCTGGAATGACAAAGGTAAACAGTTCAAACAAGAAAAATAACAGCCTAATTTATGGACAAAACATTAAATGAAAAACAAATATGATTTACAACTACAAAGGGCAACCATTGAATTACAGGGACTCTTTTCTATAAATAATATCTTACAATTAAAAAGATCGAAATAATCATGATTTTTCTAATAAGATTTTTTTGTGAAATGAGTCGCTGGATTCTAACTTGGGACAGGCACCTACAAAAATCTGAACTATTGACAGAGAACATCCTGGTTAAGTCCATACAGCTGTAGGCTACTTTCTGTTGATTAACCATTACTATTATAGTCATATTTTACAACAGTTATGTCTAGCCCCAAGTTTCTGACTGGACAATATCGCTATAAGTAATCACATTTTTATGGCTTTATGTTTGATGTAATATTGTTGGGAAATTCTCATAAATTAAGCTGAGACTTTTATGCAATATTAGAAGTTGTTGGTCCAGTAATTATGAGGGTCTGGATGGGGTTATGTAATAGAAAATAATGGGCAAAAGGAACAGAATTATGGGCAAATTAATACAGAAAAGAGAATACCAGTAATGGGCAAAAAGATAAGAGAAAAGAAAATAATGGCCAAAAAGATAAGAGTAAAGAAAATAATGGCCAAAAAGATAAGAGAAAAGAAAATAATGGCCAAAAAGATAAGAGAAAAGAAAATAATGGCCAAAAAGATAAACGAAAAGAGAATAATGGCCAAAAAGATAAGAGTAAAGAAAATAATGGCCAAAAAGATAAGAGAAAAGAAAATAATGGCCAAAAAGATAAGAGAAAAGAAAATAATGGCCAAAAAGATAAACGAAAAGAGAATAATGGCCAAAAAGATAAAGAAAAGTGAATAATGGCAAAAAAGATTAAAGAAAAGAGAATTACAAATAACTGGCAAAGAAATAAAGAACAGGGAATAATGGCAAAAAAAAAAGAAAAGAACATTCATGCCGTGTCCATGATTTCATTCCATTTGGCGTTCTCTAAAAGTTTCTGTCAACAATGCATTTAGTCATATTTCTGAAATTATCTGTATTAAAGCTTTAGATTCAACTATGCATATCATTAAATATAGTAAGCTACAAAAAGACCCTGGATGACAATTTGTGAAACCAACAAAAGAAAACAGCAAAACCATTTAGCTCACAATAAAAATAAGGCCAAGGAAAGTAAATTAGCATCCCTATGTCTAGAATTCTTCAACTTTTCTTGCAAATGAGACAATAAAACAAATTTGCTATCGAAAAAGACACTATTTTTTTTAATCTTTTTTAATCGAAAGAAAATAAACCTACACGAACAACTACAATTATATAAAACACCTTATAAGTTAAGTCAATACATCTTACACATTAGATATAAGAAAAGCATTTTGTAGATGTATTCTTACAGAATGAATTGACCTAAATCTTAATAAAAAATGACTGTCTGATCCAATATTATAGATTACGATAAATCATTTTCTAGAAACCATAAAAAATCCCATGTCACTGCATTTTCCACAGATATTTCCTGACATACTAATATTCGACTAATATTCAATAAGTGTCAAATAAGTTCAAGCTTCAATAAATATTGTTAAATTGTCTGGAGAATATAACACTGGTTAATGGTCTAGAAAAAATATTAATAAATTCCTGAATTTTACAAAACTGTAGACATAATGATATTTGACAAATTCAATATTTCATGCAGCATTTGATTTTCTTTTGCTCATGTATTTCAAAGGTCAGCGAGATAAAGTTCAAAGTTTAAGGACACAAATATATTCCACATGCTTTGTTGGTAAACTTTCAGACCAGTCATTTAGCAATGGGACATCTAAGTTAAAGATGATTGTCTGATCTAATTTCTTGAGAAAATAATCTTATGAAATTCAGCATTATCATTTAAAAGATGTGTAAAAAAATCATTTTTTTAAGAGGAATAACTCGTACAAGGAGTCAGTGATAATCTTGTTAGGGTCAATTATAATTTTTAAAACTTCAGCTAATTACTTTTATGTTCAATTTCTAGCCATGGTGGTGATGTTTTTGTTGTTTAGGAAAGAACCAATAACTTCCTCTTAGAAAACAATGCTATAAAATACTGACCTACAAAACAATGTTTTAAACTATTTATTTATAAATAGATATAGGAAAATGTGATATGAGTGCCAATGAGAACTCTCCATCCAAGTAAAAATTTATAAAAGCAAACCATTATAGGTCAAGGTACAGCCTTCAACACGGAGCCTTGGCTCACACCAAACAGCAAGCTATAAAGGGCCCCAAAAATTACTAGTGTAAAAACATTCAAACAGGAAAACCAACCGTCTAATCTATATAAAAACGAGAAATGAGAAACATTTATGAACCACATAAACAGACAACAACCACTGAACATCAGATTCCTGACCTAGGACAGATGCAACCAATTGCAGTGGGATTAAACGTTTTAATGGTACCAAACCTTCTCCCTTTTCTGAAACAATAGTATAACATCACAACACAGAAACACACTACAAAATATCAATTGGAAGGCTTAACTCAATCAAAAAAATCTATTTATGATAGAAGTTTTCATGTCAAAGTTAGACCTTCTAAATCAGTGACTCATATTACAGTTAAGTCATTATTTTGTTTGAAACTCATGTCAAAGACATCAAATACCAGGAGCTGGATGGTTAGTATAAATTTTTATTTCACACCCTCACTTCATACTAACAACCTTTCACTTGAGCAATTTGTTAAAATATTTAACCAGTTGACCAGTTTGTGGGAGAAAAATTCATACAGCAATTTGATAAACTGTTTTAGCTATTGCTATATACATATGAGATACCATAAAGGTTACTGGTGATAACTTTCACTGTACAACACTTTCTGTCTTTTATAATTTTCAAGTGACTAAGGACTTTATGGTGTGCAGTGCTCTCCACAGAAAGTCAAATGAAAGTATGTTCAGTGGACTGCGAAATTGGGGTCAAAAGTCTAATTTGGTTTTAAAATTAGAAAGATCATATCATAAGCAACAAGTGTACTAAGTTTCAAGTTGATTGAACTTCAGCTTCATCAAAAACTACCTTGACCAAAAACTTTAACCTGAAACTCTCACTTTCATTTTCTATGTTCAGTGGACCATGAATTTGGGGTCAAAAGTCTTATTTGACTTTAAAATGAGAAAGATCATCTATAAGCAACAAGTGTACTAAGTTTCAAGTTGATTGAACTTCAGCTTCATCAAAATATACCTTGACCAAAAACTTGAACCTGAAACTCCCACTTTCATTTTCTATGTTCAGTGGACCGTGAAATTGGGGTCAAAAGTCTAATTTGGCTGTAAAATTAGAAAGATCATATCATAAGCAACAAGTGTACTAAGTTTCAAGTTGATTGGACTTCAGTTTCATCATAAACTACCTTGACCAAAGCAAAAATTTAACCTGAACGGACGGACGAACGAACGGAGCCACAGACCAGAAAACATAATACCCCTCTACTATCGTAGGTGGGGCATAAAAAAGAAGATGTGGTATGATTGCCAATGAGACAACTGTCCACAAGAGACAAAAATGACAGAAATTAACAACTGTAGGTCACTGAACAGCCTTCAACAATGAGAAAAGCCCATACCACAAAGTCAGCTATAAAAGGCTCGGAAATGACAATGTAAAACAATTCAAACGAGAAAACTAACTAATATGGTTTCAATGATTATCGTCATTTTTGTACATGTATTGCATCTGCCCAGTTCATTCATCCATAAACTCTAGAAAAAATCGGCTAATTCCTATAATTGCTTGACAGGTCATAAACCCATTATTTGCCAACTTATTTGCATTCATATGTTACATTTTAGAATAACAAATTACCATCCTTAAATATAATTATTTCCATATAAAAGGAAAAGATTTCAACATGTAACATAGAAGGTCTAAATGGGGTTAACAGAATAGAGATTAAAGGGCAAACAGGGCAACAACAACAAAAAAGAATAGAGAAATTTGGTCTAAAAACTTAAAAATAAAGCCCCCAACAACAAATCCAGCCCTTACTTAAAACTAAATTGGAGCTTCATCTTATTCAATTAAGAAAATATGGTCGAAAACATAAAGAATAGAGAAAATGGTCCAAAAACTTACAAAATAAAGAAATAAAGTTTCCACCTCCCCATTCAGGCCCTCATATATAACTTGATCTTATCAATCATACAAATTCAAGTAATTAAGAAAATATTTGTCCATCACAAACTGCCATAATTTAGTATTATTCCCAGAATAATGAGAAATATTGATTATGGACAGTGTAAGCAGTGGTCACTCTAATAATCAATCTGCTTATAAACAGATGTCTGTGATTACAACAATAGGTCATATAATGGTCATCATATCAAATAAAGCAAAGCAAGCAAATGATAAAATCAAATATTCGGTTCGTGTCCATTTAAAAAAAATCAAAATTTCTTTAATGAAGACCAATCTTATATAGTTTCCCATCCCCCAAAAATAATGTAAGGAACATGTGTACTAAGTTTCAAGTTGATTAGACTTCAACTTCATCAAAAACTACTTCAACGAAACCTTTACCTACCTCGACCAAAAACTTTAACCTGAAGCGGGACAGACAGACGAACGAACGGATGGACATACAGACCAGAAAACATAATGCCCGTAAATGGGGCATAAAAATATACTTTTGCAATAAACAAAATACTTTAAATATGAGTAATCAGTACATAACTATATATGGAAATAAAAATTCATACTGTATAGTTTCTGTTGGCATTGTTGTTCAATGAAGCACCATAATTAGCTTTTCTGGGTACGGTAATTTGCTGAATTGTTGTATTTTTTTTTTTAAATACAGACAAGAAATCCTGTAAAATTAATCAAATCTGCAGCAAATATTAGAAGTGTTAAAGATGCACATTTTCATATAATTCATGTTTCCAAGGGGCATAACTCTTTTGAAAAAAGATGATCAGTACTGATTTTAAAACTTAATACATGAGTAACCTATGACATAAGTCTCATAAAAATCTGGCAAGAATTGTACATGTGAGAGCACTAACAAGACTGGACAGACAGAGGTCCAGTATTGCTATGTCCCCCTGTAATGTGTTCAGGGACAAGTTGCTATGGGAACAATATATTTACCCTTCTGACACTGCCACCTCTGGAAACACTATATTTATGTCTTGTTTTTTTTTAATCCATCAAGGATAGATAAAAATTTTGTATCAGTATATCAGTTAAAAAAAAATAGTAAAAAAATAAAATCCTTCACCAATATCTTATTCTATCAACCCTAATTTGTTTTAGCATGGCAGCAGAAACATCAATATCGTTTTTTGCCTTAAAAACAAGTAGTCCATTCATGAAACTGACTCAACAGACCCTCCCTGACCAATTAAATCAGGGAAAAACCTGGTTTGAAGTGAATAAAAATAACCTTTCTCTTTTTTGTTTTTTTAAACAATATAATGAAATACATATGAAGAAAACAGCTAAGAGACAGCTATATATAAGCTTTTCAGAAAAGCTACTTCTTGTTTATCAATAGCAGTCAATTTTTTTAACTGTACCTATCAACCCATTATAATGACAATACAATTTAATATCTTTCCCAGGAAAACATGGAATTTTAACTTTAATAAAGACTGCATTGCAAATCGATAAAACTAATAATTTACATCAACAGAAAAGCATTAATCAACTTTTACGTAACTGAATCTCAGACGATATACAGAATATTCTATAAGGTAGATCAAGGATTTCTGGAACTGGGGAGACATTCCTTATTGAATATTTTTTTTAGGTAATTTGACTCGATCTACCAAGTAATAGAACTTGCATGCAAAGGTTTCTAACAAGGGACTCAAAATTGTCCTATTTATAGCTTCTAGTCAGGCGATGATTTTTACTTTTGTAGATTTTGTTTTGGAGACCTATTTGCCATTCACAATATCTACCTTACTTTATTAGTATTAAAGTTTTCCTGGTAATAGGCATAAACTTGAATTATTGTCTTTTTGTACTCCTTACTTGTACAGCTTTCACCAATGCAGGGACCTTAACAATAAAACTTCTTGTTAGAAATTTGCAAATTACATGGTGCAATTGATATTGGAAAACCCTTAACGAGTGAAAAAGAAATCAAACGTGGAAGGAAGATCCTTTATTGATTGTTTTCAAAGTCACAGTCTGAAAACTTTGGCACCAAAACCCAAAAATAAATTATAACAAGTTTTTTCTATAGAAAATGACTCAAAGAACTATTTTTACATTGATTATAGGATTATTTTGCATTATGGATTCATAATAGAAACCTGCATAGAGGACTTAAGTTTAAATATAAACAAGCATTTTGATATAATGGAACAATAAATATTGTGGATATATGAGGGGAGATAACTCAAGATTATTCAAAGTTTTAATTATCTGTACTGTTAGTTTACACCTTTACCAGTAGTTGTGCAGCCCAAAAATAAGCATTATGGCCTTACTTTTTTTTCATTTTCTGAAGTGAATGAAAAATATCTCTAATTCACAACTTCTTTTTAAAAAAATTCAACAATCTCATTTGCAGAATAGTGGGTTTCTCATGTTTTAAATCTATAAGAAATAAGAGAGATTTTGCATTTCCTACATTAAGCTTGATAACAAGCTCCATAAAATGGACTTTTCATTACTTGAATAGAATATGGCAAAGGGGAATGCATATTTTTTTTAAATAGAGTAATATAAACTAGATTTTAGAAGACAAATAGATAACACAATCAACAACCAGGCTATACAAATTTGTTGGAAAAATTTCATTTCAAAGCCATGGCAGACTTTTAAATGGTAGAACCAAAAAAGAATCATTTCATCACCAGAAGTTAAAGAATAATTCCACCTGAGTGATGTTCTCATTGGTGCCAATTCATTTTCAGCTGTTCTGAAATTTTTTAAAATTATTGATGAGTTTTTGGTCCTATTTATCCACCAAAAGTGTTTCCGGAGAGGAATAACAGGTGAGCCTTTGGCCTTGTCGCAGATGACCACAAGTGGACATTTTCTAAAGCTGTAATTCATTACAATGGGCACAATTCTAATCCAAATCAAATTCTAATTATTTGTGTTTTCTAAAACTTACATATCTACAACAAAATAACAAATTAATTCTCAATAATATCAATATTTTGATGCTCAAAGCTGTTTCAAAATTCATGTCTAAAAATCTTATTTTAAACCCATTTTACGATGTCTGAAAGTCGATTTAAATTTCTTCACAATTTTTTTTTTAATCAATACTTGGTGATTTTTTTTTAAAACTTTTTTTATTTAATCAATAATTGATGAATATTTATCATTATTTCATCAAACGTTTAAAATTCATATATATTCTGATTAAAAAAATATTTATAGGAAAGTCTGCATCAATACCCATGTTATTGAGTTGCCTCATTTAACAGGTTCTAATTCAGTTTCAAACTTGATCTTTGTCTGCAATTTCAATTCTAAAGTACAAAGTTCCTTGAAATATGTACTTTTGATGCTTCAAAGAAATGTATTGATACGGTTTCATTAATAGTACAATAAATATTTCCTGGCTTCCTGCATTTTAAGTTCAAAGCTATGCTCAATGCAAGACAACTTAGTGAATGCAAGCCAACCTAGTTTCAATAAAAATAAATTCCCTTTCAATAAGCTAGACACCCCTGGGTGTGGGAGTTTCTCGCTACATTGAAGACCTATTGGTGACCTACTGCTATTGTCTGTTCTATGGTTGGGTTGTTGTCTCTTTGACACCTTCCCCATTTCCATTCTCAATTTTAATGAATAGATGCATAGTTTCTTTAGTACATTTTTTTATGCATGAATTATATGCAGTTTTACAATAATGTACAATATCTTCTATACTAATTGACAACAAATGATAAGAACTTTATATGTAAACTTTTTGTTTTATACTTTTTGCATTATTCAATTCGCATTAGACACGTTTTTGTCAATGCTTTAATTCGAGTTAATTTGTGGTGAGGACACTTTGCATATTAAAATTTAAGTTCGGACATCAAACGTTTCAAATGAGAATTAAACTATTTTAAAATATATGTACGTGTGAACGCAGTATTAATTCTGGAAAAGACGAAGAGTTCAAATGCACCCTCCAAGGAACATATTTTATCTGTCAAAGGGCAATAAATGTAAGAATTAGTATCTTACAAGAAATGAAGGAATGAGATTGAAAAGAAAGTTGTTTCCATGCATCACTATTTTCAAGGGACATAATGATTTATGAAAGAATACTTAAGCTTGAATTACCTGGTCAAACAAACAGAGGAAAAAATGTTTGATTTTTTTTAAGGATAAGGTTCCATAACTCCACCATAACTGTGACTAGTTTTCATAGATCTTAACATTATGAAAATATTTATAAGAATCATTATTAATTAACTGCACTGTTATTGGACTTAATATGATGAAAACTGCCTATGCAATATAATGTGTAGACTGGGCCAATACAGAATAACTAGGCCAATACAGATTTTTTCTGTATTGGCCGAGTTATTCTATATTGGCCGAGTTGACACAAGTGCAGGATTTCGGAACGTCTCTAGGTTTTACATCGAAAGTCACGATAAACACAAATTGAAAGTAAACAGTTGTTTTGAAGACGCAGTTGTCATTTAGTTATCTTAAACATGCTGAAAATGTCAGTATGGCATACATTTCAGGCGAAAGACGGTCACATTCATTTAAAAGGTATTTTGAAAGCAGACGTGACGTGACGATAAAACTATTTCAGGTTTGGGGAACGAGTAGAATTTATAACAAAGTTCATTTCTTGACGACCTCATAATTTCACGATTGTACACATCGATTTTAAATTAGTTTCTGCATTACACATGCAATGGCAGTACCTTTCCAATTACTATTTATGTGTTGCGTCTAAATTTAAGTTGTAACACTTTATAGTAACTGAAAAGGGTAGAAAATTCATCAGATGAGAAAATGCTGAAGACACCTGGAAACAGCACCAGATCATTATGTATTGCATCTAATAAAAAGAAACAAACAGATTTGGATAGTTCCACTTCAAGGTAAAAATATTTATCTCTTTTGAAATGAAATTAAAAAAATATTGTAACACTGTAGTTAATTAATAAAGATATTATTACGTGTATTTCTGTATTGGCCTTGTTATTGGTCCTCGGCCAGCTGTATTGGCCTTCGGCTTCGCCTCAGGCCAATACAGCAAGCCTCGGACCAATAACAAGGCCAATACAGAAATACTTACGTAATAATATCATATTAAAGCACAAATTTTATTCTAGACGAGACTATACCTAGACTGACTGACTGACAGACAAACAATGGTATACCACAGCAACAAGTCTCCAACAAAAATATATCATATCTAAATACCACTAAGATTTCAAGTTTTACCATTTCCATATTGTGCATGAAACATTTCGAGTAACATTTTAATGCCATGTGATTATTCTTAAAGCACATAGAAAAACATGAACGTATTGATTTGAAAGAACTAATATGATTACTTAAAATAATATGTTAACAATTGCGCTTTTTTTGTCAAACTTTTGCTATCAAAAATACTTCATACCTTCACCCTCTTTCTTGTTCTTTCATTTATGCTCAGCATAATCTGTATTTTATTGTATCAATTATTCCAAGTTCATGTAGACACTGGCAGTTTACTGCAAAGAAAAAATACATACACTAATTATCAATAAATGTATCAAAAAAATGAAACATGTTTTAGCTTTTAACTCCAAAATATCTGAAGAATTTTAAGAATATTTTAATTATTTAATACATCTAGTAACAAAACACCTAGATTCAAAAGCTAATCAAACTAACTCAGGTTTTCACACTGTAATAGAACATAATACTGTGTACATTTAATACAGATAATTCAACACAATATTGCTATAACATGAATTCATGATTAACTTCCTAAATGATAATGCTGAGAAATAATATAGAGCACCTCAGCCAAAATGACATTCAAATAGGTAGTGTATTTTATCTATTCATTGGTACATTGAGTTAAGCACATATTTGTGCTCCATGTGAATCTATTCAAAATGTACCCAAAATGAGTGGTTTTTTTTTAAAACAAAGAAAATCTCCCTAATGACATTTCAGTCATAAAGGCTAATGTAATATGTTGTTTATGCAGGGTTTCTTTTCTGAAGTAATCATTATCGGTGTTATACTATTTCTTTTCCTGTTTTGTGTGTGTTTTTTTTTTATTAAGGACCAAATTAAGCCCCAAAATGTGCCAGTACCTTATCCTTTAATAAAAAGGTCTCAAAATTAAGATTTTTTTTCAGTGAATATATTGACTCAGTAAGTCCTTAATTTATATATAACACGGAAATTAGTATCCATGAAAATAAATGAATCCACTGCAGTAAGTACAAGACATGAACCAAAGCTACCATGCTCAGTGAGGAAAATAAAATGTCAAACAGGACCACAATAAAATCTATGTTTGATATGAAGTAAAGAATTATGTGACAAAAAATTCAATGTTATTATGAGCATTTTAAAAATTCAAGATGTATGTTGTCTGCTCTATTGTCGGATTGTTGTCTCTTTGACACATTCCCCATTTCCATTCTCAATTTCATAAAGTAAAGACAAACTGGAATTGACTGCCTGGAAGATTTGAAAATAGCTTACATTGCACATTATAAAAGTCCAGGTCATATTTCAAACCATTGCTAAATATAAATCATATTTTAATCATTGCTTAATCAGTTTAAAGACAAATCCTCAAATATAAGCTGAGCATCATGCAAGAAAACCCAACAATGATGCTCTGTGGGTATAATCAAATTCAAAGAACAATCAAAAAGGTTTTGACAGCCTGGTAAATTATTGATCTGAAAATCGCTAACAGCATTCAATTGAACAACATGAAAGTTCTATACCAAATATCGTATGTCATTACATAATAGATAAGCTGTTTAATGAATGTAATGAAAAATTCCATGCTCAGTGAGTAATAAAAAAATTCAGAGTATAGTCAAACAGAAATTAACTACCTGGCTAATTAGAAATTAACTCATGCTGCAATTTATATATGACATATATGTATATATATATTTTATTAATAAAAAAAAAAAAAATTGCCTAAAATTTTAACATACGTTTTAATAAACGCAATATTTCTCTAGACCAACTATATTAATATATATACAATTAACTCAAGGTTATAAAGTTTTGTGCAGAAGATGTGAAATAATTGATCACTAAATTTTAAACTCGGTTGGCATGGTTGGGTTATATACTACAGGAAGTGATTGAGCTGTAGATCTGAAAATTGCTTACATTAGCACAACTCATCATTACAAGGTTCTGACCAAATATCAACATGGGCAGATTCAGCTATTTTTAAAAATAGGTTCCAACTAATTGTCCCCATTAAAATGCAATGATTGTGAAAATGGGGGTTCAAAACCCAAAGGACCCCCCTCCCCTTTTGGATCTGACACTGATCAATTCATTTCTCGAGTTATAATTTTTTTTTGTAAGGTAAGTTATTCAAGGGATCTATTAAAAATAAGAAAATGTGGTATGATTGCCCAGAGACCAAATGACATAGAAGTAAGTAACTTTAGGTCAAAGTACAATGATCAAAACCCATACCGTAGACTTGACAACTTTGTTAATTTATGGAGGATTTCCCCATTGAGATGGTGTTAATCAGAAATTTTAAAATACGTTTTATGTATAAACTGAGCACCTCAAAACAGGCAAATTTAGGACTCTGTTCAGTGGTCGTTGTTTGTTGATGTGGGTCATATATAGTTGAGAATGGATGGGGAGTGTGTCAAAGAGACAACAAACCAACCAAAGAGCAGAACACAGCCAAAGGCCACTAATGGGTCATCAATTCAGCAAAAAAATCCAGCACCCCCCGGAGTCATGCTTCAGCTGGCCACATATAGCTTGCTGTCATGTTTAAGTTTCTGGCAACATTAGCATGCCAAGCTCTTTGGCAGGTGAGCTTAATAAGATATGGCCATTACGTAGAGGTACAAAATTAATTTTCTTCTTGAGGTCAATCTATCAAAAAATCAGTTTTTACTACAAGTTGTCCATGAAAAAGGATTCTGAAGTCTGAGTATATATGAACCAAACTATTGATTTACATAATTCATCAACTGTTAGTTTAAGATGTGTTTGATTGATTGATTGTTGGTATTTTAACACCAGGTTTTGGCTCTTTCATGGTGGCCCATTTTTATTGGTGGAGGAAGTCAGAGTGCCTAGAAAAAAACCACCAAACTTCGACAGGAAAACTGACAATCTTAGTAAATTAAGATTAGAGTTGAGTGCACCAGAACAGGCAGGGTTCGAACTAACAACCTCAGTGTGGGCGGGCTAGTGATTACAGTAGTAGAACTACTTACACCACTTGGCCACTGAAGCCCCCAGTTTAAGATCTGGTCTTCATATCTATTGTTTACATATCCTAGTAAGCAATGTATACTACTCACTCCAGTGCAGGCCTGAAATGGGGTCATCAATTCTGTAACACATGACCTTTAAGATCCATTTTAACAGGCAGCAGAAATTGGGCTTGTATACCAGACTAACAACTTGCAAATTGCTGGGAACTAAAGAGAACTAGAATGATTAGAGATCAATGAAAGGCTTCTTTCTGTCTTTTGGGAAAGACAATGTCAGAACTGTAATTACATCAATGTATTACTGCAATGAAATATTGATTTTTGAGGTATCTTTTTTATGTTTTCTGACACCTGATCTTACCTGATAATTAGCTATTGGGTAAGCTGTTAATATCAGGTGTGAGAAAACATCAAATAAGCAAATACACCTATTTACACTTTTGATATTTAGCTAAACTATGTCTCTAAATGACCTTAGATCTGCTCCCTATAACCTTCTGACGTCAAGCAACATCAATTTTTAATTTTGATGTCAAAGTTTACGGGAACTAGTGTGAGTTTAGGTAATGGCAGACAAATATGCATACAAGTGTGAATATATCTATTAATTTATGCAATCCAAAATTTGACAACATTCATTATCATGATCACTGGAGTTTGAAAACTAGGTTAATAGGGCACTAAATATATGTCAGGCAACTAGATTACTCTAGAGACTCCCGAAGGGCCTGTGTAAATGGTCACCATTGATGATGATCTATATTCATTTTTAACAATTGCCAAAAATAATAAAAAGTTTGATTTATCAAAATCAACACAAAATTAAATTTACACAAGAGTGCATACACTGAATTGTCTCGCCTTCTTTACTAATCATTGATATCATGTTGATATTCCTAAATATAAAGCTTTACTACAACTATCACATATACATAACAAGATCCAAGGAAATGAGGTCATGGTTATATAAACCAAACAAGAAATACACGTACACCTCACAATCATTCAATACACTAAATATAGTTGACCAATTGCTTATAATTTCTAAGAAACAGACAATGACTTTACCATGAAAACTAAAAATTGACCAATCTACCATGAAAATAAGGTCAAGGTCAAATAAAACCTGCAAAACTGGGATGTACATCATAAAATATCTCTATGCATCAAATATAGTTGACCTAATGCATATAGTATTACAAAAAAATAAATAAACTCAAAAACTGAACTTTGACCACTGAACCATGAAAATTAGGTTAAGGTCAGATGACACCTGTCAGTTAGACATGTACACCTTACTATGATTCCATACACCAAATATAGTACACCTACTGCATACAGTATAAGAGAATTAGACCAAAACACAACAACTAAACTATAACCACTGAATCATGAAAATGAGGTCAAGGTCAGATGACACCTGCCAGTTGGACATGTACACCTTACAGTCCATCCATATACCGAATATACCTATGGACCGGACCTATTGCAATCTAATATAATATTTTCTGCACTAATATAATCTATACTTTGCTATCACTTTACATATCCCCTTTCTGCACTAATATAATCTATATTTTGTAAGTAATCTATATATTTATTTTGTAGTGTTAACTATATATATATTACATTGATCTTTGAAACAATTGTCTCAAATTCAAAATGGCTTCTCCTCCCCTCTATCTAAACATATATGCATGTCTATTTGAAATTCTATGGAAGGTTCCACAATTTCTATTTACTAACCTTTTTTCTGCACTTACTGTAAATTCAGAAATTAGTATGATTGTGCTTTAATTATTGAATTTTTGAAGAAAGGACAAAAATAAATGATTAGTTATTGTGATTTGAGGGAAATCTGCATATACATGATATAGGTAACTGTATATGCATCAGTTCACCTTACCAACATGCATAATTTGCAATACCAAGAACATTGCAATAATTTCTGAATTTACAGAAATAAATCTATTTTTAGGAACTTAGACATGACAGAGATTTTACATTCCACCAATTTCAAATTATTTTGAGTGACTATATTATATGATCTTGGAGGGGGAGGGGGGCATGACGTTTTTCAGGACATTGGATCAGGTGTTTTTAAGCTCAGGATTTTGGAATTGACCCTTTCGGAATCTGGGATTTCTTTTAACAAGTTTTTGGATGTCGGAATTTTAAATTTTTTAAATACTGGAACACAGGATTTCGTGTTTTTAAGCCCAGGATTTCAGGATCAGGACCCCCCACCCACCCCCCTCACCCTTACATTCAATGATTGGACAAAGTAACCTCAAAATCAAAATCTTTCTCATCTTAAGTGACCGGTTACAATCCAATATCAATTTATTGAATCATTATCTGCAAACCCAAAATAACTAAAGTACATACTGTAGGACAGACTGACTGACATAAGGTGAAAATGTATATAGTCTTATTTTTATACAATTTAAAACATAAATTGCAAACAAGTCATGATGATGTCTAGCTAAGAAATTTTGTATCACGAATAAACCTTGCAGAATCAGTACAATTTGATAATGTAGAATTTTATATGTACTCTTGACTTGTACTATCGAAAAAAAATAATTTACTATTGCTTTAATTGGGTTGTTTTGATTAACAAACATATCCCTTAAGTAGAGCAAATACACTCTGCAATTAGGTAAATAAATTATGTTTTTTTTTTTGCTTCCGATTAAGATAAATATTACATGTACCTACTTGTGATTTATAAAAAAAGAAATACTTTAAAGTACATTGTTACATTTGCAATGACTTATAAAATATATGAAGATACATACCTTTTTAGAACCCAAATTTTGACCACTTGTCCGTTTTTCAAGAAATATACGATCATTTAACAAAAAAATAAGTCAACCCACCTCTTGTTCTAATGACTGAAGCTTTTATTTTTCACAGCAGTATGCTTATATTAAATCAGCTGTTAGACTGATTCCGTGCTAAGCTGTCCTATTTTTTTGCTCCAAGGAAAGAATACATTAATCCAATGATTTAGAAAGGATCAATATTTCCGCTACAGTCACATTTACTGAAAGGAAAAAGAAGAAAAATATACCTGATGTACTTAATGAGCTGATGACACAAACGATGGTTTAATTAATTTCTTAAATTGACCTTCAATTAGATATGTTTTCGTCACAATACAGAAAATTAGCACTACATGCCAATTAGATATATATAGGAAGGAAGATAACGTCAGAAGAAATCTCTATCCCTAAGCAAGTTATTGATTACTAAACAGGTTGGTTATCAAATATTTTTTTCAATTAAAAAAAATGTGGAAAAAAGCATCCATAATTGTAAAATTAAAAAAACTTTTTAATACCAAAGGGACCAAATAGTAATTTAAGAAATTACAAAGTATAGTATTATTTATGTTTGAATAAAATGTGATAGAGTAATGTGTCAATGCTACAGCAATCCAGCAATACAAAATCCAAAGACAAGCTAGATATCTACAAACGACCTTCAACAATAGACTTGTGTTTAAACACAGTCAACCTAGAAATCATTCCAGAAAAAGACAAAACTTACATAATAATTTACCCCACATGTTCTATTTTTAACCATGATGGCCATCTTGGTTAGAAGGGAGGTATCAGACAAATTTTAAAACTAATACCCCAATGATGATTGTGGCAAAGTTTGATTAAGTAGACACAGTAGTTTCAGAGGGGAAGATTTTGTAAAATTTAACAGACCATTAATGAAGGATGGCGGACCCCAAGTAATAAAAAATATCACTTGGCCCTAAAGTCCAGGTAAGCTTGAATTATAATTAATGCTGAAATCAGGACACTTCAGTATAATATAATTGTTATTTATGGTTCACAGGGGATATGATCTTATATTCCCTGCCTGTGCCCTATGTCCCTATTCGACTGGTTGCTAAGAAGACATTAAGCATTGACAGTTTAACTGAGCCCATATCTACTGTGAAGATCTTGATTGCAATAGTATACTCATCTCCTCCCTTTGACAGGGGAATAATGAAGAAAACAAAAATATATACTCTAAATCTTATGTTCATCTCAAATATTTACTTCCAAGTAAAAACTTCTTAAAGGTTCTGCTGAACCCAATGTCTCGCCTAATTGTGCTGTTAGTTGCAGGCTCCACAAAAATGAGGAAAAATTAATTAAAGATTTTCCTCTAGAAACTATTTTTTGATTGTACAAAGCTTCTGTCCAAGTTTGGTAAAAATCCATGATGGTGTATGAATCTAATAAATGTTTTAAAAACTGTTTTAAAAACTTTAACTGCAGATTGTATGTAATTGGAAGAAAAACTAAGTCCATTTATAAGTAATATACAGATAAACAGATTATTTTTTTACAAAAATTACTTCTGGATACTATTTTATGATCATAAACAAGCTTCTGTCCAGGTTTGGTAGAAATCCAGGGTAGTTTGAGAAAGTTATTTTTATATACTTGTGGACTCTGTCATCGCATACAGAATGTAGGATGGCTATGACTTGCTTTTGCAACAAAATTTGCATGCTCGACAAAAATTAAGTTCTTTTTACTAAAATGTATACATATATCAAACTAGTTGTGTCGAAGTGACACAAATGGCCCCGTCTAAAAAAGTTGAAAAATCTGCAATTTCAATAACACATGTGGACACAAACATGATGGTAGTCTCACATATAAAAAATTACCTCAATATCTGAAAGAATTTAGAAAAAAATTCTGTATAGCTGTGATTTTCAACAATTTATAAAAGTCCAAAGCCCGTTATTTCGCCAAAAAATTAGTGGAGCAGAACGAAACTTAAACTTGATCTGTAACTCATCATGGTTAACTCACATACCAAAATCAAAGCACTGTAAGCGTTCTAGGCAGTTAACCAAAAACCAAGGCAAACATAAATGAGGGATACAGGAGATCCCCTCTATCTGGTAATTGACGTCATAAAAGTGTGCATAATTGAAGATTTTTTTCCAGTGACAGACAAACTCGAAAGTGGTCTATTATGAAAACTGTGGCAATGTTGCTTCAATTTTTTTTAAAAGATTTTAAAGAACAAACATTAAACATTCATATATTGTTCATTTAAGGCAAATAATTCATATTTTATCAAGGTTTTCAAAACAACGCATATATCAAGTACTAGTATATTTTTTTTATGGACATGAGTCTGCAGTGGTACAAGTTCGCAATGATTGCAGTTGTTCTAGTTGATAGTTAACGTTGGTATAAGGGGACTGTTAGAAGTTCAAGTTGACATGAGTATGAGCTCGTAAAAGTATGAATGGACTTGCTTCCCTGGAAAGAAAACTGAGTTTGTGTTCTACAGAACAAAAGTTATGAGATACAAATTAGACAAATGTTTACTACTACAGGGATCAAAGGTGAGGTCTGAATGACCTGCCCATAGTAAATGAAAATGACCCCCACCTTTACCCTAAGTCTATGATCAGTGATGATGTCTAAGTTTTCAATAAAATGACAGGTAATTATAAAACAGTTGGTCAAACATTCTTGGGCTTGAAAGATATGTTTTCTTTAAAATGAGCCATATTAGAAAATTTTTATAGGACCAGAAATAATTCAAAATATAATTATGGTAAATTCTTTTAACCTATTAATTTTTTTCCATCAAATCAATAAAATTTTATAATAAACAAGAAATAATTGTAATATTATGCTTTTACAAATTCTCCCTAACAAAGCGCCCATAATTATTCATTCCCATGGTCGCCTGACATTGGGCAAAGTCTAGTACACATCGGTAAAGTCTAGCAAAGTGATATGCATATGTGATGCCTATGAGATTGACCTTGTTTGTCATTCAATCTTATTGAAATGACAAACAGAAATGAATATGGTTTAGGAGTTGGTATCTCAATTTTTTACAAGTTCTCGAAACACACACAGGAGGGGGTTGGGTGACACTAGGGACGACCCCTATATTTCATTTGATTTTTTATATTGTCCCACACATGAATATATATGGTTTAGGGGTGGGGATCTCGACCGTTATTAAGTTTTAAAACAGGAGTGGGTGGGGTGACCCTAGGGACTTTCCTTATATTTTATTTGATTTGTTATATTGTCCAATACATGAATAAATATATGCTTTAGGGGTGGGGATCTTGACCGTTATCAAGTTTTCAAACAGGAGGGGTTGGGGTAATCCCAGTGACTTTCCCTATATTTCATTTGATTTGTTATATTGTCAAATACATGAGTATATATGGTTGAGGGGTGGGGATCTGATCTGTTTCCAAGTAATCAAACAGGAGGGGATACGGTGACCTTAAGGAATCTCCCTATATTTCATTTGATTAGTTCTTTTGTCCCATACATGAATATATATGGTTTATATAAAGGTGGGGATCTCAACTGTTTCCAAGTTCTCAAATACGATGGGTGGGGTGACCGCAGGGACACCCCTATATTTCATTTAATTTAGAGGTGAGGATCTCAACTGTTTCCAAATTGTCAAACTGGAGGGGTGGGGTGACCGCACAGACTCCCCTGTATTTCCTTTTATCTGTTACATAATCCCATACATGAGCATATATGGTTAAGGGTGAGGGTCTCAATTAACTGTTTCCAAGTTCTTAAACAGGAATGTGTACAGTGACCTTAGGGACTCCCCTTATATTTCATTTGATTTGTTATATTGTCCCATACATGTATATATATGGTTTAAGGGTGGTGATCTCAACCATTTTCAAATCTCAAACAGGAAGGGGTAGAGTGGCCCCATGAACTCCACCTATATTTTATATAAATAAAAATACGAGTGAACCAACACCTGAAGTGGTGATCGTGTGGTAGGGTAAAAACGAGTGGATACCGCTAGGTATTCCCAGTCATCTTGAAAATAAAGAATGTGTCGACAATAAATTTCTATTTATATATTTTCTATTTTAATTTACTTTCACTTTCACTTTCTATTCATATAACGTCACCATAACTACTATTATGTAACTTACACTTCCGGTTAAAACTGCTAACCGCTAAATTCATACTTCACTGTCATATTTCTTTGTACAATTGTCCTGATGATGCCTATCGATTAGGCGAAACATGTAGATCCAAGTTCTCAAACAGGAGGGGTGGGGTGACCCCAGGGACTCCCCTATATTTCATTTGATTTATTATATTGTCCCATACATGAATATATATGGTTTAAGGGTGGGGATCTCGACTGTTTCATAGTTCTCAAAGAGGGGTGGGGATCTCATCCATTTCAAAGTTATCAAACATGAGGAGATATAAGTGTGGCCCAAAGGATCCCACCTATATATAATATGATTTGTTTACATTCAGGTATCATATAATTTAGATGCTCTATTTGTGAAAATAAAGTCAGAAACTTCCAGCTAATTTAACTGACCCATCCATCAAAATTGAGAAAAAAATACCCATTGAAATTGCAGTAATATGTTTACACTTTAAAAGACTAACATGCATTACCAACATTTATCACTGAAAAAGAAAAATTATACTGTCACCAGGAACATATATATTGTTAAATATACCATGAAAGTTGCCATGGATATACTGTTCCCAGCTGTCATATTGTATTGGATTTTGACATTAAAAAAAATTGTCAAAAAGTAATTATGAATTTCTGTACGAAAAAATTTCTGCTTTTTCTTTCTTTTACATATATCTTAATGATTACTGAATTCTAGTGTTTATATTTATTACCATGCATAGATGTATTTTGTCACCTGTCTGGATTCGTTTTAGTTGATCGCAAACCCGGAATTACCCTTATCAGCTTACGGAATCGGATCCGATATTATAATTGTCTTCTTTTTCTTTGACATCTTAGCCAAAAGCTCCGGGGATAATAAACTACATAAGGATTCCTAATTTGCTCTAGTTCCCATGTGCAACTTCAAAACTTTTGGGTGATTCGACGATCATTTAGGGTTTTTCTGGTCATATTTTTTGTAATCCAGATTTAAAAGCATGAAAAAAACTGTCCAATTAGTTATAAATAACATAATATCCAGCTAGAAAATAACAATGGCACATATTTCAGCATTTATTGGGTAGAGCACAAATCCAGGGTGCTCACATAAGGCAGCTTAACTGCCTAAAAATCAGCCCAATATCTGAAAGCGTTTAGAAAAAAAGACCGTAAACTTTGATTTTCAACAATTTATCAAAGTCCAAAGACCGTAATTTCAGCAAAAATTAGAGATGTGGAACCAAACTTAAACTTGATCTGTAACTCATCATGGTTAACTCACATACCAAAAATCAGCCCAATATCTGAAGGCGTTTAGAAAAAAACTCCATATAATGGTTTGTTGCGGAACGGCAGAAAGACAGAATGAACGAATGACCGAATGACAGACAAGGGTAAAACTATATGGCACCAAAAAATTTGTTGCGGGGCCACAAAAAACCATGCAAGTATTTTCTTTGGTTACATCTTCTGACATCAGACTCGGACTTCTCTTGAACTGAATTTTAATGTGCGTATTGTTATACGTTTACTTTTCTACATTGGTTAGAGGTATAGGGGGAGGGTTGAGATCTCACAAACATGTTTAACCCCGCCGCATTTTTGCGCCTGTCCCAAGTCAGGAGCCTCTGGCCTTTGTTAGTCTTGTATTATTTTAATTTTAGTTTCTTGTGTACAATTTGGAAATTAGTATGGCGTTCATTATCACTGGACTAGTATATATTTGTTAAGGGGCCAGCTGAAGGACGCCTCCGGGTGCGGGAATTTCTCGCTACATTGAAGACCTGTTGGTAACCCTCTGCTGTTGTTTTTTATTTGGTAGGGTTGTTGTCTCTCTGACACATTCCCCATTTCCATTCTCAATTTTAAGTACTGACTCTGCTGATATAAAATCTTACAGACAGTACTATTAAAATTTGAAGTAATTTAAACTGTATACCTCAAGAATTATTTAAACTGTATACCTCAAGAATTATTTAAATTGTATACCTCAAGAATTATTTAAACTAGCTGTATACCTCAAGAATTATTTAAAAACTAGCTGTATACCTCAAGAATTATTTAAACTGTATACCTCAAGAATTAATTAAACTGTATACCTCAAGAATGTTTTTAAAAGTATTAAATTGTATTGGAGCATATTTATATTTTAAACATAGCAACATGAATAAGACATATACATGTATAACATCCTCTTCTGCTTACAACAGGGTCTCAAAAGGGGGGGGGTCTGATCCCAAATCCTGCTTACTGTTTTGTTAGATTCCCGTATCCTGCTTAGACTATGTCTGTAAGCAATTCTCATTTTTTTGTAATTTCCTGCGTTCCACTAGACTTCATTTCCCGTTTTCCTGGCACAATAATTTGACTTTCACGTGTCACGCTCTAAAAAAATTGGCAATTCCGCATCACGCTTAGACCACAATGAGACCCACTTGCAACCCTCCATGGAAGTTTTGAAGTTTGCATACTATGATAGCCTTACTTCTGGAAGACTTATTGATAACAAAGTTGTTTTTATGTACTTTCCAAGAATATATCCTGAAAGGCTTGTCATCCTGGACATTTAATGAGCAACACCTCCTGATATAGGATTTCCAATTCGCTGTTTCTATTTAAATAATGATGAAAAAGTTTGATGACTTAAAATGTAATAATTGTTTATCTAATCACAAAAACTGAACATTGACCAGATAACTTCAAAAAGAATGCCAATACTGAAACGTCTAGCCTGTCATTTTTTTCTAATCATAGTTGAATAATCCAGATGAGGTATTGGTCAAATAAACCCTACAAAACAGACATGTTCACCTTAATTACAATCATTTCCTATTTGTTAATGTATCAGATAAACTGATGAAACCATGAAAAATTAACATTGACCCATGTAACATGAAATGAAGTCAAGGTCAGATGAAACCTCTTAGATACATATTTACCATGCAATCATTCCATAAACCAAATCAAGTTTAACTCCTACTGCTTAAAATATCTGAATCACTGGCATACCAACAAAACTTAACAGTGACTTCACATTAAACAACCCTAAAGCACCCTTACACCAAATTATTAGTATGTAGGTCACATGGTATCTGGACGAAATCAATAAACCCTTTAATGTAGGTCAGAGTGACCTAGGTTTTTCCACATGCTACCATACACCGATACATAAATGAATCTTAGGTAAAAGTAAATTGATTATAGGTGACTTAGTACGCAATAAGAGTATAGTACTCTGGACGTGGTTAGCTAAAAGCAAGACATTTTAGCTATAATCAAACATGGAAAGGCAATCACTTAATGAATAAACATACAAACCACAACTAATTAGAATGGAATTTTCTTCAGACCAGGATATAAAATTGTCACTTGTTTCATGTAAAATATCTAAAAACCAGAAATGCAATATGTTACTAAACATGTGTTAAATAAGTTTTAAAAATCAATAGTGTGTTGATGAGAATTTTATAGAATGGTATTGGGTAATAGGATTAGCAAGAACTAAAACATGTTAACATGACATGACTTCAGATATTTAGTACATTTTATCTAGAATTAGTTTAATAAATGAGGAGAAACATGCTGATGTGACAATTACAATGGAGTTTAAACATTATTTATTGGTTTGTTGATCAGCCAACCTAAAGAAAGTACTAGCAACACATCTAAATAATGTTAATTGTAGTTGAAATACATCACATTTTTTTCTGAAGACCTTCATCACAAATTGAAGGCTTCCAAAATCTGAACCGTACATTTTCTTCATGGGTACTATTTTTTTACCTCTGATGAAAGTTTGTTTTGGACCGAAACCAGTCAGGCTACGAAACATCAACAGGCACTGTTAAATTATGTGTATTGGCATATATACTATATTTTGTGCTTTTACTATTTTTGGCAAGATTTTGTGGTTTTGACTATTATACAAGCACACAGGTAATCTGTAGTTTATTACCTTAAAGCTAATCTTTTTCTACATAATTCTCAAAAATAAGAACACCATCACTATATGTATCCAAAGTAAATGAAAACTTAAATTTGAAGGATATGAAAAAAATTTGGATGTATGGATTTTACCTGATATTAATAATGAATAACTGTGTATCATCGTCTGTTATCATGTAGTTGTGACCACTATGGTTCAGAATCTGAAAAGTAACCAAAAACTGTGTATCATCGTCTGTTATCATGTAGTTGTGACCACTATGGTTCAGAATCTGAAAAGCAACCAAAAACAGTTAATCCCTTTGTTTTTCAGAGAGAGCAAACAACAGTCACTTTCCAACATAGTAGACTAGAATATAATTCACTGTGCTTAAACGGCTGTGGGTAACTTAAGTTACCCACAGCCCAAGATGGAGCCGCCTTGCGTCGGTTAGATACTTTTCTTCTATAGAATAACAATACCACGAATGCATCAATTGAACAACTGAATTTAAAAGTTGTATAAATCGTTTAGGGAAACCCCTTAACTGGAAAGGTGATTAAATTCTACAAATTAAACGATCACAGCACGATTTAAAAAAAGACTTAGGCTGTCCGTAACTTCAAAACAACTTGTCCGTAACTTTTTTCATCATACCAATAGAGATGTGTGTAACTTTCAAAGAATCGACATACGCGGATGTAATGTTTAAACTGATGATAAAGATTGCATCGAATACATATTCACAAAACGATGTAAATGTCTAGTATGATATAATTCATTGTATCGATGGAAGACAAAATTGGGGAAAATATGAAAAAATCACGATAAATCCGCAAAACTCGGGTCTCATTTTGTATAATGTCGGAGTACCCGAATCGCCTAGTTCGGAGGGTTGTTTCCGATCATAGCAGATAAACTGTTGAAACATCATTGTTCCTTTTTATTTTTGAACAAGTAGACTACACAAGTATTTTTTACACATACATGTAGCATGTATACACTTACTGATTTTCTGCCAGCAACGACAAGGGTAGCGTGAATCCGGGATTTTGGAGGGGAACCCAAATTGCCCAGGCATGCAGTGGATAGACTATACGAGACTTAAGTGCACAAACTTTTTCCGTCTTTTTGAAAAAGTCAAAAACATTTTTTCTCTCATCCCCACAAAAACAAATCCCATCAGCATTGACAGTAAAATAAAAGGGGTGTCAATCTGGACACACTGGGACGTTGCGCACGGTGATATTGCGGCACCCTGGCCAAGATTTACAGTATATGGGAAAACTTTAAAAAATGACATTTTGTATAAATGAATAAACCTAGTTTTACAGCTAGCTGCATATTTCATTTGTATGCAAGTTGCATTAAATCTCATTAAACTGAATAAAACTAAAAGACACAATAGGTAAAAGTCAGTGACAATTAAAGGAAAAGAGCAGTCAACATAGTGTAACAATTCGACATAGTATATAAAAATATAAATAACTACGTAGGACAACAGGGTAATTTAATAGTCTAACAACCCCTGATAACATACAAAGAGAGAAAAAAAACATACTAGGAAACATATTCAAAAAATCATAACACTATAACTAACTGGTGGGATGTATAAATACCGAGCCGCGTCAAAGAGTATTCATCAAAATACAAATAGAAAGAAACAGAGGTGAAGGTAAACCGCAAACATATAATTAAAATCAAAACATTAAAGAGTATGGAAAAGCCTGGATCTGACAAGCGAAAAACGTCGATAAGACGCACATCAGTAAATAAAAGTTCAAACCATAACCAGAATAGAGTACCACAAACCCCACATAAAACTTCTGTGGTGTAAGTATGATGTGTTTATAAAATCACATTTGGTGGTGAATGAGTAGTATAAACGGCCGCGAAGGTTACAAATATGATGTTAATTGTCTTCTAATTGTTGAAATTATAATTTTTAAAATTTTAAATCAAAAGTTACCCACATCTAAAAATAAAGTTACGGACAGTCTGCTAAGTTTCGATCAAAAAGTTACGGACATCTTATGCATTTTTTAAAGTTGACCTTGCGCTTTAGTGAACTCTATATTAACAAATTTATGGTAATTGTTAGTCATTTCTTTATTCAATAATCCTATAAATATTTACATTCTGCATGAAAAACGTCGCAAAAGGTACATTTTGTATGAATTAAATATCAACGAGTTTAGAGTCCGCCATCTTGGGCTGTGGGTAACTTAAGTTACCCACAGCCGTTTAAGCACAGTGATAATTCATGACTAAAATCTTTTATTGTTGATCTTTTACTAGTGATCTTTTTTTTCTGATAAAATTTTTCTCAATCTACTTTTGTTTTTGTCCAAAACACATCAATGGATCAAAATCTTCACTAACAACAATGGGTATAGTTTAAAGACCTTGACTGGCTATATATCCTTAGCACAGTCGGCAATCTTCACTCAAGGGTAATAACTCCTTTATCATAGACAATTGATGACCAATTATAAGATTTTGTCTTGCAGATTATTTTTGCTGTTAACCATTTCTTTCTATCTTCTATAGTTGTTGACAAAAATGTAAAAAAAGGGTAAAAATTGTCATTCAAATTTGGCAATAAATTTTCTTACTTGAAATAAGCTCTTTTATTGTATTTTAAAACTTTGATAAGATACAGTGGTCTGAAAAACTGACAATAGAATACCAGGCTAAAAAGCAATAGGCAAGCAAGAAATAATAAACATCAACTTCCTCACAAATTATAAATAACCACTCAAATTTCTAATCAAATCCTCACAGTGCAACAAAACAACTTAATAGAATTTATATTACAATTGAAATATTTCAAAAGACAAAGTTAATGATCATCTTAATGCTGCATCAGATAGCAATTTATTTCCACAAAAACTGTCATCTATAAAATATAATTTTCCATTTATGAAATAAAGAATAATCTTAATGATCTCCTGTCAGATATCAAAGACTTGTCTATTGTAGTATAAAATTATCTATATTTCAACTCTTGGTGAACCCTGAAATCTATAAATTAGTTAATAAGACGTCAGGTGAATCTTAGAAAGAGCGTAGGAGAGAACTTTCGCAATGTAAGTGTCTATTTAATGGAACATATATGTAACTTATAAGATAAGATGTATTTTATGAATCTCTTTAATTTTATAAGAATCACTTTTAATGAAACAAATATGTAACTTATAAGATAAGATTGTGTTTTATGAGTCTCTTTTAATTAAACAATCTCTCTCCAATTTAAAAACCACTTGGGTAACTAGAGGCTCAAAGGACCATTTAGAACTTAATTAGCAGATTGCATCATGAAGATGAAGATATACGACGATGTGGTATGAATGCCAATAAGACAACTCTCCATCCAAGTCACAAATTGTTAAAGTAAACCATTATAAATCAAAGTACGGTCTACAACACAGAGCCTTGGCTCACAACGAGCAGCAAGCTATTAAGGGCCCCAAAAATTACTAGTGTAAAACCAGTCAAAAAGGAAAACCAACAGTCTAATCTATATAATAAATGAGAAATAAGAAACACTTATGAACTGTATCAACAAACAACAACTACTGAACATCAGATACGTTCCTTTGGACAGGGGCAAACAAATGCAGCATGCATAAAGTTCTGTAGATCTTGTATGTACAGATGATTTTTTTTTTTTGCTTTAAACAGTTTTTGTATATTGATAACAGGCAGAAATATTAAAATTAGTTGCATATTGTAATAAATGGGCAGGGACTCATAAGGAGTCAATTGATAATTCCAGTCATTTAGACATTTTTGTAGATCTTGAATTCTAAACATTAACTTGCATGTTTGATAAGTTAACTTGCACCTAACTCCTATGTTTGATTTTCAGACATGGTGGCCTTATTGCTTGGTGGATCAATATAAAATTAGCACATTAAAATCTATAACTACACAATAACCTTTTCAGTTCAATTTGTTTGGTAGTTTAGGAGCTCTATAAAATAAATATGTGGTAGACGCTGAGACAGCAGATGCTGAGTGCAGTATAAATATCTCCTAATGGTCTTTAGCCAGATAAGCTAAAATAAAAGAGCACATGAAGCCTTTCATGATCTTCCATTCACATAAATTCTTTATGAACCCCATCCCTCTTGTAACTCTTGGCTTATTCTGTCAATAGAGGGCCATTAGAAAAGTTTATTTTTCTTTTATTCTGCAAAAGATATCCCAGTTTTATTCGAAGTATGATTCATTAAGAAAAATCAGCTATGCAACAAATCATGGTGGCAGAAAAGCAGACAATGACTGCAGATTAACCAATATATGGAAAAATCCAAACAGGAGACAGTACAATTTATGGCTTATTTGGGTTCATTAATTCTCTGAAAATAATAAATACGTAATACCAGTATTAATCTAAATTGGGAATAAAGGATTTGAGAAAAAAAATTTATGGCTATGATCGATATATCATGATACAATTCTATTGTGTAGGTCTGATGGGAAAATTATAAACACTTTTTAGTCTAATTTCACAGAAAGCTCAATTGTCATCGCCAGAGAAGGTTCTCACATCATAAGATTTCTCTTTGTATATATGTTTTTGGATGAGTCGATCTGTATATATAGTCTAGGAAAATAGACATCTTGGTTTCAACAGTATCAACTAGGATTGACTTTGTCTAGATCTCTTATGTAAGAATATATAGATCTTCCTACAAATGGCTTAATATTAACATATAAATGTCATACTTCATATATTGCTGTTCTTTATTGGGAGAGACACATTCTTAAATCATAAACTATTTTCTGTGGATTCAATTGTTTTCTCTAATACCAATTTGTCATGGATAGAGGATAAGTTGTATATTTCATGGATATTTTTTTTACTTATGGGTGCATATGTAACGGTTTATTTCTTCCTCTGTGATATTTTATCCTGAGGATAATTTGTCCCGGTTATTTTTTTCCAGGTATGGTATTTCACAGGTTGATTTTTTCCAGAGGAGTGAAAATCTATCTGTGTTATGCGGATAGTATGTACCAGTATATATTTGCCATACTATATTTCACAGAACGTGTGAAATAGAGTCCCATTAACTACTATGTAAGTTACTCACAATAAATATATACCTGACTATAATTATAAAATGTTTCACAAAGGTAGACCAAATTTGCATAATTTATCAAAGGAGGTAATTATGAGCAATTTATATTTTAAAGATATTAATATAACATATTTCTGAATCTATTTTATAGTGAAATTTTTCCTTGAATCTAATTTTTTTATATATTCATTTATATAAAAAGATGACTTACAACTTGTTTTAATAAGACAGATAACATTTCACAGGTAAAAACTAATCCAGCTGTTAAACATGCTTTTGTTTCAATATATTGTTATTTATATTTATACTATGATTTATCTGATTTCCATATAATCAACAACTACATCTCTGTCCCCAGACAAAACTATTTATATAGGTAAAAATATCATCATAATCAAATTCGTTTAATACTGTTAACAGTAGTAATGCAACTATATTTCTATTTCTACCTTACCTTTAAATTTATATTTGCACTGAGATCTGAAAACAACTCACTTTTACATGTATTTCACTAACCTTGATATTAACTAATGATATTATTTTCATAATAACGATCTTTAAAATTACTTCTGGTTTTCTTCCCTATGTTTCATGATAATTTTCTTTTTAAAAGGATGACATTGACTTGAAATTTTTTCAAGGATGATTTGTGAAATTATTTCCCATTATAAATTTTATAATACATTTTTTTTAACAATTTCGCTTTATTTCAAATACACTATTATTATTTCATAGTATTTTTAAAGGATAAGTTTTTTCTAATAACTATTCAATAAGTTAACTACCCAGATAGAATATCACGGCAAAGGAAAAAATATCCCAGGGAAATATTTTCCTCCGGATAAAAAATAACAACAACTACTGTGACATTTTTTCCTCCGGATCAAATTTCACCCGGATATAATTTTGCTTTACACACATGTAACGGTTTATTTCTTCCTCTGTGATATTTTATCCTGAGGATAATTTATCCCGGTTATTTTTTTCCAGGCATGGTATTTCACAGGTTGATTTTTTCCAGAGGAGTGAAAATCTATCTGTGTTATGCAGATAGTATGTACCAGTATATATTTGCCGTACTATATTTCACAGAACGTGTGAAATAGAGTCCCATTAACTACTATGTAAGTTACTCACAATCAATATATACCTGACTATAATTATAAAATGTTTCACAAAAAGATAGGAAAGAAACGACATCGCAGCAAAGCCAACCATATTTGTGCAGTAGACCTGAATGAGAGGTTGGGAATTTAGAGACTTGAACAAGTATAACAATAGGGAGATAAAGTTTATTGCAGCAAAGCCAACTGTGGACCCATAAAAAAGTTGATGTACAGCTCTTCTTTATCTTGCAGAGTACACAAAACAGTTCCTACACAAGGCATTGGACTTAAGTTAAAGTCACCATTCTGACTGGACGTGGCTGCATATTTAAAACACATTCTGCACAACCAAATAAGCAACCCCTCTTTTTTCCTCCCACCTCTTGAACAGGCTTTATTGCAAGATTAAAGCAGTCGATAATTAGCATATTTCTATATCACAGTCAATACTTGAGGTCTCCGCAAGTTTATGTGTATTGCAAAGCACAAATCAAGCAACACTAATTAATTTATAATGAAAATCCTTCTGCTTCAGACAGGACATATAATTAAATGTCTGTCCAAACAAATTATAAAATTACTTACATTTTTTGTACAACAACCAGGATTTTAATTTATTTGTCTTGCAAACAAAAGAAAAAAAGTAAAAAGATTTTAAAAATTTGTTGTTTAACAGGAAACACAAGACATATTACAGTGTATATTACCTGTCTTTGTCTGATGAAATAAACATCCAACTATTTACTTGTGGTTTGTTATGTAACTAAGTCACCTACTACTCAGATCTGAAGAAAAAAATTAGTATGTAACATATCAATCAACCTACTATGTATGTACTGGTGCTTCAAGACAAAAGTTACATGATAAATATAAATCTAGAACACAAGATTTTGATCTGTAAATATTTTCTTATAAGATATTCCATGCTAGATTATATAACATATTATGAGAAATTTCATTCTGAATTAACAAAGGACATGTACTTTAGGCTCAGAGACTTTAAGAGATAAATCACATAAACTTGAAACTAGAAAACAAAATGATCTATAATTAGCTTTTTTCAAAGATATTTCATGACATATTCTATAACGAGGGTGGTAAAGGGTTATTTTCGTGCAACATGATCTCCATTTTTTATTTCAAGTTCAACATGTTTTTACTTTTTTATTTGACGTTCAGTCGTGCAAGACGGGTGCCTCGTTCAACGAGTTCTGCTTATTTAATTTTACGTGCATCGTGATTTTAAAAGTCTTATTTTACGTGCTCAGTATTTTTCAAATAAAATTCAAACACTTGGCAGGGATCGTCAAGAAATACTTTTTTAAAAAGCCGTAAACCAATTATAATGTGTATACTAAATCGGGATTATCAAGTAAAACGAAGCGTCAATATATACAAAAAGACAGTGACTCAGTCACAAAAGGTTCACATAAAAGTATTTATTTTTCGTGCAACGTTCATTACAGAAACTATTTCACGTTCAATGTGAAATTTTATGTCTATTTCACGTTTCTTTTGTGCAAGCACCCCCCTTTACCACCCTCTATAACATATTAATAATATTAAGTAAATTTTTTTTAATTATTAAAGAAACTGGTATCGACTTCAAGACAAAAATTACATCCATAGATATAAATCTAGAACACAAAATTTCTGTTCTGTAATATTTTCTTTCCCTAAAATATATAGATTTTTGAGCATTTTATTCTAATTACCAAATATTTCATGGATCTGCAGATTAAAATGCAAATGTATAAAAAAAATTATAAAACATTTCCAGTTTAGATAACTGTTAAAAACCAACTAGAGGCTCCAAGTGGTATGTATTGGTTATTGGCAACTTATGAGAAGGCAGCAAGAGCAAAGTTTCATAGATACTCTCTTACTCTCAGAAATCAAAGGACCACCACGGTGTCGTCCCTGTCCATATTCAGAGCTTAATTGGAGCTAGTTTCAAAATTCTCACAGTATTATTCATACCAAAATCTATGACAAATGATTGTTTCTTACAATTGACTATTTTAGAATCTCGTGGACTATGAGTTATCTCATTGTTCGTATATCTAAATCAAACTAAGGTTACAGACTCATTGGCTGAATTTTCATTGTTAAGTATGATTTAAACCTGATGTATGCTTTGAAAATATAACCCAGAATGCATTAGATTTCTGAACTGGCAAAATGCAACAATCTTTTCCTTGATTGTGATGTTCCATTGAGTTAGTGTAGATTTCTTGTGTCACATATATATAAATGGCTGTATTTTATTACTTAAGGAACAGCCATTTAATTCTGAATGGGGAGAAGGGGGGGGGGTATGGCTTTGATTTTTTTTTTCTAAAAAAAAAAGAATTATTATTCCCTTAAAAAAATAATAAATTTTGATTGAGAATTATGAATTAGTCATCAAATTGAATGTTAAGTTTTATAAAATAATATTTGAATGCTATCATGGTGCAAAACAAATCTAAGATTGAAAAAAGACAAATACACGTCCCCCTTAAAAGTTTAAAAGGTATAGTTCCTTAAAATCTATAAAAAAAGGTATAGAGATACAGCTACAAATGTATCATAAATTTATCAAAACTTCTACTAAATTTTAATCTAAATATAGGAATTAATTGTAGATGTGTCATTTTAATTGTAGGAATTAAATAACTATATTAAAAAAAAATCTAAGAGGCTTAAAACCTCTAAAAATATGATCAATTGATATATATCTTTGCTTTTTTCCTGGTCAAAATAAATATGACGACTCAAAGACTATTTTAATTATTTCTTAGGAAGGTGTCACACAAACTAGAGGCTCTAAAGAGCCTGTGTCGCTCACCTTGGTCAAATTAAAAAACAAAATCCTAAACTTCTAATATATATATTAAATATAGAACTATATTTTTTTTAATGAGAAAAACATCTTTTAATAGTTAATTGATATTTTGAACACTGTAAATCAATTCTAAGATCTTGTGTTGTTGATTAATTTAGCTCTCAAAATGTCTGTTATTCTATTAAAGTTTTAAACAAATATGAGGCACACATTACCTGTAAAAGGGGATGAAGTCTGTATAAATTATTATATTGGAATTCAAACTTGACACTCAAACTTTAGAATCTGTTGAAAAGAAACCAAAATTCTGAAACATTTCTGATGTTGGGGATTATAGTTTGAATAATTTTCAATGTAAACAAAGGAATGCTATCATTAGGAATAAATGTTTGTTTTTCTTCAAGTATATGTTCATTAGTGAGGGGGGCAGGACCTTTTTCGGGACTACTTTAGTTTCAGAGGAGAAGCAGTTGGTAAAAGTTTACAAAAATATTCAAATCAATTGTTAAAATTGACTATGAAGGGCAATAACTCTCTTCAAGGGTGACTGGGTCAATTAAAAATTTTGGCTATATCCACTTATTTGTAGCTTGTACTTTAATTTGCTAAACATTATTGCTGTTTACACTTTATCTCTATCTATAATAATATTCAAGATAATAACCAAAACTCCAAAATTTTCTAAAATTACCAATTCAAAGGCAGCAACCCAACAAAGGGTTGCCTGATTGGTCTGAAATTTCAGGGCAGATAGACTTTGACCTATCAAACAAATTTATCTTCGTTAGATTTGCTTTAAATGCTTTGGTTTCTGAGATTTTAGCCAAAAACTGCATTTTACCCTATGTACTATTTTTAGTCATGTCGGCCATCTTGGTAAGCAGGTAGAGTCATCGGACACATTTTTTAAACTAGATACGCTAATGATGATTGTGGACCAGTTTGGTTAAATTTGTCTTCTCACTTTCAGAAGAGAAGATTTTTGAACAAGATAACAAAAATTTACGAAAAATTTACAAAAATTGACTATAAAGGGCAATAACTCCTTAAGGGGTCAACTGACCATTTTGGTTGTGTTGACTTTTTTGTAGATCTTACTTTGCTGAACATTATTGTTTTTACAGTTTATCTCTATCTATAGTAATATTCAAGATAATAACCAAGAAACAGCAAAGTTTCCTTAAAATTACCAATTCAGGGGCAGTAACCTAACAATGGGTTGTCTGATTCATCTGAAAATTTCAGGGCACATAGATCTTGACCTGATAAACACTTTTACCCCTGTCAGATTTGCTCTAAATGCTTTGGTTTTTGAGTTATAAGCCAAAAACTGCATTTTACCCCTATGTTCTATTTTTAGCCGTGGTGGCCATCTTGGTTGGTATGCCGGGTCACCAGACACAATTTTTAAACTAGATACCCTATTGATGATTGTGGCCAAGTTTAACTTAATTTGTCCCAGTAGTTTCGGAGGAGAAGATTTTTCTAAAAGATTACTAAGATTTACGAAAAATTGTTAAAAATTGACTATAAAGGGCAATAACTCCTTAGGGGGTCAATTGAACATTTTGGTAATGTTTGACTTATTTGTAGATCTCACTTTGCTGAACATTTTTGCTGTTTACAGTTTATCTCTATCTATAATAATATTCAAGATAATAACCAAAAACAGCAAAATTTCCTTAAAATTACCAATTTAGGGGCAGCAACCTAACAATGGGTTGTCTGATTCGTCTGAAAATTTCAGGGCAGATAGATCTTGACCTGATAAACACTTTTACCCTTTACCAGATTTGCTCTAAATGCTTTGGTTTTTGAGTTATATGCCAAAAACTGCATTTTACCCCTATGTTCTATTTTTAGCCTTGGTGGCCATCTTGGTTGGTATGCCGGGTCACCGGACACAATTTCAAACTAGATGCCCCAATGATGATTGTGAACAAGTTGGGTTAAAATTGGCCCAGTAGTTTCAGAGGAGAAGATTTTTGTAAAAGTTAACGACAGACGACGACGGACGACAGACGCCGGACGCCAAGTGATGAGAAAAGCTCACTTGGCCCTTTGGGCCAGGTGAGCTAAAAAGTTAAAGTAGGCTTTAAATAAAATTAACAGTACCAATTTTCTTGCACCAGATGTGCATTTCGACAATACATGTCTTTTCAGTGATGCTCGTGGCCAAAATATTTGAAATCCAAAGCTTATATAAAACATGAAGAGCTATAATCCAAAAGGTCCAAAAAGTATAGCTTTAAAGATTTCATAGTTATTTGGACTTTTTTCATGGTCATATTTTTTTCCTATCCAGAAACAAATTGATTTCAAATAAACATCTGCACAAGTGCTGTCATGTAAAAGTAGTTTATAAACTATATCTCATTATTCATTTAAAATTCAAATCCAGTGAAATCATTTTGATATCTCTATTTGCCCCTTAAAAAAAGTGGACTCCTCCCCCCCAAACTTTTTGAATCCTCGCCTTTGAGCAATTATCCCAACACATAATCCTGGCCTTTCCTTTGTAGTATGGAACCTTGTAGTACAATTTCAGAGCGATCCATACTCTTTAACACAAGTTATTGTCTGGAAACTAGAACTAGAGGCTCTCAAGAGCCTGTATCGCTCACCGGATTCTACTTGGGTTTTTGAAATCATATAAAAAAATATAAAATTTGGCTAAAAGTAACAACACTTGGCCAGCACCTCATAAGGAAAGGAACATTCATGCTATGAATTTCATTCTATTCAGTGGTTCTTTAGAAGAAGACTTTTGTATGCATTTCCCATAGGGTCCCATGTTAAACTAAGTCCACCGCTGGCAGCCATCTTGGATGATGGATCGGCTACAAAGTAACAACACTTGGTCAACACCTTATAAGGAACATTCATGCCATGTTTGGTTTCATTCCATTCAGTGGTTCTCTAAAAGAAGACATTTGTATATATTTCCCATAGGGTCCCATGTTAAACTGTGTCCCCCGCTGGCAGCCATCTTGGATGATGGATCGGCTACAAAGTAACAACACTTGGTCAGCACCTCATAAGGAACATTCGTGCCATGTTTGGTTTCATTCCATTCAGTGGTTCTCTAAAAGAAGTCATTTGTATGCATTTCCCATAGGGTGCTATGTTAAACTAAGTCCCCCGCTGGCGGCCATCTTGGATGATGGATCGGCTACAAAGTAACAACACTTGGACAGCACCTCATAAGGAGCATTCATGCCATGTTTGGTTTCATTCCATTCAGTGGTTCTCTAAAAGAAGTCATTTGTATGCATTTCCCATAGGGTGCTATGTTAAACTAAGTCCCCCACTGGCGGCCAACTTGGATGATGGATCAGCTACAAAGTAACAACACTTGGTCAACACCTCATAAGGAACATTCATGCCATGTTTGGTTTCATTCCATTCAGTGGTTCTCTAAAATAAGACATTTGTATATATTTCCCATAGGGTCCTATGTTAAACTAAGTCCCCCGCTGGCGGCCATCTCAGATGATGGATCCGCTACAAAGTAACAACACTTGGTCAACACCTTATAAGGAACATTCATGCCATGTTTGGTTTCATTCCATTCAGTGGTTCTCTAAAAGAAGACATTTGTATATATTTCCCATAGAGTCCCATGTTAAACTGTGTCCCCCGCTGGCAGCCATCTTGGATGATGGATCGGCTACAAAGTAACAACACTTGGTCAGCACCTCATAAGGAACATTCGTGCCATGTTTGGTTTCATTCCATTCAGTGGTTCTCTAAAAGAAGTCATTTGTATGCATTTCCCATAGGGTGCTATGTTAAACTAAGTCCCCCGCTGGCGGCCATCTTGGATGATGGATCGGCTACAAAGTAACAACACTTGGACAGCACCTCATAAGGAACATTCGTGCCATGTTTGGTTTCATTCCATTCAGTGGTTCTCTAAAAGAAGTCATTTGTATGCATTTCCCATAGGGTGCTATGTTAAACTAAGTCCCCCACTGGCGGCCAACTTGGATGATGGATCAGCTACAAAGTAACAACACTTGGTCAACACCTCATAAGGAACATTCATGCCATGTTTGGTTTCATTCCATTCAGTGGTTCTCTAAAATAAGACATTTGTATATATTTCCCATAGGGTCCTATGTTAAACTAAGTCCCCCGCTGGCGGCCATCTTAGATGATGGATCCGCTACAAAGTAACAACACTTGGTCAGCACCTCATAAGGAACATTCATGCCATGTTTGGTTTCATTCCGTTCAGTGGTTCTCTAGAAGAATTTCAAAATGTAAAATGTTAACGACGAAGACGGACGACAAGTGATGAGAAAAGCTCACTTGGCCCTTCGGGCCAGGTGAGCTAAAAATGCTTGTTTTTTGGCCCTTTTTGGTCAATAATTCCTGCATGAATTGGGCAATTACATGTACCCCAAACTCAATCTGAGCCTTCCTTTTGTGATATGGAACCTTAATGTATTATATAAATGTCAGATTGATCCATACACTTACACACAAGTTATAGGCCAGAAACTACAAAAATGCTTGTTTTTAGTCCCTTCCTGGCCTTTAATTCCTTAACTGTAGGCACCATAACCCCCAAAATGAATCCAAACCATCTACTTGTGGAATTAAACATTGTGGTATAATTCCAGAGCTAATGAAATATAAATTCACAAGTTATTATCCTGAAAGTAGAAAAATGCTTGTTTTGGGCCCCTTTTCCCTAAACGGTTGGAACCATCATTTCCGAAATCAATCCCAACCTTCCCTATGTGGTAGAGAACCATCTTAATTTAATTTCATAGAGATCCATTCACTTAAACTAAAATAATTGTCTGGACACCAAATGTGTCTTAGGACGACGGAGACAAGATCATACCATTATACGATCCCAAAAAAATTGTTTGCAGTCGTATAAAAAAACATACTTATAAATTTCAGGAAAATCATTATTAAAGGGCATTTATTCCTATTAACAGTTAATAAACAGTTTCAGTTACATGACATATGATATTGCTCTTGAAGATAATTTTGTTGTTTACTGCAGGTTCTGTCTATTCTATTATAGTTTTCCAAAATAAACTATCATTAAATTAAGGGCAATAGCTCCAATAAACAATCAACTCAAACATATTTTTTCCTGATTATTACCTTTCAGAATAAAGAAAGAACTCAACCTTTGCAATTTTCAGTTAAAAAGAGGCATAACTCTGGAATGGTTAATAAGTTGCTGTCAAAATTCAAACTCTACCAGTTTTATTTCTTAGCTCTAGCTGCTTGGTATATGCATATGAGATTAAAAAAATTGGAGTAAAATTTAAACAGAAGAGCAGAAATGAAAAAAAAAATATGCAATTTTCCAATACAAAATGAGGCATAATTCTTGAAGGTATATGACTCACTGCCAGAATTTATACTCTGTTTGAGAGTTTTGGTTCTTAACATAGTGTTCCAATTTCATAAATTTTTATGTTTGAGTGTGAAAAGTTCAAAATGAAAGATAAGGTGGATATCATAGAAGGACATAAGGACAGAGGGTATACTGCAGAGGGCATAATTTTTTAATGCATTTTCAATAGATCAGTGTTGTTCTATATTCAATTTCTTGAAGGCTTCAAAATCTAGAAAAAAAAATGGTAGTCTTTCCTGAACATTACCAAAAATGTCAGTGTTGTATAACAGCCAAAATATTTATTAATGGTAGCTTAAAGCACCGAAGATGGCTTAAAATGCAGTGAGAATAACGTCCATTAATGCTTAATAAGATAGACAATTGTTTAATGACAACTTGGTACACCTAAATTTAATAGTTTCTATACTTTGCAAAACAAGAATTTTAGTTTATGGATTTTTTTTATCCTAATTAAATAGTTTCAACTCTTTATCATCCAATCAAGATTGAACCACACATTAGCTTCTATTCTGTCTGAGTAAAATTCTTTCCACTTTAAAAATGTAAACAAATGATTGCGCTCTTGCTCTGAAGACATATGTACATGTAAGTCTAGGTTCTAGCAAAACACAGCACCAATTAAAATGGGTCTAAGAGTGATGTAAAGTTGGCCGCAGACTTTTTGTAAGCCTGACATGTGATAGTAAAATAATTGTGCATTAAATGTAAAATAATGTTGAGCAGGACACATGAAATTACAAGTGTTATTATTATAATGATAAGCTGGATACCAGAATCTGAGAAAACAATCAGCAGGATCTGTAATCTGATGCACACCCTCCCCCTAATGAGACCCCAATAATCCATTGACATACGATAACAATACTTATTCATCTAATTATCTTAAACAAAGATTTGTATTTTGAAATAAACTTAATGGAGGTATCCTTAATTACATCTTTTTATGCATTAAATTGAAAAATAAATGAAAATAAACATTTTCAAAATATGAACTCATAACTGCAGGCATCTTACCTTTTGAATCCAATAGTATATGAAATATGATTTCAGGAAATCAAAGTTAGGAGTTAACCAGTTAATTTCACCGAATTCAGGTAGGTTAACATGTAATTGTACCTACAAGCAGAAATCATTAGACCTTATATAAAGTGCAGTTTATACATCACAAACCTACAGCAATGCAGGTTTCTCGTACAGGTAAAATCAACAAGAAAATTAAAGTACATGAAATTCAGTACAACAGGGTCAATTTTTATACTGTTGTCGTGTATTGTTAATATAAAAAATAAGATGTGGTAAGATTGCCAATGAGATAACTCTTTACAAGAGACCAAAAACACAGAAATTTATAACTTAAAAATGCATAAAAGTCATATTTTAATTCGTTTCTTCATTGAGATACATGTATATTTGAAACATCTGGCTTTAAATCTTTCTTTGATCAATTTCTTTCATATGTCATCTGATCCAATAAATTATTTTTTTTCTCTTCTGCAAATGACTGTAATGTAAATGGCAAATTATCTATTTACAAATCTGTCATGCCCCAAAGGAGAAATGATTACAACATTTACAACCAAGGACTTAGAATTTTTTTTCATACAATTTCTGTCATTTTGAGATGACTTGAGAGTTTGGGTTATTTTTTCAAACATGGAATTATTCATCAATTAATAGCATAAACTTGCTTGTATTGACAGTTTCGTCTCATTTACTTCATGATGTTTCTAACCGTTTTTCATATACCTGCGTCACACATCAGCTTATAGCCCTGATGTATGCCGGGAGTGGTAAAAAAATCATGTACGCTGCCAATATGCTAGTAATTTTGGATGCATTCAACCTGTCAATCATATCTGTATCATGCGCACAACGAGCTTTTAAGCTTTTATTGGGCGTACATGAAGCGTATCTGAGCGTTTATTGGGCATTCAAGTAACGTATGTTGGCATATGCCGGGTGTTTGTCCAATGTAGATGGAATACACGCTACGAATGAAAAAAAGTCTCTTGAAAGTATTTAAGACGCATCCCCATCGTATCTGGGACAATAATCTGTGCTTTCAGCGTGTCTGGGACGTTTTATTATAGGGTGTTTGTTACAAACACACCTCCATAAGTTTTAGTTAAAGTTGAACAATCTTGAAGAGTATACAACGTGCCCTAAACCTGTCTCAAACTTATCTGTAGTGTTTTCAACGTGCTTGTAGTGCATGTATTACGTGCGTGTAGCATACAGGTATAGGCTAGACAAACGCTTGAGCTGGATGAAAATTTTCTGGAGTTATAGCAATAGTTAATCAAATGACATCTAGACTAAAATACACACAAAACAAAGCTTCATATTTTCATGCCTGTGCCCTGCTAATTGTTTATTTTAGACTTCTAAAAGTTTGGATAAATGTTTTACATTATTATAAATCAAATATGAGAATTTGATTAAAATTGATGAACATGAATTTAACAACAATTTAAAGAAAGCAACTGTACAAAATAGAAATGATTACAATGACTTTAACAGTAAATTTCTCAGGAATTGCTTTTGGTACTTTTGATTTTGAAGTCGAAATAGTAACCAGAAATTTGAAGAAATGGATCATTTACAATTGTGAATCCAAACTCATATATAAGGGATTCCTTCTGTTACATCAAGTGACAGGAAATTATCCTATTTTTTTATTTTCTTTCTTGTAAAAGTTTTTGAATTTTACTTATTCTTATAATAGTTTTACTCCTTTAAATAAGCATGAAATCATTTTACATTTTACGATGAAGTGTCTGATTTAGAGAAGACAATTTCATGTACAAAATGTATATATTACATAGTAATTAAGTAAAGCACACATTTGACCAGTTTTTCTATTTTAATGACAGATTATTTTTTATTCTTAAATCAGAATTGGTGATTGTCTTTACCAAAAAAATATTAAATGTAGCGAGAATACTATGTTATGGAATAGATTTTCTTCATAATAAAAGCATGATTAGTTTGGAGCTTGATCTTTTCTGTCAGGTGTGATGAACACAGGTCAAAAATGATTAGTGATCATTAGCCAATATCTCTTAGATGAATTATTATGGTTATTGAGAGAGAGATCCCTCAGGATGGCTTATTCTCATTTCCGCTTAGCTGTCAAAATTATTATATAAAATTAATCCCAGTTTGCCTTAGTATAAATTTTCAGGTACACAAGAATTAACTAAGGCGAAATGGGAGCTTCTATATAAACAATGAATTTAAGTTATGTTTTGTTTTTATTGCAATTAGTTGATATTTGTTATCTGATGTCAAATTCTACCATGAAATACTATTTAAAAGAAGATATTTTTTTTTATTTTTTGTGTCCCACTTTTTAAATATTTTTTTTTTATAGTTGCTCTTCTTTTTCTGAAATTGTATTTTGTTTTTACTCATGTGTTATATTTTGTAAATAAAGTCTTTTTAGAGATGATAAATTGGCTATGGATATTTCATATTTTAATAAATAAATAAAGACACTGAAATATCAAACTATCATAACAAATATTTTATTTCTGAATCAGCACTGAATTCAAAGCACAAGTTATAAATAATACCATGAGAATAAGCACTAAAACATAAAACTTAAGAATTATTTCAAAATTGCTATGGCGTAGTGGAACAAACAACCTTTGAGTTCTGCGTTTGGAAAGACATGAGATACTGCATTTATTGATGCACATTCAAAGTCGAGGCTAACTCTGTCTGGCTGAAAGTTGAGGTTATGTTGGTTGGTGATGTTTTTCAGGAGATTGAAGAATCTTATATAAGTGTAAGCATCTCGCTGTCGAAGCAAAGAATACACCAATGGAATCATGGCTGTGCCAACAAATACATGAAAGAGTGCTGATCTCTTACTTTCGAATGTAGGCAGTTTTGGGGCAGTCTCTAGGATCTGGGCACCCTTACTTTCGAATGTAGGCAGTTTTGGGGCAGTCTCTAGGGTCTGGGCATCCTTACTTTCGAATGTAGGCAGTTTTGGGGCAGTCTCAAGGGTCTGGGCATCCCATGGTGCATCTCTGAGTTTTGTTATTTATTCATCATAAATTGATGGTATAGGTACCGTGTAGTTTCTGATCTGCATCTAGATCTAATTGATTCTAATATCTTTCTACTATTGACTGAATCAGATGCATGGTCTGGTAGGTGATTGTGTGGTTGGCCAATCTTTGAAGGTATGTCATTTCTTGTGCATATTGTAGCCCTGCAATTTCTGTCTATGGACTTCCAAGAGATCCAAGTATCTCTTTTGTTGTTCTGGTGGTGTGTGTAGCCATTGCATATCAGATGGTTTGATGGGAATACATTTTTTTTTTAACTTTTTGTGTTGCACGATGGGAAGGATAATTGAATTATTAAGAATTTTCTAATTGCATAAAATTCATACAACTGAAACTTTTATGAAATGAAGGAAAAAAAAAACTTTCCTACTGACTAATGTTTTATTGTAGAATTTGTTTTGATTTCACAATTTTTTAAATCATAAAAAGTGTATTTTTATAAATAAATATTAAATGGTAATCCAAGAGAAAAAAATCCCTAATTACATGTTGTTTATATTGTTATAAAAACACAGAGGTTTAACTTGTTTATTTAATTTTTTCATCTAATTCACATTTCGCCTTAGTACAATTCCCATATTGCCTTAGTATTTTTTTTACCTTTTTTACCTGGAATTCACAACTAAGGCGAAATGGGAACACACCCTCAGGGCTATCATACTACTCAAGTGATAGTTCTATTAAAAAAACCTGATAAAAGAACCTACAATGCGCAAAAAGAGAAATCGAGTAAACCATGGTTTGACAACGAGTGCAGGCAAAAAAGGAAAAACACGAGGCGCACCCAAAGGTTATACAAACTATTGTAAATCCGAAGAAAATAAAAGAATTAAAAATCAAAGCGAAAAAGAATATAAAAAGACCTTAAACAAATGTATTCAAAAATATAGGATCGAAATGAGAAATAAAATGAAAAATATGAAAACAAAAAACCCAAAGGAATATTGCAGGAAATTACTGAATGGTGAACATAAACAAAAACAAAAACAACCAAATATACCTATACAAATATTATATGACTTCTTTAAGGAATTAAACGAGACAACAAGCAACGATGAAAATGGAAACACACAACAAAATGAGCATGATGATACCAATGTACAAAAAGAGTCGAACGAAATTATTAATGATGTAATTACAGCAGAAGAGATATTGAAATGTATAAAGAAGCTTAAAAACAATAAAGCTAGTGGCGATGACCTTATTATTAATGAAAACATAAAATCAACAGCTAACAAAATGATAAATATATATGTGAAATTATTTAATATAATTTTTAATACTGGAATTATACCGGAAAGCTGGCTCCTTGGAAATATAAATCCGATGTACAAAAACAAAGGAGATGTGAAGGATCCGAATAACTTTAGACCAATAACAATCTTGAGCTGTTTTGGGAAATTATTTACGTCTGTCTTAAATGAAAGATTATCCACTTTTATTGAATCTTTTTCTATACTTCATAATAACCAGAGCGGATTTAGGAAAAATTACTCCACCACTGATAATCTATTCATATTACATTGTCTTTTTGAAATGATGAAAAATCGGAGAAAAAAACTGTTCTGCGCCTTCGTCGACTTCGCAAAGGCATTCGATACTGTCTGGAGAAATGGACTCTGGTATAAAATGAACTTGAACGACATCAATGGTAAGATGTATAATGTGATAGTAAATATGTACATTGGTATCAAATCACGGATAACATATAACAATGAATCTTCAATATTTTTTTCCTGCAATATTGGCGTTAGACAGGGTGAAAACCTATCACCATTATTGTTTTCTTTATATATAAATGATTTAACAGATTATTTGAATAGCAAAAATATTAATGGCTTATCTTCTATATCTGAATGTTTGGAAAATGATCTCAATGTGTACCTAAAATTATTTATACTACTTTATGCTGATGACACAGTCATTATGTCAGAGAATAGAGACGATCTTCAAAATCAATTGGATATATTTAGTGAATACTGTGATATTTGGAAATTAAAAGTTAATGTGGCAAAAACAAAAGTTATGATATTCTCAAAGGGAAGACCTCCTAGTAACGTACATTTCTTTTACAAAGGAAACAAACTAGACATAGTAAACGAGTTCAATTATTTGGGTATAAATCTTGCCAGGACAGGAACATTTACAAAAGCAAAGAAAAAAATTGCAGAAAAAGCAACGAAAGCCATGTATGGCGTCATACAAAAAAGCCGTTTATTTAACCTTTCAATAAAATGCCAACTTGATCTGTTCGACAAAATAGTTAAACCCATACTTCTGTATGGATGTGAAGTTTGGGGATCTGAGAAAAATGATGTTATCGAACAAGTTCACCTGAAATTTCTAAAACATATATTGCACTTGAAAAAATCAACACCAAGCATAATTGTGTATGGTGAAACAGGCAGATACCCACTTGACATCAACATAAAATGCCAAACTATTTCGTTCTGGTGCAAACTATGTTCAGACGAAAACAAACTGTCTTCATTAATTTACAAGACTGCATATTACCAACATTGTGTGAAAAATCAAAGCATCAAATGGATCAAATATGTTCAAAATATTCTCAACATGAGCGGGTTTTCAAATATTTTTCAACAACAAAATGGACATTTCTCAAAGTGGCTAAATCAGAGCATCAAAATGAGGCTAATCGACCAATACAAGCAGACGTGGTACTCTTCAGTACAAGACTCATTAAAATGCATTAACTATAGACTGTTTAAAAAAACATTGGAGTTTGAGAACTACTTGAATATTTGTTTACATTATGTTAATTCAGAGCAGGTAACCATGCGTTACCTATAGAAAAGGGAAGATGGCAAAACATTGCCCGAAATGAAAGAACATGTTCGTTGTGTAGTTCCGGTGAGATAGGCGACAAATTTCATTATTTGTTTTGCTGTTCGCATTTGAAGAACGAAAGACAATTATTTCTACAAATTAAGTTTTCAAATAATCCAAATATAATTTCAATTTGCTCATTATTTAATAGTAAAAAACAATCTGTCTTAAGGAAACTGTGTTTATTTATTAAGTGTATTAATAAAAAAGTTTGTCCCTCCATGTAAATGTAATTTCATAAGCATATTTGTATTTGTTTACCTTAACTATTGTGTCTTTATTTATATTGTATGTTTCTCTGTAAACTTGTATCTAGCTTTTAGAGAATAAAGTATCTATCTATCTATTACTGAAAAATCATAAAGTATAACAACTAGAGGCTCTAAAGAGCCTGTGTCGCTCACCTTGGTCTATGTGAATATTAAACAAAGGACGCAGATGGATTCATGACAAAATTGTGTTATGGTGATGGTGATGTGTTTGTAAATCTTACTTTACTGAACATTCTTGCTGCTTACAATTATCTCTATCTATAATGAACTTGGCCCAGTAGTTTCAGAGGAGAAGATTTTTGTAAAAGATAACTAAGATTTACGAAAAATGGTTCAAAATTGACTATAAAGGGCAATAACTCCTAAAGGGGTCAACTGACCATTTCAGTCATGCTGACTTATTTGTAAATCTTACTTTTCTGAACATTATTGCTGTTTACAGTTTATCTCTATCTATAATAATATTCAAGATAATAACCAAAAACAGCAAAATTTCCTTAAAAAAAAACAATTCAGGGGCAGCAACCCAACAACAGGTCGTCCGATTCATCTGAAAATTTCAGGGCAGATAGATCTTGACCTGATAATCAATTTTACTACATGTCAGATTTGCTCTAAATGCTTTGGTTTTTGAGTTATAAGCCAAAAACTGAATTTTACCCCTATGTTCTATTTTTAGCCGTGGCGGCCATCTTGGTTGGTTGACCGGGTCACGCCACACATTTTTTAAACTAGATACCCCAATGATGATTGTGGCCAAGTTTGGTTTGATTTGGCCCAGTAGTTTCAGAGGAGAAGATTTTTGTAAAAGTTAACGACGACGGACGACGACGACGGACGCCGGACGACGACGACGGACGCCGGACGCAAAGTGATGGGAATAGCTCACTTGGCCCTTCGGGCCAGGTGAGCTAATAATAAGGTTAATGATGTAAGAGGTTATTATGACATAATCTAGCAAGACTAAACATTTTAAAATAAAAACTTTTGACAAAAATTAGCCATAAAAAAAAGGTATAAAAAATGCTTCGTCTTTATAACCAGATATCAGATAAAAAAGACTTGTAAGTATTTTATTTTGTCATATCCTTAGCCTTCTTTTCACTGCATATGGATTTGGCAGTATACATCATTTAACTTTTTTCCCACAAGATAATACAGGAAAATATTTCCAATAATTATTTTTCTCCAAAAAAAGCACACTAACACAAATTTATTTTTTAATTTTACAAATCCACTTAGGATAAAAAAATATTTCAAAAAGTACTAAGAAAAAGTTTGGATCAAACAAGAAGTTTAAAATATAATTTAGCTTCTAAACTCAAATTACAATACAATACAATATTTTATTCGCACAAACACATTTACATTAAATGGTTATGGCATACAAAATTAAAACAATAAACTGACAATAGTTAAATTGATTATAACTATATTAGAGTGACAGTGGTATTCACAGCGAAGAAGAAAAAGGCTATAAATATCAACAGTTTACACATTGTTAATGTTCATGAACAATTATAAAAAAGAACACAAACAAAAATTAGGTTGCATATTAAACAAAGTTACACAAGAAACTTACACAAGAAAGTTACACAAGAAAGTTACAAGAAACAAACAAAAGGAAATAATCAAAATGTGTAGTTAATTCTTTTTTATATCAAATTTGAAATTATAAAAAGGTCACTTGGTAAATTCAAACCCTCCCCCCCAAAAATTAAAAATTAATTCATTTTTCTGAAACACGCTCCAGTCATGCTTCAATGATTCCCTATATAATCAACCAAATTTTTCCCACGAAAGGGGGGCCCGGGCCGCCCCCCCCCTCCCCCCTGGATCCGCCTACGGAAAATTGGACACGGAAAGGGCTTGAATTGTTCGAGTTGTCTTTTGTTATGATAATGATGAACTTACTTTAATACTTAGATGTGCGGCTTGAGCGAGGGCTTGAGAAAACTTCGAATGTGAGAAGGGAGCATAAAACGTCACATTCTTTTGTTGAACGACTTACGTCTTCCGAGGATACAATTACAATATATATAGTCACACAAGATCCCTGGCCCTATCGTTTATGAAGCCAGTTGGAATATGGCGCCAAAGTTTAGGTTATGTTAATACCAACAAGAAGATGAAAAATACACAACCAGGGACCTAATAGGTACTTTTATACCAAAATAAAAAAATGTGTAAGTTTGTTACAAAATTCACAAGACAATGTGATTTGGTCAATGAATTATATTTAAAACAGTCGTAGTATAATGAAGGTAAAATGAGGTAAAATATTTAAAGAAATACATTTTAATATTTCATATAAAACTAAGTGAATCCTCTATGTAATTGTAGAAAATAACTAATTCTTGTATAAAGCTTTTTGTATAAAAAGATATAATTAGAAAGTCTATAATGTTATGTAACTTTTGATATAAGTAATAGTGTGAAATTCTTCCTATTTGACACTTATCGACATAAATAAGGTTTGACAGCTTACTCTTAGAAGTATTTCCTTTAGCAAATATATCTAATTCTTTTCTATTGTTCACCTAGAATTCTATCTAACCAAATAATCGGATTTCCCAAATGGTCGTAGTACAAACAAAGTATTAAGTAATTAAAAACAGTAACCCCAAATTATGTAAAATTGTAAATTAGTTTAAAAGATATCTAACCAATAGAAACTGTTCTTATAAAAATAAGTAAAAAGTCATTTTGATTGGTGAATAAAACAAGTCCAACCAGCACGTGTTCCAGGGGTTTGAAATAGGAAACCCTAAGGAATGAAACATGAATTTACTCGTATGGTTGGACTCAAAATAAACATATATAGACATCTTTGTTTTATTCACCAGGTTCGTAAACTTATAAATTTTGTTTAATGAAAAACATAACGTAACCTTAATAATCTTTTAATGTAACAGTTTATAACAGAAATCTTTCTTAATTAAAGTTACCATTAATATCATGATAAACTGTTTTAATTAATTGATAAAGTATTTTGATAATTGTTAATTCAATTTCATTTTAAGAATCAAACTCTTTTATTTCATATTTATGTATTTGATTAATTTACTCGTATGGTTGGACTCGAAATAAACATATATAGACATCTTTGTTTTATTCACCAGGAGGCCTCGAAAGAACGTGAACGACAGTCCCCCAAACTGTTGTAGTTAATATAAAGAAAACAGATATGTAAAACAGAAACCAACAACACAATCACCCTTCAACGGGAAAGGGGAGGCAACTGTCTTAGTCTGCGCTTTCTCCCTCTTTCCCGCATAACAGAAGGTACAAAATATGAGACAAAATGCGAGTGTGATTATGAAATAAAAATTTATTAGAGTCTTTGGGAACAGCATATCTAACAATAATGACCTAAAACACGTTCAAGTATGTCAAGTATTTATACATAATAAATCCTTGGAAATATCAAAACCTGCTCTTGTATGAAGGGCTTTTTATATAGGGTTATGGTTGTGCTACCAATGATGTGTTTCCCTCAGTTTCACATTACATGATATGAAATCGTGACAGTACAGAATAGGTAAACGGACAGAAAGTCACAGGACATAAAGTCACAAATTTGGTAGGACAAAAAGTCACAGGACAAAAAGTCACAAATAATTTGTTGACAATTGTTTGAATATATAAGAGAAATATCTTGAAATATTTACTTTTTAATACATATATTCAAATTAAAGTTTGGAAAATGTGTCATTATACTTGAAAAATCAAGATTTATTTAATTTTAATCATGCAAAGATATATTTCTTGGTACCATGAAGCCGTTTAAGTGCAAAGCCACTTTGACATTTTGTGTTTTTAACAATTATTTGATTATCTTTGATATATTTTTGATAAATTTTGTTTACAAAGTTGGTATATATACAATAAATCAAGAAAAATACAAAAATATTTTTGTAGAAATAAGCTGTTTTTCTTTAAAGAAGATAATCAGAAAAAATGAATTGTGTGACTTTTTGTCCTGTGACTTTTTGTCCGTGACTTTTTGTCTGTGACTTTTTGTCCTGTGACTTTTTGTCCGTGACTTTTTGTCTGTGACTTTTTGTCCTGTGACTTTCTGTCCTACATTCACAGAATAGAATAGAATAGAATATTTTTATTTACCAAATTAGGGCCCCAGTATGGCAAGCCGTTCTCGTCAAAACTATGTTTAAACCATTTTTCGAAAAATTTACACACTGAGAATTACAACAAAGCACACTGAGATTTAAAAGCTTCAAAACGCACACTGAGAATTGAAAATTACACACTGAGAATTGAAAATTACACACTGAGAATTGAAAATTACACACTGAGAATTAAAAATTACACACTGAGATTTCATAAAGACGCACTGAGATTACAAAAATGAAAAACGCACACTGAGAATTGAAAATTACACACTGAGCTTTCAAAAAGACACACTGAGAATAAATAAACTGAAAACACACACTGAGAATTTGTAATTACACACTGAGAATTTAAAATTACACACTGAGATTTGTGCGCACTTTTCAGAGGCGTAGCTGGGTCATTTTTACGTGTACGCCCGAAACTTGGAGAGGGATATTAGGGGTTCCAACCGCTCAATGTTAAAGCAACTGCTGGTAGTGGGTTCGAAAGGGCAGGCTATCAAAATGATATACCATAAAGATTCCTGTCAGTAAAAAATCATTGATAGCAACATACTTTTGAATCTAAATGGTTTATTTGTTTTGGTTAAATTTTGTAATAAGGGGACGACCATTTGATATTCTGGGGGGGGGGGGGGTGGCAGGAGGATTTTGAAAATAGATAACTCAGACTTTTGATAATCACAAAAATAAATGGTTTGTTCTGTGGTAGTTTGAAAATAAATTACCTGACTTGCAATGTATAGAAAATAAATAACTCAGCAGGTCTAATCGAAAGTATATGAGATGGCACCAGATTCTTCATAAATTCATCTTTTTTCCCAAAAAAAATCGGGAAACACTTCCCAAATTTTTTAACATGTTTAATAACAAAAGTATAAATATTATTTAAATATACTTGAAATGTCTGACAATTGGCTCACCTTTATTTTAACAGGGCCGTAACTCCATGTAGGAAATTTCAAAACCAAACGCTTGTCTCCATATCAAATAGTGTTCACGGCCTTGCAAGAAGAAAGTTCTGTTTTCCCTCAGACTTATAGCCCTGATTTTTCGGGATCAATGTTTCTTATTTATTTGTCTTTTGTTCATTGATTGCCCCCTTCTGTATTCTGTTAGTGTTGCATTCCTTTTGTAATCAAGTAATTTTGTTATGAACTTGATCATGAGTTTAAAAAAAAAACAACAGCAGCCACAGGCTTAACTATGTGAATTCCATTTTTGCTTTATCAGGCACATTGGCCTTTTGATGTTTTCCCTAGAAACTTCAGTCTTACACTGAATTTATACATTTTGCTTTGAGACCAAAATATTGTCAAAAAATTATTAAAACAAAACTTCATTTTCAGATTATGAAAGGGTCTTCCGAACACCCAGAAAGCATGATTTTGCATCATTTGTTCTATAGCTTCTTGGGCCTTCAGTGGCTCCAAAACCCTTCAAAAAAATTTTTGCTTCGCTCCGCTCGGCGTAGTAGGTTTGTCAAAACATTTAAAAGTGCCTAGTTATAACTAAACTTAATACTATGTGTATATGCAGTTGGGAATTTAAAAGATTCATTTCTGTAGAGGGGGATGGTTAATCTAATTAAATGTTACATAATGACTTGACTATACTATATGTATTATTTATAAACAAAACATTTAAAAAATTGTATGTTTTTCGAATATCAAAAATATAGTTGTGAAAATGAATAATCAGTCCCTTGCTTCAATGAAAATGAAAAATCTTGCTTCAATAGTGCAGAAAATGAATAATCTGTCCTCTTAGTTTGCAAAAATAAATAACCGATCAAAAACAAATCCTCCTGCCCACCCCCAGAATATCAAATGGTCGTCCCCTAAGTTGACTTATTCATCCTGTTAAATAGGAAGCTAGCCTAATGGTCATTGGTTTTAGAGAAAACGTCCAAACCAATATTACTTTTAAAAAAGTTTAAAGGGTGCCGTGAGTGAGCATACAATCGACAAAAGCACTTTTTAATGAACACGAAAAAAACAATATATCTAAGAGGAGCAATATAAAGAATTTTGGAACACTTAGGATTTCTTCCCACAAAAAGTGAATCAATTTATCATTCCTTTAAAGGGATTTAAAAAAAAAAATCTAAAATTTTCTTTTGATATTTTTTTCTTGATCTGGAATATTTCACGACAATCTATGAAGGTTGTATAAATTGAGCATGTAAAACAATTAATTGCGTAAAGAAGAGTCCGGCTATCTGTCTATCAGAAAAGAACAGAAAAATGAACGAAAACAAATGCTTTAAAATGTTTAGCTTTAGACATTTGTCATAGAAAAAGCTTCTTCGGCATTTTCATAAAATTGGATGAAGGTTCGACAAGTAGTTAATCATGTTAATGTAATTGAGAATTAACAAAATGTAAGCCCAAACTGCGACCACTTATTAATTGCAGAAAGAAATACATTTTGTCCTTAAAATGCAGAAAAATTACAGATATAATTGCATTATTATATTGCTCTGAATACTCTTTTGATCATAAACAGTTTCTGTCCAACTTTCATAAAATTTCACGGAGAGTCATTCAAAAGACTTTATCCACATTCGGAACCTATATATTGACGCCGATTTGTCTCGCTTTTGGGACCTAAATCACAAGCTCGACAAAAAGACAAACAGCATATCAAATCTAAGCAGAGAGTGAATTGCTGTAAATAGAAGAAAAGTACGTAGAATTCATAGTAGATGCAGACTTATACAAAAAATTAGAACAAATATATTAAATGATCTATTTGAGTAAATTTAGTCCCTTTTTATTCAAAATTACAATCCATTGAAAAAAGAAGCACAATGCTGATGTGCTTTTGACCAGTTTTTCTTATTCTATGTCGATTATTAGTTTTATTTTCAAAATTCAAGTGTACGCCCGGGCGTTTTGACGTAAACGTAGCTACGCGCATGCTTTTTATGCGCACATATCTAATTAGCATACTTAATCTGAATCTATTACAAGCTTAAAACAACAAGGGGACAGAACTCGTTAGTCCTTCGATTTGGTTCCAAATTATTAATAAAAAAAAACTAGAGAAAAACCAGAGACATATATATGTGTATATATGTCTCTGAGAAAAACAAGAACAGGAAAATTACTCACTTACTCTTATTACAAAATATAACCAAACGGTGAAACACTTTATTAACATTATAAGAAAACATTGGAACAATCTGCAAACGAATGCAGTGAAATGTTTACTCAAGTGTCTATTATAGCATATAAACGTAACAAAAATATAAAAGATCAACTAGCGAAATCAGGGAAACAGTTGGAAGACTTTTGAAAAGGGACACATGTTTAATTACTGGTAGTAATGATCTGAATTATAGGCAACAAACTTATGAATATGAGCGATGTTAAGTCTTGAAATTTATTACGAATTTTGGTTGAAGGAATCGCATTTCATTATAATGACAAGAGTTCTTGAGATCAAGATATTAATTTGTTGAATTATTCATCTCATGAATATTCATTAGTAATTTGCATATTAATCTCAGTGTGTATTTTTAAAATCTCAGTGTGTAATTAACAATTCTCAGTGTGTGTTTTTCAATTTATTTCATCTCAGTGTGTCTTTTTAAAATCTCAGTGTGTAATTTTGAATTCTCAGTGTGTGTTTTTTATTTTTTTAAATCTCAGTGTGTAATTTCGATTTCTCAGTGTGTTATTTTAGGTTTTAAAATCTCAGTGTGTATTTTTTTTCGAAAAAAAAGGGTTTAAACATAGTTTTGACGAGAACGGCTTGCCATACCCCAGGAGGGCATATCATACAGACAATATTATTATAAACAATAATATATACAATACATAAACAAGTCAATAAAAGATATGTAACAAGTGTTATAAAAATAATAAAATAAAATAATATACCACAGAAAATACACTCAACAAAATAGTAGCAATGTATTATTATTCAATGAATACTATGTTGACATTGACTCAAGTGCACCCGGTATGTTTGAAAAGACAAACATGAGGCATTAGTATTTTGTGCAGAGAAATCTCAATATAAAAAAAAAAAACAGAACAAAAAAAAACAAAAAACAAAAAACAAAACAAAAAAAAAACGAAACAAAAAAAAACAAAACAATTAAGCACTCGCACATTTGACTATGAGGTACAGGTTACCAGATTATTTTTAAGCAAATTTGACTAGTATTGTTATAAAGAAATAGACCCTTCTAGAATTCAAAATTGACAATTTAAGTCAGAAGAGCATGCCATTAGGTAAGGAACAAAATAAGCTAAATTAATATTAATGTTATGGAGGTCCTTTTCCAGGTAATTTAATTAAAACAAATGATTGCGGGAAAAACGCTGACTTGGACTCTAACCTTATATTTACACCGAGACTATAACACTATAGTAGTCTCAGAAATGCAATGGTATTATTTGGGTCTCAAATCGAAAGAAATTGATAATTCTAGTAACCATGTTAACTGCAAGTTAACTCTTCGTAAATAACGTTTTTATGCCCCGAGCAATTGAGACAACTTGATGTGAAAAGCAAAACATAATGGGTGTTATGCAGCAAAATATTTTACCCTGCATCGTAGAAAAACAGAGTACAAGGTATACCAACATAAGTTTTATTTATTTGTATGAAAAAGAAATGAAAACTACAACCTGAGAATACTTTTTGTGTTATAGTAGTCTCAGCTATAACGTAGGTCGAGAATGTGAACGTCTTTCACCAACATTTTAAGGTAGATTCATGGTATACCGCGGCTATCTCGGATTGTACAGTCGCAGTACACAATCGGTCTACCTATTTGCCCAAACTTTGCAATTTATTGGTTCAACTGTTTATTTATATAAACAAAAAAAAATAATATGATTTATTGTATTATCATAAATATTAAAACAAACATAAAAATTAATTTTGTATCTTTACAATCAGTTTTTTCAACTAAGCCATTTAAGGGAAGATAACTTTTTTAGTAAAAAAAAATCATAGGGAAATTTTAAAGGCAGTGGCTATTTGACCGGCACCGATGCTGTCAAAATTGAAAATAAATGCTATTATGAGGAGGGGCAATAGGGGGTCTGTTAACATGTCAACAGCACCTCGATTTTGGCAAAAACAGTTAACAAAAATGCAAAAATGCTGATAACAGTTAACAATGTGGGTTAAAAACAGTTAACAGCTTTAATTTATCTCAGATAACAGTTAACAACACCTTGAAAAGAGCCAAAACAGGTTTACATAAAAAGGTATTGCCCCCCCCCCTCCCCCTTATTATGCCGACTCTGATTAAATTATTATAATATATAATAATATCTCACAGTGCCATAATAGTCCGGTTTTAAACGGGCGGTAGTTTACAAGGACTTGAGTAACTTTGTTTTGATCTGATTTTAATAGTGTAGGGCCTAAATCAATGGTTTCGTACCCTACGTATTTGAAAGTGCGTATTTGACAATGAATATGTTCAAAAATTGTAAACGAGGTAGAGAGGTACGGTAAAGCAAGTCAAAGTTACTTCCCGTACACCATGGAAAATAACAGATTACCGTCTCAGAAATCAATATACATGTATTTTTTAAATTGCACAATTATGAAAAAATATACCTAACAATTATAAATATGTACATTTTTGTGTATTTATATTTTAGAGATATAATTTAGTTTCCTTTTATACAGCTAAATACCATTATAAATTGAGTTCAGTTTATTGAAATGAACACACCAGTAAAGAATCGAGAATTTTTAATCAATCAAAATGATCAAACTTACGAGATTTTGCCTAAAAATGACGATTTTTGACAAATTATGTTACAAATTCAATGCACTAATTTTTGGAAACTATATAATATGAAGAAATAAAAAAAAAACAATATCAGCAATTGAAATCTAACTATTGACTACTTGTATGAGTCATTGCCCTGAAAAAGACCAACGAAAATCCTATCATAACTGCAACCATTTTGGTAGAAGTAATTGCACTGAAAAGATCAAATGACAAATTTTAGCGTTATCTTAAAAACTGTTTTAAACAGAAAGAAACTATGATAAGTAAATATATGTATAATCATCAATACAAGGTAGTATGGAACGCCACAGCTGTCTTACTCGTGATATTACTTTATGTTGTTTTACTACTACTTGATGATAATTGTCTTTACTTAATACGGTTTTGACATTACTTAATGATGTTTCGATATAACACGTTATGATTTCGTATTGACTTGATATATAGTTTTGTTATAACTCAATATGGTTTTGTCATTACTCGATGTGGTTGTGTCATTAGTCAATGTGGTTCTAACATTACTTGATGTGAATGTGACTTAACGTTAATATAATTGTTTCATTGCATGATGTGGTTTTGTTATTTCTTAATGATGATTTGCCTATTCTTTATATGGTTTAACATTACGTAATGATGTTTCAAAATTTGACGATTTTACACTACTTGATGTGTTTGTTTCATTATTTGATGGGGTCGTGTCATTCTTTGATGTGGTTATCCCATTACTTGATAAGGTAAAACCACGTGACCAATTCGGAAAAACCTGCTCTATTTTTAGATATGTAGGACTCTAAAGTGCGATGGGGACGCTAAAGTATATATACGATGGTCACGCTAAAGTGCGATGGTCTACGCTAAAGTGCGATTCCTCCATACGCTAAAGTCCGATGTTCTGCAAAAGTATAGACGTAAGAAACGTACATGGATTATGACGTTAACAGTCGTTTATACAAACTAAAAACTTGAACACGCCGGAAGACAACTAACAAATATTTGATTCATAAGAACTTCAAGTTTTCATCCAAATGTCTAGTTTGTACATTGCAGGATAATATAACATGGATGTATAGTCGCTACAAAAAACGGAGAACATAAGCTCTGCAAACATCGCCTTTCCCTCTCATTTAAATTAAACAAATAAATTTTACAACATATTCCGACAATAATCGAATTTTGTATCTGTAATGTAAAAAGGACGATTGTAAGAGGATGTGTTCCCGTTAGTGTAACGGCAATCTACACAAATTATCCAAATATTCAATACGCTTCATTTTACATAAAATATAATATTTTGCGACACATAAATTACCTTTTTAGCAATTGTTACGTACTTTGGTCAGTCTTTCTAATTTAGAAACAATCACTTTAGCCTATCGGTAAATAATGAAGCCTATCACATATGTTATACCTTAGCATACTAGCTTTTGCTAAAAAAAAACTATGTTTTAACCTCGATGTTTTGATCCCTCTAGTTAACTTTTTGTTCCATCGCACTTTAGCGTGATATACCATCGTACTTTAGCGAACAAACAACCATCGCACTTTAGCGTGAGACACCATCGTATTTTAGCGTAGACCATCGCACTTTAGCGTGACCATCGCACTTTAGAGTACCATCGCACTTTAGAGTCCTACATATATATTTCCATGGTGTATACATGTGCCTTGAATGATTCTGGCCATCCATCGAATTAGAGTTCAAATTAAAGTTCGGGTTACTGTTCGAGTTAAACTTTAAGTTTAGTCTTCGATTTCGAATTCAGGCCATTATTAGAATTAAAGTTCTACTTGGCGTTGAGTTTCGAGTTAGAGTCACATTTAAAGGTAGATTTCTAGTTACAACTTTGAATTTGAGTCATTTTTGAGGTAGAGTTTGAGTGAGATTTGAATTTAAGTCTCATGTAGATTAATTAAGATTTCGAGTTGAATTCGAGCTATCTTATATGAGTTCGTAATTAAATTTTCTATCGCGGACAAGGGCTTTTAATCGGGCTTCCAAAAAGAGGGCTCTTGGGTATGCGTACCAAAGATAAACAATGTAACAGTATACAAAACGCAACATAGAAATTGAAATGAAGTTAGATGTGGTGTAAATGCCAATGAGACAACTATCCACCAGAGTTGAAATGCAGTGGATATAAGAAATCATGTATATGCAACCGTACAGCCTTCAACACAGCGTATAGTCAGCTACGAAAAGCCACCATGCACCATGTGAAGAAAATCAAACATAGAAACTTACCGTATAATTTATAAACAAACAATCTACAAAAAAACAAATATGACACACATGATGCAACGACGACAATTGAACGTCATGCTCCTGACTCGGGCACTGAGGTACATACAGAAAGTGCACATGGCGGAGTTTAACATGTATGAGACCGATAAATTCTAACCTAACATCGGACTGTTACAGTAGTGTAACAGCACAACATGAGAAAAATGTGTAAACTAGAAAAAGTGATGCCCTTCGCACTCCTCTCTAAAGTAGCTGTATTATAACAAAGTCAATTAAGGACTTTCTCTGAGATATAATTGTGCCTGGGAGACACAATTGATGCCCCCGCAGAAGCAAAATGTTATTTTAAAATAACCATAACATTTAACAGATTATACCCCAAAAATGACAAAGTTCGATTATCTCCCAAAACTTCCTAGCATTCGCCCAGATTATAAAATTCAATGTCGCAAGATAAAAAAACATTTTAGGTTGACTTAAATCCTTATTTAAATTAAAGCCAAAAACGGGGGCCATTTCATTTTAGGAACCTATACTCTTTTTCCAAAAAATGACAAAGTTCAACTATTTCCCAAAAGAGAAAATATTTATAAAAAAAAACAACCGACCACATGCACACCTTCAATATATAAACAAACAGACAGTAAAGAGAAAACTTCCTATGATTCAAACTATAGGAGGAGTTACTAGTATGCGAAATAACCATATACCCATAATAGGTCGGATGGACGGACAGGGGTTAAACACCCCCCCCCCCCCAACTTGCAGGGGCATAAAAAAACGTTTCAATTGGCTGAATCAATAGATCGATATGACTGACTGGGTAATGCAAACTCATCGGGGGGATCTCTTATTCTTATTTTATAGTATTGATGTGTGTCGCTTAGTCCGAGCCCAACCCCTCCCTTTCCCTCATTTCCCGGTTATTTTAGTGTGAGTTGATTTAAAGTGTCTAATTTGTTAACAATAAAGTGCAAGTCTTTTGATTTGTTTCCTCAATATCAAGAAAAAGCATCTACAGAAAAACGTTTTATATTCTTTTTACCGACAAATTTATCGATAAATGTACAGCCGGTCAACATTACGCTTTTGCACTCACATCAACAATATCAGGCGAGACACAGGGTTCCGAGGAATATTTTACACATTTATTATAATACTGTATTCATTTGAAAACTTAGAGAGAGAAAAACGGCAGGACCAAGTTGTTTGGGGATATCCCAACTATTTCCGAAATACTGTAATTTTTTAGTACTTTTTTTCTTATTATTGTCTGCCGTTCCCCTTTTTTATACTAAATAACTTTGAACAACCACTCGAACTTAAATTTAAACTTTGACTCAATTGATAGCGATTACCATCCAAAAGATACCAGAGGGACAGTCAAACTCATAAATCGAAAATAAACTGACAACGCCATGGCTCAAAATGAAAAAAGACAAACAGACAAACAATAGTACACATAACACAACATAGAAAACTAAAGAATTAGCAAAACGAACCCCAACAAAAACAGGGGTCTAAACAAACGCCATATTGAAATCTGTTTAAAAATAGATAATATTTTTTTTCCGATTGGTCACGTGGTTTTACCTCATCAAGTAATGGGATAACCACATCAAAGAATGACACGACCACATCAAATAATTATAATGAAACAAACACATCATGTGTAAAATTGTCAAATTTGAAACATCATTATGTAATGTTAAAACCATATAAAGAATAGGCTTAAGAAATAACAAAACCACATCATGCAATGAAACAATTATATTAACGTTAAGTCACATCAAGTAATGTTAAAACCACATTGACTAATGACACAACCACATCGAGTAATGACAAAACCATATTGAGTAATGACAAAACTATATCAAGTCAATACGAAACCATATCCATTATTAAGTAATCATTAGTCCATATTGAGTTATATCAAAACATCATTAAGTAATGTCAAAACCATATTAAGTAAAGACAAAATATCATAAAGTAATAGTAAAACGACATAAAGTAATATCAGAGTTCCACATAAGACATCTGTGGCGTTCCATAAGGTAGACAAAAATTAACGCAAAATGAATAAACAGATTGATGACCTTTATAAGGGTTACTGCCTTTACATGACATTTTGATAAACAATTTCTGTTTTGTAAATAGCAGCAGAAAGACAAAAAGAAAAAGTTTACCCCCAAACAAATTATCACCAAGGCGAGGCATATAAACATGTCACATGGATAAAACTGCCAGTTAGTTGTTAACTGGAGGCCCTGTCCTTTAATGATTATTTTAACCTATGATTTGGTCACAAGCATTTTGCTATGTTATGCTGACATTCCTGTCAATAAACTAAAATGGCCACGGTTACAAAGAATAGAATATACTGTGACTACTGAAACTGAAAATAGCAAATCAAATTATCACCAAGACAAGGCAAGCTTAATAAAGAAGGGTCGAATATACCAGAAAGACAATCAAACTCATAGATCAAAAATAAACTGACAAAGCCAAGGCTAAAAAAGAAAAAGACAAACAGACAAATAATAGTACACAGGAAACAACACAGTGAACTAAAGACTTAAGCAATACGAACCCCACCAAAAGCTTGGGGTGATCTCAGGTGCTCTGGAAGGGTAATTAGATCCTGCTTCACATGTGGTACCCGTCGTGCTGTTCAATATTTGAGAATGGAAATGGGGAATGTGTCAAAGAGGCAACAACCCGACCATAGAGCAGACAAAAGCAGAAGGTCACCAACAGGTCGTCAATGCAGCGAGAAATTCCCGCACCCGGAGTCGTCCTTCAGCTGGCCCCTGAACAAATATATATACTAGTTCAGTGATAACGAACGCCATACTAAACTCCAAATTGTACACACGAAACTAAAAGTTAAAATAATACAAGACTAACAAAGGCCAGAGGCTCCTGACTTGGGACAGGCGCAAAAATGCGGCGGGGTTAAACATGTTTATGAGATATCTCAACCCTCCCCCTATACCTCTTGCCAATGCAGAAAAGTAAACGCATAACAATACGCACATTAAAATTCAGTTCAAGAGAAGTCCGAGTCTGATGTCAGAAGATGTAACCAAAGAAAATAAACAAAATGACAATAATACATATTAAATAACATCAGACTACCAGCAGTTAACTGACATGCCAGCTCCAGACTTCAATTAAACTGATTGAAAGATTATGTCTTCATCATTTGAATATCAGGCACAATCCTTCCCCTGAGGGGTTTAGTATCTTATAACTTATATGAGAAGAACATAACCCGTGTCATGCCAACAACTGGTTTTTAAATAAATGTGTTTAGTTCCGATGCAAAGACCCTATAAGTGAATCAATATTAACGCCAAAAAATGCAATCTTTATTGACCTGATAACAGTATCGTAACTATATCCCTTTTTAATAAGTCTATTTAAAGGTTTTGTTGGCTTCTGAGGTGAATACTGACATTTTTGTGCTTTATAAAGAATATTTTCATAAAATATTGGATGTGAAATACCTGATCGTATAACTTCGGAATTCTGCATGTTGAGCTATATTAACGAATGATGTACTTATACCGATGATAACATTTAGTAAATGTGTTGACTAGTTTGTGAAATCGAAAACCCTGGTGTAATAATTTTTCAGTAATACATAAATTTCTCTTGTTAAAATCTAAAAACATTGTTACATACACGAGCGAATCGTACAAGTTGAGATATATAAACACCGACAAGGGAACGTCACAATCTAAAAATGGATAATTAAAGATAGGAAATGGGGAATCATCTCTTTTATCATAAATTTTAGTATTAAGCTTTCCGTTATATATATATATCAAGATCGAGGAAAGGGCAGTGGTCATTGTTAGTATTAGCTTTATTTAAAATAAGTTCAACAGGATTAATTTCTTTAGTTTACATACTGAAGTCGTCATTATTGAGAGCCAAAATATCAACCAAATATCTAAAAGTATTATTAAATTTGTGTATCAGATGTTGTTTCGATGGGTCTTTGCTGATTTTTGTCATGAATTGTAACTCACAGCAATACAAAAACAGGTTCGCAATAAGTGGTGCACAGTTAGTCTCCGTTGGAATTCCAATAACCTGACGATATACGGAATCTCCAAAGCGAACAAAAATGTTATCTAATAAAAATTAAAGGGCAGATATAGTATCAAAGCATGTCGAATTGGCATAGTTTTTTTGTTTATTGCTACTAAAAAATGACCTAAAAGAGTTTGAACATATATATTCACATTCTGACTTTTTAAATGCCCATTTAATTAGGTGTGTGAATTTTTCTTAATGAGTCAATGTGGTATATAGGGTAGAAAAATCAAAACTTTGAACAGATTCAAAATCACCAATATAAGCATGCAATTTATCAAGTACTTCCAACGCGTTTTAACACTCCAAAAGAAAAAAGAAATTAATTCCACTATTTTCGAAGGCCTTATTTGAACAATTTATTATCAGGTTTTTGATTGTACCAAGTGTATTGATAAGAATAATAGATAATTTAGTAGTGGAACAATGGCTTGAAGACGAAATAAAGCTATATCTGTAAGGTGTTTTGTGTAGCTTCGGAAGCCAATACATAGTTAGGACTTTCATTGTATTTGGTTTTGCTTGTAAAGCGGTAGCTAAAAGTTTATGTTTGTTACAGATGTCGTTTTCAGAAAATAGGAGTCAGTTGGAATGTTGGTGAATTGGCGATTTCTTTTTGTAGAACCTCAAGGTAAAATGTACGTCAAACAACAATAATATTACTAGATTTGTAATTGCTAGCAATAACGGATGGCACCCTCGTCCTCCTATTGCCAGGCGAGCGGCAGCCATTTTGAAAATTTCAAAGTCAAAGAACATTTCAAGACATGTTTGTAAACATTGTTGTAAAATTTCATCTCGTTTGGAGCATTTTGGAATTTTTGAAATTTTTGCTATTTCCATGGTAACAGTTACCATTTCCTAAATTCCAAAGACAGGTGCCACTTTGGGACATGCCATGTTATGTATCAATAAAGTTTTAATATATTTGATCTTATATTCCTTAAGAAAATACAGCTTTAATGTATTTTCCCATAGGGCAATGTTAAGCTTTCGCCTTGTTTCCATGACAATGGCGGCCATTTTGGAATTTCTAAATATTGTCGGTATATCAGGGCACACTAAGGAACAACATTTCCATAAAGTTTCATCCAGTTGGGTCTTACAATGAAAGATTTGGAATTTTGATTTTTTTTAAAATTTTTACCGTTTCCATGGAAACGGCGGCCATCTTGGACCATTCCATAGCAAGATGCACAACTTCACATGGGGGTCCTTATTATAGTAGAGTTCCATCAACATTGCTTTATCGGCTGGGACAAAAACAAATTCCTTGGCTAGTTCTTTTAATTTATGTTTGATACGTGAAATAGGTTTATTGTGGTGATTTTTAAGAGTAAAATGTTTTTTAAAATGTTGAATACGTATATCAACTATGTTCATTACTGAAATAAAAAAAGAGTCCAATTAATTATATTTTGTCAGCTTTTTCCCGTTTCATTCATTTCAAACAGTAAGTACGGAGTGAGTCGTGGATGATATTACGACACTCATTCCAATTAATTCAGTGGCGGATCCAGGGGGGGGGGGGGGGGTCCGGGGGTGCGCACCCCCCCTTTATTTTTGCCGATCAATGCATTTGTATCGGGACATATGTTTTGCACCCCCCCCCCTGCACCCCCCTTTGCCCTGGGTTAGCACCCCCCCCTTTCGAAAATTCCTACATCCGCCCCTGTAATTATTGACGGAGGACGATATTTAGGTCCTTTACTGAGGAATGATTTTAACTCTCGGTCTTGAACGATGTTAATATGTTCATGTTATTACAAAACCTCTAAATAGCCTAATTCTGTAGGTCACATTCTTGAAAAGGGAAGGGGTTTGTAGTTACGATATAAGGAACATACATGTATCCGATATCATCTGTGAAACGGTTATTCCATAACGGTCAACCAACTCGTGATGGCGTCCGTAGGTGTACGAATGGTTGATTTTAACTTCACCATTTGGAACTCTTGGTTTAACAGCTTTAAGTAGTCACATGCCTGAAACTGTCAGTTGGCTATTAATTAGTGTCATTGTGCTTAAACGATTATTTAAACCTTTAAGTTGGTCACAACCAATGTCCATCCTAGGTTGTATAATAAAATATTGAATCTGAATCTGAATCTGTATATTTTAATGTGTTCTTCACATTCCCGTTGGTTAGTCAAAATGGCCACGATTACTAAGAATAGAATATACGAAAACTGAAAACAGCAAAACAAGTTATCACCGAGGCTAGGTTGATAAATAAGTCATATGCACATGAATGTAATTGTCAGTTAATTATTATAATTAGTGTCATTGTCCTTAAATGATTATTTAAACCTTTGATTTGGTCACAATCGTCCTTGGTTGTTTCATGATGATATGTTTTCCTGACATTCATGTCGATAAACTAAGATGGCCACGGTTACTAAGAAAAGAATATACGATAGAAACTGCATGCGTCGGAACAGCAAAACAAATTATCACCAAGGTGAGGCATATAAACATGTCACATGAATACAACTGCCAGTTGGTTGTTAATTGGTGTCATTGTCACAGTCCTGTAATGATTATTTTAACCTATTATTTGGTCTTTACCATTCTAGGATGTTTATTTTAATGTGTTCCTGGCATTCCAATCGATAAGCCAAAATGACCACGGTTGCTAAGAATAGAACATAAGACAGTAACTGCATGAAAACAGCAAAACAAATTATCACCAAGGCAAGGTATATAAACATGTCTCAAACTGCCAGTTGGTTGTTAATTGGTGTCATTGTCCTGTAATGATTATTTTAACCTATGATTTGGACTTAACCATCCTAGGATGTTTATTTTAATGTGTTACTGACATTCCCATTGAAAACCAAAATGGCCGCTGATACTAAGAATAGAACATGACAGTAACTGCATGAAAACAGCAAAACAAATTATCACAAAGGCAAGGTATAAACAAGTCACATGAATGAAACTGTCAGTTGGTAATTAATTGGAGCCATTGTCCGTAAAGGAGAGAAACCGCACTCCATAGTATTTTCCATTTATATATCTTATTTTTTCCAACATTATGATTGTTTTATCAGTGTCTGCATTTCGTCTGCACTTTATTTTGGGCATTAACCCTTGTACTTCCTGTTGTTCCTTTATGTTTTCAATGAATAAGAACCATAAGGGGAGATAATTCATAGACACATAGTTGATTTTTTTTCAGTTTTCAATCCACATTTTTTTTCTTAAATCAAAAAACACATCCCTGAATTTTTTTTAATTTTTAAATGGGGGGTTTATCTTTATGATTTTGGCAATATTTTCTATAAACTATCTCGGAAATTTTGTCAAAGCTTCAATGAATTTTGGTGAAATTTGGTTTTCATTTAGATGTCAGAATCACCCCCTTCTTCAATAGAAAATAAGCATATGTACACAATTGTCAGCCAAATGTGTGATATATTTTTAGAAAGGCAAAGGTAACAGCTTTTAGATGTGATAATTGTCTGCATCATTTACTATCAGGGTTAAGGGAAAATAAGCATTGATATTTAGGAAATTTTTTAGAATTTTCATTGAAAAAAAAAGCCCAAAATCAAAATGGCCGCCATTTCCATAGTAACAAAGCCCAAAATCAATTTTTAAAGTGTTAGTTGTTAATTATATTATTTATGTAGTATGTGTACAAAGAATGGTTAAAATCTGTGACATAGGTGTGAACACTAATTTTGGTCCTTACAGAGAATGGCTCTTTAAAATATGTGTTCCTGATATTCCTGCCGATAACCAAAATGGTCACGGTTACTCAAAGATCCTCATCATGGAAATTACTATAACTGACAAAATTAAAGCAAAAAATGACATGAATGTTCCTTATAATTTGTAGAATTTACTAACCAGTATGACTAAAAAATAATATATATGTGAAATGCAAATAAATTGTCTTATAGTTTGAAAACTGGAAAAAGAAATATAGCTGACCGGAAATTCCTAAGATTGGTAAGAATTATCAACATCAAAAGTTCATCAAAATCGTTATATGCATATCATTTATAGATTTAAGTTTTACAACAATTTAAGTCAAGAGTATGGATATGTTCAAATTGTCGTAACTACAATCTTGTCCCTTTTTCTTCGATTGTGACATACCAAATAAGACTTATCACCGAGTTTGTACTTATACCTGACCAACAAGACGCGTGCAACATTCGGAATAAAATATACTCATTGCTTACCCTTCCGGTGCACCTGCGATCACACCCTCTGTGTTCATTAATGTATGTTGTGATTGATGTGTGTACTGTTGTTTATCTGTTTGTCTTTTTTTCTTTTTAAGTCATGGCGTTCTCGGTTTATTTTTTACTAATTAGTTTTAAAGTCCATTTGATATATTTTGCCTGTCTTCCTAAATATGTTATTTAAAATGAAATAAAAAATAAAAACCTGGCTGCGAAGAAAAAAATATTTTAATTTACCTTGATTTCTACTCTTAAAAAAACACTATAAAACCACAGAAAAGCTACAAGTTTACTCCGTTTAATAATTCGTTTGAGAAAATGATGAAACAATATAAAATATAGCATTTTTTTGTCTGGCGAGCGTTTCGGACTGCATGTAGCCTTCAATAGTTGTTAAATTACTGCTGATAGAATCATACTTACTTCATAAACTTTATAGTTTTAATTATGATGTGTTTACCCCATTTGTGAAAGGTTTAAGGAATGAAAACATTATGTTCATAGAAATCAATTACGTAGATAAAAACTGCGTAGAAGACAATCTGATTAAAATTTAGACCTATATTGACTCGATTGCTCGTACATATGAGTACATATTCTAATTAGATTGAGTAGAATCTTGAACAATTTACGGTAAGTGTACTGTTTGAAAGGAATATATCTATATAGTACTACAGTTACTAACGAATATGCTGGTTTCAGGGAACACTTGATTTAAAATGAATGGAATATTATAGGTATAATTGTTTACAGATCATTTTAGCATTTTACCATATACGATCGTATAGATTATAACAAGCGCAACACGACGGGTGCCACATGTGATGTAGAATCTAATTACCCTTCCGAAGCACCTGAGATCACCCACAGTTTTTGGTGGGGTTCGTGTTGCTTAGTCTTTATTTTTTTATGGTGTGTCTTATGTAATACTATTTGTCTGTTCGTTGGTTTGGTTTTTTTTGGTTTTTTTTTTTGCCATGGCGTTGTTAGTTTATTTTCGATCTATGAGTTTGACTGTCCTTCTGGTATCTTTCGCCCCTCTATTAAAGGCAAAACGTATCAAATTATATAAGGAACGTTGTTTAATCTGCAAATTTCACACTTCTTCACTTTGGTATTCCTTGTAGTAATGGTTATAAATAATTAATTTACTGACAATTGACAAATACAAGAGTTCTGGTGTAATTAGAGTTATCCCCCTTTGCCCAGTTTGACGGAAAATTCAAAATATTTAAAAAATGACTTAAACAATTATAATATTTTATTTCCGTACAGCGTACAGAGCGCTACTTTAAGCCTGATGTCTCAAATTGACATATTATTCAGTTGCCTCATGCGTTACCCAGGGCGTAGCTATGTGAAATGTAAGTACACATTGCACAAGGGGCTTGGGACGACTTAAGCCCTTCGGGTCATGGGCACAGCCAATTGCATTTATATATAATAGCAAAATTTGCGAATTTATTGGACAGTAAACATAAAATTTTAGGGCGTATGACATTTGCGCCGATTTTAAAAATATTCATTCTTTCATTTGCGCCGATTTTATATTTGCAGGTACGTTAATACTTGTACATGTACTATACTATATAATACCATTGGTAAAATCTGGTTATAAATGTTGTTCATTTAATTTTGATTCATACTGTTCTGGAAATTCGTTGTAACACGATGGACATATTGCACACTTAAGCGAGCCAGAGAGGGCCATACATATTGGAAGGTTAGTGTCCTGAAATATAACAACATATCCTACAAATGTACCATAAAATCGTGTAAAACCAGAGTCACCACGGATTCTATTGTCAAAACACAGAACGAGCATAACCATGTGGCAGATGTCCGAAAGACAGAGGCTAAAGAACTATGGGTACGGTCAAGGAAAAAGTCTGGAGATGTATCTTGTAGGCCTTCTTCCACCTCCCCATTGTAAGCAGGGGACAACAGTTATATACATGTTATGATTGACAATTCATTAAATTTGTACAAGTTGCTAACGGAAGAGGTCTATAATGATAAATGAAAAATAACATGACTTGGATGGAGAGTTCTCTCATTGGCACTCATACCACATCTTCTTATATCTATTTACCTGTAATTTACCTGTAAAAAAATCGGCGCAAATGAAAAAAAAAATCGGCGCAAATGAAAGAAAAAATCGGCGCAAATGCAAAACGCCGAAAATTTAATTGCCATTTTATCATTGAAATATATATGAAAAAAGTTCAAGAATTGAAAATAATTTTAGTATATCTGATTGGCGAATTGACGCTGTATAATCGGAAATATCTGGAATATGTTTTTCGTAATCAGTAGATCAGGTTATAGTGCGGTGACAGAAGTGTAAAAAGTCGTCTACATTGCGAGTTTAATCTCCCCAAATAACACACGGCTAAAAATGGTCTTGTCTTAAAGACAAATATGTCTTCTTCAGTTTTTGCCCTGTCGTCAGAATTTCGTACGGTCACTTTTATCTAAAAAGTCGTTTTAATGTCGGACTGGTAGTATATTGGAGAGTTTCAACCCCCCTTTTTCAAAATGAAAAAATGTGTATGCTTGCTTACATTTAATTGAAATAGTTTTCCCTGAAGCTATTTTTATATGTCAAAATATTTAATTCATTGTTTTATTTTCTTCTAATCTATAAAATTTGCAAAGTTTAGACTATTTAAAATTGAGGTAATTTTAATTGCAAATTCAGACTCAAACTTTAGTTTCTTCTTCAGAGTAGTAATAAAAAGTATCCCATAATATTTTAAGCATTTAGTATTTAATAAAACTAATTAGTGATAAAAATTTCGGAACCAAAATATGAACAAAAACTTAAGAAATCAATGGAAAAAGAATGGAGTAAAAATCTTCAATTTCAACACGGAACTCAATCACTTACCTTCCGTCACATTTTGTGTATTAGTCAATAATTTGCTCTCAAAATGATATATGAAATTACTACCTTTTTCGCTATTATATACACATATTTTCAATTAAAGAGCATTGATATATGCCACATACTTTGTTTGCATATGTTTATATTCTATGTTTTTTGGTTATAAAACATCAAATATACTTTGTCAGAAAAGTCTTATTGTAAAATCAAAATAATTGACGGATAGTTTCAGTAAATAGTCCGTGATATGTCAAGTCCCTTGCAACTTGCTCCAAAGAAAAGACAAAAGTCGTTACATTTTATGCAGTGCATAATATGCCAAAAAAAAAAAACTCGATTGAAATTTTGAGTCAATTTACCAGTTTAGGGAAGTCGATTTATCTGCATTGCATAAAAGATTGGATGAGGTAAACATCAAGATGTTTCATGCGATAGCTGTTAATTTGAAGAACTCCGTGCAGGCAGTTTATCATCGTTCATGCTACAAAACCTACACAAGTAAACATATTTGTTCCCCCTTTTAGAGCGAGGAAGCTTCTAGTCTGATATTTAATGACGACATACAATTATCTGACTGTAGACTTAATTGCTACATGTCCCTTCCTAATTATTATTATTTTTTCAATTTTGCCCCTTTAATAATTTTACTGCTATAACTAGGAGATTACAATTATACTGACATCTGCAGGAGGAAGGGACTTGTAAAGTTTGTCTGAGGCTTGACCAAACTGTTAATCTTAGAGTAATTAAGATTGACATTTATTGATAAGAATTTCTCCAAGGGCAATCAGTAGGCCGGCACTTATCAGTAAACATATAAATTAGTAAGAGAGAAATATTAGAAAGGGAATTGTAGCAAGTCTAATCTGACTGTTGTCCCTCAGTTTCGGGTATTTGTACACGTTCTAGAATGCAGTCGTTCAACTGGAGCGCTTGATTATTCTGTTGCAACAAAACATTTTAGAAAGATAAGAAATTACTCAAGTTTGAATCAGATGAGCGTTTTAAAAATATTTTATCCGTGTCAGATAAAGTCAATCTAATTAAAAACCGATTAGATTGAGATAAAGTTAAAGTTGAAATAGTTTCCCATCCATCTTTTAAACTTCAAGCACTCTGTCATTTTGGTTGCATTACAAATTATTTGCTTAAAACGAAAAAAAAAATCTAATCCCGTGGAAGCAGATATCTCAAGACACGATACTGCTTTTACTAATTTTATTTTGGCTATTGACAACGATTTAATGGTCATTCCTCGTGACACCGTTACTTGATAAATATAGATCATTTCTTCCGGCTTATTCTAATTTAAAATATTCTACATGTAAAATGCAGTCTAAACTCATTTATTTCTATAGAAATTCAGTTGTCAAACAACTTCAACAAGTTCAAGGAAAATATAACATAATATTTAGTAGCAAAATAACTATTTAAGATGCCATATAAGCTTCTAGTCAATTGAAAACTGACCTCAAAATCTCAATGTCAACTGTAATAGACACAAACAACGGACTGCTGCAAGTTTACTTAGAAAAGACATCGAAACTCTTAGAAGACTACCCAACTTCGGATGAATTGTCTCTTCCTTCTTAATTCAGTCAATGCATTCGTATTTATTGCAATTCATTCTATGGTTACTCAATGAAACTGCATACAGCCAAGACTATTCTCAGGAAATGGCACCAGAGAAATTGTGGAAATTCTAAGCAATTGTTGAGGCAATCGTTTTTGTTTTACTCCTTTTCATTTAGGATCGGCTTTAATTACAAATGTACCATGAGTTTGGTTCAAAACACCTTGTTGAAACATTGAATGCCAATGGATTTTATGCTTCTTAAAGTAAAGTGCGACGCTATCTAATGTGTTGCCAACCATGAAATTGAGCGAATTCAAGATAGTGTGTACGTCTCGTATAATGTTTCCCCAGCATCTTTGCAGACAAGTCATCACACCTTCCTAAACCCCCTTTTAATAGATCTCTGTTAAATCTTGGATGAATTGATAGGGATGGTTTGAAGCTGATTTTTTTTTAGGAAAAAATGTCTTCGGACTTCCTACAATACGTATACCTTGTCTGTATTTGTAAAGAAAAACTCAAAATAACGTGTTTGCTTTGAGCAGAACCTTTCATGTGCAGACCTGTGGCCATGAGTGAAATGTGTAATAAATATTAAAACTTGTCTTGTGACGGTTGATGAAAATGAAGATGATGGCGATAACGGTTGATTTGGTATAAAGCTTGTTGCACTGGTACACACGGTTCAAGCCCCGAGGTTAGGGGAGTGTTGGTGTGCCCTTACAAAAGTTAAACCCCGCCAATATCTGTATGTGTCTGTTTCAAGTCACGAGACGGTAATGCAGTGTTTGTCGTTTGTTTCTATATACTATATTTGTTTCTTTCTTATTTATTTTGTACATTAATCAGGCCGTTAGATTTTTTGTTTGTTTTACATTATTCATTTCGAGAATGGAAGACTATGTGCAGTATGAATTTTACTCATTGTTGTAGCCCGTACGGGATCTATAATTGTTTTATGATTAAGGTTTATGTATAAAAACAAACATTTCTAAAGCCAAAACAGTATCATTTGTATTTAGGTAGAGTTTAGAAACAGAAAAAAATGTCAAAATTGAAACCCTCTCAAATTTTCACACATTTTTACATATGACCTTTGACCTCAATTTAAAAAAATGTGACCATATCAAGTCATGACGACAGGCATATTATCATAGTACACGATTTCCTCTTTCCAATGATATATTATGTAGGTGTGTGTTCGGTGGGGAGATTAAATTAAAAAAAATCTGCCTTCAGTCACCGCACTATTTATTACCCATTTCGTTCTGATTCTTGTGCATTGGTTAACTTACATATTGGCGGATCTTATATTAAATAATCTGGCAGGTAAACACTAGACTAGGCCCTATTCATCTTTTGATTTCTAAAATAAAAACCGAACATTTGAGTCTCCGTACTGCTCGAAAGGCTGGTAGGCAGAGAATCGACATATGATTTTTGTTTTAATGAGATCATGTGTTTTTACTGGAACTTGACTGGAACTATGCCATCCATAACTTGAAAACTCCAGGGTATGGATATTTATTCAAGGTTTTCATGATAGGAGTGAATTGATATGAACCAAAGCTTGTCGTTTCAAATCCAATTTTATCCTTGCATAACTTTAGTCAGTCATAATCGGAGTTCATATAAGAAGATGTGGCATGAGTGCCAATGAGACAACTCTCAATGTATACTTGCTGGTATATATTCAGATGCAGATTATGGAGTTTCTATTTGACACAATATTTCAACCTTATTTTTTTTTTTTATACTTTTAAGGGTGTACATAAAATTCAATCCGATATTGTTTTACCAATGATGAACATTGAATATTCAAATTAAAGAGTTTGACGACTTCATGTGTATCTAGATTACGATGACATCATTTTTTTAAATAAAAAGTTGTTTTAAAAAAGAAATTTGTGAAGGTACGGTTAGTAAGATTTTATTTCGGCAAATTGTACAAATTCATATTGCTAATAAATGTACAACTCTAATTACTGATATTGTTCTTATTGTTACTGTATGCATCTTTCTTCATGAAAAAAAAAACAACATTTAGGCGATTTAAAAGAAATCACATACTTTCCTTTTTTGAACGGTGATGTTCCTCTTGGTGCATCCTATGCCGAACGTTTGTATGAATTTTTCACTATCAACTTTATCTTAAATCTTTCATTTTTTCAAATACTATAAAACGGTTTAAAACTAGGGTTAAACTTGAATTTTATTATTATAAAGTAGAATGGGGTTTTAATAAGTTATAAGTTACCAATATAACTATAACTTTTATTATTACAACTTGTGTTGTAAAAATAGCCAACACGTTTTCTTTTGTTCCTCATTCTTTAGTTAGTACACATTATATATTTCATGGATCTATACCGAACATGTGCAAACTTCTTTTAAGTTCAACAGATCTCTATATCCGTTTACAGACCATGGGTATGAAGAGTAATTCATTAGAATATATTAATGCATACCCCCTCTCTCATTCTCTCCTTACTTTGAACATACCGGTATTTTATTGTTTAAAAATAATTGGACGTGATACAAATAAGAAACGTCTTTTCTCTCTTTATGTAGGCTCGGTCCAAATATATTTCATGTCATCTATTAAAAATATAGTAACAAAATTCGTAACGCGTTTTGAAAAATAAATAGCCATTAAATAGTTTAATACAAAGAAACAGACACGCACAGTAATGGTCATCTGTCACGTGTCAGAGTGACCATCCATTTATTATGAAACTATAGTTTTAAAACTGTCATGCCTTCTTGCAACATTTTTGATTGTTCGTATTATTTGTCACAGGTAAAAATACCCAAGCACACGTGAGATACACGTGCTCAAAATTTCACAAGGAAAGCTGTTTTAATTCATAAACAAAAAACCATAACTTCTGTCACCTTAGTAATTAATCAGTTTCTATGCATTAGTTTTTCATGCAGTGAGCTAACTATTACAGATTATACTTTTTATTTCTTACTCCATTCGTTTAAATATATTTGATATGCTAAATTTAAGAAAAATGGATTAAAAACAAGTACACCATACATAATAGTCTTTTCCATAATGCAATATAGATAATTACAAAAAAGTATAATAATGGGTTAAACACAAGTACGACATACATATGAAGTCTTTTCCATAATACAATATAGATAATTACAAAAATAGTATAATAATGGGTTAAACACAAGTACACCATACATATGAAGTCTTTTCCAAAATACAATAAAGATAATGCGCGCCGCTTTTGATTACAGTAGCGCGCTTTGTTTTTACAGGTAAAATAAGTTACAAAAAACATGTAAATTTTAATAGATCTATACATAAAAATAATATAAAGATATAAATGACTAATGTTTTTGACCCGTCCGTCTGTCCGTCCCTCCGTCAGTCCGTCAGTCCGTCAGTAATAATAATTCTTTATTGTCATATAAGTAAAATTATACTTGTAACAATATACAGTTATTTTTTAGAATATGTAACTATGCAATAGATCAAAATATATGTAAGACTCAGATCGGCGTCCGGTCTCTAATCGACGTCCGTTCCTCAAATCGACGTCCAAATCTGACGTCACAATAAAATATGCTCCAAATCGACGGCCAATGCAATGCCTATCTAAAGGTGCATTCACACGATACGATTTTCCATTCGATTTTCATTCGATTTTTACCTGTGCACCTGCTTTCGACTAAAATCGTATCGTGTGAACACTAAAATCTGAAGTCGAATGTCAAGTCGAAACGTCGTTTTGAAATCGAAACGTACGCTATTTCCATTCGACGTTTTGACTGGAATCGGACCGTGTGAATGCCAAATCGACTAAATTTATCAGTCGATTGAAAAATTCAAGCTTATTCATTTAATCGACAATATTCCGATTTTCGCATCATTCTAAACGTTTTTAATTCGTTAAGGAAACATAGTCATCTTTTGTTCATAAACCTGGCCACCGTTTTACAAAGCCTTCGGAAGTCTACGTGTCATTAGATCCATAGTGACAACCATCGTTAATAAATCTTGGGTTTTACAGCGTCCTACAGCCGTTTCGCAAAGCCGTTGTAATTAATGATCGTGAATAATAGGTAAATCCTGGCATAACTTACTACTGCAACATTATCGTGTACTTGGCTGGGGGACTATGGTTAGACCAAGTTACGAAAAGGGGATGTGGTTCCTATAAATGATAAGAACTGGCGGACTTACATATGGCGTTAATAGGGCGACAAGTGCTAGTAAATGCAATACATCCCTTAGCACTTCCAAAGTCAGGAGGAGGGGCATTGGATGAATTTGCCTGTTCAAGAATTACAAAAAAATAAGGAAAATTAAGGAAGTGTTTCATACACAGGCGATTGCATGTTTCTATCCATCGGAAGACCCACTATCAACATATCTCCAAAGGATGACGAGGGGCCAGCATTTGTTTGTCTTGAGCAGTTCCGTGCATTGAATGTGCATGCCGTATATGATGCAAATCTTAAGTATTAATTCACTTTTAACTCAACTTATTTCCTTCCCGGCTTTCTTCTAGACTAGACATGTTCTAAATTAGGCTTTCTATCACGTCCGCGTTCTGATATCTATTTATAAATATTTCACTTCAGGCACAGTGGTAATCGACAAAGTGTTTAAAAGAGGATGTTTTATTCCCAAATAAAAGAGCTCATAATGAATTGATTAATACAATGTATTATCATTATTTATATTTTTTTACAAATAATTCACCAAAACAATATACATAGTTACAATAGTATAAATTGCACCTATTTTGAAAAAAAAATTCACCTACGTTTTTTTATTATTTCGACAAAAGTTTCCTTTCTGTGTTTATTTTGTAGAGGTATCATTGTTAACACCAATTTAATTTTGAATTTTGAAAAAAAAAATGTTGATTTTTTAAAACTCACTAGAGCTAGAATCCATATTGAATCAAAGAAAAAATTGGTCTGAACAGACCTCCAAACGATCCAGGATTCCGTAATGAGGAGTACCCAAATTGCAACCGCCATACTTAAATCCAGTTATTAAAAATTGAATAACAGATGTTTTGTTCCATTTCTCCAAATATAATGAATATAGAATACATTGATAGAACGTCGCCAGCCGATCTATTTTCTTTGATATAAGCATACACTAGATGATGCCAGCGAAATTGCAGTACAATTTAGCAAGTTTTGAAACAAAAAGTTGGGACACAGTAAGGATTTGGATACGGTTAATGCATTTAATTCTAACTTTTAAAAGAGATGAATATTAGGAACATTATGCAAAAGACCCCATAAATTTCGGTTTGACAATCAGAATATTAAATACCATTAAGAAAAGTGTGGCTAAGTGTGATTTTCAGTAGTTTTTTACCCTTTAAACTCAACAACCGTATGCATTGACTTTACCGAAAGGGATCAAAATGAATAACACAATGGAAAATAATCTATCTTGATCGAATGAAAAATAAAATCTATACCACTTCCAGTGGCGGATCCAGAAATTTCCATAAAAGGGGGCCCATTGACTGCCTAAGAGGGGCTCCAGTTATGCTTTAATTCAGTGATTCCTCATTTAATCAACCACAAAAAGGGGGGGGGGTGATCCCCTGCCTCTGGCTACATCAGGAATCAACCCCTGTTGTATCTCAGAAACCATTGACGATAATTCAAATCATAAAAATAGGTCAAACTTTCTTAGCTCTTGAAATAATCGTGTCATCTAAAAAATTATAAACTTCTGAATTTCGAGGTAAGATTCAATTAGATCTGGGAATGTATGAACTGGGAGTATAGCTTATAGGATCATATTAATACTGAAAATTCGAATGGACATTTTAAAGGAAATCAAATCATGCTAGCTATTCCTTGTCCGATAATGTTATGACGTGTAGCGACCTTGAATCATGGCAATTTTTTTAAGGGATTGAAAAGTCTCATATCCTTTTATTTATTCTAAATTTTTCAATTTATGGTATTGCACAAGCTGGACTATATCAAAGTTTCAAAGACCTTTAGCATTGTTTTATAAAAAGGTATTATTTTCCTATATTCATGCCACCCCTAAACCCAATTTAGTTCGCACATGAATAAAGTTCTTTATTTTCCAATTAATATATTTCGAAATAAGTTTGAAAAATAAAATAACAAATAATTATAAATACTTGAGAACATTATAAATAAGAGTATGTTGTATAAGTGCCATTGAGAGAACTCCGCATCCAAGTCTCAGCGAATTTAAGCTAACAATTATAGGTCCAAGTACGACCTTCAACACGGAGCCTTCTTTTGATTAGCTGACCCAAAACAGCAAAATATAAAGGGTCCCAAAATGACCAGTGTACACATTTTCAAACAGTAAAACCAACGATCTGATCTATTTACAAAACGGGAAACAAACCAGATGCTCCACAGGGCGCAGCTTTATACGACCGCAGAGATCGTACCCTGAACAGTTGGGCAAGTATGGACACAACATTCAAGCTTGATACAGCTCTGAATTTGGATTGTGATTAAATAGTTGACACAAAATAGGTTTCTGACACAGAATGAATGTGGTCTAAAAACTTTAAAACAATAAATTGGACATTTTCTTATTATGGTCCAATATCCAAAATCTAAATACATGGTTATAGACTCAGTATATCAAATAACCACAATAATTCGTTTATGGTGAAATTAAATAAAGTTCAATCTTGGACCCTTTAGAACTCATATCAATGTTGACCAATTTGACAAAGGCCCCAAACACCAAAAACATTAATACATGATGGTTAAATTCAGCATATCAAAGAAACCCATTTATTCAATTACTTTTGTTGAAATCAAACAAAGTTTAATTTTGGACCCCGCTTTGGACCAACTTGAAAACTGGGCCCGTAATCGAAAATATAAGTACATGTTTAGATTCAGGAGATCAAAGAACCCCAAGAATTCATTTTTTGTTAAAATCAAACTATGTTTGATTTTGGACCCTTTGGACCTTAATGTAGACTTATTTGAAAACGGGACCAAAAATTTAGAATCTAAATACACGATTAGATTCAGCATATTAGATAACCCAATAATTCAATTTTTGATGAAATCAAACATGGTTTAATTTTGGACCCTTTGGCCCCTAATTCCTAAACTGTTGGGACCAAAACACCCAGAATCAATCCAAACCTTAATTCCTTTTGTGGTCATAAAACTTGCGTTTAAATTTCATAGATTTCTATTTACTTATACTGAAGTTATTGTGCGAAAACAAAGAAAAATGCTTATTTGTGCCCCTTTTTTGTCCCTTATTCACAAACCGTTTTTTTTTTTGCGGTCATATAAAAACAAAAATATTTTTGCGGTCATATAAAAACATCTATGAAACTCACAAACGACATCCATTTAACAACTGGCCTTGGGACAGATGCATCATGATAATATAGCAAGTATGAATGTTTTAAAAGGCGCCAATCTTCGCCCTTACATAAAAAGTAGTACGTATGTGTATGACATTACAACACGAAAAGACGCACTATAGAATATTAGTTAAATATATGGCTTAACTCTACCAAAAAAAAACGTGAATTACACAAAAACATGTGCCTATTAAACAAAGACGAACATGTAGTAATAAATTAAGACCCACGAAGCGCAACTGTTATCTGTTTTAGAGTTCCATTCTGTAATCGTATCGAGTTCTCTTTTTAATCTATATTTTAAATACAAGTTTCATATTTTGAATATTGAAATCGGGTTAAAATTTTCTACTAGCATTAATATTGATGTAAAAATATCCGTTACTTTTTTTTTTCTAGATCTGAGAAGAAAATCAACTCTGTTACACTAATATAATCGAATAATTAAGAGTGTCACATGGTGTTTTTATATGTCGTCTGAATTACAAATTGTTCTGTTATTAATATATTCGCCATGATCCGCAATAAAATTTTAAATGTTATTTTGGCATGCCATACTTGATAGAAGTGCGGACGTGAAAGAAAGCACTCTTCACCAAAACTTCAACGCATATATTACATTCCACGGATATTACATTTCGATTATTCCGTCTTTTATAAAACATAATATGTGTATCTGAAGAGAGAAGTTGTATTAGAATTAAATTTTACACCGATATCAATATGTTGGGTGTAGAATCTATTTTCCAAACTGTGTTTATTTAGAAAACAGAGATAACATGCTGAACAAATTTCTGCATTTTCATCATTGTTTCAAGACTGTTAATCATATAATTTTGAGTATTTTAAAAATGACCTTAATTGATATATAAACAAAAATTATTCAAGTAACCTTATAACTCATACTACACTCTTTATTGTGCTAAATATTTCGCCAAGCTTGGGTCTTTTATCTCTTATTAATCTTAACGGTAATTACAGGTTTGCGAAGAAACATTTATTACGGCCAGTACGATCACTATGGTAGTCTCAATTAAGATGGTAGTGCAATATGTATTAAGGGGGTACCCAACACTATACCCCAAAAAATTCCTGTCGTTTAATTTTTATTTATTTTTTTTCATTGATAAACTAGGCCAACCTAAACATCTTGTAAAAATTTTAAAAGATTTGAACCATAGGTTTAAAAAATTTAGCAACTCAAATATAGCATCTTTTACATGCAAGAATCAGCCAAAATTGGAAGTTTCTGAAATATGGGTATGGGGTTAAATATGTTAAAAATTTTAAAACTTAATCCTAAATTGACAATAGCATAGCTAATAATGATAGCTGAGGTAAATATTAGTTCACTGATACCCTTTTCTTGTAGGTCTTTTGTTCTAGATTTAAAATTTTGCCTGAAATTTAATAGGGGGTGTCAAAATCAGCCCCGAAAAGTGAATGCTGTGCTTCTAGTATTTGAAGAAGAATTTTTTTTTGGAAAAAAAATGTGTCGTTTAATTTTTTCAAAAAACTAAGCATTTGGAGTGCTATACTAGTCGGTTGTTCTTGCAAAATTTTTTAAAAATTTAACCGTTAGATTTTTTGGTATTTAAGTTTAAAGTATCCCCCACCCTCAAATTGGTTCATTAAATAAGGGCAAAATCTATTAAAAAGTACATAATGGCCATATTTTTTTTCGTCTTTTGAACTAGGCCTTAGATATTTGGCATGTGGATGTATCATCACGGGGTTAAGTGTCTTGCATCATGATGACCTTATTGTGACCTTCAAATGTGACCTCAAGGTCAATTTTATATTGTTTTTTTCATGAAAAACACAACCATGTAGGCCATAACTTCTTCGCCCTTGACCTAGGTCTTAAATCTTTGGCATGTGGATGTATCATCATGAGGTAGTGTGCCTTCTTAAAATTGTGACCTTCATGTGACCTTGAAGGTTGATCACGATGATGATAATTGTGTTTTTTTGTAACTGTGACCTTCAAATGTGACCTCAAGGTCAATTTTATATTGTTTTTTTCATGAAAAACACAACCATGTAGGCCATAACTTCTTCGCCCTTGACCTAGGTCTTAAATCTTTGGCATGTGGATGTATCATCATGAGGTAGTGTGCCTTCTTAAAATTGTGACCTTCATGTGACCTTGAAGGTTGATCACGATGATGATAATTGTGTTTTTTTGTAAGAAACACTTGTACGGGCCATGACATTTATGTAGTTATGAAATCATATTTATTTTAAAAAAATCATATTACACAAGCTTTAATCGACCATACAACAATATAGACACATTTTATGACATGTCAATTCATTCCACGAACACGGAATACATAATGGACATGTAGTCTCATAAAATTGTTTGAAAAAGGAATAGTTTCTATTGAAGCGCGCACTGTACGTACTTAACTACTCAACAGACAGCAAGGTGAAAATTTCCTAGTAATCAAACAGTAGGAGGAGTTATATATATGCCAAATATATACCAATAATGGGACAGACGGAAGGACAGACGGACAGGGGTAAAACAATACCACCCTCCTTGACATTCAGTTGCAGGGGTAAAAAAAAGGATGTAACTGATTTTTGATTTGACACGTCAAAAAACCTATGATACATAGGGAAAAGCTTTAAAGTTGGCAGATGCTTTACATAAGCAAGATTTTCAATTTATTGGTCTACAGATTCAAAAATACAAAAATATACAATTCAAAACTTAAGAACAAAACTATTTGTGCAAAGAATGACGGCTCATGAGAGATGAAATAGAGCTGACTGTGCAAAACCCTTATACTGTGAAATCAAGTTCGTTAAACATAGAACTTTTTTAGTAGTTCTGCAGAGGTTATGAAAATAAGATACAACTGGTTTTTAGTTAAAAGCACGGCAGTTACAAGTTTCACATTATTTGTTGGGCCCCTTGTTATTATAGAGAACGATTACTCCATTCAGTAATAATCTTGAATTGAGACTTGAGAAGAAAAAAAATCACTTGTCACTTGCAGTATAACACCACACTTTCTTTTTTATATTTATTTCAAAATTGCATTTGATAAAAAAAAAAATCGGAAAGATACACAAACATGACAAAAGCACAATAAAAGGAAAATTTTTGCTATCCCTTCGAAATTCATTGATAATGCAAAAATAACATGTTCTATTTATATCATACATGTGTAGTTTCAGTTTCAACCACGATTCTAAATATAGACTTTTATTTCCCTAAAATTGCGGACGGAATAGAAGACACCCGTTTATTTTCTACACCTGTCAGGATAAAGGTTGAAAAAAGATACTAGAAAGATGTAATATTTTTTTATTCAGATGAATATTTAAGCACATACATGTGTGTATTGTCTTGTGGACTGAATAGGATGTTTTTTTCTTCTTGTTGTCTTTGTTCCATGACATGTTAATGATGCACTGGTGGACGGTTGATTATCCCCCTCGGTATCTTCTTACTTTTTACATGAATATAAATCATGTAATAAAATATTCAATTGCACTTCAAAAATATATGCCAGAAATTATTATAAATAATTCATAACCTATTTAACATTACTACGTATATTAATTACTAAGCCCATATTTCATTAAAAACTACATGTATGGTTTAAAAAAAAAGTATTGTGGAGTCCATTTAGTTTTGATTTTAATCAACTTTGTACGAAGATCTAGGAACAGAAGCATTGTATAATTGTCCATGGTTTATTTATTTATTTAGTTAACATTTTATTGTCGGAGGCTTGGATGAAATTTGAGAAAAGGCAAGACACGCATTTGAGCAAACAAAAACAGCAACAGTAATTTGGCATAACAAGCAGATTACAATCTATGTACAAACAATTTCAGGATAAACTAATGAACATTGCAGGTCCCTAAAGAATGAAAAATTAAAATTCAAGAAATGAAGTCAGATGGGGGAGCCGGGTAGGTAGAAGGGGTTCCGAAATCCCGGGCTAAAAACACGAAATCCCAAGTTTAAATAAATTTAAATCCCGCTATTCCGAAGTTTGAAAAAAGAATTCCCTTATCCCGAAATCCCGAAATCCCGAGCTTAAAAAAATATCCTGGTGCAATTCCCCCTTTTTCCAACGTCCTGGTTTTCTTTTGGTAATTTTTTTTTCACTCTGAAATTTCCCTTTTATGTCTCTTTGAAGATTCATTTATTGAAAATGAGTAACTTTAAATGGATTAAAAGATTAAATGAATAACAATAGGTGTACAGCTGCTCTTAGCAATAATGTAAACATTCTGATCATGATCTTTTAAAAGCTTGCATATTGCACATGGTTTTAAAACGTAGCAAAGAATCGGACTATGAGTAAGAGTTATCTTATCTTAGGTGTTATGTACCCCCTTAAAGATAATAATATTAAAGAAATATAAAATATCTGATAAAGTAGTAAAAGCTACAGGTATACATAAAAAAAACTGGCTAGACGAAACAAATATTTTGGAGAATTTAGGAATAGTCCTTGGAAATTCATTATCAAATCACCATTCAATGAGGGCCCTCATGGGGTTTTTGATTATGTGATTACTTGGCCGTTTTTTTAATGATTATTTGATTATTAAGCCAATTATTTCATGATTATTTGATTACCTAGGACTGTATTTTTAGTTTATGATTATTTGATTACTAAAGATAAGCAAATATTTAATGATTATGTGATTATATTGGCAAAAAAATGGTGATTATGTGATTACTAGGACCCCCCCCATGAGGGGCCTCTTCAATAAATAACTCAATAATATTTGTTTAAACTTTAATAATACTTGCGTATAAAGATAATTTCGGAAGTTGCTGCGTTTAGAAATATAAAAAAGCACTTGTTCAAATCTGATGAAAATCGAATGGAAAGTCGTATCGTGTGAACAGAACGCTGTACGATTTACCTGTGCGACGGTGTCAAGTCGAATGGAAAATCGAACGGAAAATCGTATCGTGTGAATGCACCTTAATCGACGTCCATTTTTTTGTCTTCTCTAATCAACGTCCAATTTCTAGCTTCTCCAATCAACGTCCGTTTTGGACAAAGAATACACAATTGACCCGAACCGACAGCAGCTGAAACCTTTAGACCTTAAAACATATAGGTTATATTTTTTTATTTTTTATTTTTAAAGATTTATAAAATACTAGACTAAATATGTGTAAATAGGTTGTGATATCATTTTCTTTTTTAATTTTAGAGATTACATAAATATATAAAGGAGATGTAGTATGACATGAATCATGTAAACAATTCAAATTAGAAAAATAACGGTCTTATTTATAAAGAAAAATGACAGACATAAACCATTGAAAACCACTGCACTACAGGCCCATAAAGAATATGTCGGGGTTAAACATGTGTGTGAGCACTCAACCTAGAACAGTTGTGTAACAGCACAACATAAAACATAATATCAATTGCTTGCGTATATGAGAACAGTTGTGTAACAACACAGCATACAACATAATGCCAATTACTTGCGTATATGAGAACAGTAATACTGTTGTGTAACAGCACAACATAAAACACAATGCTGATTTCTTGCGTATATGTTTCACTCCAGGTGTAAAACTTAAAAATGTGTTAAAAAATATCTTGCTAAGTCCGAATTATAATACTCTTAAAATTAATGGCTATACTTCTTTATTTTGTCTATTGTTGAATATTGAATAATGACCTCAAGATATCCTTTGTTTTTCTTTAACGTTACGTTGTTTTCTCCTTGACATACACTTACATGTATGTCATTTATCAACATGAATAGGAATGACACATTACTATGTAGATCGATTCAATTAACTTTTTACCCAAACTTTAATATGCATGATACCTAATTCGGGTTGAAAGAAATCTATATGGAAAGTATGCATAAATGCTTGAACCCTACAAAACATGTACTTGTATAAGTGTAAACAATTAAATCTTGAATTCATTATTTATTCATATTGAACATCGATTAAAGACGACTACACTCAATCGGGCGTAGTTTTAGCAATACATGCTGTCACATTGGACGTCGGTTAGAGTATCAAAATATTGGACGTCGATTTGCGAATGTGACGTCAGATTTGGACATCGATTTGAGAAACGGACGTCGATTTGAGGAACGGACGTCGATTAGAGGCCGGACGTCGATCTGAGTCTAACATATATATCCCGAGGTATGAAGATCAGCTCATTGTTCTATTGCCCGAAGCCAACGGGTATGAGGATCAGCTCATTGTACTATTGCCCGAAGCCAACGGGTATGAAGATCAGCTCATTGTACTATTGCCCGAAGCCAACGGGTATGAAGATCAGGTCATTGTTCTATTGCCCAAAGCCAACGGGTATGAAGATCAGCTCATTGTACTATTGCCCGAAGCCAACGGGTATGAAGATCAGGTCATTGTTCTATTGTCCGAAGCCAACTGGTATGAAGATCAGCTCATTGTACTATTGCCCGAAGCCAACGGGTACGAAGATCAGCTCATTGTGCTATTGCCCGGCCCCGAAGCCAACGACTGAGGTCAATAGAACAATGAGCTGATCCTCATACCGAGGGAAATATGGGCGTATTGCATTTCCGCTAATTTTTCAAAGTCCCAATACTACGTTTCCGCAAATTTAAAGTATACGTTTCCACAATTTGTATTTATTACTTTTCCGAAAATTTACTTGGTAAATTATAAATATTTGAATATATATTAGATAAATTATTTATTTTATCTTTTTGATAAAGAAAATATTCTGATCTTATATCTACAATGTACTAGATATAACTAGTTGACTCGGGTAAGGATTAGTTAAACTTCAGTGAGAACTCTTTGGTTTGGCTTACTTGCTAACTGACATGATTGAAGAATGCTTTGTTGAATCAACGTTGAACTAATAGCCGATGCCCCATCTGACTATAGATAAATGCATGAAGTCTGCCGATTATATATTAGAATTTCATATAGATGGCAATTCGAAATTTCCACCAACCATTTGGGTATCACCTCCTGAACCCGAGGAAAAGAGAACAACGAATGGTGCCGAGTCTTTTCGTGCCTACCTGAACAAGCAGTTTTACGATGTAGCCATCCTAACATATTTGTCTTTGTCGATGTGTTATTGAAATTGCAGACAACAGCTTACATAAAGATGAGAACTCTAACTGTAAAAGCACCCGTTCAGAAATATGAAAAGGGGAAGATGGTTTTCCTTTTTGAACAAAATACAAAACTTGTAAACGGTTAATGTGCTACTGTGGACTTTGTACGACGTGTTAACTACAAATATTCTGCCAGAATTGACTTATGAACTCATATCAAGGTATATCAGATTAGTACTGACTTTTGAACATACGTTTTCATACATTTTAATGATGAATTTTACTGACATGTTATGATGACCTTTAACTACATATTTATTTTTTATTATTGCTTTGCTTTCGATCAATAGGTATTCCTTAATTATTTGCAAAAAAGTAATAATTTGTTTTTCCGGAACAGTTACTTTTCTTCCGGAAAAGTAAGATATTTATTTGCGGAAACGTAAACTTTTTTTTCCGGAAACGTCATCTTTTTTTCCCCGGAAAATAATGCCAATTTGCGGAAACTTAAAAGACCCAATTTGATTGGACAACATGAATACCTTTCAACTAATCAGATTACAGAATAAGAGGTCATAACAGGTCAGTGTAATAGACTGCACACAGGTGCAATAGAACGATAATTTCCAGTGCAATAGACCATGGAACAAAAAATGGCAGCAAAATAGCAAATAATATAGAAATATATAAGTCTGAATCTACTGTGAATTTTACTTACTTTTCTTTCGTTTAACTGAAGCATTTCATTACCTGCTGATATTCGATATGTGTTTGCATTTTTATCGAGCCTGCAACAGTATTTCGCGAAAGAGAGACATAGAGATCATAGGTTTCGTTGGCGTCGTCACCATGTAGATTAAGTATGTGGTTCAAGATGTTTTAAATATCGTTGATTTTGTCAAACCTGCATGAAATTTTCAAAAAGTTGAACAGAAGCTTTTTGTGATCAAAAGACTTAGAGTACCAGATCATAATGATGAAATAATATTTCGAATGTTCCCGTATTTTACTGATAAAAAGGAATTTCTTTTTGTAGTTAACGAGTAGATAAAGTCAGGGGTGAAAGTTTGTTGCACGTCAATAACTTTGTCAAACCTTCATCGAATTTTATGAATCTATGTCAGAAGTATTTTTATGATTAAGAAACATTTTGAAAGTATTATTTTTTTCATTTTTTAGTTGACAACGGACTTTTATCAATTAACAGTCGTTCTGGGATTATTAGTTTTACATGATCAATTTGAAAACCTTCAGAGATTTTCATAAAACTTGGGTGAAGTTAATATTCCAGATCAAGTTTTTTTTTAAGAAATTTTTTTTTTAAACCTGTAATGAACCGAAAAATAAATCCTCTTTTCGCGGGAAGTAATCCCAGGCAAAATCAAGGTTTTTAACGGAACCCTCGACGAATTTTCATAATAAACCTGAACATCTATGAACATTATTTACTTCATGTCATTAACGAAATTTACACAAAAAATGGGTTTTATAATATATATATATATATATAGTTTAAATCTATTTTGTTATAGTGGATTGGGAAACAAGTTGTTGTAACTTTAATCACTTTCCACTTTGCGGGTGCGAATGCTGCCTTGTAGCGCCATTAGCCATTAGCTATTATTTCTTTTTCGAAATCTATAAGGGTGTATTTTACGTGCAAGAGATATGGCTCTCTCTTAATACGGGTCAGCCATTTATCGTCCCCTTCCGACGGATTATCATCGTTTCCTTAAGACCATACTCGCAAATGGTGTCAAGGGATCATTGCCGAAAATTCAGTCCCTGAAATTTTCATCCCGGAACGGGAATCGAACCAGGAACCTTTGTGTAAGCAGTCTGAGGTTTTTATCGAGTGCGGCTCCTTTTATACACATATTAAAGTCACTGGTTTGGAAATTTTCTCTTAAACCAATGACCATTAGATTCCAAATCAACACAATATAAAACTAGTAAATTAAACATAAGAGATAAACAAATTAGACTCTAAAGTATGTTGCTATTGATGAGTTTTAGTGACATAAATGGTATCTCTTTCTCCATAACTCATTTTCTTGAGGGGGCGAAGCCCCCTCGTACCCAGAACCAAAGTGGATGCTTTAGTCTGGGCCCGATTGGGACACTCAAAACACTCGTTGAGGTTTGGGCGTACACTTGAAAATAGCCTAGCTACGCCACTGGTCTTATACATTTCATCCTTCAATGTTTGTCTTTTTGGACGGTGAAGTGAAATTACAAGCCACTACATACATTAAATTGGGAAGTAACCATTCAGCAGCAGTAAGAAGAAAGTATTTTTCAGAAACGGAAACATTTGCCGTGTAAACTGCCGGTTCCAAGTCGCGAATGAAGGAGGAGGGAAGTAATTTTTCTTCTAATTGGCGCAATCGTATGTTTTATTTTTGGCGCAATGATACCATGTTATTTTAAAACAGGTGGCGCAAATGTAGCATTGGAGAAAACAAGTTGTGGCGCAAAAGGACGCATTTTTGGCGCAAACTGATCTCTCCCAAGTTAAAACAATACGTAGAAAAATAAAAGAAAAGCTTGAGACAAATCCTAATCATCTGGTTATTATAGCTTAGATAAATAATTATTATAATCGAATCATATAAATCATTCTTTTTATAATTTCTATTGATCGTGCGCATACTCAGTGCTCATATTTTTAAAATAAAGAGCAAGTTCAGACAATATGTTCTTTAGTCAACAATTTTACAACCCTATTGAATTGTTCATTCAGTTTTTAAGTGTATTTTGAATTTTGATGCATTTACATATGTCTACATGCAGATATGTAGATATATTAAACATATTCTTATAGCGAACGCACAACCATATGAATATGTGACACTGACAGTGACGTTTAGTTTAGATTTATCTTATTTTATGAGCATCAATTGAAGAAAATAATATTATGTAACAAGAACAATGCACATTCAACTACATTTGATAACAAAGATTACTGATATTTTAGTCTCTAGAAAGCACGGAATATTAACTAATTAATATTGATTGAGCCTTAAATTTGAAATAGCTTTAAAGTTAGATAAGATACTATTTATTTCAGAAACAAAAGGTCTATATTTATAAACACATGACACCAAATATTCTGTGTAAACAGGATACAGTGTTTACAATATTCCCGGAAACTATAGTGAATTTAGATATAACGAATTCATGTGGTTTTCGATTATTGCATTCATTCCTATCTTCCTCTTTTTGTACGTTAATGTGTTTTAGAACAAGCTATGTCGTTGCATGGTTATCTGACTTAAATGTTTCCCAGTTTGTTACACCATGGCATTTACAGCTTACTATACGGTTTGGGTTTTGTTCATTGTTGAGGATCATGCGGTAAACTATATATAGTTGTTTACTTTTCTGTCCTTCGGTCTGGTGTATACTAGCTGTCTTTATGGCATCGATACCACATCTCTTTATCTACATAATTCCGTTTTAGACGAAGATGCCTTAAATGATGATGGCAATGGTACACTAAGCCTTTTATCTGTCACTTCTAAAGAGGACAGCGTTGTAAATATAGGGGTTAGATAGTCTAGTGGTCTAGCGCGTCGGACACAGTGCAAGGCGATTTGGTGCCACGATATCTCCGTTGCATGAGTTCGAATCCCGACCAGAAGAGGGGAAAAATTTGCCTCTGCAAATACAGATCTAAATTTTTTGGGCTGATATTTAGATAAATTATATAAATATATACATATTGAATTATATATTTGTATCTCCTGTTTGCTGGCTAATGTCCACCAGCAGTCAGTGTATCGACCCAAAAGTTGTAAAAATCTAGCCAAGATAACAACGTAGTAAAATTGAAAAATGCAATTGTGGAAGGATACAATGTGAGGAAAGGAGAATAAAGTTCATTTCGACGCTACTTATTATTTAATACACTTTTTTTAACTAACTAATAGAAAAACTAGTATATTTTGGGGATTTTCGGTTAAACAGCAATCCTATTTATTTCTCGTGAAAGACAAAAACATTTAAACAATAGTATTAATCAATATAAGCGGTAACATCTGTTTGTAACATCAGAAAATATATTAAAATGATTATTGTATATTATATTGAATTATCCTGTACTAAACAAACTTTATGAACATGAAAAAAAACCACCACAAATAGCTACATGTTTAACACATAGATAAACTTAACGAAGATAGCAGGCTTTTAATTTTGTACACCAGACGCGCGATTCGTCCACAAAAGGCTCAATGCACAGGAGACGCTCGAGTCAAAAAAATAAAAGGTCAAATACAGTGCGTAGTTGAAGATCAATAAGATCCAGGGGGGGGGGGGGGTTTCCGGGGGTGCGCACCCCCCTTTATTTTTGCCGATCAATGCATTTGTATCGGGACATATGTTCTGCACCCCCCCTTTGCCCTGGGTTAGCATGGGTTAGCACCCCCCCCCCTTTCGAAAATTCCTGCATCCGCCCCTGACCCGAAATTCCAAAGATGTTTACCATCCCACTTTATTAAACTTACAAACTTGTAAAGGTACTCATATGATCCTAGCTTATATACTTTTTATCTATTTCGTTTCTATATTATACATTTTTTTTAAATGCCATGCATTTAATGGATTATTTGGGAATCTTCTACACAGAATTGGTTGCTACCCGTCATGCAGTATTTTAAGGAATGAAAAAAAAAGGGGAAAAAAACCCAGCTTAAAGACCGAGATGAAAAGCTTTAATTATTAACTTATACAATCTATCTCAAACATGTGACTTTTATCATCCTGTTGACTCGAAGATTTATATGCTAATAAATTTTAGGTAAAACAATGGATGAAAAATTATATTTTGCTGTGTTTTCCATCAATGGACCTGATAGAATTTCACATATTTTCTAAATAGGTTTAATAATCCATTTTATTGCCTCAGCAACGACTACTTATGTCACTAATGAGTGCAATATTATGAATTTTTGTAAATTTCCGAATTATGTGAACCCAGATGTCCTTAGAAAATTGGGGTTTTCCAGCTGAGGTACTTTTAGTAGGTCCGCCTGCTCTCAATTATTTTTTCTTCTTCTAAATGTTGTCTTAACGAGAGAATTAAGACGTTTAAACCAGGTATTTGTACATTTATTATAAAAGTTTCACAAAGCTCACAAACACACACTAACAAACAAAAACCAATCAAGAGTCAGTAGAAAATACAATACTTTAGTTTATCAAATGATTTTGGATGTTTTGAGTACATGTATTTCAAAAGTGTTAGTCTGTTTTGTTTTAGATTAACTCCTGTTTGATCATAATTTGTACTGTATTTTGATTTGTCTTGATATTAAGTTTATGTCTTGTTCCACTGCTAGGATTAGACTTATACATGATAATTGGCGTCTACCGCCCTTTCCAGAGACTAAGTCACTTATTATAATAAGTTTGTCTAATTTGCCATACAGAAATAATCTAATGTGTTCGACTTTATACTGTCATGGTGTGTTTTTTTTTTACGTCATACGAAAATCGATACAGCCCGTAACATCTGCAGTGAGCTATAGTTTATATTCAATACATATTGTTAAAAAATGTAATATTATTGTTTTAAAATGATTGTATTTCTGGTATAATCGGTTTATAGGCTATATATAACTAGTATATATTTGTTTAGGGGCCAGTTGAAGGACGCCTCCGGGTGAGAGAATTTCTCGTTGCATTGAAGACCTGTTGATGACCTTCTGCTGTTGTCTGCTCTATGGTCGCGTTGTTGTCTCTTTGGCACATTCCCCATTTCCATTCTCAATTTTATAAAATACACAAGTCGAAAAGGAATTTGAATATTGACAAGCAGTTGCATAAAAGATGATATAAAGGAGATATATATATATATATACAACATTGTCATGTATATGTATGAAACATGTTTTTTTCTCTTTTGATTTCTGTGTTTCACTTTTTTCATGGCGAGACAATTTAAAGTTTACTATACAAAATGTGTTTTTCTCATTGTTAAGGACCCTAAGGTGACCTACCGTGCATATCTCCGGTTGATAGCATACTTCCTAATCTCGTATTGCCGCATAGGCTCTCTAATTTCTATACGAAATATATAGATGTTAGTACCATTATAGTTTTCCAAGAAGCACCCCTTCCTCAAAGAAAAAAAAACCTGAATTAAACGCAAAGCAAATTATTCCATGACCTTAAATAACTAAATGTTCATTGTTTCGAAAAAGTAAAAATTTCCAAGGTTATGTACATATATAAATCCTGTCCCATTAATAGCAGTTTTACCTGACGCGTGCCGGAATGATGGGCATATGTTGTTAATGTGTCTACCAGCATACTATCAACATAATGACAAATTGTCAAATGTATAGCCTGCAAAGGTATAACTGAACAATTCATCACTCTATGATCCTTTAATACAACTGTTAAACTGTAACTTTCGTAACAAAAGCTTCTTATGACACCCCTGTTGGCTAGAGTGTATTAATATTGGCCTATATGTTGTCGACCTTCAAGTTTTACATTATTGGTCTAGGCTTAAGGTTTTTTTTATTATTATCTTTGTTTATTGCGCTAAAATATCTGATTAACCTTGGAACACATGAAAGCTATTGAAAAATTACATAATAGACAAAATTTTATCTTTAAATGTGGATAGAATAGTTCTTTATTTGAAATCAATCACAGTAAAAGTAGTCGTTTTTCGAATTAAATGAAGCTTTCATCTCTATGTTAACTTAAGGTTTTTATGGGGTTTAATATTGTCTGAAATTTAGAGCATAGTGCATAAAAGCAAATGTTCTCTTTCACGACAATATCATTCAAAAAAATCTAAAAGATTCAACCAAACAAACAAAAAAGAGAGAACTTTCGAAATAGATCAGTTATTTTTATGTTACCCGGATAAGAACATAATTTTATGAATAACAATTTTTCGCCTAAGTTGAAATTACTAATTGCTGTATCCCTCTATAAACTCGTCAAAGATACCAGAATTAAATTTGTATACGCCAGACGCTAGTTTCGACTACAAAATAGTCATCAATGATAGTCGATGAAAAAAAGTAAAATGCCAAATAAAGTACAAAGTTAAAGAATGAATGATGAAGACACACAAGATAGGTGGAGGAATGAACCCCCGTGAGATGTAAAGCTTCGATGTCTATGATTATGTTAAAGTTATTAAAGCCTTATAAAATTCTTGTACCAAGTAGAGGAATATATATGACAGTCAGTAGAGTGTTAAAAGGGGGATATTGTATCCTGGTTTACAACGAATTCGAACTGAACTATTGCCGGCTGGCCAAACTAAGAGATTCTCCACATCGACCATTATACCAGAGGTAGAGGTGGATATTGCCTCTAATATGGCCCATGGCACTTATGCCCTAGACCCGTACGAGTTAGTCAGGGAAGGATAAGGGTTATCCATTCGTTCATGTGATTTTGACAATTAATTAGGGACTTTCAGTTTTGATGTGATTTTGACAATCTATTAGGGACTTTCAGTTTTGATGTGATTTTGACAATTTATTAGGGACTTATAATTTTGATGTGATTTTGACAATTTGTTAGGAACTTTCAGTTTTGATGTGACTTTGACAATTTATTAGGGACTTTCAGTTTTGATGTGATTTTGACAATCTATTAAAAAACGTATTAGGGACTTTCAGTTTTGATGTGATTTTGACAATCTATTAGGCACTTTCAGTTTTGATGTGATTTTGACAACTTATTAGGGACTTTCAGATTTGATGTGATTTTGACAAGTTATTAGGGACTTTCAGTTTTGATGTGATTTTGACAAGTTATTAGGGACTTTCAGTTTTGATATGAATTTGACAATTTATTAGGGACTTTCAGTTTTGATGTGATTTTGACAATTTATTAGGGACTTCCAGTTTTGATGTGATTTTGACAATCTATTAGGGACTTTCAGTTTTGATGTGATTTTGACAATCTATTAGGGACTTTCAGTTTTGATGTGATTTTGACAATCTATTAGGGACTTTCAGTTTTGATGTGATTTTGACAATCTATTAGGGACTTTCAGTTTTGATGTGATTTTGACAATCTATTAGGGACTTTCAGTTTTGATGTGATTTTGACAATTTATTAGGGACTTTCAGTTTTGATGTGATTTTGACAATTTATTAGGGACTTTCAGTTTTGATGTGATTTTGACAATTTATTAGGGGACTTTCAGTTTTGATGTGATTTTGACAATTTATTTGGGACTTTCAGTTTTGATGTGATTTTTGACAATTTATTAGGGACTTTCAGTTTTGATGTGATTTTGACAATTTATTAGGGACTTTCAGTTTTGATGTGATTTTGACAATTTATTTGTGACTTTCAGTTTTGATGTGATTTTGACAATTTATTTGGGACTTTCAGTTTTGAATTTTCCCTTGATTTCGGTATATTTGTTATTTTACTTTTTATTAAGAAAATTGTCTGTTTAAGTATTTATTACATTTAGACCATTTCGTCTATATCGACAGAATATTATATACAAATAGTTCAACTAGTAAACCCTTTCTCCTAAATATATAAAGATGTCATACATTTTGATATTTACGTTATTAGTTACACTCCAAGTCATATCTATATGTGAAAATAAATGCTCAATTCAACAGTATTTCAAGCGAACTTGGAAAGGGTCAGCTGTGATTTTGGTAAAATTATTTAAGATCAAAATTGTATGACTTATATCACATATGATAATCTTTTGAAGTAAGAAATATCTGCTTTTAATTGGATAGCGTGCATACGAATAACATGAATGGCTTAATAGATCAAACCAGTATTGCATCACAAGAAACAAACCATTTTGAAAATACCATGTTTCCAGGATTAAATTTTATGTTCACTGATCTTATACAACAAGATATACGAGGGGAGAGCAAAATTATTACAATTCTTTATGCGGGTGGAATTACAGGGGTTACAATACATTACGGAGAGGAAGTGTGTTTGCAAACATGTTCTAGTTTTAATTGTATTTCAAAACGGAGACAAGTAAAAAGAAAAAAGAAGACTGAAAAAGGATGATTCTAACCTATCTAGTATAGCAAAGAGTGGAAATTGAAAATACAAGTTGATTGAATTTCAAAACGGAGAAAAAAAAGGAGAAAAACATGTGGAAAAATTATGATTCTAAATCTTATTAAAATAGAAAAGAGTCGAAACTGAAAATAAAAATTGACTGGATTTCAAACCGGAGATAAAGAAAAAAAAAAGACAAACATGAGGATTCTAAGCTAATTAGAACAGCAAAGAGTTGAAACTGAAAATACAAATTGTTCTACAAAGCACACTATGTGACGGTTTTATTGACCATGCTCACACATTACCGATGAATTTGTTTCTTAACCTAACATGGTTTAAAATATCTTAATGCAACGATTTAAATAACAAATTTAGCTTGGTTCGGCCATTAATTTCTAATCTTTTCGGTCAAATTGCTCTCCAACTGTCTGTCGTGCAGCCTTGGTTCTCAAATATTCGGCGCTGAGCACTCTTTATTAAATTAAATCCAGAAAAGCGCTTCGGACGCTTGGAATTTATGAGTTTTTGTTTTGAGTTTTTTTTATCCCTTCTTATGGTTAAGAAAATTATTATAGACCAAAACCAAAATATTATGGGCATTCCTTGAATACAAGACAAAAATGATTCCCTAGCTTGCAACAAACCAACAGTTTTATCATCAGATTTTCAAATCACTGAAGTACTGAACAGCAAGTAACAAAAATAATTGTTTCAGACAGATCTGAGTTTTGGTTGCTACGTTACTAAATATGTGTGTTTAAAAATCAAAAACAACCTTTTGCATTCCATTTAATTGTTTCAATACTTCATTTATTCATTTTTTTCTAATTTCAAACCAGCGTTCAGTATTAATTTGTATAAGGGCTATAAAGAGAGCTACGGATAACACGTAAAGAAAACATGAATATGCTGCGTGGTTTAAGACCCGACATAGTTGACTTTCTCTCGAATAGTTGTTTTCATCAGGGTATTGCAATAACCGAATGATTTATATGCATCTGAATTCAAGCTTTAATGCTTATCTCTACATAACATTTCCTACAGATACAAAACTAAAAAATACGAGCCTTTTTTATTTGATTTACGCTTAAGAAAAATAACTTAAAAAGATGAAATTAATTCGAAACATTTAATAAATTATACTTCCAATTTGAAAGTAACAGTAACAACAATAATAAAATTGATATAAATGGAATTTATTATTACTTTATGAATGCACAATTTTGCAATTTAAAAAGATTGAAGTGCTTCAAATATTATTTATTTTAAAGAAACGAAAGTTTTGATAAAAATAAATGAAAGCCACAAAATCCATAAAATACGTTATTTAATCGGTGCATTTGAGGACAAGCATATAAATCGTATACGTCGTTAAAATATCAATAGCATACTTTATTGTCACTGTAAAAACCTAAAACAAACAGAGCATTAGAATTTAGGAGAAACCGTTCAAATGCTCAATGCAAAGAGGATTATTTTCTTTCCCAAATATCCTTCATATTTGCCATGTAAACACATAAACGACATCTGTAAGTAAACAATAACAAATAATGATAATACAGTAATTAGTTAAAGGGCACATTTCACACATGTCAGCGTGACTGGTCATTAATTATGGACTTAGTTTAGATGTCACGTGTCATTAAGCAACAAAGGCTTACCTGGTGTTCAGGTAAAAATATCTTCGTACACGTGTATTGCATGTGCTGTTGTTGGTTGTTAATGACTGACCAATTTATTTCCTCTCAGAATATTAATAACAGTAGCTATAACAAACAAAGCAGGAACAATTAAAGTTTAACTCAACTAATAATAAATGACTATATGCTTGAATTCAATATAATTTTCTTGTATAAAAATAAACTTTTAAAAGATACCCTTTTCCTATGAACAAGCAAATAGAAAATCAAAACGTGCTTAATTCTACCCCATATTTTAGTGTTTTATCAAACAAACAATTCACAACAATATGAAGGTCAAACATTCATTCATTCTTATGTAATTCAACATCTTTTAGCATATAAATACCAATCATATGTTTCCTAAACCACCCCACAGAAGAGTAATGAAAGCGCAACATCAATAAATGCATTCTAACTGAGAAACCACTATCAAAGCAAAGACATTAAACTGCTTACGTTACAATAAACATAGAAACACACCAAATATACAACTTTACCAGACCTATACCAGACGTTGCGTTTTTACAAACCAGTGACAATCAAATTCAAACAGTTAAAATTCCAAATCAAAACCGCATTTGAAGAGCAGTTAAAACCGAACACTACAAAATGTCGATTAGATAACATATGCCTGGGTAAGAACGTCAAGTGTTTCGAATAGTTCAACATTTTATCAATAGTAAATTTAAAGAAAATTAACACATCATTGATATTCCATAGCAAAATAAAAATGTTGACTACTTATCTGGTGACAGATACCCTGAAGATACGTGATATTGTACTCCAAACAAACAGACTACACTTACCAGATATTTTTTTTTCTAAATCATTTTAACGAACCAGACACACAACTAGTTCAAAACAAACTACCCCCAAAAGAAATACTACAAGGACCAACCAAGCTTTCCTTGTGAATCCAGTCAAAAAAGCAGTAGAACAAACTGTCGACTTTCTAATGCGTGGAGAATCACTATGTATTAATGCTTAATCCTATCCAATCGTTTCAACTACGGAAAACCCTTACCATCAATAGGAATTAACGATCATAACATATTCTTATGTCGCTAGAAAACTAGTTTTGATCTGAAATGGTCATTTTGATCTTAACCATAAAAGACTGAACAATTATCTTTTTAAAAAAATTCCTACTCTATACGTAAATTTTCGGACGTATCAACTACATATTCTTAATACATTTGAAATCTAGTTTTAATCTGAAATGGTCATTTTGATCATAACCATAACAGACTGAATAATAATGTTTTGAAAGTAATTCCTAATCTTTACTTAAATTTTCGGACGTATCCACTACATATTCTTATTACATTAGAAAACTAGTTTTGATCTGAAGTGGTCATTTAGATCTTAACCATAAAAGACTGAACAATTATCTTTTTAAAAAAATTCCTACTCTATACGTAAATTTTCGGACGTATCAACTACATATTCTTAATACATTTGAAATCTAGTTTTGATCTGAAATGGTCATTTTGATCATAACCATAACAGACTGAATAATAATGTTTTGAAAGTAATTCCTAATCTTTACGTACATTTTCGGACGTATCCACTACATATTCTTATTACATTAGAAAACTAGTTTTGATCTGAAGTGGTCATTTAGATCTTAACCATAAAAGACTAAACAATTATCTTTTAAAAGTAATTCCTAATCTTTACAATTGAAGAAAGTATTCCTCACAGAAAGTCTAAATATTTTTCCCAAAAAGAAAATAGTCCATATTCCATCACAAATGATATCTACATAAACAGACGTCCAAAGATAATTGAAAATCTTAAAACGTATTAGCTTACGGGTCCCGATACAATGCCTTATATTTTTTACTATAAGGATTGGCTGAAAAACTAGTTCCTATTCTGACAGAGCTTTGCCAAGCATTGCTCAACGCCGGATAAATCTCACCAGAATAGAAAGATGCAAAAGTTGAAACGCTTTATTTTGTTTTAGAAGATAATGAGAGGCAATACTAGGTGGCCTCACTTGCCTCCCTCTTATATAAGACAATTAGAACAATATAGCGCATAATAGTATAATGGACAATTGTCATGGAAATAAAATTTAGCTAATGAACAACACGGAATCCGCAGAAGACGATTATGCGAATTTTATCTCGTTGCTGTCCATGACTTCGCATCAAAATTTAAAAAAAAATCAGAACTTGATATCGTTTTACTTGATAAGGTGTTCTACAAAAGAGGAAGAGTCAAACTCATAGATAGAAAATAAAAAGACAAATAATAGTACAGAAGACACAACATAGAAATCTAAATACTAAGCACCCCGAAAAGTATCTCTTTTCTTGTCTTGTAAAACAACTTTCATTTCAACAAACATTCTCGTTTACCGGCATGTCCATGTTTGTGTGTTCAAACAGCTTGTAGCGTTATAATACAAACGTCCACACTTTCGCGTACAAACACGTTTTCGCGGGAAAACATACTTTAGCGTAATGCGGGTTGACCTCAAGTGCTCCGAAGGGTAAGCAGATCCTGCTCCACATGTGGCACCCGTCGTGTTGCTTATGTTATTATAAATCCGGTAAATAGTCTAATTCGGTAGGTCACATTCGTAAAAAGAGATAGGGGATTGTAGTTACGACATAAGGAACATATCCGATATCATCTGTGAAACGGTTATTCTACAATGGTCAACCAACTCGTGATGGCGTCCGAAAAATTTACGAAGGGATGATTTCAAGTTCACCATTTGGTACCATATCACTGCACGTCTACACAAGTTTGAATACGATGGCGTCCACTAATGCATGTAGATGTATGCGATCATTCCCAGAGAAAAAAAAAATCATAGCGTTATAAAAGTAGGATCTGCCAGAAAGTACCAGTTTCTATGGTGTATCTACAAGCACACTTATTGACCTTTATTATGCATGGTTTACATCAACGATACAGCAACTTCATCAGAGATCAAATCATTTGAAGATTTCAGCCTTACCCTGCGAATATAAACGTCAATCAAGCAGACAATGACTTTTTTCTAATAGACCTAAAATAATTGGAAGATTTGCAAACCACGAGGCAAACGAGTTTCAACGCCAAAAGGTAAGATTTATGAAAATAGTCTTTAAAACAAGGAAGGATTTATCACTGCTTCTTCGAAAAAGCGCCAAATGTGCGAGTTAGAAATAAATAGCAGCAACAATTATAAATCAAGAATATGAAGCATCAGTAAAGTATATATGAAATACCAAAAATATAAAAGTAAGCTTATGCATGTTATATTAGAATTTAGTTTTTAAAATAAAAACTATTCTAAAACTTTAGTAACCATTTCTTTTTAAGGTGTTTACTGGTTAAAACATTTTTTAAATCACCTAAACGTGATTTTTAGTAAGTTGAAATTAAGAAATTTTTAGCCATGTCTGCATAATTATAAAACTTTTTTTTTAAATGTCTTCACCACAAATCATGCATCCTTTTTCTGTCAATTCAGTGACATAATATTATAGATTTTCTGACTTTTTGTATTTCTTAGTTCTTTTCCAATTAAGAGCCGTTGTTAATACACGTGTTTTTCGTTTCCAAAACGATATATGACGTACAAATATTGATATGGCTATTTTACGCATGTTGGATATGATTTTGTATATTCTAAAATAAATTAAAAAATTGTCAGAACCTCGATGAGCAAATAATTACATACATTGACACGGGTTATGTTCTTCTCATATATGTTATGATGGTATGATACTAAACCCCTAACGGGAAGAATTGTGCCTGATGTTCATATGATGAAATCATAATCTTTCAGTCAGTTTAATTGAAGTCTGGAGCTGGCATGTCAGTTAACTGCTAGTAGTCTGTTGTTATTTATGTATTATTGTCATTTTGTTTATTTTCTTTGGTTACATCTTTTGACATCAGACTCGGACTTCTCTTGGACTGAATTTTAATGTGCGTATTGTTATGCGTTTACTTTTCTACATTGGCTAGAGGTATAGGGGGAGGGTTGAGATCTCACAAACATGTTTAACCCCGCCGCATTTTTGCGCCTGTTCCAAGTCAGGAGCCTCTGGCCTTTGTTAGTCTTGTATTATTTCAATTTTAGTTTCTTGTGTACAATTTGGAAATTAGTATGGCGTTCATTATCACTGAAATAGTATATATTTGTTTAGGAGCCAGCTGAAGGACGCCTTAGGGTGCGGGAATTTCTCGCTACATTGAAGACCTGTTGTTGACCTTCTGCTGTTGTGTTTTTCAATGGTCGGGTTGTTGTCTCTTTAGCACATTCCCCATTTCCATTCTCAATTTTATTGATAACTAGCGTGATAACTCCAGATCAGACGAAACATTAAAACCAACATGATATCGGATTTAAAGTCATTAGAAAAATATCCATGTTAAGACGTATGTAAAGGCAAACGTGTATGCACAGTATGAGACCCACCAAACTCAATACTATTAAGTTAAGAGAGCAAGTGAAGAAATGAACAGATCGAGGTTTGTGCTCAGCAAATACATATATTAAACACCTAGAAGTGTTGAAAAATTGGGATTTCTCGACGAGCAAATGAAATATAACAGATAATGGATAATATATCGATCAAACATTATCTAACCCAAACGACAGCCAGGCTAGAGGTTATACCTCTTTTACCGAGAAAGAAAATGTACAGATGGATACGGTTAATTTTCCCAAGAACTATCAGAGATTGGAACCGATTTCCATTATAAGAAACTTTGGCTAACACAGTTGAGGGATTAATAGCTACCTAAGGGTGCATGCCTTGAAATAAAAAAAGTCAACACAACAGTGAACACAACTTGAAATGTAAGATATAGTTTTAAAATTCCAAATTGTGTTATTTTTTTAAATATAAATGGAAACCTGTTGATTTGTAAGATTTTTATATTTCTAAATGTATTTGAAAACCAGAGCTTGTTTGTGTTTTAATGAAATTTTGCTGAAAGAGGGTTGTGTGTTCAACTGCCTTTAAAAAAGTCCTTATCTACGATAACCAGAAAGACAAAATCACTCATCGTTGAAGATCGTAAGGTGAACTGTAGTTGTTCACATCTTTGTTTTTTTTTTATATAGTTGCCTCATTGACAATCACATACCATTTTTTTTTTAAATTGAAATAATAAATACAACCATTCACAGAATAATAATAATATTACATTTGTATTCAACAATTACATTAACTCGATAACACATAGACTGTTGGTCTAAAGAAGAAAAAAAGGCTAATTTCTGTTGGCATGTTGGAACACTGGCTGTCATGAGGGAACTGAAACCTTAAAATATTTATAATGGTAACATAAAGAATAATGTTTTGAAAACTATTTTCACAACCAGCCTTTTGAATCTTCAAATAGGCAAGTTTATAAGTTTTAAACAGCGGTATACTACTGTTGCCTTTATTTATAAGTGTTTCTTGTTTCTCGTTTTTTTATATAGATTAAACTGTATGGTTTTCTCGTTTGAATGGTTTTACACTACTAGTAGTCTTTTTTATGGCCTTTTATAAAAGAGGGACGAAAGATACCAGAGGGACAGTCAAACTCATAAATCGAAAACAAACTGACAACGCTATGGCCAAAAATTAAAAAGACAAACAGACAAACAATAGTACACATGACACAACATAGAGTAAGCAATACGAACCCCACCAAAAACTAGGGGTGTTCTCATGTGCTCCGGAAGGGTACACAGATGCTGCGCCACATGGGGCATCCGTAAATCTAACTAGCTGTTCAGTGTGAGCCAAGGCTCCGTGTTGAAGACCGCACTATGAGTTATAGTTGTTTACTTTTGCACATTGTGACTTGGATGGAGAGTTGTCTCATTGGCACTCATACCACATCTTCTTATATCTTAGTATTTTTAGAAAAAAAGTTAATGCTATATGTATGCTTCTTATATTTTGAATATGATTTCTTCCTAAAGACTTCGTTAAACCCAAAACCAAAACATTGAAAAGTCAAATATATCGGAAAGTTCGGAAATCTCTAATTCAAAACGGACATAAACATGTTGTCTAAAATTAATATTGCGTGATGGACCAGTAGTTAAGTTTTATTACAGATTACTACTCCTAAGTCATGTAAGCGACGAATTTATTATGCTCATATGTCGGACATCATTAAAAATTGGGAGCTTTGGCGCCAAAAATCAATAAAGTTTGCTTGCTGGAGGTTACTAACGTCCGGTTTAACCGTTTTATGAATAGAAGACAGTACAATAACCTACTGTAACTATTGACCTAAGTCGAGTACCGGACAATTGGTATCAAATAAATAAAGATGGACCTTTTTTTGTAGCAAATTTTGTCTATGAAAGTTTCGGACACCTAGTAAGAACATAAAATTGAAATTAGTTATGCTGATATATTATATTAATCTTTTATTATCTGCTTTCTTCTGGTCATTTATGGTATACTACGTATTGTTCGTTTGAGTCACAAATCAAATAAATTGATTTATATGACAAAAAAGTTTGAATTGAATTTATGTTTAGTTAATATCTGAATGAAGTGGTCACCAGGTTAAGGTCAACAAAATAAATGTTATACTAGGTTTTTTTTAACCCGTGTAACCTGATGCAATATTTTAAATAGATGATAATCGAGAAGTCATAGTAATCGCAATGATGTTACCGTATAAATTGCACTAAAACGGGTGATGGATAAAAAGGTAGCTAATATTACATGCAAATTATGGAAGAAAACTATGTCATATTAGTGTGATATGTATATGGCCGACGCCTTATTTAATTGGAGGTTTTAATGTGCTAGCACAAATAGTAGCAAATGAAATTTCCAAAAAATTATGACGTTCATATAACATCCGAAGAATAGGTGACAATTTTACCATTAGGAAACCTTAGCATCCTTTTAAGCTGCAACCCTCTCTAAAGAGTAAAAAAATAAAATAATATTGAACTCCAAGGAAAATTCAAAGCAGAAAGTCCGTAATCAAATGGCAAAATTTAAAGGATATCATTGATTGGACACAAAAGCTTTGAGGATATACACCAGTTAACATAACGTTCACAATGGAAATAAATGAGATTTCTATTGTCGCAAACGTTAGTTGCTATTCCACCCTCACAGCTTATTACTATTTATCACTTCATGTATTATTCAGATCTAGAAGTAGTCCTAGTAATAATAATAAAAAACACTTTCTCTAAACTAGGAGTCCAAATAAGACCTGGTCATCATGAATAATCATGACTAAGAAAGGTAAACTGCGTTACAATTATGATAATCTGGTTCCATAATTTCTGATACGGAAAACAGATGTCAATAAAATCTTGCGAAAGGAGGTTTTAAAAATTCAAAAGCCTGTACTGCGTGTGGACTGTCTCTGGAATATGGCAGTTGTTATCACATAGTCCGTTCCTATGTATGTTGGCGTTTTTTTTTTGTGGCAGTTCAGTGTTTCTGTTGTTCCATTTTGTTTCCTCTTATGGTTGATGTGTTTTCTTCAGTTTGGTTTGTGACCCGGATTTTTTTCAGTTAAAGAGATTTGTGACTACTGAACAGCGGTTTACTACTATTGCTTTAGTTACTAGAATTCGACATAAACTATATCACCTTGGGTCATCAATATAATTAAAAAACGAGGAAGGAGTTTGAAATCTACTCTTTACCTTAAGTTTGGTAGTATATTCTTTGATAAAAACAAATCTTTACTTTTTTCAAAAATATACTTTAAGTAACAGTATGGGAATCATTAACTATAATAACTCTTAACAAGCCTAACAATTGTGTTGTACCATAAATAAGGAAGCAACATGACTGTTTCTGAAATGTTTTATTTTTTTTTCTGTCATATTTCGCCCTTTTCAACATCAGGTGTGATCATGACTTAAAGACAATCATATTCAGTAACCATAATTCTGATGCATTAGCGTCATTTTATTTTATTTGACAAAACTTATACAGTAATACATTATATGTTTTGGTGGGGTTTAGTTTATTCATTTATTTACAATGTTGTCAATTTTTAGTTTTAATATAATTGATGGCGGTTGGGGTAACACGCTATAATTCTTAAAAGAAGTTACAATTTGTCACCCATAAAATTTTAAAGATTTGTTAATGCAATGAATTGTCTTATTTACGAGAAGTAAAATGTCAGCAATTTTTTAAGTTGGGGAAGGTCATCAACCATAATTTTTACATATCATTATTATCAATCAATCATTGTTCGTAAACTTTGGCAGCTATATGAACTTTACCCTAGTTTTTTCCTCTTTAATGAACCCTGTGAACTATTGTTTTAGTACTGTGTTGACTGGCAGTATGCAATTTGCATTGTGGTTTCAGCAAAAACGTAACGTAGGGTTCAAACTACGGAAAGACTAAGTGATAAGAAAAGCGTACAATAACCCTCAGCGTTATGATGCTAAAATATATAACGATGATTAAATAATTGGATCTCTATTAAAAAAAACATGTCAGGGATAGTATTAAAAAATATATATATATAATCTCTCTATTAAATGACCCTCTACAGTAATCTTTAGGGAGCCGCAATCTAATTCGCATGGGAAGATGGAAATTGTAACTGTATTTTAAAAATACATGTTGTAAATTAACATTTTTTTATGGAACTGGTCTTTGTTTTAATCTAACAGATTGTTAAATCGAAAATGTTCAAGCATTAGTTTTGTGCATTAGATCATTATTAAATATAATCACAGCTACGCCTTCCGTTACGTCTTTTTATTTAGGATGATTACTTTAACCCCTTTTTAAAGATTAAATGCTTACTCTCTTGTGTAATAAGTTAACCCATCTTAATAAAACAGTGTTGGATTGCAAAATGTTTAAAAAATCTTTTTATTATATATAAATGTTGTTAAGCTTTGAGTTGGACAGGTGATTTGAATTATTTTTTACCTTATTTTTTTCATTCACCAAGGGCAATACATATAACGGAATTACACCACGTTTGAAATTGACAATTTATGTTTTGTCTGTATAACAGTAGCATTTATTAAAATTATATATGACAATTTTGTTTAATTATCTACACAAGCGAACTTTAGCTGCAACACGTGGTGGAGTCTAAATTGATCAATGACTTTCGGCGTAACATCTTGATGTGTTCCGATCGATGTATCGCCAACTGCTGCCAAACCGTATACTTGGGGGTAATTGAAGTGAATAGTTACAACGAATCATAAACACACCGGCAGTTCGGATAAAAAAAAATATTTTCTTTTGTTGAACAGCTTATTTCAATATTTCTTAAAACTTAAATTCTGTGTATAGATTTGTACGATAACGGTAATATCTAAATCATTTTATGAATGAAAATCGATGCGTACAGACATAAAAACTGCATTAATTTGCATTCCATAAGGTTAACAGTTTTGTAGGACCAAGATGTTACCAAAAACCGTTATACGGCAAATACTCTCGAACACAGATAAAAGATCAATCATCTTAAAATTAAATTCTGATAAATATATTTCATCGTAGCAATATTTAATTTTTATAAATTAGTTACGCGTGCGTCTTTTATAATTCAAGTTTAGCTGCAGTTAAAAAAAATATGAAAATGATTACACACTAAAGTTGAGAAAGTGAAAATCACTGCATTACTTTACACAATTTTATAAGTGATGTAAGTAAAATATATATAAAAAAAAAAATAATGCTTGATTATCATGGCGCAGAAATGGTCAACAATAAAGTATAATCATAATTATTCTAATATATTCAAAATTATGCCAGTTGTTTTCCATAAGATTACATAGAAATTTTAAATTATTGTGAAATATGAAAAGTATAGAGATAACAAAAATATGAAATGATATCACTTTTATACTTCTTCACACTGAAAGTATGATATTTCTGTAAGATTTATACATTTTTATTACGCATAAAATTTTCAAATTTTTAATAAAAATGTTGTCAAAGACAATTTTGTTTATTAGTATTTTACTCTTAGGCCAAATAAGATAGTATGTAGTGGTTCCAGTTACATCTAAAAGAAAAATAGTTTAGGTAGGTAAGTAGGGATTTTTTTTCTATTCTATGTTTTTTTTTACATTGAGTCTATGGGAGCAACATTCTGACTTGAACAGTGCTTAATGAAGAAATGACATAAAAATCGTAAAAGTATGCCTTAATTAAGACGAAAACGTGTGGAAGGTAGGGAAATTGCAACCAACGCTATGTTTTAATTTGGCCATATACTGATTTATTAAAAAATATGATGGTTGATATTTTAACGTCACATTTATTGGAAGATAAGAATGAGTAACCAAAAGATTGAAAAAAAAGATTAAAAAGATGTTCCTTGTTTTACAGTTCTAGGCGTGTAATTGTGACCATGTTTCTCACCTGCCTTAATATCTTAATTCATAAATAACAAAAGTATTACTTTGAGCTAAATATTCGCTTAATTCTAAAGTTTGTTGCCGTAACTGATTTATAACTTAATGAATTTCCAAAAGTATTGCATAAATCAAGATGGCCAATAAAAAATGGAGTCATTATTTTGCAATTTTTTTATTCATGTAACTAATTTGAAATTAGATTAACTTTTAAATGTTTTTTGTATGTTTCAAAAAGCTTAAAATATTAATACTATACAGAAATGTTTTAACGATGCTGTTAAAACGAGTTTCCTATACAAAGAAAACTAATAGAATTGTAATCTCACTGATAAAACATGTAAAAAAACTATAAAAGTCCAAAAGGACAAGGTTTACCTTAAACCAAATATGGCCTTGAGTTTCATTTTTATCATAAAATATCAAAAGTTCCATAACTTGGTTCTTGTTTCAAAAACCTTACTACGAGGTTGAACAAAATCTCAATAAAGTAAAACTGAGACTGGAAATGGGGAATGTGTCAAAGAGACAACATTCCGAGGTACATTGAAGGCTTCAAAGTCAGCAACGGAGCTAAACGCTTTGGACAGCTTTAACCCTTATATCTTTAAGTCTTGAATGGCCTAAAGGAGTAAGGGTTAAATACTAAGGTCTTAGCTCCTAATATTGCATAAGATTCTCGTATGTTGACGAAATGTCAACTTTTTTCATAAATCGTAATAGAGCCTTAAAACATATATATATATTCTTTTTATCAAAACCACGTTTATATTATATATTGTGTACAAGATGTAAGCTTTAACAGATTATAATTTGTACAGGGTTTTTGTACAAGTTATATTATTTTTGACACAGACCGTCTTATACAAGGTCATAAAAGTTTATCTTTTAAAATGTTTCAATTTAATGTCGCAAATTCAAATTAATATACATCAACCTACCATTTAATGCTATTCTCTTTGTTCTCAAACTGGAAATGAGGATACCTGAATGGTTTAAATTCTAAATTTAGTTTTCTCCTTATACCAAAATCATATCCATAAGACTTCTTTTTTGTGAATTTATGCTCAGTACTAGACTGTATCATGTAGTTGTGGAATTATGACAGAAATATGCGAAACAAAAGACAGTGTTTTTGAATCGTTCATTTGTGTTAAGCGGTTAATAAAACACTGATAAATTGTACAAAAAATTGTACAAATTATAATTTGTAATACATTACAACGTGTACACAACATATACACTGTAAATAAATTTATCTTATCACCAGTTTAATATGATACCATAAGTAAGAAAAAATGTACTTTAATGTATCCTTGAGCTATTGTGTTCTTTTACAGGTAAACGACGTTAGAGTTTTTTTTTCTTTAGAAAAGTCATTCACTTTTTTTCAGTGTTATGACATCAATATTTTAATGCCAAACATGACGCCCGGAAGTTATTCAGAAACACTTTTTACATTTTACTGAGCATATTCAATGAAAAACAAAATAGGTGAATATAAAATCACAACCTGAACGAAACCGACATAATGTCCATTCATAAGAATGTGCTTAACACCATCGGTCGTGTGCCTTTACGTGTGTTGTCTAGAAATACTGTAATAGTTTTCAGATACGTTTCAGCATTGAAATACGTTAAAATTAATCAGCATCTTAAACATACACATGCGCATCTTGTTTTCGGATCAATACTCAATTAAATAAAATAATTCTAGAGATCTGTCATAAAACATTTTACATTCGCGCACAAAAAAACCGAAACCCAAACAAGAAGAAAACAAGAAGAAAAGACATGTTTCAGTATTACGTAAAAGCTGGATATCATTTGAACAGTAACCACATGAAAAAATGATCAGATAAAAAAAAAGTCTTTGTAAATGCTCATTATGAATCTGCCTTTAACAAGAAAGTGAAAAATACAAAAATAAAACTCCGACATCCAACAATAAGCAATGGACAACTGAAATATGAAAAGATCGGACTGTAGTTAATGGGAAACAATGGAAGACTCAACTTATGAATTTGCAATAACTGGGTTGCATCTGTAGAAAAAAAAACACACTATGGACTAATATGTATCTGTACATCAAGCAAACTACAGACGAAGACATATTTGTACAACAAACAAACTACAGATTAACATATAGCTGTACAATGGACAAAGAAAATACTAAGATATACATGTATCTGCACAACAATACAACAATTAACTAAGACATATCTATACAACAAACAAGCTTCGGATTAATATATATCTGTACAACAAACTAACTACGGACTGAGACATATCTGTACAGCAAATAAACTTTTACTTGAAACTTAGATATAGTGTACAACAAACAAAATACAGACTTACACATATCTGTACAGCCATCAAGCTACAGAATAAGGTGTATCTGTACAATAAACAAACTAATATAACTTAAATTTATCTGAACAGCAATCAAGCTACAAACTTAGATATAATAGCTGTACAACAAGCATGCTACCAACTTAAATGTATATGTACAACAAGCAAGTTACGAACTTAAATATATTTGTTTACAGACTTGGATACATCTGTACAAAAAATAATCTACGGACTAATAAAGGCAACATAGTAAAATGCATTGCAATTATTATAAATCGATTAAGCGAGAAAAAAAGTCCGGGTTATCAACTTAAACCGAGAGAAACACATCAATTATAAGAGGATAACAACAGAATCACTGAACTGCAACAAAAACAAACGTTGAAACCTACACAGAAACGGAATATTTGATAGCACCTGTCATATTTGTGACCTGGTACTGTACTATACCTAGCTAAACCTCCCGCTTTAAAATACCGTTAAAATGACAATACTCAAAACAGGAATACAATCAAATAAACACAAGAACACTCAGGAAAGAGAAATACATAAAAACACAATATCATAGTACATAACAATATGTAAACTACTGTAACAAATTAAAAACGGATACCTCACATGAATTTACAACAACACACCAGGATACCACAAACGCGTCGCATGACTAGACCAACGCTCATATGTAGATCAATCAAGCTACGGACTTCAATGTATCTGTAAAAACAACCAACTTGCAGACTTAGGTAATATGCAGGGCCATTCATTGTTAATTTGAAAAACAAACCTGTAAAAAACCAGTACAATTATGCAACAACGAAAAAAGAAAAGAATATACTTCTTACGATTTGTATGTTTATGCAGTTACATAAGTTTTTGAACGATGCCTATCTCATGTAAATAAAATAAACTGGAAATTTTATATTGTATATACGCTTTGATTTTGAAATGCAGACGAAGCTGCTGTGAGACTTTATTATTGATATCATAATATCGTAACTAAAACGTAATTTGAATCACTGAAAGAAAAAAAAAGCCAAACATATAAAGATAAGAGACGAGCCTCACCAAGATGACTTTATAACCATAAGGTATATCCGCGCATTTGTATTCCCTTTTTAAATACCTTTTAATCATAAAAAGGAGGGCTATGTATATGCACATTAACAAGAAGAACTATGAACATTATTGTGTTTGTTATGTGTTCTTGAATTTATTTATACTGTATCCCCGTCATGTAATGTTGTCATTTTAGCGGTATATTTCACATTGCCATAAAGCGCGATGTTTGGCTAGCTACAAAATCAGTTTCAACCAACCATTTTTTTCTTATTATGTCCTGTACAAAGTCCGGAATATGGCAGTTGTTAGCTAATACTAGTAGTTCGTTTCTATGTATAATGCACTGTCGTTTGTTTTTTGTTGCACTTCAGTTTTCTGTTGTTTCGTTGTTTTCCTCTTATAGTTGATGTGTTTCCCTTGGTTTTAGTTTGTTATCCGTATTTGCTTTCCCTCAATCGATTTATCACTTTTGAACAGCGGTATACTACTGTTGACTTTATTTACACACCTTCTGGTTAACTCAATAGTCAAAATCAAAATCCCCTACATACTGGCAACAATGGTAAAAAAGAATCCCTATTTAGACAGTAGTTGGCTATATAAGTCATTGTTGTTCTGATACTAGAGAAAGGAATTATTGCGATGACTATATACAAATTAACACTGCACACAAATAGGAAACTTAATGTCTAGGAACAGTAAATGGGTCATACAACTTTGGTATTATTGAACTATGAAGGAAAATCATTAAGAAAAATATGCATATGTTTAAGAAAAATCTATATATTTGAAGTTGAAGATTCGATTATATTTATTACCTGACAAAGGTACATGTAAATACAGAAAATGTCTTCGAATACATGGTATTAAAAGTCATCGAGCAAAAGTTGTATACAAACTGTTTTTTTTCAAAATCTGTGACATAGCCAATTTACTGTAACCGGTACGGACGTCTGCAAAATTAGTGATCAAAGATGACAAGAAAACAATACAACTATAACAGCGGTAATAGTACACAAAAACAACAAATTGGATTGTAATTCACTATGTTTTATTGTCAATTGATTAAAACGTTGTGCATGAAATCACTGAATTAAACACAACCAGCATGGCGCGAAAAACCGAAGTGAAAAGCATCTGCTTTGCAAAATTCATACTGAAATCATCTGGGATAAGTCGTGTGTCAAACCCTAGCAACTTGTGTGTATTCAAAATGTCATTCATTTTGTTAATGCCGGAAGGTGTACCAATTAAACTCTACCATTGAGACTTTTGTACCAGAAAAATATAGTCACCAAAGTTCAGATTTATTGGTTTACCGACCTTGGCGGACGCTGACGTTGACTTATCCTATTCATCATGAAAGAAACTATAGTCTTGGAGGCCATTCTTTTTCATTGGTTCGATTAAGATGTCACAAATTGTGAAGCTAATCCTCCTGTATGGGTGTGAGATTTGGGGTTTCAGTAATACTGATATCATAGCAAAAGTGCACTTAAAATGTTGTAAACTTTTATTAAACCAAGAAGTCGACACCTAATTTTATGATTTATGGTGAACATGGTATTTATCCCATGTCTTTATATATACAGCTGCGTATGGTTAATTTTTGGTAAAAAATGGTAAATGGGGATGATAACAGGATTGCTAAAATATTATACAAATACATGTTCTTAAAGAATTATGGCAATCAATTTAGGTCAGATTGGTTGAAATACGTTAAAGATACATTAGATAAATGTGGATATAGCAATATATGGTTGTCACACGGAAATTTTTATTCTAAGTGGTTGGGTATTACTTTAAATCAAAAGTTATTTGATCAGTTCAACAAAAACGGAGAGCTGATATTGACTGTTCATCAAAAGGTTTGGCCTACAAATTGTATAAACAAAACTTTGAATGAGGAATATCTGAATATTTTAAGTGATAAAGATAGAATAACATATTGTAGATTTCGAACGGGTAACCATAAGTTACCCATCGAAACTGGTAGATGGAATAAGATTGAGCGAAACCTTAGATATTGTAACTTATGTCATTGTAACGAGATTGGTGATGAATTTCATTACACTTTGCAGTGTAGTTCTTTGGCAAATGTCCTAGCTCAATATTTGGATACTTTTTTCTTGCACAGATGTAACAAACTAAAATTTGAAAAACTGTTTCAGTTAAAAATAAAAAAAGAAGTTGAAAAAGCTGTGCAAATTTATCAGGGTTATAACTTTTCAAATGAGTCTTCCTGGTTAATCACCACTCTTCGCTACTGTACTGTTTATTTTATTTCATATATTCATCTCATCTTGTCATGTGTGTTTGTGTTATGTTTTATAACTTTTGATGAACTTCTTTGTACGATTGTAACTTTATGGTGTTTGAAAAATAAAGAATCTTGAATGATGCACTATGAAATGCTATACATGAATGACTTTTCATTGTCAGTTAATTATGAAAGTGAAGCTAACGAAGTGTACAATCCCCTAAGGCATTTTCCTTGGGAAAATAGCTACTGATTAAAGATGAAAGAGCAAATATTAAAATAAAAACATTTTGAATTTTGCAAAATTTGTGCATTTTGTAATGGTACACATATAGAGAATACACAAAAAAAAAAAAAAAAAAAAAAAAAAAATAGGTAAGGATAAATAAAATGATTTTTATTTAATTTATATACCTTACATTTGAGGGGATTATTTATTTTTCTTTCAAAAAAACACAATGCCAGACTGCTGATATATAAAGCAAAAAAATGTTTTTGGAGAAACACAATACATTTAAATTTATTTATAAAAAATAAACATTTCATAATGAAGGGTCTGAATCCAAATATTCATACAGAGAGTTTTTTATTTATAAAAAAATGAAATTTAAAAAAGGGGATTTATATAACATTGTGTTGCTTTTTAAAATTAAAAAAATCTAAAGATACATAACTATTAAATTTTACCTGAAGCAGAAGAAAAACAGTTTATCCTTCGCAAACTATGTCAGTACTATTTCATTCATCCATTGAAATGATCATTACCTATGTTTTATATTTAGTTCATTATAAAGAGTGAACTCTAATTAATACCCCAGTCCCACTAGGCCACGATCGCACTACGATCTGTGAAAAAAATGCAAATTTTGATGATCGTAGTACGATCGTGTAGATCGCAGTAAGGTCGTATCACGGTCGTGGTGAGGTCTTCAAGATCGTGATGAGCGTGGCCAACTTTGAACATGTTCAAAACAATCGTGGTGCGGTCGTGGCCAAATCAGATCGTAGTAGAAGCGTAGTGAGAGCGCATTAAGATCGTAGTAAGATCGCAAAGGTCGCTGTACCATCGTAGTGAGAGCGTAGCGAAAGCGTGATTCTATTCGGAGAAACTGCGCTACGATCTCATTGCGACGTTATTACGACCTCACTACGATCATCACGTTCTCTCCGCGACCAAACTACGCTTCCACTACGACTATACCACGCTGTTCACGACCATAGAACGATTCTAGCACGCCCTTGCCGTCCTCATCACGCTCTTCTCACGACCTGACTACGTTCATACTGCGACCATTATTCTCATTGTCATTTTCCCATAAAATATATTAATTCTCTGCAGGTTTTGTTTGTCTGTATGTAATTGGGACTTCTTGTCCATTTTCTCTAACGGCTCAACCATGCTTCTTGTTTTCATATAGATTAGACCGTTGGTTTTCCCGTTTGAATGGTTTTACACTAGTAATTTTTGGGGCCTTTTTTTATCTTGCTGTTCGGTGTAAGCCAAGGCTCCGTGTTGAAGGCCGATTATTACTTGGATTGAGAGTTGTCTCATTGGCACCGTCATGCCACATCTTCCTATATATATCTATTGACACATCTGTTTCATATCTGCTATCGTTCACTAAAATATCGTCATTTCAGCTTTATGGACCAGCAATAGGTTGTAATTTAGGTCGGATTGGTCGGTCCGACATCTCTACTTGATCAAGATTCGTTACTATCAGAGCTCCATCTGCCTCTACATCAACCCTAACACCACGCCCACGTGTTCTAGTAGATTTTGGTGGCTTGATTGTTTTTTTTTTCGAGAAATCTACGTATTAATTAGAAATAGAACTGAAGGAATGATACTGTATTGATATGGAACCCGATGTTGACGTTATTGCTGAGAGCGTAGTAAGATCGTCGTTTGAACGTAGTGTAATCGTGGTAAGAACGTGCTATAATCGCAGCAGAAGCGTGGTAAGGTCGTGTTGCAATCGGATAACTCGTGGTATGGTCGTTGTGAGAACGTGATGAGCGTAGAAAGATCTTGATAAGCGTAGTAAGGTCGCAGAATAAGCGCGGTGAGAACGTGTTATAATCGTAGCGGGATCGTTGTAGAAGCGTAATGAGGACGTAGTAGCATCGTGAAAGCAACGAAAATTTACATTTTCATGCCGCTCATACCACGACCTCACCACGATCTGAATTTAAGTTAGATCGCGGTGAGCGTGGTGCGATCGTGGTCTAGTGGGACTGGGGCTTAAGGTTTGAATATAACAATGGAAAAGGATAGTTTTGTAAGGGCACTCGAAAGTGCGAATATGTTCTAAATTGGTCAGACAATACTTGGTCGCCTTGGGCTTAAATCTTCATAAAACATGACCAAGTATTGTCTAACCTATAAATAGTTAATCTAGGCAATTGGACTAGTGCTATCACATTTGTGTGAATATCTTTGAGTCTTGCTCATGGTTCCCCAAAGACTGGTAGGTGCCTAAACTGAAGAAACAAAACTCAGTACGAAACCAAACTGTTCAACTTACGTGTTGCCAAATGTTAAAGGATTTCAATTTATTTGTTTGTAATATATTGAACAACGGACCAACGCGTGTATGGTGTAATATACATTGCTTTCTTATTGGCACCCAGAATATCATTTTAAAGACTTCAGACAATCTACCTTGCATGAATATACAAAAAGTGTATGTAAACATGTGCTGTAAATGTAATTTACACAAATTAACGAATAAATACACAGGAGTTTTTTTTATAGATTTACTGATAAAGGGTAAAATTATACAGATACCCGGTATTGATCATCAACTTGTCTATACGTTGATGAATGATAAGATTGATAATGGAAATGGGGAATATATGTTCTAGTATACTTTACAAACCAGGTCCCATATAATGTCTTCTGAGTACGAACTATTTTGAAATTTCCCATTAAATCTGTTTCCAGGACCAGTTATTTGTAATAGTGACAGTTCGATTACACAGACGGAACACTCAGATGTACTATCTTTGAATGGATAAGTGACGAGTGGCATAACATTTCTACAGTTTTAGACGATCTTGAGCTGATCAAGTTTGATTTAATCACTGCGAACGGCGTGAACTAGTGTATTAGTGAACTCGAATTGTCGGGCGACTTCAGCTCAGTCTGAAGACAGACGATGATGTTGTAGACGTGTCAAAGCAGGGACCAATCTTTGCAAAGCTGCATTTCACAGTATCAATGACAATCGCATGCCAAACACTCAATTTTTACAAACGATTCGCGTGAATCAAACACAAGTTTCAGGTGTAAAAACATTCAAGATTTTTTTTTCTTTCTGCACAGTAATTTCAACCTACATTTGCAATGTCTTGAACAATACAATCGACAATTTGACAAATTGTCCATGTCGGTAACCTGTACTTTAAATACACCTTTAACAAATCGTTGCTTGATTATCTAATATTCATTTATTTATTGTCAACTTTCTTTTGAAAATACAATGGACTTATGTGTTTAAATTTATGCAGAGAATAGTAGGACATAAGATATTCTGTTTGTTTTTTTGGGGTATTTCAATTATATACAGGTTTGTTCTCTACAAAACAAAAGATCATGTCTTCTGGTACGGTTTATAACGTTAGTGTTTTGCCTTTGATGTAAAGCCACGCTTACAAGGTAGGACGGGTTGATATCATGTCAGTAGGTTTATATTATGCTTTCTTTGATACGGTATCTAAAACGTTATTATTGTTGTGTACGAGCTATATAAAAAAAAGTGCCTAACAAGATTTTGTGAGGGAATTCGATGTTTGCTATACCACTGTTTATTTCAACGCACTTTATGAGAATACTTCTGTACCAATCGAGATGAAAATTTTTGCAGTGTTTGAGAAATGAATTTACTTTGTAGTTACGTATTGTTTTGGAAACATGTTATGTTTTAAAAGGACAAATTTTCTGTATAAAGACAATAATTATGTGGACTTTTGAAGCCCAAACTTTGTATGGCCTTAACTACATAAATGAAAGATCCAAAAACTGTACTAATACAGAACGACATGTTTATGAAATTATAGCAAAACTTTTGGTTGACAAATTTTTATTCGTTATTGCAAAAAAATAAATTTTGAATATCTTACATTTTCTCCCTACCCAGTTTACCCCTATTACTTATTATAATGTGGACCAGTCATTGTTATTGAATATTACGCAATTTGATTGGGTTAAGTTATTATTAGTTTACCCTCAAACTGTTAATGCTTTACATACATGACTATTTATTAAATCAGAACGTGCATGAATGTGACAATAACTAAAATGACCTTCAAACTGGACACTGGATGAGTCCATGTTATGTTTTATCAATGAAAGTATAGGTATGAAAGGTAAGAATTGCCAATTCTCCTATTTTCACAAAATTTTCCAAATACACAGAAGATAGATTATTTTTTTAATAGTCAATTGTGGAGAAAAACAGAAAGATTACAAAGAAGACGTTTTATTCCAATCAACGAGTCATTTTTCGGAGAGAAATGCCAAAGTACACTTTACACACGGCTACGCCAGGTAAAATAATTATTAATCCTACAAAAAACACCATTTTTCAGTCTCATAGGAACATGCTAATTACAATTAATCCCAAACTAAGGTAGTCGTTAAATAAAGTCAAAATATGTCCGATCTACCTATTTTTGGAGCAAAAAAGTCAATACGATCGTTTTAAGGTCAATTTCGTCTACCTCACAAAATCTTGTTAGGCACTTATAGTGTATTCTAATACTGATATCATTTTATATATTCTTTATTACCCCTTTTAGATAATCCACTTGTCGATATTAAAAGGTCGATTGGTCTCTCTGGTCACTCCGGGATTCCATCACCAATAAATACTAGCGGCTACGAGCCAAAAGTACCGAAAGTGGCATTAAACACCTTAAATCAGTCAATCAATATTAAAAGGCACAGGCGGTTGAAGTCTCAAATAAACTAATTCATCCTGCCACGTGAATGTTCGTGTGAATGACCATTGATAGCGGTATAAGTCTGTCCTTTTTTTGTTTCAGGTAGCACGAAATATTTGCATTCCAGATTTAAAGTTGCTCTTTTGTGTACCCTACTTAGGTCAATGTATCTGAACAGTGTGATTGGACTAAAAAATACAGTATGAACTTAACATACTTTCCCAAATTAAGGGATGAATCAGGTGAAATAATTTTACAAGCAGGTGAAATGAATTTTTGAGATTTTTTAAAATTTTGTATTCACTGCATGATAAAAGACATAAAAGCACTAGTGGCCTTAGGTTTTTAAAAATAGCAAAAATAGGAAACCGTCATGATACATGTTCAAATTTATTTCTGATTAGTATAATGAAAGTACTTCAGTTAACTGTGTATGTAGAATTTTTTGCAGTGCTAGAAAGTGGTGAAAATCCAATAAAAGTACTTCAGTTAACTGTGTATGTAGAATTTTTTGCAGTGCTAGAAAGTGGTGAAAATCCAATAAAAGTACTTCAGTTACCTGTGTATGTAGAATTTTTTGCAGTTCTAGAAAGTGGTGAAAATCCTAAAAAGGCTATCACTATCCCTTATAGACACCTTTCTTTTATTACAATCTCCTTTATAGTGTCGTTATGTTTTTGTCTTATTAAAGGTATTTCTAACTTCTTTTATTTTATACCTATAAGAAGATGAGGTATAAGTGCCAATGAGACAACTCTCCATCTAAGACACAATTTGTAAAAGTAAACCATGATAGGTCAAAGTTAGTCTCCAGCACAGACCCTTAGCTTAACTTCTTTTATGTTTATGTCTTTTTGGTAAACAGTGACAGAATGTGATTTTTTGTTCGAAAAAAGTCAATATCAAAAAATAAACTCTTTCAAAATCTAGATAAAAATGAATGCATAAAGAAAAGGGTGAAAGCTAAACAAATATATCATCAAGATAAGTAATGCAACTGCAAACTTACGAAACAACACGTAGAAATGGTAATATAAAAGCCAACCACGTCAGGCCCGTGACTCTTTGTCAAAGAGTTGCTAAGATACATTCAAGAAATATATTATATCTTTAATATATTAGCTTAAAAAAAGAATTAAATACCTTGCATTTATTGTCAGATTTAAATATAATTATTTTAAAATTACGATTGTGAACCATAAAAGTAAGGTGGTACACGCGTTTTGAAGATTAAGCGACAAGCACATTTTCTAGTCTGAAAATGAAAAAGATTTAAATATGTCAATGTTAACGCGAAAATTGCTTTTTTATTAGCCTAGGATGTTGCACTCTCTACCAGACAGCAAAACACTGAATGAAACCATTGTAATATTATAGACGATGCACACGGGGAATCCATAAAAACGTTCAGCATTATGCAGACTATGTTGTTTGAAGTTTTTATTTCCAGTCTTCAAAAAGTAACATTAAAAATGCAAGCAATAATTTTTATGACCAGAAAATTGGATGAAACTACTAGCTTAGCACTTTTTACATATGGAATCATAAAATTATATACCTTCAATGTCACTTAACATCACGCCTTTACTAAACTCTCTGTCGTGACTGAATGCATTTTATTTTTGTATATTTTTCATAATTGATAGTTTTTTTCTTCTTAGAAAGACTTTCAAAAAAAAAATTATGGTCTTAATAATTTGGGTTGTATTTTAAAAACAATTTAGGAAAGGATAGAAGGGAAGTATGAAAGGGTTTGATCCTTTAAGATTAATATCATAATACAACGTTGACTGTTGTACCCCTAATTTTGACATTTTTACCTATAATGTCTGTTTGTTTTGTTCACGCATCTTTGTCTTGATTTTGCCAATAGATTAGGGACCTTACGTTTTGAATTTGTAAAACAATAAGCGGAGGTAGCAGTATGAAGAAGAAAAAAATATGTTGACAGTCGCTACAGACCTTTTTAAATGTGTTTTTTTTTGGGGGGGGGGGGGGTAAAAAAAAAATATAGTTTCTGTTTATCTGTCATTTAATTGAAAAGAGGTGTGACCCTTTTCTCAGTGGATTGGTTGCGCACAGCCAATATAGTACTGTTGGTGAAAGCTGGTGAAACATTTGAATATTATAGAGTCAATATAAAACAACTTCTGAATATAATCTTGCAACTACATGTATATAGTTTGCAACGAACCTAAATTAGACGACTCCAGGGCTGACAATAATCATTGTTAACGTTATAGGTTCAATTTGTTTGTGATATGACAAAAACGAGGACGTTGATCTGGATCCTTCATTAGTCTATTCTTTAATTTGTTTAGGTCAGTGTTCTCTATACTTTATAATAATTCATCATTATTCTCTGTTCTATGTATTTTAGCACCTAATCATAATCTTTTTCTTTTTTTTTGTCTTTTTTTCCTTATTCTTCGAGTTTTTTGGTTCATTTTACCCTAGCCTTTTACACAATCCAGATCATAATTAATTGTGGATATGGCGACAATTTCGGATCAAACCACAGCCTACGATGCGAGTTGACGTAAGCAGATATGGAAAAATAGCATATTAGGGTTAAGCAGACCTAACTAGACTTCTTGTCCTGCGCAGTAATAAGTGAATGGTCACGTATGATATGACCTTAGTATCATATGTTTGGTCAAATAAAAGTAAATTTTAATTGACAAAAACACTCTAACTTGAATGTATAAATGCGGAATTATACCTGTTTTCACTGCATTTTTAAGACCCAAAAAATCTTACGTTGGACTTCCTTTTAAATTATTCATAACTAAAAAATAGTTTATCTTCAAATAAATTATGCAAAGATGGACGAGATAAAATTGTTCAGTGTTTCTGTCGCGTGTGCAACTAATATAAGCTATTGGTTTAATTGCAGCCACGCGACACCGTTGATATTTCCTTGATAAATCTTCCTGCAATTTCCCATCTTGAAATCAACACCAGCTAAAACTTGGCTTATCGCATCTTTAAACGACAATTAGCTTTCTGAAACTGTTGGTTTTATGTTTAAAATACATGTTTATGAAATTTAATACACTTTCAACAGTTAATTGGTTAAGTACTTTTTAATTAAGTATAAAAATTACAATATTTCTCCTCAACTAGTTTTGTTAATTATACAATATCAGTTTCATAATTATATCGTAACGTTTAAAGAAAAAAGGATACCAGCCTAGACTGATACTAGCAATTTAAATAAGACATAAATTTTAATTTTGATGACATTCATATATTATCTAAAACTAGAAGTTTGTTAATACTTTTATTTTTCTAAACTTGAATAAATAAATCAAGATTATTCTGATATTACTGAAATTTGTTTTGATACGGAGGCAAAGTTCATCTTGTACATATCCGTCTTTAAAAATTTGATACGGCTGGGGCACTGCATAAATGGTTAATTAAAAATTGGTGATTATCTTTAGTATCTCCAAGATAATATTTTTCTAAAGTGTTTCAACACAAAATAAGAAAAGCACTTGTATCCGTTCAATCCAATTGTCTGTTTTTTTTTATTTCTGGTGTCAAAAGTCTGTCTGTTACTGGTTGTATCTTATTCTCCTTTATTAAAAACAATGAAAAAAATGTGTGAAATTTAAGAGTGTTGAAACGCTATATTTATCAACACAAAATACGGTTTGCTAGTTGATGTTATAACATCGTATGCACAAACAAAAAGGTCAAACATGCACTTTATTAGAATCAATTGAAATTTAACAAAATTAGTTTGAAAGTTTACACCTTATTAAAACGTCATTTTCCAATTAATTTATGATAATAATTGTTTGTCTGAAAATCGTTTGTCCACCTGTTTAAATATGAAATTTGGTTTAGAGACTTCGATAGACTTACTAGTCTCTAATCACTTCACACAAATCATCGACATAGTTGTAACTTTTTTTGTAGCAATGTTGTATTTCATTATTTTTCGTTTGATAAATACAATAACGGTATCTTTGTAAAGAAAAATTGGTCTTAATCCTGTTTACTTCAAATAAACTGAAAATCAATTATGATTTATATAGTAGAAATTGACAATTGTGTAGATCAAAAGGTTTCCCGAAAGATCCTAAATTTGGATTAATAAATTTATTATTGAACTTTTCAATATTTTAATAAGGTTTCGAATAGTTGACTGTTGACAAAATGTTATACGATTGTTTGGGGGGGATTTATTGATTGTTAAACTAATTATGATCATAATTGGAACAAATCGTACTATTCAAGTTACTGCTTTTAATAAGCAGAACAAATCTGACTATAATTACTACCACAGGTCTGATTTCACGAGAGTATCATCTGTCCTCTCAATGCGCACCCCAAAAGTCATATTTATGTACTAGACGGTGACCGTACTTAATATCGTATGCACCAAACTTACATTTTGATATTATGATCAGCATATTACATTAAATAAGTCAGATATCAATTCATAGCTGACGGTAAACTATTAAATAAAATATAACTTCTTAACTTTTCAAAAATTGAAGCGCATTATGTATTTGATAGTTTGTTCAAACCAATAAATGAAAACTTAGCTAACATAAGTTTCCTGGCGACATTGAACAAAAAACGAAGAATCGTGCGATGCCAGCATATAATTTCATACCTATTTGCACTTTCAAACATGAAATAGTAATCTCTATTTAATAATAATGTTAACCCTATGCATAACCTGAGCAGGTTTTCCACTCAGTTTAAGAACTGGTAATTTATACTAGTCTTATGAATGAATTTCACAATTACAGCATTAAAGCAAGATATTGAAATTTAAGAAAAGAGTGGAAAATCAATATCTTTATTTGGTCAGTTTAAGAATTAGTGGTGAATATAATTTCAAATAAGATAATAAGCCATCAAAACACAAAAATATGAGGATGTAATGAACCACAACTCATCATACGTCCTCCAACAATGAGAAAACCCGTATTTTCATGACGAAAATGGTAGATTATTATAGTTTCTCAAATATCTGTCAAATTTACCCTATATAAATCCGTTTGACATCGTAATAACAAAGTTTATTAATTTCCGTGAACTGTTGTTACTTTTATCTATAAGGGGTTGGGGGAAAAAGAATAAAGAGTATCTCTTGCAAACAAATTCACCAGCCAACTCGCTTAAAAGATTAATTAATCAACCAAAGACTAAAACGCTAGTACTCTTAGTAAGTACGCCATACTATATATCTGCTATTCAGATGAAAAAGAATGACTGAGACATTCAAAGCGAGAAGTGTTTGTCAGCAATAGTAAACCGCAGTTTAGATTTTGTATTTATATATACCCAAGCCACAAGTCAAGAGCAAACAAATTATACGAAACAATGACTTTAAACAAGACATCAATAGTTCAAGGTTAAGTTGGTCGTCATTCTTCCGTGACGGTTACGTCTGCAACTCAAAACCACAAATTCTATAGCTTTTTTTTATATGGATTCGAATGATGCTTGTGGTATTTTTTCCCCATCTCAATCGAATCCTATTGTTCATATATATTTTCATACCTTCATGACACGAACATCAACGCAGACTTATAACGTTACAGAATAAGCACGTGACTCTTGTATCTAATTACCTTGAAACGAAAAGGACAACCGCCGTTGAACATCACTGAAATATAGAAATATAAATACAGCATTAAATTCATGCGTGATGGTGGTTCGAGAACATAATCCAATCCGCTTTTGCATCATTCCATACCAGTTGTCTCGGAAACGACAGCCCCGCAGGTGCGTGCACGAGAGTCCAAATGCAAAAATAAACCAGATATTTATTTTATATTTCATTTTGACAATTGTGCACGAGGCATTACTGTCGCGTCTCCTTTGGTCGTTTAGAGGGCATTCATTGCGTTAAATGTTAAGAAAATAATATTGCAATTCTTACACCCGATTAGATTGTTTGAGAACAACATTATGCAGAAAGTACGACAAGAAATAAAAATCTTTTATTTGGAAATTGAATAAGGACATGTACAGTTTACTCGTGCCAAAAAGAATCCGTAATGAGTCTCGGAAATCCAATTTATATATTAACAATAAAATTATCATAAATCCAGCTACCTTTTATACGTCTGTGAGGCTCACTTAATCGCTAGATCGGCTATCAAACTCGCTACTTTATACAATTGGTAATAATTCTACCTCAAAGAACCCAATGACGCGAAAAGCAAAGAAGGAAATTATCATTTGTCATTCTTTAGTCGTTAGAAAGGTCATCTTATCGTTATTCTCCGTATCTTTTTATTTTTTCGTTAGCGTCAAAACTAAAATGAACAATTTATCATTAAAATTTTCACTTTTCTTTTAAGATAAAATGTCCGTTTTTATGAATTTCCGGTGAAATTTATCGCATCAATGTTCACTCTACTTTTATGTAAACCTGACGAAGGCTATCCCAGACACATTTATCGTATGTAGTTATACATAAACACATAAAATTTATCTTTATTTGAATCATTTGATTCGTCGTTGATATCGGAGATCATAGACGAATCAGGGATATCTATAAGTAAGCTTTATAAAGCATATGATGAGCTTATTTACAACTATTGGATTGATGTCACTTCTGGTGGCGGTTTCCTCTTCGAGGGTATCACCAGCCTAGTAGTCAACACTGATGTGTTGGTATGATATATCATTGATATGGTCATAACTATAAATTAACTGTTTACAAAACCTTGATTTTGTCGAAATGCTTGACATTTTTCATCAAGGTTATTGCTTTAGCTTTATATTTTGCAATGCCGATTGCATATTGGGTAACCAGTGTCCGTCAGCTTCGTACTTTATCAGAAATGTTTGACTTTTTTTATTCAAGCGTCAATGATGAGTCTTTTTTATAGATGAAGCGCGGATCTGGCGTTTTAAGAAATTTTCAGCATGGTATCTAGGATATTTTTATTTATAACTTATTTTTTAGCAATGATATTTTTTTTTCAAAACATGTCCACCGAAATTATGCCTGTACTAAGTTTGCATAACAACTAAAAACGGTTTTGGCAAACATATAAAGTTAATACTTTGAAAATGTCTTAACATGCAAATAAGACTGACTAAAACGAACTTAATAATGATATTTGACATTCAGGATATTCTTTTTTAACCTGCACTATGTTTCTGTGTGTAATAATTTCTCTCTTACTAATAATTTATTATCGAAAGTTTATAAAGCAACATATCAAACTACGCAAGAAGCAAAGAAACCAACATTATATACTTGAAACACTACTTGTAGTAACATTATTAAAAGACTAAAACGATAAAGATCTAAAGTACGTACGTCGTGGTGTTAAAGTGGAAGACCAGAAGGGCAGCATCAATTACTTTGAGGTGGTAGGATATACCTTTAAATGAACGTAATGAAAGTGTATTCTGTCAAATAGTTTTTTATAGGCCCAATATCAAAGAAATTTCATAAATCTCGTATGATTTATATAGTCTCGGCATCTTGGAGAATAGTGGTGAACAAATCTTAGCAGACAGACGAGAGAAAGAGAAAGCGAGAGAGAAAACGGCAACATTTAATTGCACATATTAAACAAAAGGACATATATATATATATATATATATATATATATATATATATATATATATATATATATATATATATATATATATATATATATATATATATATATATATATATATATATATATAATGCTTATAACAATTATATTGCTACTCGACAATTTAAGCTTTGTTCTTTGGCAGACAAAACAGAAAACTATAAGTAAAAGAAATCATAGCAAAAGAAAAAAAAAAAGGAAATGAAAACGATTTAGAGAATATTCACTTCCTTGCTACAGTAACTTGGGAGAAAACAGAATATTGGTGTTTACTTCGAATTCGTAAAGTCAAGTGACAAATGTTTCATAAAGTTGAGAATGGAAATTGGGAATGTGTCAAAGAGAAAACAACCCGACCAAAGAGCAGATAACAGATGAAGGATTCAATGGGTCTTCAACACAGCGAGAAAATCTCGCACCCGCATATTTAGGACGAACACTTATTTAGTAGAAAAGGCATTTTCTGCATAGCAAGTCGTACGGAATGATAACATAAAGGGTACCATTTTGCACATTTTGACAATCAATGTCACTTCAGTGATGAAAAATATAAATTGCTACTGGGCAATGAGTTGATCTTAGCAAGGCAAAACATTTGTCATACTTGCAGCAAATTGAATTTTCCCCAAGTACGTATATATAATTATATATTGGAATATATGCGGACCATTCCAATTACTAAGCTTAAATAGTGCCTAAGAAATAACGATAAGAGATAAGAGGTATAATATCCAGTGAACCAACTACCATTCAAAAACGAAAGAACAAAGGTGTGCCTTACACAGGTCGCCGTAACACCTTCTACAAAGAATTAAAGGTGCAATAAATTTGCAGAAAAGGAATCGGGATGCCAAAATTTAACCAATCAAATAACGAATTGATTTATACTAAAACACTAATCCAAAGACATTATTGATAGACACTAACTTACAGCAAACACTGGATAACAGGTTCCGTTTTGAACGCATGTCCTGACTTCAGTGTTAAACCAATTTAAGGATTTTATACGAAATGTGAGATTATTTACTACCAAATGGCAATGTAACCCTCCATTATAGTTCTGATAAAATTGTATCTAAACCTTTCAATATCAGAACTATATAGTATGTCATAATGTCCTCCGCAGTACTCTGCAACTCCACTTCAAAACTAAATAAATACCCGCATTATGCATCTCTCATTTTACCTTTAGAGTTTAATTCAATACACGAAAAGTGCACTGAAAATCCAAATGGCTAATTGGTATCCATTGCGAAGAGATTACTAGTATATAATTGTGATGGATGTTCAGTATATATGCAGAATTTGGCCGTTTTATTAGAAGTCCGTACGGTGACGTATAGTTGTTAATGTCTATGTCATTTGGCCCTTTGTGGAGAGTTGTCTCATTGGATATCATACCAAATCTTCTTTTTTAATGTCTATGTTATTTGGCCCTTTGTGGAGAGTTGTCTCATTGGATATCATACCACATCTTCTTTTTTATATTTGTTAATGTTTATGTAATTTGGCCCTTTGTGGAGAGTTGTCTCATTGGATATCATACCACATCTTCTTTTTTATATTTGTTAATGTCTATGTCATTTGGCCCTTTGTGGAGAGTTGTCTCATTGGATATCATACCAAATCTTCTTTTTAATGTCTATGTCATTTGGCCCCTTGTGGAGAGTTGTCTCATTGGATATCATACCACCTCTTCTTTTTTATATTCGTATACCGAGTAAACAAACTCAACCGAACCAATGCAATGCATATTTATGCAGAACACATCTAAACTGATAACCGAATTGCTAATCATAGTAATATGCCCTAGTTAAACATGTTGCAAATAATATCTCCTATGTTTCATTTGGCCTGAAAACGACAACTCTATTTTTGCTAGCTTGGATTGTCAGGTTGCTGGTAATTGACGTTTATAAAACATTCTTTAAAAAAAATCTGCTAGAATGATTCGTTCTTTAACTAAGTTCATTAAACAACCACCTTCAGTTCCCTTTGAGTAGCAAATACTAATACTTCAAGTTGTATCTAACTACCAATGCCGTTTCCTTTGACAAACAAGCAATCTATTTAAGTAGTTGTTCAATCTAAAGAAGTGTAAGTGAAACTGTTTTGTTGAAATAATGATTGTTTAAAGTGAAAGTAAAGTCATATGGATAAAATGAAAGAAGGTTTGAAGAATCAGCTGTCAATAGTCTTTTGAATTCAAATCCTCAACTTTTCGGCTATTTGTTTGGCTCTAAAGAGAGTTAATGATGATTTTTATTTCTGCACGTGTTCAGCGAGACATTCATTTTAATATGTTGTTCTAATAGATTTTCAAAAACTTTTTAATTTATAAAAAAGGAAGCACTGGTCAAAAGCTTTACACGAATAAAAAAACCGAATATTGGTGTGCAATGAAAACTATAATTTCATTTCCTGCATATAAAACTATTCGAAATCCTACGGTCATGAAATATAAATCGGACCATGAACAAAATAGCGTGAAATAATACTTTATGCTAAGGCGATTTGTAATAAAATAAACAATATAATCAAAAATGCAACATTTTAATAAACTGTAAATATGAACACATTTTAATACATAGAACAAATATAATAGTTATACAAATAACTTTGTATTATTATGCAGTTATTATATTAAATTTCAATAGAAAAATACATCAATAAATCAAGAGGACTTCCGTTATATCAGTAAGCGGTATTCATTTATGAAATGGATTAAAGTTACTTGCTGTGTGTAGATTATGACAAACAATACGAATTAATGTATTTTAGATATATTAAACAGGTAGGTATAACTGCCATGGGAAAAATTGCAATTAGACAAAATATAATAGATTGATGGTCAAACGAGTTGTTAAGATAACGAAGCTATACTACATAAAAATGTTGTGAAATAAATGCCTGCTCTTTGAATTATATATGTATGAAAATTCTTATCAAGAGAAATACGCGATGTTGTGGTTTTAAAGACATGCAAGTAAAATCAAAAGCCAAACTTTTAAAACCGCTTTTACTAACGCAAATCTGAAACCTTTATATGCCCCTACTGACAGTATGAAAAAAAGGAAATAATCCTTAAATGCTTTCTCATAAATAAAATAATGAACACATGAAATGTATTGACTAGCCATAATAAATAAGAATAAAAGTTACCCGGTCAAATATTTGTCATCAATATATAATATTACGCGCAAAAGTTCACCCGGAACGTCACTAGATGCCATGGAATGCACGTGCACAATTACAACGGTGAATGGCTTTCGTCTGTATCATTAATTTGTTCTTGCATACTCCTAAATAATGTTTCATCCATTGCAGTTTGATATTTCAAAAGTTTAACGTCATCCGGGTCGTTTCCATCAGAAATGTCTTTCATAAAAGAGATATATGTCATTGCAAGACGCAGAGTCTCAATCCGGGAAAGCCTTTTCTCATAATTGAATGCCGGTAAACGTTTTCGGAGCTCATCAAATGCTTCGTTTAGATGGAACATTCGACGCCTTTCTCTTATGTTTGCTGCTTTTCTTTGTGAATGTGTCTGAACACGTCGCCTTTTGGCTTTTCCACTCTTTCCAGTTGGACTTCCTTGATTGCTGTCATTACTGTAATCTGAAGGAGAATGAAGTCTTTCGTTTGAATGATAAGTGTAGTTAGGTAATGTTGCATGTCCATTAAATTCTCCTTGCCAATAAGTTCCATTTGTAATAAGTTCTGGTTGATTTATAGCACTACTAGGGTGATATCCCATATATGGCTGATATTGCACTACCTCAGACTGACGATTCGGATCAACTTGGTGCCACTCGGAATTAGCGTAATCGGGGTAAATAATTCCCCCAATTACAGGGGGAGACGTAGATTGTGGTGAGACATAAGTCATTGTCGAAGTGTCGTATATCTGTCCAATAGTTTCACATGTTTCGTGTGTAGCTATAGCTCGTTCCATCATCATTTGAAAGTCGCGAAACTTTGAAACAAATATTGATATTAAAAGTTCAGAATTCTTTAAGCTGTCACAATATTCAGAAATTTTCCATAACAACTTTCATATTTGTCATCATATGATACATAAATATGGCTGCGGATGTTGCTTACGTGTATTTTAGATGCAACAGGTTGTAAAATATTGACGTTTGACTTTCGATCAAAGTGTTCCGTTAGATCGGAAATAAACGAACGGCTTTTTATATATCAGTCAAATTTCATTTCAAAGAGTCAGGTAAAATACAGATACAAACAAGGTGTCAGGTATACTCATTATTATTGGCCCAGAATCCTTTAAAAAGTTAAAAATCTTACACTTTTTGACAGTTCGCGTGTTAAAAGGCGTGGTTTACCTGCGACACGTGACAGGCGCGAGACATTGATTGCCATTTTTGGAAAGATGTTATAAATCAGGTAGGACAAGGCGTGACATCTGTACGTGTGCCAGGTAGACGTAGGGTGGAGCTTGCGGTAAACCGAATAAATTTATGTTACCTGTGTTAAAAATATCTCGATACAGAGTTTATGTAAATAGTTTAAAATTAATCCAGTATTTTTTTACGTAAACGTCTGTTGCAAACTGTATAGTATTTTCTAGAAAATTAAAAGAAAGAGTCATTTCATTAACTATTATCTTTTTAACCCCATAACCATGACTTCAAAATTAGGGATCATATCTTCAAAACGATATATTCTATTTTTAAAAGAAAATCTCGATGCTTTGATTACTACCAAACACGCAGTGCCTTAATCGTATTTAACTTTATGCTACCCCTAAGCATTGTATTCTAGAGTCTGAATGTTTTATAATAATTAACATTAAATTAGCGAAAAATAAGAATTATTAAAACAAATATTGAGGAAAACAAAGAAAATACAATTCTTCATGACATATTACAACGATTTAACATTTAAAACAAAATTTAAAGGTAAAAATTACTCAAAATCAGGTTAAATATCCTGTTAAATATGTCCATATTCACAAAAGACATGTAATGAATTGGGATTGAAATATACAAAAATAGTTATGAACAACAGTGGCAGAGGAACAAACTAAACAAAAGGGGTAGAGGGGGATTTCTGACTATTGGCAAACACACAAAAGTATTTATAGTCTTAAAGTCTTGAAATTGTTTAATGTCTTCATTAATTTTCAACTTTTATAGTCAATATTTGTTTTGACCAAAACCCTCACAAAAAAGACACACATGCAAATTACAGGCTTAAGTATTGCTATAGAAGAACCAAATACGGATAATATTATCACACAACTGTATTTTTATTACGTCAGACGTTCAGATGTTGAGCGTTTTATAAAAACGAAAGTCGTAAAATTACGTTCGTGATAGAAATTTTAGAGTGCATTTACAGGAAAGGAAAATTAATAACAAATGCACTTTACTCCAAGATGTTGTAAAACAACGACGGATTACTGGCGAGGAATAAACAGTCTCCGGGACAATTAATTCATATGGATAATTTAGCATATTCCCCATCCGGTGGATCGCCGCCAATGGATTGTGGTGGGTTAAAGCTAGTAACGACACTAAACCATTTACCTGATTGTCAATGTGTAAAGGGACACGAAAACTTATAAATATCAGACACTAAGTGAACGACCATTTAACATCAAAAGGGGGAGGGGGGTTATGTTTTTATCCTTAAAAAAAAAATTTCTGATCCTCAATTTGATAAAAATAAATATTCTGGTCAGGCAGATGACAATAAAATATTCTGATTGCAGGTTTCCCCCATACAATATAGTGCCAATCTTTGAAAAAATAATTTGATTGATAGCACCGAAAAACTAAACATTTTTTTTTCTTCGCGAAAAAAAAAATCTGATTAACATACCCGCCCCCCTTTCCCAACTTGAAGTCAAATGATTGTTCCATAAGATACCACAAAAACTACTATTCTGTATGTTAATTCGCAAATTACTTTGAAATGACTAAAAAAAGAAGAGAAAATGATAATTTTAATTTGAGTTTCAACTATGTACGTTAGTGAAATATATTTCATTAAATTAAAACAGTAAACTCCGAATAGATGTCTTGAGAAATTTTAACACCCTGCAAGATTTTTTTTCACAAATGTTCAAAAGGAAACATCAACAACAAAGGTATCTTACATTAGAATGATCTAAAAAATACATATTCGTTTTGATAGGGTCTTGTCATAAGTTATTACGGGTTGTTAGTGAGTCATTTTAGAGAAAAGTTTCCAACAAACTGCCCCACATTGAAGAAACTGGTACAATATCCATCATTTGTGCTTATTATTTTTTTTTTCAAAAAGACAATTTTACCATTTTTCTCAAAATATATGAAATATTGCTTCCCTTTTACCGACATTTCAAATTATATCGTATACTTATTGAACGCGGTTTAGCCAATTTAAATAAAAATACGTAAACTGATATAAAGACGATAATATGACTTGTGTTAAAATACTTCATCCTTTTATTAAGATATCGACTTTTCTTGTGGTTATCTGTAGACCGGATGCATCAATTGAAACCTCTTCTATCCAAATTAACTCCTAAATGATTGCATAAAAGGCCATTTCAATTTGAAATCCGAGATATTTAGAATGGCATACCGTTAGACACGCGACCAATAAAATTCGAATGTCAACCGCCGAATAATTTTCCATGTAAAACGAGATAAAAGGTTGTTTTTTCTTTTAAACAGACCTTTAAATAAAACTTAAGATATCATTTTTCATTAAACTTCCCAATATTCCATTTCATAACGATTAGAGATCTCACTCCGATTTACAATGAAACTTTTTTTTTCTTTTTTCACCACAAACGCTACGCCTGTCCTGAATAAATGCCTTACATATTAAAAAAAGTTAAAGGGTCAATTTGAAATGATATTTTATGTTTGAATTTTATAATGTTTCGTTAGTTGAATGAGATGGAGATATCAAAATATGAATTATGAATGAACGAATAAATTTAATTTGTTTTGACTAACACCAATAACATGTACTTAAAGGGTTACGGATGAGCGATTAACTACAAGATTCATTGTATTAATATGATAAACCCTATGTAATAACCAGATAAAGTATTTTTGTGCATTTACTGGCAGTCAAAATTGGTTTATAATTGCATTTGAATAAAAAGATTTCAGTACAAAAAGACCACGCTTAAACTCCATCTAAGACTTTCTTGCAAAAATAAATTTTACAATCGCCTTTAAGGAGTTTATGATCAACAATAGTTTGTAAATATTGTCATGTTCGAATATTTTCGGGAAATGATGATTTGTATCAAAACCAACCCTAACATTAGATAGAAGGAGAAGCAGAGTAAACATAAAAGAAAAACAAGACAAATTTAAGAAAAAAACCCACCCTCTACAAATTCGCTAGGAGATGTGGTATAATTGCCAATGAGTCATCCTCAGCAGTTCTTGAAAATCAATTATTGCATTCAAAAGCAGTCCATGCACACCCTTTTAAAGCAAACTTTAAACATTTTAAGATATTACCTTGAAATTAAACATTTCATTTGAGCCTCTTGGTGCGGCGGCCTTTGCTCGCTGCGTTGAAGACTCATTAGTGGCCTTAGTATTATTTCATCTCTTTGATCGGATTCAGGGGGTCCAGGATTTTGGAAAGGTGGCGAAGGTATTAAAGGTTGTCGAGCGGAGCGAGGAGAAAAAATTTTGGGACCTTTTTTGGGCTAAAAATAACATAAAATAAGTGTAATATGCACTATTTAAACGGTTCCTGGTGTGGGGCATGTACATTTTATAGTTGCTGTAAAGTGTAAGGGTTGGACATTTTTGATGCTGCATTATCCCTATTATGTGTCTATCATAAAATGATAGTATGGATCCAAAGCTATGTACTGATATATTTGATGTGGAACTTTTTAGTAAAAAATAGACATGAAAATTCTCGCCGGTTTGTTGCAAGTTAAGTTATCATAACGTCACAGATTTCTGTTTGTAAACGAGATATACGCCGGACTATACTATTCGATGAAATTTACAATACGACCGACACGAGCTAATAAGGACAAACAAGCAGATTTTATCCAAATGTTTGGTTGATATGTTTCACCCAACAAAACTAAGGGAAGTGAAGGGTTCTAAATCAACCAAAGGCTACGAAAGAGTCTGAAATGACAACGAATTTATTAATGACGGTCGACAAATGGAGACATAAAGGCGACACCCAGCAGGCAGGTAACTGCACGATCAAGGGATAATATTGGCATGAACAGGAATGTTGTATTGGATGCTAATGATATCAAAAGAATAAAGAGTAACATTTCGGTCAGACATGCAAACCCCGGCCACAAAAAAAAAAAAAAAAAAAAAAAAAAAAAAAAATACACCCGTTTTTATTCATCATGTTCATTGAATGCTAAATAATTTTGTTGGAAATTTTCGTTTCCAATAGCAAATAAGTGGACAAGACTATTGTTGTCATTCCAGACACGGCCAGAATTTTTGTTTAAGGCAAAAATCAGAGTCAATTTTTTTCTCTTAAATATCTCAGACTGCCTCCTCAAATCAAATGGTTCGTACCTGAGACTTGAAATCTTTCTAGAGCTTATACTGACTGGGGATCATTATTCAACTTTATTATTTATAAAATAGGCTGGGGCATTTGGGGTTAAACATTTTTTCACTGAACTAGTATATATTTGTTTAGGGGCCAGCTGAAGGACGCCTCCGGGTGCGGGAATTTTTCGCTTCATTGAAGACCTGTTGATGACCTTCTGCTGTTGTTTTTTTTTTATGGTCGGGTTGTTGTCTCTTTGGCACATTCCCCATTTCCATTCTCAATTTTATTTCGTAGGTAAATAATATTGTAGAACATTTTTTTCATGAGAGTGTAATAGTCTATAGAGTATTTACTATTACTTTCTGTTTGGTGGAATAGTGAAATAGTAGTCAATACGTTCTTCCTCAATCCTGTGTCGCTTTGAAGGTTTCATGATTGTCATGACATCCTCAGTCTGAGCAATGTGTTACTGTAATTTGAATTTTAAAATGACCGAGTGACGTTTTTTCAACGCACTGGTCAACTTCACCATAGCAAATCACATGACTTTGACAATCAGTAAATACCAGCGAAAAATATCTTTATAAGTAAATAATTGTCGTATAAAAATTAGATACACGGGAAATGGCGTACGCCCTCTACGCCCCCTCTGTATCCGCCACTGGGGTTGTTGTCTCTTTGACACAATCTTCGTTAAACTTTCCATCCTCTTATCTCTAATATCTTTTTTTTCACACATTCCAATAATTTTAAACATAAAATTTACTCCTTTTAAAATACCGCAATACATCATTAATAACAGAACTCCAGCTTCAAAATACTGAAATGATTAATAATATTGAATAATAATTTGTGTAACTAAGCGCACAGAAGAGCGGTAACTTCAATAATAGAAGTAAAAAAGACAGTCTTCTGATTTCATAATGAAATAGCAAAAATTTCAAGGTAAATTATTTAACGTAAAGGGTTATCCATTCTTTGTTAAAAGATATAAACGAATAAAATATCAAAGTCCTTGATCCCGTGGTGATTTTCTTTCAGCTGACCTTTAATAATTCCCGTTTTAATGAGCTTTGAGGACATGCGTTATGATAATATTATACAAGTTCATGCTTTTTGAACTTATCTTTTTTCAAAGATATTTTCTTTACAAGAAGATACAATTATTTTAAATTTTAACTTTCTTCATCGGTTTTTCTTTATTGACAAGAAAGACCAACGTTCCAAATCAAATTGGCGGGTGGTGTTGATTGTTTACGGTAAAAAGGATTTATCAGCATGTGGATATTATCCATGCCATTTTGGCCAAACTGTTTATTTGAACGTATGCATGCTGTTAAGGCATAATTAAGATATAAAAATGCATGTAAACCTGTTAAGGAAGCGTTACACCAGGTGAGATGGACATTAATTTACGGTGGGAAGATGTCGCTTTTGACGTACATTGATAAAAGATGTCAAAAGACTCCGTCAACAAAATTAGAAAAAAAACGTAAATTAACGATTTAAAAGACAAAAGTGTTTGATTTAATCCTTTAAATCATCTACCATGCTGGTATTTCGAAAATATATGTTATGAAATATCAATACACCCTTGTGTAAAAAACCCTTTGAAATTCTAATATTAAATGCATAAAAAGTTCTCACATGTTACAGTACTATTTCCTTTCAGATATTTCACTCAGATATTAATTCGAATTTATATACCATTTTGTAAGCACAATTATAATTTTTTGATGCTGAAAAGTATTTCCAAAAGTAATGGACGTATTTATAAAAAAGGACAATTACAATATATTGGAACAAAAAACTTTAACATTTTTACATTATGACTAAAATATATTATCATAAGATAGTACTTTCATTACACATTTTGTAAGACCAACACTAATAGAGTTATTGGAGACCCACGGGAGAGTTTAATTTACAATCTTAGTTACTATTGTCATCTTGAATTACAAAAGAACAAAATATAACTAAAAAGAGACGATTAAATTTTAGATATTCAGTTTCTATACCATTTTCACCTGTAAAAAATATAAAAATGAGACTTATTTAAAAGAAAAATAAGAAGGATAAAAAAATATCAGTTTTGACACAAGTTGTAAACTGGGTGAATGGGAAATGGTCAAAATTTAATGTAAAAAAGGGAACCAATTAAGTGTGAACAAAAATCACACTGTCCAAATCATATTTTACGCGGATTTCAAGGTATTATGTACAGATCCTTCTAACAACTCGTAATTTATTATGTCGCTAAAAGGCGTCGACTACTGATGCTCCAAGAGGTTTTCGAATTATTTAACTTAATAATCGCATGTCTAGATTGCAGCCAAGAAATAATGAAATCGCTTTTAAAACAAACTTATCCGCTGAATTTAAGGTCCCATTCCCTTTTGGTTGGACGAAATATGGGTCGTTGTGCGTATACGAATACGTTGTATTTCTTCTTCAAACAAGTTAATTTTTGGATATATCTAAGAATATTTGAACTTCTATTTGAATGATGAATAAGTTATTTCCACACTGAAAATGAAATATGCAAACCATAATCAATGCTGCAAGGTAGCCGTGTTGGTTACGCTAATGGCTTGCAATTTTATATAAAACTTGTTAATTGCATTGTTCTTTTATGAACTGATGTCAAACAGGGTTAAATTTTAAACTGTGCATTTCCAAGAAGTTATCTTGTTCGTAATACTTTCTAATAATTTACTATAAAATTTAGACAGGAGAGGCTATCTTGTGTTTAATGTTCCCTTTTTTATCGTTTCTATCGTAAAAACAGCCAAAAATGATTGGATTTATAATTGATTTGTTTGTGTCCAATGGCTAATAGTTCATGCATATTCACAACTAACAACTAAACCAATAGGATGGTCCTGCAAATGACCGGGATGATCTACTGTAGCTTTAATCAGGTCATTTGGACTCAGTCTGTGGGTATCTGTCTTATTGGCAATCGTGTAACATCTCCTTATTTTGTATCAAACGTATTCTGATTGTTGCATGTGTCTTCTGTGGGAATAAATCACCGTACTGGTAAAACGTACAATTAATATACCAAAAATATAGTAACATAGGCTACATATTTATTGTTTTGTGATATCATTTTGCATATTTTGGTTGTAGACATTCGTATGGGAACCAACTGTGCACATCTCCTGGCTGACTTTTTATTATTTACATAAAAGAGGTGCGCGAAAGATACCAGAGGAACAGTCAAACTTATAAATCGAAAATTAACTGACAACGCCATGGCTAAAAATGAAAAAGACAAAACGACAAATAATAGTACACAAGAAACAACATAGAAAACTGAAGACTGAGCAACACGAACCTCACCAAAAACTGGGGGTGATCTCAGATGCTCCGGAAGGGGTAGCAGATCCTGCTCCACATGTGGCACCCGTCGTGTTGCTCATATTATTAGAAACCCAGTAAATAGTCTAATTCAGTAGGTCACATTCACGAAAAGGGAAGGGGAATGTAGTTACGACGTCAGAAACCTATCCTATACCATCTGTGAAACGGTTATTACATAACGGTCAACCAACTCGTGATGACGTCCGTAAAAAATACGAAAGGATGATTTCAACATAACTATTTGGAACTCTTGGTTTAATAGCTTCCTTGTGAGCAACAACCCTCTATCAATAATAGAAGCGAGATCATTTAGTTTCATAGAGATCATATAGGTATATTGACGTTGTTCTTTCCATTAACAATTCAAACTTTTCTTATTGGACCCCACTGACTAGAGATTAAAGAAACCACAGATACAGCTTCCTCCGCCTAAAAAATACATCGAATTTTACTTCAGCGGTCATTTCAGTACAAGAATCTATGACAAACGCGTGACATTAATTTTGAAATTATAAATTTTCCTCAATCGATATAAAATATACTATCTTCGCCCGCTTATGGATTATACCTTTTTCAACTTATACGACATTCAAGACTAAGTAGCTGCGTATCAGACTTTATAACACGTCATCGTTGTCTAATCCAATAAATAATATGCCAAGGTTTTGCATAGGAACGCCTCGTCCTTTTTCTTAAAAAGTTCATCGGAAAGTAGTAAGACCTAATTCATTGTACCAGAAGATTAATATTCATTGTCTACTAACAAGTAAACATAATAAAACATGGTCTCGAGATATAGGATCTAGGTATTGATTTACAGTATTGATTATCCCCTTAACGAGGTGTGATTAGGTTACACTAAGCTTTCATAGTGCAGTTGTTTTCATTTTGTTTACTCATGTATTTATAATTAAGCTACTTTGTACTTTATCAGTAAAGTTTACACTAATAAAAAACAAAGGATATGGGATATCACAAAAAAAAATAAAAATAAAAAATCACAACACACACATAAAGGAAAGGAACAGCGCGTTTATTGCTGTTCTTCATCTCAAAGTCACAGTGAGACATTCAACATAGAGCAAAAATAGCAAGTACACCAATATGCTTTATAAAATGAATATAATATCAACTATCAATATCAAAAACCTAAGTTCGCGCCTTTGTCAGATTTAGTATAAACTTCAATAACTCGTCTGTTAAGAGTCTTTTCAGATGTTTGTTTGTACTTTTAAGTCAGTTGTTTTGTAACTTGTATGGTTGTGATATCTGCGATGTATATTCACACAGTTTTTCCTGCTGAAACCTAGTTATTGTTTCATTATACAAAAATAATTATGTCTGTTTTGGTATCTGGCCCTATTTGGCTAATATAACAGAGCTATAAACACCTGTCATTCAAGTGGAAGGTTTGTCTAGCTACAAAACAAGGTTTAACCCCTGTAACCAGTCAGGAATATGGCAGTTGTTTTCCATTTGTTTCGTAGGTTGGTATAGTCTGACGTTTGATTTTCTCTAGATTCATGGACTTCACTCTTATTGAGTAAGTCTTAAAGTTTGGTACTTTTGTTAATCCTTATTTATACAAAGCAGTTATACAGTAAAATGCAACTGATAACTGTACATGTCCCGATTTTCAGTGGCATATCAAATAAAATACAGAATGGAAATTGAGAATATGTCAAAGAAACAACCCGAACAAAGAGCAAACAAAAGCCGATTATAAAACAAAAAGATGTGGTGTGATTGCCAATAAGACAACTCTCCACAAGAGACCAAAATAACACAGAATTTAACAACTATAAGGCTACCAATGAGTCTTCAACGCAGCGATAAATTGCGGCGGAATTAAACATTTTTTGTGATCTCAACCCCCCCCCCCCCTTATACCTCTTGCCAATGAAGAATAAAGAAACACTTTACAAAGCAATACGCACAGTAAAACTCTATTTAACTATGCTTAATTTTGCCTATCTTATAAGACATCTATGCGGTGAAAGTTAACTAGGACGTGTACATTTTCAATAAAATTAAATACCTTTCAGACATCGATAGTATCTTCTCCTGATGTGTGACCTCCATATTCGTAAGTTGTGTTATCAAAAAATAAAGATCTTTCATATTTTATAATATTATAGTTAAAAGGTGTTTAATCCTTGATTATATCTGCACTTTCTAATATGAATATGTAAAACAAACATTTCATTGTCCCCGCGATTTTTATCTTTTATGCTAATGAAATTGACGGAGCTTGATTTGCAAATAGCAAGTGGCGTTGACAAGACGCGATTATGAAAAAAAAAAAACAAAAAGGAAATAATGTTAAGTATGTCAGTAGTATTGCTGTCTTTAAAAGAGAATGTTGACATACATACTTAAAAACACCAACTACTTGAAGTGCAAACCGGTATTAACCTAACCATCAGAGAAAGACAAATACAATTGAGAATGGAAATGAGGAATATGTCAAAGCGACAACAACCCGACAACAGAGCAGACAACAGCCAAAGACCACCAATGGGTCTTCAATGTAGCGAGAAACTCCCGCACCTGGAGGCGTCATTCATTCGTCGTTGATATATTTGTTTATTTCATTACAGATTGAGATTATAACACAATTTTGATGGTTGTGCCCCTATTTTTGACATTTTACCTATTTTATTTTTTTGTTCATTGTTGTGAATGGAATGGAATTTTTGCGATTGTCATACAATTGAGAGGTTTAACTAGCTTTAAAACCAGGTTTAAATCCATAATTTTCTACACGAAGAACTTCCTGTACAAAGTAAGGAATATGACGGTTGTTTTCCATTCGTTTGATGTGTTTGAGATTGTAATTTCGTTAATTGTCTAAATACTTTCTGTTTTGAAGTTTACCTTGTAGTTTGGTATTTTTGCTATTTAATTTTTAGCCCCTTTCCTTCGGCCAACGAGACAGACAACGAAAACCTTCGACCCTCTGGATACCTGCTTGAAAATAGTCATCAAAGGTACCAGGATTATTAAAAAGAAACAAAAGGTTGAAACAATGTTCTACGGGTCTGTTTGGGCCCAACTCCTTCTTTATCTGGAGCAGTTGTTCAACAACATGCTGTAACACAATACAGTTGTGTAGACTTGATTATGATAGGAAAGTGTAACTAGAGGATAATATGAGACTGCATCTGCGATTTTGTATCATTCCTGCAGTAGTTATTCAATAGCGGTTATATATATATATATAATTGAAGAAAGATGATAACATCTGAACGAAATTCGCCTACTTTAAATACCATTTTACCTAAAAAAAAATTGATACCATTGGCTATATTTTTGTTTCATAAGGATATTCTTGAATACTTCAATGTCAGTTGATTTCTGGATAACTTAGAAAAAAAGAATTGTTAGAGTTGAATTGTCTGTCTTTATCATCTACATTTGATAAATAAAAAAACCTACCATTAATTCATTCTATTAATACATATTAAACTTATTCATTTAAAATATTTAAAGAATGGAAGAAGATACTAAAGAGATATTTAAACTCGATGACAAACTGGCAGGTATTAGTTTGTATAATTGTATTAATAACTTACTGAATGTATTGATTCGAGGTCTGATGTATTGGTGGTCCAGAGGGTCATAGTACAGAAGGTCATAGTGCCGATGGTCAATACAGTTGACCGAGAATCAATACAAGACCAATACACATTCAACAACTTTTATGACATTTATTAAATAATTAAATCAGTCAATATGGCTGGTCCGTATTGCCAGTCCGTATGAAACAGGAAGTAGACACATCTGGTATTGAAAAACTTATAAACTGGGCCAAACAGCTGTGTTACCGTATGGAAAATATGAGTTAATCTTTTGAATTCCATTAGTAATGCTGTATTTGGCATATTAGGACGATTCTATTATTTTAAAATTTATCTAGAGTTATGCGTAGTTTACCAATATTCACTGGATTTTTTTGTCATGCTTTATGTATGACGAGTCGTTTAAATCGGAAAGACCTTATTTTAAGATTGACATGCTATCTCCAGTGGAAAATACAGAATATATGCCAGTAAAGTGCAATTAGAAAATGAAGCTTGACAACCGATATAATTGCCAAATATGATACATTTATTCTGTATTATCCTTTTTTATTTATAAATGATAAAAATTGTTAAATTACATTGGCAACCGATTTAATAATTATGGGGATAGTTGATTGTCTATATTTAATTACATTTGTTTGTGGGGTTTATAACACTAGGCCCGACATGTTGACTTTATTGTTTACTGGTTGCTAAGTAATAGGACTTAATGATGGAGATGATTTGTACACAAAGAAAATATAACGCACAATCTAAATCTTTAAGAGAATCAAACTGAAAAAAAAACCACTACAAGTATTTTGCTTTTTATTAGTTGTATGATTTTTTTAACCTATAGCTTGAATAATGTGTAATGAACGTTCTTCAAATTAGCAATACCAGTCACCATTATAATTGAAATTGATTGGCTTTATAACTCGCTTTTATTAATTTGTAAAGATAATTAGAGAGTGCACCATTACCTTACACACTGCAGCGTTGTGTTATAAGGAGCACATTTCAAAAAGTGCAGTTGAACTGCTTTATTTAATGTTGGTTTACTAATGATGCAAGATTTATCACCGAACTTCACAAAAGAATTTAATATAAAACGAAGTACTTGCATAAAACTGCACTTTTATCCTTTGTTTCCCTAAATTAGCTGACTTTTTGATGCTCTCCAGTTTTGGCGAGGAATACGTTGGCTTTTGACAAATACGTTGTAAATAACTTCAGTAGTCTCAGGCTTTTGTATTTAAGCAAACATAATTCATATTTGGAGTATTTACTCAAATTGTTTAGTTTTGAATTCTACCGTCGTTTGATTTTCAAACTGAATAAATAAAAGTATAAAATTGAAATCTGATTAAGATATCGATTGATTTATAAGTTGTTAAAAGATAATTTGATATGCGATAGATTTACTACTGTTAAAACTCTAATTGTATTGTTCTCTAGATAAATTAATATAATTAAATCAACGTTGATAAGGATGGTACTCTCAGATATTTAAATGATTGATTGATACTTAATGTTTTGAGTCTCAACAGAGCAATTGCTATATCGAGAAAACGAAATTTGATAAAATAAAATGAACATAAAATGAGTCAGGGTGTCATTGGAAACAAATTTTAGCTGTCAAAGGGAACAGATGGAGAGTTTGGTCGAGTCGAAAATTTCAGCATAAGTACCGATCCATTGCTGCATGGGGTATGTTAGTGACTGGGGTAATAGAGTACTAGGTATACATTCTATAATTCCAATATTTCTCGAGGTAAATGTTTTTGAAGAAAGCAAAGATTAATTTGGTAACAGAAATTGAGGAATTAAACATGACTGTCATCGTTACAAAAAGAAATACATGTACATTCGAACAGAAGAGAAGTTATATATTTCTTGTGTTAAACTCTTGTTAAGGAACCATTGCTTCAAAACTTTGGTTAAATAATACATTTATGATTATTTTTAAGAATTATGATTCAAGACTAAACATCGATGCACAATCATTATTTAGAAAAAAACGCCATCATTTTTTGAATTTTTGGGCCTCATTGCTCTTCAACTTTGTACTCGTTTGGCTTTGTAACTATTTTGATTTGAGCGTCACTGATGAGTCTTGTATAGACGAAACGCGCGTCTGGTGTATTAAATTATAATCCTGGTACCTTGGATAACTAATGAGAAATAAGAGAGATAGTATGACTGCATATAGGACAACTTTCAACTAGAAAACAACAATAAGCCGAGGGCCGTAACTACATTGAGGCAAATGAGGCAAATGCCTCATGTAAAAAATTTCAAAAAAAAACAAAAAACAAAAACAAAAACAAAAACAAAAGGTTGTTTTCATATCAAATTGTTTTCACGGAAAGTGTCTTGCAAGAAGCAAGTTCTCTTCACTCTCTGGTTTATCCCCTGGATGTTTTTCGTTATCCATGTTTCTATTTTCCTTTTAGTTTTCAGAGTTGATGATCTACTGTTTGTACTTCTGTGTTCCGCGTTTGTCTTTTGTTCATTTATTGTCCTACTTTATGACTATAGTCTGAGTGTTGAATTTCATTTGTAAACGTGGTTTTGCAATGTTGCATGTCCACCAATGTCCAGAATTGTGCGAGAAATATATTCTAAGAACATGCGATGCTACTCAGTGGACACAAAAAAAATTTGTCCTTTCTGCATGGATAATCGAAATTGATATCAAAGAATACAAAACAGTTATTGTAAATAAAACTAGATAGCTGACAAGGTTTGAATTAAAGTAAGGTCACATATTTCCCGGTATCAAATAATTTGAAGAAAAAACAAGGTATTGCCATATATGATCTTTTATATTGAAAGGATAAACTTGCATTAAGTCGTGTTGAGACCCTTTAACAGATAATAAAGGAGTATGGGGACATAATCGCACACAAAGTCAATGCATAGAAAAAATACAAATGATCATTTGTCAAAGTTTGTGTTCCTGCTCTTCATCTTGATAGTTGCCGGACGGTCTTCAACAATACTTTTAAAGAATCACTAATACCGTAAAAGATCGTAAAACAAGGTGAAGATGGTCCCTAGTGTGGACTTAAGCAGTACTAGTACTTAAAGTATAATACTGCAATGTCACTTTATTTAAATCTAGTCATAAAAAAATCACCAAAGTCTAATCACAATACAAGACAAGAACAGACAGACAGATACGGTATTAATAATTATGAGAATTATGATTTTTGTTTTATCTTACATATCGGTCTTTTAATGTTGTCTCTAATACCTAAAAGTCTTAAATTACAATGAATCTTTGTTTTTGCTTTGGGACCTGATTGTCGAAAAAAGTATCTAAAATTTAATTAAGCCGTTTCAATGCAAGAAAGAGTCTGGGAAACGCTCAGAATTCACGATTTTGCGTTATTTTTCTCAGAGCTTCTGGGGCCTTAAGCGGCCCCCAGACACCTCGCCCAAACGTTTTCGCCTCGCTCAGCTCGGCAAATATAGTTTGCCTCACTATTAAAAGAGGCTAGTTACGGCCCTGTTTAAAGTCAGCAAACATCCTTTTACAATGATCAAAACCCATACTGCTTTGCAAGATATAAAAAAAAGTGGTATTTGTATAAGAATCCAAACGATAAAACTAACGACCCGACAATGTTTTGGTATAGGACACCCAGAAAATCTTGCTGATAATTTTTTTTTAATGATAACAGGTGCACAACGTCATATCCTGCAGACAGATCTTTGCAATCGGGTTTCAAGGAGTTGCAGATAAACAAAGTCTGGGGCGGGCGACGTCACATGATGACATAAGTGCACCCTATGTGTCGCTACATCTGAACACTGTCAGGCAACACACTAGTTATACAATTGATCAATAACTTTCGAACTTTATACCAGTCATTACTTTTTAACTTTTTTGGAGTCGAGCGTCACTGATGAGTCTTCTGTAGACGAAACGCGCGTCTTGCGTATATATATATATACAAAATTTAGTCCTGGTATCTATGATGAGTTTATTTACTTAAATACCAGCCCAGTAGCATAGTTTTGTACGAAACTACGAAGATATGAAACTGCGATGGTATGCTAGCTTACATTAAATAAACACGTCAATCAATTAGCAAATGAACGTATTTTTTTTTTAATGAAAATCAAGCATCCTAATGGTTTCATGCTTCATAGAATATTTAAGAGAATTGAAATGAGCTTTCCTATTTGATTTTATTTTGTCTCTCCCTATTTGTAACAATCTGACTGTTTTTCGTTTTAATTAAAAGTGATGGTATTTTTCTCTCTGAAACAATGTTTTGTCAGTGTATTGTTTACAAGGAGAAAGAAATATGGGAGGAATTAGAAATGATACTATTTTGTCATAAAAGCATAAAAGCATTCAAAGCACAAAATAGTTTTGAAGCATTACAATATTGAAATGTAAATGTCCCAATAGTATTCAACACAATTGCATGACATCTCTATTGATATCTTATTCTTTCCGTAATCAAATAGAAAGCGAATTTTCGTCTAACCATTCTTATGATTGGATAGTTAAAAAAGAGTCTGAACATACCAAAGAGATATTCAAAACTGGCTAAACAGGCTAGTCGAGATAACCTTACAACGCCATTGGGTAAAAAAAGAAAGACGACGTGAAGACGATGTGAATCCCCAATACTCCTACATAAAAAGACAAAGAACTAAACAGTACAAACCCAAAAATAATTTACAGGGGCAGTAATTTCTACCCTAATGTTGACATGTTTACCCTTTCAGTCTGTTTGTTTTATTCACATATTGTTGTCAATAAAGGCAACAGTAGTATACCGCTGTTCAAAACTCATAAATCCATGGACAAAAAACAAAATCGGGGTAACAAACTAAAACCGAGGGAAACGCATTAAATATAAGAGGAGAACAACGACACAACACTAAAATGTAACACACACAGAAACGGACCAAGCATCAGACAAAACCCCACGAGAATAACAAATATAACATCAAAACCAAATACATGAATTTGGGATAGACAAGTACCGTGACATGTCTTATCGCAATGTGAAATTATGATGGAATTTTATGCAACCTAAAGTTAAGCTAGATATCAAACCAAGTTTGATCAACCATTTCCTACATAAAGAACATGATAGTTATCCATTCGTTTATTATGTTTAAGCGTTTAATTTTGCCATTTGATTCGAGACATTCCGTTTTGAAATGTCCTCGGAGATTGGTACTTTTGTTATTTTACTTTATAATATCTACTCTGCCTATTTACATATAGTTAACTGGAAAGAACTGTTTAGATTTAGTATTGTATTTGTAACATATCATTGCAGAAACTTGATTGGATAGCTTTGTTGTTAGACATTTGATAGGAGAAACACGAAAAGAAAGAGAAAACATATCTTCCAAAGTGTAATGCAAGCGTTTCTTTTGGGTACTGGATGATATCTTGTCGTTTTACTTTTCGTCAGTATTAATGACCGTCGCTTCAAACTTTTTTCGACGTTGGTGGGTCTCTGATGCGTGACAAATGATGGATTAGTAACCTGTATCATGGAATGGATACGATTCATAACTACTGTCATTTAAATTTGTTCTGACATCTAAAAAATAGAAAATGACTGAGTGAAAATTATATCTTTTTTTAGATTCTGCTTTTGAAAACCTAGTAATCGGTTATTAAATAATTCAAATGTACTATCGGAACTGCATGAACCTGAATAACATTCTTTTAAATAGAATTATTTAAACGTTTACAAGTTGACAAAGGCATCGATTCACTTCAAATCTTACTTGTACAACTAATTTTGTATTTTTCTATCACTTATGATCTTTATATTTCTGTTTTAAGTTGTATCAAGATACAGAATCTAACATATTATACATGCAACACAAAATACAAAATTAAAAAAAAATCATTTCTTGTTGTGTGCGCACTTGTATATACATTATCTATATTTTTTTTTATCCAAGACTGAATACTTCATTATATATATGATATATAATCAGTTTATCTTTAAAGAAAAACTAACTCTATCGAAATCGGAATTGAAAAATTGAAAAACAGCAAGACACAGCTAAACGTTAATGATCATGTAAATAAATGAAGTTTTCAATTAATGCAAATCAAAAAGAACAATCAGCAACAAAGCCAAACAAAAAATAAAACAATAGACCACAAACCATAACAAGTAACATAAACCTCATATTCCTATTGAAGAGCAGTAAGCAGATATTGTGTCAGATGTGACATCTTCAGAGCAGATCGAAAATCATATAAAGAGTATGACATTTAAATAATCATTAATAAAGGATAGTAAACAAAAGTAAACAAAAAGATCCAATTGGACTACGATGGATTAATAGAATTTCTGGGTGATCAGTACTTCTAAATGCGCTTATACTTTTTGTAAGTATTTTGCACTTTAATTATTCCCTATGCAAATAATATAGGCCGATTTATATATCACCTACGCCAATGCTGAAATATGATAGTACACGTTTTTATTATCTCTTATTTGTAGTTAAGTTTTCAGAGTAAATACTGCAATATGAATCGTTTGACGCATGGATGTTTTAGATTGTTGTCATGCGGTTGTCCATTGATCTCTTTGCGATTGATATATCATATTTGAGTTGAAATAAAAATGGCCAAATTCGATTTGTCTAACGTCTAAGCTGAGTTTCCGATAATGGAATGTTCCGTTCTTTGTTAAATGATATGTCTCTTATCAATAGTTGCTCACGTGTAAACACCGGCAGCTAATTCATCCTGTTGCTTAAATAGTCTGGTATATTTGACGCCACGTGGCCATCACGTGTCAGAATGAAAAAAGAAAAACTTGACGAAGGAAACCGTATGTATGTGCTTAATGAGTTTAAGTGTTAATCACAATTGATCTGCATATTTCATAAAAATATGTATTCAATATATCATTTTGGCTTTCAACTTTTAAAGAAAAGCGAATTGCAACAGATATTGAATGTCGCCTTTTGCAGTTGCAGAAATAATAAGTTTTATATTTCCTATCCACAGAACACTCTTAAACAATGTTAATAATACACAGCTTTCAAACGTACGACTACGTCGACAGAGGGCCTCTGTTGCATAATTCCATTATTTTTTTCTTTCTTTTACAATTATAACACATGCCAAAACGATGACCAAAAAAAGGGAAATACAACTTTCGTCATTCAGATATAATATATTTGACAAAATACCATTTACTGTCTGAATGCGTTTTGATTGTATGCAGTTAATGTTAAATGAATCGTTATTAATAAAATAAAAAATATTTTGTATAATAGTTTGTATAAATTACATAGAACAAAAATTGGTAGAAGACATATAAAATATGGGATATATCCTATTATTAAAGCGACTTAATTGCTATTCATATTTAAAAGTTATAATTAGCAAAAATATCAAACCCTAAGGAAAATTCAAAACGGAAAAGATGATTAAGTACAAGAATATCAAAGTCGCTACGGGAGAGATGTAATCTCGATTGCAGTTTGAATATAAGATTAAAAAAGTTTTAATGATATGCACTTTTGTTTATGTTATATTTAACTTAGACGATTCGAAATGTCAATGAACGATACAGTTCACTACAAACCATATGAACTCGACTGTACTGATTTTTACTCGACCAGTCTGAATTGGTCTGACTTTTACTTGACATTACTCGACCCCAGTCTGAACCATACTCGACTATACTGAATCGTACTTGACCCTTATCTTTGCCGTTGAAAATAGTCTGAACTATAACTCGACCAGTCTGAAACAGTCTTAACCCATTCTTGATCTGTACTCCACCTATTTTTCCAGTCTAAACTATACTTAACCAAAGGTCTGAACAATACTCGACCAGTCTGAACCATACGAGACCAAAAAACCTCTACTTTTTTAACTATTAAAATTAATTTCTTTTTAACTGACATATATAACAACAGCCAACAAAATTTATAAATTGTTTAAACTTATATTAGAAATATATCTATTATTATATTTAGGATAAAAAAAATAATATATTATATATAATTTATACCAAAAAGGGATAAAATCAAATAAATTAATAAAATTGTTTTTCTGAGTAGTGGTGAAATATAAAGTATAACCTCTGCTTGGGGCAAACTCATAAAAAAGATCACACCTGGTCAATTCTAAATAACATTTATTCAAAATTGCAACATCCTGTTGAACTTAAAAAAACAAGGCCTTTCGAATATACAATATAAGTAATACACGAATTTAAGAAAATAGGGCTTTCTTTTTACCTACAGGTAAAACACACATGTACTGAGGCAATTAGACCGTATTAAAGTGCTTAATGAATGTCATGTCTTTAATTTGACAAAAAATGCTTAAATCAATTGAAATAATTTTTTACTGTTACTTTGGAACACATTTCCTTTTTAAAAAAGATTATCAAGGATCGCTATGGAAATTCTATTATCATGATTATATTAAATTCTTGGTTTAATAAAACATTTTTTTTTAATTTTAATTTTTAATATCAAGCTGTTGTTCAAATTTCATTTTTATCAAAAATATTTCCTAAATTGATCAAATTCAGTTGATAGATACAAAGAATAGGTCTAGCTTGGTTAAGACTTGGTCGAGTATGGTTCAGACTAGGTCGAGTATGGTTCAGACTAGGTCGAGTACGGTTCAGACTAGGTCGAGTAAGGTTCAGACTCATATAAAATGGTTAAGAACTGGTCAAGTACAAATTCAGACTGTTAAGTATGGTTCAGACTACAGTCGAGTATTATCAAGTAAATTTCAGACCAATTCAGACTGGTCGAGTAAAAATCAGTACAGTCTAGTACAGATATAGGCCATTTCAGACTTTTACTGGTTTGTAGTGGTTTAGAACCCCAACCGCATTCCTTTCTTAAACAATATTGAAAATTTTAGAAAAATCCCGCAAAAAAATATGCTTACTGTGTTTATTTTGAAGACAAGCAAAACAAACAGTCATTATTGGTGTAGTAATACAGTGCTTTGAATTTGTTTTAACATTTTATGAACAGTAAATTTTAAAGAAAATGATCGCATATATGATAATTCATGTGTACACTACATCTCAGGTGAGACCTCAGGGGACGTAACATTGAGCAGTAGTTGTATCTACCCAGCTGATATATAAAGTAACCATTGATATCAGTCTTATCCCTTCAAACGCATTAGGTTATAGAGTTTCCTAGTAGCGGTCGGGCATTATAAGTTTAAAGGCAAACTCATTTGTGAAATATCATTTAAAAAAAACGTCGTTCACTATGTGGATTTAATTTTTATCAATAGCATTGCATTTGTTTCTGCAATTACTTGTTTCGTCCACGTAATGTTATGTATCAAATGATTGTAATAATCCTGCATGATAGAAAATATGTATATCAAGTCAGTTTTATCAGAATAGATAGAAACGTCATTCTATAAATCTGATTGACTTAGGTACAGAGAAGGAAACATACTTCATTGAGCGTCACTGATGAATCTTTTGTAGACAAAACGCGCATTTGGCGTATATATTACATTTAGTCCTGGTATCGAGGATGATTTATTTACAATACTATTACATGTTCAATTTATTTACAATGCAAAATATAAAAAGAGGCTTGTTTTCAAAACTATTGGCATCTTATTATGAAATATACAACCCTCATGATCAAACAGTACACGTCTCATTTATTAGAAAAAGAAAAACAATGTTTTAGCTGGGATCAAAAGTTCATTGCGGAAACAGGGAGTTTTTTTAACTTGTATTTGTTTCTTTGACAGTTAATTATTCTACTACCTTTTATAAATATGGGACGATGTGGTGTGACTGCCAATGAGACAACTCTCCATCCATGTCACAATTTTCAAAGTAAACCATTAAAAGTCAAGTACGGTTTTCAACACGGTGCGTAGACTTACACCGAACAGCAAACTATGTCAATTTATATTTATGAAAGTTTGTTAAGGAACGTTTTGGTTTAAAGTATCAAAAACAAAAAAAGATACCAGGCTTATAACTTAAAACCCCTAGTAGTTGTCGAATCAGTTTTAAGGCAAACTCATTTGTTGAAAATAGTAGAAAAAAGGCATTAATTATGTGGATTTGTATTATCATTAAAATTGCATATGTTTTAACAATTATTTTTTTTCCTTCTACGTATTATTTGTATCAATTGATTGTTATAATCCAACATGATATAAAATATGTCTTTCGATCATTTTTATGATAAAGAATTTGTCTAATGGCCATTTTTATAAGATTAGATTGAAACGTAACCACTTGACACTGGTATAGAGAAGGCAACATACTACATTTAACATACAATGCGTAAGGGGATAATCCTATATGATAGGAAATTTGTATATCAGTAATTTTTATCAGAATAGATAGAAACGATATTCTATTGCATTTGGTTCAACAGTTATTGTTTTCTTCCACGTTATGTTTGTATCAATTGATAGGTATAATCCAACATGATAGAAAATATGTCTTTCAATCATATTTATGATAGAAAATTTGTCTATTGGCTATGAGTATAATAATAGATTGATAAGTTATTCTCTACCTAAAACCAGTTGAAAAAGGTACAGAGAACGCAACATACTACATTTAACATAGAATACGTAAGGTGATGATAATACATGTCATTGCACAATAAAAATAGTAATCAAAGGTACCAGGTTTATAATTTAATACGCCAGATGCGCGTTTCGTCTACATAAGACTCATCGGTGACGCTCCGATCAAAATAGTTATAAAGCCAAACACGTACAAAAAGAGGCTTATTTAAAACTATATGTGCGTTAAAGTACAACTATTGTCATTTTACTAAAAACATATCAATATACAAACCCTATTATGAAGTAATAAACTCCTCAATAATTATTAAAACGAAAATTCGTTAACGGAGATCAAAATAATATTTTATTTTTAGAAACTTTTGGAGATTTTAAAGAAACAAAAATAAAACAAATCGTCAACGACAACAATCTTACCATTTATAACCCCAGGCGGCGCTCGAATTGAAATAGGTTGAAGGCCAAATCAAACTATAGGAAATTGGAGAGCATTACAAACTGAATATTATACTAAATACGGCTAAGTCAATATCTCTGTGCTTAGGGTAGTAAAAGCCTTAGTATTTCGAGCAATTCATCATTTTATAGATTTTTCAGAAAAAAGGATTTTTAATTAACACAGTCAAAGATATATCCTATATTGACGAATACGACGACTTTTTGGGAACAGACATCCTCTAAGCACACATTGCATCACTATAGAGCAAAAGTTGTAAAATAATAATATTTCCTTATTCGTTTGTCATAGAGACTAAACTGATAATCTATATATTGCAATAACATATCTTCGGTTTACTGTTGGACTCACGATGGCCAAAGTTGGCAAGACCTTTTAAAAAATCGTTAGTGAGAGTATATAGTAACCAGGATTATAATTTAGCCCCGACAACTATAGCTTTTGGTTTGACTTTCTTTCATATTTTAAAGTATTTAAATGTCAATGTGAATCTCTTCGCAATAAAATACCATTTTGTTTTATAACAAGCCGTAGTGAAGCCTATAATTGCTAACAACCACTTCGTTTATACTATGGGATGATTAGTTGTCTCATTGGAATCACACCACATCTCCTTAGTTAGATCCAATTTAAAAAGATGGAATTTATTATGATACTGTGTTGCAGATGACAATGTGCTAAAAATATAAATCATTCATTTTTTTCACGTAATCCTATTATGCATTTAAAATGTACCTTAAGATTCGAACAAAACATTTTAAAACGCAGAAAATTATGAAACAAGATGTCACACTTCTAGGATTTAACCCCATGGTGATTTAAAACAGATCTTTTTACAGGACAAGAATATCTTAGTGGAATATGTCCGTTTTAAGTATGGTTACTGTTGAATGAACGGAATTACGCCATTGATAGGAAAGATATAGCGTGATTTGGAATGATAAAGAAAGCTTAAGAAGTGTGCTTGGTTGATCAACTCAGAAATTTAAATCTGCTTAATTGTTAGAAGGTTATATTTCCTTTGCTCCTCCAATCTTACCAGATCTTATTTTATTTTGGAATGTCACAAACTTGGAACAAATTTTTAAATTAAAGGCATTGCCAAACAGCATGAACAGAAGTTGATAAAGTATAACACCATTTTAATTAAGCGCATAATAATCTGTACTTTTAGAAAATCATAATTCTATCCGTTTATTTAATAAAATTCAAAATCATAATATGTCCCCTCTTGGCAGTAGAAAAATACATTAGTTGTTAATAGTTTTCTAGAAGATTTTTTTCTTCAGATTTTTGAGAAAATATGAAGTTGGTGCATTATAGTTTTTTTTAAAGTTTAAATAAGTACAATTCTTGAGTTTATTTTTTATTTGGATTTCCAGAAAACTTAAAATCTCTCGCTTTAATATCCCAGTGTTGAAAATGGGTGAATACACACAAATACTTTCGGAACTTTTACCTTTTGTCGAGTTTCACTTTAATACTTCAAACAAATAAGTGGGCCAAAAGCCACATCTATATTTCGGTCGAGTACGAATTCCCCATTTTTGTATCTTTAGAAATATTTCAAGCTGTATAAATCATGTACAACAGGTTCGGCCTTGAGACAGCAAACACATTTTGGGAATAAATTTGAATTTAGAAAAAAGCGTGTTTTTTATTTTTATTTTTGTAAACGCTGTTGTAATTAAATAACGTACAATGTAGAAGTTCTGGCTTTATGGCTAATTTGATCAGACATAATGTAAAACGGTACGAATGAATATTCGCCTTTATGACGAATACAAATGGTAATGCATTTATTAAAAATGTCAAGGTCTGGTCAATTGTAATACTACGTTTTTGTGTCTCTGCATACCCTAACTAAGAATTTAAAAGTAGGACTATATTATGCGGTGCGAGGTTTTGGGTAATGACTCGAAAGGACATATATTATTGATATGTTACAAGACACAGAAAAACCATTCATACTCGTCAAATAAATATACAATTATAAAACCACTATGAAAAACATTTGAAAAATTCTTACCCATTTATTGGTTCGAAGACCCAATACAAAAACAATACAAAATTAGGCTAGTGTAACTTTATTTCTTTGAATTTGTTTATATTTTCAGTTCAAGAATTTCCTAATAGTGCTTAGCGCAATGAAACAGAAACGTTTATAATTTCAATAAACTGTTATATACAAAATGAAAAATAAAGAGTACACGTTGTACTAGGTTATAAACAATGCTTGTTTGACAGTATTTTAACCTCTTACGCACTTCAGATCGCATATTGGTGGTATAATAAACGTAATTAAAGTGCGATATATTCAAGCACAACCCTTGCATAACTATCTATATCAAAAAATGATTCATTATCAATTCAGTCGGGAATAAAAGGAACACTTAAAGTTTAATATATTAACTTCAATAGTTTTAATAGGTATAAACATTCTTTTCGAATGTTTTTTTTAATCAATTGTCGATGAAGATGTGACCAAAAGGCCAGTTTAATGATCGTACAACGGGGTACCATTTATATTATAGGTTTTACGCAATAGGGTAATGTAATGTATTTCGGTTGTTTCCTGTAATTAGTTAATACTTCAGTTTTATTATGTATATCTTTTGTATAGTCATTTTATAAAACTTATTGTTTGCAAAAGTATAAATTAATCTAAATAATAGAGATGTTCTGGTACCTAACAGAAAACACTGGCCCTTTTTGGCACAACTTTTTTTGAACTTTTGGTCCTCGATGCTGTTCAACTTTGTACTTGTTTCGGCTTTCAAACTTTTGTATCTGGGCGTCACTAGTAAGTCTTGTGTGGACAAAATGCACTTCTGGCGTATTAAAATTTTAAACTTGTTGCCTTTTGTTAGCTATTATTCGTGTGTTTCTTTGTCAATTGTGTTCTCCAATTTATTCATATTGTAGTCCTGTAATGTTGTGTTGTCATTTTAATGTTATATTTCACATGGCCATAAAAGAGGGAGGTTTGGCATTCCACAAAACCAGGTTCAATCCACCATTTGTTCCATTAAACATGTCCTGTACCAAGTCAGGAATATGGCCATTGTTATATTATAGTTCGTTTCTGTGTGTGTTACATTTTAACGTTGTGTTTCCGTTGTGTCGTTTGTTTTCTTTTATGTTTTAGTGTAAATTCACATTGCTATAAAACGTGTCACGGTACTTATCTATCCCAAATTCATGCTTTTGGTTTTGATGTTATATTTGTTATTCTCATAGGATTTTGTCTAATGCTTAGTCCGTTTCTGTGTGTGTTACATTTTAATGTTGTGTCGTTGTTCTCCTCTTATATTTAATGTCTTTCCCTCAGTTTTAGTTTGTTACCCCGATTTTATTTTTTGTCCATGGATTTATGAGTTTTGAACAGCGGTATACTACTGTTGCCTTTATTTATACATATAATTTATGTCATGTTTTTCATCTTATATATTTATGATTTGATTTTGAAGGGCTTTAAACAGTATTATTATTAAAAAAGAAAAAAACATATTTTAAACGCTTGTACGATCAATAACCTTTTGTGATCTGCTTACCCTTCTCGGATCACCTGAGATCACCCCCTCCTCACCCAAGTTATTGTCGGGGTTCGTGGTGCTTAGTATTAAGTTTTCTATGCTGTGTTTTGTGTACTTATTTTTGTATGTTTGTCTTTGTCGTTTTAACCATGGCGTTGTCATATTATTATTTTTGATTTATGAGTTTGAATGTCCCTCTAGTAACTTTCACCTCTCTCTTTTTCAACCTCTGCACTTTTAAAATATATTTATTGAAGCTTAAATATATTTTGTGATTTCCAGATTGCTTAAATGCTTTGTCTATATTCCTGTTCGTTTTTCTATGTTCACATATTTGTTTGTTTTATAGTCATTAAGATTATAACACAATGTTGAATGTTAGACCCATATTTTTGACATTATGTCGGTTTGTTTTGTTCACACATCGTCGTCCATATCATGGTATTTTTTTTATTTTATGTTATATTTTTTGGCACAACTTTTTGGAATTTTGGATTCTCTATGCTCTTCAACTTTGTACTTGTTTGGCTTTATAAATATTTTGATATGAGCGTCACTGATGAGTCTTATGTAGACGAAACGCGCGTCTGGCGTACTAAATTATAATCCTGGTACCTTTGATAACTATTATGTATATGCGACGGGTCCGTGTTGCTTATTGTTTAGTTTTCTATGTTGTGTCATGTGTACTATTGTTTGTCTGTTTGTCTTTTTCTTTTTTAGCCATGGCGTTGTCAGTTTATTTTCGATTCATGAGTTTGACTGTCTCTCTGGTATCTTTCGTCTCTCTTTCATAGAAGTGAGAAGTTTAGTAAGCTATAAAACCAGGTTTTATTTACCAATTACTACATTAGCAAATGCCTGTACTAAGTCAGGAATATGACAGTCGTTATCAATTTGTTCGATGTGTTTCAGCTTTGATTTCGCCATCTGCTTAAGGGACTTTCCGTTTAGAATTTTCCTCAAAGTTTGGTATTTATTTTATTTTACGTTTTGGGAGTTGCATCTAATCGTTATAAGATTGTAAATATGAACGGATACACTTTAATGCAAATTGTCTGTTCTCAAACAAAATATTTTACTTTCAAATGACAAAACTCTTAGTCACTTATATTAATTTTCTTATGATATCCTTATGATTAAGTCACATTAAAACTCAAAGTCAAGTAAAGGAGTTTTTTTTCAACAAAATGTTTGTCTGAAGTGTTATTTGAAATTCTATTTTTTTCATATCCTTGAAATGCAGTAGTTTTAATCGCTTAAAGTTGTAAAATGTAGCACGGATTTCACATATACTTCACATATTATCCTTCATGTCGATTTTACTCTAAAAGGTACAATACGTGTCCAATTATCCAATAATATTAGCTATGTCATTAATCTCTTCTACATACATGACAATTAGTGTTTTGACAGTGTGACATCATGACGTCTGACACCTTACATGTGAAATAACTTCAACTGCACCAGACGGGGATTTCGACAAGTAACTCTTCAGTAATGGTCAAGGCAAAACCTCTTAATAACCTAAAACCTCGTACAAATACTGATTGATAAAACAGAAAAATACAGAAAGTATACCAAAATCCAGACACAAATCAGATCTATGATTGCAGGAGATACATTCGATAATTGTATATGATGTGTTTTAACAGCCAAGTAATTAATATCCCGATTTCATACCAGAACTGAAATAATTTGCTTATGGGCTGGTGGTACTATAGGAGACTTAACATTTCACCACCAGAAGTATAAACACAATGGTAGTAGTGCAGAAGCATCTGGACGGATGATACCATTGGCGTCTGAACAGCCCATGACAAAGGAATCGAACCAATAATAGAAATGCAGACGCTTCTGTAATTGTGATATTATAGAAGATGTATAAATGAAAGCAACAGTAGTATACCGCTTTTCAAAAATGATAAATAGATTAAGAGAAAACAAATCGGAGAATAGGTCATGTTCGGTACTTAAAAGACAAGACGACGTAAATGGTAAACCACAATCAAAGACGTGGTAAAAATGTCCTTAGTTAGTTTTTACAAAGACACATCGTATGTAGCAACCAATATAAGTCCACGATCAGAGGTATCGAACCAATGGTAGGAGTGCAGCAGTTTCTTGACTGCTGATACCATAGCATAAGAGACTTAATAGTCCACGACCAAAGGTATCGCATCAATGGTAGTAAAGCAAAAGCTTCTTGACAGGTGATACTATAGCAGAGCTAACAGTCAACGATCAGATGTATCGAACCAATTGTAGTAGTGCAGTAGTTTATGGACTGGCGATGATATAGCATACGAGACGTACATGTAATAGTTCACCTTTAGGAGTCGAAACAATGGTAGTAAAGCAGAGGCTTATTGACAGGTGTGACTAAAGGAGAGTTAACATTCTACGACCAGATGAATCGAACCAATAGTATTATAGTGCAGTAGTTTATGGACTGGTGATACTATAGCATAGGAGACATAATAGTCCACGAATAGAGGTATCGAACCAATAGTAGTAATGCAGAAGCTTCAAGACTGGTGATACTGTAGGTCTAGGGGAAGTACCCGAAATATTATTTGTGATACCTTTTTTGAATTTGTACTGTTTTCTTTTTTTTCTTTTTCTTTTTTTTTTTTTTTTTTTTTTAAATAAATGTAAATGTATCACCATGATAATGGCGGGGATAAAAGCGATATTTGTTGAATGGAAATAACACTTGATTAATTTCGTGCGTCCGAAGCGCTTTTCTGGATTTACTTTCATCAGGAATTAACGCGCAAACCTAAACATTTAAAAGAAAGTATAAATACATACGTTGAAGGTCGACGATGATCACGAGACAACAATAAGTGTATCACTTCAAAATTTTAAGGTCACAAATTCTTAATTAGAATGTTTACATTATAGTTGCATCATCAAATACCAAAATATCTTCATAAAAAATGTAAACAACGAAATAATTAATTTCATGCGTCCAAAGCGAATTTCAGGATTTCAGGAACCTCCATAAAGGGTAATAAGGAGTCGGTTGATAATTTTGGCAATGTAAATTTAATTTTAATCCTTTTCCATAAAAATTTTGAACATTTTTATAAGTGAAAGTTTCTGTCGATCTACTTAAGTTTTTGGAATTAAAACACACAAAAAGTGTTCGTATTTTAATGGAAGTAACTCATTTTAGGGGTAGAATGACAATTCCGTCTATGTTGACTTATTTGATTGTATTTGCCATTGATGATTTATCTTTCTCTTTATTAATATAGTTTAAAAGATGATAACTAAAAATAAAATTACAAAAAAAAAAAAAAAAAAAAAAAAAAAAAAAAAAATTGATAGATCTTGACATTTTGAACATTTTTGTCCCTGTCTGATTTTCTCTATCGATAACCGTTAACAAGATAATAGACAATACTTTTATCCTTTCAATGCCTTGGCATTGTTTCAAAAGGCCAGATGATCTGACCTACTTTAAAACTAGATACCCTTAAGCTATATTTGTTAGTAGCTAGTAACTATTTAAGGTTTATGTACCCTTCTGTAGCCATTTTTGTACGAATTTTTTAAACATCAATTGTATCAAAACTACAGATATAACGAATAATAGAGACAGGCCATTTTGAACATATACAAGGGGGAAACTTGATGCAAAGCATTATTATTTACTGTTGCATTGCATTTAATAGAAAAGGAGTACATTGTGTCTAATAAACCAAGATTTTTATAGAAAATCCACAGCCTTTAATACAGAGATTTTTGTTATAAAATTTGAAACATAGATTACTCACTTTCTTTTCTATGATGTGCTAGTGTTTGTTTTTTACAAAAAGTTCTAACCAACCTGTAAATTCCAAAATACCTCGTGCAGAGTAACTAAATTCGAGCGCACCCTAAAAGGTGTACTTGATTTGGTCCATATTTTTATTTGTTCTAACAAATAACTACATTAACAAACTTGTTTTAAGGAAATCAATGCTAGCACTGCATGTAATAATCCTATATCTATCGGTCATCAAATTGCCAAATATGATAGAACAAGGATAAAGGCTGTGGATTTTCTATAAAATTTCCATATGTTTAGCATTGAAGCAACACAAGGGTACATAATCCTTAAAAGCTTCATTTCACCGGCAGGAAGATCATTTTTTTACTGAATTTGTGAAACTATCACGCCGTTACCCCTTAATCCGCCGAGTTAAAATATATTATGTTTAAGTGTTTTAGTTGTATTAACGACATTACAATAAATATTTGGTCGCATTTATATTAATTTTCAAGTTAAACATAATATTTACAAATAGATGATGATGTCGACTGTAACATTTAGTGTATTGTACATGTATGGGGGTCTGGTTGAGTTTATAGAATAAAGAATAACGTCAATAAGAATATAGGATAAAAGATTTAATGAGTAGAGAAAAATAGTACAAATTCAAAAAATATAAAGAATAGAAAATGATTGACAAATAAATGAATTAAAGAGAAAATGGCCCTAAAATTAAAGAATGCAGAAACGAAGGACCCCAATCGGACCCTCGTGTATCTGCAACCCTCTAATCGTAACTTTTGATAAAATGTTGATGCCTCATACAAGAGCTAAGCATGCCATTTTTAAAAGTATTTTTCAGATATTTATATGTCAAAGTCAATTATCAAATTTCTAAAGGTAAATCCTTGATCACCATATGAATGAGGTATCACCAGCCGATTTAACCGGCACGTGCCAAAACGATGTCCCACATTTAGCAGCCAATAAGGAAATTGTATACATGACAAATTGACATCTATTATGCTCTCAGTGTGTAAAATGACACGTTTATGTCAGCTAATGATCTTTTTCAACATTGAATTGTAAAATAAAAAATAGAGCTTCTGTAAACAAAGTCTCGTCTTTTTATACTAAGTTACTCAGTTGGAAATCTAACCCTATACCACACAAGAGACGAATAAAATGATATATACATACGTACGACCAGCATTTGGTTGATGGTTATGATAAGCGAATGACGTAAATGAACGTTTTTGCTAGTCATTCATTCTAATAATTAATCTGACTGTATTCAAATAGAAAAAAAAACAAACTTCTTTCAATGCGTACTTTCTTTCTTAATTAAAAATATGTGACAGTAGATATAAAAAAGTAAAATTATCACTTAAAAAAATGGCGGATCTGACGCGCATTTCTGGTTTCCTTTGACCAGGAACTCACAATCACCCAAATTAAAAAAAATGAGCGATTCACTGTGTCTCAATTCACTGGCACCATAATTTTTCCGACTTTTTAAATACTTGTAGTAAAGTTCTCTGGTGAATGTGTCCTGTTCCCGATTGTGACATTTCGACTGTATGTGAGTTAAAATGGCGGGTGATGCAGGCATAGCAGGAGACGATTACACGCACTGTCGACACTACCGGTCTCGTACCTTTTGGAGTTCATGCGAACCCTGGTTTTTTGTTTGTTACCCTGGTTTGTCTATTCCTAATCGATTTACTGGATTTGAACATCGGTAAGATACTGACGTCTTAATTTATTTTTAAATTCTTATTTCCTGTAAAATAGCATATACAACTATAACATGGTCGTCCACGGGGATTCACACGTGCTTTTGGATAGTGAGACAAGATTAAAATGGTATTAGACATGTTTTATTTAATGTATTTAATATTCAGATTTTCCAGATTTTAAACGGTCTGATTGTACAATTTGAATTTGTTACTTTATGAATTTAACTTTTAAATCAACTGCACTAAGTATCATTGAAGGTATGAAATCCATATCAATTCAAATTTTAAAGGGTTTGAATTTAAATTTAATTAGATAGCGATTTCAAAATACTTAGCAAAATTATAAACATGCAGTTTTTCAGCAGGAAGCCTTGCAGAGACTGTTGAACTTCTTATATACTTGGTATTAACCAGATCATGGCAAGTGCGTTCTTTGTACTTTGTAACCGACTTCATCGTCTTTAATATTGTGTTAAGACATACATTTGAATCTCTCACTGTATAAAAATAGCGATGTCAACGAGATTAATATCCATCTGAGGTCCCACACAGCTACTGGCAATCTATATATAGGTGACATCTAATTTGGGAATTAATAATAATTTTAAACGTTTTTGAGTTTTTATTTAATGTTTGTTTTAAACATTACAGTTATTAGTTTCAGGGCACATGTCTTTGCAACTGTAAACATTTACTATAAGAAGAAATAAATAATCTGGCAATAAATTGTAAAATGACACATGACAAATTTTACCATTAAGATAGTAAGCTTGCCGGCAAGGCTTGTAATTTAGTTAAAATGCACAATTGCAGATGTTCATTCGAATAAATAACTTTGACATAATCCCAATTTAGATACATTATCATAATATAGTTTGAAACCATTTTGTTTTAAAAAAAATATACTTATGCCACAACATGATTTAAATGAGCAGGCATCAAAATGCAATGAGTTTATGAATGTAAAGAACAGATTATGTTTTATGTTCCAGATTTACAATGAACCTAGAGAAAAGAGGATCGAAATGTTCTATATGTACAAGTTATAATCATATTCAAGAAATAGTAGGTTTTTTTTAGACTTTTAAAGCCGTCTATACGGGATAGGTTTTTCACATTGTTGAAGGCCGTACGGTTGCCTTTAATTGATTACGTCCACTTCATTTAAACTTTGATGGATAGTTTTCTCATTTCCACACAAACCACACCTCCTTATTTTTATAATAAGAACTTTAATTGCTCAAACACAATTCTAAACATTCACAAAATACATGCGTGGAGCAGGATCCGCGTACCCTTCCGTTGCATCTGAGATCGCTGGCGTTGCTTAGTCTTTAGTTTTCTATATTGTGTTTTGTGTATTTTGTTCTTCTAAATTTGGTCCTTTTTAGCCATGGCGTTGTCAGCATATTTTCAATTTATGAATTAAACAGCGTGTGTGTATGTTAACACAGCTTTTAAAAGTCATAAGAGTGACGTAATAAACACATACAAAATAGACTGTTTTCATATTACCTAAAAAGCTGATTGTAACAGCTTGAATTAATAATATTGTATGAATAACACCTCCACGCAATGTAAATATAAAATATGTATCTCTTATCATGATCATTGAGAAAATATGTTTGGTTGTTTTTTTGTTTGTTTTTTTTGTTTGTTTATTTTTTGTATTTGTATTTTGTAAATGTCGGCTGGTATCATTTCTGTATAGGAATTTACACCAATAAAATTATTTGATTTGATTTATTACCAAATTTTGACTATGGAGTGTATAATTTTCGGCAGGTTACCTTCTCTGTGTTCGGACATTCTGACATGTTGTCAAGTTAGAGCAGCTACAAAAAGAAAACTCAAGCTTACAATTGGTGCAATTTTTAAGAGGAATTAAATTTCCCTCCAAAAATGCACCTTACTTTTCGACGACATATGTGTTGATTGTTTTTAAATTTGTTTTATAACCTCAAGTTATATAATTGATAAATAAATATTCAGCCGTCTGTGTTGTCTGATGCTATTTAATCAAACAGCCATAAGAAGACAAATGCTAAAAAATATAACATGAGACGTTGTATGTAATATCTCTTTATCATAATGACCACGATTAAAAAGATTGAAACAATTTCTTTACATGCGCACGCCGATATGTTGCACGCGCACGCAGATAGTACAACAACTAAGCCTCAGTATGAAATTTTAAATCATTACTGGGTATGACACTACAGGAAGGCTGCAAAAGTTGTAAGAAATCTGAAGTGTGGTTGCCATTGTTTTTGCACTGACACATTGATACTTAAGAAATTTCAGCAAAATGCATTTTGAAAAATGTCTTACTCTCTATAAAAAATCCTTATTATACACATCAAAGCAAATAAAATCTAAAAATACTATTAGGCTTTCAATTCTCAAATGTAAAGCGCAAATTCATCGCAAATATCACTATCTTCAGATCTTTTAGAATAGATAGTTATGATCATCAAAAATATCCATGACATGTTCTTATTTTGTTTCTATTTTAAAAGTTAAGAATAAAAATACTGTAACTTGTAAAATTTAGTATATGTTTGAGTACCTTTTTTTTTAAAAATTTTATCCTGAAAACAGATAAGTTATAGATACACCAATTACAACTTTTTATGAATTCATTGCTTACTGCATGCAACTCAAATGAAACATTATAAGTAATAAAATATAAATCGCAGAAAAGGATATTCTAACAAATCATTGCGTGGAAGTAATGCTATATATAACTTCCTAGTAGCAGATCATTACAATATACTATAGAACGATATAAAAATGAAATATCACGCAACGGCAGATCACTGACAGATCCCCCAAAAAATCTAAAACTGAAGACCTATATCTGCTTACCGCCTATGTATTTCCTTACCGCTGATGTATTCTGAATTAGCACGAAAGGAATTCAACTTCTTTATTTCGTTCATTATTTTGTTTTACTATAAAAGTATCATTATGTAAACTTATACAACAAAAGAAAAGAGTCACGGAAGCAGAATGTAACACCTTGATCATTGATGCTCTTTCATTTTCTTATGTGCAATGCGGCAACTCATTTCCGTTAATCTTAATAACAATACAATTGTGTTCATCTACGTGCACTAACTGTACTGAAATTGTTTTTCTCCGTATTTGTAAGTAAAGACGATGTAAGAAAGTACTCAATTTCACTTAAAATACAGTACATCTTACGTTTTAAAGTTTAGTTGACCGTATTTTGTTTTACAGTGAAACTTCTCTAAACCGGTCCCTCTTACTACCGGTTCTCTCTTCATACCGGCCAAAATAACAAGTCCCGACCGGCGTGTATGTAAATAAACGGTCAGGTAACCTTATAAAACCGGCCACCCCTTTAAACCGGATACCGGCCGATATTTGTATATTTGCGTAATCAAAATCAATAAAATATCACCTCATAAAACCGGCCTTGTCATTTGTAATCATTAGTCCATATATAATACTGTTATATAAACAAACAAGTTAATCCGGTCAATTAGACACCTGCATGGCCATGTACATGTACATGTTATTATTTACATGCATATTTAAATCGATAGCATTTTGTTTAATTACAGTAACTATTTCAAATGCATTAGTCCAAAAGAAGACATCTCTCTTGTTATAAGTTATTCTGACTCAGAACGAACTCGTCTAGTTCTTACTTCTAAACACTGGTATACTAAGTAGGCAATTGTAAGGTGCTGGTCGAAGATTGAACAACCATCTTCCAAAACCGAGACAGGCACATTACTACTAGATCACATATGCGGCTTTGATGACAATTGAACAGTAAATACAAAAGAGACATGATGAAATTGTCCTAAGAAATATTTATACCACAAAGCAATTTTTAAATTAAATTCAATTTCATTAATGTCGAGCAGGGGCCTGGTTTTCGAAAGTATTTTACGACTAAGACATGTCTTATTATGGTCTTAAGACATGTCATAGTCGTAAGATATGTTTTCGAAAGTGTCCCAAGTTACGATTTGTCATAACTTTTGTCGTAAACTTAAGACCCCTCGCGACATGACTTATGATGGTCTTATGATTGTGAACTAAAGGTTTAATTACTTTTCATGTATTATTTCATGTTAATTGCAATAAAAATATTTGTTGTGTTTCTCAGTTAGCTAAATAGTAAAGATTTTATTTTTCTCAACTACGTGAATAAAAATTTGAATCTCCTGGGACTTCCTTTTTTGAATTCTTTTCTAACTCATGGTTTTGTATAAGAAATATACATATTATTTCGTTCCCAGTATATTTAATAGTATTATATTAACGTATGTGCACGGGCATTTCGTTAAGCGGGTACTCGATGTACCGAATCTAAAAAGTATTCACAGTTAAATAACAATACATGTATGATAATACACGAAAGCGAAGTTCAAGATTTATTATATATTACATAGGCCGCATTTCTTTCTAACCAAATTTTTGTAAACGTTGTGTCGCGTTTGTTGCTGTTTTCTAAACGCTACATAAGTAGAAACAAATACATCGTTTAATAAGTCTTTAACGACCCTGTTTGAACTTTCAATAAATCATGCACATGTTTTAACAGACTTTTTTACAAACGTAGAAACAAATACTTCGTTTAATCAGGTTGAAGTTAGAAACAAATCCAGCGTTTGTACTTACAAACGACAAACGACAAACTGCAGACGCATTTTTAGCGTTTGCATAGTTTTTCAAAGTTTATGTAAACTTTGCAAACGTATGTTTGAAAGAAATGATCAAAACATGTGCGCGCTTAACCGTTTTCATCGTTTGTGTTAGAAAGAAATGCACCCATACTAAATTTAATCAAAATTATGAACTCATATTTCAATTCCTTTTTGTAAAAAATTTCATGTTCATTATAATGAAAAAAATAAAATATTGGTAAATACTAAGAATGGTTTTAATTAATATGTTCATACTTTTCATTTTCATTTTTATATTTATCACTTTTTAATCATTATTTAAAATAAATAAATGTTCACTTATGACAGTCATAAGAGCATCATAGCAATGACTCTCTTAAGACAGCTTTGATTTACATCCTATGACATATCATATGATAGTCATAAGATGATCATAAACTATGTCCTAAGATATATCTAATGAAATATCTTATGATACTTTCGAAAACCAGGCCCCTGAGGTTTCTTCATTTTTTTTTACCAACTTGCCCAATAGGACAAGTACATATCAAAACTTGCTTGTCCGAAAAGGAATTGATATTTGATAAAAAAAACCAAAAAAACAAAAAAAACAAAGTTTTATATTAACCTTATTGACTCAACATGTTCAATGAACAAAATAAACTAAATCAATACAACAGAAAGACTAGTTTAAGTATATAAAGTTGGGCCTTTTCCCTTATGAAAATGATTTATTTAAACATAAAAATGATAAAAGTCAAAGATTATAAGAGAAATCAATATTCAATGTATACAGGAGAAATAAAGATTACATATTCTGATTTATCGTATAAATAGTTATAGTAGTACAAAGCAAAAACAATTTTATTAACGAGTATCAACTTTCTCAAATATTAAATTATTTAGCCTTCCACAAACAAGATCAGCGAGATTAAAAGTAAAGTTCATTGGATAAGTCCGACTACTTTTTAACAGGTAAACAAGCCACGCGTTAAGCAACTGACCTTCTTAACGGATAAAAATTATGTTATCATAATGCCTGAAGAAACACATTAAGTCCAATAGATCGAAAGTTTGAAGATGTAAAGGAAAATCGTTGATTTCCATTGATGATTTATCTTAGAAAAGATACAAAAGAGCAATCATAAGGCGACTGAAGGAAGGACGCTGGCGAAAAAAGAAGACTTCCTCCTTTTTTATGTAGATTAGACCGTTGGTTTTTCATTTAGAATGGTTTTACACTAATCGTTTTGAGGCCCTTTATATAGCTAACTGTTCGGTGTGAGCCAAAACTTCGTGTTGAAGACCGTGCATTCACCTATAATGTTTTTTCTTTTACAAATTGTGACGTGGATGGAGAGTTGTCTCATCGGCACTCACACCACATCTATCTATATCTATTAAATGCAACAAAGAAAAAACAATTACACAGATCTAGAAAAATTAAGCATCACGAACTCCATCAAAACAGAAGGTAAATATTGGTTCCCTGCTATGGTCAGCAGTTCTTGTTCCGTTTCCAGTAGCAGAATTTGTCGTGATACTATGAAACCTTATCTTCTCTATACGTGATTGAAGCAACAACCTCCTATCACGTAAATATGTGGAATATATAGGTTTGTATTAAACAAAGATACGAGAGTACGCATTTTCAGTTATACTGTGAAGTAAATTAACAAAAATACCGAACTCCAATGAAAATTCAACCAGAAAGTCCTTTATCAAAGAGCAAAATAAAAGCTCAAATAAATGGAAAACAACTGTTTTATTCCTGACTTACTATACCCATTTTTTGCTTATCAAATAGATTTTTGAAATTTCAGTGAAAGACGAAACAAAAAATGTGATGCATTCTCAGACTTCCGCGTGTTAAATTAACATTGTTTTAAGAGGTTAATTTGGTATTGCGTAAGATGAAGCAGGTTAAAAGGAAGTAAATAAAGATGACTGGCGCCACCTAGATTTTACATCCAAGATAATAGGTAGAAGTAAATTTATTTTCTGCTGCCTTGGTAATTAGAAATTAAAATTGAAATAGTGAGAAATGGGTGTTGGCCATTGGTGTAGAAATAGCGAGAAATTTAGAGAAACCCCTCTTAGACAAGCAACATTTTCTGTGGCAAATTAAGCAAGGGGTGTTCTTCGTTCATACTATTTCGAAAATTCCGGAACTGTTAAGTACCCTTAAAAAATGCCATTTTTCTATCAAAAAAGCTGCGGCACCATATGTGTTCGACTATTGCAATTACACCCACAGGTGTTGATAATTCAGAATTCGATTCTTTTTTCAATGGATCTTTGATAGTGAAAAGGCAGGACCAAATAAGGCTACTGTTGTCGCTTATGTAAATAATTACTTCCTTGTAACCAGCAGTATCATCATTACAATTTACCATTAATGTGTCGTCTGCAAATGTGTTAAAAAAGCTACATATTACATATGACATTTCTATCGTTAAGAGAAAGGTTCTATTTTACTGGACGTCCAATGGCAAATATTTCATTCCTTAAGAAAAAATACTTTATAGTTTTATTATAAATTAAGTTTGCAAAATATTTGATTTATGTGAAAAAAAAATACCCTATCACTAACATTAATCTATTTACTTAGATAATTCTAATGACGAACATACATGTTATGTGTTTCAGACCGTATGAGTATTTGCACCGTACGCGTACTTTTTCAAAATACTCATTCGGTCGGACCGTTCGCGTACGGTCTGACATATATTAGGAAGTTGGTCAAGTTTATTAGTTACAAATGCATATAACAGATCAACATAACTTAGCTCTCAAATTAATATAAAAAAGTTCAATTGAAATAAAAACTTCATATTCTAACTATTTAAAAAAAATCACGCTAATCAACTCTGTTAATCTCTTATCTTTAGCATGTCGATCAGTTATCATTTAATTTAATTGAATTATGATCACTGAAAGTGAAAATATCTGAAGTAAACATAATATGGGAGGACAACTGTTTTAGAATGCTTAGCAACTTTACAAAAAAATGCAAATGAATAGGAACATGCATGAACTGCAAACATGTACATTTTAAATGTAAAAAATATTACGTTACTTGTTGTAGCAAGTGTCACCTTGGGCGAGTGTACCAAAATAGGATTCAGATATACAATTAAACAAATGTTTAATTTTAATTGTTCGTTTGTTCAGTTTATCCATCTAATTGATAATAACAATTTGTAAAACTAAAAATAAAGATTGCGATAAATTGTTTAAATATAACCCATATGAACCAATCACATGTATGGTCAGCTCGTACTGGACCATACGCGTATACCCATACGGTCCGACCTTTAGTTTCTTGTGTATAATTCGAGGTTTAGTATGAAGTCCATTATCACTGTACTAGTATATATGTATATTTGTTTAGAGCCAGCCGAAGGATGCCTCCGGGTGCGGAAGTTTCTCGCTACATTGAAGACCCATTGATGGCCTTCGGCTGTTGTCTGCTCTATTGTCGGGTTGTTGCCACTTTGACACATTCCCCATTTCCATTCTCAATTTTATTACAGTTATACTACATTAACCTATTTAAATATGTAATCTATGATGTACAATATATACAAAACTTTATATATAAGAAAACAAAAAGAAGAAATATCTTTGTGTTTTACAGTTATACTACATTAAAATATTTAATAAATAAACGTCAATGATGTACAACATATATAAATCGTTTTAAGAAACAAAAAGAATTATTTTTATGTTTTTAGAAAGATCAAAATCATGAACACCAATGTATACAAAACGTTCAAAGAAAACAAAAAGAAGAAATATTTTTATGTTTTTAAAAAAGATCAAAACCCTAAACACCAATGTATCAATTTAATAAATAATCTGCAGGTGCTTTATTAACCAGGTGAGCAGAACGAATCGTATTCATACCTTTTTACAGTTGGGTCGATTGTGTTGATTTGACATGTTCTGTTATAGTTTATTAACTCTAACTCGCTTTATTTAAACACCAAATTAAACCTTTATAATATGGAAATTATGATTGTCAAAACATTCAAAGAAAAGCAAATTCTGCATTTCTTTAATTATTATTTTTTTGTAGTCTATAAGGTCGTTACAATGTATCGAGCAATTAACACAAACTTAAGATGTTTTTAATTCTACTGTCTGCTGTTATTGGTTAAATATAAAACTTCACAGGAAAGAATCCTTTTTACTGATTGAAATCAAGAAACGTAAGTGGAAAATAATATTCTTTCATCTCCATGCTGAAGGTTAATAAAGTACATGTATGACTTAACTTTTCACATTTTTCCTTGTCTTTTAAGAACACGATACAGACCCAAAAACACATTTATTGCGTAATGCATTTCTATTAGACCATAAACGCAAATTAAAAAACAAGACATCGCTACTTTAAATAAAAAAAAATAAGATAACAAAAATACCGAACATTAGAGTACGCATTTTAGTTACTGTGAAGTAAACTAACAACAATGCCAAACTCCAAGAAAATTCAAAACGGAAATTCCCTAAATGTCAAAATTGAAAACTGAAATACATCAAACGAAGGGATCCTGACTTTGTAAAACATTTCATTTTGTAGTAAATGTTATATAAAACTTTGTTTTAAAGCTAGCCGAACCTCTCACTTGTATGACAGTCGCATAAAATTTCATTATATTGATTTTCAACAATGCAAGGTGGGAACAGAATGAAAAAAAAACAGAATTATGACATAAATTCTATATGCTTTTTATTCATATCATAAATATTTAACCGAATGCGTCTCCAGTACCAAATAACGTAGAAACTGGCATAGAAAAATACTCAAACGAAAATTTGAAATGTTCGCCGCCTAAACTATAGTCTATTTAATGTAAATTTTAAAATATATAATATCACAAGGGAGGAAACAAATATGTTAGTTATATAGAAATTGTATTGAAGATAAATTTATCATTTAATTTACATTTCAAAATGAGATTATTCTAGGATCCTCCACAAATAAATACACACCAAGTCCACTACAAACCTAAACCGAACATTTTCAAGTTTGAAAAAAAATATTGTCAATTTGTAATTCTGGAGTATTAAACACAAATCTTTTCTTTGTTCAACAGAGTAGATAAAGTACCTCTTTGATTTCAAGTTCGAAAATTTAATTGTAATTCTGAACTATTCGAAAAGGTTTCTTTGTTGAAAAAAAATTATGTACCCCTTTGATTTGTGTAACTACATTGAATTACACATGTTAAATTATCATACGTTAATCTTACACACTGTTTGAAGTTTAGAGCTACGTGCATTGACTTTAATATGTTAATTTGTTCTGTCATTTTATTTATATATATAAATTGTACTATACATTTTACTTCATATCATACGTCTACTAATATATATATTAGATCATGCATATTTGTTTTGATATTCAGATGTATACAAAATTTCATAAAAACCTGAAATACCAGCCTATTACGTTTTCTTCGAATTTAGCTCATTTTGAAAAAAAAGTATTAACGTCTTTTTTCAGGCCACACATTGTTGATGAAGTAAGGTTAAGGCAATTAAGTTCCAAGGTTCTCATCATGAGGCGCATGATAATTTCTTTGAAGAAGTGTTGCACCATAACAGAAAAAATGTGTTATGAATATAACATAACCCGAGTTCATCAGGTACGGTTCATGTTAAAAAGTATATATCCAAATAAAAAAAGCCAAACATGACTTACAACGGGAGCAAAAACCGTAAAAGCATAACTGTACGTGTGCTATGAACCATAACGTTACAGAAATGATTTTTTTTACCAATTTAGTAGCTTTAATTTAAGGTAAATTGTAAAAGAAAACTTTTGAATCTGCGTCTTTCGTTTGAAGGTCATGACCCTTTCATAATTGTTATTTTTATTAATTTTGGCATGTGATTGAACCGAACTAGATTAATGTGTTTATTTGTAATATTTGTAACGCCAATTTCATCTGTGTAAAACTGAGGAAATGTGGTATGATTGCCAATAAAACAACTACATTGTACGTAACCCCTTGACCTTAGACTGTGGTGTTACAGCACAACATAAGCACACATTGTGAAATCAGTTGAAATTAAATGGCATAACTAAAAAAATCGGTACGAAGCACAAAAAACAAACTACTATCATATGTGATTCAATCTAGAGCCAAAGATTTTCAGAACTTACAAGAAATTAAATATAACATTCTGTAGGTAGATAATAAGCTTAAAATTTATGTCAGCAATTTGAATCTCAGAATGACTAAATTATATGTGCTGCTGCTGCTGCTGCTGTCAATGTTGATAAAAAAAACAATTATTAATATTAATAATGTTTTGGTAAAATTTTAAAGGACATCTTTAACCAACACGAAATAAATTGTATTTTACAAGATCTACATTTTAGCGTTTAGGTAAAGTGTTGGTTTTGTCATTTATATTCAATTTTGAATGAATAATAATAATGGTAGTTTTGGGCTTTCTTTAAGGATGTATGATGCGTCTTCATGCTAATATCCAATAATGGTGCCAGAAAATCGAAGAGCACACTTTAATTTTCGTAAGAGTTGAAAGATACCAGGACTATTCATAGAAGCCCATCGAATTCTACTTAAATTCACATTATCATACATGTATCAAATTTATTAAATGTCTGAAACTGAAAAATGTTAAATTTTGAAAAAAATATACCAACAATAAAACAAATTAAATAAGAATTAAATCCTTAACTCAAACAAAAAATCGATTGGAAGATATTGAATATATTTGCTTAGAAATCCATTAGTTATATACAGCCAAAGCTGTCTTTAGATGTCCTTCAGATGAGTAATCATGTCTTTTTCACTAATACCAATCTGATAATTCACGGATGTCCTTATTCAGCTCCAATGCGAGAAAAGACCAACGGTTTGGAAAGACAACACAAAAAGCAAGGACGTTATTGACACCAAATTAAGGTTGCAGTTGTTAACCAATGTTCAAATCCAGCTTGTAAATAAATTAAAACTAGACTAGAGTATACGCAATATATTTTTTCAAATTTTTATTTCTACTCTATTTGTAATAGTTGGAATTTGATGAGACTGTCATACAAGTGAGAGGTTTAGCTAGCTATAAAACCAGGTTCAATCCACCATTTTCTACCTAAGAAAATGCCTGTACCATGTCCGGAATATGACAGTTGTTATTCATTCGTTTTGAATTCTCCTCAGAGTTCAGTATTTTTGTGATTTTACTTTCTGTCCAAGGATCGTGTTCCTGTCAAACGGATGATCCTAAAATGATTATGGATTTTAATGCGAGAGGGACTTATAGAAACAATTAAATATTCGGTAACAATTATTGAGAAAACTATAACACAGAAAAGCTAAAGTTTGGCAAGTGGCATGGATATTGTAAAGGTTTGTTATCACTTTTCCGATGGAAGTTGTTATTCGAAAACTCTGTGGACACCATTCAGTCAATCTTAACATATTACACTCAACCACCTCCATGTTTAAAGACGCGTAATTATTTCATAATTGATAGTTATAATCTGTCCTTTACAATGTATTTAGAAAAATATTACAACATGAAATAGGGATTTAAAGATTTTTGCTAGACTTTTCTGTTTAAAAAACAGCAGGAATAGAATTATAATATTTTCGTAAACTCCGACCTCTTTTTGATGAAAATATAAATTAAGGAAATTAACCATGAAGTTTTACACAGTATAGGAGATTCGCTTTCAACTTGCATTGAAATTTTTAGGTACTTATAGTTGAGTTACATTTACTGTGAAAAATAAGAAGAATATCATGCACCCTTATACTTGAAGTTTCAAAATTGCATCTTATGCATCATAATAATTCTAAATCTAACGTTTATTTCGTATTCCATGCTTTGTTTGATGTTTTTTGATAGATTCTGAATCTTGATTGTCAAAATCATTTTGTATTAAAAAATTTAAGACAGGAAACGAACATGAATTTATATGATTTACACATCAATATCGTTTATCGGTACTGCAAGTGCCATTAGTAGCAAAGATCAAATTTTGCTGTACACGATTAAAAAATCGATCGTATTGCAATGACAATGGTGAAGAGGACAAACATAATCACATTGTATCTGCCGCATTGCTAACCGTTGATAGGAGTATTGTTAAAGTATATGTTTAAAATGAATTTACGAGTTTTGAACATCAGGTAAACTATTGTTTCTTCTAATTTAGCCTTCATGATTTAGTGAGAGCAATTTCAAAGTGTATTTTTAAATTATCTAGATTTTCTTGAAGAGAATTTTGAAGCAATTTTCTCTGAGGAAAAGGTATTGCAATACATTTCAAAAGGGGACACTTTTTCCTTGGTGAAATCGATAAATCCTTGAGGGAAAAGTAGATTTCCTTCAGACACTGTTAAAATCTAACCAAGTCTAATAAGAATTGGAACGTTGAATCCGTTGTCTCATGTGGATTGCCCTTGTGAGAACGTTTCGAAGGGTCCGTAGCTCGCTTGTTGCAATGAAAAGTGTCAACCATTTTACAGCGCACCCTCAGTTTTCACTATTTCTCAACTTCAATCAAGTCGAACTTACATATTGTTTATTAAATGCTTTGTTTATTCTCGCCCTCCATTAGCAAGACGTTTTTTTGTCGTCTTACGCTATGCAAGAATCAATCATATTTTCGAAAATTCATTCCATTCGAGGCTTTATCAATCAATTTGCTATATTTTTGAAGAGAGAATAACCATATGAAATATATATGGCATTAGAATTAATGTATACATGTTTATTGTAGTATTGTTGTGATTGTTTTGCTGGATGGCTGGTAGGGTTTAAAATAAACAATATTAATTCTATTGACCAGATGCACACTCATACAATTTATACATGTCTCTTCATTGACGATAGAGACCAACATATTTGGAAGTAAAAAAACCCAAACACGGACCAAAAGTAAGGGAATTATAGATAACATGTATAAGTTCATGAGGTACGAAATAGTAGATGCATTTGGTCTATAGGGTATGAAAAGGATTTTATCGTGGGTAAATGTTGGGTACGAAATGGAAAATGTGGGTACGAAATGGCAGAGGTTCGAAATGACTTACTTCCAAGTAAGGCATAACCAGGAAAAGAAATCAGAGCTATGCCGAGAGATACTGTATTATTTACGGCATCAATCAAATTTAAACCTGACATGGCCCCATTGAATAAATCAGTCAATTGTAGTACAAGCATATTAAACTGTAGTTGACATATACACAAAGAGCGATAACTCAGAAATAATTTTCGCAAATCAAATTCATTTCGTTGAGTTTGCTTTTTTTATTTAGGAATTGAATGCTTCTGTTTGTAAATTCATTGGGTTGTAAAAGCGTTGACTGCAGTACATTTTGTATGAAGAGCGGAAGCGCTTCATTTTCAAAATACTAGCATGATCAACTAAATGAAATTACTAAACGAAGCATTCAATACTTATAACTGCATTTTTTCGCTAGAAACAGCTACTGGTAAACAGGTTTCTGGCTCAACATGATTTTGCGAGCCTCAGTTCTCATGTCAACTGGGACAGCGGTGTTACGCTCCATAAAAAATCCAAACAAACGGTAAAATTCAGTTATAAAGGGTTTGACTAATAAGCTACCATTTCTATTTATCGGTGGTTTTATTTAGCCTATAAGGTGTTTCTTTAATCGACGACATCTCATTAAATGATTCATTTCTATATTAACTCATGATAAATACCAGGATTGAAAATTTCTGTTTGCGCCAGATGCGCGGTTTGTCTTCAAAGATTTATCAGTGATGCTCGAATACAAAAAAGGTAAAAAGGCCAAATAAAGTACGAACTTATACAGCATTGAGGACCAAAATTCCTAAAAGTTTTTTTTCAAATACAGCTAAGTTAATATATTTCTGAGGTAGAAAATCCTTAGTATTTACAAAAAAAAAAACAAAGTTTTGTAGACAGTTAATTTATAATTATGAAATTATCAATGATAATTCATGTCAACACAGAAGTACTGACTACTGTGCTTGTGATACCCTCAGGGAATAAAAACGCCACCAGCAGTGACATCGACCGTGTGGTTGTAAATAAACTCATCATAGATACCAGGATTGAAATTTATAGTTGCATTTTGTTTTTTTTTTATTCTATTTCATACAGAACAAAAATGTTGACCTTGATACCCCGACTTTATTTCCATGGAATTTGACACAGTTCAATTGTTTTCAACTTTTGTCGTATTGGTAATAAGATTTCACTTGATATGTGCTAAAGCACTTATATATTGCATAAGAAAATTTTATTTTTTTTTCTAACCTTTTTTTTTTTAAATAAATGACACTAACTCACTGCATTTACGGAAGAAAATGGCTGGTTTAATCTGGCTATAAAACTAGCTAAACCTCCAACTTGTAGTACATTTGTTTATAGTTCCGTTATATTGACAAAATAAGGTGAGCAACTCACACAAATATAACTGATTAACGTGACAATGTTTGTGGGTTAGTAGCTAAACAAACTACTCATAAATACCAGGATTGCAATTTTATATTTGCACCAGACGCGCGTTTCGTTAACAAAAAGCTCATCATGCTTTATGATTTAGCTGAAGAAGCATTTAGTTAAGATAAAAAAAACTTAGTATTTAAAAACTCCATAGCAAATGTATTAAGAATTTAAAATAAGAAAAAATACCGAACTCCGAGAAAAATTCATAACGGAAAGTCTCAAATCAAATGGCAAAATCAAAAGCTCATTCACATTAACCAATTAATTACTGTTTACGAATCGATAAGGTTCACTGTTTTTTTTCTCCATCCAAGCATTATTTTGGTGATTTCGCTTGTTTAATTTGTGAATTTCATAATAGGATTAATGTTGCAAACGTGATACCCCTTTCTACCAATCATGCTAATCCTTCCATTCAATATTCATTATTAATTTGAAAACGAAACGTAGTATATAAATATCAAATACTTACAATAAATAATACTAAACGTTTTGATTGGACGAAAAGTTGAATAATCGCAAGGAGTTCTAAAATTATATTTTTATTTTTCAATAAAGTGCAACATTTACGACTACACGTGCTCACCATGACAAATTACGGCAATGCATAGGTGAATAAACGAAAATCTTGATTTAACTGTTAATTTCATGGTTATAGCATGAAACTGTCATTATAAGAATTGAATGCTTCTTTTTGTAATTTTAATGAGTTGTAAAAGCGATTTAGCATGTGCACATTTTCAGCTTCGTATAACGCTATAAAACTCCAATCAAGTTACAAAAAGGAGCATTTAATTCTCAAATAAAAGATAACACAGAAATAAGAAGGTCTGCATTCAAATTGACATTTTTATTTTCACGAATAGGCTTTAAACCATTTCACAATACTATAAAGTGTCATACCACACTAAGCTTAAAACATGTGAATGATTGTAAAGTATGCAGATATGTTGCGTAAAATCCAATGGGACCTTACTGCAATGTCAAAAGTCATTAAAAGACCATACAACCTTCAAAATTTGACAATTGTTACACAAATATGGATCTGTTTTCAGTAAAATTATAAAAACAAATGAAAAATCGTACCAGATGCTCATTCGACAATTAATGTCTCTTCTTTGACTCTCGGGTTCAAAATATTTGGCTATCCAAAACCTTGTACTTTGTTGAGTATTCTTTTTCAATCAAAACATTTTTCTTTTCATGTTAGTACTTTATTGGGATGGTGATACCCTTTGAGGACTCACAGTCCGCCAACTGAGGTTCCGAATCAGTGGTAGGAATAATATAAACGCTACTAACAATACCTCACTATTTTGACAAATTACGTCTTTTAAGCACGATCAGGTTCCACAGATGTGGCATTAATGATGTGCTTACCTTTCCAGGTCAATTATAAATGCCGGCTTTGAAGGGAGTTCAAACTGCCAAAGCTTGATGTTTTTTTCAAGCTAACATTTTGCGATGACATCGTCATTGCTAGGGAAGTCATATCTTACAAAAAGCTACACATTTAACATAAAAGTAAACTCCATTTTACAAATTTTCTCAGACTGTTTTAACATCAAAATGTTTATGCAACCTTAATTTGCAGCCACACTATTTGCACACGCGCATAATTTGTCAAAACATGATATTAGAGTTTCAATAATATTTTTAAAAACCAGTTGTGGGTGAGCATCCAAAAGTTCTTGGAGTGGCGTAACAGTTGTCAACGGTCATTTTTTGAAAACGTTGACCGTAAAATAATCTGTGGAATTATAGTTCGATGCGATACCTTACAAAGCTCTCGTGCATTAGTGGTAACTATATGATATAGTTTGTGAGTTATAATTTGAAGTAAATCATTTTTAAAAGAATTTACCATACGTATAGAACAAAGATACTGAGAAGCATATTAATTGCATGGCATTTCGCTTGAAAAGATTTAAATAAAATCATGCACAAAAATGAATTCCGCTTTAAAGTGATGCTTATATATAATTTGGGCAAAACCTGCTGAATGCAAATTTTCAGTAATAAAAAGTAATATAATAAAAATAACTAAATACGAGGAAAATTCAAAACGGAAAGTCCCTAATCAAATGGCAAAATTAAAAGCTCAAACACATCAAACGAATGGATAACAACTGTAAAATTCCTGACTTGGTATAGGCATTTTCTTTTCGCATGCTTAGCAGAGAAACAGCAAATACAAATTCTATAGTCTTTGAATATGTGCAAATGTTTAATCATACTGTCTCTACTTCCAACACGATAAGTACACTTGTTTGACATTGAAAAAAGTAAAACAAAAAATTCATGACAAATATAGTCCTTAATCAAATGGCAAAATCAACAGTTTAAACTGATAACAATTGTCATATTCCTGACTTGGTACAGGCATTTTCTTATGTAGAAAATGGTGGATCAAACCTGGTTTTAAAACGAGATAAACCTCTCACTTGAATGACAGTCGCATCAAATCCCATTATTTTGACAACGATGTGTGAACAAAACAAATAAGATATAAAAATGTCAAATATAGGGGTACAACAGTCAACATTGTGTTATTATCTCAATAATAATAATAAAAAAAACAAAAATGTAACGGATAGATTTTTACTACTTATACTTCAATTGCACCTAATGAATCTGTACCGAACATCAAGACGATATAATTTGTCACAAGTTGCGCTTCCTGTCTGCTTGAAATCTGGTTATGTGTAAAAATTCAATCACAAAACTCTGTTGAGAACGAAATCTTTTCTTTTGAGATAACAATTTGTTGTTAAAATTCACGCGACAAACGAAAAATGACAAATATAAATTAATTATGATGGAAATTTGGTAGATTAGAATCTGTTTTTCCAATGATTTAATAAAATAGAGTTCTTGCATAATTTCAAAACATGCGACAATGAAATCAACGTTAGGTTATTTAAATAAAATGCACTGAAAACTTGTCAGTACTGGTTTGAACGCACGGAATTTTTAGAAATTTAAATAACTAACAAATTAAATAATTGCATTATCTACAGCTATCATTTTGGTTTCTGAAATGTGATGAAAAATAACAATCCAATTTCACTAATGAATTGTATGGAGTGTAAACAAATGTCTGATTTTATGTACATGTAACTGTTACGACTTATCAACGGTTTTGGCTAGAAATGTTTATTTTCAATGCTTTGACATAGTTAGATAATAATTTGCATTCATAATACTTCATACTTGAAAAAATGTCTGCGTTATGCCCGCTTGATAAAACAATTGGATCAATTTCCCTAAGTGCACCTCAACGAGATTGTATTCAAAAATCAAATGTAGAAAAAAATCTTTGTGCAGTGAATTTAGACAGCAAACTTTTGTTTCGAAAATTTCAAACCAGGTTAGTGACTGAACTTAACAGTTTTTTTCTGATTTGAATATCAGGGAACCACATAATAGATCATAATAAAGATGCTATAACTATGGAGTAATCAAATATGTGTAAAAAAAAACTGAATCTCCAGAGACTAAAATATTTGAAAATAGGAATTTTTGTTACCTTGGGGAGCCGCATTACAATTTTTTTTTCAGAAAAAAATTAATCTCTTTGTAACATTAGTGTAACTTATAACTATATGTAAGCATATCTCATTATCGAAAGGATCCATCATAATATCCAAGTTTGCGATATATGCAGATTAATTGAAGAAAAGGGTAGCAGTTCTGCTTACTACCTGAAATGAACTACGCATATTGACCAAATTAGACTCAAACATTCAGTAATTTGCATTACTCAACCTTATATACGGGAAAATTCTTAATTTGGACATTACTGAAAGCGAAAAGAAACCAGCTTATAGCGTTTTGTCATTTAACATAAACACTACTGTTCGTTTTAAAAGGATCAGACAGTTTGATTAGTCCAAAATGATCTGGAAACTCGCAGATATTTTTCAGCTCCTCCGGAGGCAGGCTTAAGCTGCCCTCTTAACAATTATGTTAACTAGGTCTGCGAAATTGACGCCGCACTAAACTCAGACCCATATCAATGAATTAAAAATAAAAAAGACAAAACATTGACAAAGGCTAGATCTTCCTGACTTAAAAGACAGACGCGTAAATGCGGCGGGATAAAAATTGTTCGTGAAAATTCGACCCCCTCCCAAAACTTCTATCCAATGTGGAATAAACAAAAACACAGCAACAACACACAGTTAAACTGTGCTTGAACGAGTCCGATGTTAGAATAGGTAACAAAAGAAACTAAGCAAAATACCAATGACCAACATGACTAAACAAAGTACTGTTAGCAGTTACTGACATCAATTAACATGATCGAAAGATTATATTTATATTTTTACATACGTTGGACCGAAACGATATTAATTAAAATCCCGAACTCAAAGGTATATAAAACAGAAGCTATAAAACCTGACAAATTCAAACGATCGACTATATCATCTATGTCATACAAGCATTAGCTCTTTAAAAAGCGTTTGAGTGAATAGCTTACCATTGTGGTCTGTGTGGTTGTTTGATTATTGGAAAGGTGTTATCTATTTCCCTTGTGAATAGAGTAATTTAAGTTTGGTAATATATGCCCGATTTACGAGCTTTTGAACTCAAAATAAAATTAGAAAAACTTGCAAGTGAAAAGTAATAAGATAAACAGAAATGTAAGTTATAGTCAAATGAGACCAAAAGTTAACGATTGCCATCAGATTTTACCAATCTTACACAATTTGGAAATGATTACAGACAACTGGTGAAACTATTTATTGATGATGCCAGAATGTCAAAATATTTTGTACTTTGATGTATTTTGAGGCAGTAATTTCGTAAAGAGCTGTATTTTCCGAATTAATATATCTGCTTGAAAAGAAATGTTTCCTTTTAGTATAGATCAAAGGATACTTGGTAGACGTCACTGATATAGCAACCCAACGACAAAAATGACAAAAACAAATATCTCGAGAGCTAATATTGTTTGTCTGTTTTTTTTTTCATTTTAAGCCATGGCTTTGTAAGTTCAATTTCTATTTATGAGTTTTTCCCTCTGGTATCTTTCACCATCTTTTACGTATAGTCTTTTTTAACGGAACTACTTTTTCAATATAGTAACCATACCTCCTTCCTATAAATTTACCAAGTAGATTAATAGAATAGATTTCCTTTTCATCTGGATCTACTGTATGAAACACATTCGTGAAGTCTGTCACCTCGTGCGTATATGTGGCTCAGGTTTGTCGAAATGCTTTTACTTTTTTTATTACAAATCTTAAATAAATTGAAGATTTATTTTATGTTTCGGATGCCTAAATATCTGAAATGAGCCAACACAGAAATTTTAAGTTCCATGTGCTTTCTAGATATATAGATGGTTTTGACTCTCAGTAGTGTTCGTAGTGGGTTGCATCATAGACTACTCAATGGCTTGGATAAAGCCATAAAAAAAAATTGTTGCATTAATCAAACGTATTTTTTCTTTTAAAAGAAATCCAAATTCTAAGCCAGATCTTCATACAGCTCATTGTTTTAATTCTGATTCGATGATTCTGATTCGATGATTCTGATTCGATAATTCTGATTCGATTATAAAACAGTATCTCATACATACTACCTAGTTAATGTTTTCACTGATAATTATAAATATTTTAGCAGCCATTCCTTCAGCGTTTTTTTATATGGAAACTTTAAGAAAAGCGAGTTTGTTGAGATCTCATATCAACTTATCTAACACGGCCGACTACCCACTTATAGAAACATTGTAGGAACCTCGTCTTTGGCAGTCTGTTCATTCTGTAATCCTTTTTAATGTCTGTCTTGTTGATTTGTACTATCTTCTTTAACCTCCCAAAAGAATTATAACAAAAAAAAAATATGCAAGTTTACTGCGCCAAATGCTCATTTTGAGAATTTATATGCCTCTTCAGAGATTCTCGCGGCTATTTTGTTTACATTCTAAAACCATATTTTCATACCCAGGTTGACGAGTTGATCACGATAAAGTGACGACTATTCTGCCTAGAGGTTCAACGCATCATCTTTCTTAAATTTCTAAAAACCCTTCTTTCTACGTACAGTAAACTATAGTCTTGAAAATTGATGAGCTTAACTCGACCATTTGTGTCAAATAAGGGCAATAGTAGTATACCGTTTTGTTTTCAAACAGATGTGTAACATTTCAAACAATTCTAACGTTATACTAGAAATATTTCAATCCACATCATAACAATTTTGCATTTCTATCAACATTATCGATTTGAAACAATCTAAGCTACTAATCCTAAATATATATATATAGATGATTTTCTAACACTCCAAAACTCAAATTCAACATGACGAAGGATACTTCCACATTGTCAACTTCTCATTCCTCAGATATTAGTTAGTTCTGATAAACATCTGGACTGGGGTTAAGATATGACATATGAAAAATTAATAAAACCCAATGACATGCATATAAAATGTGGCCAGAGTATGTTACGAAAAAACATAAAAAATAGGTACGAACATGTGCCACTTCGATATATTTTGCTTCCTTTTTCCATGAGATCTACTTATGTGTAAAAAGTTAATCACAAACACCGTTGATAACAATATCTTTTCTTATGAAATAATATTGTTGTTGAAAAAACAATCGAGAGTGGACAAATATAAATGAATTATGGAGGAAATTTTGTATTATATATTATTCCAATGATTTAATAAAAGAACTTGTTTAATATCGTCACATGCAACAATTAAATCAACGTCTGGTTTGTATATAAAAAAATGCACTGATAACATGTTTTTACTGGTTGAACACACGAAGTTAACAGAAATTTACAAAATAATTGCATTATCCACAGCTATCATAGTCTATCTAAATTGAGTTGAAGAACTAACAATCCAATTTCACTAATGAATTGCAAGAAAGTAAACAAAAATCAGGTTATCGTGTGACTAAACCCCAAATACGTCGATGGAACGGTTGTTTAATCCGTTTTGGTTAGAAATTATTATGTTGGAAACAGCAAACTCGATTTAAGGGCTTTTTTATATCCAATATATCAAAATCGATGAAATATTTAACGGGATATACACATAAGGTGATAACGGTATTGTATTTTAAGCTTGGCCTTCGTAAAACGTAGATTTTACTGTCGCAAATTGAGTTTTCCAGGTGACACAAACACTAGACGCATAAAAAATAACTGTTACAAAAGAATTGCATTAGAATGTAGTGTACCAGATAGTGGTTCCAGATTATACATATGTTATATAGGCCCATATTTTTGAGAAAGGTATTTGTTGCGAATAGATGAAAACCAGAACAAAGGACCAATTCATATAATTTACACTGTATATTGCTCTTTTTAATGCATGAAATAGAAATAAACAAATGTTACAAGATATTTTTTATGGAATATTCGGTCGACACTGATGCATGCATATATCGTTAACATCCTCCACCTAGTTGGCAAAAACAAGAAGGAAAAAGGACCAAAACAATCAGACTTGTGATGTCTCAAAGTTTAGGCATCTGTGGTCAGTTTCACAAAAAAAATTAATGAAAAAAGTTGATAAGTAATTATGAACAATTCAGATCGCACGTAAAAGTTGATCCATCCTCATATACATCAATCTTCCTTACAGTATTGGATTTCTTATCGGCTTGAACAGGTGAAAGGGTCTTTGGGTTTATATTGAAGATATATGATGATCTTTCGATGATCTTAGATGGCTTTTAGTAATTTGTGCCGTTTTTGGTTTCTAATAAAATGTAAATCACAAAATACTGAACTCCGAAGAAAATTAAAAACGGAAAGTCCATAATCAAACGGCAAAATCAAAAGCTCAAACACATCAAACGAATGTATAAAAACTGTCATATTGTTGCCTTGGTACAGGCATCTTCTTAATATGTAGAAAATGGTGGAACGAACCTGGTTTTATAGCTAGGTAAACCTCTTACTTGTATGACAGCCGCATCAAATAATATTAAATAGTCAACGAATGTCAAATATACAGCAGTCAACCTATTCAACAAAAAAAAAAAAAAAAAACCAAAACGACGAAAAACAAACACAAACAAAAAAATATTTAATAAAGAAGCACAAAACGAGATATATATACCAGGAAAAAAGTCTTGTCTTCTATACCGTCATTTTATAAAAGTAAATTTTACAGCAAACTAAACATCTGATACAGAAAATGTGTGTTAAACTAGCCATTTCAAACAGTTCTGAATGAGTTTAATGCGTAAACAAATCTGTATTTATTACAAAACCAATATTTTGGAAAAAATTAGTCCTGCAAAATTTGAAAAGCGCTAAAAACTATTTCCGTGCAGCTGTTATGTCCTATCCATGTAGCATTAATATTGGATGAAAAGTAGTTAACACCATGAATTCAATTTCAAACCATAAACGGAATTAAAAGTATTTGGTAAAACCAAATTTATACACAATCTACGATCATGTCATTTTATATAGTTTTCAATGGAAGTGTTGCAATACTTTTTTCCAGGTGTAAAGACCAAGCATGTGTGCATATATTAAACATGACCAATATAATATATCTAAGCTTGGTATTAGTAAAATGTAAGTTTTACTGTTGCAAATGGCGTTAACCTAGCGGCTTGATGCTGAGTTATGTAATCATGTATTTGCGACAGTTAAATTAAGTTAACTGTATGGCTAGCTTAGAATACAACACAACTATCACAAAGTTTGTACTTATTTGAGCAACACGAAAGGTGTCCCATTTGGAGTATGATATGCTTGCCTTTCCGGAGCACCTAAAATCACCACTACATTTTGACGAGGTTTTTGTTTCTCATTCTTTAGTTTTCTCATGTTGTGTTTTGCGTACTTTGTTTGTTTGTCTGTTTGGATTTTGTTTTTGCCATAAAGTTGTGAGTTTATTTTCTACTTATAAGTCTGAATGTCCCTTTGGTATCTTTAGCCTCTCTCATAAGAAACATGTGAATTTAGATATTTTGTTTTCGACCTTTATATACAATGAATACTCTATCTAGAATGTTGAGAAATAATAGAAATAAAAGCATGCAAAATGAAACAAGATGTAATACCTCATGTATTAATAATTGCTGTCAAAACAAACAAACGTATTTTAACCCACATTTTTAGAAAGATTCTAGATAATTATATCATTTTCTAATTTAACCTTTGTTTCTATCGGTTTTTTTTTGTTCTGTTCTGATGAATTGTCTGGTGTTTCATTAGGTCGGTCTAACGAAATTTATCTACGTTTCCTGTCATGATTGATATTGATATGTATAAATGTTTTATCTACATCAATTGCTTACACAATGATTGATTGAAGCATAATTATATAAGTCATAGAACGTAAGCTGAATTGTGAAATCGTCTGTATATATATGATCAGTGAGCTTTACAACTCTTCAAATTGTTGACATGAAATATCATTTGAACAGTCACGTGTTTAAACATTTAGCTACATGTATTTATCCAACAATCTAAGAAACACTTAGGTTTTCTGTCCCCAGGTATAAATGGAATTGTATCTAGATATGGAACAACTTACTTCTTAGATTTTTTTTTATTTCAAGTGCCACTGATGAGAATTATTTATAGAGACGAAACATGCGTTTGGCGTACCAAATTGATTCTTGTAGTCGAAACGAATCGCCCGTTTGGCATACCAAATTTATCAATTGAGACGGACGAAACGCCCGTCTTAAGTACCATACCATAATCTTGTTTTTACTACGAAACGATAAAAACATCTTTCAATTGTACGGAAAAATAAATACCTAAAAATAAAATAACCAACATATTAAAAAGATGTTCTTGTAAATCATATTTGTATATTTTCTTTTATACTATTGTCTCGCTACATAAGTGTACAAATCGCTCTACAAATATAAAGAAAGGAAATGGGATATGAGTGTCAATGAGACAACTCTATCAAATTCAAAATGTATAAAAAGTTACGAATTATAGGTTAAAGAAGGGCCTTCAACATGGAGTCTTCATTTAGAATATACATTGTCATCTTAGAAAAGGTATTCTAACAAGGAGATATGGTATGATTAACAATGAGAAAAATATCCATTTCAAAGGATGAAAATAAAAGGAATTATAGGTCACAATACGGCCTTCAAAAATGAGAAAAACAAATATCGTAAAGTTAGTTATAAAAGACTTCGACTTGACAAATGGGAAACAATTCAAACGGGAAAATTAACTGCCTAATTTAGTTTTTAAATTATTGCTCACAATCAGAAAAATAAATCGTATTTGAAGGCTATGTGTACTTTTTTAATTTGTTTGTAAAAATCAAAGCACGGATGATAACGATTTTGAAGAGTTATTCATATAGCTTACACACAGCAAGTGATAGTTATAAAACATATTAAACTAAATAAGACAAACAAACACATGGCCAAAGACTAACGAGAAAAAGAAATCAAATAGAACATAAAATACCACACATATAGAGGATATGCTGCCAAGAGGAAAACCCAAGTAAACCTAAAAACAAGACTTAATAAAAGTTTGCCTGAAACCGCAACTCTTCAAAAATGTCATATTGCTATTTGAAATTTGTAGAATATCTTTTCTATGACCGCCATTTTATGCATTATGAGGTTAAGTCTCCACAAGGCCAGCACCCATAGAAAACCCAATCTGTGTTTCGTTTTCCATTCATTTTTTGCAGTAACGTATCTTAACATTTGTATTTATTGTTTACAAAAATGTATTACTATACAGAATAGAAATTGAAAATTAGTCAAACCACGCATTAGAACAAATTCTTGCTCAGCATCCAAAATGAATGTATGCTAGTTCTCTTGTTTGGTAACTCCTTAAAGATACCAGGCGTAAAAGTTTGTACGCTATACGCGGTTTGGTCTAAAAAAGACTCAAAGGTAACACTTGAAACAAAAAAATTAGCAGGACCAAATGAAGTTGTAGAGTATTGAGAACCCTATATTTCTAAAATTTTTACCAAAAAAGCAAAGGTTATATATTCCTAAGAAGAAGGCAGTTCTGAAGTCTAACAACAGTTGGTTTTCCATGATAAAAGTGAAATTTAGATACAATGTTATTAAACCGCATCGTCTCTCTGAAGACAAAAATAGCAAATTTAAAACACATTCGTTAAAGTAATTCACTAATTGCATACATCTTATCAGATTAAAAAAATGTTACTTCAATCTATTATGTAATATTGGACGATATTTTAGAATGAAAAGGTTTCCTTTCTACAGATTCATATCGATTTAGCTGAGCATTGCAATTAAATATCCATTGGATGTCATGCAAAACTGTTATTTGAGACTTATCTGGATACAAAAAACATAAAACAGTTTCATGCAATTATTGATACAATCATATTACAAATTCATGAAAAAGAAAATAATTATAGATAATTGCATTTAACAATGTAAAAGATGGATAGGAAACCAAAACAAAGGACAGGAACCGTTAGTTATTTGTAAAATTAACGTTATATGTAATAAACACTAAAGTACGTTGAGAGATCTGTTTTTAAGTCTAGTCGTCTTTGAGTATAGAAAACTAGCACTTTACTCTAGTTTTTAGATGACGATGGTTGAGTGGTCAATAACTAGTTTATTGCTAACCTACCAGATAAATCATGGTCAAGTCTCATGGAGTCTCTTCAAAGTATGTATTGATTTTGTTTATAACCTTATGTTTTTTCCTGTAGAAAAGTTGGAGTTGATGGAATTATTTTTGAAAGTCACTTTTCTTGATTCGGTTAGATTGAGAGGTCAATACTACCAATGGTATATTTTATACAAACTGACACAGGTCAGAAGCCTGTTAATCAGCAGTTGTCATTTGCAGATTGGTTTATAAGGATTTGTTTTGTATTTTTAAGATTTAACCGTTGTTTTTCCTGTTTGTATTGTTTTACACTAGTCATTTCGGGGCCCTTTATAGCTTGTTGTTCTGTGTGAACTAAAGGCTCCGTGTTGAACTTTCCACACATTATGACTTGGCTGGAGAGTTTATGTCATTGGCACTCAAACAGCATCTACTTATTTATATTGACAATTTCATGGCAATATTATCAAACAACTGTATACAAGACATTTATATTTAGTGGCAATAACTATGAAATTATTTTTCATGCGAATTCGCAAGGCAGGTATCGCGAAGTAGTCTTTTATTCCAAATGGCTGAACAGTTTTGCAATATAAGTTTACATATATTTCATCTTAGATCAACCTTGCTTTAAGGAGTTTGAACTTTACTTTCTTAATATTTTCTTATTTTTCAACGGAGAAATTACGTCCGAAAGAAAAAAGAAGTTATCAATCATGTTAGTACCAAAGCACTGACTATTGAACCTTAATGAATTCACGGATTGCACTAAACATAAATTTATGTTTTAATCTTTTTTCTAAAGCTGTTTATCTGTATGCAACTCTAAAGCAGAAAATTTTATGAATGATTTTATATCTTCATGAACAATAAGCAATTCGGTTTCAAGATTATAGTAATTTGACGAAATCTTCGGATTATTTAGAACTTCCTTATAATTTCAGAAAAGACTTACACTCTTTAATTTTAATGATTTTTTATGAACGACTTATATTTTAAATTTGCTTAATTTAAAATATACATTTAGAAAACAATCATTAAAGTTCTGATATTGGAAATAAAATATGCTTTCATGAATGACCCTTTTGTGATTTTTTTTTATTAAGAAAATAAGACATAGGAATTCATGAGGATCGTAACAATAATTTAATTCAGAACTTGCTCTCCGTTACCTACGTTTGAACTAAGATTCCTCTATAAAAGGATAATGTAAAGGTGAATAACCGGGGCAATGTCTCAAAGGTAGATTTATATTCAAATTATCAAATTAATACTAATTTCAGTGCCATAGAACTTTGCGGGGGTTGTATCACAAAATACATGTCGATGTTCTTTGGCGGTCTTAGATTATTGATAACAAAACCTCTTTATTACAATTTTAGTATGTGTATTTTCATTAACCTCCAATTAGATATGTTCACGTTATTAGAGTTGTCATCTATTATGTATGACATGTAAGAATAAAAGAAGATATTTCATAACACAAATGAAACAACAACAAAGCAATAAAACCCTGATAGTTATACAAAGGTTAATATTCGGCCCGGTTGTTAAATCTTTACCATATAGCACAGAGCAAATAAATTTGTTGCATACTTTAAGAGACGATCATTTAACTTAAAGGGTGAGAGAGTTATGGTTTTATTGTCTAAGTCAGATTTTTTTAATAGCTTTTCAACGCTATTAAAATGTAATTATCATTTTTTTTTAAATTGGACACTATAAGACTCGTATTGGAAACTTCTTAATTCAGATTTTTTTCTCAGCTGCTTTTTACATTTTCCCCCCCATTAAATAGGGGTTCAGAATATGTTTTAGGAAAGCTTCATAACACCTGTTTATTATGATGAAGTCATTGTCACACAACAATGTTAATTCGTTTTATATCAAATACTACGACACTTGTTCCTAAAGAGCTGTTTATAGTTAGTCAATAAATATAAAGTCACTACTTGATTAATCGGAAAAAGGTACAATCACAAAAATATTTAAAACTCCGCGGAAAATTCAAAACAGAAAATACGCAGTCAAAAATCTCAAACACCACAAACGAATGGATAACAACTGACATATTTCTGACTTGGTACAGGCATTTTTTTTATGTATAAAAGGGTGAATTAAACCGGGATTTACAGCTTGCTAAACCTCTCACTTGTATGACAGTCGCATCAAGTTCCATTATATTGACTACGGTATGTGAACAAAACAAACATACATAATAGGTAAAGTTGTCAGAAAAAAGGGATACAGCAGTTAAAATTGTGTGAAAATCTTAATCACTAGAAACACAAACAAATATGACACAAAGAAACAAAAAAATGCATAGATACAAAGCACATTAGCAAAAATGAAGACAAGAATACATTTTTTTTTACCATCGCACAAAAACACAATGACGGGATGTATAAATACAGAGCCACCTTATATTTAACAAACAAATACAAAAAGACGTACAGTCAAAGCATATTAGCAAATCTGAAAGACAAAAATACATTATTTTACCATAGAACATTAACAACAATGGGATGACAACGGTGTTTTTACAAAAATGATAATCGAAGATACAAATGTTTTAATCGTGAATGAATCATACTTTGAGATACCAGCATCAAATGCACCGAAGACGATATCATCAATATGTTGGACATCATAATTTTTTTAGTTTTGTGGTATGATATTTTCACATGCGGTTAGTTGATATTCCAATGCTTATACAAAGTGCATCCTTACTGGCTGTACTCTTGTTCTTTGAGTAGAGTTCACGGAAAACGATTTTAATTATATCTTTTTCAAATATATTGAAGATGGTCTACAACTGAAACGTTTTACTTACCGTCCATCGTCATCTTGCCACAAACCTATATTTCAGGTATATATATAGTGCTGAAAGTCAACGTTTATTTCGAAGCAGTATACTAAATCTGCTGCTCCATCTTTGACGTTTTTTTTTATCTTAATCGATATGTTATACGGATATTGTCTTGTCGGTATGGTGTTGTTCACGGCATCCCTTATTCTCTAGCAGGTTGTCAGACGACTGCATTCGACAACACACAGGTCTCATGGATTTATTGACCGATTTGATATTTTTCTGAGTCAACTAAACAAACGATATGTTGTCATAGTCTGCTGCAACTAAAATCCTTAAATACCTTAATACAAGTTTAATCTGTAAACTTAACGATATCTACAATAGTTGTGAAAATTAAACTTCAAATCAGGGATTAACACATCCCATAACAGGAAATGATTACCTATTCAACACTGGTAAAGCTCCTTTTCCGAGTCTTTGCAATTCTTTGTAATTTTGATTTTAATCTTGTATCTTAATGGATGCAACATATTTGAACATTTGTGAACTACTGTTGCCTTTTACTTATTTCTAATTATCTTTGTAGTGTTTTCTTGGACTAATGGTGCCTTTTTCGACTTTATATAACCTTTGAATCCTGGTATCTTCTACACATTTGTTTAAAGAGTGGCAGAGGTGCACATTTTGGGATAACTCAATCCTCTTACTTTAATATCATAGTTAGTGAAATACAAACCTGGTCTTATCTACCAGTTGTATATGGATCTACGGAGAATATCACCTCATTGAATAGTCAGGAATATGACATACGATATCAAAATCCTATAAACAAAAACGATGTTGTTTATGCAGATTAAACTCTGTGTCCAGAAAAAAAGAGAATCCCAAACCAGTATGTAAAACAGTCATTCCTAGACATTTAGGATTGGGATTGCCTGAATACATTCATTTATCCTATAATATATAGCGTCAGATCATATATTTGCGTTCGTCATACGAATTTGTACTATGCATGCTTATTAAAGGGGAATGACGTCAAAATGCTCTCTAAAGAGTACAAAAACCTATAATACGAGGATAATATTTAGCTAAATATATAATGTCCCCATACTGAATAATTTAATATTTGGTTAAAATGATGATGACACATAGCCTATTTTGAATTGAAGATTGCTACACATACAAGCTGTTAGCTTTCATATAACACTTCATTTATTGCCAATGATGCCAATGATGACCAGTTGAGAACTAAGCTTTAGGACAAAAGATAATAAATTTTGATCTGAAGATTCTTAATGGACAAATAGAAGTCATCTTTTTGAAAGACTTACTCACGCCATCAGGTTAAGGTTAACCGTAGTGGAATATCTCTGTCATCTTTGATATAGGATATGTCCAACTAGTCTCTGTAGGAATCCAGTCAGTTTTCATTCATGTATAGGATAATCAACTGCGACATATTATCGGATTTTACTTCAATTAAGTAAGATGACAAGTATTTTTAAATATCGATCCTTTCATATTGAACAATGGAGCAAAAACAGTTTATCTAACCGTTACAATGGAAACAAAGTTATTTTTTAAAGGAGTTTGCTTAGCTTTTGCTTTAGTTTTCTATGTTGTAGTTACAATAATTTATTTTTTCCATGTGCATTCAGTTTCTATGGGTAACGGTCTTATCTTCCACTTGTATTTTTGTCCATCTGATGAGTTAAGCCTTTTTCAACTGATTTTTATAGTTCGTTCTTATGTTGTACTGTTATACCACTGTCCCAGGTTAGGGGGAGGGTTGGGATCCCGCTAACATGTTTAACCCCGCCACATTATTTATGTATGTCCTGTCCCAAGACAGGATCCTGTAATTCAGTGGTTGTCGTTTGTTTATGTGTTACATATTTGTTTTTCGTTCATTTTTTACATACACAAGGCCGTTAGTTTTCTCGTTTGAATTGTTTTACATTGTCTTATCGGGGACTTTTATAGCTCACTATGCGGTATGGGCTTTGCTCATTGTTGAAGGCCGTACGGTGACCTATAGTTGTTAATGTCTTTTGTGGATAGTTGTCTCATTGGTAATCATACCACATCTTCTTTTTTATATTGTCCTGATATTTCAAACTATTACATTTATATTTTATAAAAGTTAAGGAAAGTATATGACCCGAAGATTTATAAATTTTGTAACATGTTAGAGTGAGTAAAAAGACATTCACTAATCTAGAATCATACCAACAATTAAAAATCAAGGGTTACAAAACAATTGCCCAATCTAGAGCAGCAACTGTGGATCCTGTATATACTGTTGGTGTTTCGTGTGCAATTTAAATTTTTCTGCGATAAGATATTACCTGTCTGCTCTTTTTGTCTTTTTACTTACTGAATAAGACGAATCTTCGGGTTTGTACTTGAATAAGCATCACGACGGGTGCCACATGTGGAGCTGGATATGTTTACCCTTTCTTGAGATCCAGGGTTTCGTGTTGGCCATCCTTTAGTTTTTTTATGTTGTGTATCGTCTTTTGTAGTGTGGTCTTTTTCTATTTTCCCCATTGCATTGTCAGTTTATTTTCAACTTAAGAGTATAAATGTTCCGTCGGAATCGTTCGCCTCGATGTGTTTGTTTTGTTTATATTTGTCATTTTTTACTCAAAGTTTACTACCGCCTCTTTTTTATCCTGCTTTTTTATCAATACATCTCAAAGTGACAACCTCATGTATTCAGCTTTGATGACATTAATTTGTTTTTGAGAATAGTAACAAGCTATAGTACTTTTTGAAAGAATGCGTCTGGCTAGATTGAAAATTTATCATATTTTATTTATGTTATATTTAATTTCATAGGGAAGGAGCTGACTTCTTATTATTGTTATAGTACTATTCAGCACAATGAAAACGACATGCAGGTTTATAAGAGCTTGGTTAATGAGAATTTAAATTTCCCTGAATGCCAATTAGCTTGTAGGAAAATATCGTGAACCTGTTTGAAGACTGTATGCCTATTACAGTTAAATGGCTAATTCGAGCTTTTTATACCAATTAGTATCAATTAAATGGCTCACTGTGGGTGCTGCTAATTATTCCTTACTTATGATGAGGACTTACATTGGTCTTTTAGATAACTTCAAATATTTCAAAAATGACCTTTTCCAACTGCTTTGAGGTTTGATTGTTATCACACTTCTCAATTTTTGGTGTTAATTTTCCATTGAACATAATCATGAACCATTATTTTAAAAAGGAAGCTCAATTCGTAATATTTTATCATTTGCACGCCAGTACATGTAATTATATAAAATAACTTAAAAGGTCAAAGTGATTATGACAAATACTGCATTCATAATTAATTTTGCTTCATGCATTTGATTATTGACATAGAAGATGACAGGGTAAAATACTGGTGGTTTGAAAATAACTTTTAGGAACGCTATGAAAAGGGTATGGACTGTAAAACGTAGTAATTAGTTTTTGATTTATAAAATGATCGTAGAAAAAGTAAAAAAACAAAAATACCAAACTCCGTTGTAAATTCAAAAAACTCAAACACATGAAACGATGGATAACAACTGTTATAGGTACAGGCATTTTCCTAAGTAGAAAATGATGGATTACACCTGGTTTTATAAGGAAACGCAGAATCTACTGCTCTAACCTTTTGTTGACTTTTCCAATCTGATTATAAACAGGAAATCGTACTTTTGAACAACACTATTCCTTATGTTTAACAACAGATAATAACAATGGGTTTACCAAAAGTTATGATATTCAATCCTAGATTAATATTTAACCCAGAAATGAACACCCCGTTTAGGGAGGTTAAAAGAATGTGATGACTATAAACAGGGTATGTATAATATCTGCCATCAACACCGAGTTGTGCGAAAACTCAAGAGAAAACCAAAAAGCAATGACACAACACAAATACTGACATGATTGTGTACAGGCAATATATGGCAGGTTTTGTCTTGAATTATAAATCACAACTTTATTTCTTTGATATGGTTCACTTCATGCTGTACTATTTTCTTATATCGGTGTGTGCACTTCATGAAAGATTTAACACAATAATGTCACTTACAAATTGGACATTTTTCTCCAGAATATGTATGTTCCTAATCAGGAATATGACAGTTGTTTTCGATTCGGTCCAGTGGTTAAAAAAGTCTAGATTGATTTTTTTTAGTTATTATAGATCCCCTCTTTAAAAGTAGTTTTGTTGTATATCTATGGTTCAAAAGCTTCATTAACGCAGAAACATAAGTGTACAAAATGTAGTTGCCACGAAAAACATATCAACAATACCATATCTGGGTGCCCTGTCAAATATACGCAATTAAAGAATGGCTCTACTCTGAGAAGTATGAATTATTCACCTGAATGTACATATATATATATATTGATGACGATCCGATGGATACATCTGTTGTAGGGTTGTCACTGACTCAGACGTACTTATGAATGTAATTATTTTCTGTGACTGTATCTTACATTAATTTGTAGGATCCTTTACTATAGATAATTTAGCTGATCTGTAACCATAACATCTTCATGCCTTATATATCATGTACTGTAGTACGCCGCTAGATTAAAACTGACGTGGAAAGGTAACACATGCCCACCGAAAGCTCTTTTTTTGAGAGCCCAGGTGGTCGTGTGGTCTAGCGGGACGGCTGCAGTGCAGGCGATTTGGTGTCACGATATCACAGTAGCATGGGTTCGAATCCCGGCGAGGGAAGAACCAAAAATTTGCGAAAGCAAATTTACAGATCTAACATTGTTGGGTTGATGTTTAGACGAGTTGTATATACATTATGTACACAGCCATGTATCACCATCATTGATGACGATCCGATGGATACATCTGTTGTAGGGTTGTCACTGACTCAGACGTACTTATGAATATAATTATTTTCTGTGACTGTATCTTACATTAATTTGTAGGATCCTTTACTATAGATAATTTAGCTGATCTGTAACCATAACATCTTCATGCCTTATATATCATGTACTGTAGTACGCCGCTAGATTAAAACTGACGTGGAAAGGTAACACATGCCCACCGAAAGCTCTTTTTTTGAGAGCCCAGGTGGTCGTGTGGTCTAGCGGGACGGCTGCAGTGCAGGCGATTTGGTGTCACGATATCACAGTAGCATGGGTTCGAATCCCGGCGAGGGAAGAACCAAAAATTTGCGAAAGCAAATTTACAGATCTAACATTGTTGGGTTGATGTTTAGACGAGTTGTATATACATTATGTACACAGCCATGTATCACCATCATTGATGACGATCCGATGGATACATCTGTTGTAGGGTTGTCACTGACTCAGACGTACTTATGAATATAATTATTTTCTGTGACTGTATCTTACATTAATTTGTAGGATCCTTTACTATAGATAATTTAGCTGATCTGTAACCATAACATCTTCATGCCTTATATATCATGTACTGTAGTACGCCGCTAGATTAAAACTGACGTGGAAAGGTAACACATGCCCACCGAAAGCTCTTTTTTTGAGAGCCCAGGTGGTCGTGTGGTCTAGCGGGACGGCTGCAGTGCAGGCGATTTGGTGTCACGATATCACAGTAGCATGGGTTCGAATCCCGGCGAGGGAAGGACCAAAAATTTGCGAAAGCAAATTTACAGATCTAACATTGTTGGGTTGATGTTTAGACGAGTTGTATATACATTATGTACACAGCCATGTATCACCATCATTGATGACGATCCGATGGATACATCTGTTGTAGGGTTGTCACTGACTCAGACGTACTTATGAATATAATTATTTTCTGTGACTGTATCTTACATTAATTTGTAGGATCCTTTACTATAGATAATTTAGCTGATCTGTAACCATAACATCTTCATGCCTTATATATCATGTACTGTAGTACGCCGCTAGATTAAAACTGACGTGGAAAGGTAACACATGCCCACCGAAAGCTCTTTTTTTGAGAGCCCAGGTGGTCGTGTGGTCTAGCGGGACGGCTGCAGTGCAGGCGATTTGGTGTCACGATATCACAGTAGCATGGGTTCGAATCCCGGCGAGGGAAGAACCAAAAATTTGCGAAAGCAAATTTACAGATCTAACATTGTTGGGTTGATGTTTAGACGAGTTGTATATACATTATGTACACAGCCATGTATCACCATCATTGATGACGATCCGATGGATACATCTGTTGTAGGGTTGTCACTGACTCAGACGTACTTATGAATATAATTATTTTCTGTGACTGTATCTTACATTAATTTGTAGGATCCTTTACTATAGATAATTTAGCTGATCTGTAACCATAACATCTTCATGCCTTATATATCATGTACTGTAGTACGCCGCTAGATTAAAACTGACGTGGAAAGGTAACACATGCCCACCGAAAGCTCTTTGTTTTTAGAGCCCAGGTGGTCGTGTGGTCTAGCGGGACGGCTGCAGTGCAGGCGATTTGGTGTCACGATATCACAGTAGCATGGGTTCGAATCCCGGCGAGGGAAGAACCAAAAATTTGCGAAAGCAAATTTACAGATCTAACATTGTTGGGTTGATGTTTAGACGAGTTGTATATATATATATATATATATATATATATATATATACACTTATGATTTTCTATTGTTTAATTAAAAACAAGAAACACTTAATAAAGAAGCGAAGACAACACCGTCATTGAGCTTTCAACTGTCATGGCCAAACCGATTTTGTAGTTTGAATAGTCGCCTTATGCACAAATAACTGTTTTTTTTTATCATATACATATTTTAAGTTTCCTCAGAACATCTAAATGTCATTCACAGAAGATTAAACATTGTTTGACATAACAGACTATTAAAAGAGATGAAGCGTTAAATGAGAACATCGTCTTGGAGTTTAATTACAAATTTAACCAAACTGACAGCATTATTCCTGCTTCAAAAACTTGTAATTGAAATTGTACTTCTGCTTCTTAATTCTATTTTTTCATCAAAATAAAGAAGAACACATTCTGAAATGTGCACCCATAATATAGAAGCAGGATATATTATGTCTCTCCATCAATAATATTTTTTTAGTTGAACGCCATTTTATAGACGAAACGCGCAAAATTTAATCTTGGTATCTATGATGAGTTTATTTACAACCACTGGGTTGATGCCACTGCTGTTGGAGTTTTAATTCCCCGAGGGTATTACCAGCCTAGAAGCTAGTATCATTGATGTGGTCATATTCATAAATTAACTGTTTACAAAACTTTTGAACTTTTGAAATACTAAGGCTTTTCTACCTCAGGAATAGATTACCTTAGCTGTATTTGGCAAAACGTTTAGGAATTTTGGTTCTCAATTCTCTTCAACTTCGTACTTTATTTGGCCTTTTTATTTTTTTTGGATTCGAGCGTCACTGAGTATTTTGTAGACGAAACGTAAATACAAAATTTAATCCTGATAAGTTTATTTAATAACTCGTTGTTCGATCAAACTTTCAAAGTTTGAGTATTAAACACGATCTTGTTCTATTTATAATTGCTTATGAAATTTACATTACTAGCATATTTCATGCCGTGTGACCTTTTCATTAGCATATAATCCACCAAAATAAAAGTAAATGGTATTCTTTTACAGAGAGCATGGTGTGTTTCGTCTTTTAAAGATTAAAATATGTTTTTTCCATATTTAATAAATTACGTAAAATGGAACAAGTTCTAAATATTGAATAGGGTGTTGTATATCTAAATAATTTGTTGAGAAGTAGCATCTTTTTTAATTTGTTCAAAGTTGTACATCTTATTCAGTAAAATGATATTCCAGATATTATCAAAATATATTTCAGGTAATGATAGATCTGTAAACGTAAATAGTAAAAGTTATTCACAATTGTTTATTTATAGATGTTCAGACTGTAAAACATTTGGTCCTTCTATTATGTGAATTATATGGAAAGGAAGTTTGAAGAAACAATATTGACGTTCAAACGCAAAAGTAAAAACAAAACACGAAAATAAACGTTTTTCGAAGAGCACATGGTAGTTTGACTCAGGGTAAGAACAATTCAGTAAATATTTAAACGAAATTCTTTTGCCAAATGTGCTAGCAGTCCTTATCAAGGTAAATGTATAATATATAATTGCCTTTCAAACATACAGTTTATGAAAAGTGACAACATAATGAAGTATTTACATACAATATTTTACCATTCCATGACATTTAAAGTGTTGTGAAAATAGTTTGTACAGTTGTGTCACTACAATTACAAAATTAGGTTTTAACTTTACAGAACATCTATAACCTTACTGTTCTCCTCTCACAAAAAGAATTCGTCATCAGTTTTTGTTGATTCCACAGAAATAATATGCTCACATGTCTCTCCGGTACCGTCCAACATTTTTTTATTACCATGCTGTCTTCTGGCATCAAGTGGTTGTCTTTGGCGCCATTCTGATATAATGTACAGACTTCCAAGTATGATAATAATTCCGCCTATTGTAAGCACGAGAAACAATTTTACCTGATAAACAACATCAAAATGGTTATTGGACGAATAATGTTCCTGCACATTTTTATTGTTCACAAATTCATGTAACTTTACTGATTCCATTTTACCTTATAAATTAATCAAAATAGTCAAAGAATAGCTGGATTCAAGCTAGAAATGCATAACCAATTTCCTGCGAACTGTTATAAATTTGTCGAATCTCCAGCATGAGACTGATTAACTTTTAATTCCAACGTGTTTCATGATTGATCTCACGAAGTTATTGCATGTGTTCTTTTTCGTACATATTTAGTCTTAATAAATTTTCTTCGTATAGAACTCTTTCTGTCCAGGAATAGTTTAAACGACAACTTTGGAAAATCGCTCAATATAAATCTGTTAAATTATGTATGCATGCTAAGTCATATTTTCCATTCGTTTATTTTCCTCAATTTGAATAATAAAAGTCATTAGTCCGTTTCGTTTACGTAGGAACCATTGCTACTTGCAAGGTTTAATTGATTGAATTTAAATTACTGTCATTCGTTCGCTTTCTTAGAAGTTAAAATATGTCACCATTACTCTGATCAAAATCTAATCAAAGCATGCATAAGAAAATACGACAACATTCAGCTCTGAGAAACAAATATGTTTGTGCGATTTTTTTTTATTAAACATACGTTCATTTCCCTAGATAGAAAAACAATTCTAGAGCAATATAAATTGTCATTAATAACTCTTCGACGAGAGGATTCAGTAAGTATTTGCTTCGTTCTGTCAAAAGCTTCAATGAACCAATGTTTTATTTCTATCTATAATTCATTACACTGTATACGGTTAGCTATAACAAGAATACAATTAAGTCTGAAAATCATTATTAACTATTATTCTATTTCCCATTTATTTCTTATGGTGCATCACTGATTGTGTAATAAACAAAACATTTTATTTGAATTTGAGATCGAATAATTATGTATATTGTAATAACGGGTCTCTTACATGTTTTTTCAGCCGTGTTATATCATTCAGATATAAAGCAATTTATTGCCTGGTAATTTCCCAAAAGACAAGATTATGTGAAATAATATACCTTTCTTTATCTGACTATTTTTACATGATAATTCCTTTTTGTAGAAATTAATCACAAAGGACTTAATAAGTGATATAAAGATACGCCGATTATTGAGCACTAGACTGACTACCATATGAGTAGAATCACAACATTCTGCTAATAGAAATTACTTCAATCTGACTGGAATTACTACCATCTGACAAGAATATCTACCTTTAACTAGAATCACTACCATTTGACTAGAATTACTACCATCTGATTTTGATTCATAACAATCTGACTTAAATCATAACTGTCTGATTTACAATTATCTGAAAGGAATCACTACCATCTGATTTGAATCATTACCTTTTGACAGGAATCATAGCAATCTGACTTGAACTACCTCTATCTGACTGGAATCCCAGATCTCTGCCTAAAATATCTTCAATCTGACTAAAGTCATTACCATCTGATCGGAATAGCAACATTCTGACTGGAATCGCTTATGTCGGACTGGAATTCCAATTATCTGACTGAAGTTACTAAAAACTGACTAGGATCGGAACCATCTGATTGGAATTACAAACATCTGTCTGGAATAACTACCATATGACTGGAATCACTAACGTCTGACTGAAATTCCAGCTATCTGACTGAACTACTACCATATGACTGGAATCACTACCACTGAAATTACTGCAATATGACTAGAACTGCTATCATCTGAATATTACACACTGATTTAAATAATTTGCATCTTGCAGGAATCATTATTACAGTATGAACAAAATCACTACCGTCAGACTTTAATCTCTACCGTCTGACTTGAATCACTACCGTCTGACTTGATTCACTACCGTCTGACTTGAATCACTACCGTCTGACTTGAATCAATACACCTTGACTTGAATCACTTTACCGTCTGACTTGAATCACTACATTCAGACTTGAATCACTAAATTCAGACTTGAATCACTAAATTCAGACTTGAATCACTACATTCAGACTTGAATCACTTCACTATGATTGGAATCATTACCAGTTAAAGAACAAAGGTTTACTTACCTAATGAGAAACATTTATTTATTATGTATTTGATAGACATTTTTATCGAAAGATTGTCGAAACTCCTAGTGAAAATGGCTATAAGACTTTTCTCATCGACATTTATTTTTGCATGTAAGTCAGATGTCACACAATGAATTCAAACAAAGAAAATAATCATGGTAATCTATACAGTTGATGTTCTTAAAATGCAAAAAAAAAAAAGTTAGTGTTGTTTTGTTATCAATATATAAAAGATAAATAAAACGCAGCTAAGTATTATTCGAACCTTCAATTACAACCGGGTGTCGACAGTGGAGGTCGATGAAAAACTTGATATTGCGCAGCAAAGAAAACTTCAATTTTTTTGTTGTGAACAGTTCATACTAATGTAGCAACATTCCAGTAGTACTAGTAGTGTGCAATGTATTCCTTATAGTTTAGTCAATATCCCAGAGCGGTTCCTAAAAGGGTTTTTCGAAAGAAGATTGCTGCTTTTAAGGAATCTATTAAACCAAGTAGTCTCTTTTCAAAATCATAGGAACAATAATGTACATTTGCGTGACTTAGCTGATTATTTAGTAAAATGTGTGTCACTGATGGCTAACACTGTGTTAAATATGTTAAACCCTTTTCTCTTTAGAAACAGCGAATCATCGCCAGATTGTTTTCAAAATTTAAAGCAACAATATAGGTGCCATAATTGGATTAATTTCTGCTCATTTTTATGGGGGTTTGTCTTGGCCAAAGTTTAGTTTCTGAATAGTATTTTCTTGATTTTTCCATTTTGTTTTGGTCTTTATGGTGTCTTTCTTTCTTTGTGTCATTTTGCATTCCCCTTCATATCTTTCACCAGGCTAATACATCCCACATATACGTGTTACCTGATTAAAAGTTGATAATTTTGAACCCTTGGTCATTGCTTGATATAAATGATCACGAGTTATAATCTTAAAAGCTAGAAACTAATGAACTCTACAGAATTGGAGAATAATTCTATATCAGATACCGTAAAGTGATTTTTATTTGAAGAATTAAAATAAGAATTCTTCGTAGCTGAACGTCTTGATTGAAATTTACAGAAAATCTGGATTAACTTTAACTAATTGAAAATCTGGATTAAAATGTTTCCATAGAAAACGACGAAATGAATTGAAATACTCTTTTGAACATGAAGAAATCCTTAGCATAGATTAATTTTCCTGTATAAAACGATAGAAAATGTCATGAAAGAATGGCAAACTTCTAATTTCAGGTGCTAGAATTGTACATCAAAAAATAAATATAAAATCTATCTCTTTTTCTACATAATCCAACAGTTTCAAAGACTGTTATTGACAAAATTTCAAGACACACACAGCTCTCCCTCCAATTCACTATTTGTAAAAGTAAACCATAATAGTTCAAAGAACGGCCTTCAGTTTTTCAGTTTCTTCAACTTGATATTTTAAGCTAATTATGCTACACTACTATTTAAAGAATAATACTACGAAGAATATGATGCCTTGTGTTGGCAATTTTCATGAATTTTGATGAAATAATGCATAATTTATATTAGCCTGAAAGAGGGTTAAACATTGCAAGATAATTCTTACTGTTAAGATCAAGAGCAAATAGGTGACAGTCTTATACAAAGTGTAAATGCAGACCAGTTGACTGAATTAATCAGCAGGTTTTCTGTAACAGAACTGTAAGGTTGTGTTCATGTTTCATTAGAAAGACATTCCCTTCACCTTGTACCGACAGACTTGCATGCAACCTCTTGCATCCTTTTGCAAGTATCAAATGGTTATCAATTGGAAGAAAGATATCTCCTTAATTGATGATGATTCATTCATTTATGTTTTGTTTTCACTGTTTCTATTTTTTATGAAAGAAAAATATTACTGTTTGCAAGTTTGCAATCTTATGGTCTGTACAATTGATTAATATTATTTTTACTTTCATTTTTTATTCAGGTATTCATGAGAGCTTCAACAGAAAATCGATCTAAACGTATATTCTGAAATGAAATCAATAGAAATATCGAACGAATACTGTAAGCTGCTTATTTAATTTAAATTATTGATGATATATTGATTTACTGAAATGTTCTATAATAAATGTACATGTAGGCACATAGGAAGAGTTTTTCGTTTTCTACCATGGCGTCAGTTTGGATTCGACTTACCAATTTGAATACTACATTGTAGCATACGTTTGAACTTGTTCGACTCTCTTTTAGAGGGTGTTTTATTTTTGTGTATTCTATTTCTATTTTTGTATAGGTTTAGAATTCTGGTTATCCCCAAGTATTAAGCTGGAATCTTAATGAAATATTGTAGATTTTGCAAGCCTCAATTCAAATATATTCGAACCGGAAGTCCATTTACGCTATTGAGAATATTGTGTCATGATCCTAGACTACCCAAAGTATACGTTTTCCAATGAATATACTTGACTTTAATTTAAAGGATTAAAAAGTCGTGTGGTCACGTGATTATTTACCAGTACATGCACTTGTTGTGCACTTGGTTATACAGTTTTGTCGTAATGTTCATCGAATAAGACACCAAATCAGATGAATTATTACCATCTTTTTATTATCTTTAGTTGTTTAATATTTGAACAAAATAAAGGCAAATATTGAAGCCTCACCATCAAACTGAGAAAGACGTATCTTTTACGTCCTCATTGTCCTTCGGTAGACCTCTGTCGGGTCTTCTGGTCTAAATTTGCAAGTGGATACGATATGTTTGTTGCGTTGATCAAGTGAAATTATAGAAACAAAACAGTTAAGACAGCGTTTGGTTGTATTGGTGAGTTAAATGTGCGTGTACTGCAAAATTATAATAATTTCACTCCAATAGCAATAAAAGCTAGGTTTTAGTGTCCAGAAAATATCTGACAGCCCTTCAATGATATGATACCCCGAAGTTGGAACCCCACTTGAGTAGGCCTAGCATCGTCTGTTTTCCTCTCAAAGGAAATATAATACACTGACAAGGTATATGAGCTCATATCCATGCACATATCCCGAATAACATATTTATAAACTCTTCATTTCTTCTGTTGCTTAGTTGTAAATCTTCTTTTTAGCTTATACAAATATACGGACATGTAAGTGATTCTCGTTTCTTGCTTTATACAGATTATATAATTGTTTTTCAAGTTTGAATTGTTTTACACTAGTAATTTTTGGGGCATTTATAGTTTACTTCGGTGTGAGCCAAGGCTCCGTGTCGAAGGCCGTACTCTGACCTATAATTGTTAACTTTTTACACATGGTGACTTTGATAGAGAGTTGTCTTATTGGAAATCATATCATATCTTCTTATTTGAGTAAGAATTAAACTTGTGGTTCTTCTATGCATCAAAATATCTGCAATTTTGATTCTCCGCTGCATAAATGTCAATCAATTTATATACAACTAGTCTTCACTGAATAGTAAATGTCTATTTTGGTTCTTTAAGCGATATTTGAGGAGAATAAATTTTGTATTTCCTTATAAATATATCATTTTAATTATAGTAGTATTAATTTTATTGCGAAAATAGTATTGTAAATAATTATCTACTTGTATCAGTACCGACCTAGTAGTTGCAAAAAATCATTTAAATAGATACAGATTTCCAAATGACAAAATACACGATTGTTAACATCATTAAATGGAAGTAAAAAAAAAAATATGGTTTTAAGTTTTTGCAGACAATTGTTTAGGAATAATTATCTGTTGACTTGATCTTCATCTATTTGGATGATACCCTCTCTGTATTATCGTCATAATCATGATTATTGTTTGGACTAGTAATGTGAAAATAATTGTATGACTTTCAAGATTAAGTATTCGTAAAATAAAACCCGTGACACTGTTAGTTTTGTCCTGTGCTGTCGTTGATAAGTTTTGATAGCTGTAACTAAATGTAACATACTTATTTTTTATGCTTTAGTATATAGTCTAATTTAGGGGGTAACTTTGTACAAAATACAATCCTGATGCCTATATTTTCAGACATTCTCTCTACCTTAGATAGAACAAACAACATAGTGCATTGATTTGTCAATTTTGAAATCAGCCTTTTTATACCTAACCGATTACTCGGATATTTATTGGAGCTGAACTGACTAACAAATAAAGGCAACAGTATTATACCGCTGTTCGAAAGTCATAAATCAATTCAGAGAAAACAAATCCGGGTTACGAACTAAAACCGGTGGAAACACATCAACTATAAGAGGGAAACAACAAAAACACTGAAATGCAACACAAAAAATAAACGAAAATGCTACACACACTGAAACGAACTATACTTTTTTATGTTGTACTGTTATACCACTGTCCCAGGTTAGAGGGAGGGTTGGGATCCCGCTTACATGTTTGAACCCGCCGAATTATTTATTTATGTGCCTGTCCCAAGTCAGGAGCCTGTAATTCAGTGGTTGTCGTTTGTTTATGTGTTACATATACTGTTTTTCGATAATTTTTTAACATAAATAAGGCCGTTAGTTTTCTCGTTTGAATTGTTTTACATTGTCTTATCGGGGCCTTTTATAGCTCACTATGCGGTATGGGCTTTGCTCATTGTTGAAGGCCGTACGGTGATATAGTTGTTAATGTCTGTCTCATTTTGGACTTTTGTGGATAGTTGTCTCACTGGCAATCATACCACATCTTCTTTTTTATATACGATAACTACTGACATTATCCCGACTAGGTAAAAGAAATTTAAAGAAAAACAAATTATTGGTTGAACCTTGTTTTGTGGCTAGCAAAACCTCACGCTTTTATGGCAATGATAAATACAACATCAAAATAACAACATTACATGAAAGGACTACAGTACAAATAAATGCAAGAACATTCAGGACAGAGAAATGTACTTAAGGAATGACTGTAATATTTTTTCTGTCTATGAAGAAATAACATAAAAAAATTTGGTGCACACTGAATAACGCGCGTAGCTGGTTATTAACAGTGTGCACCACATTTTTTATGTTATTTCGAATAGACAGAAAAAATATTACAGTCATTTCTTATAATTTAATTCTAAATTCCATTTTAAACCGTAGAAAACCATGAAAAAACGTTGATGACGTCACGGTCACATGACTAAATTATGTCTATGGGCTCATAACAAAATAACGTCAGTCAATCAGAAGACGCGTTACATCCAAAATTAAATTATAAAGGAATAATACAATTGTACATTTTGACATGCTAATAGTATCAAAATTCCTTGACTTATATTAATATAACACGTCAGACGCGCGTGTCGTTCACATAAGAGTAATCAGTGACGCTCAGATAAAAAAAGTCAGAACGCCATACAAGTACAAAGTGGAAGAGAATTGATGATCCAAAATTCCAAAAAGTTGTGCCAAATACGACTAAGGTTATCTAGGCCTAGGATAAGAAAATCCTTAGTAATTAGAATGATTCGTACATTTGCAAACAGTAAATATATAAAAATGACCATATGATTGAGATTCACGTCAAAACCGAAATGCCGACTACCAACAGAATAAGAACGAACACGTAAAACAACATAGGACAACACTAAAATCAGCACAACAGAACCACGCATTGTTATCACACGACTGGATCGACAACAAAAATGCGACGCCATAGGTAAATTTCTAAAAAATTGATACAGTTCAAGATCAGGTTAGTAATTATGGTATAAAATGTATTTTATAACAATTACAAGGCTAGTAATATAGAATTGTGTTAGTAATTAGATGATTAAATGTATTATCTAGCTATGTGTACATTGTATGTGTAACCAATGTGCTTGATTTTTTTTAAAATCAATTACTGTACTAGATGGGATTCGAACTTGGGATTATGGTACTGTAAATAACTACCCAACCAAATTAGCTAAAGGGTTACTGCAGTAGTACAGCTATTAGGTAAGGGAAAACACCGCTACATATGTGCTTACTAAGCGCGAAAAAATCGATTTTTCTGGTTGGTCGTCAAGGAATCAATATACTCGTCTGGACAATCGATTTATTGTTTAAAACTCTAAATTGTTATTTATGTTTTTAATAGACATTCATATGTACATACAATTAAAAAATATAGGTTCGATTAACCGGTTAACACTTTTTAAGTATTCGATATTTTCAATTTCTGTACTTCCGATGGTGAATCGGTTTGACAACGATACGTAGTTAGTGCATGGTGTATTGATCTATATATGTTATGAAATAAGTTGAAATACTGCAATGGACGAATGAAGATAACTTTAATATTTTAACCATACAAGTATTGTTTTCCATTCGTTAATACAATGCAGTGTTTAACTTTTCGTTCTCATTTCAAAATGGAAGCACTATTTACCATAAGTAATATAGAATAAGTTATAGGTTTATTCTGTCCATTTATCAATGTAAACGTAAATCTATAATCCCGTGATAATAATTAATAATATTTATTCTCATAAACCAATAATTATCATGGTGCAGAGAAATAAAATCTGTTTTAATCAAAATATGAGTCCTTGTGGCCTGTGCGATATTTTTTCAACGTTAATATTGAGTTGTGCCGCTTTATATATACATTTAAGTTTTATAAAATTGATTTTCGTTCTCCGCGGTTACGTCACTGCTATGTTTTGTGTTTGCTGTTTGTAAGTTAACGTTCATTTTACTTTTTACAAAGCAATTAGTGTGTGCATTCGTAAAGTAGGATTCGTTTATAGAAATTTTAACCACTTACATTTACCGTGAACATATAGATATGCAGTAAAAAGTAAAATAACAAAATACCAGACTGTGAGGAAAATTCAAAAAGGAAAATCCCTAATAAAATGGCAAAATCAAAAGCTCAATCACATCAAATGAATGAATGAAAAACAACTGTCATATTCCTGACTTTGTACATTGACGATTGAAGTTTTTAACAACCTTGACTGGGTATACAGCTCTTGCACGGACTTGGTACAGGCATTTTACTTCAGGTTTTATACCAAGCTAAAACTCTAACTTGTATGACAGTCGCATTAAGTATTCATAATAAGTGTATAGTTACATGTACTTAGAAAGACAATTATGATTGGAATAAGGAGGGCACATTTAAGCAAGAAATTGTTGAGAACTAGATATTAGTATGGTGGGAGATATAATAACCTGCACACAACAAAACACATGGTGTTTTTCCTCGACCGAAATAAACTTGAATTGAATAAAAAATAAGCTCTTTGTTTAAAACGAGCCATATTTGTATTTCTATATTTCCCTCTAAATATTTCATTCATTAATTATGTTCAATTCCAGCCATTGGTTTAATTAGTTTTGGATAATCTTTTCATCTCAGCTTAAAATGCAATATAATTGCTTTAGAAATTATAAGAAATGTCTTTTAATAAAAACATAAGCTTCACTTTTTAAATAGATCATATACTGTATTTAGCTTATTCAGTATCCAGCAGACCATTTTAAGATTTAATCAGACTCTTCAACTACATGCGGATAAACAATTCTTACCTACTGAAGCAGCTAGATTTTGATATGAAACGAACGCAGTTTCTGAGACACATAGAAGTTATGTAATAGTGCAAGAGGGTCTGAATAAGGGTTTTATGATTTTGTAGTCTTAACAATTTGTCCTTAACATTTATAACTTTGGCCATTATTCATTGCTTGTTATTTTCTATTACCCCATTGTTTTGTACATTTTATATTTCAACACCCTATTTTTTTCTATTCTACTTTTTTAACCTATTTTGTACTAACCATAATTTGGTTAAGAAAAGTTGCAGATTGGTGGTTAGAGATCACTGAAGACTTTAAAAGGCAGAAGATACAAAGGGAGAATTATTAATTCTACATTCGAAGAAAAACTGACAACGCTATGACAAAAAAAAATAGGCATGAACAACTTAAGACAGGAAGACCATAAAACTTTGTTTTGGAGTTCAGTGTGACGTCCATTTTCATTGAACTAGTACGTATAGATTATCGGGTTTTCTACACATTGATATCCTATAATATCAGCCGCGAGCCACAATGTGAACATTTTTGGCGAGTGAGCGTAGCGAACGAGTCAAAAAGTTTCACATTGTGTCGAGCGGCTGATATTTTACGATATCTATACGTGGAAAACCCGATGTTAATCGTTCTATTAATGGTCTTTTTTCCTCTCCCTAAGACAGTTTTACGCTTGACGAAAGCAAGCTTGATAACGTCTCCTCTCGCATTGTGACGTCGCTGATAACTTCTCCTCTCACATTGTGACGTCGCTGATTATGCCTGGTCTCGTTTTGAAGTCTTGATACGAGAATTACGGAGCGACAGAGCAGGGTGATATAGGCGTAGGAAAGGTAAAACGATAAACAATGTTATTTAGGAGGACCGCCTCCGGGTGCGGGACTTTCTCGTTGCGTTATTTGTTGTCTGCTGTTTGGTCTAGTTGTTGTCTTCGAGATATTCCTTATTTTAATTATAATTTGTTTTAATGACATAACTTATTAATTTTGTTAATAAAGTTTGTAGAATTTCATTATTAAAGTTCGATGACAGGATAATATTTTGCAAGCATGCAAACGACAGTAAATTGATGTTAATATTTACGCCGCTTGCGTGCTATTACGAGTAATTTTAATTCCTTGTTCTATGTGGTACTGCGTAAGGCAGGTAGATCTCGACCTGATAAACAATTTTACCCAAGTCAGATTAGCTCTAAATGCTTCGATTTCGATCAGAGATATAAACCAAAATCTCCATTTTACCCCTATGTTGTATTTAAAGCCATAGCGGCCATCTTGGTTGGTTGGCCGGGTCACCGGACACATTTTTAAACTAGATACCCCAATGATGATTGTGGCCAAGTTCAGTTAAATTTGGCCCTACAGTTTCAGAGGAGAAGATTTTTGTAAAAGTTAACGACGGACGACGGACTCCAAGTGATGAGAAAAGCTCACTTGTCCCTGTGGGCCAGGTGAGTTAAAAAAGAAGGAGTAACAAAAGTAGAAAACAACTACCGAGACGAAAAATATACACTAAAAAAGTGCTGTTTCTCGGGTGGAATATGACTATTTTTTTCGAGAATGATTACAGAATGTCTCTTTACTCCGTCCCCATTACTGATATTTTATTGACTATGCAGTAACAATCAATATAAAGACACTAACATGATGTATCATTAATTTCTAAAAGGTAGTTATAACAAATTATGAATAAAATATATTAAAATGGTATTATTCCACTAAATTTCAATAAATGTATTTATTTTGTTACCTTTTTATTCAATTCAATTGTAAGTCTTTTAAATATCTTTATGGTCTTGCTCTGATGGGTAACTCACATATTGAAATTCACAACTTTGAACAGAGATGGTATAGACATGAATGTTACGACACAAACATGTGTCTTAACCGCCTAAATTATTGAATTAATTAATATTGTTGATTTTGAGGTAGAGATTGCACTGTAGTTATCAAAAGTACCAGGCTTATAATTTGCGCCAGACGCGAGTTTCGTCTACATAAAACTAATCATTCACGCTCAGATCAAAATAGTTAGAAAACCACCACTTGCAAGTCACCGGCTAGATCAAACACCAAATAAGTGACGTTGCGTAGTGAAACTAAGCTTGGTAGAAACGGCATAACCATTATTTCGGGGTTTACGATTCGATAGATATATTTTTACATGTCTAGCAATTGGTTTATACAATATACAATAACCATCATTGACAATAACATTAACGTTACCAATTTTTCTGCACCAGATGCGCATTTCGACAATACATGTCTCTTCAGTGATGCTCGTGGCCAAAATATGTAAAATCCAAAGCTTATATAAAAGATGAAGATGTTCTCCCATATATTCGTCAAGAAATCCATTTGAATAAAAAAAAGAATAATACAAGTACAAGTTGTTTATGCGTATCAATTGAAATAGTTATACCATTAATTGTGGACAAATGTGATACCTCCATTCATAATAGTGTCTTATTTGATTTATCGTTTTTAATGCAATGTGCAATTGATTTATTTGTTAACCCTTCCATGCTCAAATTTAGTTTGTTAGTATATGAGAAACATTTCTCATCAATTCAAAACCAAACACCTAAAATTTATGTCCTTAGGTAAAGTACACTAGTATATTTCTGTTTAGAGTCAATTATAATTCAAACAATTTGTATATAGAATAAGGCTTTGAAATCGTCGGTCAGTCATTAAGGAGTACAGCACCATCTTATGTTACGGAAGACAACTCTTATGCTATAAACTACAAAAATATAGGTTTCATGTATTAAAAATTAAAATAACAAAAAATGAACTTCGCGAAAAATTCAAAACGGAAAGTCTCTTATCAAATGGAAACGTCAAAAGCTCAAACACATCAAACGAATGGACAACAAGGCGGAATAACGCTTTTTGATGGAAATTTCATTAAGAACAGAGAAGATTATACAGCAATTAGCTAAATATATCTGTCTAATAGCATAATCAACAATATTCATTTAGTGTATAGATTTCCACACTATGGTCTAGACAATGCATGATGACTGTTATTTTAGAAACACAGTCATGCTGATTGAGAAAAAAAATGCAATCAAATGTGTATATTATCTGAATTGAGTCCAAAAAAGAGATAATATATATTCTAACTCCTGTTTGATGGACATGAATATGTTGCTATCTAGGAAGTTTGTGGTTATCTACAAAAAGAAAATATAAGCTTTCAGACTTGAGTGTCTTTGGTGGTGTAAATATATTTAAAGATTCCAAGTTGTGCGATTTTCTTACATCCATTATCATTATTTGAATTCAGGGTAAAAACTAATGACATTGAGATAAAATATGAAAACTTATATTAAAAACAAATTACTGATGTCATTTGAAATGCTTTCAAAACGTCTTCTGTTTGAACAAAATAGATAATGGTATTCCCAACAGTAAGTTGCTATACCGTGTTAGTCAGATTAAGTTACGCATAGCAATTTTAGTGCTATGAAAATACAAAATCTGTGAAAGCTTTTAACTGAAATGAAGTGAATTTATCAATTTATACATCTTACATGTATTAAACTATTATAGAACACTAATGGAAATGAAATTGTAACTTCAGAATAGCGTTTACAAAGAACTATCTTATTTGATATTAATGCAATTTTAGATGTCTGTGATACCATCATTGGTTTATTTTTAAACTAGAACAAACCCTGAATTAAAATATCTAATTATATGTAAGCCTTATTTTATCTTGGATTTTTAGTATTGGTGTTGTCATCTGATAAAGTCATGCTGATTATAAGATGCACAGTTTTCTCTGCTTTCAAAATCTTTCTGTTTGAACCCGTCGACCTGGAACTTATCAATTATTGGTAATTTTAATTATTTGGAAGTGTCAACCGTGTGATAATGACCCGTGTATATAGCAAATCTCAAATACACCGTTTGGGGATACACCTGACAGATGCGGAACGTACATATAAGGTAATAGATAACATGTGACCTGACTAAAAGAAAATTGCACCGGATAGTTCCGGAACTTATTAATTTCTCTAATTGCTCATTGTTTGAAACAGCAATCGATTTAAAAGGGTGAAATGTTCAATATACCTTATCAAGTATATATTCCCTTATATAAGTTTTACTTGTAGCTTTCTTCGGTTATACGTTTATCATGTAAACATAAACACGATCTTTAGATTTAGTAGTATAGATACGTAACTTTAATTCGGTTATAAAAGATAACATTTAAATATTTGACAAAGCTTATTATAAAGAAGAGGTTTGTTGTTCATTTTCTGTGTATCTTCATTAAAAACATCATTAAATTACGTTAGATGTACTAATTAAGAAATAATTCATTGGGGCTTGAATATATCGTGATTTTACCACGGGTTTGCCCTTAATGACAAATATTTTACCCTGAGCGATAGCGAGGGGTAACATATCAGCATAAAGGGGCAACCCTTGGTAAAATCACGATATATTCAAACTCGCATGAATTATTTAGATTCTAATAGGACACATACGGTAATTGGTTTGGATCGAAGCGCTCTTGATGTAGGCATGATTTGCCTTTCCCATAAATAAACTCACCATTAAATTGACACAAAAGAACGGAGCAAACTGAAAAAGTGACATGCTTAAACTATTTACAATAACATATTTAGATAGGTTTAGATAAATCTAAATGATGATCGTACTTTTATGTCTTATATGTATACAAACAATGGCTTATATAACACATTTAAGCCTCGTTTGTTTACGTTTCCTTGTTGTGATGATTTTCGTGTTCAAAAGCGTGTATTTTCCGGTAAAATACTTATATTCTGACGTTATCGTTCTATGACGTCGGATAGCTCATTCACAAAAAAAAACGTATGACGTTGGAGTACGATCGGAACAGCCCAAACACTATATTCATATTTTTCACGGGTGTGTACCAAAAGCGTTTGAAGCGCGTCATGATAGAATTGCTGATAAATATGATCCGAACATGGTAAAATATTCGACCACTGTCCTTGTATTTCAAACTATTTGCCTACTCTGGTTAAAACTGACTTTTGTTCACTCAATTCATTGACACTGAGACAAACCAATCAATGTTTCATTATCATGACTTGAATCAAACTGATGACTTTTATTTTGGATACCAATAATTATTTATGTATCTGTTGCAATTTATTGATTTGTTACAAAGAACAGTGTTCATAAGTTATCTCTCAGATCTGCACTTTAACACTTGATAATACAGCTCTTTTAGTTATAGAAAATTATTGACCTGTGTATGCTTTTTTTCTTCAAAAGAGTTAGACAAAATAAAAAACGACCTGTAAGGGAAATTCAAATAGGAAGATCTGTTTTTTAATGTTTTATGTTGGTTTAACTGACATTTCAACACCCGTTTCAAAAGACGATTTATTTATGTGAACTCATATTTCTGCTATTTGGTCATGTTATTATCTCTTTGACCCATTCCCCATTACCATTATAAATCTTATCGTATTGCATTTAAGTTTCATACTTTTCATTTGTTTCTCCATTCTTTGTTGTAAGCAAGTTTACCTTCAAGCACATTATTTATTCTATTAATTGGCAATAATTGTTCACAGGACTTGTTTTATTAGTAGAATTGTTATTTATTTTGTAGTTATGAGAGAGACAGAAAGAAAGACTCCTGCAATGAAAGATTCGTAAAGATAACTTTTTTTTTATTATTTTTACAAATGTGATTTACCGATCCGTTGAAAACATTTTTCTTAAGTTAAAGAATATTTATTACATCAATTTTGCAACTTTGATTGATTAGAATACAGTTTCAATAAAATGCACCTAATTAAGACTTGTCAAGGCAATAATCAGTTGCTCAGTCATGAGAAATGAATTGTAATGAAAGGCTGAAGTATTGCATAACACATTTAAAAAGAAGTGCATGTTATTTATCAACCCAAATCAACTGACTTCACATGTTCATTAAACATAGCCAACCTTCAAATAGATTTGACAACTAAATGTTTAATCTTAAAGGAGCATGCAAATATATATCAATCACAGTTGTCTACAGAATAAATAAACCAAATGCAATCAGCAATTCAAAAAAGCTGAAAATTATTGTTTATTTTGGTTACGTTAATGAACCCTCTGAAGGTTATACAACAGTAAGATATAAAGTATTTTCATTTCTGTATTTTTGGAAATTATGCATGGTGTTCAAAGTGTATGGTGATTGTATGTTGATAATTTAACGAGACTGCTACAAAAAAGGGGATAGCAGTAAACTGCTGTTCAAAAGTCATAAATCGATCAAGAGTTACAAACTAAAACAGTGGGAAAGACATCAACAACAACAAGAAAAACAATGCTTAACTGCAACAAAAAGAAACGAATAACAATGTTTCTAAAAACAGTTAATATATTAAAGAGCTTTCATATGTTCGTGTTGCTCATCCTTTTGTTGATGTTTTAAAGACGTGTTTGACATTTTGTCTGTTTTCTTCTTGCCTTGATTTTTTCAGTCTGTGTTTGACATTGATTCTCCCTATGGAAACTTCCGCATATATTTTGTCCTAAAAAGAGGCAAATTTGTATTAATAAAAAAAGATAACAAGTACTACCAATACAAAAAAAATTCTAAGGATAAAAAAATATTTTGGAATAATATATAGCGATCAATGTACGATAATCAAATAACATCGTCATGTCATATTAATTTTTCAAATAAACAATGTAATGTAGTGCAGACAGAACCTGACGATGGAAAAGGATTAAGGGTGTTTATTGACTGTTATAAAAAAAAATATATGATGATGGGAGTTTTTTACGAAGTTAACTGTCTATACAGCCCTCGCATGGTCGGTAAAAGATTTAATTACAAATTATATACAACATGTTGTGTAGATATAACCATTGCAATAGTCACCTACTGGTTTTTCACACATGTTGAAATAGTACTATTAAGACCAAATAGCGTGGGAATCTCCAAACACGGAATTTGGGTTGAACGTCCTAGTTTAAAGAATTGTTTCGTTTGCTACTGTTTATTGCGCCTGACGAGACAAAACTTTGCGACCATTTTGTCAAACTTCAGTCCAACGATAATGAACAATAACGTGCTTATCACTAGCATGAGGTTGTGATTATGAATCCCACACGTAGCAGGTTCATGGGATCCCATTATAGATACAAGAATTACGTGTCGTCCTAACTATGGTCGTTGGTAATCCACCAAAACAACAAATTGTTGGCCGCTACGAAATAGCCAATAAAGCCTAAGGTGGGATTAAATCACCTAGCTCAACTCAAAACCATGCAAGGGAACACATATGCATAATTGTTCTCCCATGGAACTGTTCATACATCCAAAGCTAGTGCATTGGAATGAGGAATCCATGAACAGAAAACCTCTGTTTATCTGTGCTCTCAGGACGCAAATAGATCTATCGCTGATGTACCCTAAAGATGAAATATTTGATTGACAACTGTCTTGTTCAATATCCATTCTGTTTGTCGTATTTTTTGTTTTGTTTTAACTTTATTGATCTGCTAGAACATTTCTCTTGCCCATTATATGTGCTGCCTTCTGATGACAACAAATTTGTTCATTAACAGACTAATGAAATGCTTCATTGTCAAGTAAACTGTTTTTATTTCAATTTACGGGTATATGCCATGTAAAGACGTGCATTAGGAACTAACTCTATACACGATGCCATCACATCCAGAATCCGAAGAAAATCGAAAGCTATTGTCTTCCCATTCTACATGTACTGAATTAACATTTGTAATTTTTGAATTCTCATTAATGAAGGAACAAATACTCCCTTTTTTAGGTGAAAACTCCCACTAGATAAGTCACTGATTGACTTTGAATTAAAGTAGATTTCTCTTGGTTTATAATGCAACCTATTGAGACTAGCAGATTGAGATATTTATCTCGATCTTTTAGTAATTGAATTTTTTCTTGTTGGATTTTCATTTAGTAGTCCAATTATACCGTCATTCTTACATTCTGAACTTTAAGATATGTTGCCATTATTGTGTAAATTCGTGGTGCACAAGTTGTACCAAAACGCATTGATTTCCATTGATAACATTGGTTTTAAACACAGAACCTCATTCATTGCCTTTTGAAACATTGCATATGACCGACCGAGAGATATCGCCCAATTTTTTGGTTTCCCTAATTTATTACTCAGAAATGAATTTTCTTGGGATAACTGTTCAAGGGTTTTAAATTTGTCATCATTCTCTACTTATTTTTTCGGGCACTACAAATAACGTGCTGTCAAAAGTGGATAATGAATCTTTTCTATTGCGTCTTTTTCCAATAAAGTATTTATATCTTGAAAAAATACCTAAATAGTCTTTTTGTACAAATGTCTTTTTTTTTTATCCCCGTCGAAAGAGGCTTTTGACTTAATTCTAGTATGTATCCCTCTTTTCAGAGGGAACCAACTGATCTGATGTTATCTTCTCCCAACTCTGAAGAAAATTTGGTAATCGACCCTTTCATGCATCTCTGGACACATAATTAAACTCACTTCTGAGTCAGCTATCTTTTCTCTTGGGGATCAGAAAATAATCCCAGGTTAGACTGTTTAGCACTCTTGCCAGCCTAACAGTCTTTTTTTGTTTGCATCTTGTACACCCTGTCTAGGTGCTGATGCTTGCGTTTTGTCTTTCTGGACAATCTGTGCAGGTTTCCTATCGTTGCAAAATTTACAAGAAGAATTATAATTTGTTTTCACATAATTGTTTTTTTTTATATTTTACCCACCTGCTACACTAGAATATATGAAAATGTTTTTACCCCTTTTTACGAGAATTTTTTTCAATTTTTCTCCTTACTGAATCCTGGTAAAATATCAGAGAATTGGTTTTTGACACTATGCGCTTTTCCAAAGCTATTTCAAGCCCTTTCCCAAATACCCCGTCATTTGTAATCGGTAGATATTGGCATTTACTGCTCTTATCTTTTAGTCCAGTTAAGCCTGAATCCTGATCATCAGCTTGTAAAGCGTATTAAACGAACAAAGACACCTGTATCGCCTGCTATGTTAAGTGTTTTAGTCGACATGGCGAAAATATCTTGAATGGTTTGACAAAATTTCATCGTTGTAGAAATCATCACTTCAAAGAGATTGTAAAAGTGAACATAGAGCCTGTTGCAAATAGAGAACCGCAATATTGTTTATTCGGTGACTTAATTGCCCTAAAAAACTCAATTTATAAATCTGCTTAAGGGGTTGTGAAAATAGTTTCCTGTAATTATCATAGGACTTTACAGCCTTTTCACCATGTTTGTTTGTCTTCATTCGGAACTATTATGTATAGGAAAACATTCTTGTATTCCTCATATTTCTCTTATTAGGCAATTCTTCCTGTTTGTTTTTAACGCCACGAATTTTCCAATATATGTACCTGTGTCTGGTCTAACACTCGGCAAAATTACATTTCTCTTAAGCAATGTCTTTTTTAAATATTTTGTCTAACAAGTGAACATTATTGACTGTCTGCCTTGTTCAGATTCAACACTCTCATTTAGAGGAGAACCTTTATTTGACTTTGCCCCATGCTAAATAAATCGTTCACATTTACGATTATTAACATTGTTGTGTTGTAAAATAAATTCATCATTGGGTTGTCTAACTGGACTACCTCCAGACTCACTTATATAATCTGACCTCAACTCTAGATCATTTTTTTTTCATTTTGGTGCACATGTATAAGTTTCTCTGACCTATTGTAAATATTTTGGTTTCAAGACACACTTTGCGAACACAGCTTTTTGTTTCAGTTTGGTTGTAGTATAATAAATGGCCTACTCTCCCCAGACGAGAGGTTATCCAAATTATCAAAATCAGATCTGAGCATAAATTCCCAATCTTAAATAATTGATGCTGACAAACACTACAAACCATTAAAGTCTGAAATGGCCTATATCTGTACTCGACTGTACTGATTTTTACTCGACCAGTCTGAATTGGTCTGACTTTTACTTGACATTACTCGACCCCAGTTTGAACCATACTTGACTGTACTTAATCGTACTTGACCCTTATCTTTGTCGTTGAAAATAGTCTGAACTATTACTCGACCAGTCTGAAACAGTCTTAACCCATTCTCGACTTGTACTCGACCTATTTTTCCAGTCTGAACCATACTTAACCAAAGGTCTGAACAGTACTCGACCAGTCTGAACCATACTAGACCAAAAAACTCTACTTTTTTAACTGTTAAAATAAATTTCTATTTAATGACATATATAACAACAGCCAACAAAATTTATAAAAAAATTTAACCTTATGTTAGAAATATATCTATGATTATATTCAGGATGAAAAAAAATATATTATATAAAACTTATATCAAAAAGGGATAATATTAAATAAATAAATAAAATTGTTCTTCTGATTAGAGGTGAAATATAAAGAATAACCTCTGCTTGTGGCAAACTCATAAATAAGATCACACCTGGTCAGAGGTATTAAATTCTAAATAACATTGATTCAAAATTGCAACATCCTGTTTAAGTTAAATAACAAGGCCTTTCAAATATACATGTATGTACTAGATAAGTGATACACGAATTTAAGAAAATAGGGCTTTCTTTTTACCTGTAAAACACACATGTATTGAGGTAATTAGAACATATTAAAGTGCTTTCTGTATGCCATGTTAATTTGACAAAAAAAATACTTAAATTAATTGAAATAAATTTTTACTGTTACTTTGGAATACATTTCTTTTTTTAAAAAGGTTATCAAGGATTGCTATGGAAATTCTATTATCATGATTACATTAAATTCTTGGTTTAATAAAACAAAACAATTCAGCTCTCATTTTTTTAAATTTATTAAGTTGTTTTATATACTATTTTATATATTTATTAATAAAAAAAAATTCACTGCATTATTAATTCAACTCAACTAAATCTTTACTAGGTTTAAGTTAATGGTGAAAATAGTCCAGTTACCATAAAATACTTCCGAAGTATTCATAAAATTTTGAATAAATATTGAAAATATTAGTCATTTGTTAGTCACAATTCATTTTTTTAGATTATGTGATCAGCTTGTTTTCTTTATATTTTAAAAGTTGATATATATTTTTACGTAAGTGTTGGTTAATATTGTGTTGACGTTATATTATGATTGATTATTGTGAAATTTTAATTTCAATACTGTATTGAATACATTTTTAACTTCAATTTGTTGTTCAAATTTCATTTTTATTTAAAACAAATCCTAAATTGATAAAATTCAGTTGATAGATACAAAGAATATGTCTAGGTTGGTTAAGACTTGGTCGAGTATGGTTCAGACTAGGTCGAGTATGGTTAAGACTTGGTCGAGTATGGTTCAGACTAGGTCGAGTATGGTTCAGACTAGGTCCAGTACGGTTCAGACTAGGTCCAGTACGGTTCAGACTAGGTCGAGTACGGTTCAGACTAGTATAAAATGGTTAAGTACTGGTCAAGTACACATTCAGACTGTTAAGTATGGTTCAGACTACAGTCGAGTATTATCAAGTAAATCTCAGACGAATTCAGACTGGTCGAGTAAAAATCAGTACAGTCGAGTACAGATATAGGCCATTTCAGACTTTTAATGGTTTGTAGTGAAACCAAAACAGTTGATCTAGCTTGCAATAAAAGTTCTACTCAAGATTTTGGAGTTATCTGTCATATTCAGACTGCTTTTTCCGACTTTGACACCTTTTTCGTTTTTTTTTCGTGAAGTTTCAGCAGTTCTTTGTGTGTCCTAGCACTGACCTTTCTAGACTGTAATTTAGAACTACCTGACTCCACAGTTTTTTCCTGGTAAAACAGGTTCAATGCTTCGCTGCCATTAACAGGTTTGGACGACCAGTATTGACAAATGAAATGGAGACTTTTACACAAAAAGTTTTCTTTTTAAAACAGCCAAAACACCCCTATATTATTGTAGAAATAACCTTCAACATTATACCTATTTAAATTGTTTTTTCATCTTGTTCGATTCTTCATTTGAATGATATATTATAAATCTTCTTAAACTGGAAATAAAAGCAATCTATTTTCTTTTTTTATGATTAGTGTATAATCATAGATATAAGCAACTATGTTTTGCAGAGCCATTAACCCCCAATACACACTTCTCACAGTGGCAGATTTACTTTGACCTTTTGAAATGTAGAGGCTTGCAAAAAACGACGAAACCCTCAAGGTCTATGTAATAATTGTCCATACAATTTTTTTTTGTTATACAGCGTTACCCATCCAATAACAGATCTATTGATTTTAGAGTTAAAACAATTAAAAAAGTGATTATTTCCTCTCGGGATTTTTAGCATAACATATTTAGATAGATTCTACCAATTTCTAGAGATAATACAATTTAAAAAGTATGGTGATATGTAATCTGGTTAAACTCATGTATTTAAGCTTCGCTCACAATGCCTGAAGGCAAAGTGTTGACATAAAGTCTGTATTTAAATTAGTTTTCTGTAATCTGAGTATAGAGATTCTATCTTCAATTATTACTGACTTGTTGGTACTTGTGATGATATTAAAATATCCCAAAAGAGCTAAATATAATAAAGAGCTTTGATGTTCTTGTACATCTATACGGTTTATGTTGTCTTTTTGAATGCTTGTTCTATATTGCATATGTCTTCGTAATCTTGTCTTGAGTTGGTCGGTATTTATTCGACTTCGATTCTATTCTCCCATGGGTAACTTCCGCCTATTTTGGGTCCCAATAGAAACAAATTTGTATGAACAAAAATTCCAAACAAGTAAGATAAAAATATTTCTAAGGATAAAACATATTTTGAAATAATTTAGCGATCAATGTAAGATAACTAAATAACATCATCATCATCATGTCAAACTTTTGTGAATAGAATACACCTGCACTGTGAGCGATTTAAACGCACGACAAAATGCCAATAATAAGCACATAATTTATTAAGACCACTCAGATACCAATGGACTAAAGTTTAACAAAATGGTTGCGACGATTTCTTTCGTCAGGCACTAAAAGCAGTACTGTTTTAAAAGTTACAACCTTTAGAAATGCATCAGATTAAGGTGTGAAATGTTTATATTCTAAAGTTTTAAAAACTGTCTCTAAATCCCGTTCAGTCAATAAATGAAACTTTGGGGGTCTAGCATGAACAACTCCTTTGATCAGCCTTGAAATATAATGATGTTGACCTACCTGATAATGTTCAATTGGAGGTAACACCACCGAAAACACAGAGCGATACCCAGATTTTGTTAATTAAGGCAGACCAATTTCAAATAGATGAGCCCAAAAATCAGCAATCTGATTTAAAGTAGCTGTATAGGAATCAATTTGTTTCTCACTACACCAGCTATTGTACTTTTCGAATTTTGTAACATAGTATCTTTGTGTACCCTTTCGCCAAGACGTATAGAGCAAGTAAATCCTTAAGCTTCTGCTTTAAAATTTCTAACAAGAGGAGCAATGCAGTCAAATTCAACATTTGAGGATTCGGATTGCAAGTTTTGTTTTTTGTCTGATTCAATAAATTCTCCCATTTTGGAAATGTGATAGATGGAGCTATCAATAACTGTTGAATGTCCGTATTTCATTTTCTCCGTGGCCACTGAGGTGCTATTGAGTAATCTAATAATGTAACAGTCACATATATCTTAATATATGTTAAAAGAAAAAATTGTGTGATTAGGTCCTGCTTAAGGCGTTTGATATATTGGTTGTGAACACAGAACTCATTTATTGTTTGTGAAATTGATAAATTGGGACGTGAAAATATGTTTATGATAGATCGAGAAATTTTGCCAAATTTATTAATTTTTGGACAGAGCGTATTCAGAAATAAAATCTTCTTGCGATAACAGTTTAGGAGTTTTAAATTTTCACCATTTTTAACTTCTCATGTTTACCTAAGGGACTAGAAATAACGTGCTGTTAAACCTTTTACATAAAGTGGGAAAAAAATCTTTTCTATTACGTCTTTTTCCATCAAAGTATTTATTTTGCACATAACAATACCCAAATGGTCTTTTTATACGCATGTCTTATTTATCCCCGTCCTAAGAGGTCTTCAAATACATTTTAGTTTGTATACTTCTTTTACAATTGTGAGAATCAATTGATCTGATGTTATCTTTTCCCAATTTTGAAGAAAAATTTGAACTCGACCCCATACAGGTACCTCTGAACACTTTAAAAACACTTACTTCTGAGTCAGCTATCCTTTCTCTTTGTGATTCGAAATGAACCCCATGAGGAATCTGTAGCAGTCTTGCCATACTTAAAGTCTTTCTTGCTGAATCCTGTCCATCCTGTCTAGGTGCTAATGCTGTCTTGCTTGAATCTTGCCCACATTATCTAGGTGCTAATGCTGTCTTGCCATTTTTTGCAGGTTTCCTATCGTTGGAAAATGTAATAGCAGTATTATAATTTGAGTTCACACAATTTTTCTTATTATTTTGCCCACCTGATACATTAGAATATCTAAAAACCTTATTATTCCCCTTTCCACGAGAATTATTTTCGCACTTTTTCTTCTTATTGAATTCAAGTAGAAGATCAGACAGTTGTTCTTTTAGCTTTTTGCGCTTCTCCAAAGCTATTTTAAGCACTTTGCCAAATTCCCCGTCAATTGTAAGCGGTAGATATTGGCATTTACTGCACCTATCTTTAAGCCCTGTTAAGCCTGAATCATGAGCTGCAGTTTGTCTGTGTTCCAAATGTAAAACTATAAGGCCCCTGTATGGCCATCTATATTAAGTGTTTTACATGACAAAATCATCATTCATGGTTTGACAAACTTCATTGTTGTTTAAATAATCACTTTCAATACTTTGTCAAACTAAATCTAGAGTCTGTTGCATATAGAGAACCGACACAATGTTCATTCTTGCACTTAATTGCCTCTGAAACCCCTATTTCTCTATCTGGTTACGGGGTTGTGAATAAAGTTGCCTATGGTTATTCCAGGACCATACAGCCTTTTCACCATGTGTCTGTCTCAACATGGGTTCATTTAAATTGTCAAATTTGGCAAATTAAAATAATGCAACTACTTCACGTATAGGAAAACATTCTTGTATTCCTCTTAAAAGCGGGTATTGTGTCGCCACGAATTATTTTCCGATATATGTACCTGTGCCTGGTCTAACACTAAGCCAAGATAAGGTTTCCTTTTAGCAATATCTTCTTTGAATATTTTTGGCAAAAAAGTTAACATTATTGACCGTCTGGCCTTGATCAGAAAATCTTCCACATGTTTGATAAGTCGTTCACGTTTACGATTATTAACATTGTCAATTGTAAGATAAATTCATAATTAGGTTGTCTGACTGTACCACCTCCAGACTCAGTTTCATTATCTGACCTCATATCTAGATCATGTTCTTTACATTTTGGTGCACATGTATAGTTATTTCTAGACACTCTTGGCCACCCCAGATTTTGAGTAAAGTTTGGCTCTAGTGATATTAATGGCATACTCTCCCAAGACGGAAGGTTATCCATATTACAATGTATCACAATCAGATCTGAGCATAAATTCCCTATTCTGATTGATTAATTCTTACAAATCAAAAGGTTTGTCTAACTTGTAATAAAAGTTCTCTAGATTTTGGATTTTTTTACAATTTTGACTCATTTTTATTTATCGGTTATATGTTTGTCCTAGTACTGATCTTGCTAGAGTGTAATTTAGAAAAAACTTGACTGCACAGTCTTTTCTGGTAACACAGGTTCAATACTTCCCTGCTATCAACAGGTTTGAACGACCAGTAGGTAAGAAATGAAATGATGACTTTTACACAAGATGTTTTCTTTATATAACAGTCCAAAACAACCCCTGAGTCCTTGTGAAATGACCTTTAACATTTTATCTAATCAAACTGATTTTGCTATCTTGTTTGATCCTGCAGTTGAATGATAAATCTTCTTACACTGGAGAGTAAAGCAACTTTTTATCTTTTTATAATTAGTGTAGAAATATAGATATAAACAACTATGATTTGCTGAGCCATTAACTTTTAAAAACTCTTCTTACAGTGGCAGATTTACTTTGACTTTCTGAAATCTGGAGGTTTTGTCGTAAATAACGAACACGTCAATGTATGTGTAATAATACTATTTTTTTTTGTTATACAACTTTACCCATCCAAGGCCAGATCGATTGATATCAGAGTTAAAACAATTTAAAAAATATTGACAGATAAGTTGTAGTGATTATTTCCCCTCGGGATTTTAAGCATAACAGATATAGATAGATTCTACTTATTTCTAGAGATAATACAATTTAAAAAGTATTGTAAAATGTAATATGATTAAAACAATGTATTCAAGCTTCGCTCACAATGCTTGAAGGCAAAGTGTTGACACAAAGTCTGTATTTCCACCAGTATTCTGTAATCTGAGTATATTTATATTATATCTTCAATTATTGGTGACTTGTTGGTACTCTAAACACATGTATGTATTTACAATAAACATGTTATAGTCAATACTCAACTTAAGTCATTTTGAGAATCGATAAAAACAATTTATCATGATTCCAATATTAAATTGATGACCTGAGGTACTAAGTTCAAAGGAGTGATAATTTTTCCTTGGAGCTTATTTTAATACAGGCACTGAAATAACAAGACTGTTAAAAAATGTGGTATTCCGTTTGTAGAACTGTTTTTTTTGTTTCCTTGAATGAATTTTAATAGATACAAAGATATAAGCGGAATGTTTGGTAACAAAATCCCTACTTAAGATTTTAGCAGTTGCATTCATTGCAATCTCAAATGGCTCCACGGGCATAAGTTACAACTTAGGAAATGTACATACCAAAAAGAATGTCCAAAAGAACGTCTCCGTAAAAAAGGATATTTAACAATAGGGAGCTACAATACATAAAAATTTGTTTGGGGTTTACCATGTGAAACCATAATATCGACATCAAGAAATGGAATAACGATCAACCAACTCTTGATGGGGTCCGTAAAATATTCGAAGCGGTGATTTTAACTTCCCCACTTGGGACTCTTGGTACAAATGCTTTTAAATCTTAACTAATATAACCACAAACAGCGAGCCAGGTATATCCGACTTCATTGACCAACACTTCATATAATCAGTATATGAAAATGATGAGCAAAATGAATTGTACTTTCTTAATTGTATTTAGCATTTAACACAACTATACATTCAAAAGAATTATGTTAAATGTTTCATGTATCCTTACATCTTCTGACATCGGACTCGGACTTCTCTTCAACTGAATTTTAATGTGCGTATTGTTATGCGTTTACTTTTCTACATTGGTAAGAGGTATAGGGGGAGGGTTGAGATCTCATATACATGTTTGACCCCGCCGCAATTTTGCGTCTGTCCCAAGTCAGGAGCCTCTGGCCTTTGTTAGTCTTGTATGATTTTTAATTTTAGTTTCTTGTGTATAATTCTGAATTAAGTATGACGTCTATTATCACTGAACAGATATACATATTTTCTAAGGGGCCAGCTGACGGAAGCCTCCGGGTGCGGGAGTTTCTCGCTACATTGAAGAGCCATTGGTGGCTGTTGTCTGCGCTATTGTCGGGTTGTTGTCGCTTTGACACATTCCCCATTTCCTTTCTCAATTTTAATCCTTGTATCGACGATATTTTTTTACTTTTACTTTAAGGAATCTCGGTTGAAACATCTGAAACGTGAGAGCATCCACTATTACATGATGCACGATACAATAATTAATCTCAATGGCAGTTTTATCACACCGTTCAACTTGGTTGATTGAAATACATTTGCTCAGTCATACAATTATCTGCTAATAAACCTACTAAAGTAAATGTGATTTCGCATGCATTACTGCGAAATGTGGGTTTTATTGTCGTTTTATTTTAAAAAATAATTAATAATTCATGTAATCCTTCGAAGAGGGTGGTAATTGGGGATAATGTATGGCTTTTTGTGGTAATTGTTTTTAATTATCGGAATGGAAGTTGAATGCCTGGATTAAACGATAAGAATTCTAGATAACTATCTTACCAACTTTACTTATAGAATACTTAGAAAAGAATGATTATATTATACGACGAAAAGTGCATCTATATAGCTTCATTGCACAAAATCTGCCATCAGAAGAAAAATGTCGGTTTGTAATTGGTATTGATGAAATTCTATCAGATAGAAACACAATGTCTCCTCGTTACAATGTATGAGTAAAGAAACACGAAAATTACAAGTCTCTTTGTAATCAAGACTTCTTAGAATCAAAAGAATTGGACTTGGTTAGTGTAAACAATAACTTGCTGGTGTACTTTTAAGTACATGTACTGGTATGTTTTTTGTTTTGTTTATTGTATACCAGAATTCAGACTCTACTGTGGATTAATTAAAAGATTAAAAAATATCCCAGAAGGACAATCAAACTCATAGATAAAAAATTAACCGACAACGCCATGGCTGAAAAAGAAAAAAACAAACAGACAAACAACATTACACAAAACACAACATAGAACACTAAAGACTGAGCAAAACGAACTGCACCAAAAACTGATCTCATGTACTCCGGAAGGGTAAGAATGTCTTGCTCCATATGTAGCACTCGTCGTGTTAGTCATGTTATACAAACCTGGCCGGTATATAGTCTAATTCGGTGGGTCATACTGGTTAAAAGGGAAAGGATTGTAGTGAAGTTACGTACGACATAAGGAACATATCCGATATCATCTGTGAAACGGTTATTCCATGAAAGAGGGACGAAAGATACCAAAGGGACAGTCAAACTCATGAATCGAAAATAAAGTGACAACGTCATGGCTAAAAATGAAAAAGACAAAGGAGAAACAATATTACACATGACACAACATAGAAAACTTAAGAATAAACAACACGGACCCCACCACAAACTAGGGGTGATCTCAGGTAGGGGTGATCTCAGGTGATCCGGAAGGGTAAGCAGATCCTGCTCCACATGTGGTACCCGTCGTGTTGCTAATGTGATCCGGTCCTTTATAGCTTGTTGTTCGGTGTGACCCAAGGCTCCGTGTTGAAGGCCGTACGTTGACATATAATAGTTTACTTTTTTTTAATTGTTATTTGGATGGAGAGTTGTCTCATTGGCACTCACACCACATCTTCCGATATCTAATTCGGTAGGTCACATTTATGAAAGGGAAGGGGATTGTAGTTACGACGTAGGGAACATATCCGATATCATTTGTGAAACAGTTATTCCATAACGGTCAACCAACACGTGATGGCGTCCATAAAATTTACGAAGGGATGATTTCAACTTCACCATATGGAACTCTTGGTTGCATAACGGTCACTAACTCATGGCGGGGTCAGTAAGATTCGCAGGTATCAGTTTTCGTCGATTAAGGAAAAAAGCATATTCGTGGATATTTAATTTCTTGTTTTTGAAGTCGGCATACAAGCATATATACAATTTGTCATTTGTTGAACATTTAATTTCGTGGTTTACCTGAACTGACAGAATCCACGAAATTTGATATTCCACGAAGAATAATTAATCCACAGTATTGTACATTTAACAATTGTCATCTACACGTAAGCCGCTACACTTTATGATGACATGATGGAACATCATTTTACGATGTTTCAGTAAAAAACATACTTAGGTCGTTTCCTGGTTTGAATTGTTTTACATTGTCATTTCGGGGCCTTATATAGGTGACTATGTGGTTTGGGCTTTGCTCATTGTTGAAGGCCGTACGGTGACCTATTGTTGTTAATTTCTGTGTCATTTTGGTCTTTTGTAGAGACTTGTCTCATTGTCAATCATACCATATCTTCTTTTTTATATATACCTCCTTATTGTGATGTATACACTAGGTAGCAATACACAACGTAAAGATACTTTTAACCATCTCATTTTTCTTGCTTTCTTACAAATTTTAATTAAGCTTACTGTTTGTGTCATATATGTGCATATGTTTGTAATCAGTATCTGGCATAGATTTAATATCCAGTAGGTAACATTTTAAATACATTTTTTTAGGTGTATCCACGGCAACAATTTGCATTTATTTGCTTTAAAATAATGCAAAAAGGGGTGTTGAGATATCACATATTTCTCAAACATTTGGCCAGCAGTCGAATTTCAATCCCTTGAAATAATACCTGTACGGAAACTGTTTACATATATATGTCTATCAAGTAATAAAAAAAATATGTCTTTCGTCTTACCGGTTTGTAAAAATGTGTAAAACACGTCGTGTCTGTAAATATTGCCTTAATTTCTGGCCAAACGGACGGTCTAACTAGGACAGTACTGACAGTCGAATTGAAAATAGCCAATAAAACATGTAAAAGGTGTTATAAACCATCTTTGAAGGCTAAATAAGTACTAAGCACAAAGACTTACGTATTTAAAAATTCATAGGAGCCAAAATGCGAATTCACACTCCGTATTGCTACCTTATTGGTCATTTACAGATTGGGCAAACAGATTTTATCGATATCAGCATATAAAACTTAAATCAAACAACCAAAATATTATCTTTGGACCATACGTGTTCACCATGGTATAGCAGTTCGTAACGTTCGCTTTACCAATTTCTGTTCAGAAAAAAAACCGACAGGATCAGCGTCTCATGCAGTCATACATCACAGTCCATGCGAACCAAAACTTAGTTAAAATTACGACACGCAATCGGTAACAAATAAGAAAACTATTGTTGTATCTTCAAATCTGTAAGTTACACACTCTAAACTAATTTAAAGACTGTAATTAATATTAGAATCCAGTTTATCTCTACATTGTCTGAACCTGTTAACATTAGAAATGATTATCACTTAGCTGTACTGTTTAATACGATACAAATAGATTTTATATAATTCGCATAAGGTTATTGGTTGCCTTATCATAGTACATCATATTTTCGATCTCTTAGCATGTTTAGTGACCAGTATTATACAGTATTATAAATAATTTGGGTCCTCAATGCTCTTTGACTTTGTTTTTGCTTGGCTTTATAATTATTTTGATCTGAGCGTCACTGGTGAGTCTGGTGTAGACAAAACGCGCGTCTGGCGTATTAAATTATAATCCTTGTACCTTTGATAACTATTAAGAGACATGTTTCGTTTTCACTGATTGCTTCGCCACCGATAAACAGAACGCCAACAGATTACTTCAAAATATTTTAAAGATTGAATGGCATCTATTAATGTTTTCACGATATTTTATATTTACCTTTCTCGTGTCAATATGTATATTTATATTTAGTGGCTGAAAATATAAAATGATTTTACATGCAGTGAAAAATTTAATTTTAAGAACTAAAATAGAAGTTTTAACTACAACCGAATAAGCAAAAGGACTCGGTGACATTCTTTATATCTTAGGTTTACTATTCTACCGGAATAAGCTAATTGCTATCTTGAATATTTACACATATATCTGAATATAGAAATGGATGCTTTAACTTACACTGGTTACAAATTCTTGATTGTTTTGAGAAATAGAGAAAAAAAAATATATCCATAAAGTTGCAAATATCTTTATACAATCAATAAAATGTATTTTTTTTTACAACCCTGTCCTTAAAGATATTAACAATTACGGTGTTGTTATAAAATCAAGTTAATTGCTAATAGCTTTCATATCAATCATTTATTATCTATTGTACTACTAGTATACAATGAAACAATATTTTTACTGGACTATTAAGGTCCCAACATACCGTCAATTGTTTGCGTATGGTGAGGAAAATATGAATAATACATTGTGTTAAGTAACAATATCACATATGACATCAATTAAGGCGACAGTAGTCAATCGATGTGTAACTCTTGTAAATCGATTAAGAAGATACAAATCCGGTAACAAACAAAAACTGACAAATAAAGAAGGATCCATAGTTACAGGGAAACATCAACAGGGGTTCTTTAGCTCAAACTGTGTGTGTTTATTTTTGGCTTGGCCCAAAATTTTTAACAGAAAATTTTCTTCATATAATATCAGATATACCCCAAGATCTTTTTAATGCAATATTCAACTTTTTTTTCTAGTTATTATGTTTTCATATTTTGATATTCATATAATCTCAGTTTATTGTTAAAGAATTTATCTTAATTCCAAAAAAAAAAAAAACGATGTTAAACAACTGTTATATTCCTGACTTAGTTCAGGCATTTCCGTATCGAAAAAAAAATGATGAATTAAACCGTTAGATAACATTTATATATGTAATATATGATTACAATGTACACATACGATAATAATTCATAATTCAGATGTATTATCCATTCTAACAATTAATACTAGTTGATAATTAATAAAATTAATAATGAAAAATGAAAACACTCTTAAAGTTCATATTGATACTCCACTGGTTAGTCGATTTGTTTTACCTCGAAAGATATTGTTTATAAATTGAAAACTAATGTAAACCAACCATATAATATGCCTGAAATCGACTGTATTCTTCTCTACAAGGTCAATACATCTTTATGATAGACTAAACATAATGTTTCCATTAAAATGACAAATTGTTTCCATGTTCATTGAAACATCAAAGCAATGGAAAACACTAGTAGGACATTTGATTGTTATCAACGTGAAACAATCAGAGAAGTAAATAGTATATTATTTGTACCAAAAGTAGGTTATTCGGTTTCGAAAAGTCAAATGTATGCCTTATATAAATTGACGGAACATATAACTCAATTTTATATTTATATCAGCAGTAATTCATCGCAGTTGTTAATTTAATTTTTTTCTTTCCTATAAAAATAATCACATCTATTACATTGTTCGGCTTTAAATTAAAGACACTGAGAACTTTTAATACAATTTCGTATCCATGTGATTTGCAAAAAAAATGATGAGAAATGCATTGGCCGATTTCAATAAAATTTTTCGTTTGACGCATTACAAGCTTTAAGCCTAATATTTCTAGATAAATTGTTTCGTCTTTCTATGTTGCATCAAAAATACGTGAATTTGTTGATGAATTATTTATTTAAATACTAACCAAATTATTGGACTGGATTTTTGCTGCTTACTACGTTGAAAATTACTAAGACAGGTAATAGTAGTACAATGTACGTACCAATAATAAAAACAAAAAAGGGGAAAAGTATTATGAAAAGGACACATTTTCTATCTGTATTTCGATCATAATAGTAAATAACTGCAGTGATTTTTAAAAATATGAGCTACTTCTTCTGTCGAAGGATGTATCACTAAATGCTCTATTTGATGTCATGTCTGTCATACTTGTTTTTATTTATAAATTTCGGTTTGTTCTTTGAAATTGTTTCACATGATGGTATGCAATGTTCAACCGGAGTCTTTTTTACGGATTGAATATTACGCTTTGATGTGGCTGTCGAAGTGAATAATAATGAATAGGAATAAGTTGACAAATGTTCATTAAACTGCATGTTTGTGAAAGTACTATATTCACGGAAAACCCCATCACTAATTGTATATAAAGTTGATTTATCGATATGATACACAATGCCAAATCTAGAAATTAAAACTCTAGTGAATTCTTTAGCGAGTATCATCTATCTAGTGGATTATTTTGTATAAATTTGATTAATGTAACGACTTTGTCTGCTATATGTATCTGTATACCGTCGAGTATTATTTTGACATTTACATCGTTTGGTTTTATTGTAAATGCGATAATAATTTTACCTATATAATAACTGTTTACTTAATTTGAGACTCCATGATATTTGACCTGTACTTCAACTACAATTTATAAATAATCTTACTTATCTAATAATGGTAAAACGTACATTTTTTATATTATAAAAGGTATAATTCAATTGGGTCTTTCTGTTTAGACCAGTCCCAGTCTATATTACCTTCCCGGAGCACATGAGATCAACCCCAGGTTTTGATGTGGTTCATGTTGTTTAGTCTTTAGTTTTCCATGTTGTGTCTTGTGTACTACTGTTTGTCTGTTTGTTCTGTTTTTTTAGCCATAGCGCTGAGAAAAGTATTGTTTATTTGTTCTGTAATTCAAAAATATTGTTTTTCCAATTCTAGTCAAATTGCACATACAGAAAAATTATTGTTTATTCATTTTGGAAAAAAAAATTGACAGGGAAACATATTCACAAAACATTTACATATTAGGACTTTTCATATAAGTAAGACTTCAGACGATTGAGGGGCAAATTTACTACTTTGTGTGCTTTCACTTACTGCAAAAACGATATATTCCAAAACTCAAAGACCTTATAACTTTGTTTTACTTAAACCGGCCTTTTTTGTCTATAGTTTATTTATCGTAGTCTGAAATTCCTACAATTGTTTTGTTTTCAATTCACAAATATATCTTTTCTCGTGTTATTTTGTAATGAAATAAATTTAGAAAATGTTGTTAATCAGTCTGCGGAAATTAAATGAAATATCTATATTAAGAATTATAAAAGGCTAATACAGTTAGGTTTTCTTTGTTTCATTACTTTTATCATTTATCAGATGTCTATTGCAGCATTCATAACATGTATTGGAATCTTTACTGAGAACCTATTTTGATGTTTGATTTACGAATATGGTTCATTGGATTTTATGTTAAAAGCAATAAAGGATCTGCATATGGCACACACAACACAAACTTTGACCATATATCAGTAATTGATAGCAGTATTGGTGATTTGAGCTAAAGGTTGGAAAAAAACCCAGCTAAGATTGCAACTGGTGTTGAACTACCCTACATCCAATAGAGACATCGATTAACACGCAATAATCTACGTAATGATGCATTGTTCCTACCTGAGTCTTGTTCATTTGTGTAATGATTTTGAATAGTTGTGATTTATATACTTGCCATGTGCAAAATTATATTATATCGTATTGAAATATTATAAAAATAGGGTTTAAATTTAAAAAAAAGAAATTGCCAGGTAATTATATTTTAAAGTGATGTATAGAAAAACAATTTTATACAAAATAGCACATGTCAATATTCTTATTCGACTGAACTTCCATAAAATTCAATTTGATATTTTGAAATGTATTCAAAAACGACAAGTTTATCATTACAATGAAAAAATATACTCATTTGAAAATAATCTCAACGATTAAAATAATATAAGCCTAAAGTCAAAAGAAGGACGACCGATTCCAATAAGAAAACAAGAGTATCAAATTTCCATATGCCATTACTGTATACCTTACAACAAAATAGTTTGCATTTATCTGTGTACATTATTCTATTTAGCGACATTTTGTCAAAGTTTATGGTTGTCTTTCTGATATTGTATACCATATGTACCCTTTCGTTTATAGTGATTATGTATTTACATTGTATTATAGATCAAATTTATTCGTTCAGTGAATGTTCATTTGTTTGTGTTAGTATGTCTTTTGATTGAGTTAAGCCATTTCAATTGATATTTTATAGGGTAACTTTATATGTTGCGATTTTACACTATTGTCTCAAGTAAGGGTGGAGGTTGGTACATAATTAAACATTTAAACCTCGCATTTGTTTGCACTTTTCCTAAGAAGGAACCTGATGTTCAATGGTTGTCGTTTTTTGATAAGTTTATAAGTGTTTCTCGTTTTTTTTTGTAAAGATTAGACCTTTGCTTTTCTTGTTTGAATGGTTCGACAACAGTCATTTATTTTTGCCCTTTATTGCTTGTTGTTAGATGTGAGCTAAAGTTCCGTGTTAAAGACCGTACTTTTACCTATAATGGTTTACTTTTACAAATTATGACTTGAATGTGGAGTTGTCTCATTGGCACTCATACCACATCTTCTAATATCTAGTGACATATTGTGACTTGTGATGAAAAGAATACCACAGACGGCGTTGGTTTGTAGGTATCCAAACCATGTAATTCTATACATGATTGATTTGATTAAGAACAAATATTACTTTCATTTTCTAACTAAAATTTTCAGTAGCAATGTGGATACACCATGCGGGACAGGAGCTGATTACTATGTGAACGCAATCGTGACCTTCTGTATGTGTTATATATCGCATTCACACGGCAGAAATTGCGATAATCTTGTAATTCAAGGAAATATATTCATTCGTCGATATTACTAAGTGCATTTAGTTTAAATAAACATACAGAATAAATCCGTTTTTCTATTTTTCAGTAAACATGTAGAATTTCATCGACCAACGAATACAAATAAAACTACCGAGTCTCAAATATTAGTCAACGCGGGAATTAATATATATACAGGATGATTGATCAAAGAGGAAGCTGCAATGAAATGCATTTGAACTGAATGATTAATATGATATTTTTGCTGTTTAATCATTTACAGCATTGCTAATCCAATTTTTCATTGTGTTAGAACTCGATGTACCAATCGATTATACCAGAAGGGAAATAGTGCCAGGAGCAATTTTCTGCATATAATCGTTATATGAATCTGGTGGAGCACTTTGAACGCTTTCAGTGCATGTAAACAGTATATCGACAAATACATGTACTTTCAACGTGATGAAGGTCAATCTGAAAAAGCAGTTCGGACGCACGAAATTTATAACACTGTTTGTTTCAGTTACAAAGAATGAGCATATTTCAAACTAAAAGAAGTTTTCATAGGACAATACTAATAAAGGCAACAGTAGTATACCGCTGTTCAAAACTCATAAATCCATGGACAAAAAACAAAATCGGGATAACAAACTAAAACCGAGGGAAACGCATTAAATATAAGAGGAGAACAACGACATAACACTAAAATGTAACACACATAGACAAAATCCCACGAGAATAACAAATATAACATATATATATAACATCAAAACTAAATACATGAATTTGGGATAGACAAGTACCGTGACACGTCTTATCGCAATGTGAATTTACACTCAAAAATAAGAGAAAACAAACGACACAACGTTATAATGTAATACACACAGAAACGAACTATAATATAACAATGACCATATTCCTGACTTGGTACAGGGCATTTTTAAAGGAAAAAATGGTGGGTTGAACCTGGTTTTGTGGCATGCCAAACCTCGCACTTTTATGGCCATATGAAATATAACATCAAAATGACAACACAGGACTACAATATAAATAAATTGGAGAACATAATTGACAAAGAATCACACGAACAACAGCCAACAAAAGGCAACAAGTTCAAAATTTTTTATACGCCAGACGTGTATTTTGTCCACACAAGACCTATGTGTGACGCACAGATACAAAAGTTTGAAAGCCGAAACGAGTACAAAGTTGAACAGCATCGAGGACCAAAAGATCAAACAGGTTGTGCCAAAAACGGCAAGGGTTTTCTGTTAAGTTACCAGAAAATCCCTATAATTTAGAGTAATTTATACTTTTGCAAACAGTAAATTTAATAAAATGAATATACAAAAGATGTACATGATAAAGCTGAAGTATTAACTAATTACAGGAAACAACTGAAATACATTTACATAACCAGACATTTGAAACACAAAAGTAGACACATCCGAATACGTTTAAACCTCTACGCCAAGTGACGTCCTATTTGAAACTGAAAAATGACGAAAAAATGACGTCATTTGAATTAGTAAAACAGAGCATCAAAAAATGAAAAATGACGTCACATAAGAATGAATAAGATAGAATTAGGATTAATTTAAGATTATATATTTGAACTAAATACTGATATTGCATTTAATAACAAAGCACATTTTAATTCTTATTAATATAAAACTGAGGTAGCAATTAACTATATTATAAAACTATGTCAGGTTTGTTATGAATCTAACTTCAAACGTAAAATATCGTACTGATTACTTTGAACGAAATCAAATCTGATAAATGAAGGCGGTGATTAATTTTCTTTACCATAACACATAAATATAATAGAAAAGACGTCAACACATTTGACAAAATCCGATGATAATTACAAATATAACATTAAACATTTAAACTAAATACATGAATTTGGGATGTATAAGTACCGTACCACGTCTTATAGTAATGCGAGTTCACACTCGGCAAAACAGTCACAATCGGGAATAAGTCACGTTTGGTAATTAAAAGATTAGACGACATTATGACAAAACACAATCTACCATGTGGTAAAAATGTCCTTAGCTAGTTTGGTCAACGAAACATCGTATGGATCCACCAAATCGTGATGGTGTCCATAAAATTTACGGAGTGTCAATTTTAATCTGTCCTCCTCATAACTTTGTTGGAGCAGTTTCTGCGTAAGGAGCACACTCCTGTATATGAAGTCCGTATAGTGTGAACAAGCACGAGAATAACGTATCAATTGTGATATGTAAACACCATACGAAGGGGCAGAGGGTATGTTACTGCTGAGAAATGGGAAATTGATAATTGGGAAGTTGAAATCGTCCCGTTTATCATAGATTTTCGTGTGAAGTCGTCCATCTACGTCAATATTGAGGAAAAGATCAAGGTATGAAGCAGTCCTTCTAGTATCAGTGGTATCCTTAATTTCAAGTTCACTTGGATATATGAGATGTAAGTATTGGCTGACAGATATATTGGTTCATTTTAATCAGAGAAACCAGACATATAAGTTGTTAATAAACAAAAGAAATCGCTAATGACACAATAAAACCCATATATCTAGGGGAAAACATGAGCAAAAGAACTAATACGAGACTGAGCAATCAATTCATTTAGTATTAATGAGAAATTGAAACATTAGATAATAGTACACAAGACACAATATAGAAAACTAAAGACTAAGAAAAAAAATGTTTAAATGCTCATCATTTGATAAAAGTGCTCCGATATCGACATTACTTAAAATATGCTAAATGATTAAGTTTTTTTTTTGTTTTTAAATTAATTTAAAAATTAACCAAAATCTCAAATACAAAACTGGTCTTGGATGATTTTGGCTATTCGGCTCCCTAAATGAGCGAACCTGATAAAGAACTGTTTGCAACGAATCATTTGATTATATTACGTGTATCCCAAGAGATAAATATATAATTACATCTTAAATTACCTGAACTGGTCAGGAATAATTGGGTTGATGAATAGTCAGTGTCATATACATCAGTTATAGAACTTTTCATAAAACTTACAATTCCTTAAAATCATTTATGAATGGTTTGATTTATAACCATTATGTTTGACTGTTGCCATATTATTGCTATCCAGTTTTACTCTGACTGTTGGCTGTTGTCTGTGACCTTCAATAATGTTTGCCTTTCTACTTACATGAACCCAAGACTTAATTCCGTTTCGCCTTTAGTTAGCTATCAACTTATCAAAAGAAAAATATTCCCAACTGGCCTTTTAAAGGAGAAGGTTCACGAAGGGTTTAAATTAGCCCTGAATTTTTTATGTTTTTTAAATCGGGCCAAAAAATTACAAATTTCACATAGAAATACTTGTGATAATGCTAGTAAGTCAAAAATATTTTTTCTGGCACTTTCCTTTATAATTTATGGAGCTATGACCGCTTAAATAAACATAATTTGTATTAAAAGGTTAATTTTGGTACTTTTTTCCCATAATTTTAATTGTTTTTGGAATAATTAACTTTGGCCGCCATCTACGATCCAAATTGTTTTTATATTGATGAAATCTATATCAAAATTGGAACCTTTTGGTTACAACACATTTTGGATCGTAGGTGGCGGCCAATGTGTTTCTAAAGCTTTTAGGTCTGAAAAATGCACAAAATCATCATATTTTGACAAAATGTCTAAAATGGGCATACTTTGGAGAATATTTTGTACCCATATGAAAAGAATTGATATATTTAGCATTAAGACATTTGAAATAGACCCATTTAAGAACCAATTTGAGACCTTTTTGGTGTTTTATGATAAAGTTGATATTTTAGGCCATTTTGTGCCATAAGTGAACCTTGTCCTTTACAGGTTGTTAGTATTCAGTGAAGGCGAAATGGAAACGCCTGTAAACACAACACTTTCTTTTTGCATAAATGCAATATAAACATAACAAGTTTTTTTTCAATCATTTATATAGGTACAAAACAAAACAAGATAAAAAAAAATCATTAATACTATGTATACATCTGCTTGAGTAACTGCACTTACATAAGATTTCAATTGTCTACAAATGAATTGGCAAGATTTTGATAACGAATGTTTTTAATAAACTCATCATAGATACCAGAATTGGATTTTTTATACACAAGACGTGTGTTTCGTCTACAAAAGACTTATCAGTGATACTCGAATCAAAAAAAGTTAAATTTAAGTTTTACCAATTACAGCTAAGGTATGAAAAAAATACATAAAAGTTAAATAATCTTTTACCATAATCTATGATAATACTGTTTATACAGAAATTATTGCGTGCATTTTTTATTGCGATTTTATCCCACAGGATTTTACATAGATTTTAGTACTAGGTATTTTAGGACATCAATATGTCTGAATTTGTAAAATAATATCGGAAAATAATATTTATAATTACTAAATAAATTTCACCTGAAAATTAAATCTTCTTAATTTTGTATTTGATTAGAGAGACGAGCGTGAACAATGATGGTTGTTTACTTATCTCTCTAGTCATATTTATAGCAAAAACACATTATGGGAATCTCGTACCCGTTAATTTCTATATTTTCATTTTCAGGGGGTTGTCTCTGATGTCTTACATGCCAAAACATGAATGATATATATCAAATTTATAATTCATTTGTATGTCTCCAACCGGAGGCCTGCTGGTCTATCTACTCAAACTGTACTACTAGCCTGTCAAAACTGAGAATGTGAGTTTGAATCACAAACGTGGCAGATGCTCTTGACGCAAATCTTAATTGACTAGGATTGTCAGTTTCCTATCAAAAGTTTGTGGTACTCTTATGAATTCTCTTTCATTAAAAACTAACCGACACGAAATAGCACAATAGTGTTGACAAACATAGCATTAAACACTAATCAATAAATCAATACAATTTACATAACAAACTTGGCAATGAAAACATTTGTTTTTGGTGTTTATCACACTCATGTTTATGTTTAAATGATATTTTAAATATTCAATTTACTGCTCTCATTTTGAAGTCAAAATTCATATAAAAAACACAAGTTTTTATTTAAATTTTCTTAATCATTTTTGAATAAGGAAATATACTCAAATGCAAAGTTCTGTTTCTTATGCTGTGTTTTGCTCAACTCGTGTGCTTTTCGGTTTTATAAGTTCAGTAAAGTTTGTATTAAGTTTTTGATTTAAATGTAATTTTGCTTGGAGCATTTCTGAAGAGACATTAATTATCGAAATAAAGATTTTGTGCAGTAAAATTGGTTACAATTAATGTGTTTGTAATGAACTAAGCATGGGCCATCTTAAAATATATAGTAGATTTGATATAGTTTACATTTAAAATATTACACACATCTTGACAGAAAAACTTTATTGTGAAGTTAATCATGATCAAGTTTTGTCGATGGGACAACTACATGACCAAAAGCTTTTCTCCTTATTTAAATTGACACGACAAACAGGTGTAATTTGTTTTTGTCAGCCAAACTTTTATTTCGTATTCTTATTCATTGATTTTATTTAGATGAGGTAATTTCCAACATTTTCAAGATAAATGAACTATAACGTTACCAGTCTTTACAATATGTAATGAGCTACCAGTGCAAACAGTGCTGATTCTTATGATTTTCTTTCACCATAAAACACATTAAAGACTGTTTTTTCCCTTAGAGAAATATCTGACAAACATATTCTGGAGACACGTATAATGGAAATCTTGTCACTTTTTTTTTTAATTTTGAGCGTCTTTTATTTCTGGTAAGTTGAGAATATATAAAGCAACCGTTCTCAAGATATGAATCAGTCTTTTCTTTATTTCGGTCTATATTCTGTTCATTTATAAGGAAGAAAAAAAATCACACCATTTTAATAACTATTTTTTTATGGAACGCTTTCTTGATCAAGTTTTCTTTATTGCTTTAAAAGCTAAACTCTTGCAAGGAATGACATATTTATATATTGATTTTCTAGGTTTATAGGTCAAGGAGGGAACAACATATTGAATTCTTAACAAAACAAAAGTGCATTTTATTGAACATTGGTTTTGAGTAATACGGTTTCAAAGAAAGAGTGGTCTAGTATAAACAAATTGTATGATCCTTGACAATTGATAAAAAGTCGATGGAATTTTATTAAGAGATAAGAAAAAAATAATGAATTCCGATAATAATGTTCAAATATAGATAGATTTTTTTTTAATAAAAACCGAAATCCCCATAGATTAATTTATTTCCGACTGTGGTTATTATTTTGATTGAAATAAGCAGACAGTCCCTGAAATAGGATATCATATAAAATGAAGATCATTAGGTATTATCGCTTGGAAACCTATTATAATGTATTTCGTATCATTCAATGTGGTTACTGATAATGATTGCTTTCGATTCGAACATAATCTATGACATACTGAACGGCAAATAATTGAATACATAGTGTTAGTGACTTTATATATGGTTTATATTTGTCGAAATGTTTTTTTAACCTTCGTTCACTAGTTAATTGATTTTAGTCTAATCTGGAAATTACGATCTTAAAATAATGTGAAATGTCTGAAACTCAAACGTTCAAGAGTTAAAGTATTTTTTAAAGATATTGTCTTGTTGTTTATCAGTTCTGTTGTCTGAAGGTTAGCTAAATGCTTGCAGTCTTCCAGTATTGTATAAAGGAAGGCAAAAGTTGTATAACGCTGTTCAAAAGTCATAAATCGATTGCGAGAAAACAAATCTGGATAAACTAAAACCGAGGGAAACAACGGAAAACAGAATGAATGAGGTGCAACAAACACAAACTTCAATGGAACATAGATAATAAACTATTACAACTACCATATTCCTAACATCGTACAGGACATTTTTAGAGAGAGAAAAAAAAATGGTGAGTTGAACCTGGTTTCACGGCTAGCCAAACCTCCCGCTTATACGACAATTTAAAAAAGCCGTTAAAATGACAATTTAAAAAAGTCGTTAAAAATGACAAGTTTACTTGAGATGAATAACGCATAGATAAACACGAGACCTATAAGGACAGAAATTTGAAATACATTCATAAGTAATACAATAGCTGTATCATTTTAGAAAAATCAGTGTTTTTGGTGTGTTGTACAGGTCAATAAGAGCTACAGAATAATATGAAAATTGTTGTTAATTTCTGTTAATGTCTGTGTCATGTTGGTCTCCTGTGGAGAGTTGTCTGATTAACAATCATACCACATCTTCTTTTTTTTTTTTATATATAAACAGATATTATTGAACTGCAAGAAAACTGTTTGAACAGGACGGATTTTTCATTTTTGCAGTGGATTTTATTTATTGTTCAATCTTTAAATATCAAATCTTCTTTTTTATATTTAAAAATCTGTTCCGATCAAATGACCGTGTCAGTTCAAAAACCTATTTATTGGCGATACCGCCACTAGAGTTTTTTATATTCATATATTACATATTCTTCCGTTTCCAATAATAAGGCATTTGAAAATTATAATTTGGATAATGGAACAGGAATAAAATCTCAAAAAATAACACGAGCATCTACAATAATAAAACTGACTGCAATATAAGCCCCATAAGTGTATTGAGGCATTCTCTTACGTTTTAATTCAATATATGTAAACCAACATCTTTCATTAAAACGATAATAACAACAATGCTCATGGAACATAAATTTATTGTGACAAGTAAATATTGCAATATAACGTGGTAGATGATAGTGAATCGAAAAGATAGTATGATGCTAAACTAATACTAGTATGTCTTCTTTAAAAATTCGTGGCGTTCTAAATACAGTGTTTACAAGGTTGCTTCATGATGAATCAATAATTTCCCGCTCATTTTGTTATGGTATAACCTTTCTCTATAAGGGACCGGTCAAAATTTATCTACACATAGGACCGGTGCAAAGTGCAGTAGGACAGATACTTTTTTCCGGAATCGCTTTTGTTGGGACATCACTTTTTTCACAGATAATATCCATAGGACACAAGTTTTTTTTTCAAACGATTACTTTGAAATAATTTTTAATACATTTATAACAAAACTTAAAATAACAAGTATAATATACAATATGTAAAAATAAAAATTATTATATAAAAATTCAGATAGGCATCTTTAATTTTTTTTATAACTTTTTCAAATCAACTTGGATTTTCATCAAACTATGCAGCTATCTTAGATATATATCAAGCTTACTGAATCCCATTTCATTTAGTTTTTTGTTGTATTGCTGTAAAATTTAAGAATTAAAGTAATCTTGGTAAAAAAAAGCTAGGATTTGCAATTCGGACAAAATAGAGATAGTACACTTTAATTTTTTTAATAACTTTTTCAAATCAACTTGGATTTTCATCAAACTATGCAGCTATCTTAGATATATATTAAGCTTACTAAATCCCAGGTCATTTTGTTTTTTGTTGTATTGCTGTAAAATTTAAGAATTAAAGTGATCTTGGTTTAAAAAAAGCTAGGATTTGCAATTCGGACAAAATAGAGATAGTACACTTTAATTTTTTTTATAACTTTTTCAAATCAACTTGGATTTTCATCAAACTATGCAGCTATCTTAGATATATATTAAGCTTTCTGAATCCCATTTCATTTAGTTTTTTGTTGTATTACTGTAAAATTTAAGAATTAAAGTAATCTTGGTAAAAAAAAGCTAGGATTTGCAATTCGGACAAAATAGAGATAGTACAATTTAATTTTTTTAATAACTTTTTCAAATCAACTTGGATTTTCATTAAACTATGCAGCTATTTCAGATATATATTAAGCTTACTAAATCCCAGGTCATTTTGTTTTTTGTTGTATTGCTGTCAAATTCAAGAATTAAATTAATCTAGGTAAAAAAAGCTAGAATTTGCAGTTCGAACAAAATAGAGATAGTACACTTTAATTTTTGTTATAACTTTTTAAATTCAACTCAAACTATGCAGCTATCTTAGATATATATCAAGCTTACTGAATCCAATGTCATTTAGTTTTTTGTTGTTTTGCTGTAAAATTTAATTTCACTTATATGTGAATCAACAAAATAAAACATGAAACAGTTGCTTTTGATCATATTATAAAGATAACATATGTTAAATGCCTCTATTAAGTATACTTTTATTTACGATACATTGGAAAAGTAGGATAGGACACCAACTTTTTTATTACTAAGTTGGCATAGGACATCATTTTTTTTTCAGTCAGAAAGCGATAGGGTTGTAACTTTTATTAATTGTTTTTATTTTTTGCACCGGTCCTATGTGACGATAAATTTTGACCGGTCCCTAAGGTTATGGACAAGATTGGGAGCTTATAATATATATAGGAAGATGTGGTTTGAGTGTCAATTAGTCAACTCTCCATCCAAGTAACAAATTATAAAGTAAACAGTTATAACTGTCAGCGTGCAGTCCATAACGCCCAATGGTAAGTGTTTTTGCTGTCTAATATGTTTGATCACGTAATTATTTGAGTATGAATCGAAAAGTTTACTTCCTTTTTTAAAATTGTTATTTAATTTGTTATCCTGGAACCTATTATAGCATATTATATATTGTGGGTTTAACTTATTACTAGAGGCCATACAGAGGGACGTAGTGGTCGAGTGGTCAAGGTAATTTGCTACTGTATCACTAGCCTGACTAGCGCTCGTGGCAGATGTGTTCGACTCCAATCCTAATTGACTATAATTGCACGATTTCTGCCAAATGGTTCTCTCTTGCGTTTTTCATAAAAAAAAAAAACATTGTCTCTACGAAATAGCCAATAGTACCAAAAAATTCGTGTAACACGAAGCAAATCAATCAGTCGATTGAAGACTGAGAGGTGACCTTAAGCTAACCTCATACTAGTTTTTTTCCCTCCACGATGTAAGTGTGTTTCATAGGTAAACATACCGCATACATTATATTATCATTTTAATATTGTTTCTTGAAATACTCTTTAGAGTAATCTAGTGAAAATCTATATTGTGAATACTTTGTGTTGAAAGGGAACTATATGTCTGGCCATGAAAGAAGATCAATGTCACATATTGAGACTTGACACAGGCAGTGTTTGCTCTATATCCATTTGCATCTATGAAATTTAATTTTTTTTAATAACCGAGTTGTAAGTGTGCTCTTGTCATAACATATGCATGAAAAATTGGACGGTGATCGAAATGTCCAAATTTGATTCTTTATGAATGTACTATATATTTATAAGACAACAAATGTTATTTTACACTTACCTTTGGTTTGTAATTTATGTGTTGAATCTTACAAATACGTTTAAACAAATAAACATTTTCCAGTCTTAAGTCAGATGCTTAAATTCAGATGTTATCTGTCATCTTTTTTTTCGCTTTAAATTTGGAATTCATTTGATTTTCTCCGCCTTTGTCATTCCGTTGCTTTTAATAATTTACTATATATTAAGATATGTACATGCTCATTGTTGACGGCCATATAATTAGACAATATACGTATAGTGTCTTGAAATATGAAATTTATTTGTATGAGGCTTAGAAACGGGGGAAATGCGAGGTTCTACCGAGCATTTCCCCTGTTTCGTGCCGAATACAAATAAATTTCATATTTCAAGACACTATACGTATATTGTTTTTATACTGAAATCGATAAAAAAAATTAAAAAATTAAAAAAAATTTGTAACAAACATTGTTACAAAAAAGTCTTTGGAATTTCCCTCTTGGGGTACCATTTTGGGGTATTTCCCTATGAGCGTAGTCCAGGCGGTAAGATATTGACATTTTAAGGAATTAGAAAGGGAAAATGAACTTAATTAATAATATTTAATAAACATGGTATATAAATTACCAATTTAAAGACATAACAAGTTAGATTTATAAAAGTTTGACCATTGTTACTACACGTTGTCATGGTTGTGACGTGACGTTGTTGATGAAATACAGTAGTTCCGGTAAGTAGGCGGGGCTTATAGGTTAGTTGAGGTCATTGACGTATAAAGCTAACGTTTATACGTATAGCTTTATCTGTATAGTAAAATAGCTGATTGCAGTATAATGATCTATAGTTGTTTACCTTCTTGTCCTGTGGTTTGTTGTCTCAATTGCGATCATACTGCATCTTCTTATTTTGATATCCAATACGGAGCAGTACAGCATTTATAGTCTCGATTTTTCTAAGATGTCGAGTTAGGGCTAGATATTTATAGACAAGTATTTGTTTTTTCTCAATCAGCCATTTCAATTTAAGATTAGGAGCATAAAAATAGACTTTTTCATTAAAAATAAGTAACATACCAAAAATATCAAACTAAATGGAAAATATAAAACGGAAAGTCCCTTAACAATTATTAAAGTGAAAAGCTCAAACACATTAAAAAAATGGAAAAGAACAATTCAAAACTTTGTATAACATTTCTTTATGTACAAAATACATCTCATTATATTACATTTATATGTGTGTTTTTTCAACAAAATCACAGCTGGTTTAATTTCATTTTAAGTTATAAAGAATCCTTTTTATAATGTTTATTGCTTATGATGCGGTTCTTGAGGCCCTTGGTTTTCTATAATTATCTTATGTTGCGTCTGGCGCAAAAAACTAAGTTTAAATCCTGGTATACGTGATGAGTTTATCGTATATCATTTTCTGTCTTTTGTTCATTGTTTGGCTTTTCCGCCACTGCATTGTCAGTGCGTTTTTCGGCTTTTGAGTTCGATTAACCCTTTGGTATCTTTCGTCTTTACATAAGAAGTAAAAATGTCGAAAGGTAGCGATATCATAGTATTTATCTTTAAAATTTGTGAAAATGAGTAGAACATTTCATTTTGAAAATGAATTATTTTTCCAATGGGCAGAAAGTTTTTGTTGAATAAAGGATTTTATATAAATATAAATATCAACATATCAAGTCGAAATTATAATTTAATACGGGACATTCATGATTATGTACAAGTTATTAATTTGTACAAAGAATATGTTTAAACTATTATGTGTATGTTAACTTTATACACATTTTAACTTGTCCAAAAAAGGCTTTTACAAAATACATTTTCTACAAACCTGACTAAAATTCACATAAAGTATGAACAAAGGATATATAATGACTTTACATGATGGAAATGATGGTCTAACATTGATAAATTTAAATTGCCTTAAGGAAAACGTTTTTGTATTTAACCCTTGAGGAACAATTTTCAAATTTCCATTATTCAGGGGTCAATTGTCTTCAACTGCTTTCCTTCCGTCATATTTAAGCCGTATATCTTACTAAGAAAACAAACGAAAAACTAACAGTACTTGTTGTGGGGGTTATGCCGTTATAATTATCCCTCAGTATGATCGGGCCACCAACTGATCATAAAAATATCTCACACGTAATCATGGTAATTGTTGAATCTGTACATTTTATATAATTAGGTATAAGAGTACAAGAACAGCTGTTGAAATCAAACTGAAGCTATTTATAAACTTGTTTTTGCACAACGATTCAGGAGCTTCAACTTTCGCTTTGTGAAGAAGTTAAAAATCTTTCAAAATGGGTGTTGGGGGTTTTCCCTCGTGTAAAGGCAAATGCGGTTGCCACTTCTAAATGAAAATGTTGTTTAATTTAAAAAAATCATTCAGATGTTAAAACTAATTATAAAGAGAATTATATTTGATTTTTGTATATAATTTTTATTTTGTGGTAATTAAATAAAAGGTCTATATTGTGTATCAATGTGTGTTTAACCAAATCTATATAATATATATTATTGCGCAATTTTACGAAGATCAATTACAATTTGTTAAAAATCAAAATACAAATTATAAATAGATGTTTTTTTTGTAATGACAATTTGTATACAACATCAACATTTTTACCAAATACCGGAAACTGTAAAAAAAAAAAGAAGTATTTTTACTTTCTTAACTTCCCAATCTTAAGAATAACGTTTGTTATCACTTAACATATGATTATAGGTATACGTCAACTCTTCAATCTTTTTGTTGTACATAATAGGAAACAATTACTAATCTGTTAATTGGGAACAAAATGATATTCGTTGTATATTGTAATCGAAATGGGAGAAACTGATTTTTTGATAGGTTGATATAGCATATATAAAAGCTTTTAGTGACTGCCAGTAGTCTTAGGTCAATACTGATGGACTTTTATGTCTTTTCATGATTTTTCTTTTATTGTGTGTTTTGTATTGATTTGATGAGTGAAGCAGTTCCCAACTATTTCTTAAAGTTTGTTTCTTGTGTCGTAAATATATTTGTTGGTAATCTTGTTTGAATTGTTTCATTTTCTGGCATATTTTTATTTTTTTTTATTTACTCGTCTGCAGATATTTGTTTCATTAGTAACATACCACATCTTCATGTTAATATATATTATAAATGTTATGCTTTGTAATTTAGGAAATAAAAAAAATAATGATATATCGAAATTTCTTTTTTGAATATAATCAAATAACAAATATCGATGAAAACAGTTCCAAGATTTATTTCATATAAATACATGTTTGAAGATGGTTCAAGTTTGTTTGAGAATTAGTTTCATGTAAGAAAAGGTTTGTTTGTGTGAATAAAACTATGGACATTGCGATATGGACATTGCGACTGCTTTGTTTTCAATGTCATCCGTCTTCATTTGTTTTTTTCTTAAGAAACCATGACAACCTTTCAGATGATATAGTATAACTGTTCCAGGAAGACCTGAATGTGTAAATTATAGAAAGGTTTATGAAGTCTATACATGTATAGCTTCACATATACATTTCGATAAGAATATACTGCTTGGAATAGAGTTATTCTATTTGTGGTAGCACACGACTTTAACTAAATACACCGTCCTTCATTTTAAACATTAACAGTCAAGAATTTATTTTAAATGCAAAGGCTAAATCATTTTAAATGATTCAAAAATAAAATTGACAATAATCATATTATAAATGCAACCATAAGAAAATATGCCAATCAATAATTTACAGTCTTCAACTTTTAGATTATGAATGTATAAATCAACCTCGAACTGAGCATTATTAATAATTTGGTTGACTGCTAGTTTTTATTACGAATAACTGTAGTTCTGTCCGGTTACTTGGGCTTCCTCCCCTTATAAAACATGACCGCCATGATATCACCAAGAGTTATTTCCAAAATTGCGTAAAACACAAATAATCAACCAATCCTCATGCTTCGATATTTTTCGTACAGTATTTCACAAACAAAATGACATTGAGACAAATAATGATATAATGCGTCTAATCACTACCCATGATGTAGAAAAAACATTCTTTAATATTTAATTATAAGTGTAAAATAGTCTACATGTACCATTTTAAAAACATTGATTAAGTAGAAAATATATTAAAAACTTGCATAATAAATGTTGATTGTCCAAGGCCACTTCTGTAATTCACATTAAACAGTTGCAGACATGTCTTACCGTTTCATTATAGATGACTAATCTAAAGTTAGAGTATAGACAATGCCTTAATATTCCTATTTAATATTTTGAGTTAAGCTAAGTTTGATTTTTGGCTCCATGCTATATATCCATTAAAGCGGATGATAAATATTGTAAAATGGTTTATCTTTATGGAATAGATTAAGCTTGTGATAATTAATCCAAAGAGATATTAATACTATTAAGTACACTCACAACTACTGTCGGCAGTATTTTGATATCAGAGAAAATATTCTTTACCTTTCTCCGTTGAATGTACATGGATCAAATGTTCAGAAGCGTCTCTTGAACCAATCAATTTTTCCTGATCGTTGTTTTGTCGTCTAGGTGAATGCATATGCTTACGTTTGCACTGTGATAATATATAAAATAAACACAACACAATGATAATACCTCCTATAATAAGAATTATTCCAAGCTTTAATTCATATACCAAATGTTTACTTTCGACCACCGTATGTTCATACTTTTCCTCCTTTTCGATATCGTAGTCTATTGCTTGAGGATGAAGGTGATTATCTGGTGACATTTTTTGTAACACTAGTTCATTATTATACAAATCCAAGAAATCCTTCACCAATTATTGGCCAATGTTTGTTTGTAACACTAGTCCATTCTTCTTCAAATCCAAGAAATAACATTAAATTATGAACATCCTTTTATGAATGTTCATTTATGTATGTAGGAAAAATAGGACGCATACTTCAATATTCCAATAACACAACAGACAAACTTTAATATGCACACTATATTCGAATTGGGTATTGAATTCAATTACTGTGCAGTATCGATGATCGTTGTAATATTAACTTTTCATAATACTGTGTAGTGATGATGGCTAAATCCGGTTATTGACAAGTATATATGTTGATCAAACGAACAGAAATGCAATTTAAACGCTTTTCAAAGGTCTACTGTTTAAATATTAATTGTCTAATCTATAGTCCATATTTACAATAGAAATAAAGAATATTTACACCGTCTGAATATACGAAGTACGTAGTTGTTTTCTGCAAAAACTTTGTTTCTGAATGCAAAATGTAAGTTCAAGAACAAACAGTATTCTCAGTAAAGTACCTGTAAACTTTCAGCATACCATTTGATGAGATTGATATGTCAATATTTCAATATTTTCCCGCGAGTTTTTATGCTTATCTATATTTTTCTGACATTTATATTATTTTTCTTCAGATGAACTAACTTTAAGTGACATCAAAGCAAGCAGTGTCGATTTTTATGCAACATATATTGATGATTCCAAGTAAAAGCTCGACTAGTGATTGCAATATGAATTAGTCAATTGTCATATTTTATTACGTCCCTTTAATATAATCTTCTTGAACATATCCAATAACTGTAGCACCACGTGTTTGGTTGACGGAAAGGACAAATTAACACTTTTACATACTCGGTTTCTTCTTCATACTTAGATTATTACTTCAAGCATATCATTTGTTGTTTTATAAAACTTTAAGTGATCATCAACACTAAATTGGAACCTCCTAGTCCTGGTTTACTGTTACATCGAAATTCTGTATTACCAATCATTGACAAAAGTATAATATGTAATAAGCAGCAAATGTCTCATAACCCTAAACATTATATCGGTAATGGATTTATACTTATTTAAGTAATGAGTCCTTGGCTGTTATTTGTATTAGTTCCCATCCGCAATCTTTATTGACATTTTATCAATAAACATACAAGCCACGCCAACTTGGGACAGTTTCACGATCATCGGGTGAGGTCATATATAGTTTTATTCAGATATTCAATGATAAATGTGTTGTTATTATTTCCAAATGTTTACAAATCAGAACTATTTCTCTGGAGAGCCAAGTTTTAATAACGTTCAACAGTAGTTATAAAGCAGCCTTGACACCCTTAGCATAAACATAATCTCTGATTAGCTATCAAAATCTTTACAAGTGGATTTTACAGTTGTCATTAGTTTAAATAGTTTGCTTTCGTGAAAATAATACCAGGATGCTCTCCCTTTTAAGATCGCTCTCGGTTAATTATTCTTATTTATCCAACCCGTATATAATCGTCGGTCGTCATTAGTTTAAATAGATCGCTTTCATGAAAATAGTACTAGGACGCTTTCCCTGTTAAGATCGCTCTGTATTGAAATACATCTGTTAATTATTCGTATTTATCCAAACCGTACATAATCGGTTCTGACCTTTAGATCCTTCGTGCTTCCTAATAGCTAACTATTTTCCAATGAATGTTTGTAATAGTCTATATGAATCCTCCGGATATCAGTTTCTAGCATTAATTGCTGACTAGTTTTCTTTGATAGTCGAGTCTGTAATATTCTTCCTTTTATCTACATTTGAGTTGATCAATAGTGTGTCAATAATTAAAACAGGATGAGAAGTCAGCAAGATTCAAACAGTAGGTGACATTGATTTTTCTTTCATTAACACAACGTAAAACGTATTAAATAATTTGTACGATTCTGCATCCATGCATGGATACCTTCCATAATTACGCATATTATCTCATTATTTAGAAGAATCATGACGTTTCCGCATCATTGCAATTTTTCGAAACATTAGATCTTAAAATGGCTGTAATTGAAACGAAATTAAAATAAATTAACCAAGACAAAGCTTCAATCCAATCTCCCCCGGAGAATTTCACATTTCACAGGTCTGCTATTATTTATGCCTTCAGTTAAAATATTATATTCCCAATTATTCTTTATTTCTGGTGATGGTTAATACAGTAAATCTCCGTGAAACGATCAAAATTCAAAGTTTAATTTTACCTAGCAAGTTACATAATCTCAAACAATACATCCAATTATGTTATATCTCTGACGGCGATTCATATATAAATACTCTTGGAATCAAGCAGACGTCGATGCTTTACTTTTTTCTAGAGAGTTACATCATCCTACAACATCCTCGGTTTTAGAATTTCATTCTATGTGTAACAGGTAAAATAACAAACATACAGAACTCAAAGGAAAATTCAAAACAGAAAGTCCCTTAAAAACTAAAAATCGAAATCCCCAACGAAAGAAAAACAGCTGTTAATTAAAAACTTGCTATAGCCATTTCCTCATGTAGACAAAGTGAATTTAACCTATATTTATAGCTAGCTAAACCTCTCAATTACATCTTTCTTCCTTGCTGTTGGTTTAAATATTTATTTATTACATTGGTATCCCTTTATTTCGTGAGATAATGTTTATTTGACACATGCATATTTCGTCTCGATATTTGCATTGTTGGACTTATTTGACCGTTAATGAATGATAAAGAAAACACTTTGTAAATCAAGTGCGTTTGGAGCGCCTTTCTTGGTTGACGTTTATTTGGAATGCACTGACATACATAAATCATGTGAAAGCCAGATGTGCAAGTACGTAAAAACGTCCGAACCGATATGACAAATATGTATGAAAAAATCGCAAAATGGTTTTAAAAAAGACGATTTCGTTACATCTATTTCTTTCGCGGTGTTGGATTATGGTCTATTTTCTTAGTCTAATCGTAATGTATGTTAATCATTCTGCAAGTCATACATATTTTCTGAACGTCGCAAAAATATTTTCCACAGTCTTCTCCTACAGAAACAAATTAACTATCTGTCCTTTCTCCCATTTTATTTATCAGTATCGTGCGTTGTTTAAATATTAAGAATTATTAATATTGTTTTCTTTTCAGTTTCATCAGTTTAAGCCTTTTCCATATACAGTGAATTTACTGGTTAGTTCATTCTCGACTCAGTACTCCTCTTGAGCATACATAATATGCAATACAACTCAGTTCGAGAATTTAAAAGATATAACTATAAAGAACAAACAAAAAAGTGTAAAACAGTATTATGTCTCATCAAAGATTACTGGCTAACAGATGCCAAGTTTCATAGAAACAGAAAAACTTTTATCAATAGTTTCAGCTAATCCACCTACTGTAAACAACCTTTCGGAAATCGTAATAGTTGCAGCTTAAGTGTCATTGCCTGATTAATATAATTGTATACGAAATAATTATTGATTTGAATTTAAATCGTTGATGTAAAATGGAAATTTCAAACTTGCTAAGTCGCGTAGAAGATAAATTTGTTTTCTTTTGTTATAAAACCAAATAATTTATTTCTTGATATTATTAGTTATCCAATGTACATGGCTTATAATTTAATACGCCAGACGTTCTAGATAATATTTTCATTTCAAACTAAAATATCAATATAATGTAACACAACTGCTACAGGAAATGTTGTTGCAACAACCAAAAAGAGGATACCGGTGGGACAGTCAAACTCACAGATCGAAAATAAACGCCATGGCTTAAAAAGAAAAAGACAAACAGACAAATAATAGTACATAAGACACAGCATAGAAATCGAAAGACTAAGCAACACGAACACCAACAAAAACTGATATCAGGTGCTCCAGTAGGGTAGGCAGATCCTGCTCTACATGTGGCACCTGTCGTGTTGCTACATAGAAATAGAAAATTCGCAAATGCAAAGCTGAAATCATCCCTTTTGTCGTAAAGTCTTGTTTTCAACCGTCCTTATTACAAATTTCTAGCTGTAAGTTAAGATATGAGGCACACTGTTGTATTCTAGATGTAAGCGAAGGTATGAAGCAGACTGTTGTATTCTAGATGCAAGTGAAGATATGAGGCGGACTGTTGTATTCTAGATGAAAGTGAAGATATGAGGCAGACTGTTGAATTCTAGATGTAAGTGAAGATATGAGGCAGACTGTTGTATTCTAGATGTAAGTGAAGATATGAGGCAGACTGTTGTATTCTAGATGTAAGTGAAGATATGAGGCAGACTGTTGTATACTTTATCTCTTGTTCAATTGGATAGATTCGTTCGACATAGTCATTAAATGTTGAATTATTTAGTGAGAGAACATCATCTATATAGCGGAAAGTAAAGTTAAAATATATTGCTAAATTCTTATCTTTCTTCCTAAGAAGTTTTGTCATTTCTATAAGAGACTACAAGGAATAAACAATGTATATATGTTCTTAAAATGAATGACAAATTATTGACATTAATTGAAATGAATCACAAATTATTGACCTTATTTGAAATGAATGACACATTATTGATCCTAATTGAACAAAACAGTACAAATGTAGTTTACTGATGTTCAAATGTCAAATGGCCTTTCAACTTTTGTAGATGAAACGCATGTCCTGACTTTTTTGTGTCTTAACGCCACTTTTGAGCACCGCATTTAAGCTATTTCGTGGTAGCCAGTTTTTATTGGTTGAGGAAGCCGGAATGCCCGGAGAAAACTACCAACCTTCGATGGGAAATAAAGGCAACAGTAGTATACCGCTGTTCAAAACTCATAAATCCATGGACAAAAAACAAAATCGGGATAACTAAAACCGAGGGAAACGCATTAAATATAAGAGGAGAACAACGACATAACACTAAAATGTAACACATATAGACAAAATCCCACGAGAATAACAAATATAACATATATATATAACATCAAAACCAAATACATGAATTTGGGATAGACAAGTACCGTGACACGTCTTATCGCAATGTGAATTTACACTCAAAAATAAGAAAACTGACAATCCTCGTCAATGAAGATTGGGGTCGAACGGTACGGAAGAGCGGGGTTCGAACTCCTAACCTCAGTGTTGACTCGCTAGTGATTACAGTAACTAATTAGACCACTTGGCCACCGAGGCTCCTAGTTTTATTGATGAACGATTGGTCAATGATGTTGATGGAGAGTGTATTCTCCTCAAACATACCACCTAACCAGTGGTCAGTCCTTCTGTGTAGACATGAATTATCATTGATATTGTCTATAAATACGACCTTCATCACAAAGATTTGTCGGTGTCGGAACTCACTAACGACATGATTTCGCAGTATTTAATCTCTATATAACAAAATGGCCGTCAGGTTTCGTTTCTTTCGAAATATGGCTTTTTTAAGCTATATGTGATAAAATTGCAATTCCCTCTTTTTTGTTTGTTGCCTTGATTTTCTCGTCTTGTTCACTTTCCGAGATTTTGAACATTGTATAACTACGGTTACCTTAATGCATATCGGTTGAGAACAAAACAATGACAAAATGTATCAGCTTTTCGATTGTGAATTTTCCATTTATAAGTAGCAATATTGCAGGAATTCTTGTATATGAGGAACTTGCATCAAAGTTGATTCGATATTCTTGTGCTTGTGTTTCCTATTATGATGTCCTTGTTAATTTGTTGCATACAAGGAAGCAATAAGACTAAGGGCTATTAGTGATAAAATAAAAGTTGTTGATTTAAACATTTACGTATTTTTTAATTGTTTTGGCAGAATATTGATTTCTTCTTTTTTGGGTCACAGCATGAATAAATCAAATGATTGAGATACACAACTTATCACAACAGATTGACTTCTAAAGAGGATGTATCCATTACAGTGATTGCTCAAAATAACTATAATCACCATCACGTTAATTGCTCAGAACATATTTATATTCAGCTTATACTATTGAACATATAATCAAGACACACGATTTTTAATATCATCTTATAATGACACGATCTAAATCTTCAGAACGCGGAAGTCCTATGCTTTGGTAAAAACTTGATAAACGCAAGTTTATTTTGTTTTTAATATTTTTTCTCATTGATCACTTTAAAGTGACTTTGCAGTATGAATAAAACTGCAAGCGTAGCATAAATGTAATGTTTTAACAATTCTTCTATATCATTATGAAGACAATCCTAGTTAAGATACATGTACATAAATACCTTCATTACATCAATGGTGCTTAATGGTTTCACGTTTAATAATGACTGAAATTGTCATGAATGATTTTGTCGCATTACAGTCATTTATATCGAACGACATTCAAAGTAACAATTCTATCTTGCGTGCTTGTCTCAACTTTCACCAATGAGTCGTTTCATTTACAATAACAAATGTATTGCATGTCACTGATGAATTAAGAATAAAAGCTGATTTATCCCCTTAGAATATACATTTGTGTTCTGATAGTTTTCCATGGAAATCAAATAAGAGCATTGCGGTCTAGATGAAACGGAATTTTTATAGACATGTATTTTAGTAGATATTAAGTGGCTATTCATAACAGATTAGTAGACAACATTAATTAAAGTACTGAGGTAAAAGCGATTGTCATTGGAGTTAGCCAACATTAGTTTAACTCGCGAGAAAATAATATTGGAGTTCCTGAAAAAGTACAAAAATCAGGTTTCCATTTATTATTTTTTAGTAAGTGGTCTTCACTATGTCATATGATAGTTTAAAAGTTATATATATTTGTACGCATTTAACCATTAAAAATATGATTTAGATGAAATGTTTTGGTTTTGTTTTCAAAACGTCAGCGACGGTCGTTTAAAATAATTCACTGCAATCATGTCCTTGATAAAGATAACTATTATTTTTCCGGGAATAATTTTTATTTTTTTCATTCCAAATTTTTTTTAATTATGCGAACAAAATTTAAAAAAAAGACATTGTTTCAACTGGTTCAGTGTTTAATGTTTATCTGTTGCTGGAACTGAATATACGAATTAGTTGGTAATATTTGTAATCGTTTCGTTATGGTTAGGACTCATGACTTCAATGCCAATATAATACACTGATTGTAGCATGTATCATAAAAAATATCATGCTTGTTGATCAATCTATTTACGTACCTGATTTAGAAACTAACGACATAAAACTTCCCGTCACAGAGTTTGAAAAATTACCCTGTTGAATGCAAATATACATAAACTCATCATAGATACCAGGAATGAAATTTTATATTTACACCAGACGCGCGTTTTGCGTAAAAAAGACTCATCAGTGATGCATAAGGATACGAAAACTCCAATAATGGGTTGAAATGAATTATCATTGATATGGTCATAATTATAATTAAACTGTTTACAAAATTAGAATTTTTGAGGATTTTCTACCTCAGTAATAGATTGCCTTAGTTGTAATTGGCAGGCCCTTTAAGAATTTTGGGTCCTCAAAGCTCTACAACTTAGTAGTTTTTTTTTGGCTTTTGTTTGAGGGGGGGGGGGGGGTCGAGCGTCACTGATGAGTCTTTTGTAGAAGAAACGCGCGTCTGGCGCAAATACAATATTTCAATTCTGATATCTATGATGTTTTTTTTTTCCTAGTTTGTAATACGACCTCATCATCATTTCCTTCATCTAAATAATCTGATATCAAACAAAGTCTTGTTCACCTATTTTTCGGCTTGTTTGTCTTTCCCTTCACTTTTCGGCAAATTTCTTCATATACTATTGTAGTCATAAATATGTCATGTAAGTTATAATATTTTGATTCGGGAGAAAAATCAGGGTGGTGTGATACTTTTCCAGGTATATATATGTAAGGTACAACTGTCTCGCTCCTGTTCTTCATTTATCGATACGTTTAATCACCAAACATGATAGTTTGACTGCAAAACTATAACATAAATTGTCATAAAACATACGATGAATGCCAATCGTAGAACAGTAACTAATTACTCGTATCGGCTTAGACTTCTGATTTTTCCCAAACGTCAGTAAGTTCAGGGCGAATTTATGGTTGACTATATAACTGTTTGGCAGAAGTTGTTCCCCTTATGGTCATAATTCTGTCTGTATTACTTCAGTTTATATCTTGAGATGGTCCCTTGGTATTTCCTTACAACAGATCATGTACTAACAGAACTCATCAAGCACCCTAGGCTGATATTTTGTAAACCAGACGCGCGTTTCGTCGACAAAATTAGTGACGCTCGTGTAAAACAAAAGGTTAAAATTCCTAATAAAATATAAAATTATAGAACATTGAAGACCAACAGGTTTAAAAGATGTTGCCAAATACAACTCATGTATTCTATTCCTGGAGTAGAAAGTTTTTTTAGCATATGACAATACGTAATTATAGAGCATTGATGACCAAAGGGTTCAAAAGGTTTTGCCAAATACAACTGAAGTATTATATTCCTGGGGTAGAAAGATTTGTTAAAATAGAAATTTTGCGGTATGGTTAATAAAAAAAAAGTAAAACTATTTATAAAAAGATTTTCGAATATCACTTCATGTAAAATATAGTACTTGGTGTAATTCCAAGTCACAAATTTCTAAAAGAAACAATTGGAAAAATCCAAGTATTGTATTATAATAAGGGAATGACTGTAATTAAACTCATCATAGATACCAGGACTAAATTTTGTATATACGCCAGACGCGCGTTTCGTCTACAAAAGACTCATCAGTGACGCTCGAATCCAAAGAAGTTAAAAATGTCAGATAAAGTATGAAGTTGAAGAGCATTGAGGACCCAAATTCCTAAATGTTTTGCCAAATACAGCTAATGTATTCTATGCCTGGGGTAGAAAAGCCTTAGTATTTAAAAAAAATTTAAAATTTTGAAAACAGTTAATTTATAAATATAACAATATCAATGATAATTCATGTCGGCACAAAAAGTGCTGACTACTGGGCTTGTGATACCCTCGGGGAAATAAATCTCCACCAGTAGTGGCATCGACCCAGTTGTTGTAAATAAAATCATCATAGATACCAGGACTAAATTTTGTAAATACGCCAAACGCGCGTTTCGTCTACAAAAGAATCATCAGTGACGCTCGAATCTAAAGAAGTTAAAAAGGCCAAATGAATTATAAAGTTGAAGAGTATTGAGGATCAAAATTCCTAAAAGTTTTGCCAAATACAGCTAAGGTAATCTATGCCTGAGGTAGAAAAGCCTTAGTATTTCAAAAAATTCACAACTTTGTTAACAGTTAATTTATAAATATAACCATCAATGGTAATTGTAATAATTTTTCTGTCTATGAAGAAATAACATTACAAATGTTGTGCACACTGAATAACCGGCGAAGCGGGTTATTGTAAAGTGTGCACCAAATTTTTGATGTTATTTCGAATAGACAGAAAAAATATTACAGTCATTTATTATAATTTAATTCTAAATTCCATTTTAAACCGAAGTAAACCATGCAAAAACGTTGATGACGTCAACGTCACATGACACAATTATGTCTATGAGCTCATAAACAAAACAACGTCAATCAATCAGAAGACGCGTTACATCCAAAATTAAATCATAGAAAGATGTAAAGTCATTGCGGGTATAATCAAAAAGGAACATTCCAAGACCTATTGACGTTTTCCAAAACAATAGCGACTACTACGTGTATAATGTATATTATAAAAAAGTGATGTCTTCTCATGCACTTATTAGTCCTTTAAATTTGTTTAAGTCATTAAAAAAACATCAATCCTACCAGAGACATTTTTTTTATTTTATAAATTAGTTTATATTCAAAATATAAAACTTGAACAGACTTGGTTTTCTGTGCATAGAATAATTGAAGGTCAATTTTCTAATAAAAAAGCTAATTTTAAAGTAGGTATTATTTTTGTTTCCCAATGGTTATTAGTTTTAGCTAGTAAGTCAAGTAATCCATTAGATTCGTTTTATTGACGTCATTGATTGTTGTCTTGGGAACAGTATATATGTCATTTAGATTTTTGCTGCGAAATTATATTGTGACACAACCATTCAATTTGGCTCAAAGCGGACATTCTCGTTTTTTTCGGTCACAGGGACTCGATTAGCGGATTGACTTTGTTCAATCATTGAAATTTAATTTGTTTTCGTACTTCTTATCTATTTGTATTAAGTTAGCAACGTTGGTAGACATTATAGACTGTTGTTTCTCTGCATATTGAAGGTAAACATACATGTCTTGGTGGCAGTGGACATGCATCTCGGTGTTTCCTCCAGTACATAGTCATGGATCGTATGTTTTTCTTTCCGTATATTTATACTTTAAACATATATATTTATAGTGGATTGGGAAACAAGATATTGTAACTTAAATTAATCCTTTTCCACTTTGTAGGTGCAAGTGCTGCTCTTTTTCGAAATCTACAAGGGTGTTTTTTTTACGTGCAAGAGATATTGCTCTCTCTTAACACGGGTCAGTCATTTATCGTCTCCTTCGGACGGACTATCATCGTTTCTCAAGATTATACTCACAAATGGTGTCAAGAGAGAGACGAAAATTCAGGCCCTGAAATTTTCTCACAGGAATGGGGATCGAACCAGGAACCTTTGTGTTAGTTTGTGGTTTTATTAAGTGAAATATACAAGATGTACAGCATATGATTGATAGTGTCAACACTTACTCAAATGAAAACAATTTACAAATGTAAATATTAATATTACAAAAACAAAGGTTGTAATTTTCAGAAATAGGTGTAAGCCTAAACAGGAAGAAAAGTGGTTTTTAAATGGTGATACCATTGATATTTGTAATGAGTTTATGTATTTATGTTTTTATTACACTGGTAATTTTGTTAACACACAAAAGAGATTGTCAGAACAAGGAAAAAATTTAAAGCAGTTAATATATAGTATGTTTAATAAAATACAGGATGACTATTATAACTATGAAACATTATTTATTGACTTTATTTGAAACGTATGTTGCAAGTATTTTGAACTATGGCTGTGGAATTTGGGGGTATCATAAGGCACCAGAAATTGAAAGGGTTCATATGTAATTTTTGAAACGTATACTGAAAGTAAAAAAGAGTACTGCAAATAACATGGTATATTGAGAACTGGGAAGAATACCTATGTGTATAGAGAGAGAATACATAATGGTAAAACATTGGATAAAATTATTATGTACTGATAATTGCATATTGAAAAATTGTTATGAAAGTTTAGTAGCTGTAATTAAAAAACCAAATGATAAACAGAACTGGTGCTGTAAAATTAAAGATATTTTAGGTAAATATGGCTTTAACTTTATTTGGTTAAGTCAAAAGGTAGATAATGTAGATTTTTTTAGGAGTAAATTAAAAGAGAGAATGGTTGCTACATTTATATTCGAAGCAAATGCTTGCTTTGAAATCTCAAACAAACGTCAATTATATAAATATATTTTCTGTTTCAAAATCATATGTTTTAAAAAAAAATCTGTTCAGGATAAACAAAAAATATTCGTCAGCTACTTTTGGGAATAAAGAATTTTCGTCCATTTTTTTGTTGGCTTTAACGAAAGGAAACGATTTTATCTTTGTTTTAGCTAATCATTTTGCTAATTGACGTCTTGTTGCTTGTAAGTAAATTTAAAAACCTATGATTTTGTTGGATAAAAATCTCATTTTCTATACGTGAACATGCAAAACAAAATTCTTGTTTCAAAAAAACAACATTTTCTTTATTACCGAATAGTGATAAAGTATATTTTAACAAAACGCCTTTGCCTAACAGGTCGAACATTTAATATGCTTAAACCCTGCTGACTTCCATTGGCGCCTATCAAAATAAACGGACAACGGGATGTAACATTATGGATGAGTTTATCCAATTGCAACTAAGTTTTATAGTTTTTTCTTTTGTTGTACTATACCATCTCTGTCCGAGATTAGAGGGGTTGGATGCTCAAAAACATCATTAAAATTTAATATCTAACAGAAAGCATAAACATGCGGACAACATGGTATATCGCAAACAAAAGGTGGAAAAAAGTACACCATAATTCCTGATTTCGACAATTAATGTCACTTCATGTGTTCATGCAGAACAAATTTCTTTGAAAAGGGGTGTGCATTCTACACGGACTTAGACAACTTACAGGGAGATAGGTCACCAGAGAGAAATTCTTAAAGTATATACTTTCATACTCAACGGCCCTTTTCAGGGCCAACCTAAATATTTCCAAAAGACATTTGAATGTTGTCGCATAATAGTTCAGCCAATTGCAACTAAGTTTTATAGTTTGTTAATTTGTTGTGCTGTATAAATACAGGTCTTTATTTATAGCACATTAAGACTTGATGCAATATATACTGTATGATATTCTCAATTTTTCATGTGGCAATGACTTATCATCGTGTGCCCATACACTTATTCAGCATGTACTACCTTTCATGACATTCCTTAACTTCGGTTGAGTTGTATTAATATGTGTTTGGTTGGTTTTCACGTATCGTATGTTATAGGATGTGGTGTCGTGTACATGTTACAATTCCTGCTACATATAATCGTTACTTTTGGAAGGTTGATCGTCTAATTCTTACCGTTATTTTTAAGGCACAGTGTTGTGGATTTTCATTCGAATAATGGATTTTCCTTCTCCCTTTAACTTCGTGAATAATTTTTCTAATATATACAAGGACCCTCTATTTTCAAAAGGACGTGCACTTTCCTGATTTCAGAAGTTTCCGACGGTCTCCGAGGGTATCACCACCAGCTCATTAGTCGACACTTCGGTGATGCTTTTACATGTTTGTGTCTGAGGAAATAATTTTTTTGTCTTGTGTGAATATCAATTATTATAATTTGTATGAACATTTTTTTTTTAAATGTAATGTTTGCAAAATAATACTGAGCAGTGGCGGATGCAGGAATTTTCGAAAGGGGGGTGCTAGCCCAGGGCAAAGGGGGGTGCAAAACATATGTCCCGATTGTCCCGATTCAAATGCATTGATCGTCCAAAATAAAGGGGGGGGGGGTGCGCACCCCCGGAACCCCCCCTCTGGATCCGCCACTGCTGAGAATGGAAATGGGGCAACAGTATATATTTTATCGAATTACTACGGATTATGTTATCCCAGGCATATACGACTTAGTCATATTTGGCGCCTTCGATAACTACTGATACATTGTCCTCACGGATATCTCTTTCAATGCTTTTTTTGCTTATTTCGTATGTTTCTTATCATAATTTCGCATACTATTTCTGATAGTTCACCACTTCGATTGAATAGGTCTTTGATATTATTATAAAAGAGGGACGAAAGATACCAAAGGGACAGTCAAACTCATAAATCTAAAACAAACTGACAACGCCATGGCTAAAAATGAAAAAGACAAACAGACAAACAATAGTAAACATGACACAACATAGAAAACTATAAAATTCGTAAATTAATTTCCTGTCCCGTATTAGTTTTGAGCTCTAGGTTTTCATCAAGGGGGACTACTCACGTTAAACTATTTTTAGACAACAAACGAAAATGTAAACACGGAAGACAAGATATATTTTGTACATACAATTTTGGGCATTTAGTGGTATCGGTTTGGATTCCAAGTATGTCCTCTCCGGTTTCCCGTTCGTTGTCTAGGCATTTGTGCGGCATCAGGGGTGACATTATCCTTTATTTTGTATACTAGTATAATTTTTTTATATTATGCATTTTTTTTTATATTTTTAAGGATGAGCGAGTCAGGTGAGTGGGTGTGTTCGTATGCGTTATTACATTGTACTTATTGTTTTGGGGAAGTATAAAAAAGAAGATGTGGTATGATTGCCAATGAGACAACTATCCACAAAAGACCAAAATGATACAGACATTAACAACTATAGGTCACCGTACGGCTTTCAACAATGAGCAAAGCCCATACCGCATGGTCAGCTATAAAAGGCCCCGATAAGACAATGTAAAACAATTCAAACGAGAAAACTAACGGCCTTATTTATGTAAAAAAAAATGAACGAAAAACAAATATACAACACATAAACAAACGACACAGTGGCGGATCCAGAGGGGGGGGGGGGTTCCGGGGGTGCGCACCCCCCCTTTATTTTGGACGATCAATGCATTTGAATTGGGACATATGTTTTGCACCCCCCTTTGCCCTGGGCTAGCACCCCCCCCCCCCTTTCGAAAATTCCTGCATCCGCCACTGGCAAAGACATCACGTGTCCCAAACCCACTATACCAAAGCCGGAAATTACAGTAATTGAGGACAAAGATAAAACAAGGAAATGTAGTTACTGTAAAAAAAAAACTGGACACGAGACAAATAGAAATGGAAAACTGTTGTGTCCACTGAAATCTAAATAAAATTTTACTTTAATATAGACACATTAAAGTACAGTCATCATGTTTTATTTTTAAAGTGATACTAATTACTGATTCAAAACATGTACATATATGAACACACATATTTTGAGTGACATACACATTTTAAGTTCTACTTAAAAAGCTCCAAAAAAAGTTTGAGTGATTTTATTTGAAAAGTAGATCCATGGTTGCTATGGAAACCGAATGGTTGCTTAATTAAACTCAAATTTACTTATCAATAAATTTAGTTCACTTAAGTTACATTTTGATAATTTGAAAAACTAGAAAAAAAACAAAACACACACACACACGCAACAATATGTCAACTTTCAATGAGAACTAAATTAGATAAACCTCAGAAATATTGCAAAGTGGTACTATTTTTAAAAAAATTGCATCTCACAAAATGACCATAATTCTATTAATTTAAATAATTCGACCAAAAACACTTTCTGGGTGTTTTGTATCTATGTATACTTCATAAAAATCCAATAAACTCATTTTGGTCCTGATACCTCCATAAGCCTGCAAAACTTATATTATTATGTATTTATTGTAATACAAGTTCCATTGAAAACGAATTTTCTTTTTTTATTGGAATGTAATAAATATGCTGACATTAGAAAAAAAATATATATATAACAATATTATTGGAGACACCCCTCTACTTATCAATTGATACAATTGGTATCTGTAAAGAATATTAAAGAACTGAACAATCTTGGTAAATACTTAAAATCAGCGGAGAAACTACGCTGCTAACTTTTAATAATTTTATGAATTTCATACTCTGCGTTATACTTGAAAATGTATTGTATATGAGTGATTTTAAAATGTATTTAAATGTAGATAACATTTTTTATTATACATGTATGTCTGTTTATGTAATATGGTGTATTAAATTAATTTGTTAAAAATGGAATGTATACCCTATAAGCTGTACTTGCTTTTGGAATAACAGTATTATTATTATTAGAAGTCAGATGCGCTAACCACTACACCACGGCTTCGTATATTGACATGGATTATAGGATTTTATCGGTGCTGTATATAGTAATGAATCGTAGTTTTTTTCCGTATATAGACATTGGTCGTAGGGTTTTTTCGTATAATGGCTTGAATCGTAGGTTTTTTTCTGTGTATGGACATAGACCGTAGGTTTTTAAGTATATGGACATAGATCATAGGTTGTTTTGTTTTCGTATGTGGTTATAGATCGTATGTTTTTCCATATACAAGTATAAAGACGCTGACTAGACAACACAGGACATTATTACGATTTTTTTGTCGATTCAGCAGAATATGTCACGACAAAGTCAAGATTGTGATCCATTTAGACAAAATATGTCATGTTTACCGAATGTTTCTGGATGCACCTTATCGTCGGTAGTGGTTGGTTGGCCTCTCGTTAAGACACATATATAGTATTCTCAAAATAGTTGAGAGTATCAATCCGACTCGTCGTATTGCTGTCTTTGCTCAGACAGAAGCTAGAATCGACTATGTGTACGCCAAACAAAAGACATTCAACAATAATGAATTTACGTTCATGAACATTTTGCTGGAAAAAAAAGTTAGCAATAATACGTTTAAGAGTGATATTCGTTTCAAGAAAGATTTCAATTTGAGATCACCTGGATGATACTTGTTAGACTAAAGGCATTTTTTTTTAACATACATCTGATTAATTTAATTTGTAACACTAGTTTTGTCGTACGATAAATCTAATAAGAAAAACACTAGACATCAATTGTCAACACGACGGGTGCCACATGTGGAGCAGGATCTGCTTCCCATTCTAAATCAGCTGAGATCACTCCCGGTTTTTGTGGGGTTCGGGATGCTTAGTCTTTAGTATTATATGTTTTGCTTGTGTACTATTATTTGTCTCTTTGTCTTTTTATGTTTAAGCCATGGCGTTCTCAATTTATTTTCGCTGTATGAGTTTGAATGTCCCTCTGGTATCCTTCGCCTCTCTTTTGGAAAAGAAGGGTTTCGTCGATTTCGATTTGTATCATTAATAAAGACATTTATCAAGAACTAGTTGTTGACATGGAACGGATATTGCTATTCCCGTATATTTTATGATGGTATGATAATAAACACCTAACAGGAGGGATTGTGCTTAATTTTCATATGATGAAGCCACAATCTTGAAATTTGTTTAATTGAGGTCTGAGGCTGGCATGTCAGTAACTGGTAGTATTTCGTTGTTTATTGACATCTCATTGTAATTTTGCTATGTGTAATTTGTAACTATTTTGACATCGGACTCAGACTTCTTTTAAACTGAGTTATGCTGTGTCTATTGCTACTTGTTTTTTCTACATTTACTTGAGGAACAAAGGGAGAGTATAGATCTCACAAAACATATTCAACTTTGCTGCATTTTTGCGCCTGTCCAAAGTATGGAGCCTTTGTCCTTTGTTAGTCTTGGATTTTTAATGTTAGTTCATTTATACGTGTTGGAGTTTAGAATGACGTTCATTATAACTGAATTAGTATACAGTTTTGTTAAGGGGCAGCTGAAGCACGCCTCCGGGTGCGGGATTTTCTCGGGCTGATTTCTGCTCTTTGGTTGGTTTGTTGTCTCTTTGACAAATTCCCTATTTTCATTCTCAATTTTTATTGATCAATCGAAAATTTATATATTTTTCTTTTTGATAAGTGACAAGGAAAAATGAGAAAAATAGTGCAAGTTTGTTAATACGATTCATGTCTCATGCCTAAGACTCTACTAGTGTAGACAAATGGTCATCTGGAATCACCTATTCAAATATTAACCAATGCTAAAAAAAGTAAATTCACAAAAATACTGAACTCCGAGGAAAATTCAATCAGAAAGTCCCTAATCACATGGCAAAATCAAATGACAAAACACATAAAAAACGAATGGACAACAGCTGTTATATTCCTGACTTGGCATTTTCAAATGTAGAAATTGGTGGATTAAACCTGGCTTTATAGCGCTAGCAAGAAAAGTTGCTGACTGTGTGAGGTAAATAAAAAGCCGATGGTCGAGTCGGCCAGGTAGGTATCATAAAAGAGGGGCGAAAAATATCAGAGGAACATTCAAACTCATAGAGTATCATAGATCGATAATAAACTGACAACGCCATGGCTAAATAAGAAAAAAAAAACCAGACAAATAATAGTACACAAGACACAACATAAAAACTAAAGACGAAGCAACACGAACCCCATCAAACACTGACTGTATCTAACATATCATATACACCACGACGATCAAATTTTGTTTCCAGCCCTCCGTATAGGTCAATCCTCTTTGTGAAACCTACCTTAAATCGGTTTTTGTTCCTAATTTGTCCTTTTCCATGTAAGGACCATCACATGCATCACATATTTGACACTGACTGTTAAGCAAACAGTTGACAACAAACAAAACAAATAAATCACATTAAAAAAATGTAATTGTTTTTTAAACAATGAAAATTTTTTGATTGGTAATGACTGATAAAAAAGTGAAAATTAGTTAAAAATAAAAAGTTAAACGTTTGTAAATTGTTTAAACATCTAGTTAATGATTTTACAAAGTCTATGTCAATACTTTTAGATATTTATAAAATTTGTAACGATTTCTGTGATCATTACCATGATTGCGACATTATAATGTAATAAATATTATATTATCAATTGTAAATGTATTTCATCGTTTAGCTTTCATGTTAAAACCAAGTAAAACACTTAAACGGTAGAAATTCAAAAATCAATTACAATCTGAAATTCAAGACTTGAATACACGGCTTTTCTACAGCAAATGGATAGTATTGTCCCTCACGAGACATAGAGTGCAGATAATGCCGTCTTAGAGATATTTTATTGTACTTTAAACTTTAAGACTCTTTTGTTGCAGACATTTGACGAATCTTATGCAAATTTGTAACGAAATACAACAGTTCCAGTCAGCATATCACAACAATATCTTTCTCATCCATCAAGACGTTTAATTATTTAAGTTTTTGTTTCAAAATCTATCCTCCTAGCGCTTTCTTAATTGTTTTCATAGAAAAATCGATGCATTTAATGGGCAATCTTGACTGCAGAAAATAATTTTCTGATCTCTCATCGATATTAACAAGGCTATGGGGTATGAAAATTTAATAATAATATGTCATTGTCGTCATTATTTACATTGTCAAGATGGATATAATCTAATTTGATATATATTCGAAACTTTTATGTCATTTTGTCTCAGGTGGTCAGTTGTTTCTAAAGCAACTACAAATTTTCAGATAAAGTCAGACAGAATAATGTCATACATTTGGTATTATAAGGATGCGATGTTTTTATAAGGATACGATGTTTTTATTAACAAAAGACATTTTATTATTATATTTTAAAAACTGATTGTATAAGATTATATAAAAAGAAACGGAGGACACCAAAGAGATATTCAAACTAAATTTAACCTGTTGATGAAAAGCCATATTGTCATAAAACGAAAAACAACAAAAGGACAGATGATATTTTAAAACCAAAACATATAAAACTGTGTAGTAAGAATCCCATAAAATTCGGAATTGATCTCAGAATATCTGGCAGGGTACGCATATTCTTCTCCACGTGTGGCACCTGTCGTGTTTCTCATAAATGTATAAACTCTGTGATTAGTCTAAATTAGTTTTGAACAGTTATGGAACAATATATTGTATTAACATATATAATTAAACATTTCCAAGGATTAAAAGATATTCAACGAAAAAGATTCATCAACCATAGAAACAATACTAGGATATGTTTATATACTATTGATAACTAAAACACACAAAACACTGTTCTTAATTTCAATGATGTTTAAAAGAAATCAATCATCCCATGGAATTTTATGGGATTTTTTCTGTCCCATGGGACTAAAATTATCCCATCGGATAATGGTCAATCCCATGGGATATTAAAAATCCCATGGGATATTAAAAATCCCATGTTTTTCTAAATCAAATTGCAAAGTATATTTAATAGTAACAGCAGAAAAGTAATGTAATTGAATCCCATGTTATTCTGCACATTTTGGTTATAAACATGACACGGTAGCCTTAATGAGAGGTTGCGGCGGATTTGCAAATGAGTGTTTTTCAAATTAAAAGTGTCCAGTGTTTAATATAATCATTATGTCACATAAATTCAAGTAATACCTACGACATTTTTTTTTCTAACCATGATTACAGGCTAATAAGAACGCACCTTTTCTCTTCTTTTTTGACCAGTTTTCGTGTCCTGGCAAGTGACTATATATTACTTTATATTCGAGCGTCACCGATGAGTCTTGTGTAGACGAAACGCGCGTCTGGCGTAAATATAAAATTTAATCCTGGTATTTATGATGAGTTTTTTTGCAACCACTGGGTCGATGCCACTGCTGGTGGAGATTTATTTCCCCGAGGGTATCACCAGCCCAGTAGTCAGCACTTCTGTGTTGACTTGCGTTATCATCTATATGTTCATAATTATAAATTAACTGTTAACAAAACTTCGTACTTTATTTGGACTTTTAAACATTTTTTTTGATTCGAGCGTCACTGATGAGTCTTATGTAGACGAAACGCGCGTCTGGCGTAAATATGAAATTTTAATACTGGTATCTATGATGAGTTTATTTACTAAGGAAAGCTGAAATAAATACTAGTGCATGAAACCTGCCACATGTCAATCCACTGACTTGCTGTCTCAAGTCAAATACTTCGACAGTGTAAAATAAGTTTTTCACCTTTAAAACTTTGATTCGCTGTTGATTTTTATAAACGTTGTCTTCGAATTCAGGGCGAATATGAGTTTGAAATATGAATAAGACACTCGTCAATTATTAGACCGTATGTTTTCACCCTTTGGAAATTGAAAAGTGTTTTTTGGAAAAGACAAATAACTTCAAGTATTTTTTGTTGAGCTTTAATTAACATTGGAAGTTAAAAATATGAAAGATTTCATTTGAAGAAGAAAGTTTTGACAAATTGGTAGGTTAGCAATTGAGCTAGACTTCGTGAAATTGGCGCCGTATAACAGGATTACAATGTTACAGATAGACGTATTAATTCTCTACATCAATGGGTAAAGTAACACGTACAGACAAATACAATTTAAAAAAACAAAAATGATCAGAACAATTTAAATTAAGACATACCGACACGAGACATATACAAGTAATCAGTAGTCTTACCATATGCGGATTGTGTTTCAGAAAATATGCTGTTGATCTGTATTTTTCTATTTCTATATATCTGAAATCATAAAACTCTTCAAACCGTCTGTTAATTCGGTTTTATTTTGACATATTGTAGCCCTGGTCAGTGAGTTTTATGAAATGGTATCTACAACATAATTACGTTCGTTTTTAAATACGTTCTTCTTCAGGTTATTCTCTAATACTATACTAGATAATGGAGTTCGTGTCCGAGCGAGAACTTCTTTATGTTTATTGCGTTATCTAAATCTCTTTGGTCGGGTTGTTGTCTCTTTGACACATTCCTCATTTTCATTCTCAATTTTATTTTTTACAGAGTTTGTCATTAGTGCCATGTGGAGACAGTAGAGTACCTCCCCGTGCTCTAGGTTTATGCTCTTATACTATACTAGATAATGGAGTGGGGGTCAGAGTCAACACATCTCTATGTTTATTACTCTATCTAAGGCTTTTTTGTCGGGTTGTTGTCTCTTTGACACATTCGCCATTTATATTCTCAATTTTATAATACAATTTGTCTCAAACATCTTTCTATATCTATTTGATGCCACTTTGAAAGGAGAGTTATGACACCAAAAAAGTTCCATTTGATGGAATGACATTTTCCAATCAACCATTGGCAATTCTTTAAAAAAAAAAATTGCGGCTAAATCATAGTATAAAACCAGAAAGGACAACAATTATAGCGTCGACTAATGTTTTCTCGTAGACTCTTCGTTTTTGTCTTCAAAATTTTCATGCACAAATACTGGTTCCATTACAATTATATGTATACTTGACAATAAAATGAACATGTTTAAAGGGGCACTAGCTGTTAAATTCATGGTCACCGATTTGACTCAAATTCTCGTATTTGATTTAGAATGAAATTCAAAACAGTGTGGCTGTGGCCATTGATTGACACATTAAATTCATCCATTGACTGGGACAATTTACGTGAACGTTTGTATGTAACGACCACTGTTACACTGTTTTGAATTTCATTCTATAACAATGTAAAACATTTATCCAAACTATCAAAAGTCTAAAATAAACAGTTTACAGAGCATGGGGTAGATGATAAATAGGTTTGTTTCGTGTGTATTTTAGTCCAGACGCCATCTAATTAACTGTCGATTGTACCTCAGATAACCATATAAGCGATGTAAACATAAATAAAGATATAAATAGATTAAACCAACACGTGCAATTGGATTTTTATAGGTCGGTTTGATTTTATTTAATAGATTAAAAATAGATGTTTCTCATTGTTTTTAATCGTATAAGAATGATTTTATGTGCATATAATTGTAATCAAATGATTTACCGTAGTTTCACTTTCATTGTTGACATTCTTTTTCTTTAAATAACCAGTACACGTACAATGCATGGTTAAATTGAAGTTCACATGAATACGGATTTAAAGAGGTCGACTTATTCACTTGCAAGTGAATTTACAAATTATCAATGTTTCTTAGCGTAATTTGACAAAATTGAACCTTTTTGGCTGCAAAAAGCGAATTGTAATTTCACTATTTCACTTTCATTACTGATTGAACAGAAAAATATCAAACTTTAGATTTTTTATATATCTCGTAGCTAGTGCCCCTTTAAGACAGATAGGAAAGATTTAAGCAAAATATCCAAATTCGAAATTTTCTTCAAATATCGATAATGGTCCAAAAACGTTAAATCACAAAAATACTGAACTCCAATGAAAATTCAAAATCAAAATCAAAGTTCAAACACATCAAATGAATGGATAACAACTGACATATTCCTGACTTGGTACAGGCATTTACTAATGTAGAAAATGGTGGATGAAACCTAGTTTTAAAGCTAGCTAAACCTCTCACTTGTATGACAGTCGCATCAAATTCCATTGTATTGACAATGATGTGTAAACAAAACAAACAGACGTAATGGGTAAAAATGTCCAATATAGGGGTACATGTATAGCAGTCAACATTGTGCTATAATCTTATTCACTATCAAAACAAACAAATATGCAACAAAGAAGCACAAAATGGTATGTGGAACAAGCATATTAACAAAAATTAAAGACAAGAATACAAAAATGTTTTTCAACATGTAGTAAAGACAAGAATATACAAATTTACCATACTTCAATAACACAATGACGGGATGAATAAGTACAGAGCCATGTCATATATGTATCAAAGAAACATAAAAAAGCATATAGACAAAACACATTAGAAAAAACGAAAGACAAGAATACAAAAATGTTTTACAATGGTAAAGACAAGTATATAAAATTTTACCATAGTACAATAACACAATGAAGTGATGAATAAACACATAGCCACGTCATATATGTATCAAAGAAACATAAAAAGACATATAGACAAAGCACATTAGCAAATATGAAAGACAAAAATATATTACAATATCCAAAAGCTGTTTCTACTTAAGAGATGAAATAAATGAATGAACGTGGCATGGGCATTCACGTACACAAATCGCTACATTTTTTCTTTAAACGACACCAAAAAGGTCATTAGGCAAATGAAAACGAGTATAAACATTATATAATCAATAAAAACTCGGTCCAATGCGTCTTTAAGGACAATAAAGTTAAAGCAAAGAAACAGGAAGTTCATGGTTACTTTAACACTCCATTAATATACGACAATGATGGATTGGATACATAATTATAGTGTCAACAATTGCAATCTACTGTTGTCCGACATCATAATAAATTATCAATACAAGACGAAAACAATCTTCATTTCTCATTAACCGAGCGAGGTTCGAAAATTGACATTATTGTGTTTCACTTACAATGTTCGTCTTCTAATTTTCGTTCGATCCTATTACGGTGTTGGATTTATATCCTTTATCAATGGTTTTCCTGAATGCGTTTTTATCAAAAGAGTTTGAACTCTAAATTTATAACGGTGGTAAAAAACATTGAAAACAATTTAAACAATATTTAAAATCCGACTTTTGTGCGTATACGGCTATGGCCATCGATTTTGGGCAATGGTGGAAAATTTTTAATACATCCAGTTACTAGTAAACACGACATATACTGAGAGAGGAATATAGTAAATGTTTGTTATCGACTTATGGGGGTTGAATATCCCTTTGATATCTGTCGCCTCTCTTTTGTCGAAAGATCTATAATCTGGAAGTTCTGAATAAATTCGTGATTTGTAGCATAAGATTTGGAAGAAATAAGGGCGATAATTGCAAGTTATAGAGTCCTTCTTTTCCATTAACGAAGAAATATAGCGTGAAATTGCTTGTACAAATTGCCACTTTAATTAATGTTTGGCTATAAACTGTAACAAGATAAAATGATGGTTTTCTAATCATTTCCTTTTAATGACAAGAAAACATAGTACTAAGTAAGAAAGAGAAATTTTACAGCTTTCATGGTTTTAAGAACGTTCACCTTTTATACAGTAAACATTGATTTTATAGATCATTTCATATATAACATATTTTTTTATTAATTGTCATTAAACATTTACAATGTTTGTGGCAATACAAATTTAAACCAACAATAAACAATAAAATAAAAAAAAACAAAATAATATACGAAAATTAATCCAATAGACACAAAACTATTTATTTTATTATAAGTAAAAAATTTACAATATTGCAATATTCATCATTTATGGCAGACATTAATGCAAAACAATGTTACAATGTTCTAATGTCATAAAAACTCATCAAAGATACGATTCAAAATTTGTTACCACGACCTAGGAACATATATATTAGATATACTGTTCATATGACGACCGCGTATGACATAAGACACATCGAAACCTCATCTGAAAGGCCAAATCATATACGAAGTTGAGGCGTATTGAAATAAAAAAAAAAACGAAAAGTTATGCCAAATAGGACAATAGCTAACTATGTCTGGGGATATCGATAGAGTTTATCCAACAGTTTATTAAAAGTAAATCTAAAGAAAATAACTTAGCAATGACATCCCTACATTTTGTAGTAAATTGAAGCTTGTTACTCTACTGGTGAAATCCCGGGGACAAACCTTCCTCCTGTGATGGCATCTCTTCAGTGGTTTAAAAACATTTCAAAGATTACAGCGGCTTATGAGAGAGTCTATACGAGGTTAACAAAATAGAAAAATAGGCCAAATGTGCAGGATAAATAGCCCAAAAAATAGAGAATTGACAAATATAGAATAAAATTATAAAGAATAAAAAATAATAAATAGCCCAAACAATAGAGAATTGACAAATATAGAAGAAAATTATAAAGAGTAAAAAATAATCGTCAAACTAAAGAATTAAGTTAAAAGAATTTAAAAAAAGGAATAAAGAAAAAAAGACCACCCTTCAGACTTTCTCACAATCTGGTACATCAGATGTCATTTTGATTTCATAATATTCATCAGTTGAACTTTTAGCAAAACTGTTGGACTGCTCTCATATGCCGGTAAAGAGCATTGAAATAAAAAAAAAGTCCGTAAGTTGTGTAAAAACACGGCATCTATGTCAGTGTTGCAAAATTTAAAGTCAGCAAATTACACCCTTCATATATTTTACGGACGCCATCACGAGTTGATTGACTGTTATGGAATAACCGTTTCACAGATGATATCGGATATGTTCCTTATTCCGTAACTACAACACCCTTCCCTTTTCACGAATGTGAACTACCGAAAAAGATTATTGACCGAATTTTTAATAACATAAGGAACACGACGAGTGCCACATGTGGAGCATGATCTGCTTATCCTGCCGGAGCACCTGAGATCATCCCCAGTTTTGGGTGAGGTTCGTGTTGCTTAGTCTTTAGTTTCTATGTTGTGTCTTCTATACTTTTATTTATCTGTTTGTCTTCTTATTTTTAGCCATGGCATTGTCAGTTTATTTTCGATCTGAGTTTGAATCTCCCGCTGGTATCTTTCGTCCCTCTTTTACTGGTAAACACGACATATACGGAGGAACATAAGAACGCACTTACTCGTTACAGTTTTGTTCTTTGATCATCTTGTTTTAAAATTTTCTAGATGTAAAATTAAAAGTGAAAAGCTTAAAGAAATCAATCATTTATTTCTAATATTTCTGAAAAGTGATAAATCATATCATCATGATTATCTATGAATAGTTGCACAGACATGTAAGCCTTTGATGTCAAAAGTAGTGTCAAAAGCGTCTCAAAACATTCATTGCTTCTAGAGTCATCATGCTTTTTATTATTATTATATTGATCTGTACATTTTTCTTTCAATTTGTTTTTTTCTGTCGGTCTACTTAGTTTCTTGAACTCCAACAAAAGTTCTCAAATTTAAGATAATCAATTTGAAGTCAAAATAGTCATTGTCATTTTTTCTTAGTTTCTTATGTTACCTATTCTGATATCGAACTCGGACTTCTTTTAAGCCGAGTTTTGATGTACGTATTGCCGTGTCTTTGTTCATTCTACATTGGCTAGATGTATAGGGGAGGGCTGAGATCTCACAAAACTGTTTCCCTGTCGCATTTTTGCGCCTGTCCAATTAATGTCAGGAGCCTATGGCCTTTGATTGTCTTGTTTGTTTGTTTGTTTTTTAATTTTAGTTCATTTATATGTTGTTGTGTTTTCAGTATATATGTTCCGGACCATATGAGTATTTGGATCATACGCGTATGGTCATGACCATATGGGTATATACTCATATGGTCCGACCGTACGCGTATGGTAGGGGTAATCAACACTCTGTTACAGTTTACTTTTAATACGTCTAAACTCTTCATATGGTATGACCGTTCTTTAAAAAGATAATATATAGGTAATTTTATTATTATAATTATTATAATAAAAAGATTAGCTACATAAAAGTTTTTGTTATTACGAATGAATGGCAATATGTCGACTTAAAAAATTAATTCCAAAAGTTTCATAATGAACTGTTACACAAGAAGTCACTGGAAAGTAACATAGTTTATTCAAGCTGTCTTGTGAATATGGTGTATTGCAATCATGTTACGATATTTGAGATCTAGAGCTTCTTAAAAACACCGTAGACATATCCGTAGACATATCGGAATGGTCCATGACCTCGGTATCACTGTACGCAGCTACAAAATACTAGCTTTTCACTCGCAAACAAAAGGTTTAAATGAAAAGGATTGTGCACAACCAAGACTTGCAAATGCAAAAAAGATATGATACCATGTGGGAAGTAAATGTAACCCCAAGCCTACATGCAAGAATGCAATAAGCGAAGAAAAACTAACTATGGCATCAATATTCAATTTTTATGTAGTATTAGAATTATAAAAATAATACATTGTCATGTAACCATCATTGTTTTTTAAAACGTTTGTGTATTATTGAAACTTTTTAAAAGTACCTGTATGGTCCAAATACTCATATGGTCCGGCCCGTTAATAACCAAACGAGTATTATACTCATATGGTCCGACCATATGGCCTACTTCGATTCGTCCAACTCGGGTTAACTCTAGTTGAAAGGTCAGTGCTAATGCGCATGTGCGCAACCGTTCCGAATCGAAGTCCAAAATCTTCCATCGAGTTGACTATTATAATTGAGGTGAAAAATATTACATAGTGTTTCACAAAGAAAAGTCCTGATCCTGTTTGCTTTTGAAAAATAGTTTGTTAGTGAGTTAAAAAAAAAATGTAAAAAAATCGTTCAAAGAAAAACAATTAATTTCTATTTTATTTCTAACCACCACCGACAGCTGATAATAATCTCATCATAGATACTCGGAATAAAATTTAATATTTACGCCAGACGCGGGTTTCGTCTACAAAAGACTCATCAGTGACGCTCGAATCAAAAATGTTATAAAAGGTCAAATAAAGTACGAAGTTGAAGAGATTTGAGGACCAAATATACACATGAACAATATTGGCTGATTCCGAAATACATGCAATAATAAATTCCCCTTGTCAGCTTTATTCTTCGGCTGTTTTTTCAAATACCAGTTTATTTGTATCACTTTTATTTGTTGCAACTACTTGACGCCATCTTGAAACTCGACTAAACCTGCCCCTACCCAGGGTTGATGTCGAGTTAACTCGGGTAGGTTCAAAAGGTCAAACTCGGGGGGTTCGGTTGTCAGTCGAGTAAACTCGATAGACTCTACTAACCCGAGTTGGACGAATCGAAGTAGGCCTATGATAATACGCATATGGTCATGACCATACGCGTATGGTCCAAATACTCATATGGTCCGGAACATAAACATACTTTAATTTGACGTAAAACAAAGACAAAAATATTAACAAAAATTTTATAAGGCTCCCTTCACTTGTTAAAATGCCATTAACTATCTAAACGGATCGTTAAAATATCAAAGACTGGAACGATCTCAATTTGCTGATTTTAAGGAGATGTTGTATGATTGCCAATGAAACTATCCACAAAAGTTCAAATGAAATTGATGTAAGTAATTATAGGCAATTACTGCCTAGTTTGCTATGCACAATTAATCTGTCTTTTATAAATAGTAATTGCTTTCAAGATAAACTGCACAAACATTTCCCTTCCATTTATTGCGTTTTAAAAGTCAAGTGATAACTTTGATTTGACATTTTCTTTTTTTTTCCACACCTTACCCGGGAAAAAATGGCCGCCATTATTTTTTAGAAAACTTTTATCCCTTTGCCTCTGCCTTACATATTTGTACTCTAGTAGTGCAACAAAGTCGATTCTGGAATAAATATAGATAATTCAAGAAAATTTTAAATCAGCAAAACATAGACTAAAAATTGGCTTTTCAAACCAAAGTTAAATCCGTTACCTAACTGAGCCTTCCAACGGTGGGAATATCCACGACGTGTTGGCCATTTGGGCCTTTAACTTTTCGCTCATAATTTTACTCATTTGCTTATCAACATTAGCATATTACTTGTAAAAGAAATCCTCATTCACTTCTTCGCATCACCATTAATCATTGGCTCAAAACAACATATACAAAGATAACAACATTGCTTTTGGAACACTGTAGACCTGCTTCGCATCCTCATTTAATATTGTTTCATTCTTCAAATCTATAGTAGTAAAGTTCACATCATCGTTTCTCCAGATATTCATGTCGGAAGGCAAATTAAAGAAATATTTAAAAAGACCACTATCCCATATTATTGGAAATAAAATATGTACACCTGTTATCCTAACTGACAGCGAAGGATTCGGTCTGTGGGATCAAGTGTCCACACAAATAGAATTAGAAATCAGGTGGTGGTGTGAGTCTTCTCGCACCTCACACAAGGGCTTCACTTGGCTACAACAAAACATAGCACAAAATTTCGAACGTATAGGCAATATACATATGTACGTCTGGCCACATGTAGGTACCTGCGATCTTACAACGTACGACAGTAAATTTATATCTATCACAAGTGAGCAAAACATCATCCTGCAAATCACTGATATCTATCAAATGAACCCACCACCAGATCTAAACAATGATCAGAATTGCACAAAGCTAGCTAAATTGAAAAATAAAAACGATAAAGAAATTAACAAAGAATATTTAAATTTAACCACAATTAATATGGAAGGAAAAGGAAACTCATTTTGTTTGAATACTTTGGAAATGGCATAAGACATAATCTGCATCCAGGAACACTGGTTGTATGAATTTCAAAAAAACAAGTTTTAGGGTCTGTGTTACCTAATATGGACATGCACATAAGATGTAGTGACACCTATGAGGATATTGATAACTTTAAACTGCCAAGAGGAAAAGCGGGTGTTGCAATAGCTTGGAAAAATCATCTGACGCCATCTGTCCAAGAAATACAATCTGGAAACAACAGGATAATAGCAGTTGAATTAAAATCTCCGTTTAACCTATGCATTATATGTGTCTATATGCCTACAAACAACTCTGGAGACTCGTATCTGGAAACAACAGGATAATAGCAGTTGAATTAAAATCTCCGTTTAACCTATGCATTATCTGTGTCTATATGCCTACAAACAACTCTGGAGACTCGTATCTGGAATACACGGAATGTCTCGATATCATTAGCGCCATCTTTTCTACATACTCTGCAACCCATAGAATAATCATAGCGGGAGATTTAAATGGAACGCTAAAGCCTCCAAGAAAGTATAACAAACATGACAGACTGCTACAAATTAAATGTACAAGCATTTGTTCAGGAAAGCAGCTTGAAACAGAGCTATACTGAGAAGTCAACTTTCTTCCACCATTCTGGACTGTCTTGCTCTCAAATAGACTATATTCTAGACAATCCCACCTCTTCAATCATCTCTAGCTATAAAACACATGATAGATGTCCATCAAATTATTCAAGTCATGTGCCTGTCAGTGCTAAAATCGAAGTAAATGCTAAAGTTAAACAAAGTCTAGTCAAACCGAACTCTGCAAGGCAATTCAAATTTCAATGGAAAGATTTAGACTCTGAATCCTTTAATTCATTCATAAATGAAGAACTTAGTCAATACAACATAGAAAAACATTCTCTAGAAGAAAACATTCAATTTCTGTACAACTGTTTGAAAAAAGCAGCAGCAGTGGCCGTTACTTCTAAAATCATCAAACTGAAAGGTCCTAAATTCAAAGCATCTCCAACAACCCTCAGCCTTCTTCAAATCTGTAAGGAAAAGTATGAACTTTGGAAATCAAATGGTAAACATGATGGCCACTTCAAGTCTGACAAAATTTTGGCTTAACGCAACCTAAGAAAACAAATGAGGAGAGAACAATACTTAGATAGAGCCCATTTTTACAAAAAAGTAATGGACAATCCAAGCAACGAAATGTTCCATATGCTAATTCGTCGTAATAGACGCAACAGAAAGAAGGACTCGATGTGCATAATGGAAAATGGTGAACTTCAGTACTCTCCCCTGGACCAAACGCAAAGCTTCTCAAAATATTTCGAGGACCTGGCACTCCCCAAAGACAAAGGATACGACCCTGAATTTCTAGACCTATGTAATGTCCGGCACTAAATCATCGAACAACTGTGCGAACAGGAAAATCTTACAACCGAATTCAGCACTCAAAATATCTGCGTTGCCATTAAACAGCTTCATTCTGGCAAGGCAACAGATGAATTAGGTCTCGCTGCTAAACATTTTCAAAATTCTCCAGCAATAGTTACACAATTTAATTTAATACTATCATGAAAGATAAACTTGTTCCATATATATTTAAATCTGGCATTGTAATACCTGTGTTAAAAAATGGGAAAATCCAATGATGATGGACAATTACAGGGGAATTGCCGTCACACCTGTTGTGTCAAAGCTCTTTGAATGTACCATACTACCATCTCTGACTCAAAACTTTAAACAATCAACTCTTCAATTTGGTTTTACAAAGGGCATGTATATGCTTATGGCTGGGCTGATTATATCTTGGGCTAGAGCAGAAGTTCAACATCGCACAATTGAACCTCTGTACCTAATTACTGTTGACACTCAGAAAGCCTTTGATGTAGTGGATAATATTATAATGCTGGATGAGCTACATGAACACACACAAAACCATTCAATGTGGACAATATTAAAAAAAACTTATACAGTGTTCTAGTCTCAAAGGTCAAATGGAAAGGAAACATTGGCAATAGCTTCCAAATTCATCAAGGCTTACGCCAGGGTGGAATACTCTCTCCATTTCTCTACAAAGTATATGTCAACAATGTCCTTGAAGATCTTAAATTACATAGCTTAGGATTTAAAAAAAGGCACAACATATGAGGGCTGCCCAACATGTGCAGACGATGTAACCTTCATTAGCAACTGTGAACAGGAACTGCAATGTATGCTCTCTGTAACTAATCACCATGCCAACCAATCTAGAGTAACCATCAATCCTTCAAAAACAAACTTTTAAGGCAGTCATTTTAAATAAACTTAAAAGCTTTAACAGATCTGATCTACAATGGACCTTAGGCAAAAACTATATATATCCATCAAAAGGTACTACACATCTTGGTCATTAAGAGCAGAAATAAAGGTAAATGACGTAAACATGGAAGCACGTATCAGCATTGCAAGAAGAATGTTGTATTCCATGATGAACACTGGTCTGCATGGCACAAATGGTCTCAATCCGCAAACATCTTATAAAATTTATCAGAGCTACGTCATTTCACGGCTGTTGTATGGCATGGAGATTCTATCACTTAACCAGAAGCAAATGGAAATCTTGTCACTCTTTCATAAGAAAAATTTAAGAAATTTCCAGTCAATTCCCGCAAGAACAGCTATTGGAGCTGTATATCTCATCTTAGGCGCTCTTACAATTGAGGCTGGAATCCATGAAAGGCAACTTTCTTTCCTTTATTTCCACCTTAGTAGTAATATACCAACTTCACCTGCATATGGGATATATATTTCCCAACTTATTCGATATTCATGAGCTTGCAGCTCCTACTCATACTTTGTAAAACGTCATCAGTGTCCGAGTAGAAAGTTGATGAACCATGGGTATGTCAAAGAACGTTTCGTCCTTTTTCTAAAAAAAGTTCATCGGAAGGTACCAAGACCTTGTTGATAAATATTCCGTATCAACTTCACAAATAATACACGATGGTCTTGATGTATAGATTCTGCGTACTGATGTTGTTTATCATCTTAACAGCGTGTTTTATAGTTCTTTCATTTGTCTTTGTATTAATATTACTTTTACTGTTGAATGGTTTTGTGTGATATCCGTTTGACGTGGCTCGGTACTTATACATCTCGTCAATGTGTTTGTATTGTCTTTCATTTTATTGTTCTAGTTTATGTCATTATGATATATTTCTATTATGAATAACTAAATTTGTTGAACCTATGTAAATTTTAAAATTGTTTGTATGCACATTGAACGACAAATCTATGTGACGTATAAAATTTTTTAACGTCAGACACACAAATCAATGAATGTGTTTGTAGAAAGATGTTTTTGTGTTCTGTTAAATTGTTCCTTTTAAAATTGTTATACGATGATGACTGATGTACCCACATTTTGACTATTTTATTTATTGTGTCTGTTTAGTGAAACGCATCAATGTAAATATAACGGAATTTGATGAGACTGTCATCAAAGTGAGAGGTTTAGCGCTATTAAACCAGGTTTAATCCACAATTTTCTACATTTGAAAATGCCTGTACAAGTCAGGAATATGACAGTTCTTGTCCATTTGTTTTTGATGCGTTTTGTTATTTGATTTTGCCATGTGATTATGGACTTTTGAATTGATTTTCCTCTAAGTTCAGTATTTTTGTGATTTTACTTTTTTTTATAACATTGTCTCATGCGACAGCTCAACAATACTGGATCTGGTAGACAGACAACTAATTATGAATATGGATAATCAACAAAGCTTCTTCTGTAAGGTCGCAAGTACGTTAGCTATGTATGTTTTGCCAAGCATTGATTCATTAAAGCAAGAGCCTCCATCCAAACATAAATGGAAATCGTCGGTAAAAATGGCTCTTCAAAAATATTGGACAAAATGTTTTCTGGAAGAAATAGAATCTAAAACTACTTCGGTACACCTGGATAGAACTCTCTTAAAATTTGGACCAGCTTATCATCAACAATCTCAGATGGTAAGAAAACATTCGTCTTTTAACTGGAACATACCTCTTTGAGTCAAATAAACATAAATTAAGTGGTGGAAAAGAGTCTTCCTTATGCAGATTGTGTTGAACATCAAATGAGAACATAACACACTTTTTTCTTGTCTAGATATCGTTAAATTGATTATTGTCAGTACGTTTATGTTGCCTGATATAACAGGCGTACAATGTACCGATTTATACAAAATTCAGAAAATGTTTACCGATATGTGCTATAGGTTGCATACCGAGAGAACTTGTATTCTGAAGAAATTTTGAATCCGTCCAATGAACTGTATATAAAGTTAAAACCATATATATTGAACATTTGTGATATGAGCTGTTTGTACATATGTGATAAGGTAGAGGTAGGGGAGTCCCCTTTATTTTTATTTTGTAAAGCTTAAGTGATCTTGTCCAGTTTTTATTTGTTTTTTTTTTTATTATTTCCTTTTATATTTTAATCCGTCAAATTTGGATTTTAGATTTTAATTTACTAGAAACTTTTATGTGTGCGACAAACTTTTATAACTCCTCTTCTGGAAGAAAGAAGAAGAAGAAGAAGTTACGAAAATTTAATAATTAAAGAACAAGACATCCATTCAAATGTTTAATTCAGCGTCTTACATTTTGTAGTTTTAAGTGACTGAATTGTATAATAATGCATATTATTTATCTTTTTTATTTTTAGTTTCTATCAAATTTACTGTAGAAGTGTAACGTGTAACCGGGCGGGGACGTTTAGATATTTTTATCCTTGGGTTCGTACCAGTTTCCTAGGATTTGAAAATCAATTCAAAAGTTCGAAAGTCAATAAAAAGTTTACACTATCACTATCAAATATGAAACAAATATTATACTACATAAAACGAATTTCAACACCTATCAACCTAACCCGAACCGGTTAAATTAAGAACAGATTACTGTTTAAAACCCTTTCAGTCCGATACTGTTTAAATCAGCTGTTGGAAATTATAGTCTGAAACCTAAACGTATGGAACTGGTTTGAAATATAAATGTATAAAACTGGTCTGAAACTTAAATGTATGGAACGGGTCTGAAACCTAAATGTATGAAACTGGTCTGACGATTTGGAACTATTGTCTGAAACCTAAATGTTTGGAACTGGTCTGAAACCTAAATGTTTGGAACTGGTCTGAAACCTAAATGTTCGGAACTGGTTTGAAACCCAAGTGTATGGAACGGGTCTGAAACCTAAATGTTCGGAACTGGTCTGAAACCTAAATGTATGGAACGGGTGTGAAACCTAAATGTATAACACGGGGCTAGCCCTTAATGTATCAAACAGGCTGAAACCTAAATGTATAAAACGGGGCTGAACCGAAATGAATCAAACGGGCTGAAACCTAAATGTATAAAACGGGGCTGAACCGAAATGTATCAACCTAACAAAACGAATGTATGGAAACTATTCCAACTGTTGTAAACTTTTGACGTATGAAATTTTATTAAAATATATTTATAAAACTGTTGAGAGAGGGTAGCACTAGGGTATGGTTTAACAGCAAACACTCACTGTAACAGTGAGAGATGTGGAACGCAAAACCTTAGCACTAACCCTGTTTATACAACTTCTACGGAACCAAAACTATCTATATCTCCTCAGCAGGTTTCAAACACTCCACTTTGTTTGACTAATCCTGCTACTCGTCTTTATTAATGGTCCAACCTTTATATTCTTCTTCTTTCAACGTCTCCGATACGAATGACAACTTACACTGAATAGCTACCCACTATTTATACTTAGAATGCGGACCTCGAAGAGAGCACCCTAGCAACAACTGTACAGGTAAATAGTCTGATAGCAACCAAGGATAAAGGGGTGATTTTAGATACAGTTTTCAACGATAATAACTAAAGATTAAATGGGAAACTCATAGAGATATCGGAAAATATATAACTGTAGAAATATTATAATATTCTTAATCTGTAAATTCGTAACAGTAGTATAAATATTACATTCACTTGGCAGTAAACAATAGAACTGGTCGAAAATTACTCTTTTCGTTGAAATAACTTCTAAAAGCTGTGCATATATAGTTTTAGGCAATAAGGAGTTTGTATATGCATTTTTCTTTATTGTTCGCAAAATGATAAGCATATAAAACGTAAAAGCACAAAAATACTGAACTCCAAGGAAAATTCAAAAGGAAAGTCCCTTGTCAAATTTCAAAACCTAAAGCTCAAACATTAATGGATAACAACTGTCATATTCCTGACTTGGTAAAGGCATTTTTCTTATGTAGAAAATGGTTGATCGAACATGGTTTTATAGCTATCTATACCTCTCACTTGAATGACAGTTGCATCAAATTATATTATATTGACAACGATGCGTGAACAAAACAAACAGACACAATAGATATAAATGTCAAAAATATAGGGTTACAGCAGTCAACAGTGTGTTATCATCTTATATTAATCACTATAAAAACAAACAAATGTAAAAAAAAAACAAAAAAAAAGAATACATTGTACATCAAACTCATTGTTTATTTATTGTACGATTTTGTTTATCTATGTATAAGCAATTACAACATGTAAAAATATTCATTCAAGGGTAAAACTGCTATTATAAATCAATTGATGATTTCAATAATTATAATGTGTTACTTTTGTATATCTACTGTTGTATATTCGTTTTGCTGTTAACAAGTTTTTGCTTTCCATTTATATGAAGTTTCAAAAAGAAAAGCAAAAATACCAAACTGATTGACAAAAATTTACAAGATAAGGCATGAACTTTAAAGTTGTCATCTGATCGTTTTGATAAAAATAAGTGACATTTACATCATTTTCTCTACCTACTACATGTTTACTAATGATTTTCAAAAATTCTTGACATTAAATTACTTTTTATTGTAATTTTTTTTGCTATTCTTAATCACAGGCTCCTGACTGTGAACATACACACACAGAATGTGGCGGGGTTAAACTGTCCCAAGTCAGGAGCCTGTAATTCAGTGGGGTCGTTTTTGCTGTAGATCACAACTTCATGTTTTGAGTTGTTTTTCTTATGTATTGTCTATATTGTAATTGCTTTATATAAAAATCACTGTACTAATATCGATTATGCATATAATGGGTCCTCTAATGGAAATACAATTTGTTTTATATATTTGTAAAAATGTAGTTCTTTTGTTGTTTTTTTTTTTTTTACTTTAATCAGGTCGTTGGTTTTTTTTTTATTTTTATTTTTTTTTTTACATTTGTCACTTTGGTGCCTTTCATAGCTGACTATTTGGTATGGTTTTTGCTCATTGTTGATTGCCGTACGGTGACCTATAATAGTTGTTGACTTCCACTATCCACTAGTGTGTCATTTGGTCTCTGGTGGAGGACTGTCTCATTGGCAACTATACCATCACATCTTCTAATTTTTACACAAACACACATTGATAAATTGATATAAGGGTTATGTGTTAATGAGACAACAACATAAATACACATGAAAAGACATGTGTCACAATGGGTCAACATAAGAGATAAATGGAACAAGGGGTGTGTGTTAACGGGAAAACACCATGAAATACACCTGAAAAGACATATGTTACAATGGGTCAACATAAGAGATGAACGGAATAAGGGGTATGTGTTAATGCGACAAAAACATAAAATACTCCTGAAAAGACATATGTCATTATGGATCACCATAAGAGGCAAATATCACGTTAAACAAGTCAACCTATAATGTTGTCATTTACTGACAACACACTCATGATTCAATAAAGGCAACAATAGTATACCTTTGTTCAAAAGTTATAAATCGACTGAGAGAAAATAAATCCTGTTACAAACTAAAACCGAGGGGAACACATCAACTTTAAGTGGAAAACAATGAAACTGCAGAACACTGATGTGCAACAAAAACAAACGACACTGCAATATACATAGAAACGAACTATAATTGTATAACAACTGCCATATTCCTGACTTGCAACAGGACATTTGAAGTGGGTTGAACCTGGTTGTGTGGCTAGCGAAACCTCCGCGCTTTATGGCAATGTAAAATATGTCTCTTAAATGATAACACACACATAATGCCAAGTTTGATTAGAACCAATATCTCTGCAAGTCGGAATGTAATGAAATACTTTTAACTAACAGTAATTATTAGATTAAATATCATTGATATACATGTGTATCTTAATGTGAAAGGCATAGTTTTGAAATGGTCAGACTGTGTATATTCCCCTAATTTTTCTTAACGAAGAATGTTTTCAATTTTGGTTTCAAAATGTCTTTTTAAGAGAAATGTCTTTTTTTACAGTTGAAATGATTGTATCAGCATCTTAGAAAATGTACAAAAAACTCAAAAATAGAAAATGGCCTATGGACTTTGCTCATTGCTGTAGACCGTACGGTGACCTATAGTTGTTAATTTCGGTGTCATTTGTTCTCTTTGTGGAGAGTTGTCTCATTAGTAATCATAACACATATAAAAAAAAATTATATACTCTTATCTTCTTTAATATTTTTTTTTATCCTCGGCGTTACATACATATGAACGTTTTTTTTTTTTTTTTGAATATTTTATTGTAAAAAAACGAATAAACAAATTCATGTAATGAAACATTATTACTCATATCAGAAACTAGACTTTCGGGGCAAATATGCTACTTCTGTTTCAATTGAAAGCTTCAAGCCCTGTGGATCGTCTGTAAATGAGTTCAGAGATAATTTGCTTTAAAAGTAAATATATGAAAAAAAAAACAATACTGAATTATAAGAAAAAATAATTTACCCATCTTTGAATGACCTTTATTAATGTTTTTACTAATGTTTTGATCTTAACTATTAAAATAACCATTTATGTGGTATGTATTTGTCAGTTGTGTCAACAATTTCAATCAATTACACAAATGTACAAGCATTTCCACTGTGGTAAATTAAGTACCGTTAATTGAGACACTTTTCTTACTATGGCTTTGTTAAATTTTGATAACGTTCTGATCGTAATGTATTTTTATTTTTCCATTGTTTATAATATAGCTATAATAATAATTATTTGTCACGTTTTATGGTAGAATGGAACAAACAATACACATGGTTCTCCTTATTATCAAAACTATTATTATCCTGACAAATTCATAACATTGAAAGAAAACAAGTAAACAAAAGATGATTTATCTGTTAAGTAAAAATATGAATCTACATTTCAAAGTTGCCCAGGTTAAAAAAAAAATCAAGCGTCACTTATTAAAATCAAAGTTCAGATTTCAAGCACAACTAAATTACACAAATTCATCAAAGTCAGATTGAAGCGAAAATATGAACAACTGTTTAATTTTATGTTATTAGCCGTTTCAGTTTTTTTTGGGAGTTACATTCAGCAGTATTTATAAGTATAGTTAGATGTAGTATAGATAATATATTAAGTCTATCGATTCGTTGTCTTTAAGGTACCTGATATTCATTATTTATTGTTAAGCATAGGTAGTTGATAAAACTGTTGGATTGTAAAAACGATTTGAATTCATTGCTCATCATGCAAAGGGCGACAACTTTAAACAGAACTTGACAAGTGTGTAACGACTGAATGATTCAAGTGCTGACTTGAGTCTGATCTATAAGTCTTGATGCTTTTCTACAATATGCGTTATTGGGTTGCATTTAATTGACTGTCACATTTTCTTCAGATTTCCTTTTACAGATGACCATTGTGTATGCATCAGGATCACGAACTATTATAATTTGTCTGTTGGCGTTCAGCGCTGTTCGTGACGGTCAGTTATTACTGGTGGAAGAATCCGATGTATCCGAGGAGAATCTGATGCCTTAATAAATTAATTCCGTAAATTGACCAAAGAATTCCGTTAATTCACGTACTTGATATCTGGCAAAAATCATACATATTGTGAAAAGCAATTGGAGCAAAAGGAGCTTTGTCCTTTGATAATAATAGTATTTGACTGTATAAGACTGAATACACGGCATATAGAAGAACAATACGTCTTTTTTAATTCATTTGTCAACATTAATTTTAATTTTTTATCACTACAAGCTTGCACTTTTAGACTTATATAATGTAACTAATTTCCTTTCTGCAAGGTGTGGTGAAATTTTATGTGCCTAACTAATTGACTGTCACATTTTCTTCAGATTTCCTTTTACAGATAACCATTGTGTATGCATCAGGATCACGAACTATTATAATTTGTTTGTTGGTGTTTAGCGCTGTTCGTGACGATCAGTTATTACTGGTGGAAGAATCCGATGTATCCGAGGAGAATCTGAAGCCTTAATGGGTACATTTGAAGATTATATTTTTTCAATGTACTGTCTTAAATAGGGAGAAATACGTTTAATGGTTGTACAGGTAAACTGGCGCTTATTTAATCCCGTAAATTGACCAAAGAATTCCGTTAATGCACGTACTTGATATCTGGCAAAAATCATACATATTGTGAAAAGCAATTGGAGCAAAAGGAGCTTTGTCCTTTGATAATAATAGTATTTGACTGTATAAGACTGAATACACGACATATAGAAGAACAATACGTCTTTTTTAATTCATTTGTCAACATTAATTTTATTTTTTTATCACTACAAGCTTGCACTTTTAGACTTATATAATGTAACTAATTTCCTTTCTGCAAGGTGTGGTGAAATTTTATGTGCCTAACTGTGACTTTGAGATGAAGGACAGCAATAAAAGCGCTGTTCCTGAACTTTATATGTGTTTTTTTTTGAATGCTGTGTATGTACTGATTTTGCGTCATGGACGGATAACTTATATCCTTTGTTTTTCTAATGTATATTCATTTTCATATCATTATTCTGCAATTCGATCAGTTAACTCATCTAGTTTTGTATACCATGAACATATATAAATAAAAACAAGCACGGGACGCGGCTGTGTATACAACATCGTGAATAAGATGTCATAACCTGTTCATTTCGGAGTCATAATTAATATAGAATTGGCCTGGCAAATCAAAACCTCTAAACCTTTTGTCAAAACAATTTAAGATATATGTATAATCAGATAAAAGCTTTAAATGTCTGCTCGCCCTCAGCCCTAACACGCGAAATAACTTTATAATGTAGTTTGCTTAAACGTCCTAAGTATCAGGATGTCAACATGAAGACATCGATTGTTACACTGTATTTAAAAGGTCTTAGAATATTATCTTTATCGGTACGTATGTTGATTTTCTTTTCAATAACTAAGTGTATGTATTGCTTTAAGTTAGAAACACTTATGGGTTCTTCATCCTACTGTTACAAGAGGGGGGGCAAGGGGTTTAACTGTTATGCTGTTATGGGGCAATTTAATTCTTTGTTATCTGTTATTTTGAAAATATATTTGCTGTTAGTTGTTATTGTCTTATTCTTTGTTAGCTGTTATTGGGCTTTTAGTTTTTTTGTTATCTGTTATTGTGATAATGTATTTTCTGTTAACTGTTATTGAAAATTGGAATGTTAGCATTTTTTTTTTATAGTCAATATTCGGTATAAATTGAAGATCATTGGACATTGGGGTCTACCACTACTAATATGTTTGTCCCGTATTCAGAGAAGGATTCCATTGACATATACCCATCACAGAAGTGAGGTCCAGGACAATTCAAGTATATCTTATAATTATCCTTTGTAATAAATTCCATTTTTTTATGAATGTGTATTTAGAATTATCTTAACTTTTTGTATGAGAATAATGTTCCTTGTTTCCCCTACGAACGTATTAAATTAAAACAATTCTTAATATGAAAAAAAGGAAAACATATGGCCAGGAATATCTGACAAGGATCTCAATTAAGGACTAGGTCCTAACAACCACTTAACCTTTTATATAATATGGTACATAGACTCAGCTCTGTGATTCTTTTCAAAGCAGAACCAAATGCATTGTACAATGAAAGTTCCAACCATGTACTTGCGTCCGAAGCTGCACATAACTCATTACAAACAAAGATTTATTTCGTTTCAAGCCATTGTTTCCCTACTAAACTATGTATTCTATTTACTAGTACACTTGGTATATGTACAATCAAAAACCTGATAAAAAATTGTTCAAATAAGGCCTTTGAAAAAGTGGAATAAATTGCTTTTGGAGTGTCAAAATTCGTTTGAAGTACTAGATAAATTGCATGCTTATAATTGGTGCTTTTGATTTTTCTACCCTATATACCACTTTGCCTCATAGTCTTATGAAGAAAAATTCACACACCTCATTAGATGGTCATTTAGAAAAAGTCAGAATATTCAAACTCTTTTAGGTCATTTAGAAAAAGTCAGAATATTCAAACTCTTTTAGGTCATTTTTTTTTATTAGCAACAACGGGAGCTTCAGTCAATATATATAAACAATACACCAACGTTTCATGAGAACTGCTGAAAGCATTTTTGAGTTATTTTTGAAAACTAGAAAATACCACCTTTTTCTAATGAATAAAATCCCTTAACTCAATAACATAAAATCTAAAATTAATAAAAATCGAAAGGGAGTTTACAACAATAGATATAAACATTTCAGTAAAGTTTTATGAGAACTGCTGAAAACATTTTTGTGTTAATGTCTGAAAACTGGAAAATCTCCCCTTTTTAATTAATAAAACCCGTTAACTCGGAAACGTAAAATCTAAAATTTATAAAAATTGAAAGTGACCTCATGTTAATAGATATAAACAATTCACCAAAATTCCTTGCTTTGTGAAAGCATTTTTGAAATATTATCAGAAAACTGAAAAAAAAACCCACCAATTTTATTGAATAAAAACCCATTACCCAGAAACTTAAAATCTAAAATTTATAAAAAAAAAAAAAAAAAAAAAAAAAAAAAAAAAGGAGCTTACGTCAATAGATATAAACAATTTCCCAAAGTTTAATGCAAATTGGTTAAAGAGTTTTCGAGTTAATGTCCGACATGTTGAGAACAGACGGATAACAGTATACCATAATACGTTCCGTTAACGAGCGTATAAAAAATATTATAATATATTGAGTTGTAATTTAAACACATTCTAGATACATAAATTAATACTAAAAACATAGTCATAGAAAATGGAATGCATTACAAAGGATTATATCCGTAATAAGAAATACTGATTTGAAAAAGACCATATTATTTTAATATTTCATTTACTGTTATCTGTTTTTGTCCATTTTAATTCCTTGTTATCTGTTATGAGCCAAATCAATTTGCTGTTTTGCTGTTATTGGGACCCCCTTGCCCCCCTCTTACAATGTACTTATGTTTTGGCACTACACAAGCAAGCTTCTCAAAACTGTTGAAAACGAATTTAGTATATACCTTAATCCGTTAAATGAGTACAGATTTATTTATTATTTGTAATTGATTTTGAATTCGCTCTCAGTAAATATGCATACTCATCGACTGGTTGGGTGTGTGTTTTTTCTCTTTGTTATTGTTACTTGCTCATTGTTATTCGAGTTAATTCATGGTGTTTGGGGTTAATCGTAGACAAAAATGTTAAGCAGTCATTCTGCTGATAACAGTCTGAGATTGCACAAATCGCCAGGTATGAAGTTCTCAGTCTGAAATTGTACAAAACGCCAGGTATAAAGTTCTCAATCTGAAATTGTACAAAACGCTAGGTATAAGGGTTTCACTCTGAAATTGTACAAAATGCCAGGTTTGATGGTCTCAGTTTGAAATTGCACAAATCGCCAGGTATGAAGTTCTTAGTCTGAATTTGTATACAAATCGCCAGGTATGAAGGTCTCAGTCAACAAATGGAAGTGTTTTACGACCTTGACTGGGTATACAGCCCTCGCACGGTCGACTCGGTGCCCGAAGGCGTTTGGTGAGCATTTAAATAAGTTTTGCCGGCATCGGTCAGAAACAGGTGGTGATCGCCATTTTGGAGGTCGTCATCTTGGTTTTGTTAGCTGTTTTGGTTTTGTTTGTTAACTATTTTGATGTTATTCTTCACAACGGCTGCTTTCAGGGCCAGTTTGGTCAGCTTGGCAGCCCGCTAACCTCGATGATGGAGTACTGGTAGATGAGTCGTGGACGTAGTTCTAAAGATGACAGGAAGCGTTATCAGGACCAAAGCCGTGAGGCAGTGAAATGAAGGCCAATCACCCAACACCTAGGATACAGCCCTCGGACGTTAATCGGCATAACACTCCCCATGATACAATGGTTTTGGAGTGCATGTTAACGCGTGTACGCCAACTACTACGTCTACTGTACGGCTTGGATTGGTTTCTGTTATCTTAAGTAGTAAGTCGTTGATCATCTAACTGTAAACCCTCATCGAAGATAGCGGGTAACGGAGAGCTGGTCCAGCACGTCCGTTCAGCTGTAATGACTGAGACGTGACTGTAATGTGAATGGAATCATGTAGGTCTCAGTCTGAGCTTTATTCATTTTTATATTGAATATTTATTAGGGAAAATATCAGTAACGGAGAGCTGATCCAGCACGTCCGTTCAGCTGTAATGACTGAGACGTACGTGACTGTAATGTGAATGGAATCATGTAGGTCTCAGTCTGAGCTTTATTCATTTTTATATTGAATATTTATTAGGGAAAATATCAGTATGCTTCCTACTGATCTTGAAGGTTAGGCCAATCGAGACTGATTTTTACGGTGTATGCTGTTACATCGATCTTTTAGTTAAAATGTTGTCATTTGTTCCTGTCTGTCAAACATTTTTCGTAAATTGTTCTATTATAAATTAGATTTATCAATTGAATTGTTTCACATTTGTCATTTCGGAGCCTTATACAATGTATAGACGACTATACGGAATCGTTTTGGCTCATAATTAAAGGTGGCTTATGTTTGCGTACATCCGCATCATTTGAATTCTGGTGGGAAGTTGTCTCTTTTGACAATCATTTTAAATATTCTTGTTTTTATATTATCCAAATGATTATTTTCGTTACGATTTTGTTTTTAAGCTTACAGTCGAAATGTGGTTTTTGTCTTGTCGATTTGTTTTAAGAAAAAAAATCAACTTTTCCCTAAATACTTTTTATATAAAAAAAAATATATATATATATTTTCATAAGTACAATCATGTATATTCTCTTGACCATTTATTAAATATGTTACAATGTTATTGTTTTGTGTTCTCGAATGACCTCGAGTTGAAATGTCGATGTAAGGTCATAGCTATAAGTACGTAAACAGAATTTGTACATGTAGTTGACGTCCGCCTCTGATGTTGAGGTCACTGTCCATTAACCTGTCAAATGTCAACGATGACAAAACATTTATGCAATACACATCGAGGAAATACTATGATGTCAGCTAGTACAAATAAAAGGACAATAATCAAATAATTTATGAGGATATATGTCATATATGTGTATTGACTTATATAACGATTAAGACAAATGAACAAACAAACAAAAAAACTTCCTGTAATAAAATTAATAGTCTTGCATTTGAAAATTAAAACCATTCTTGATTTTTTTTATAGAGATCTACTAGCTTGCTTTGGTTGACAATTGATTTTTTTAAATTTTTTTGTTTATATCTTCTGAGTTTGACACTAGCGAACGAGCATTAATTTTGATATTAGGGGACGCGTATTAATTTTGATTTGAGGGGACCAGCATTAATTTTGATATTAAGGGACCAGCATTAATTTTGGTATTAAGGGACCAGCATAAATTTTGGTATCCTTTACAAGAGAAGTTTCTGCTGATTAACTATTCATTAGCTCACCTGGCACAATGGGCCACATGAGCTTTTTTAATCACCTTGAATCCATCGTCCGTCGTCGTCGTTTGTCAACTTTTAATAAATTCTTCTCTGAAAAAATGTTAAGAATGATTAGTTCTTCCAATTGTCCATATACGTCAAAACTGTCAGACGACTTCTCATTGGAGTCATTGCCCTCGAAACGAAAAAAATTACCTTTTTTTTTCTTTCATTTTTGCCTATTGTCTTGAAAACTATAAAAGATAGAGAGAACCTTTTAAATGCAAAAATGATCAGGAAAACAAGTTCTACAAATCGTCTGTCGATGCCTTATTCGAGTTTTTTGGCATTTCATGACGATTTTTACCTGTTTTTTGCATTTTCGCCATATATCTTAAAAATGATAATAGATAGAAACTTAAATAAGCAAAAATGATCAGCAAGTCAAGAACTACTGACCTCTCCCTATTGGAGGTATTGTCCGTTGATAACGATTTTCACCATTTCCCCCTCTTATGTGTGGAAGCAAAAACTAAAAAAGATATTGAGAAACTAAACAGAATAAATTATCAGCAATACGAGATCAACAAAACAGATATTTCTGTCTTAAATTCAATTCTCGTCTATATAATGTTTGAGGTTGTCCTTTGTTGGATATACACATAGACATAAGGTGAGCGACACCTGCTCTTTAGAGCCTCTAGTTTTCATTTGTATTTTATTTTATTGTCTATATCTCGCTAAAATCACTTTTGTACTCAATTGTTTCCTGGTAATATTCAGTTTTTGTTCTTTCCTTATGCAAGATTATTTATTTTCAGCTCTTACATTTGTTGTACCGTACAGGGATAATCATTTTCAAAATCCTTTGCAACTCTCGCTTCGAAAATCAGATGTATGTCCCCTTAATCTTTTTCAAACCTGAATAATTGGCATTTTCTATTTTATTTTGGCTTGACTTGCTTTACGAGTAGATGATTTCCCGCCAGCCTTAACATAACACAATATGTATCTTTTAAATTGACATATCATATCAACCTAACTTAACGTATTTGTTATGACCATAGTTTATGTATCAAATGCGACCCTTGCGAAGTTAAAAAGTTTAAAAGTCACATTTATTTGGAGAAGGGTAGTTAACATTTTTAGCATGTATTTATAGGACTTTTAACAGAGTAAGGTGTATTATGATTATCATGAATCAAATTATGACGCATTTTTTTCTCTTTTTCATATTTATATCATCCCACGATATGGATGTTCCGAGATTAATCAGAGAATATAAATTATAAATAAAAACAATTTATTTTCAGTAAAGATACTACAGTTGTATTTTCACCATTCTTCTAAATGATTTTCAAAATAATATTAAAAAATATGAATCATAATGAATATAATTTCTATGATTATATCAATCCAGGTATGCACATGACTAAGAAATTTGAAATAACCTTTGAAACAAATTAGGTGAAAAGAAAACTTCATCTTCATCATTGTCTACATGTGTTTCAGAAGTTAAAAATAAAACATGATAAAAGACCAGAAATTACTTAAGCACCATATACTGACATAATACATATGATACATAATAACTCACTACGATAAAAAGTCGTAAAATAATGGCTATATTTCGTAAATATCTTGTCATTTATTTGATTAAAACATCCATCATACCAACGGCTTATTCAGCCGTCATGACTGGGTATAAAAGGGAGACCATAAAACGTGTATGTCACAGAAAAAATGATTTCCAACATGCGAGTTTACATTGGGGTTCTGCTTGTGGCAACACTTCTTAGTTCTGGTAAGAAAATTATGACAAATACTATAACATAATATAACACAAATTCAATTTTATACTAATAACACATATTAATTTATGTACATACTTGTATTTGCGTTTTTAGTTTATCACCCTTCTAGGGATTAAACTATTTTTATCTTTAGAAAAATAAAAAATAGCAAAAATGTCAAAAACTTTACTAAAAAACAATATATAAAACATTATTTTTTGAATGTATATATTGTTTTTAAGTAAAGTGTTTGACATTTTTTGCTATTTTTATTTTTCTAAATATAAATATATTTTAATCCCTCTTTAAATTATATCAGTCGTTACACATGTCAATTTGAATTTAATCTTAAACCAATGATAATGTGTAATGTTTAATCTCTAAGAAATTAGTTGGTTGCTGAAAGTTTCAATTCTTACAAAAAGGTGAACAAAACACATGCTACTGATACTAATGCGGACACAGAGAATAATAAATCATTGGAAAATATAGTCTGTTAATTCGCATTTATTGACGATCAGTTTTTGAAAAATACTAGATTTTCTACGTCAGGAAATGCCTGTACCCAGTCAAGAATAAGACCGTTGTGGGTTTTTTTTTCGATTCAGTTGCTGTGTTTAAGATTTTGATTTTGTCATTTCACAAGGGACTTTCCGTTTTGACTATTCCTTGAAGGAGTTTGGTATTTTTGTTATTTTACTTTTCTAGTATAAGTGTGTGTATTTTTAAGAATGTAAAACTCAAAGCATAGTGAGATTCCAAAATTTTGTGTAGGAAACATGATATATTGTAATTTGAATTAGCGTAGCAAGGATAGTGACTCGATAATGACTTTCTGATCAAAAATGAAAAGTCCGTGCATTTACTTTTTTAGGAATTGAACGCCTCTGAATTTGTTTTTAGAACTGTGTAAATAAAAGATATGATAAGGTTGAAAATTAAAGCAAAGTATTTGAATTTACACAAGTAGTATTTATATAGAAGTTTGGACATTTTTCATAACTTGACCTTCACATAAGTCAGTGTTTAACCTTTGACATAACTTGTCCATCACTTAAGTCAGCATCCAACTTTTGTCACATACGACATGTTTTGAGTGAATTGTTTTCTAGCAAAGGGAAGATGATTTGGTTTGAATCAGGTTGGTTTCTTCACCTTGAAAATGCAAGAAATATCCGCATTGGCGGACACAGAAGGGCGATTCTGGTGTTGGAATCCCAATTTTTCGACTCGAAAAAATATCTGAACTTTTCATGGTATTTTAGCAATTGGGTTTTATCTATATTACAGTTACAATTGAGATACAATTACGTCTAAGACGTTAAATTTCGGAGATTATTTCTCCATCGTTTCTGCTAATATGAGACTCAATATTGACGAGGTTTTTTAATCGACCTTGAAAACCCACGAGGGTCTTGCATGGTATGTCGTCTGATATAAAAGCACAACACTGAATGACTTTCAAATTAAATCCAATCTTTATTGGGTTTCGTATCGAAATGAACTGTTCGTTCATTTATACAAATTTTGTAAAACGTGCGAAGGTAATAATATTTTCTTATTTTTGGTAAAATGCTTCAGGTTCATCCCTTTTTTGTCATAGATGATATAATTCTACTTGAAACACGTAAATAAGTACGGAGTGTTCCTGTTCCTCAGCTATGTTCTAATTGTATACATTACTTCTTGTGATTCTATGTCTTCAAACGGTTAAACTAGTCCAGATAATTGTATTTATAAATGGCGCATATTCAAAGTTTTATATAGTTAGCAACAGTTAAACAGTCATACATGTCTTAAATATACATAAGCGTATATCAGAAAGTAACGATAAAGCAATTATTGTGGTCAGTTGATGGGTCATTTGATATATTTATTGTGAAATATATAATATGTACATTATTAGAAATTTCCATAATAAAATATGATGACTGATTAGTTATCATGATAGGTTTTTTATAGTGTTCTTTTCGATTTTTTGTTACGTCATTGTCGTTTTTTTTTTTCGACTTTTAATCCCTTTGGTTTCTTTCGCCTTTCTTTTAAAACATGGTATGCCTATTTTCAAAATAGGATATTATATCTATTCACGTATTTAACTTGATATGAGCACATGGAGAAAACTATAGATCTTTTAATATTGGTAACACAGTTAAAGATATTTTTGATGATGTAAACAACATACACTTATCTGATGAGACAGGTTAAGTTCATGTTTTATTTTTCTTATCACTGGAGTTTCCATGCAGAGAGGTGACATGCTCACAAGAAGAAAAAAAAGCTTTCGCATCGGTAAAGAGGACTGGTTTCAGTGGCGGATCCAGAAATTTTCATAAGTGGGGTCCCACTGACTGTCTTATAGGGGGACCGCTACGGTAATGCTTCAGTGATTCCCTATATAACCAATCAAATTTTTCCCAGAAGAAGGGGGGGGGGATAATATGAATCAATATAGAATACTACGATTTCTTCGCCAAGTTAATCTTAAGGAGATGTTTGTTAATTGCATTTATATTTTGAAACCAATCTTCTGGATTTGATTATACACAATACCTATTGATAAGAGATTGTTGAAGACGTATACTTTCTTTATTTAAAGAATTGTTTTTTAACATTGTAGGCTATTGCCAGTTTGATGCAATGATGAAGAATCCAGCATTGATGATGGCAATGATGAGAGGTATGGGAGGTGGTGGAGGGATGCCAATGGGAGGTATGGACATGAGTTCGGCCCCTATCATGGACCCAAAAATGTTCCAAATGGCTAAACTCGCATCAATGATGGGACCTAAAACCATGGCTGGAAAAGGAAAAGCCGCAAAACCAACTTTGAAAATGAAAAAACCAGCACCAGAACCACAATCATCAGGCATTGACCCAATGCTAATGATGATGATGATGAAGCAAAATGGAATGAAAATGAACCCACTTATGATGAGCTTATTAATGACGCCACCATCACCAAACACAGCAGCTCCAGAAACTGCCTCATCAGGAATCGATCCCGCAACAATGTACATGCTTATGCAGGTAAACATGTGTATAATTCGGAGTTTAGTATGACGTCCATTACCACTGTACTAGTATACATTTTTTAAGGGGCCAGCTGAAGGACGCCTCCGGGTGCGGGAGTTTCTCGCTACATTGAAGATCCATTGGTGGCCTTCGGCTGTTGTCTGCTCTTTGGTCGGGTTGTTGTCGCTTTGACACATTCCCCATTTCCTTTCTCAATTTTATGGTTTGATAACATTTAATTTCAACATTTATCATAACAGAGAGATTAGTAATTAACACGTAAATACTTTAATGACACGTGTAATGGGTAAATAGATATAGGAAGATGTGGTATGAGTGCCAATGAGACAACTATTCATCTAAGTCACAATTTGTAAAAGGAAAAACTAAGGACAAGTGAAAACAATTGCAGAGGGATTAAATGTTTTAATGGTACCACACCTTCTCCCTTATCTGAAACAATAGTGAAGCATCACAGCAAAGAAAGACAACCCATAAAATATCAATTGGAATAGCTGAACTCAATCAAATAAAAAAAATTAACTGAATGACACGTTTAATATGAAAATACATTAATGACACTTTAATTGACACGTTTAATACGTACACACCTCAATGACACATGTAATACGTAAATATAGTTTCCCTCAACGACCCGTGTAATAAAGAAACGATCATAAAGAATGAGAACTTTTTATTATTCAATTCTATAAAGTACTGTTTCTATAGTTTCTTGAAAAATTCTAAGACGACACACAACAATAAAGAACTTTCTAAACCGTATACATATATCTAGTACTTGTATTGCTTCTCTTTATCTGAAATATCTTACATATGTTTGTGTATTGCTTTAAAGCATTAGATATATAATGATAATCGACACTTCCTACCATATACTTTTTGAGAAATGACCACCCCATCCATAAACAGCACAAGGGCTTTTGACAAAGACCTATTCTTAAATTTTATTTTTTCGGCGTATATCATAAAATCAAGTCTCATTTCAACACTTTATACTCCCATTTATGTATATACTTTGACGGGATAAATATATAATATACTTGTACATTTATAAATATATATACTTGTACATTTATAAATATATAATAATATACTTGTGCATTTATAAAAAATATATACCATAATTATTACATTTATAAATAATTTATTCTAATTGAATTTTTATAGTTTTGAGAGAAGATTCGGTATTTTTATTAGTACAGTTGAAGCACATACTCATATCGGCTCATAAGTTAAATATTTGTTATTTTTTACAGAATGGCATGATGGGTTAAAAGACCGGAAGAGCTAATTTTCTTACAACGCGATGATGAAGAACTCATTATTATTGTGACATGACTATGAGAATGTGCTGACTGTTTGCTGTCCTTTCTGTTACTGTTATTTTACAGTGTTATTAAATCCAAAATGAAAAGTTTTATTTGTGATAGATATTCATTTTATATTAAAATATAAATATACAAATATCATTGAGCTATTTGTTAAAAACTGTATAGATTTCTAATGACAATGCTGAATCAACCATGTATTTAGATTTTGGAAATTGGACCAATTTAAAAAAATTAAGTTTGTAGACCACATTCATTCTGTGTCAGAAACCTATGCTGTGTCAAATATTTAACCACAAGCTGAATTAGAGCTGTATCAAGCTGTATCAAGCTTGAATGTTGTGTCCATACTTGACCAAACTGTTCACAGTCGATCTCTGCGTTCGTATCAAGCTGCGCCCTTTATTTGTTGATATTCTGACAATCCTTTATAGAGCTTATCCAACTAAATTGGATCATTCCTTTGTGTTTATGTGCAATAACTGCAGATGTTTATGGTAAATTAAATGCTTGAATCGTGTATTGTGTACATGTATATAGGAAAGAACTTGCGAAGCAGCTACTTGACTTCGTTCGTTTAACAAAAAACAATACACGTAACACACTGATATGTGGCTATGTTATTTTTGGTTTATTCTGATGTTTTATTATTTTGAGTGATAAGAAAGTGGTACTTCTTTGATTATGAGATTTTCTTCGATATTGATTCCAGGAACTGAATTAACTAAGACTTGGCTAACATTTTGATCATAAACACTAGAGGTATAGGGGAAGGGTTGAGATCTCATAAACATGTTTAACCCCGCCGCAGTTTTGCGCCTTTCCCAAGTCAGGAGCCTCTGGCCTTTGGTTGTCTTGTATTATTTTAATTTTAGTTTCTTGTGTACAATTTGGAAATTAGTATGGCGTTCATTATCACTGAACTAGTATATATTTGTTTAGGGGCCAGCTGAAGGACGCCTCCGGGTGCGGGAATTTCTCGCTACATTGAAGACCTGTTGGTGACCTTCTGTTGTTGGTTTTTTTTATGGTCGGGTTGTTGTCTCTTTGACACATTCCCCATTTCCATTCTCAATTTTGATATTGTTATGCTCAAATATCTATGTTATGAGTTAGAAGTGAGCATTTTTCAAGAAAAACTGAGATTTCATATTTCCAAAATAATGTGATTTTAATTGCTGTTGAGTTTTTTCGCTTTTATTTGTGCAAAATATTGTGTACGAAACCTTTATTTTACGGTACTGCTTGGTTCATTTTCATAACAGCGTGGACAAGACCATTTCTTAGCGCGCTCATGTTATTAATGTTATGAATTGACCGGGTCACATTTGGTGAACGTTCGTCTGTAACGTTCACTTGTCATATAAACGTGTTATAGACATTTAATCTGTGGGGTCGCCAAAGGTTGTAAAGTTAAACGCCTAAATCAAATAATACTAATAACTATCAGAGGACTAAACCTTGTGTGTTGATTTAAATGGTGAATACTTAAACTTTCTTTTTTTCTTCTCGTGCACCTACATGTACTCTATTCTTTTTTTTATTCAAATTCCCACTAGAAGGCCTCTGACAGACTGAGTGAGCGTAAAATCACTGTTATCAATAGTCGACGACAATCAAGTTAAAGATAAATAATTCAGTATTATTATTAACATACGGATTGCGGTTGTCCACGCTGTTATGAAAATGATTCTGTATCTGAATGACTCTTCAATCGAAGAGATATAAATTGAATATTTTCAGTTTTATTTTAGCTTAGCTTAGATATTATAATCATGATAATGTATGATTAGCGTGTGTTTCGAGTGCACCATTTATCCATATCTTGCGGTTTCTCAGAAACAGGAGCCTGTATTTTTCTACATTTTATGAACATTGCTCAAGTTTTTGAACAGAAATATAATAGATTGCCAGATAAAACTAGTTCCCTTGTATATTTTAAATTGTTTGAAGGGAAAGATTATTTCTAGAGATCGTTATGGTCATCATTCTAATTTACTTTAATGTTGTTTTTTTTTTAAATGGGGAAAGACTTCATAAATTTAGGGGTCTCTAAAATCACCGGAAAGAACTTTCGTTGTACAAAAAAACATTTGATGATGCACCCAAAAGAGTAGCTCTTATGATTTTCCTATGCAGTTGTTTGTTTCTGTTTGTAAGCATGCGTTCTCTATCCCAAAAAATATGTGGTTTCGATTGCCAGAGGTCTATAGTTTGATAACGGACTCGGTCAAACTATAATGACTTTTAAACTCGTGATATTGGCAGTGGTTTCTCCATCAAGCGCATATAATTTGGGTTTGCAACGATAGTCTCCAATCGGCAAACCTCGGGTGACTCCGCTTCCCTCTTCACCCAAGTCACAATTTGTAAAAGAATATATCCATATATCCATCTGCATAAGGAAACCTAACTTAATCATGAAAAGGAACCATTTGCATTGCGTAGTTTAGATATAAAGGCAAGTCTCATGACCGTTGTTGAAGTTCACGAAGTGAACTCTAGATATGAAATATTGGATATTCTATTATTGTTATGTTAGTGTATCAATCATTTCCTTTCTCTTTGTATATAAACAGTTTTACTATTACTATGATGGAAATCAAAAATGACATTTATTTCAAACTACTGTCTAGTGACACACGAACTTCGTGTCTCGTATAGACATTTTTTTTATACTAAAACGTATTTTTAGTGACTTAATGGCATATAATATGTGACAATTTCTCATTTATTTGAGAATTATGAAACGTCATTCAATTTACAGAGACTGTACACATTACAATGACAAGACATATGTTCAACATTTATTTTCTATCACTTTTATTCAAATGTTTACTAAAACACAGATAAAAGAATTACAAACTAATTATAAAAATTGTATAAATATAGAAGATACATACGAAAAGAACAAATCAACTAAAAATGAAAAGAATCTACTAGTATTACGTGTTGTATACATGTTACACTAAGGAAACAAATTTGCCGGGTTTCACTTTTGACATGCGCGGCTAAACTGAAAGAGACATAGATTGATTGCTCAAATTTCTCTTGCACTTGCATATTTCCTCTTACAAGGATCAACTACTAGTATCTTTGAGTTTATATTCAATATCATTGTGCAGTGGAACTCGCTATAAAACCTTGTTTCACACACAATTTTCTTCAGATGCCAAAACGAAGCCAGGAAGGACCGTTGTTTTTCCTGTCGTCTTGTTAGTGGATACACTCTAACGTCTGTTTTTTTTCAAATATTATATGTCAGTAGTTCCCTCTTTTTAAAATTTAAAGTTCGATATTTTTGTTTTTCAATATTTTTATTTTTTTCGAATTATTTGAAGTTACAAAAATTCATAGGTACAAAGACAGTAACCAGTTGTGTATGAACGTTGAAGACAGTAACCAATTGTGTATGAACGTTGAACAGCAGCTATCCAAGTTCACTCTCCAGACCCTTTTGTATTCTTACTGATAAAAAAAACCCAACTTTGACTTGTTATCAATGTCTAATCACTGCTCAGGACCCGGCAATATATAATGGTTCTAATACGGTATTAGCTAGGAATTGTCTCCCTTTGCCCAGTAAAGTGATGAAATGGTGGAATATTTAAATATGCGAGATACCGATTGATTTGTAAAAAATATATATCATGACCCTTTTTTCCAAACACTGGGACATCTTAAAAGATGACTTTAATTACCTATCCAGATTACAAATGACTCATTTGTTACCGATGATTAATTAGTCAAATTAACACAAAATTGCATGAACATCATTTTATCAAAATAGTTGAAACATATGCTTCATATTTGTCATCAAAAAGATCAGTTGTGTTTGCATTTGCATCAGATACATTTTATAAAAAGTGAGAACTAGTATAAAATTGAGAATGGAAATGGTGAATATGCCAAAGAGACAACAACCTGACCATAGAGCAGACAACAGCAGAAGGTCACCAACAGGTCTTCAATGCAACGAGAAATTCCCGCACCCGGGAAGTCCTTCAGCTGGCCCCTAAACAAGTATATACTAGTTCAGTGATAATGAACGCCATACTAAACTCCAAATTGTACACAAGAAACTAAAATTTAAAAAAATACAAGTCTAACAAAGGCCAGAGGCTCCTGACTTGGAACAGGCGCAAAAATGCGGCGGGATTAAACATGTTTGTGAGATCTCAACCCTCCCCCTATACCTCTAGCCAATGCAGAAAAGTAAACGCATAACAATACGCACATTAAAATTCAGTTCAAGAGAAGTCCGAGTCTGATGTCAGAAGATGTAACCAAAGAAAATAAACAAAATGACAATAATACATAAATAACATCAGACTACTATGTTTTCTTCAAATGTTGATCTCTTGTTATTGTAAAAAATTCATTCTAAAGTGAAGTTTTGGTTAGGGATGGAGAGGGATTCCTGAAGGAAGTATAGGGGGACAACTTTTTACGTACTCCAAAATAGGATTAATGTTTATGGAAACTTTTTACTATAATGTCCGAATTTAGTATGGTTGGTTTGCTCTATCATTGACATATACGATGTACCCCACATTTCTGTTTTAATGCCTATAATATTTTTATGGTATTATATTCTAGTTCTCTAATAAACACCAACGATAGTCGTTTAAATCATGGTAATACTTTTTTTAAATACTGAACAGGTTTGCTAAACTTAATGTAAGCATTTGTAAAGTCGCTGATTTCTTGTTTATTCATAAGTATCTAATGTGTGTGTCTTTTTGTAAGTTACTGTCTGCTAAAATAGAAAAAAAAAACTAGAGAAGAAGGGCTTTACATATGACTCCTCAATGTAAAACGCAATACTCCCTTACTTTCTGTGTATAATTGTTCTTTGTATATTGTTTCCAGTGATCAATTTATTTATGAAATGCACATTTATACCCCTAGGGGTTGAAGGCATATACAAACAATACAATACAATATACACAATGGAAAAATTAACATATTAAATATCATATATAAAGTGGTAAAACAGTAATATTTATGCAGGCGTTGTGTCCACTCCCCTAAGTGCAAATGACTTTTAAATGAACGGAACAGTAAGCTGCATAATATCAGATAGAATGAATTGTAATCTATCTGCTTTAGACAATTTAAAGTATTCTGGACATGTGTTATTTATATCTTTTTCAAGCTGATTATGCAAAGATTTATTAATCTTACATGTTAAGAAAAAGTTGGTTTCATCTTAAACCGCATTTATATTACAATGTTTACATATTCTATTTTCTCTTTGAATTCTTTTATATCTACTCCTCTCTATTTCCAAGAAATGGTCACTACTCGCATTTTACATAATTATTTTCTATTTTCAAAACTATTTTTAGAAATGTATTTGTCTATTTCATATTTTGTCTTTATTTTACTGTACAAGAATATTTTACTGGTTTCATTAGTTAATTTTAATTTTCAAAGAAAATATTTTCAAAAGTTATCTTTTAGTTCTTTTTTTAATATTTTTTTAGCATGAACTCTTCTCTTGCTTATAGTTTATATCCTGTATTTTATTTATGTCTAATTTATTTGCATGAGCTATATTGTCTACATATGAAAACCATGAAAATATACCGTTTGTGTTAAGCAATTTAGATAAACAGAAAACATCATATAATAAAGGGTTATTTTCATCACTAGAAATTCTTGCTAAGTACTTCAATGATTGTACTTTAATAAAGACATCTATCTGGGCTAGTTCTGCTCTTGCAGCTATAATGACAGATTATTTACTAAGCCTCAGTATATATTTGCAAAATTTTAAATGTGTCTTCTCCACTTGGCTACAATCAATCATTGCTAGAATATCAAATTTACTCATGTCTTTAATTTGTGCTCGTCTTTCAGCTCTTATTATTTTTTCATAAAAATCCATATACCAAATTTCAGAGTTATACATGAGAATAGGTTTAACTAGTAATTAGAACAATTTTTTGTATAGTTTTATAGACACATTTTCTAAAGGAGAAAGATACTGAAAAATAGAAAACAAAACTTAAGTACCTTTCTTAGCCAATTCAGTGTGCGATGAAGTCAATTTCCCAAATACTTCAATTATATTTCCAAGATATTTATATTTTAAAACTTTTTCTAGTTTGTCACCATTTAAGTAAAAAAATGGTTTATTATATAAAATATTTTTTCTATTGAAAGACCATTTTTATTTTTTGTGTATTTTTTGTGAGCTGGCACTTATTACTATAATAATTTAGTTTATTTATAGAGTTCTGTAAACCTTCAGGAGTTTCAGATAATACCAAAATATCATCTGCAAACAAAAGGCAGTTCATTGACATATTTTGCAGAGTCACTCTGGTTTTCAACTTTCATCAAATATTTCTGGTAGATCATTTATGTAAACATTAAATAAGTTTGGACTCATATTATCCCCTTGTTTCACTCCTCTATCAATAGAGACATAACAGATATATTCTCCTTTGATTTCACTGAAGCTTCAGTATTCTTATACATATCTTTTATCAAATTCTAAAATTTTACACCTATATTCTCATTTTTTGTTATTTTGTACAAAAGATCTAACCTCCACACTGAATCGAATGCCTTTTTAAGTCTACAAAACAACCATAAATCTTTTTCTTTTTATGATTTATATATTTATTAAACAGAGTCTTTACAATAAAGACACCCTCTAAAGCCCTACTATTCTTCTGAAAGCCTAGTTGATGGTGACATATATTATTTTCAAATAAAGTAAGTAACTTACAATTTATAACCATATTAAATAATTTACTCAGACAGCTCATCAGAGATCATAGAATCAAAACAATGTGCAATAAACTACAAATAGCAAATAATACCAACTAGGAAATAATATATAATTAAGGAACCATTAATATGAAAAACCTTGATCTATGCAATTTATAATTTAGTTCGAGTTCATAGAGCTCTATGCGACACAACTTCTCATTTTACGATTTATCATAATTTTGGCTTCAAAAAGAAAAGAGCTGGGCTGCGTTCAATATCGTAGCAGCTACGTAGTGCTACGTACACTGATTTTGACTATTGAATGTGTAGCTATAGACTAGTTGTTACATAGATATTGATGGCTACGTAGCTGCTACTCATCCCTGATATCATTAAAATTTAAAAGAAAAAGGACAATACATATTTGGGATAACAATCAAAAGCATATCAATATCGGGTTTATTAGAAAAAAAATAAATTCATCACCTGGCTGTTCAAATTATCTGGCGATGAATAATTCATCCTGAACTTTAAATTTTAGCAATATTTTCAGCGATGGGTATGTACTTTTACCAGTGATTTGGGGAAATTGTCTTGATTCCAAACTAATTTGTTTATCTGTTAAAGTAAGCACATTTTCAATATACGTGTAATACTATCTTTAATTTAAACATATTTTATTGTTCAAAATGACAAAAGGATCAGACACAAGTTTTACAACTTAGTAACGTCTTCTCCAAAACAAAAACAAACTATACACATTAATTAGTCATAAAAAACCTCAAATTAAAAAAAAAATAATAATGAATATGTTTTTTATGACTCAATGGATAGTTTTCATTTTAAACTTATGTACATATACTTTTTTCTGAAGAAAATTCTTTAATTTGTTCATATTTAGAAGAAGTTTACTTTATTTTGTTGCTCCTTCCAGGAAGCAATTCCCCGACATATTTTTCGTATACAAAGTGACCTCAGTGCGACCCATCTCGAAAAAATCCGGTTATCGCAATACGCATGGATGTCCTTAAAATAAACTATTATCTGAGTGTACATGTTAAACACGTGCTCAATATCCATGCTTTTTGTTGTTTGTTGACAAGCAGGTGACAATCGTGAAACTTCGGCTTCAAAACACGAACTTTAATACCTGCCATATTTTCACAACAACATTGACCGATTGAAAAAAAAACGATTATACGAAATTTATGCGAAAAAAAATGATAAAATCGTGCACAGAAGATATGTTTATGACGTTTGTATGCATTGGTTCAAAAATTGGAATAACATTTTTTTTCACCGGTCACTCGTTTATTATGACTTAAATGAACACATCAAATATTTTATACTAAAAATATTTGAAGAATAAAGACATGAAAACAAAAGGAAACTTGTTGAAGCGAATCAATGGATCATTCAGTGTATCTGTGAAACATATATGAACAAATGCACTATTTGTATTTAAATGATTCTCTATTTAAAAGAAAAATTTACGATGTAACAGACTAATATGCTTATAAAAAATTTGAATACTTTTATAAAAGTTATTTCACAATGGAAACGCATGAATTCGGTTACCATAGCTCGGTTGCATGTATGTCAGATATAAAGCTGCATAGCGGACATCTCGCTATCTATGGCTTTCGGGTACTTCTTTTGCTTTCAAGTAAATTTGAACAATTATTAGTTTAATTCAGAATAGTTTCAGATCTGCCTCTTCTATAACTATAATACATTTATGTCTCTCTCTGTACTGTAATAATTACACTTTTTTTATATTATTGTATTGATTGTTTTCTTCAAAACAGTCACAGCTTATTTTCTGACCTATTTGCATTGTAGTACTGATTTAGTTGTATGAAAAAGGATTGCAGTAAACCATTAGGCTATATAATATCGGTTTCCAAGAGCAAAATTGGTAGCGCGTCATCCCTACAATGGCTTCCATTTCTACGATTGTGTAAATGAACTGGCGTAATGGGGAGATAATTTTGACGAAGTAGAATCCTGACTGTGTAAACATTGTTTTATTACATTGTTTAGCAAAACTAAGCGTGCACATTGCAGAATAACAATTAAACCAAATACACACGTATTTATATTTATAGTTCAATATCAAATTTCAGTGTGCAATATATGCATAATAAAAACGAACATGAATTAATGACAGTTTATAGGAAACAAAATACACATAGTTAATTTTTCGAGCATTTGATGTCTTACCCTGAAAAGTCTGAATTTGTTTTTATCTAATTTAAGCCAATAGCTGTTGCTGTATCTCAGCCGCATCATAAAGCAACTAATCAGAATCAAGACTTGATAAGTAATTATTTCAAGATGGCGTGTATATCGGCTAAGGACGTGTTCTCACCAAACCCCCGTGTACAGTAAACATGTTTACATTTAGTTTAATGTAAAGCCTCGGTCACACCTTACATGATAGCACGAACGGACGCCTAACGGATGAAAATAAAAGTTGTCCGTTGACAAAATTGTTATCCGTTGGGAGTCCGTTGATGTACTGACCGAATACAACGGACGTTTAACGGATGCATAACGGACACACACCGGATATGCAACGTACGAAAAACGGACACGTACCGGACAGAACGGATGTCGAACGTACATCCAACGGACGAGTACCGCATAAAACGGACACCTAACGGAAGCGTACCGGATAAAACGGATGAACAAGATATACGGAAAAATCAAAGGCGACAATAATAATACATGTAAATCGAATAAATATTCAAAATGTTTCTGTGTAACTGGTTTTGGTTTGTTCTTCAAAAATTCCGCCAAAGGGCAGTAGGGCCTGAATAAGAACTGCTTGATTGTGAAGGCGTGCCTATACTCTAAGATCGGTTATGAATAATAAGAATTCATGAACCTTAAGAAATCTTACATACCAATAATTGGCATTTCTAAATTTTCAATTGGCATTTATCCGTTTCAGATCCGTTCATCATCCGTTTTATCCGTTATACGTCCGGTAGAAGTCCGTTTCTCATCCGTTCAACATCCGTTTTATCCGTTAAACGTCCGGTAGAAGTCCGTTGGTGAATTTATCTTCAAGACCTCCAACGGATGTATAACGGACACGTAACGGATACAAAACGGAAACGAAACGGATGAGTACCGTACAAAACGGACGCCTAACGGACGTTCAACGGACATTTTATCCGTTGGACGTTCGTTCAAAGTTTTGAACATGCTCAAAATTTTCCACCGGACAGAACGGACGTCAACGGATAAAACGTACGCTTAACGGACATGGACGGACGTCTAACGGATAAGAACGGATGTCTAACGGACATGAACGGATTGAAAAAAAGTTATCCGTTAGGCGTCCGTTCGAGCTATCCGGTAAGGTGTGACCGAGGCTTAATGTACACTAGTTTCACATTACACTTGTTCACATCTATACACCTTGTTTAGCTACCTGTACATACGATTTGTTCCCACTTGTAAACTATATGTCATTTAAATGTTTATTACGTAGAACCGAATTCAAATATTTAAATAACTTTTCTAGCAGTTAGGGAAAAGGTAAAAACACAAAAATACTGAACTCCGAGGAAAATTCAAAAAGGAAAATCCAAAATCAAAAGGCAAAATAAAAAGTCCAAACACATCAAACGAATGGATAAAAACTGTCATATTCCTGACTTGGTACAGGCATTCTCTAATGTAGAAAATGGTGGATTGAACCTGGTTTTATAGCTAGCTAAACCTCTCACTTGTATGACAGTCGTATCAAATTCCATTACATTGTCAACGATGCATGAACAAAACAAACATACTCAAAGAGTAAAAAATCTCAAAAATAGGGGTACAGCAGTCAATATTGTGTTATCATCTTAATATCACTATAAAAACAACAAATGTAACGAAGAAGCACAAAAAGGCATACATCAAATTTAACATATTCATTTTGTTTTTCTTATACGACTTAATTTATCTATGTAAAGTCTACCCATAAAGGATAGAAGGTTTTCAGTACTGGTGTAAAATTGCGCGTTTGAAATTCGCACAGGTAGACATAAAAATAATTGTGTGGTTCAAAGTATGACGGGATACATAAGTACAGTTTCACGTCAAATGTATATCATAAAAAACAGACTTAACAGAAAAGGTAGTATAATTGAATAAAATAGTTTTGTCATTCATAGTATGTCAAGATCCATAAGTAAAAGTAATATTAATAAATGAAGTAATTTTGTCGTTCAAAGTATGATGTTTTACATAACCACAGAGTCACTTCAGAAGAATATCTCAAAAAACTGACTTAACAGTACAAGTAATATTAATAAAGACAAATAAAATAATTCTATTACACGTTATTAAGATGATAACCAACGTCAGTACGCAAAATCTATACTTCAAGACCATCTTGTATTATTTGTGAAGTTGATACGGAATATTTATCAACAAGTTCTGGGTATCTTCCGATGAACTTTTTTAGAAAAAGGACGAGACGTTCTTTGACATACCCCTGGTTCATCAACTTTCTGCTCAGACACTGGTGACGTTTTACAAAGTCTGAATAGGAGCTGCAAGCTCTTGAATACCTAATAAGTTGGGAAATGTATATTCCATATGCAGGTGAAGTTGGTATATTGCTACTAAGGTGGGGGAAATTGATAATTTCAAAATTAAAATCGTCTCGTTTGTCATAGATTCTGGTACTGAGATGACTGTGTATGTCAAATTCGAGGTATAAGTCTAAAAATGAGGCGGAGGAAGCCGTGTCTGTGGTCTCTTTAATTTCTAGTTCTGGTGGGTATATTAATGGAACCCAATCGGAAAAGTTCGGATTGTTAATGGAAAGAACATCATCAATATATCTGAAAGTGAAATTAAATAACCTGGCTTCTTTGATCTTCTTGTTTATTACAAGTGTCTGAAGGAACTCCGATTCATATGAAAATAAGAAGAGGTCGGCAAGGAGAGGCGCACAGTTCGTTCCCATAGGAATGCCGACAATTTGTTGAAAAAGTCTACCTCCAAATTCAACAAATATGTTGTCAATAAGAAACTCCAGCATACTGATCACTTGTTCCTCTGTGTAGTATGTTTTACCCTTTTGTTCCTTATTAACAAAATATGCCTTATGGTATCCCAAAGTGATAAATTTATAGCGTATACTACCATTTTTATGATGAAAAGCATTGCGGATTATTTCTTTTAGACGGTTTTTTAATTTCACATGGGGAATGGTTGTATACAAGGTTGAAAACTCAAAAGTTTTGATAGAACTAATTTCAGAAAAAGACCGAGATTTAAAATTATCCAGAAGTTCTTTAGAGTTTTTAAGAATCCACATATGGTTAATACCACTACGTGAGTAAACAGTTTCACAGTATATCTGAAGACCCTCTTTAACTGCGGACAGAATTTTAGTCAATCTAATAGACAATTCTTTAGTAGAACAAGCAGATGAGCCGGCAATGTACCGTTGTTTGTACGGAATTTTGTGAAGTTTAGGTACCCAATACAAACAAGGTAAGTCCTCCGATTTGTTGTTCAATGCAATGTTCATAGAAGCCATGAAGGACTTATGTTTCTCCAAAATCTCATCCTTGTCAAATGATATGTTTATGTATGTGGGATTACCTGAGTGCTCATTTATTCCTAATTCTTTTATAAGACACTCGTAGTAATACGATTTACATATAAGTACAATATTATTTGAAGCTTTGTCCGCAGGAACAACAACATACTTATCTTGAAGAGATGATAGACATTTTACAGCCTCTTTGTCACTGAAAATGGACTTAGGTCGATCATTCACACAGTTTTTCAACTTATGAATGCGACGTTTTATCAGAGACCTGATTGTTTTGACCCATTCTGACAAAGTGTCCAGTTGAACATCTTCTTGCTTAGCCCATGCTCTGGCGTAGTTCTCAATGGAATCCATAATTATTTTGAGGTTATGGTTCCAATTGATGTGTTGGGATTCTCTAAACTTAGGACCACGAGAAATCACCTTTCGGAGATTTTCATGTTGAATTATGTTTAGATCCCCAGTAATAACATGACCAGAGGGGCTGTAATTGTAAGGCGAGTGGGAACAGTCACATGTCAGAGGTTTTTTTAGGTATTTTTTTGTTCTAAATCAAGGTCCTGTAATGCTTGTTTGTAGTTTAATATTTTGGGTGCAATGGTTTTGGTGTAACTGTAGGATACAATAGGAACAGACTGATTTTGAAAATAAATAGGAATTTTAGATGTTACCTCCTTGTGATGTAGGGAACGACCATTTTACTTTAAAAAAGGGGGGATGGATTTTGCCACATTTTGATTAAAAAAAATCGGGTATATTATTAGAATGAACAATTATTCTGAATTCAAAGTTTTCCCATACATTTTAGTGTTAAATATTGAATTGGTACCATCGAGAAAAAAAAACTAAATTTAAACTTTTGCGCGAAAAAAAAATTCTGACTCAGACCCCCACCATCCCCCCTTTTAAGGTAACACGATACCGAATGGCATATCTCCCGATTTCACAAATTTTTGGCATACGTGTACTTTGAATCGAGTTACATCAGAATATGTAATAAAAAATGGGGGTCACCATTTTTGTTTTTTTGTAATTTTCATGGGAAAACGTCATTTTTGGCGACAAATTTACTTAGGTATATAGGGGAAATGCCTTTTTTCGGCTTACCTTTTTAGATTTTCGAATGGATGGCTATTTTCTTATGTACGGAGAAAAACAAAAAACTAACATAATATCCAGGATTGCATGGTGAAAACATACACGTAAAGAAACTCATATGTCACCATCCTTGTTTTTGAAATAAATGGCTTCAAATTTGATCGTTAGGCCTAGAATTTGACCAAAAACGTGTGACGTTACATGGTGTACAGAATATAACGTTATTCCTTCTCAGAGAAAAGGAGAAAAAAATATGTGTCGGGATCTGAATGAGTATATTTTATTTTCATTTCCCCTGTCGACTGTCATAAAGGTAAAGTTCCTAGTATTTTAAATGCAATGTAAAATTCTACTGAATCAGATATAATTTTATTTCGTCCTGCACATGGAATTTCAGTCATATGAATTAATATTAATTTCGTCTGATTTTCACATCAAACGAGCATATACTTGAAACTTGCGAGAACAGGTTCCATGTGAATCTTATGATAATAGTTCGACATGCATAAATCACCGGAATTTTGTACACGTTGAATTGACGTAAGTATATTTGAAATAAAATTATTTAAATAATATCTTTCAGTGGCGTAGCTAGGTCATTTTTACGTGTACGCCCGAACCTTGTTGAGGGGCCTGAAGGCCCAAGCGGATCAAGGCCAAATAACCTGTTGGTAGTAGATTAGCGGGGGTGAAGCCTTCGGAAGTTTATGCGTTATCGAGAATGACATATTACCATTCCTGTCATGAAAACTCATCAATAACAACATTCTTTAGATTAAAAATTGTTTCTTTTTGATGTTTTATCTATTTATTGTGTTTATTTAGAGTTTAATGACGGTCATTGGCTTATACCAGTTACTTTCAAATATGATTAAAGCCTTAGGGGGCCGTGGGGTAAAGCACTCAATCAACGAAAACACATTTTCATTTGCAAATGTCGTAAATGAGTTGTTCAGGTGAAATATTAAAATTTGTAAAGGGTTCTAGAGAACCCTGGTTCTCGCCTGGGATTTCTCCAAGCGAAAAATAATTTATCAGTCCATTACAGGATTTAAACAAATCAAATATTTTTATTAGATATTTTGTCTTGGTCAGGAATATTAATTTCTGCACGGTCAGGAATATTAATTTCTGCACAAGTTTCATGACAAACTACGGAGGTTTATAAATTTATCACGAAAATTAACTCATCATAGATACCAGCTTTGAAATTTTGTACTTGCGCCAGACGCTCGTATCGTCTACAAAGGACACATCAATGTCGCTCGAAACAAACGTGACAAAAATTCCAGATCGTCTGATTTAAATTGCGTAAAGATATTAAAGTCTGTCTGTCATTATAACAGTTACACGGAAAATTGAACGAAAAAAAGTTTGCTTCTGAAATTAACCATAAAAAAAACTTCAATAAAGTTTCATTTAATTCGACGAATGTTTAACAAAGTAATTGACATGTAACACATTTTAATCTCAGACTGTAAATGCAAAATGAAATTCCTTTTATCCATAAATTACGGGAAAACTCATCATATATAATTTCGTCATTATACTCTGGATACTCTATTGACCATCAACAGTTTTTGTCCAGCTACCGTAAAATTTTACGAAGGTTTGACAATTAAAGTTATTAATATCTTAAAACTTTAACAACATACTGAACCTAAATGTACATAGTTATAATATTGGCACCGCTGGCGAAATTTAGGATCGAAATGTCTCGCTTTTGCGACATAAATGGCAATGGCTCGACAAAAAATGAAAACCGCATATCGAATCTTAGCACATAATGAATTGCTTTAAAAAAAGAAAAGGAAAGTGAGTATAGAATTCACTGTATATTAAGACTTTGACAGAAAATGAACAAAAATATCATATGATAAAAATGTTTGTCTCTTTTATTCGCAATTACATTGAAGAAAGACATAGAAGGTTGATGTACTATTATTTAATTCTTTTAAGGTGGTACCTAACACTTTCACTAAAATTAATTTGGCTCGTTTAATTTTCATAAAATTTTGTCAAAGTATTTACTTTAACCCTTTAACAAAAATATAAAAATTTCAAAAATTTTGAACCAACCGTTTTGTCAGAAAAATTACACTGGTTATATAGTAGTTTGACAAACATTGAGAAGCTTAATATTCCCTTTACAACACAACGTAATTAAAACGTTAAGCTGACTTTACAGAGTTATCTCCCTGTAGTGTTAGGTACCACCTTAATTTTATTGAGATGATTTTTTTTTGCCAAATTCAAGTGTACGCCCGGGCGTTTTGACGTAAACGTAGCTACGCGCATGTCTTTGTTCTAAAATTTGATAAAAACCATAAAAAATATCTTCAGAGTTTTGTTAAGTTTACGTAAAAATTAAATGAAACATTTCACGTGAGATTCGTCCGAATTACTGATTTTTAACTCCATCATATTAGACAATGGTGGTATCATCACTGCATCCCGTGATGCAGAAATATAGTATTTAAAAAAAATTGATTCATTTAACAGTTTTTTAATGGCTCGGTTTGGTGGTTGTTTAACGTTCAGTGTCAAATAGTTCATGCATGTTCGGTACGATACAATACAATTTTGAAAACAGTTGTTTATAAAAGACACATTTGATGCACCAGTCAAAAAAGCTTTAAAATTCTGTTATTTGTGAAAATTATGAGGAAAATAATGATCCTGATAAAATACACATTCCAAAAAATAAAATAAAAAAAAACTCGAAGAAAAATTCAAAACGAAAAAATCCCTTATCAAATGACGAAATCAAAAGCTGAAAAACATCAAAAGAAAGATAAACAGCTGTCATATACTTGACTTGGTAACATCCAATATATATATCTAGCGATTTTTTTAGATTTTTTTTGTTTATTTATCACTAAAATTCAAACGACTGTGATACAGTAGATGTAGTATAATGTACTCTGTGTGGTGTAAATGTGTTACTTGATTGCTCAGCAAGTCGGACAAACCTTGCAAACTGTTAACCCGAATAATTCAGTCGTTATATTCCGCTTACTACATTAAGTAAGTAGGACAGATCGATTACGTTCTGTCATTTGTAAAAAAAATATTTACGTAACAAATCTTCAGATCATATATATGCATTCTTTATATAAATAAAACAACTGCGAAATTTAAAAGTTCCAGCTTGAAATTCAACCTGTATCAGATGTCAGCCGGAGTCTGTACTCTGTGTGCCTTTGTATTTTATCAAAATGCCTAATCCAGCAACCTGACATGAAACAAAAAAGAAAATCCAGACGATATGCACCCCTATAATATGAGTAGTAACACCAGGTACACAGTTTTAAAGCTGAAGCAAAACGACTGTAGTCCTAAATAATTAGCCGAATTAACCCTGTATATACCAAGTGCGGGATTAACGGTCGAACGGACAAATGTTAAACAATATGATGATACGTGCTCTATAAGTAATTTGGTGACAATGCATATTTTTGAATATGCAGTTCATATAATGGAATGGTAATTTGGAGATCTGAAATGTAGTAGCAATTTAAGAAGGCTAGCATTTCCGTCATTTCGTCTTTGGTGGAAAGTTGATTAATTGGCAATTTTACCGCATCTACTTACATTTCATTATGGTTTGAATTTTCTAGAGAAGAACAAAAGTTTTAAGAGTTTTAAGACTTAAACTAATTTTTACCAAGAGACTGAAATGTTACGGTGACAATTATACTACACATACTCAAAATTTTCCAACTTTTACTAAAACTACAAATAAGAAGTGTAAAGATACTATTTCAATTAGCATTAGTCACGATTTTCTTGATGTCTTTGGTGTTGATGTCGTTTAATTAATGCCCAACTGTTGCTACCTTATAAAGTGCATATCACATATCTCCATTTATCATTCTATCAGCCAACTTTTGTACAAATAACATGTACATGTACAAAATTTGTTTTTTATTTGTACTCTTACTTTTACAAATAAAGTCTCATGTTACCACACTTCCTTTATGAGCAAGCGGTAATGTAGATATTTAGTTTTGCGTAACTGTTCAATTTTGGTCTTCCTCGCGGTCTGCGTTTATCTTTGTCGATTTCTTTGAAAATATTAGACATTTCATGCATGTTTAGGACGAGAACAAGTTAACAATAAATACAATAGCTAGATTTTGCAATAGAGGCAGGGCATCCGCAATAATGGTCGGGAAAATTTTAACTGACGCTATACATGACTTGTATATATATACTTGTATACGTGTTCTAAAAACTAATTTGAAGAATGAAACTTCCCGGGTCTTTTCCGACGCCTAGTATGTGAGCAATATGCCCCTCAGAGCCCTAAAGGGAACTTTGTTTATTTTCTTTTAGTCGTTTTGTGTTCCAACTTGTACATGTACATTATTTCCAACTCAAAACTGAAAAAAAACACCGAATACCCATGCAAGCGTAAATTAACACGAATATAGAATCTAAATGATTTCAAGAGCTAGCTTTTTTACAGTCTCTTGCCGTTTGAATAATAAAAAGTCAGTCGTTTGCATATACATTTCGAGAGAAAAAATTCTAACGGAATCAGGGAACACGGAACCGTTCTGACTACAGCCAGTCCCAACTGTCAACTTGCGTTTGCAGACGCAAGTGGATACTTGGGGCTGGCTTTACTCAGACTGTAACGGAACCTGAATTTTGTTATTTTATTTCTGCCGAATCAAGTCTCCATGTATTTCTCAGCCTTTGTTAACTTTCTAATGCTTCATTCCGATGTTGCTGTCCGTCCTGAGTATACCTGGTTTATACGATTACAGAGCTGGTACTGTATTTTAAAATATATCCAAAACTATATCGAATTTACACTGTACAGACCAATGAATTTCAGAGACTATTAACACTTGGAACACAGGAAAAGTTATTTGGCTAAATAACCACATTTTTACATTCCATACAAACAAACTATTTTCTGTATGATTTTCAACGTCTGCTTGTATTGTACTTTTCCCCCTAATTATATCCGTATTCTCATCCAAATAAATTTCAATTTTGTCCGAGCGGTGATTTTGATGACCATTTTAAACGAATTAATAGTTGTAAAATTCACCGTTTTTTTCACACATCATCCTAAGCTTCTATAAGTTAGATTTCTACTTTCAAAACAAAATTTCATGGGGATACGGCGTGAATCATGAATAAGTCTGTTATACATAAGAACATATATAGATAAAGGGTGCAGATGCTTAAATATCAAAGAAACAGAATATTTAAAAAGTAAAGTAATACTTATTAAAGATTAACAATGAGCAGAATGATTGCCTGAAAACAAAGAAACAATCTATGTCAAATAATTGCTACGTATTGCATCAAAACTCTCGGCACTCTGCATCTAGGGAAAGTTACCATTAAAAATGTCACACAAACCCCGCTGCATTGGCTTATATGTGTGAACGTTATTCGATAACGTCAGGAACGATAACTCATGGCGTAACGTCATTCGGTATCGTGTTACCTTAAAAAAGTAAAGTGGTTGCTCCTTTAATTAAGGTGGCTCGGCCCTTTAACAGTGCGCATATTTTAACGCATGTTTCTTACGACGAGTGCCTTGGGAACGGTCGCTTTTAGGGGTCTTCTCAAAAATAGCTCTGACGACCTTGGAACGCGGGCGTGTATGAAAGCACCCTTGACGATGTAAACAAATGATGCAAACAGGAAATATGTTCGATCAGAAATTCAGAGTGCTTTCTTCATTTTTCGCATAAAAGTTAAAAAGGACAGAAATATACATGAATATAACATTAAAAAAAAAGAATATATAAATACTGACAAAGTCACATGTATGACGTCGACGGTATTTGGTGCCGTTTCGCTCCCAAAACGCATTCTCATCTTACACGGTCGCCTCTTGGGTCCGTTCGTACCATATTTTAAATTCACTTAAATACCGGTTGAATTAAATGATGTCTTGGAGATTTATTTTTGAAAATGTTTTGCCAATGACGCAATGATTAACTGTAAACAAATGATAGCGATGTAAACAACTTCATGTCATCGTACAGCTTTCAAAAACAGGTAAACTTGTGACCCGTATCAGAGACATATGTGTGTATATATATGTCTCTGCCCGTATAGTATGCTTTAAAAGCATCGGGGCGGGTTTATTTTCAAGCTATAATCCGTTTGACGTTTTATAACAGTTTGTTTCTGTCATAAATCAATTTAAAACTTGAAATATCTTTATTTCCAAGTATTTTTTGGAGTTTATTCCCGAGTATGCGATATATTTTTCCACTGCAAAATTTTGATAATTATAGTTAAATATTTTTTATTTTCCCCAAAACAAATTTGAACATGACAATTTTCTAACAGACTTAATACTTGACAGGCACACCTAACATTTTAATTTAAAGATTTGTTAACCTGCACGAAAATCATTTGAAATTTTTTCTCGTATCACAATTCCATGATTTCCGGTGTCCTATAGCCATTCTTCCCCATGCCAATTTTTCCGGGGGAAAAAACTGGATCGATCCAATTATTCCCCCCGGAAAAATTGGCATGATTCAACTTTTCCCCCTCAGTGTTATGGGAGGAAAACCAGGATCAAGCCAATTTTTCCCCCTAATAGCACGAGAAGCTAATGTTTCCCCCTTGAATTATAACGTCGCCGACGTCAGTTCCAAATTTTTATCTAAAAAGAAAATAGCATCATTTTTTTAAATTATTTTAGCGGTACGAAACCTTCATTGCATTAATATACATGTGTTATACATGTTTATATTTTATTGTTGTCTGTTTGGTATAATACCAATAATTAACCAATATTAACCAACAACATAATTGTACTACAAGCTCCTGGCTTCGGAATGGCACATAAAGAAGGTGGCGGCTTTAAACATTCACCCCTCCCCCAAACAATCCAGCCTTGGACATCACACCATTAGAAAAAATGTTAAATATCAGTTGCAATTGTCTTCACTAAAAATGTTGGTATGGTGTACTCTCGGTTATTGAAAGCTATATCAAACCCAATTACAACTAATAACAATCATGTTCTCCAAGACTGGTTGTTGTTTAATAATGAAATGACTACTAACGATTTGTTTTGTATTAGACATTGCTACATTTCATATAAAAAAGCATGCTGATACAGACATTAACTGCTAAACCATGTATATCAGGTATGGTTTTTCAACTCGAGATAGATTAGACTATCTTATTTCTAAGCTTTACTTGTCATACTAGCCTGTTGTCAGAAAAAACTAAACCTGTAAAGTAATTTGTTGTAGCAATACATATTAAAAATGTTTCTTGGCTTAAATGATAAATCACAACAAAAACTTTTGGCAATTCAAAGCATAAGGGTATACGTAACGAGTTTACACCTGTAGTACGTTTTCAGGTCAAAAGAATGCAAGCCATGTAAATGTCAGCGTAATGAAGATTTGGAATATCAGACAAAATAACACAACAAAATGCAATTACAGACGGACTGATGAACATGTAGACAGACGGTGGACACATTGACACTATAATATGGTAGACATATAGACCAACTGGTAAACATGTGTAGACATGTATAGACAGAATGGTGGGCACATACGCAGACTGGTATAGTATGCAGACTAACGGATATATAAAACTGACTGGTAAACATGTAAATAGACTATTGAACACGGAGACAGACTGGTGGACATGTAGACAGAATAGTAGACACTAAGACGGACTGGTGAATATGAAGACTATTGAAAATGCATACATACTGGGGGACACATAGACAGACCGATGAAAATGTAGACAGACTAGTGGACCAAAGACAGACTTGTTGAAACATACCAAGACTGTTGAGAATGTAGACAGACCATTAATATGAAGACTGATGAATATAAAAACAAACTAGTTGACACATAGAGATGAAGATGTATAGACAGAGTTGTGTTAATGTAAATTGACAAAAAATATTTGTCAGCGTAAAAATATAATTCAAACTCTTGGGTTTAATTTACAGAATTGTATAAATATAGTGAAATCTATACTATGGGGGAAAGATTAGCTTTGGGTGGAAGTGACTATATGTATACGTATTGCCAAATTTCCGCGGGGGAAGAATGGCAATGATCCAAAATTTCCCAGGGGCATGGCATGGGGGAAGAATGGCTATATAACACCGGAACACTATAGACTAAGTCCTATAATATAAGACCTCGGGGCCAATGTTTTCTATTTTTATGATACTTTTCTTCTATTACTCATTTTACTGAATTGTTATTTTGTTGATTTGCAATTTTCTGTTGTATCTATCAATATGTCAACCGAGTTCATATTAAAATAAAAAGAAATATCAGCATTAAAACTAAAATAATTGAATCAGAGCACTGAGTGTTATTAAAATAGACTAATGAATCCAGCAACTTATTTCACTAAAATGATTATTTGGTTTCCTGTAGAAATAAAACGACACTTTAATAATTTTCTGTTTTCCGCCTTTTCATGAAGATGAAAATTGATCAATCGGGGCGGATCCAGCCATTTTAAAAGGGGGTTCCCAACCCAGGACAAAAAGAGGGTGTTCCAACTATATTTCCCTATTCTATCGTCCAAAAAAGGAGAGTTCCAATCCCCGGAACCCTCCCCCTGGATCCACCACTGTCAAACGTAACCAGGACTGGCCTAGTATTCCGACCTTATACATCGGTCTTTGATATAATTCCTTAATACTGCATGATTTGCGGAGAACCGCAAAATTTTTGGTTTCACCATGCCGGGATTTTGCTAGTACATACACCCGCAGCGTGCCGGACAGTCTCAAACACTACTAAAGACTTTATATATAAAAAAATCTATACTACTACTAGGTTCAGGAAAAATTTGGATTGTAATTTAAAAACTACTCCCAGTACACAGGAACACTATATAAGCCGGTGATGTTGGCAAACTTTAACTTCTATCTTAATTTTTGACATGGTTTTTTAAAAGTAAGCTAATAAGGAAAGTTCTTGATTTAAAAAAAAATATAGTTGAGTGATGTCATTGCGGCAAAAAATGTGAATGACAATTTTGTTTGTGAACACTGATTTGATCTTACCGTGGCAAAGAAATGCATAACTAATCATCGATCTATGCGTGATGATAAAAGGAGATAATGTTTTTTTATTTATAATATTGAATTTTAAATTTGAACTTTGGTGGATAGTTGTTTCATTGGCAATCATACCACATCTGCTTATTTTCGTATGGTTAACATAGAAATATGACTAATCTGAGAGATGATCCCTTGATTATACAGGGTGTTCAAACAGCTGGATGTATGCATACGAAGCCTCGTAGGGTAAAAAGGGGGAATTTTGCGTATACATGCACCAAGCATAATTGTCCATTCATTTTCTTATGGCAGTCCATATATCTAGCTCCTCTTACTTTGCATAACTTTCATAATTGATACTTATCTGCATGTTCTCATCCGTATTATGCTTGAAATATTTGCCATTGATCATTCAGTATGCAAATTAAATTTTCGTTATGTGCAATCATATAAAAAAAAAGTAATTTCTGGGACTTTTATTTGTTTGACTATGTGGTATATCAGTTTATAGTAATTGTTGAAGTCCGTACGGGGACATAATTGTTATCTTCTATGTTAATTGGTCTCTGGTGAAGAGTTGCCTCATAAACAATGATACCGCATCTTCCTATTTTTATACCCTATGCAACGAAGTGGCGCAGGGTATAACGTTTTTGACCCGTCCATCCGTTCATCAGTCAGTCTATCCAGTGGCAGATCCAGAAATTTTCATAAGTGGGGGCCCACTGACCGACCTAAGAGGGGGCCCGCTCCAGTCACGCTTCAATAATTCCCTATATAAGCAACCACATTTTTTCCCAAAAAGGGGGGCCGTCCCCCCCTAAATCCGCCTATGCTATCAGTCTTGTCATCACAACTCCTCTCAAACCGACCAACAAAATTTCATGAAACCTGTTTAGATAATAAGGACATACTATGCAGATGTGCATATCGACAGGAATTTATGAGTCAAATTTTTTCTAGGAGTTATGCCCCATTGAACTTATTTGCTTCAATATACTACTGCATGTTTGTCCTTGCAACTCCTCTCAAACCGCCTAATAGAATTTTATGAAACCTTTTTAGATAAGGACATACTATTTAAGGTCTTTCCTCTTCCCGAGGAAAGACCTTATTGTTTTTCTAATTAAGGTCTTTCCTCTCCGTGAGAAAGACCTTATTGTTTTTCTCCTGTTTTTTTTTTTTTTTTTTTTTTTTTTTTTTTTTTTCATCCAGCATTTGTTTGACATGGCCTCCCCTCGTTTCTATTGGAGTTATCAAGACCAAAAATGGACCATCGGTAGACCTCATCATGAAGTATTACCAGATGAGGCTGTGTAGGATTTCATCATCCCCTTTAGAAGTTATCTCCCTTTTATTGGTTTTTTTCGACATGCCCCCCCTCGTTGTTTTTAAAGATATCATGACCTTATTTGGACAATAGTTAGATCTCATCATGATGTGTTACCATATGAGGCTGCTAAGGATTTCATCATTCCCTATGAGAGTTATGTCCCCTTGAAACAATTTCTTTCTTTTACAATTTTCTCAAAAAGTATTCAAGATAGAATCCATTTGAAAACGGCAACATGTACAAGACCAGATGGCAATGTTAATTAACATATACAATCATTTTGTTGTTAACCCTTATAAGGAGTTATTTCCCTTGAAAAAATATACACAATTTTTGAAAAATTGTATCTCGAGAACCGGAAGTCGTAAAGACTTGGGACCTACACCAATAATCTTAAGTTCATGTGACCTTTAATTTGCACCCAAGGTCAAAGGTCACCGAGTGCAAAAAAAATTTACGCTGCAATTTCAAATGTTCATATTAAGAAAACGATAAGAGTTTGCTGCATACTTACCGCGTATAAAATGTTCCTCTCGACGAGCTCTACATTTTATACACTGAGCTCAAAAGAGTTCGACTATCTGTTCAAAAGTTACGACGGGATGATTCTTAAAAGTATAGTATTGTGTGTATATCTTTTTAAAGGTAACAGATATCAACCTAATATAAACTGCAAAGATGATCAGTAGTTCAAGACCTTCAATTTGAGGTCAATGTCAGGTCATGATGACATTTCACCTTGACCTTCACATTATACTATGACCTTGACCTTGTGATATTTGAAAGGTCAAGTGGTCCTGAGTTGAATGGTGATAGTCCCATGTCTCTACGACTTCCGGTTCTCAAGTTTTGTATTGCATCATATATTTGATGATTAATTGTGACCTTTGTGAACTTTGAAATTGTCCCAATTCCTTTTCTGTAATGTTGTCCTTCAACTGTAGATCATTTATCATTTAACAGATTTGAGATATCTATTGTCGTTTTAGAGATAATGCAGTTTGAAGTTTTGCGAGCGGAGGCATGTATTTCTGAATCATCAAGAGCTTACCACTTAAAATGTTTTAGAAATTGAAGAGGTTGACATAGTTATATGTTTGACCAAAAACCAAAAACATTCCATGGAAAAAAACACCAAAAAATCAATTTGAAATTTTCAAGTTTTGCATTGACTTTGTTAGTTTCATAACTTCTATTTATATAGTTGATATTGCATCATTATTTGCACTTTGTCAAATGGGGTCATCTGATATATCAAATTGAAGGTCTTAATGAACTCTACTTAAAAATGAAAATTTTAAACCCCCTTTTCATCCCAGGGGGACGGGTGGGGTCATTTAGTGCAAAAATTCAAATTTCTCAGATGGTAAGGTTGTCGCATATCAAATGAAAGAACATAAAGCGTACATTTCAAATTTCAAATTGACGTCCCCCAAAAATGGGTTGGATGGGGTCATTGAGTGCAAAAAATGATTTTTCTTTTTAGATAGGGTTGTTGTATATCGAAAGAAAGGCCATGATGTGTACATTTGAAATATCAAATTCCTGACCTCCAAAAATTAGTTAGATGGGGTTATTAAGTGCAAAACTCAAATTTTCTAGAACATGGCGTTGTCGTATATCAAATAAAAGATCATCTTGTCTATGTTACTTATATCATACTTCCGATCTCAAAAATGTAGGCGGAAGAGGTCATTAAGTGTAAAAAGCGAATAGTTTCAGAAGGTATGCTTGTCATACATATCAAACAAAAGGTCGTACAAAGTACATTACGAAAACATCACTTTTACAGGAAAGACCTTTCAATTGTTTTACAAACAATTGAGATACTAGTTCAACTTTTGTTTCTTATACCATTTTTTTTCTTAGTTATTTTATTTCTCCAGTGGCAATGTGGGGACTGACTGCCAACGCAGAGCCTGCTTCAGTTATTCACAATATAATCAACCAATAAGCCTGCACCCTATGTCGGAATCTGTAACAATCATCCCATCAACTAAATATTTTGAAACATATTTAGAATTTAAGAAAAGACAAGTCCATGAAAATGAGGTTAAGTTCAGATAAACCCTGCAAGACAGACATATTTGTTTTTCATTTATTATTTTTTACATAAATGACCCATTAGTTTTCTCATTTGAAATGTTTTAAATTGTCCATTTGTCATTTCGAGGCCTTTAAAACCAACTATGCAGAATAGGTTTTACTCATTGTTGAAGTCCATATGGTGACCTACATGTATAGTTATTTTGAATGAGTTGCAGTAGTTTAAAGATGTCTCGATTACGCATTAAAAACGTAGGCTGAATGAGCGTGCTTACAGACGAAGAAAAACGAATTGCAATGTTAAGGATCACTACATTTCTATCTTTTCTGTTCGTTTCAAATGGTATTTTTTTCTCCAAGGAGAATGTGGCAAAGGGAGGGGGTAATTTTTTTTTTATTATTTCTAATTGTATTTTAACGGATCTGACATACTACACAAACAAACAATTAACCTCACCTCACTCTTTTTCAGTTATGCATTTATGAGTGAATCGTTGTTTGAGTAAATACCAGTGGCAAATATTTCTGTCAGTGTGCAAGTCCAGTCGATTCAGATAGACCTTTTCAAATGAATTATGTGTTCGGCAATGATGATGGATGAGTCTTGATAATTTAAGAGGTTAATAAGGCTACGTAAAGTGTTTTTATAAAAAAGTTCTGAATGCCTAGTTTTGTGTACACTTAACCCACACAAGGCCTACATCGACTATTGACTGCATGTAGACAAAACATGATTTAAACTACATAAATTCCAAAACTTCTGTTCTTTCTTATAAAACTCTTAGTGTTGATATAAAATCATTAATCAAATTAAACAGTAAATATGTTCTTATGCTTAATTCACTTTGTTTAAACACACATGACATCTTTGTGTGCTAGAATAGTCCAGCTTCTTTTAAACCATGTGAACATATTTGGCTTATGCAATTATAATAATATTGTGTTTACTTTTCTTACTGAATACATGTAAAATGAAACACAAACATAATGTTTGGGTACAGTTTGGTGCAGTGACCAGCTCAAACTTTTATTTCCATATACCAAATATCTCCACTGCCTCTAAGCCCAAACTAGAAATAAAGACCATATTTAACACATTACACATTACATGTTCTACAAATCCACAAAAATAAACCCAGCTTGTTCAAGATACTTATTTCCTATTTTGCAAATTCGGAATTTCAAAATATATCTATAACATGTTATATTTCCTATTTTGCAAATTCGGAATTTCAAAATATATCTATAACATGTTATATTTCCTATTTTACAAATTCAGAATTTCAAAATATATCTATAACATGTTATATAACACATATGTGTATGAAATGAACTAAGAGGTCCATCAGCAAGGCTTAACTTCACAGAGAAAAAAATCCCTTATCAAATGACGAAATCAAAAGCTGAAAAACATCAAAAGAAAGATAAACAGCTGTCATATACTTGACTTGGTAACATCCAATATATATATCTAGCGACTTTTTTTCGATTTTTTTTGTTTATTTATCACTAAAATTCAAACGACTGTGATACAGTAGATGTAGTATAATGTACTCTGTGTGGTGTAAATGTGTTACTTGATTGCTAAGCAAGTCGGACAAACCTTGCAAACTGTTAACCCGAATAATTCAGTCGTTATATTCCGCTTACTACATTAAGTAAGTAGGACAGATCGATTGCGGGGAGGGACTGAATTATTCGGGTTAGCAAACTGTATGCAAAATTTCACAAATTTCAACATTCTGTCATTTGTAAAAAAAATATTTACGTAACAAATCTTCAGATCATATATATGCATTCTTTATATAAATAAAACAACTGCGAAATTTAAAAGTTCCAGCTTGAAATTCGACCTGTATCAGATGTCAGCCGGAGTCTGTACTCTGTGTGCCTTTGTATTTTATCAAAATGCCTAATCCAGCAACCTGACATGAAACAAAAAAGAAAATCCAGACGATATGCACCCCTATAATATGAGTAGTAACACCAGGTACACAGTTTTAAAGCTGAAGCAAAACGACTGTAGTCCTAAATAATTAGCCGAATTAACCCTGTATATACCAAGATGAGTCTTGATAATTTAAGAGGTTAATAAGGCTACGTAAAGTGTTTTTATAAAAAAGTTCTGAATGCCTAGTTTTGTGTACACTTAACCCACACAAGGCCTACATCGACTATTGACTGCATGTAGACAAAACATGATTTAAACTACATAAATTCCAAAACTTCTGTTCTTTCTTATAAAACTCTTAGTGTTGATATAAAATCATTAATCAAATTAAACAGTAAATATGTTCTTATGCTTAATTCACTTTGTTTAAACACACATGACATCTTTGTGTGCTAGAATAGTCCAGCTTCTTTTAAACCATGTGAACATATTTGGCTTATGCAATTATAATAATATTGTGTTTACTTTTCTTACTGAATACATGTAAAATGAAACACAAACATAATGTTTGGGTACAGTTTGGTGCAGTGACCAGCTCAAACTTTTATTTCCATATACCAAATATCTCCACTGCCTCTAAGCCCAAACTAGAAATAAAGACCATATTTAACACATTACACATTACATGTTCTACAAATCCACAAAAATAAACCCAGCTTGTTCAAGATACTTTTTTCCTATTTTGCAAATTCGGAATTTCAAAATATATCTATAACATGTTATATTTCCTATTTTGCAAATTCGTAATTTCAAAATATATCTATAACATGTTATATTTCCTATTTTGCAAATTCGGAATTTCAAAATATATCTATAACATGTTATATTTCCTATTTTACAAATTCGGAATTTCAAAATATATCTATAACATGTTATATAACACATATGTGTATGAAATGAACTAAGAGGTCCATCAGCAAGGCTTAACTTCACAGAGAAAAAAAAACCGACTGTATAATTATTGTTAAGGCTTTATCTTATTTCTTCGAAAAATCTCTTGTAAAATGTAAGTTCAATATTTTTTATTTTTTAACACACTGAAACTTAAATATTGCCCTAGAACTAGTTGTTAATAAGACATCATTAAGTATAACTGTTACAATTGATTCGGATCAAAACATAAAACAAATAATAAAGCAAAGAAAGCATTATTGATTTGGTAACATGTTTTTGCATATTCATAAAATAACATTAGCATTGGTGTCAACTAGTTGAAGGAAACTTATTGTTATATTTCTTCTCGTTCTACATATTAGTAGGCATGCTATCGATTTCACATGAATTTATTAAGCTTACAACAAGCAATCACTCTTCAGGGCCACAATACATTTCAAGTAGACATATCTGAACACGAATTCATAAATTTAATGCTACGAACACAAGACTATCATTTCTACATGTACGTGTCATTATTTCATCCTGCTTGACTTCATAAAATCAAAATCATGGGTTTTATGACATCTATCTATCTACTTTTATAATTGTGACTTGGATGGAGAGTTGTCTCATTGACACTACTACAACATCTTCCAATGTCTATATACATTATTGTTTAGGGACCAGCAGAAATGGCCTTCTGGTGTAGAGTTAACTCGCTGTGTCGACGGCCCGTTGGTGGAATTGAACTCTTCGTTCGGGTTGCTGTCTCTTTGACACATTCCACGTTTCCATTTTCAATTCTATTTGTGCATAATAACTAATAACCAGGATTTATCACATCTGACTTAAATTTTATTTATTACTATAAGTAATTACTTTATTATATGATACAAAAATGAACCCCAAAAAAATCGATTCGGTTTGCTCCCAGATGACTTTTAAAATATTTATATCATTGAAAAAGCTCCAAATTATCTCCCTTTGGTGCAAAAATGCCAATTTCGGGCATCAAATTGAAATATCTTTTTGAACTCATCGCTGACCTATATTTTTTATTATTGTTTTCAAACAAGCTGTTACAGTACATAAACTAAATAATTGTAAAATTTAAGCAATTTCTGTAATTTAGTGGGTTTGTTTTTTATTTCGATATTTCCTCTATTTCTCCTATTAGTTTTGAAAGTTCGAAACTCATGATAACTGAAAAACATTCTCATGGTTTTGAAAATTGCGGAATTTAAAAATAAGGAACGATTATAATGTTTCTATAACCTGTTATAGTGATGAAACATTTTAGACAGTCTGTGCATTAAGATTACTGAAAAAATCAGTGGAAAATGGCTTGACCCATCATATCGGCACAAGAAAGAAAAAAAAAAAAAAACAAAACAAAATAACAAATACAAATACAAATAACAGGTCTAAGATTAAGTGCAATCACTGTAAGCTTGCTTTATTCCAGCGGGTTATCAATTGTTTATTATGTTCCAATATGAATTGTGATAATCGGTACGTATAAAGTTAATTGCTGGACTAAACCCAGACAGAAAACTCAAGCTAACCAAGAGCATACGTTTTGCTGTATGGGATGTATATAATACGTTGCAATGTCAAGAGGGAATGTAAACTTAAATCCCTGTTTTCTATACGGAAAGTGCTAATCATTTTGTAAAATAAAGAATTATTGTGACAATTTTGTGAGGGGCCGTAGGAATTTTCCTCGGAGTTCGGTATTTTTGCTGTTTTACTTTTTACCCGAGTATTTTATTTTGATTTTGTAAGAATATATTTACATCTTTTTTCTTGATTTAAGAAAATTTGTTTAAGAATTACAGGTTAATTTTCATAAGTATAAGGCGTTGGATCAACTCAATTGAGGCGCACCAAATGTTCAGGCGCGAATGCATATAGTATTTGGAGCACAAAAATCCTTTCGTGTTAAAGGTGAAACGTCCTGCTTCCAATTATACACACATGTTCATGGTTTTGAGAAGTAGATCGTCACATGACAACAGTTTCAGTGTGTACTCTGACTGCTCAGTCCTATAACAGATTTATTATAACCATGTTTTTGATTGTCGTATATGTATTGCTTTATTGCAAACCGTGTCCAATTCTATGTAAGTTGACATTTAATGCAACTTATATGGCCGTAAGTGATAGACGATAAACTCAAATGCAAGAATCTTCCTTGGAGATACACAACGAAAACTTGCAAAGTGATCATTCAACTGAAAGAATAAAATAAAATAATAATTGTTATTCCATATTGATAAAACTTAAGAAGGTTTTTCTAAATGAATGGGATTTTGAATAAATAAGCATATTCACCTGCCGAAAAAGTATAGTCACCGCGCAAACGTGCTTTTACGTGTATAATTTTGGTAAAAATCGTTTGATGTACAATTGGTTTTGGTAAATAATTTCCCTTACATACATTTCTTTCGGAATATGTAATAAAACCATTACTGTATTTTGTTTCGGTAAATATGTGGTTTAATTAACTTTTGAAAAACTGATATTCACTTCGGCCGTTGGCCTTAGTGAATATCAGTTTTTCAAAAGTCAATAAAACCACATATGTACATCACCAAAAGACAGTAATTGTATAATGTTTTCAAATAAGAGTTACATGGCATAAATTGCAAAATTTATGATGCTTTTTCTATTTTACTTTATTATTATAAATGGTTGTTGATAAATGGTAAAACTTTTCTGCATCTATCATTATGAGTTTTATTTTATATTTATTTTACTATTAACGCATTTGTTACAATCAGCTTTAAAAAGGGAAACTCTTTTCTCCAACTTAAATTTCTATGCATAGGAATCAAAATACCAATAGGCGATTCTTAAGAAGAACGCAAAAGGCTAGCACTTCACTTTATATTATGGCTGTCTTCTCAAAGAAAAAAGAAAAAATCTTGTTGATCGCAAATATTCCATTTATCTTGAATTTAATGTTAGTACCAGAGATGCAGTCGGGAATGCTTAAAAAATTCCACCTTGAAAATAACAATGAAAACTTAACTTTTCGACAAAATAGATGATTTTAATTTTTTCCATCGTAAACTCCGAGTAATTTTGTTGCATTTAAAGTTATAACAATGTACATGGTTGTCGTTTGTTGATGTGTTACATATTTGATTTTAAAAATTTTTTGTTCATTTTTTTGTACAAAAATAAGTCCGTTTTTCTTCTCGTTTGAACTGATTACGTTTGTTATTTAGAGGCCTTTTATATCTGATTATGCGATGTGGGCTTTGCTCATTGTTGAAGGCCGTACTATGACCTATAGTTGTTAATTTCTGCGTCATTTGGTTTCTTGTTGAGAGTTGTCTCATTGGCAATCATACCATATCTTTTTTTTTATAGAATGAAATTCAAAACAGTGTGGCTGTGGCCATTGATTGACACATTAAATTCATCCATTGACTGGGACAATTTACGTGAACGTTTGTCTGTAACGACCACTGTTCACGACGTACATACGATAGACATTTAAACTGTGGGGTCACCAAAGGTTTCTTAACGCCTTTAATTATAAAATAGTTCGAAAAATTAATCCGGAATAACCTTTATGTTTTGATTTATATAATTGGTATAAATCAAAACATCGTGTTATTTCTGATTAATTTTTCGAATTACTTATTAAGGTGTTGAGGACCTTAAAGTTTGGTGACCCAATAGTCTAAGTGTCTTTAAAAAGTACATAGTGAGCAGTGGTCGTTACATACAAACGTTCACATAAATTGTCCCAGCCAATGGATGAATTTAATGTGTCAATCAATAGCCACAGCCACGCTGTTTTGAATTTCATTCTACTTAACTTTTATACTTAACTTTTCGACAAAATAGATGCTTTTAGTTTTTTCCATCGTAAACTCCGAGTAATTTTGTTACATTTAAAGTTATAACAATGTACATGGTTGTCGTTTGTTGATGTGTTACATATTTGATTTTAAAAAATTTTTGTTCATTTTTTGTACAAAAATAAGTCCGTTTTTCTTCTCGTTTGAACTGATTACGTTTGTTATTTAGGGGCCTTTTATAGCTGATTATGCCATGTGGGCTTTGCTCATTGTTGAAGACCGTACTATGACCTATAGTTGTTAATTTCTGCGTCATTTGGTTTCTTGTTGAGAGTTGTCTCATTGGCAATCATACCACATCTTTTTTTTTATATATACATATATACATATATTATCAAGGATAAATACAGAGTTGCCAACTGTTTCACGATTTAAGCGTGAACTACACAATTTTGACAACTTGTCACCATTGCACGATTGAACGATCACGGTCTTAAAAAAGATCTCAAACACAATTTTGGTAAAATCTACACCAAAAATATTGGTTCCGGATTTTTTAACTTTTTTCGAGGATGACAATTGTGATAAGCCTATCATGATCTGTGTTTTTCATGGTCGCAATAATAAAATAAATCAAAAACAAACAAACAAACGAACAAACCAAACCAAACCAAAATATTATAAATGATAAGGTAGGTAACTACATGTATTTAGTATGACTTACTTTTATCGTAATACTCGAAGCATAATGTAACAATTCAATTGGAATGATATTAAATAATTTACTCCCTTCCGAATTGTAGGAAATTCCAATGCGTTTCATGCAGAGAAGGTTATATAAATTTACTGTTTTCTTTGTCCTACACACAAATTTGTTGTTCAAATGTCTGTATTTTGCCATTGCACTCTTACTTAAGACCATTACAGAACTATCATGTTTATATTGCGGAAGCGAAACCCGGAAGTCTTTATTATACCCGAACATAACAGGGATACCGGACGAAGTCTTGTTAAGCAGATACCGAACATTTTCAATGATCACATAGTTGTCGTCTGTAGCAATTAATGTCCAGTCAGACTCATTTCCATATGTATCATAAATCTTTGAAATTGCTTCTTGGTATTGTGATCTCCTTTCCTTATTTTTCAAATATAAAACCGGAAGTCCACATGTTTTAGCGCCATTGTTTACTAGATACCGGACGTGATTACAGCGCTTGCTCCAAGTTTTGTTTACAGCAATTCCACCTTTCATGCAGTTATTTGTTATAATATAACATGATATTGAAATAGATTCTCGTAGCATAATTCCTTCCTCTGTCATTTTATCTGGATTAATAGAAATAAACAAGTGAACATGTACTTCATAAGGTATTAATGATATAACCTTTACTTAGTAATTTATTATCATGTCCTTTACAGATATAAAGCAAGAAATAATAACTTGGAAAACTACAGCTATATCAGTATTGTCGATGTATGTGAGATTGATTTTTGAATACCAAAATTATTAGTATTTCATCCTTTATTACGATATCATATATAAGGGTAATCAAATAAATATAATAATAGCGTTCTTTTCGGCTATCTGGTCTTAGAATAGAACAAATAGTACAAAGTAAAAAGAAACTCGGATTCAAATGAAACATCAAAACTGACTTTATCAAGATGCTATATTTTTTGATTGACTTTATATTTGCTGCGATTGGAGGAGGTGTTTTAAACAAACAATAGAAATTCCCATTTGAAAAACTGTCCTCCTTTTCTGGTTGACTTGTTCAATTAATTCATTTGAGGCAGACTTCATACATGAGCTTCTTTGGAAGAATTTAAAGAGGCTAGCCTCATATCTTGACTTTCTGGAAATTTAAAATTAGAATCGGTTAAAGACAAAACTTTATGACAAAAGAGATGATCTCAGTCCTTGTATTGTGAGCTTTCCGTTTATAACTACAATGTACAAGTGTAGGAACATCTAAAAAAAAACTGCATAGTGAGGGTTTGTCTCCTAATCGATAAAATATTCCAGAGATTTGCATTGACTATAATGAGTCTTTAATTGAGGGTAGCTGCTCACCAGGAAGCTTTTAAACAAAGTGTTCCAAGTGGTGAATTTGAAAATTTTACGGACGTCATCACGTGCTGTATGACCGTTATGGGATATCAGTTTCTAAGATGACAACAGTTAGTTTCCAATTGTCATAACCACAATTCCGTCCTCCTTTTCTTAAATGTGACTTTCTGAATGAGACATAATCAGGCATTTTCATAACAAGATGATCACGAAGGGTGCCATATGTATAGTAGGATCTGCTTACCCACTTGGAGCACCTGCATTCATCCCGAGATTTTGGTCGTGGGTTGGAAACAAAGCATAGTCACTGACATAATTATGTGGACAACCCATATACAGCAAGACTTTTTATTTAGATGTTATTCGCATATTTTGTTACAGCACTTCTTAAATTATTAAGATTTATTAAGTATTGTAAAAACACATGTGTACCTGTAAATCCGTTAATTGACACAACGCAAAACCTTTACCTTTGAAGTATATTTTGCGCAAATGACTTTTTTTCACAGCAATACTTCGAAAATTTACAGAATACTTTAAAGCTAAATATACATATTAAAAATACACAGATCATACCCAGTGTGTGTTTTGCAATCACTCTCGGCTGTTGAATGGTTTTACCGAGATGAAAATATTGATAAAGAACAATGTTTACAGAAAAAAAGCAAGGATCTAATTGTAGTACTCTATCGATCTGTTATGGGGACACTACATAGGGAATAGGAAACTACAGTACTGTGGGTAAAACATTCGTTTAGAAGAATGAGTTTAAGAAGAAAAAAATGGTAATACATTAAAATCTATCAATTCAGTTATTTTATTCAATGCAATTGCAAACGGAATTTGATTTGCGTAATTAAGTACATTTTGGCTTGAGAACTATTTAAAAATTGTATGTAAAAATAGTTAATGCCTTTTTATAAGTAATAATTGTTAAAATAAAACCGTCCCTCACTAACATATTAACTCCGGATCCATCTTACATTAATCATTTGAGCATGTTAAAATATAATCAGATTACTGTCCATATATAATTATAACACTTGATATAAATACACCTGGTTTACAAATAACATGGTTGTTGATATAAATATATTTCTTTGAGTTCCCGTTATATCATTTAAGGCGTTTCACTTACTTAGTATTTTTCCGCGGGTTATGTTTTTGTACGGTCCTTTGTTTGATTTAGGTTAATGGTACATGTATATAAGGAATATATTCTAGTTTGTTTGCGTTAGCTTCATACAATATGCAGTTAAAGTTTTCTGTTCGTGAAATGACTGATTCCGGTGAAGAAATAACTGTGGAAAACCCTACAAAAGATATTAATGATTTCATTGCAGTAGAAACAGTAAGTTTACTCAATCCCAAGACATTACTTTAAACAAACAGCGTTCTTCTACAGTGTCAGAACTGCAAGTTGCTGCAGGTAAACACGGATATTAAAGGGAAAAAATCAGTTTTCGTTCAATCAAGAGAGACTACAGTAATCTTGACCGCATCAAAAATATTTTGTCAAGGGGTAGTGTGGAAGAAGTTTCCGAGTTGATCGATTCGGATAAGAAGGCCCTCTCTCATCGTAATAAGTTACTCAGAAAAGCAGACTGACATGGTTTAGGGACGGTTGAAGAATACTCTTGAATCTGACCTTACTGAGTTATGGAGAGATGATAATGTTTAAATGTGGATAAAAAAATATCTATTTTATTATGAATTTCTTTGAGTTCAGGTTTGTCATTTAGGGGGTTCCCTAACGGGTTATGTTTTTACACGGCCTTTTGTTTGATTTCGGTTAATGGTATATAAGGAATATATTTAGTTGTTTGCGTTATCTTTATACAATATGTAGTTAAAGTTTTCTGTTCGTGAAAATGCCGATTCAGGTGAAGAAATAACAGTGGAAAACCCTACAGAAGATGTTAATGATTTCAGTTCAGTAGACGCAGTAAGTTTATTCAATAACAAACTAGACATTGCTTAAGACAAATAGCGTGCTTCTATAGTATCAGAACTGCAAGAAAAGCTGCAGGCGAACACCGAGTTTACAGGAGAAGGTATTAAATACAGTTTTCGTTCAATCAAGAGAGACTCAGTAATATTGACCGCTTCAAAAACTGTGTCAAGGGGTAGTGTGGAAGAAGTTTCCGAGTTGATCGATTCGGATAAGAAGGCCCTCTCTTATCGTAATAAGTTATTCAGAAAAGCAGACAGACATGGTTGGGGACGGTTAAAGAGTACTCTTGACCTTACTGGCAATAGTAAAGACGCTTTTAAGTGACGGTCAGCCATTTTAGAGTCTCCAAGAAGAGACAGACTACCTATGGCAGAAATCCATCCATGCAATAATATTTCAGCGTACTAGACCAGGAGATTTGACGGCATGTCAAATAACCAACTTTTTCTCGGCTCCCAAGACAACGGGCAGCGCCAAAACTTCACTCCAAGAGCATCGTTCCCAAGCTGCAGATAAAACTTCGCCTAAGGAGTTAATGTGACCCGCCACTACTGTAACCTGCCCGGGCATTTCGCCAAATTCTGTCTTTACACAGCCCAATTGCAACGTAGACAACCTGCGCCCGCCACGGTCACCAGCCAAGAACCTTTCAACAAACAGCAGTTAAACTGAGTATTCTAATTTTATACTTTTAGATGAACAATCTGAATTTGACAATAATTTTCGATCATAGTTAAAAACTGTTAAAAATAGTCTTTATATTAATTTACGTTTTTTGATTGAGTTAAGCCTGCCAATTGATATTTTATCGTGTTTTTCTATGTTGTGATGTTATGCTATTGTTTCAGAAAAAGAGAGAAGGTTTGGTACCATTAAAACGTTTAATCCCGCTGCAAATGTTTGCACCTGTCCTAAGTCAGGAATCTGATGTACAGTAGTTGTCGTTTGTTTATGTAATTTATACGTGTTTCTCGTTTCTCGGTTTTTTATATATATATATATAGATTAGACCGTTGGGGCCCTTTAAAGCTTGTTTTTCGGTGTGAGCCAAGGCTCCGTGTCGAAGGCCGTACATTGACCTATAATGGTATACTTTTTTAAATTGTTATTTGGATGGAGAGTTGTCTCATTGGCACTCACACCACATCTTCGTATATCTATTAAGAATTGTTTCGAATTTTGGAGAGATACTTATCTTTAAATTTGGGTTTGAAATGTCCTCCTTTTTAAATATAAACACTCTTTGCGATCCGATCTTCGTGACGAACACACAACCCATTTTCTTGATTGTTGTTTATTTTAATTTGATCAGAAAATATTTATGTTAGTACAAATGAAATGAGGTAGAAACTAAATCTATTTCTTTATGTTTTGCTATGTCATTTAGGGAGTTTTCCTTACTTGGTCTTTTCCCCCGTGTTATGTTTTTGCATGGGCGGTTTCGATTAAGGGTAAACAAGGAATTTGTATAGGTCTGTTCGATTAATGCGACGTTTTTACTAAAGTTGGAAAGGACTTATTGTTAATATTCTAGTTGTTTGCCGATGTATTATTTACATTTAAGTAAAAACAGTTTTCAGTACGACAAGCTTAAAAAGCCAAATGATGTACTGATGTCAACGCATTTAAACGGTTCTATGCTCCAACACATGAATTGTTGCGTTAACATAAATTACCATTACCATGAATATTTGAGCCTCGTTTTACCTTTCTTGTTGCGTAATATGCTTTAGAAATGGATGATTAGCAGTATTTCATAGCTCAGAGTAACACCCTTTCTTAAAAAAAATATGTAAGCCAAGGATTTTCTTTCTACTTCAAGTGTGTACTTTAAAATGGAACCAGTTAGTAGGTTCTTGTTTATTTGAACTTTATATTCTTTACCATCTTGCATTTTTTAACAAGCATATTGTTACGTACCTTGATGGAAGTGCAAGTCGGAATCCAAATCCGGTATTTTGGTTTGAATTGGAATACGATCTAAGATATTATTCTCAAATGTGTCTAGCTTGTCTGCAAGGCGTTGTATTATATCAAAGTCACTATGACTTAATGACTGCTCAAATGTTAACGCATGATTAAAGACCATGAAGTAAAGAATTACTCCAATGAAAAATCCACATAGAAACTTTTCGAGTAAATGTCTTTCCATTTTATGAACTGCTACATATCTTTCGCTTAATGGGACAAAACTAGACATTTTTACTTAAGCCGGGACAAAATATTAATAATCGGATTTTGTTGTTATCCTATTGTGTGGTCATGAACTACAGGATTTTCTCGATGCACGTCTTAGGTCGTAGAATAAGAAATGATGAATTATTGATATGCAAAGTTAATAAATTCATTTCGTGTTAAATGCACGTGGTACAAAAAGGGAAGCATCCTTAGGCATAAATCATGTCAACACCATAATATTGATGTTTCTACAAACTACACTTTTAAATAAAACTTAGTGTATGTAACATATGGCAAGGCATAAGTCATGGTCGACTACTGACTCTCTAAGAAAAAATAACCTTCTTAAAAAATGTGTGACAAACTTAAAACAATATTATCTTGTATTAAATATTAAAATTTAAATAGATTGTCGATATCATTGAATTTTATATAAAGAAATATTGAACTCTGTTTTTTAATTAGAATTCTCAATCATTGACAAAACCAATGTAAATGCAAGATCTGCAATTTTATTATGAATAATTGACATTGAAAATCACGTGTAGTAACCTCGTTATATCGAGGAGCGTTTAGTACAGTGATTTTGTAATAGTTTGGTTAAGTAAGACATGACTGTGATAAGTGTTTTTGGTGACAAAAAATTATGGCAAAATATAAACATTCGAATATGTTGTCAAAGGAACTTTGACCAGAAATTCAATATGGTAATTATCTTAGTTTAAAGTTAATATGTTTGTACATCAAAATTTGTAAAATATAGTAAAACAATTGACATAATTATAATAATGCTTGCATAAGTCGAATTTTCAAACATTTGATTCGTTTCTGAACAAAGAAATAACACGACAGGTGCCGTATACGGTGCAGGAAATGCTTACTCTTCCGGAGCATCTGAGTTAACTCACGGTTTTTAGTGGAGTTCGTGTTGTTTCTTATTTATTATTTATAACTGTTGATGAAAATGTCCCTTGGTTTTGTGAGTCTTTGTTTACTCCTTGGTTTTGATTGTTATTGTCTAATGCACAAAGAAAGGTGGTTTGTTTACTGCATGTTACATGACATATGTTATGATTTAAAACGGTCGTCAATTATTCCGAAAAAGAGCTATTCTTGCACACAATTTAGGATTACAGAAAATTCGGTGTTATGGTTTGGTTCAGTCGTGTCATGGTTTATTTCATGTTCGACATGGATCAGTTATGGGATTCTTGTTGTGTACGAAGGATGAGTAACGATCAAATAAAAAGACATGGCTGACTTAATTGCATATCAAATATGTATCGACTTACGGCCTTCAACAATAATAATAATATAAATACAATATTTATATAGCGCATTATATAATAACAACAATTACTCTAAGCACTTCACATTTAAAAATAAATAAAATGCAAAAAAAAAACATAAACCATAACCTACGAAGCACCCACTTAAAATCACAGGGACTCGGTTAGCAGATTAAAATTTTGTAAATCAATGTTTTTAATTTATTTTGTATTATTTCCTGTCTATTTGCATTACTATATTAACGTATTTAACGTTGCCATCACTATTTCTTTGTTTTCTGGCAATGTGCAGTTTACTATCCATATCCATATACTGAAAAAACCTAAAGGGATCTAAGTCGCCATCTTGAATTGCCTTCCCTACTTTAGATAAAAAATAATTAAAAATATTGATAAATTACTATATACCTTACAACAGCCCTCATTTTCTTCCGAAATTATTCTTCTATCACATGCATATTTTGATTTGTGGATTAACAGAACCCTTACGCAGTTTCAGTTGCATTCGTGTCAGAATATTCAAATTTCCCGGCGAAAGCAACGTATCATTCGGAAACTTCCGGGTTGATGCGTTTACTACATATATAGTAATTTATCAATATTTTTAATTATTTTTTATCTAAAGTAGGGAAGGCAATTCAAGATGGCGACTTAGATCCCTTTAGGTTTTTTCAGTATATGGTTAAAATAGTCAAACAAGCATATTAAAATTCATAAATACTGAAAAAAAAGAAAGATGTAAAAAATGTAAAATGCATGTAGTACTACCCTAAAATATACAAAACATATATAGTCTAAAACTAATGCAGTCTATTAAAAATATATAAAATCTACAAGAAATTCTTAAAAGCAGTTCGAAATACGCGAGTCTTAGTTGCTTTAAAAAAAAATCTAAAGAATTTACACTCTGGAATGTCAATGGCAAACTGTTCCAGAGTGTAGGTGCACTTGTCACAACGCTAATTCGGAGTGTAAAGATTGTTGCCAATCTTTAATTTAAAAACAATATCTTTGGTTTCTGAATATTAAATAAACAACTTTTTAAAGTATCAGAAATTATTATTATCAATAATAATAAATACAGGTAAATGAAATACAATATGTTAAAACGGTTGAATGTGTTTTCGTGTATATGATATTACCTCTTGGAATCTTTCAAGATCAGTTCAAATTCGTTTCGTAATAAAAAAAAAGTCCGGTTTTTAAAGGTATAAGCACACCTTATCCTTGAGCGTAAGAATATAGTCCCTTGTCGGTCAGGGTTTATCATATAAATAACTGTCAGTACGTACATAAATATGAATTATAAAGAAAGCAAGCATGATTTCGTACGTCTCGACACCGATTTAACAATATAAAAACAATATAAAGCATGTAAATACAAGTAACTAAAGAAATGTATGATTCATAACACGCTAGAAAACAAAGATGTTATTCGAACACCACATGTTGGCGGAATTTCGTAACGTTAAATCGGCAACTGTCAAAGCCGGGGACGACGTAACGTTTACAAAAAGGTACTGCCGCGATATTTAACGTTGACAACACGGAGGATGTAGAGGCTTACTATTTTCCGACATTAGGGATCTACTGGGTTTGTATTGCGTACTAGTAATTGAATCTTGAAGGTATCTAGCAGCCTTGCCATGCTGGGATTTGTACACATATAAAAACAAGTTTATATTGGCAACGGTAATGTATGGGTAGCCAGTGTAAAAATATTAGAACAGGCTTAGGGAGCTACCATTTGATTTTTAGAGGGGGGGGGGGGGGGGGCTAGGATGAAAAATTTTGTCCTGCATTTTTTTTTTAGTTGTAATCTCTGTCCTGCCTTTTTATTTTTCACTCTATTCGGTCCTGCCTTTTTTTATTAGTTTATCCTGACTTTTTTTACCTAAATTGTCATCATGCCTTTTTTTTTTGCAAAGTGTCCCATCCTGCCTTTTTTTTTACTCAAAACTCCTGTCCTGCCTATTTTTTTCAAATTTCATCCTAGCCCCCCTCCCCCCCCCATAAAAATCAAATGGTAGCTCCCTTAATTGAGTCAAATTTCCTTTTTCAAGTAAACAAACGTGCTGCTGTGATTTTGACCCGCTGAAACTTACTGATAATGTTGGTGTTAGTACCGCACAACAATGCATTGCAATAGTCCAGCCTTGATGTAACTATGGAGCACACTAGTGTTTACAGGCTTCAACTGAAATTAAAGATCGAATTCTACCAATATTCCAAATTTGGTAAAAACAAGCCTGTGTGATCGCAGTGGTTTGATGTTCCATACTGATGACATGGTTTTATCAAAGTACATTCCCAGATTTTTCCAACAAGGAAGTCGCTTAACACAAACTAATCAAATGTCAGACGGAATTCGGAAATATGCTTCAATTGTTTTTTTGGTGCATAAATTATTAATTCTTTTTTGTCTGTCATGCCAAGAAATCCTAGCTAAAAATTCCGGTGGACCTCCCATGGCACCCAGTAGTAGATACAGATTTAATTTCATTCTACAAATTAAGTACGTCTCGCTAAGAACACGGCCATATACCAAATGGTCAATATTAATCATCCATGTAATTTGCTCTATGAGATATTTGCAGAATTTCAACTGAGGCAATTTCTTGGCATGGTTAAGTTTATATTAAGATAGGAAAGTTTTTATTTTATTTCAGGTCCCGCGCGCGACTTTGTCTCGCGCTAGGTTGTGGCGTCACGTGACGGGGCTTTATAAAAGCGAAAACTTAGTATATTTCTTTCTTTTTAGGTGGAGACGCTAGACAGACAACATGTATATTTTTTAAACAAGGGAATACACACGATGTATTTCTTTTGTCATTGTAGGAAATTGCGTTTCGATCACAGTTCACGAGCATGCTTTGGATATAATTTATCCTGTGTAACTTTAAAACACGATTATTGATTATTTTCTTACAATGAACCTTTCTCAACAGCAGTTTGTAACACAGACTTTAGTATAATATAGGAGCAGACATTTTATTGTAGGATTTCATTGGGATTTACTGACCTAGCAAGCGATTTTTACGGCATTGCAATTTCTTTTCTCTAAGGAAATTCTTGGGAAGTAGCCACACAACGTTGGTTTGTGTAGTTGTAGTTTTAATACATATATGCCCTGCTGACTGCAAATTTTGAGGTCGATTGGACTTGTAGTTTCAGAGTATATCAGATAACAAGCATGTGGATTTTTTTTTCAGAATAGATCTATGTAAATACAAATATTAAAGAGAAAAAAAAACGGAGTTGTCGTTCTTCTCCGTTGAAAGGATAGATAGCACACAGCTTCATTCAACAGTTGTAAGTGCAGGGTAAAAAAAAAAAGGGGCGGACAAAAGGAGGTCCCAGGGGAACTTTTTTTAAAATAAAAACGGTACAAACGAATGGTTAAAACGCCGTTTTACAATATAAATCAATTAATGCTTAAAAAAAAGCAACTGTAAACGGTCTTTCCCCCTAAGAAACATGATTGATTGATTAATGTGTGTGTGTGTGTGTGTGTGTATTTGTGTATTTGTTTGTTTTTTTCTTTCTGCATGGGGATCATATTATTGTGTGACCCATGCAAAGAAATCCTAGCTAAAAATTCCGGTGGACCTACGACACCCATTAGTATAAACAGATTTAATTTCATTCAACAAATAAAATTATGACCTTTAAGTATGTCTCGCTAAGAACACGGCCATATACCAAATGGTCAATATTAATCATCCATGTAATTTGCTCTATGGGATATTTGCAGAATTTCAACAGAGGCAATTTCTTGGCATGTTAAGTTTCAGCATCAATCACCAATATCAGACAAACATTTTTCTAAGCGTTTGGACAGATCGCACCAGTCTCCTTGATTATGATTTGATAAACCTGAGTATCGTCTGCGTACGAATGGTATGACATTCCATGGCGCCTACAAATTTCACCTACTGGTTTTGAGATAATACAATATAGATTCGGCCCTAAGACCGAGCCTTGCAGTACACCAAAATCGAGTTTGATATCGTCAGATTGTACTGATCCTATAGCAACACGTTGAGTCTTGATCATAAGATATCGGCTTCATTCCAATTCTTAATTGTGATGTTTTATATATTAAAATTCCGAACTTAGTAATAATTTTTTTAGATTCACCAATAGTTTATGAAATAAATAATCTTTACTGTTGTCCATGTCATGCGTGAACATTTTGTTTTGTAAATAATTGAAGACTTATTGTGTCCTCTTAATATAATTTGAATGAGTTTTGTAGCTGGTACTATAATCATCTCCATGGTCGTATAACCCCATATCTTCTTTTATTCAACATCAGCTGATTCAGAATTAACAGATGTATAGTTTGCTAGAATGTTTTAAAGAAAATGTAAAACAACAATTACTTTTTGACTAGCTAATACATTTTACATCATGGACATAAGGAGAAAATATTTTATGTGAAATAGAAGCAGCGCTTTCTGTTTTTTTGTTATTTATATCGAAAGCTAGTTTGAAAGAGCAATGACTTTAAATTATATCGCTGGAAAAAGTTAAATAACAAAAATGCCACATCTTAAACGGAAATTCACCAGCAAATGGCAAAATCAAAAGATCAAAAACATCGAACTTGTCGATAACAACTGTCATATTCCTGACTTGGTACAGACATTTTCTCATTTATAAAATGGTGGATTATACCTGGTTTAACAGCCAGCTATATCTCTCACTTGTATTATATTATATATGTTTTTGCTTTCTTATCTTTGTCTTAAAGGAACAGGTCCGGTAAGGGCCGATTTTGGCCTCAAATTTCAGGTTCATCAAGTTAAGTGTCTATTCGATTCGATTAGTTTATGTGAAAGATTTTAACTGATTTAGTCATTAAAAACGCACTGATTCAAACTTAAATATGAAAAATCTATCAAATATGCCAAAAAACGTCGCTTTTCAGATGGTTTTTATCAAACATGAAAGTGACCGCATCCGTGTTCATCCTCAACCTTTATATATGTTTTGTATTATCATCAAATACAACTTACATTTCAATATTATGAATGAACACGAATGCGGCCACTTTCATTCTAGACGGAAACCGTCTAAAAATTAACCAAAATGCTAATCAGTAATTTAGCATGACTTAATGATGCTAGTACGCAATATGTGTGCATTGTTTTGTTAAAAAACAGCCCATATTTATGTAGCAGAAGCATATTACTTTCAAAATATAGCTTAAAGATTACATTTTCACAATTTTGTAAAACTGCTATATTTTGGGACCAAAAAGGGGTCTTACTGAACCTACTCCTTTATGAATACTACTTTCACTGTTTGGTCTGTTTTCGGCGATATCCATTTGACTATGTACTTATAAATCCCGCCATTGTGTTATTGCTCTATGATAGTTGTATTCGTGTCTTTCATTTTTTCTAATGTACGTTGTCTATATGCTTTTTTTATGTTTCTTTGATACATATGACGTGGCTTTGTACTTATACATACCGTCATTGTGTTATTGTTCTATGATAGTTGTATTCGTGTCTTTCATTTTTGCTAATGTACGTTGTCTATATGCTTTTTTATGTTTCTTTGATACATATGACGTGGCTTTGTACTTATACATCCCGTCCTTGTGTTATGGTTTTATTGTAAAAAAATAAACTTGTCTTTCTTTTTTTCTAAAGTGCTTTGTACAGTATATATGCCTTTTGTGCTTCTGTATTACATATTTGTTTGTCATAATAGTGATTAAGATTATAACACAATGTTGACTGCTGTTCCCCTTTTGAATAAATTACTTATGTATAGATTCTGACTAGTTGCATTATAATGAGACTGAGATACAGCAACAGCTATTGACTTAAATGCGATAAAGAATTATGGACTTTTCTCGTCCAGAATAAGACATCAAATGCCGGAAAATTAACTATACATGTGTATTTCAGTTCCGTTCAACTGTCATTAATTCATGTTCGTTTTATTATGCATACATTTCACAGATAAATTCAATATTGAAATATCAATTATTAACACGTGTTTAATTGCTTTGTTACTCTGCAATCTGCACGATTTGCTTTGCTAAACAATATTCCTATACAATGTTTACAAAAATGCATTATCTGTATTTTATAACTTCTGACAATATAGGCACACCCCCAGAAAAGCACACATCAAGAGTCGTGTCTAAATTTATAATTGTTTTAATTTTACAAGAAATTTAAAATTTTTAAAAGCATGGGTGTATAACGCACACTCTTAAAGTACATCCATTTTATATCAATCAATATCTAAAAATACCACATTTTCAATACTAATTTAACAACCACATGCACACATATAACCTTAAATTATTGTAGAGCGAAGCAGTCCATAGCTTAAGAAAGCTAAAACTTGTTACCTATTATATTTGTTCACAAACAGGTTGTACGGTGTATAGTTGTTAATGTCAGTGTCATTTTGGTCTCTTGTGGACAGTTGTCTCATTGGCAATCATACCACAACTTACCAAGTTAGGAATATGACAGTTATCCATTCGTTTGATGTATTTGAGCTTTTGATTTTGCCATTTGATTAGTACTTTCCGTTATGAATTTTCCTCAGAGTTCAGTTTTTTTGTTATTTTATGTTATTGTATTAGTCTCATCAAATTCAATTACATAGACAACGATGTTTGAATAAAACAAACTGACATGATAGGTAAAAATGTCAAAAATAGGGGTACAGTCATTCTTAATCACCTAAAAACAAACAAATACGTCGACAAAGAAAAACAAAAAGGCATATAAACAAAGCAAATAAGCAAAACCGAAAGGCAAGAATATAAAAATTCACCATAGCACAACAACACAATGACGGGATGTACGATCATGTAGAGTTACGTCAAGTGAATATTGCCAAAAAAAAAAGACTAAAAGGTTATAATTTACAAAGACGAAAAAAAGAAAAAAAGAATACTTTAAAAAATTAAGATGACAAACACCGTCAGTACCTAGAATCTAGTATACTTTAAGACCATCGTTTACAGAGGAAGTTTAAATCATCCCATCGTAAATTTTACGGACACCATCACGAGTTTATTGACAGTTATGGAATTACTTTTTCACACATAATATCGGATATATTTTTTACGTCGTAACTACAATCCCCTTCCCTTTTCATGAATTTGACCTAACGAATTAGACTACTTACCGGATTTGTAATAACATAAGCAGCACGACGAGTGCCACATGTGGAGCATGATCTGCTTATCCTTCCGGAGCACATTAGATCACCCCAAGGTTTTGGTGGGGTTCTTGTTGCTCATTCCTCTGGTATCTTCTGTCCCTCTATTTATTAATTGTGAACTTGATAAGGAATGTGTATCGAAAAGGTCTTGTTATCTTTCGATGTTTATTTCCCCATGTCCTACAGATACTTAAGTCTGGAGGTAAAAGTATTTATTTTTTCATACTTTTATGTAATCGACACTTAAAACGCAAGAATTTCAGCTGTCGGACAATATTAAAAAAGAAAATCATTTAGTGTGGTAGGAATATCAATGAAAAAACTCTCCACAAGAGACCAAAAGACACAGAACATTAACAACTATAGGTCACCGTATGGCCTTCAACAATGAGCAAAGCCCATTCATCATAGTCGGGTAAATAAGGCCCCGAAATGACAAATGTAAAACAAGAAAACTAACGGCCTTATTTATGTACAAAAAATATTGTAAAATTAATATGCAACACATCAACAAACGGCAACCACTAAATAACAGGCTTCTGACATGGGACAGGCACATATATACATATAAACAGGGGTTAAACATGTTCGCAGGATTCAAACCCTTCCCCTAATCTGGGACAGTGATGTAACTGTACAACATAAGAACGAACTATAGAAATCAATTGAAAAAATGCTTAACTGATCAGATGGATACACATGGAAATACATATGCATCTAACAAAAAGTTGATTTGGTTATCACAGAGATATGTTTCGCTTTTTTGGTATTTTTGATTATGGAAATTTTAAAATTAAAATAGCAATACTTTAACATGTTACATAAGAAAGGCAAATATTCAAAGACACTGAACCATGATTGAGGTAAATGGCGTATCAATCTCCATGTAAATGAGATGTGCCGATGCTAATACATCGATATCAAATATCATTGACTTTTGATTAGTCGTTTCTCTTAACGAAAACTAAAACAAGCATTTATTTAACTTGTAAACTATGAACAAGTTTAAAAGTCAATGAACAATGAAGAGGGGTGGAGCTATATAATCTCTATGGAAACGATACTTACAAATGTCAATAAATTTACATACCATTACTTTAACAGTTCATCTTTAACTGGTTTAATCACAAACTAATACATGTAAACTAAGCAAACGTTTCAAAATCAAAAGACCATGACTGAGGGACAAGGTCAAATTTTCTGCATTGAAATGAGATGTGCTTAGTCAAGCGAATCAAACAAAGAAACCCCATTCTTGGGTTTCTGCTAAAACTTATACATTTTAAAGAATCATCGTAATTATTGTTACATTATATATTGTACCCAATAAAATAGTATCAGCCGGACAACATATTATAGAAATATTGTCTACAGACAATATTTTATAATGATACATGTATACTGTCCAGAATAATATTTCAGTATGAAGAACTATTTAATCACGATATTGTTAAATATTAGGGAGCCCCGCTAGGGACATGCAAAGAAAAAAAAAATATATTGTGCGCACAAAATAATATGTTTTGCCCACAATTTGAGTAAAACAGTTTAAACTTCACCGTGACCTCATTTCATGGAACACTGAACAAGGTTATGTTTTCGTGGTTAACATCTTAGATACCATATGCAATAGTTCTTCTACATTTGGTTGTATGGAACGATTTTAATGTCTACATGTCCAACTGACTGTCTAAATGGCTGTCTGAAAAGGTTTATCTCCAAAATGACATCATGTACATTGAACATTAAATCTTTATGGTAATTGAATGTAATGCTTGGGGTATAAACTACCTTTTTATACTTTCAACACAAATTCAATTATGAACACAAGAACAGGCGAGACGTTCGAGTGTATCCACTCTTGTTTTTTAGTATATCTATGCAGACTTATATATGAGAAGTCAATTGGATGTGTTTGATTAATATTATCCTAGACCAGAGAACATGATTTCCAGTATTCGGATAGCGAAACTTAGGTTTTTTTTAAATTTAAGATTTGTGTCTTTCTTTAATTTGATGAATACGTCCATTTTTTTACTATTTTTTACAAGTTGTTCTTTTTTGTGTTGTTTTAGATTTGTCACAGCTTTGTGGATGATTGGTCGTTCATAATAGTTATCAAAGGTACCAGGATTATAATTATATACGTCAGACACGTCCACATAAAACTCATCAGTGACACTCATATCCAAAACAGTTAAAAAGCCAAATAAGTACAAAGTTGAAGAGCATTGAGGACTCAAAATTCCAAAAAGTTGTGCTAAATATGGTAAAGGTAATCTATTCCTGGGATAAGAAAATCCTTATTTTTTTTTCGAACAATTCAAAGTTTTGTAAACAGGAAATTTTTAAAAATGACCATATAATTGATATTCATGTGAACACCGAAGTGCTTACTACTAGGCTGGTTATACCCTCGGGGACGAAAAGTCCACCAGCAGTGGCATCGACCCAAGAAAATCCTTAGTTTTTTCAAAAAAATCAAAGTTGTCATAAACATGTTTAAACTATGACATTTCATCATTGCCTGTTTCAAGTCAAGAGTCAGTGATTCAAGGCTCACATTGATACCCGTATGTCAATTTTTTTTTCTCTATTGTTTCTTTGTATGAGCTATGGTTGATTTGTAGTATTGACTATTCCTAAATTGCTTTGTAATATTTCAGTTTTATTTATACGAACAATATTCTGTAAAGATTTAAAATGAAATCGATCAAAAATCGATACTTGTGATCAATACTGCTCTCTTCTATGTATCAAAACGAAACTAAAACTTAACCTGAAACGTTTTTATACAAATCCGAAAAGGTTTATGTCATAATAAGCATACTGTTCTATGTCAGGAGCTTGCTGTTCAGTGATTTTCGTTTGTTGATCTGGTTCAACGATGTTAATCGTTTTGTTATAGTCACTTTGGGACCTTTTATAGTATGCAGTTTGATGTGAGCCAACGCTCTGTAATGAAGATCGTACTTCGTACTTTAACCTAAAATTATTAATTTTTAATACATTATAAATTGGATGGAGACCTGTCTCATTGGCACACGTATTACACCTTCTGATTTATTCAAGGATTAAATTTTGTATTTACTCCAGACGTATATTTGTCACAACTTTATGGTGAACGTCTTTAAACTGAGCACAACGTCACATGTATATTATATAAGTTTTGAAATATTTATAGTTTTATTACAAAATACATAACACTTCCTAAGAGTTAAATAGTTGTTCTCTTCAATCAAAATGACATTTATTTTGGTAAATAAGAAAACATACATTTATATGTCTCTTGGAAGAAAAATTGGGTACATATAGGTTCCTGGTATTTTATAGTGTTGTAAAATACTTTTACATTCTTTTATTATAGACATTTTCGTTTAATTGGTAAACGTCTTAACGTCGTTTACCGCGGTAATTACGTAACTGTATATTCGACGTCGCTACTTAGCGACGTTATTGTATTCCTACATGTAGTTTAGATAAAGATTTCGCCTACATGTAGTTTAGATAAAGATTTCGTTCTATGAAGACGTTCTTCATCATTTCTTTAGAATATGTAGTTTAGATAAAGATTTCGTTCTATGAAGACGTTCTTCATCATTTCTTTAGAATATATGTTCATATATTCTAAAGAAATGATGAAGAACGTCTTCATAGAACGAAATCTTTATCTTAACTACATGTCCATCATTTCTTTAGAATATATGTTCATATATTCTAAAGAAATGATGGAGAACGTCTTCATAGAACGAAATCTTTATCTAAACTACATGTAGGAATACAATAACGTCGCTAAGTAGCGACGTCGAATATACAGTTACGTAATTACCGCGGTAAACGACGTTAAGACGTTTACCAATTAAACGAAAATGTCTATAATAAAAGAATGTAAAAGTATTTTACAACATTCTGGGGGCCTCAAAATGAGTTTACTGTTCTTATTTCAAGAGGAAGTTAACAATTGGCCGTGTAGTAATAAGTCCATTTGCTTCTGTTGATGCGTTCATATTGTCCTCTGTGCATAAAGTTCTCAGGTGATATTCTCCTCCCTTGAAATAAATGTGACGGTGTCAATTGCTCTGGATCTCGGATCCCGCGTAATGTACGATACTGGGCGATAGTTGTAAACGCTTTCAATCTCCGTAAAATCTGTTCGTAACATATTTGCATTAACAGTGGGTGGTTTGTAGTGAATACGGCTTGTCGTAAAGTTCTCTGATGTCTTGATTTTCTCACGTTCTTCATGTCTGTGCGGGGTTAACATATTCATGATTGGTGAAAATGACGGACTGTAATGTTCTGATGAATTTCGATGCATAGGCCCAGATAATAAGTAGCCTACTTTCGACTTCACTGCGGTTGGTCCCGGTCCTCGAATAACTTTGTCCTCTACAATATCCCAAAAGTAATCAGCGCCAATTAATATAGAAACTTCAAAGTCCTCGTCACGTGATACAGGGTGTGCTAATTTAAATCCATTTAAGTACGGAAAATGTGACTGATTTCTTGCGTATGTTTGTATAGGCTGAGTAATCTTTGGAACGATAAGTACATTAATTGGTATTAATTTTGTAGTCTGGGCTCGTAAATAAACAGTAGCCACTTGAAGATGTCTTACCTTCGTATTTGTTTCACCGAATCCGGAGACCGTTATATCTTCATTTCTCACGGGTTTCAAGTTTAATTTATCTGCCATATCCTTTGTAATAAAACTGCGCTGTGCTCCTTCGTCGAATAAGGTGTTTGCTTGACTAAAATGGGTTTTGTCGGACGAGACTGTAACTATCGCGGTTTTCAAAAGTACTTGAGCTCTTATTGATGTCGTTAATGATTGCATGCTTGCTACTGAGAGATTGCTGTCTAGTTTTTCTGAATTGTAATTTTCCGTTTCTGTTTTTGCTTCGTTTTGCGTATATTGCTCCGCCTTATTGCAAATACTTGTGTGATGTCGTTTACCACAAATTTTACATGTATTTATTGATTTGCAGTTTGCAATTCTGTGTCTTCCCAAACAATTAAAACATAACTGTTTCGCCTTAACTGTGCGCTTTCTGTCATCAATATTTATTACCGTCATGCATGTAGTTGGAGCGTGAATGTCGTTACAATATATATACAGGGTTTGCTGGTTAAATCTCTGTTATTTGATTCGTAGTTTCGTTTTGTACTTACTATAAATGCTGACGTAGATGTATATTCTGATTCTGATTCATAACAACTTACGGACTGACCTGCTTCTTGGATAGTAATTTCATGCTGAATTGCGTCACGTAGCAACTGTAAATTCCATCTATCATTTCCATTAACGCGTACCATATTTTGTCGGATGTTTCCGGGAATTTTATTTAAGATAATTGGTACTAGAAGGCTCCCGTACGATTCATGTGTTTGTCCCATTCCCTCAAGACCTCGAATGTAATTCTCCATACTGTCGTAAAAGTTCTTTATGTCTCTAATATTCGCGGATGGACTAGGTAGACTAATAAGGCTTTGCATATAGGCATTCACAATTTTGTGGGGTTGACCAAATCTCTGTTTCAATACATGTAGGGCTTGAGCGTAATTTGTGTTTGTAATTTGTAATCCTGAGATGCAATGGCTTGCTTCTCCGTACAATTGAGACCTTAAATAGTTAAACTTCTGAACGTCGTTTAAGGACAATTTTTCATGAACTGCTGCACAAAAGGAATCCCAAAATGGCTGCCATTCCAGTATATTTCCTCCGAACGTGGGTAGGGTAAGCTTTGGTAACTTATGGTACATACTGGAGTTTGAAAATGTAGATGAAGAATTATTTGCTGGCGTGAAACTTACTGGAGTAGGGTTTATTAGGTTGTTTGAAAGTGTAAATTCTGTGGCGTGCGGGTTTAATTGTTGCTGTTTCGAAGATGTTGTGCTATCTGCTTCCCGGAATACTTTTGCTAATTTTGTTAGAGTAATTTGAATATCAAATTCATACCTGTCGGCTTCTTCTATCTCTTCTTGAATATCCTCTTCCGAAATTTCTTCCACAATTTTATCGTTGAGCTCCGAAATAACTGTTTCCTTTTTCCGTATCATTTCCCTGATTGACATAATTTCATTTACATCGTATTCCTTTGATAACTCCTCTCAATTTCCGCTCACTCGCTTCAGTAGTTTCGTGACTGCACCACGATGTCCAGCTCGAATAGCTTTGAGTTTAGAACTCATCGTTCTTTTTGTCACGGCACCAAGAAAAATAGGGTACATATAGGTTCCTGGTATTTTATAGATTTTATATAATATTTTACTTTCAATATCTAACAGGAAATTGTTTTCTTGGATAATGACAAGAAAAAAAACCTATGGATAGACAACATTTCCATAACAGTATGCAGGATGTGTAACTACCTGTTCTGAATGCAGAAATCCAGTGTTCATTTCTTTTTGAAATTGAGATTCCCTAGCATACCGAAACACCATTTCGTGATAACTATTCCAGAATATGACTACACATCTCATCATAAGGTATTGAACGGTTTGCTTTCCCCATCAGTTACGTTTTAATGTTTAAATTTGTTACTTTTGTTTTGCCTTTTGAACTTTTTTCATCAGAGCGTCACTGGTTAGTCTTCTATGGACGAAACGCGCGTCTGGTGTATTAAATTTTAAACCTGGCACTTTTTGTTACCTATTATGCGTGTGTTTCTTTGTCCTTTATGTTCTCCCGCTTATTTGTATTGTAGTCCTATCATGTAATGTTGTCATTTTAATGTTAGATTTAACATTGCCATAAAAGCGGGAGGTTTGGCATGCCACAAAATCATTTTTTTAATTAAAATGTCCTGTACCAAGTCAAGGAAAGGGCCATTGTTAAATTATAGTTCGTTTCTGTGTGTGTTACATTTTAATGTTGTGTTTCTGTTGTCTTGTAGTTCTCTTATATTTGATGTGTTTCCCTCAGTTTTAGTTTGTTACCCGGATTTGTTTTTTTCTCGATCGATTTATGAATTTCGACCAGCGGTATACTACTGTTGCCTTTATCTAGAGGCAAAAACTAACATGTGCTTATCCTGTTATAGGTCACTCTATCATGGTAGTTCATATGCCAAACTCGATGTATGCGCTTTTTGTGGAAAGGATGATGGCATAAATAAACTTGGCAAAGTTCAAACCTAAAACACTTCATACAAATGAAAAGGAAATATCATATTCCTGACATTTTCTTATGTAGAAGACAAATAAAAATAACAGTATGTTCTCTCATTACTTTGAATTGCCGTTGACAAACGATAAATCCAAACTTAAAATGAACCTGTCTTATAATCTGTTGTGCAAATATCTTCATTTTTGTACACAGTCGTAAGAGTGTACAGGAGAACGCGCAAATGGGATGAAAACATGATTTGTATGATTAAATTATGTAGTAAAATTATTTAAATCATGTGGAATGGAATCAAATTTTAGTTGCAACTCATCGTATGCATTCCAATTTATCAATATACGGAAAGACGGAAAATCATAGTCGCAAAAGCGACCTTTTATTTCATACTTTTTAATTTGGCATCTGTATCTTTAATAACATTTTCTATAAGTCTCAATGCATGATCAAACAAGCCAGTATTAGTTCTTTGAAGAGACGATTCTTGACATATCAATTCGCGATTAAGTTGTAAAATACAAATAACCGGTTTTCCAACGTGAAGTACACGATCTTCAGACTACCTATATTTTTAAATGCATCATATGTGCACTATTTATTTTCCCTCCAGGCACTACATATTATGTTTAACTACTAAGTTTGCCTTCTCAATCTTCTTCTTTACTGATATGTAAATGTATGTATAACAAACAAAAATGTAACTAAATAGAAGTACAAATAAACTCAAAATATAAAGCACAATTATTTAAAAAGGAAACATCTGATAAAATTCTAGAATTAAAAAAAAAAAAACCAAAATATATATAAAAAAAAAATCCAAAAATAAATTCTCAACGGAAAGTCCCTAAACAAATGGCAAAATCAAGAGCTTGGACACCAAATGAATGAAAAATATTCCTAACTTGGTTAAGGCATTTTCCTTTGTAGAGACAATTGAGGATTAAGCGTGCTGGATAGCTAGCGTAACCTCACACTAGAATGACAGTTGCATTACATTACATAACATAGTTGCTAAACATACCGACATAATAGATAAACCTGTAAAAATTTGGGTACAGCATTCAAGGTATAATCGTAATCACTATAAAAACAATCAAAAATGTCAAGAAAGAAACCAAAATGGCATGTTTATATAGTGTACATTGTGGCCAACATGACATACCTTGTAAAACTAGCTTCGCCGGACCTCTCCTTCAAAATATTGAGAACACTACAGTCGATATACAAAAATTTATCGATAAAGCTATGACTGAGCAATCAAAGCAACCAGAACTGTTTTAAAGTCGGTCTGTAAATTGCTGTGTGGTAAGTAAAACATTATAATTATATGATACAAAACATGTATGAGATAAGATCAATTTGTTTGCACGATGAGTGAAACAAGTTTTGAATGTTACCGTTCGAATAGTGGGCTCAGATTACGTGAATAATTTTTGGCAGCAATGTGCCAAAGAAAGACGCGATGGACTTGCACTTTCCATTTAAAATTTTGTGTGATCGTTAATGCGTTTGGACACTTAAATCAAACATGTATTTAGTATTAAGAAAGCAACTTAAAACATGTCTTCCACTTGTATGTAGTTTACACTAAAATAAAAGAATGATAGATGCTGGGCTTTTCAAATATTCAAATAAAGCGAACACCGTTCTAATGTTTCTGCTTGAACATAGCCCCCGTCAGAGTTAAATAGTTTCTCCCTTCAATCAAAATGTCACAATTTTCGGCAAATAAAAATATGTAATTATATCTTTAATACTACTTATTTATTCAAGATTTGCTTACACTCGCGATTGGTTGTATTTGAAACAAACGTGTTACAGAGGAGGTTGTGCAGGGACCATATGGAAAGAATTGAAATAAATATCTTCTGTTCAACTTATTTTTGCGCCTTTTAAAAGACGTTCTAAGGAGCAGATTCAAATCGGTCAAGAAACTTTTGTGGTTATGGATATTTTTTTTCAAATCTAGTGAAATTTTAAAGAAATATTTCGATCACTACACAAAAGATTTTTTTTTTTCAGTTATTATTATAATTTAATCAGAATTATTAAATTTCTTTATTACATGTAAATTTACTTTTGATTTTTATTTCTTTCAAAACCAAAATAAATAGTTGCAGTTTGCTTTGTTTGTAGTATAAACCGCAGCATTGAGGAGAAAGGGTTGGAAAATGTCAGGACGGTCAACCAAATCATGTAAAATTATAAAAGTGATAACAGCAGTAACAATTCAAATGCATTGGTTCAATGGTTTCAACTGTGAGATATATACGTCCTATATTTAGATAAGCCATAAGGCGAAATTTGCTTGACATTAATTGATAAGTTGGAATAACTGCGTCATTTGGCCCGTCAATTTGATAAAAGAAATATGACATCGTTAAAGAAGATAAATTTGTTTTAAAACTTTGACAAAATTCAGAAATTATGAAAATGCTTTCTAATTACGCAAAATATGGATGGTCATTAACTGCACTATCATTCGATATTTGCGATAGGTTAATCGGATTTGTATTTGAAAGGTTCTGAATAATCGCATAGACCGATGAACATGTCTCAAATTTGGTCGAAACCTTTAGTGTATGTATCACTCGTTAGTCTAAATAATCTCATTTTACACGTTACTTTGCCTGTTATTACCACAATAAACCAAGGATTGTAAAATTAGTTGAAGATTGAAAATATACAGTTTAAATTGATTTATCTGTTCATAATTTACATTTATTGGACATTAAAATATAAACTTTTAAACGTTCCTAAAGTTAAAATCATAAAAGGACTTTGGAACCATGCATGTCTTTCAAAAAACGTTTAAAACCTGATCCATTATCAAAGTAAGTGTAGTATCGAGAAATCGATGATTGATGAACTAGGTTTGAACTCAACAAAACAGAGGGGGGTTTTGTTGAATAAATACATCAAACTTATTCAAAAAGAGAAAACTTTCAGTGCAACAATAAAGCATTGATATTCATTTTGTATGCCTATTCGTGGTTTTGTTTGAAACATAATATTACTCTACAATATATATGTCAGTTCCAAAGTATTATCTAATTTTCAAGATTAAAAATGCATGATCGCTCTTTGAACAAAACAAATGATAAACTATAAAGCATTGATATTCATTTTGTATACCTATCCGTGGTAATGTTTGAAACATAATATTACTCAAAAATAGATCTAAAACATATATTTCAGTTTTACGGTTATATCTAAATTTTTAAGATTGAAAATGCATTATCGCTCTTCGAACAAAACGAATGAAATAAAATAATCTTTTAAAAATTGTTGGTAGATTATTCGTCATTAATTATCTGTGAGCACAAAACGCCGATTGCTGTATGTTTAAAAAAGAAGGACGAAAGATACCAGAGCGACAGTCAAACTCATAAATTGAAAATAAACTGACAACGCCATGGCTAAGATGAAAAAAGACAAACAGACAAACAATAGTACACATGACACAACGTATAAAACTAAAGAAGTTGAGGATTAAAATGAAATAAACTCAGCTAGATATCATTTGACGAACTTGGATTTTAAGAACAGAAGATTTAGACTACGACTATAAATATTTTAAAAATTATAATTTATTTTAAAGTATTTTTTTTTTTTTTTTTAATAACTAAGTACTTTCCGTTTTATAGTGAAAAAAAAACTAATAAGGTGAGAGAAACTTCGGATTTACCACACGAAACCCTTGCTTTTTTTACTAAATTTAGTCCTGGTATCTATGATGAGTTTATTTCTTGTATGTCTTAATCTTTTATCTTGGGAATCATGATAGGACATGCAAGCTCTGAAATATAGTATTATCTGGTTGATATATATAAAACAGCGCTATTGAAATTAAGTGATGTATGATGTTTCAAAGAAAGCTAACTTATAAATCAGTCTTATAATTGATCGCAACAGACGCCCTTCGACAATATAACATGCATCGCTGAAATTGAAATCTAAACAATTTGAAAGGGGAAAAAATAAACACTTTAGAAAGCATTGAAAACCATAAAATCCCTAAGTAGAATTTGTTAATAATAAAATTGGTAAAATTTCTGATAAATAAACAAGCAGCTTTAAGCTTTTAGAGAGCCGTGGTGTAGTGGTTAGTGCATCTGACTTCTAATACAAAGGTTCCTTGTTCGATTTCCGTTCCGGGATGAACATTTCAGGGACTGAATTTTCGGCTCTCCCTTGACACCATTTGCAAGTATGGTCTTGAGAAAAAGATGATAGTCCATCGAAGGGCACGATAAATGACTGACTCGTGTTTAGAAAGAGCGATATCTCTTGCACGGTAAGGACACCCTTGTAGACTTCGAAAAAGAGCAGGCTAATGCCGCTACAAAAGCAGCACTCGCACCCGCAAAGTGGAAAGGGATTAATATAAGTTGCAAAACTTGTTTCACAATCCACTATAAATAAATATGTTTAAACTCAAAACTAAACTAAACACCACTTTATCAGATCTTTGTACCAAATGAAAACTGATAATGCTTCCTTTGTAGCATACAGAAAAGAAACTTGTTTGTTATTTCTTGATACGATACATCTGTGCATATCAAACAAATAGTAAAATTTCTCAAATATCAAAGTTCTTTCTCTATATGGAAAAAAGTCAAATAACAAAAGTACATAACCCCTTAAAACATTTAAAACAAAACTTCCTTATATGATGGCAAAGTTCAAACCTAAAACACTTCAAACGAATGGAAAAAAATGTCATATTCCTGACTTGGTACACGCATTTTCTCATGTAGAAGACAAATAAAAATAACAATATGTTCTCTCATTACTTTGAATTGCCGTTGACAAACGATAAATCCAAACGTAAATTGAACCTGTCTTATAATCTGTTGTGCAAGTATCTTCATTTTTTGTACACAGTCGTAAGAGTGTACAAGAGAACGCGTAAATAGGATGAAGACATGATTTGTATGATTAAATTATGTAGTAAAATTATTTAAATCATGTGGAATGGAATCAAATTTTAGCTGCATCTTATCGTATGCATTCCAATTTGACAATATACGGAAAGACGGAAAATCATAGCTGCAAAAGCGACCTTGTATCTCATACATTTTAATTTAGTTTCTGTATCTTTAATTACATTCTCTATAAGTCTCAATGCATGATCAAACGAACCAGTATTAGTTCTTTGAAGAGACGATTCTTGACATATCAATTCGCGATTGAGTTGTAAAATACAAATAACAGGGTTTTCCAACCTGAAGTACACGATCTTCAGACTACCTATATTTTTAAATGCAACATATATGCACTAACTATTTATTTTCCCTCCAGGCACTACATATTATGTTTAACTACTAAGTTTGCCTTCTCAAACTTCTTCTTTACTAGACATGTAAATGTATGTATAACAAACACAAATGTAACTAAATAGAAGTACAAAAAAAACTCAAAATATAAAGCAAAATTATTCAAAAAGGAAAAATCTTATAAAATTCTAGAATTAAAAAAAAATATATATATAAAAGAAAAAATTGAAAAATAAATTCTCTACGGAAAGTCCCTAAACAAATGGCAAAATCAAGAGCTTGGACACCAAATGAATAGAAAATATTCCTAACTTGTTTAAGGCATTTTCTTTTGTAGAGACAATGGAGGATTAAGCATGCTGGATAGCTAGCATTACCTCACACTGGAATGACAGTTGCATTTCATTACATAACATAGTTGATAAACATACCGACATAATAGATAAAATTGTAAAAATTGGGGTACCGCATTCAAGGTATAATCGTTATCACTATAAAAACAATCAAAAATGTCAACAAAGAAACCAAAATGGCATGTTAACATAAGTGTACATTGTGGCCAACATGATATACCTAGTAAAACTACACCGGGCCTCTCCTTCAAAATATTGAAAACACTCCAGTCGATATACAAAAATTTATCGTTTATACAACATGTTTCAAACATAATAAATACACATCAAGCGTATGATCCAAAGGTAATACCGACACAGCAGATCAAAGCCAATTAACTAATAAAACCTCAATGCGTTGACCTTAATAGACCTTTGATAAGAGAATTACAGGCTTGAACAATGATTAGAGATGTACAAATAAATATAATTTAACCTTGACCGCAGATAATTGATAGCTTTTAATGACCGTCTATAAGAACGATCACAGACAATATACCATAATTACGAAAGTAGTTATTGTTGATATAAAGCCTGTAAAAGTCCAGCAGGAAGTATTTCAAGATACCCAGTCTGATTTGTTTGAGTACTGAAAAAATATAAAACAATAAAATAATTATTTTTATTATACAAATATTTGGGCTTAAGGGTAACACGTTATGTTACAGAAAACCACCTTGGCGTCAGTGAATAAAAAGCGATGAATGTAAATTAACTGACGCCAACATTATACTTAACTATCCGAGCAGTGTGCGCGACACACTGTGTGAATGCTTGAGGATATTTTTTCTCTAGTATCATGTAATTCACTCAGTTTTGTCATGTTGTAAATCAAGAACAAAACAAATTACATGCTACCTGCAGTTGACCCAAAACACACAGTATGTACATAAAATGATAGTGTGTTCTCAGATAATTAAGGATAATTTGCCGCTAAAATACTGTGCCTGAGCTAGCCACATATCTTTGACAGAAATGCGTCACCATAGGGGTATTTTCATACACGTGTGTGTACGACTACCAGTCTACTTGTCTCAGAGTACTTTAGCAAGCCGTTCCCGAGCGGTATAGCCTTACTTGATTTACCACGTGGTACCGCATAAGAGTAAATCTTTGTGGGCATAGACCGACGTGAAATAGAGCTGTTGAGCAATCAAGATGAGACTATTCCTCGTTAAGGCACGTAGGCACCCTAACTACTCAGAAATGTTTTGGGGAAACGATATTATATTTGGCCAAAATATAATATCATAGCCCAAAACGAAATATGTAACGTTATGTTGCCTGCCCAAGTTGCATATTGAGTAACCCCAAAAAATTGAAGATGTTGTGCCTGATGAAGCCTTGTGTCTTGTTAAAATTAAAGTTGATCTAGAGAAAAATTAATGTCAATATAAAATTCCTTAACCACAATATTGAGATCAACGTGAGAAGAAAAGACACAAGGCTAGGATGGAGGACAAGTTACAAAGTTATAACCGATTATAAAAAACGTTTTCTGCATTGTATCTTGTCATTTAATCTTTTCCAGCGCGGATTTAATATCCAATTTGTAACGTTTAAAGCAATCTGATTTCCAACGTCCCAGTGTTTGTATCATGCTGTCCTCAATACCTTGAGAACTAGCACTTGTCGCCGCACCTGATCGAAAAGAATGTCCGCTATAATCCTTGTCACTATATCCTAATGCTATGAGTATTGTTTTCAGCTTGCTTATAAAATAGTTCCGGGAAAGTGGTTTTTCGGTTTCTTCAACGAAAAACGAATCATTCTGCTTTGCGTTTAGGTTTAATCTTACACTCATTAGCTGGGATAGCAATTTATACGGACAAACGACGCCCTCTATCTTGAACAAGGAAATTATAATACCTTGTCGGAATATATCTGTCTTTGTAGCTTTTAAATTAACAGTTACTTCGCATTCTGAAACGAAAGTTATGTCAGAAACGCATAAATTTGAATATGGATCAAACACAGTTCTACATGTAAACTCATTGCATCTCAGGAAACCATAAAATGCCAGAACACACGCTGTTTGAAATGTTAAATCCATATAATCATGATTGAAAAATCCACATTGCAAACAAGTTACTATTTCCTGTAAAATTTTAAGCGTTATTGGTAACTTTTGTCGTAATGGCTTACTCTCAGATTTTTTAACTCCATTTAACACATTTTGCAAGCGTTGGTATGTATGCCCAAATTTATCACAAAGTGGGTTCACATTATCAAAATTAACTCCATGAAAACGAACTCCAGCGAGATATAATTTGATTGTTGAATATTTCAGTTTTAACACTGATTGGCAATGGGCCACGAAATAGATCAATAAATCTTCCGAAACTTTAGACATATTGAAACTCCTTGAGTTGAATCCAGTGATATGATTGCCACAAAATTTAATAAAACATTTATATCCTGTTGAATAAACATTGCGGGTATTCACATTGATACTTTTATTCCATAAACTGTCGACTGCTTGATCTAACTCCACAGAATTTCGGAATGAGGAGGGCAGGTGCATGGATTTGGCGAAGCGTCCGGAGCCAATTGTCGAAACCGCTTCATCTGGTAACGAGAAAGAGCATCTGCTATGTTATTTCTTTCCCTGGTACATGTACAGCATGTATAACAAAATTAAATATAGCCACACACCAAGTTAAACGGCGAACAAGATTCATAATTACGTTACACTTTGAACGACCCTTATTAATAATGTACACACTAGACATATTATCACAATGATAAAGAATGCGTTTAGTAGACCATTCATGCCCCCATAAAATAGCAGATATAACAATCGGATACAATTCTAAGTAAGCCATTGAGAAAGACTCCTCATCGGGCCGAATAAAATTGTCGGGCCAAATGCCTTGAAACCACCTTTTCCTAAAATAACCTCCGTATCCGATTGTTGATGAAGCATCCATAAATAAATGAAAATCGGACGCATTAATAACGTTATCGCTGATAAAAAAAAAAAAAAAAAAACCATTCCACTGGCTTAGGAATTTAAACCACATTGCCATGTCATCTCTACATCCCTTTGCAATTGTAACGTGATGATAAAGTTCTCTAACGGAGTATGCTAATGTCAATAAATACGACACAAACGATCTCCCTGGTATAATTACTTTACATGCATAATTGAGATGACCCAATAAACTTAACATTTCACGCTTAGTACATGAACGTCTATTAAGATAGCTGTATAAAATATCCTTAATTCGAACAAGCTTCTCATCAGGTAATTTAGCAATCATATGCATTGAATCGAGAATTATGCCGAGATATTCTAATGAAGTAGATGGACCAACTGTTTTATGAGCGCTGAGAGGAATCTTTAAACTATTAAATACATATAACATAGTGTTCATATTCCTTGTAGCATCTACGTAAGGATTGTTAATCAGGAGAAAATCGTCTAACAAATGTAACACGTGCCGCAAACCGTAATTATTTTGTAAGATCCAACATATTGCCACTGATAATGTATCGAATATCTTGGGACTTGAACGGCAACCAAATGCTAAACGAGTATAAAAATAGTACATTCCATTTTAATCCATAAAGTCGCCATAAAGAATTATGTACAGGTATTAATTTGAATGCATCGGTTACGTCACACTTACATAATTGACTTTTAATTCTTAATGACTTAATTATTTTTATAGCGTCGTCAATTCTTACATAGGTTAATGAATAGTCTTCCTTATTTATCAAATCATTGATGCTGTGATGCTCATCTTTGTTGTGAGGAGCCGAAAGGTCTAGAATTAATCGTTTCTTTTTTGAATATTTTCCTTCAACAATACCTATCGGACTAATTCTATAAGTATCAAACGGAGGTTTTGTAAATGGTCCAATAAGGTATCCTTTACGAAGTTCGTCATCTACCAGTTTCGTAACATCATCGGGAAATTTCTTGGTAGACAATAAATTCTTACATTCCAAAGATTTACTTGGTAGTACGTTTATGTCTGTGTCAAAACCGTATCGAAGTCCATTAATTAAATTAAAAACAAAATTTTTATCTGGATAATGTGTAAGTTCAAATTCAAGTTGATCGATATCAATAGGCGTAGACACTAGTCAAATTTTTGCCTGCGCTTGTTCTTGTGACGGCCTACTGTTAGTAGTAGCACCAGTAGATGATCTAGTATTGACATGGGCGAATGAACATTTTGTCCCCTTGAAACATTTTCCTGATAAGAAATTGTTACACACTTCCCGACCACGAAAGAAAAGAACAGGGCGTCCTCGTATATCTGTATTGGAATCAACACGATCGTTACTCTCAACTTGTGATTTCTGAAAATGAGTTTGATTATAAGTTGGTTTGGGTCGATTATTCGATTGACCAAAGCTTGGTAACGTTTGACAAACAGCTGTGAGATGCCCAAGACTACCGCATGTTTCACATTCCTTAATTATTTGTCCACTTGTGATGGATGAATAGAGTTTTTCGTCTCTGATGGACCAATCCACAACTTTACCGTGGGTCAGTTTGATAGCAGCTACCTTATTTGCGAAAGCCTTGTGATACTCGTAGAAAACGGGACCTTTATATCTTGCAGAGATATCAATGACATCTTGAATATACATATCGAATTCGATTCGTCGGTCTTGCTTTTCACAGATAATATTTTTGTAAATATTAAAAGCTTCTAGAAATTCTTGTATAAACAAGTTTCTTTGAAGGCGGGGATCGCGATGTTTGATTAACAGAACGGACCCGTCAGATTCATCAACGGTTTTGTAATCTTGTACGTTTTCTTGATTGTTAAGAAGGGTAGCCAGATTAATGTACTTGCCTTCTAAAATCTGCTTCCGAACGTTCGGCGCCACTGCTTGAACATGCGGAAACATGCCTGAGGAAACCTTGGTAGTGTGATAAGATCCTGTATCATGATGTACTCCATTATTTATATCACTAACGACTGCAGGTTGACTAATGATATTTGATTCTCGACCTTAAAACGACTGAATTAAAGTTCCTTGATTCTGAACAGTTTGCTCCATATTGTTTAAACTGGTGGTAAGTTGAGTTAATGCTGGAATTTCGGGCATAACTGTATTATCCTGTCCTGAATTCTCATTTAGTAGTTCCAATAACTGCTCTTTTGTGAAAGTTGATGGAGCCCTGATGCCTTGCTTCCTTAGTTTTTCTTTAACTTCGTCAAATGTCAATTCTGTATTGGAATTCTGTACAACTGGTGTGTCACTTTTCTTACTTTTCTTACTAGAAACACGCTTTTTACGAACTGGCAGCATTTTAAGGAAGTTGTGAAAAGTTGTGAAATAACCAAATAATATTGATTTGAATTTTGCACTTCTATACTGCTACTAACTATCAATGCAACTGACTGAATAAACCTGACAAAGATTGAAAAATTAACACGTGCACCAAGTCATGAGACGGTTAAGAAAACATTGCCGTCTCTACCACAGACATCATAAATCTAGTAATAAAATGTGTATCGTCCACCTAAATAAATAATGATTTTAACAGAAGCCGAGTCGGACAGAACATGAAACATTAATATAAACATCAATTAAAAATTTCTAAATAAAGCCATGACTGAGCAATCAAAGCAAACAGAACTGTTTTAAAGTCGGTCTGTAAATTGCTGTGTGGTAAGTAAAACATTATAATTATATGATACAAAACATGTATGAGATAAGATCAATTTGTTTGCACGATGAGTGAAACAAGTTTTGAATGTTACCGTTCGAATAGTGGGCTCAGATTACGTAAATCATTTTTGGCAGCAATGTGACAAAAAAACACTCGTTGGACTTGCACTTTACATTAAAAATTTTGTGTGATCGTTAATGCGTTTGGACACTTAAATCAAACATGTATTTTGTATTAAGAAAGCAACTTTAAACATGTCTTCCACTTGTATATAGTTTACACTAAAATTAAAGAATGATAGATGCTGACCATTTAACTATTCAAATAAACCGAACACTGTTCTAATGTTTCTGCTGGAACATATTCCCCGTTAGAGTTAAATAGTTTCTCCCTTCAATCAAAATGTCACAATTTTCGGCAAATAAAAATATGTAATTACATCTTTTATACTACTTATTTATTCAAGACTCTGCTTCCAATCGCGATTGGTTGTATTTGAAACAAACGTGTTACAGAGGAGGTTGTGCAGGGACCATATGGAAAGAATTGAAATAAATATCTTCTGTTCAACTTATTTTTGCGCCTTTTAAAAGACGTTTTAAGGAGCGGATTCAAATCAGGCAACAAACATTTGTGGTTATGGATGATATATGGAGAATTTTGTTTTTCAAATCTAGTGAAATTTTAAAGAAATATTTCGATCACTACACAAAAGATTTTTTTTCAGTTATTATTCTAATTTAGTCAGAGTTATTAAATTTCATTATTACATATAAATTTACTTTGATTTTATTTCTTTCAAAACTAAAATAAATAGTTGCAGTTTGCTTTGTTTGTAGTATAAACCGCAGCATTGAGGAGAAAGAGTTGGAAAATGCCAGGATTGTCAACCAAATCATGTAAAATTATAAAAGTGATAACAGCAGTAACAATTCAAATGCATTGGTTCAATGGTTTCAACTGTGAGATATATACGTCCTATATTCAGATAAGCCATAAGGCGAAATTTGCTTGACATTAATTGATAAGTTGCAATAAAAAAATTAACGGTACCAATTTTCTTGCACCAGATGCGCATTTCGACAATACATGTCTCTTCAGTGATGCTAATAACTGCGTCATTTAGCCCGTCAATTTGATAAAAGAAATATGCCATCGTTAAAGAAGCTTAATTTGTTTTAAAACTTTGACAAAATTCAGAAATTATGAAAATGCTTTCTAATAACACGGGTCAGCCATTTATCGTCCCCTTCCGACGGACTATCATCGTTTCCCCGAGACCATACTCGCAGATGGTGTCAAGGGAGAGCCGAAAATTGAGTTCCTGAAATTTTCATTCCAAACGGGAATCGAACCAGGAACCTTTGTGATAGTAGTCCGATGCACTAACCACTACACCGCGGCTCTCATCGAGTGATAGTCTTAATAATCTCATTTCACACCTTACTTTGCCTGTTATTACCACAATAAACCAATAATTGTAAAATTAGTTGAAAATTGAAAATATACAGTTGAAATTGATTTATCAGTTCATAATTTGCATTTATTGGACATTAAAATGTAAACTTTTAAACGTTCCTGAAGTAAAAATCATAAAAGGTCTTTGGAACCATGCAATTCTTAAAAAATTTTTTTTAAACCTGATCCATTATCAAAGTTAGTGTAGTATCGAGAAATCGATGATTGATGAAATAGGTTTTAACTCAACAAAACAGAGGGGGTTTTGTTTAATAAATACATCAAACTTATTCAAAAAGAGAAATATTTCAGTGCAACAATAAAGCATTGATATTCGTTTTGTATGCCTATTCGTGGTTTTGTTTGAAACATAATATTACTCTAAAACATATATGTCAGTTCCAAAGTATTATCTAAATTTTCAAGATTGAAAATGCATGATCGCTCTTTGAACAAACCGAATGATAAACTATAAAGCATTTATATTCATTTTGTATACCTATATCCGTGGTAATGTTTGAAACATAATATTACTCTAGATCTAAAACATATACACTTTTACGGTTTTATCTAAATTTTTAAGATTGAAAATGCATTATCGCTCTTTGAACAAAACGAATGAAATAAAATAATCTTTTAAAAATTGTTGGTAGTTTATTCGTCATTAATTATCTTTGAGCACCAAACGCCGATTGCTGTATGTTTAAAAAAGAGGGACGAAAGATACCAGAGGGACAACGTCATGGCTAAAATGAAAACGACAAACATACAAACAATAGTACACATGACACAACGTAGAAAACTAAAGAAGTTGAGGATGAAAATAAAATAAACTCAGCTAGATATCATTTGACGAACTTGGATTATAAGAACAGAAGATTTAGACTACGACTATAAATATTTTAAAAACTATAATTTATTCTAAAGTATTTTTTCTTTTTGTTTTTAATAACTAAGTACTTTCCGTTTTATAGTGACAAAGAAGCTGAAGACACCAAAAGGACTTTAAAAACTAATAAGGCGAGAGAAACTTCGCCTTTACCACACGGAACCCAGGCTTTCTTGTATCTCTTAATCTTTTATCTTGGGAATCATGATAGGACACGCAAGCTCTGAAATATCGTTTTATCTGGTTGATATATAAAACAGTGCTATTGGAATTAAGTGATGCATGATGTTTCAAAGAAAGCTAACTTATAAATCAGTCTTAGAATTGATCGCAACAGACGCCCTTCGACAATATAAATTCTCAACGGAAAGTCCCTAAACAAATGGCAAAATCAAGAGCTTGGACACCAAATGAATGGAAAATATTCCTAACTTGGTTAAGGCATTTTCCTTTGTAGAGACAATGGAGGATTAAGCATACTGGATAGCTAGCGTAACCTCACTTTGGAATGACAGTTGCATTTCATTACATAACATAGTTACTAAACATACCGACATAATAAATAAACATGTTTAAATTGGGGTACAGCATTCAAGGTATAATCGTAATCACTATAAAAACAATCAAAATTGTCAACAAAGAAACCAAAATGGCATGTTTACATAAGTGTACATTGTGGCCAACATGATATACCTTGTAAAACTAGCTTCACCGGGCCTCTCCTTCAAAATATTGAAAACACTACAGTCGATATACAAAAATTTATCGATAAAGCCATGACTGAGCAATCACGGCAAACAGAACTGTTTCAAAGTCGGTCTATAAATTGCTGTGTGGTAAGTAAAACATTATACGTCCTTCGGTACTGGCATGAAAATACGGATTTTTTGTGTTATTAAAATTTGCTGTTACACAATATTAAAAATTATTATAAATTAAGGAATGTATCTCCCTCATGCAAAGCTCTGATTCCTTTCACGAATTTGGCTATACTTTTTGGACCTTTTGGATTATAGCTCTTCATCTTTTATATAAGATTGGATTTCAAATATTTTGGCCACGAGCATCACTGAAGAGACATGTATTGTCGAAATGCGCATCTGGTGCAACAAAATTGGTACCGTTGATTTTATTCAGATAAGCCATAAGGCGAAATTTCCTTAACATTAATTGATAAGTTGCAATAATAAAATTAACGGTACTGCGTCATTTGGCCCGTCAATTTGATAAAAAGAAATATGCCATCGTTAAAGAAGCTCAATTTGTTTTAAAACTTTGACAAAATTCAGAAATTATGAAAATGCTTTCTAATTACGCAAAATATGGATGGTCATTAACTGCACTATCATTCGATATTTGCTATAGGTTAATCGGATATGTATTTGAAAGGTTCTGAAAAATCGCGTAGACCGATGAACATGTCTCAAATTTGGCCGAAACCTTTAGCGTATGTAGCACTCGTTTAGTTTAAACATATTTATTTGTAGTGGATTGGGAAACAAGTTTTGTAACTTATATTAATCCCTTTCCACTTTGCAGGTGCGAGTGCTGCCTTGTAGTGGCATTAGCCTACTCTTTTTCGAAATCTACAAGGGTGTCTTTAATTAACGTGCAAGAGATATGGCTCTCTCTAAACACGGGTCAGCCATTTATCGTCCCCTTCCGACGGACTATCATCGTTTCCCCGAGACCATACTCGCAGATGGTGTCAAGGGAGAGCCGAAAATTGAGTTCCTGAAATTTTCATCCCAAACGGGAATCGAACCAGGAACCTTTGTGATAGTAGTCCGATGCACTAACCACTACACCGCGGCTCTCATCGAATGATAGTCTTAATAATCTCATTTCACACCTTACTTTGCCTGTTATTACCACAATAAACCAATAATTGTAAAATTAGTTGAAAATTGAAATATACAGTTTAAATTGATTTATCAGTTCATAATTTATATTTATTGGACATTAAAATGTAAACTTTTAAACGTTCCTGAAGTAAAAATCATAAAAGGTTTTTGGAACCATGCAATTCTTACAAAAAATATTTTTAAACCTGATCCATTATCAAAGTTAGTGTAGTATCGAGAAATCGATGATTGATGAAATAGGTTTTAACTCAACAAAACAGAGGGGGGTTTTGTTTAATAAATACATCAAACTTATTCAAAAAGAGAAATATTTCAGTGCAACAATAAAGCATTGATATTCGTTTTGTATGCCTATTCGTGGTTTTGTTTGAAACATAATATTACTCTAAAACATATATGACAGTTCCAAAGTATTATCTAAATTTTCAAGATTGAAAATGCATGATCGCTCTTTGAACAAAACGAATGATAAACTATAAAGCATTTATATTCAATCATTTTGTATACCTATCCGTGGTAATGTTTGAAACGTAATATTACTCTAGATCTAAAACATATACACTTTTACGGTTTTATCTAAATTTTTAAGATTGAAAATGCATTATCGCTCTTTGAACAAAACGAATGAAATAAAATAATCTTTTAAGAATTGTTGGTAGATTATTCGTCATTTATTATATTTGAGCACAAATCGCCGATTGCTGTATGTTTAAAAAAGAGGGACGAAAGATAAGAGAGGGACAACGTCATGGCTAAAATGAAAACGACAAACATACAAACAATAGTACACATGACACAACGTAGAAAACTAAAGAAGTTGAGGATGAAAATAAAATAAACTCAGCTAGATATCATTTGACGAACTTGGATTATAAGAACAGAAGATTTAGACACCAAAAGGACTTTAAAAACTAATAAGGCGAGAGAAACTTCGCCTTTACCACACGGAACCCAGGCTTTCTTGTATCTCTTAATTTTTTTATTTTGGGAATCATGATTGGACACGCAAGCTCTGAAATATAGTATTATCTGGTTGATATATAAAACAGCGCTATTGGAATTAAGTGATGTTTGATGTTTCCACGAAAGCAGCTAACTTATAAATCAGTCTTAGAATTAGTCGCAACAGACGCCCTTCGACAATATAACATGCATTGCTGAAATTGAAATCTAAACAGTTTGAAAGGGGGGGGGGGGGGAAATAAAACGACGTTAGAAAGCATTGAAAACCATAAAATCCCTAAGCAGAATTTGTTAATAAAAAAATTGTTAAAATTTCTGATAAATAAACAAGCAGCTTTAAGCTCTACTCTAAAGGCCACACCAATTTGATTAATAGTTCTTTGGATTGTCCCGCTCCTGTTTTGGAGAAATTGACTTTTCAATAAAAAAAATTATTACCGCTTCAGCAAATTTTTGGGCCACATGCCGCTCCAAAATTAGTTTATTCTTGACATTTTTTTTCTCGTAGATGTTTTTCTTGTGTATATATTGCTCCCATCGATTCAAACGCAAGTGTGATAAATCAATTTGTTAATAAACGGTCAAATTCGGGATGCCAACATGAAGTTGTGTCAGATCATTGCATAAGACAAGTAGTTATTAAACACACAGTTAATTGAGATGGATTTCGTTTCATCTATGAAGACCTGTCGTCAGACGACCACGATCACAACAGTACTCGTTAGAACCATTGTCATTCTCAAACAGTGTTTCAACAGATATAGTCCGAGATTAATCTGAAGTACAACGGCTGTTTTGCCAGACAAGATATGGTGTTGTTGTCCAACGGCTCCAGCTTGTCTGGCAAAACAGCCGTTGGACGTCAGATTAATCTCGGACTACAACATACATAGTTAGAGCTATCTGTCTTGGATGAAATTGATATTAAATTGACATGATTTTAAAAAAATGACATATTAATCTTATTTTAATGGAAACCTATATCCAATTGTTAGTCTATTGACATGCGCTCAGACCTCTTTGTAATGGACAATTTTCGCGACCGAAGTGGTGGTGGCCTGCAAAAAATAATAAGGGATGTATTATTGGTGCAACCACTTACAGTTTGAGATACATTTCAGGTTGCAGAAGGCAAAAGGAAAATATATTTTGCAAAATCAGAATAATGCATGTGAATGTGGTTTAAGGACTTGATCTATTTTAAGGGAATGTTGCGTTGTCAGTTTATTTTAGATTTATGAGTTTGGCTGTCCCTTTGGTATCTTTCGTCCCTCTTTTACATTACACTGGGATCTACATGCATAGCATAGCAGTATAATTATCTTACTCAGGATGTTGTTGAAATATTCACCTCACTCATTATGTTGATACTTTTATGGATAAATAGTTCCAACTAGATGCCAAGCAGCCAATAAACAATCACTACCATACATGAAAATATCTGTATCAAAGCAAGGATTTGTATAGTATACAATTATACAAATCCTTGATCAAAGATATTTAATATTTTTCAAGGACATTTTTTTAATATATACACATATTTTAATTTTATTCCATACAATATATTAACCTAACTAACCTAATTCATCTTGTTAAACTTTATCCGCTTTGCCTCCGTAATATATTCACATGTGTGAATTTAAATAAAAAGTCATGCAGTGAAAGCTTATTTGACGATAATCATAAAAATTATACTAAACCAAAGCGAACCAGAAAGTTGGGAATGTAGTACAGGCACTGTCAACGTATATTTGTTCCGCCTAACAGAAGTTCCACCGGAAACTTTGTTATAAACACGGGGCCTTTTATAGCTGACTATGAGGAATGGGCTTTGCTCATTGTTGAAGACCACACGGTGACCTGTTAATGTCTGTGTCATTTTGGTCTCGTGTGGACAGTTGTCGCATTGGCGATCATACCACATCTTCTTTTTTATGTCATAATACCTATCCCTGTTGGAACAAATATTCTAAACCATTTATTCCGTTAGGAACATACATGAATACTGTAATATTTATTCCTGTGGAAATAGTATTCCAGAATATTTTTTCCTTTTGGAACTTATATTATTAAGGAATTTCTATTCCGTGACAGCACAAACACATCAAATTATATGCATAAGAGCATGTTTCTCCTCCCTTTTCTTTGAAGTTACCTAGTTTAAACATTTATATAAATTTCTAAATTGCACAATTTGAAAAAAAAAAAAAAATGATACCGCTCGCTCCTCTTGTAGTGCACCCGCCTCAACAAAACTCATTTTCAAGAATTTTTTACAATCAAAAACATTTCGCTCGCTCGCCCCATATTTTTTGGAGCTTTTGTCCAAAGAACTATAAATCAAAGTGGTGTGTCCAAAGAGATAGGTTACTTGCGAATTTGCAGTCATAAATGTGTCGAAATTTAAGTATTTGTTCTAAACTTGACACAATATTTTGGTGAAAATACAAATGAGCAATATATTATTTTAGTGTATAGCAATATACTATTTTCCACAGAACGTAACCAAAAGTTAGCGTGCAATAAATTCTAATATTGCACTAGTGCAATAAATCTTTAAAATTCATGACGTCATTAACGACAAAATCTTAGTTTAAACCAATTTTTACTTTCAAATATTATATTGCTATACAATAAAAGGGTTATTGCATGAATATTGGGGAATATTGTCCCTCGTAGAACATATATTGCACTCGCAAGCTCGTGCAATATAAAATTCTACTCGGGACAATATTCCTCAATATTCATGCAATAACCCTATAATAGTTTTACTCAAACAGGTATATTACACGCATTAACATATTTGTTGTATCTTCTTTTTTAGCAAATGATCTTTTAAAGCTCTTGCTCATAAATAAATATAAACGACAATTTATCAAAATTAGACGATTGTGTGAGGGGAAACAAATACAGGTGAAATGGTCCTACCTCGTTTTGCAAATAGCAAATACAGTTATATCAATATCTGAGTAATTCTTTATCAGGAAAGAAATAGGCAGATATCCTCCTTCGTTGAACGTTTTTAAATGGTTTATTTTAACTCCTTGTATTTAAGTTGCATAGCTTTAACAAATAAACAGCTGCGCCATGAGCGCATGATACGCCCGACGTCTTGTGTGGAAGTTTTATGCAATAATCATAAATAGTTTCTGAGAACGTTTAAAGCAATAACCATATATTGTTTTTAAGACATGGCGGGACATGTGAAACCCCCCACCCTGTTTTTTTTCAAAAAAACTAAATATCACTAAAATAAAATTTTGAATCAAAACCAAAAAGTATACAGATCTTTAGATTAATATAACAAAGAAGTATGTAAAGTTTTAGGCAATAATCATAAATTATTTTTGAGGTACGGCGCGACATGTAAAAAAAACCCCTCCCCTGTATAACAAAATACTCAATAACTCAAAAATCAAATTTTGTGTCATCACCAAAAAATATACATATCTTTAGATTAATATAACAAAGAATTGTGTAAAGTGTTAAGCAATAATCATAAATTGTTTTTGAGATACGGCACAACATGTAAAAAAAACCCTCCCCCTTTTTTACAAAATACTCAATAACTCAAAAATGAAATTTTGAATCATCAGCAAGAAGTATACAGATCTTTAGATTAATATAACAAGGACATGTGTAAAGTTTTAGGCAATAATCATAAATAGTTTTTGAGATACAGCGTGACATGTAAAAAAAAAACTCCCCCTTTTTTACAAAATACTCAATAACTCAAAAATGAAATTTTGAATCATCACCAAAAAATATACAGATATTGAGATTAATATAACTAAGAAGTGTGTAAAGTTTTAAGCAATAATCAAGAATCGTTTTTGAGATACGGTGCGACATGTGAAAAAAAACACCCCTCTGTTTTAGTTATATTACAAAGTGCCTTAACTCAAACAGTTTAAATCTTATTTTCACTAAAAAGTATACAGATCATTTGACCATCATAAGAAACAACTGTATTAAGTTTCATGAAATTTGGATAAGTCGTTTTCAAGTTACGGTGCAACATGTTTACGCCGGACAGATAGACGGACGGACGGACAGACTGACGGACATCGGACATTTGTATATCATAATACGTCCCGTCAACATTTTGACTGGCGTATAAAAACGGGGCCAAATTTACTGCAACAGATGCGCATTTAAACAGTTATCGTCTCTTCAGTGATGGTTGCGATCAACATAGATCTATTAGAAAAATCAGACCCTAATGAAAGCGTTAGAGCACTTACTAACAAGGTGATAATGGGAAAAGAATATTATCAGCTGTGCAATGAATGCATGATGCATCATGTCCTTCCAAACGAATTTCCTTATTTTCAAGTACAAAGTGGATAGACTTATTGAAACTAGTGGAAGTGAAAAGTATATTCTTTCAATCTATTTTTTATATATTATATTCGTTTTTCGTTGAAATAAACGACTTCCTCTTTTGAAATTTATTCAAATTGTCCAACGACTTTAAATAAATGAAGGAAGTAATTCTTAATGAAATCTAATATTCCTTTGAAAGATCTGTTTAGAAAATGAGTTATACATGTAGCACTACTTCCTATGCATTGACAGACACATGTATACAAACACAGTCGTACATGTATTTATGGATAAACATGTCTGTGAAAAAACTAAAGACTTTCATTTGCATTCGTAAATTTCATATTTTGTATGTCACAACTTAATGTTTAAAAATTTATATGGCAATAAATATTTGAAAATATTGAATATTTAAAATATATATATATATAAAATTAAAGATTCATTATGGATACTTTTACTTTCAGGCTATCGTAAACCGTTCTCGAACCGACAACCACATGAAAATTGTGTTCAATTGAAATTCTTAAGAGCATCATGGATCGCATTTTCAAATCCGCAGAACAAGAATAATAAATATATGAAATATACAAGTTCGAATCATGCATTTGTTTTCACGAAATATCATGGTTAAATTCACCTGAATATTGTGTTAAACTCTTTATGATATGAAATTTATAATACCGAAACATATCAACTGTTATGCAATATTGAATAATATGAATATTATCGCTAACAAAATACAATTCATAAAAAAACTAAAACCAACTTTCTAAATCTGTATCCTATTAATCCTATCAATTTTGCATCATGGATATCAAAATAGTAATGAAACTATCTCAGATTGCAATAATCTTATAATATTCCTCATTCAAGTTTTCTCAACTAAACTTAAGGTGGTACCTAACACTACAGGGAAATAACTCTGTAAAATCAGCAGAACGTTTTAATGACGTTGAGTTCATAAGGGAATATTAAGCTTCTCAATGATCAAAATAAGTGTTTGTCAAACTGCTATATAATTGTGTAATTTTTCTGATTAAACGGTTGGTTCAAGTTTTTTGAATTTTTTATATTTTTGTCAAAGGATCAAAGTAAATACTTTGTCAAAATTTTAAGAAAATTAAACGAGCCAAATTAATTTTTAGTTAAAGTGTTAGGTACCACCTTAATACCATCTTAATATAAATAAATGCTACTCCAATCTCAACGCTCTTCAAAGCACTTGCTGTCAGTATGGGATAGAACAAACGAATATAATTATTTTGTCAGAAAAGTAAAAATATAAGAATTTGTCGTTTTTTTATGCTTTTCATCATTATTCTTGAATATTAAAGAAAATGGACTTTTGTTGTGCGACTTAATTTGATATATGAAATCATAGTGAAATGACAGCCAGACTATATTCTCATTTAGTTTGACTGCATTTCGTTTTAATGTGTTTTCAACCAAAATTTAGTCTTTTTTCATGTTAATAAAATTGAAATACAATATTTGCGTCTATAGACCGAAGTTAAATGTCCATATATGAAGATAAGGTGTACTTTTGAAAGTTGTAGAAACGTATTGTACACAACTTACAGATTTACTGAATATGTTTTTATCAATTTGGACTTGATATGTCATACAGCTAGGAGGCAAAGCACTGTAATATCTATTTCCGCCCATTACTGTTATAAATATGCCAAGTGATGAATGTGAAAATCAGACAAATTTATTAAATATTCCAATCATGAAGTATCGAAAAGGAACAATGAATATTGATCACATATTGTGTTAATATTTTGAAATTGATGAAATTTACTTTTCACATTTATGTCAGTATTTTTTTATTTAAGTTAGTCATAAAAGAATTCTAAACTTTTTAACTCCTTAAAAAAAATCCCTTTCCAAACAAATGGAAATTTTTCTGCTGTAAACGTTACATAAAAGCTTATGACGTATACATTTTGTCTTTGATGCGAACAAACGAGATGTGATTAAGTACTAGTAGGCTAAAAAACGAGTGCTTTCGTTTTTTCTCTTTATCTTTCCTGTTTTATCTGAAATTATAAATCAAAAGAATGAGGGAGACTGTGTCTTTTATGTATATTAGTTTTTAGAGTGCCTAGAAAATAAGCTTGACAATAACAAAGTAGATTGTATTCTTTATGTTCTTTCAAAACCGGGGCTTGAATCTGTACTTCTACTAAATCTATCTTAAATAAGCAATAATGAGCTTTTGTTATGCGACTTAATTAATGTATTAAATTATAGTGAAATACAGACAGATCATATTCTCATTAAGTTTGACTACATTTTGTTTTGATCTATTTTCAACCAAAATTAAGTCTATTTTCATGCTAATAAAATTGAAATACAATACAGTAATTGCGTCTATAAACCGGATTTAAATGTCCATATATGAGAATAAGGTGTATTTTTGAAAGTTATGAATGTGACAAACATACATATGTGTTCAATGTTTCAATCATGAATTGTTGAACAGAAATTTGACAGTGTATATTGACTTCAACTTGTATCAATATTTTGAAGTTGGACACATTTTCTTTTCACTTTTATGTCAGTATTATTTTTTATTTACCTAAGTACTAAATGAAATCTAAACTTTCACACTTCTTAAAGAAAAATTCCACTCCAAAGAAATGGAAAATTACCAGCTGTGAACTTTATTTGGCTTTTTTAAACTTTTTTGAATTCGAGCGTCACTGATGAGTCTTTTGTAGACGAAACGCACGTCTGGCGTATGTATAAAATTTAGTCCTGTTAGTCTATGATGAGTTTTTTTTATATTAAATCTTGTGACTTATATCTTTTTTCTTTGGTGTGAGCAAACGAGATACTTTGGCTGAAAAAAAAGTTTTCTTTTTCTTTCCATCTTTTCCTGTTTTATGTGTTTAAAAACTTTTTCTGAAATTATAAATTGAAAGAGTACAGGTGACAGGATCTAATAGGTGCATAGTCCAAATAACTATGACGTCTTGAAAGGCTATTATTAATTTTTTTTTCTTTGACGACTTACATCGACGTCATAACGCCGAACTCATATTCTTAGTTGGACTTTGAGAAGGATTTTACTGCTTTATTAAAACGTTCAGCTGATTTATCCCAAACATGCTTCATTTTGGGAGTATAAAATGTTTTTTTTTAAAACAAACTCGGTAAAATTTGACGGACCTGAATCTCCGGATAATATAAAACAAAGGTTCTGGAAATTCGAGTCTTGTCAAATTTTACCGAGTTAGGTGTAAAAATTATTTATAATCTAAAAAGAAATAAGATAAACGTTTAAAAAAGCAGTCGACAAGTTCCCGCCTCGGATGGAATTGTCACTTATTTTATTACTACTTAAGGGGTTAATTGGAAATATTTTGCACAAACAAGCACATGAAAGATTAGAATTTTTATATATGCCAAAACATTTAGCCTTCAATGAAAATGTTATGGCTAGATTGGGTCTCAAAGTTGAGAGCATATTTTGCTCTCAAAGCCCAACCGAAAATAGTGGCTTCAGCATTATGACGTAGCAGGAAGGCGTCAAAGCAAAAATTTAAAATAGCCTTCCTAGACGTCATAATTAATTGGACTAATAGGTGCATAGAAAAATCAAATTATTATCAGAGTAAACCTTATTCGTTACTTCTTCCCAATCGGAGGAGGAAAAAAGAGGAACAAAAGATACCAAAGGGACAGTCAAACTCATAAATCTAAAACAAACTGACAACGTCATGGCTAAAAATGAAAAAAAAAAGACAATCAAACAACAGCACACATGACACAACATAGAAAACTAAAGAATAAACAACACGAACCCCACCAAAAAACTAGGGGTGATCTCAGGTGCTCCGGAAGGGTAAGCAAATCCTGCTCCACATGTGTCACCCGTCGTGTTGCTTATGTGATAACAAATCCGGTAAATAGTCTAATTCGGTAGGTCACATTCATGAAAGGTAAGGGGATTGTAGTTACGACGTAAGGAACATATCCGATATCATTTGTGAAACGGTTATTCAATAACGGTAAACCAACTCGTGATGGCGTCCGTAAAATTTACGAAGGGATGATTTCAACTTCACCATTTGGAACTCTTGGTTTAATAGCTTCCTTGTGAGCAGCAACCCTCTGTCCAGAAAATCATGGTAGGAAATGCTAGCACGGGAATATCGTATCGATTGGGAGATATATAACCCGTATGCAGGTGCTGCTAGAATGTTGCTACTTAGAAATGGAAAGTTCACAATTGGAAAGCTGAAATCATCTCTTTTGTCGTAAAGTTTTGTTTTCAACCGACCCTCATTGTCAATTTCTAGGTGTAAGTCAAGATATTAGGAACCTGTTCTTTAAATATATATGTCTAAAATAAGCATCAACATTCAATTTAAATTGGATAGGATCAGTTTGAAAATAAGAGTTGCCTCGTGGTTGGGTAAACAAAAAAGTAATGCAACTAAAAAATAATAAATCACCTGCTAGGTGTTCAGAACAACTATTGGCACTTTTTACTAAAAAATATAAAAACAAATCTGCAGCAGCTCTTTTTTTATGTTAAAGGGGTCTTTACATAAAGATTAAGACATACTCATTTTTTTTTACCATTTTCATCTCGACCAAATCACTACTTTATCTTGTTATATTCATGACTCAATTCAAAAATAACTTTTCTCCGGTTGTAGTTACTTTATTTATGCCTGGAGATGTCTATGTTTCGAATTTACAGTTTAAGAATGTTATATTATTTCTACAGTTATGTATTTTCCGATATCTTTATGAATTCACCCTTTCTTCTTTTTATCAATGAAAACGGCATCGAAATCATCCCTTTGTCATTGGTTGTTATAAGACGCTTTACCTGTACAGTCGTTGCTAGGGTGCTCTCTTCGAGGTCTGCGTTAGAAGTATAAATAGTGGGTAGCTATTCAGTTTAAATTGTGTTGCCGACCGTTTGAAGACTGTATAGCCAGTCAAGGTCGTTAAACACTTCCAGTTGTTTTTAAATTGTCATTTGTACTGAAGACAGCAGACGGTAAACATCGGAAAGGAAGTGGTTTTATAGCAGGCAGAAGGTTTAGTTTGAGTAAAGTGAAGTGCTTGGAACAGGTCGAGAACTTTAGATTTCTTTACGTCAGAATATATTTGCATAGTAATTTCCCAAACACAAGGCCAATACGGCCTTGAAAAACTGACCAATCGATTCAGTGAGCTACAATGCATTGCGGGCTACTACGAGTTTACTTCAACCGAAAAACACGTGGAATTAGTGGAAGAACTGTCAACTAATATAGTGTCTGGGATTCTCAAAATATATGTTTTTGTTCTGCGAATGTGATTATTGTAAAATATATAACATAATCTTAATTTGCATGCTCAGATTAAAAAAGTATTGTTTACGGGCTTCACTATTCGACTTTCTTTTTCGCCTTGTTAAAGTTGTTGAACAGGTTTTTTCCATTGTTATTCATTGTACCTGTGCAATAATATTACGACATGAAACAGTGAAATTTCAGATGAAATGACCACTGTCCACTATGAAATTTTTTTGAGCTCTTTTAAACCTGTATAATGTCATTCCAGAATCATTTATGCCTAGAAAAACACGAAAACTTTCATTGAAACACTTCTTTCTGTACTGGATGTGTAAAATTTATCAGGAGCTGAACTAAAGTAAGAACATCATAATATTCATTATGCTAAAAATAAGTGTTATGAAAGCGGCAGGGCGGATCCAGCCATTTTAAAAAGGGGGTCCGAACCCAGGACAAAAAAGGGGGGTTTCAAACTACATGTCCCCATTCAAGTGCATTGATGTTCAAAAAAAGGGGGTCCAACCCCCGGACCCCCCCTTTGGATCCACCACTGAGCGGATACGGTATATAGCTTAATACAATTTATATAGCTTCATCCATCGATAAAGTCCGTTAGTTGCTAATTTTATCACAAAATATACCTCAGAGGTTTTTTATCGTTCGGCTGCTGTCATGTTGACGTATGTGAAATATCTCCAATATTTAAAGCCTCTGGATCACATTTGGTGCCATATTACTTTTATTCTAAAACGTGCTTTGTATATAGAAATAAGAAGATGAGGTATGAGTGCCAAACGAGACATCTTTTATGGCTGACTATGCGGTATGGGCTTTGCTCATTGTTGAAGGCCGTACGGTGAACTATAAATGTTAATTTCTGTGTCATTTTGGTCTCTTGTGGACCGTTGTCCCATTGGCAATCATATCACATCTTCTTTTTTTATATTAGATCCAACGCTGCAATTTTCACAAAACACATATACATATAAGGATAACATCATTACAGCTTATTTCCTAATGAATGTAGAACAAAACTTTGGTTAGCTTGCTTGCTTTGTTTGTATATTGTACAATCATATTAGGATAACAACAAATTAAATTCAAATATAAAATGTACAAGTTAAACTATGCCTATATATATTGTTTAAACAGCTATACACACTAAGCAAGCAAATCAACCAAAGTTTTACTTTGCAAACATTAGGAAATCAGCTGTAATGATTTTATTCAATTTGGCGAATGTCCGAGCCCGTTAAAAAACGAAAACAAAATGAGACTACAGTTGCTGACTTCACTACCTTCAAAACAAAGGGAACAGTTTGGAAGTCTCATATACTGAAATGTGACAAACATAAAAACTTATAGATTTTGTTTACACTGCCATGTATGTAAATATTTCTTCGCCTTTTTTACGAACACAAAATTCAAGGATCACACAGTTGCCTTTAATTATCTATACGGAAATTGCTGTACTCGTGAATATTAGCACCGGCTGTTATCGACGGCTTACTTTACACTAGTAAGTTTGTCTCCTGGGTAATTGGTTTTTTCGCTGTTGTTTCGTTGCTGTCTGGTGGACGAATACATGAAATCTCCGTGCCATCATCAAACATATTAATGGCTAAATATCGGGTAATTCAAACCCTTTTTTTTTTCTTCGCATAGAAACAACTCTTCGTTAATCTGAGCATGGAAGGAATACTTCGTACCACAAACTATACATGAGGATACACAAAATGAAAAACTAAGCGAAATTGTGAATCCCGCATTGCACAAAAAATGTGTTGTATTTCAATAAATAACACGTGTTCTCAGTTGGTTGTAAACACGTTAGAGTTAATCATGCATTGTTACTCATTTAGTTGATTGGTCAAAAACCTAGGTAAAAATAAATTGCGTCACATGTAAATAAACAATTACATGTGCGAGAACATAAGTATGCTAATTTATGCATTTCCATATAAGGTAGTGGTCCCGACCTGTGGAACCTGCGGACAGAATTAATATAGAAAGAGCTTAATAGACTGTTGGTTCGCTACATATTGTCCAAATAGGGCTGGTACTGAGATTTTGCGTCTCACATCTCTCACTATTGCAGTGAGTGTTTGGTGACATGCCATGCCTTAGTGCTACCCTGTTGTTCCGACAATTATAGACATGTATATTTAATAAAATTTTATACGAAAATTTACACCAGTTTAAATAGTTTTCAAACATTCGTTTCAATAGGTTCCATACATTAAGGTTTCATACATTTAGGTTTCGGACCAGTTCTATACATTTAGGTTTCAGACCAGTTCCATACATTTAGGTTTCAGACAAGCTCCATATATTTAGTTTCCAGACCAGTTCCATACATTAAAGTTCCAGACCAGGTTCATAATTTAGGTTTCAGACCAGTTTCATACATTTAGGTTTCAGACTATTATAGTTCCAAACAGTTGGTTTAAACAGTATCGGACTGGAAGTGTTTTAAACAGTTTTAATTTTAACAGGTTCGGGTTAGGTTGATAGGTGTTAAAATTCGTTTTATGTAGTGTGGTATTTGTTTCATATTTGATAGTGATAGTTTAAACTTTTTATTGACTTTAGAACTTTTGAATTGCTTTTCAAATCCCAGGAAACTGGTACGAATCCGAGAATAAAAATATCTAAACGTTCCGCCCGGTTACACGTTACATTTAAAACACTTTATAAGTAATACAAGGAAATCATAAAGAGCATAACGGATCTCATTTTAAATCCTGCAGAGCCAGAATAATAAATATTTATGAAATGTGTACATCCTAGTGCAGATCGTGTATTATTTTCAACGCATATAATGGTTTCGTTTAATTCAATATTGTGTTTAATTTTTTAAGATATACAATTTCATGAAAATGAAACAAATAAACTGTTATGCTTTATTGAATCATGGGAATATAAATGATAAAGAAAGAACCATTACAAGAAAAACTAACTTACTATATCTGTATTACATTAATCCTGATCAATTTGGCATCATGAACATAAAAAAACTTACGAAACTAATTTTGGAATAATAAATATTTGTAAACTCTTCATTCAATTTATCTAACATAAAGTAAAAACCCTCTTTATAATATACAATAACTGATAATTTATTTCAAGTGTTGCAATAAAAAGTAAAATTACAAAACTTTTTCGTTTTTTTTTTTTGTTTTTTTTTTTATACTTTTCACTATCATTTTTAAAAAGAAAGGTACGTTTGTTTTAAGACTAAATTGAGTCTCAGAAACTATAGTCAAATGATACAAGACCATAGTCTCTCTTGACTTACCTGCAGTACATTTATACATACTTTTATATATAAAAAGATTATTCAAGATCTTTGAAAAACAGTTTTCATTATTGCTGCCCAATTGTTAACTTCCATTTCTATGTAGCAACCTACCAGCAGCGGCTGAATATGTAGTACTTAACTAGGAGTTAATACACTATTCCAGTGTTTGTGTTCCTATCATGATTTTTGTGTTAGAGGCTTGCTGTGTTGTGTGGTTCGTGTTGCTGGGTATTATGTTTTTTCTGATTTTTTTCTTTTTTAGCCATGGCTTTGTTTATTTTCGACTTGAGGGGGAGTTTGATTGTCCCTTTGATATATTTTAGTTTTATAGAACCGAATAAAATAATTGAACAATCACGAAATTTAAGGTATGCGTCAACAAAACAGCAATAGATAATTGGTTCTTTTTATATTGATTAAAAATAAAGCCAGTGTCCAGAAAAGTGTTTTTCAGTGTAGACAAGCGCCGCGAACAAAATTAAAAACCTAGTATCTATGATGAGTTTATTTATAAGTTGCAATACAACATCTTAGTCTAGGAACTTCTACCTAAATGAGGGTATTCTTGACTTTTGAAGGGCAAGATGTTCTTTTAATGGTGCATAAACTTCATGATTTAATGTAAGTCTTGAATCTGGAAGACCGTTTTGCACATATGTCCCGGTTCAGGTGAAGATGTTTTTATCAACTTGAACTTGATATATATGACTGTCACAATGTTGAGAGATAAAGTGATATAAAATCTTTCTCAAATTATCACTATAGTTGAAAAGTGAGTGCACCAGGGCATGAATGGAACAATAAGACAACTATTTCAAGGTTTAAATCATCAATTATCGAAAAGAAAGACCGTGAATATTGACGAAAATTTTTGTTTAAGTCTTGAAGTCCAGGTCAATACTTTACCCTGTTATTACTGCGTTTTTACTGTAAAAAAGGAAATAGTTAAAGATTTTTAGACATAGTCAGAAAAAATGTCCCTTATCAAAAATGAACATGTAAATGTAACCTGACTGCTATATATCTTTTGTCTTTGATACAAACATAGGAGATGTGATTTAGTAGGCTGGTGAAATGTGCTCTCTTGTTTCTTTCTTTCCTGTTTTTAACGTAGTAAATATTGCTGAAAATCTAAATTAAAAGACTTCACCAGACAGTGCCAAGCGATAAAGGCTGATACTGATAAAATGATAAATATTATGTAACAAAGTATTTTATATACTTAATACGTTGTGTTTGGTATATTGAAAGATAAGATATATGCATTTGTAAATAACACAATGTAGTAGTCAAGTAGATTACAATCCTTCAAATTTTATGACATGTTTGAGATTGCATGCAGTTATTCATATCGTAATTCCTTCCGTTAATTTCTACTGACAGCATGTTTCCTAATTTCTTATTAATGCACATTTTGTTTTAATCTCTGCCTTGTTATGAATAAGAAGAGTTTGCTTGTAAAGTAAATGTTTTAGTTTAAGTTTGATAAAAAGAAACTTTCCATTTTTTCTTTTTCATTTTAAGTTGCTATTTTTGCAAGAGGATGATATAATTCAATCTTTTGCTATCAACAACTGATAGTGTAATTAATATTTATCCAATACACATTTAATAAAGGGATTGCAGTCAGCGTGTGGTCGTTCAAACAACAGATTTTACATATCAATTTACAATTTCAATACTGATAACGTGTACTTCAATAAAGAAGGAGATGTTGTACATGTTTGAATGCAAACTATACAAAGTATATATATTTGTTTATTGGTCAGCTGAAGGACGCCTCCGGGTGCGGGAATTTCTCGCTGCATTGAAGACCTGTTGGTGACTTTCTGCTGCTGTCTGTTCTATGGTCGGGTTGTTGTCTCTTTGACACATTCCCCATTTCCATTCTCAACTTTAACTGTCCACTAGAATCCAAAATGACGTGGATCTAACGCAGTAATTACTAGTATATGACACTGTATGGCCTGCAATAATGAGATACACCCAAAACCATATAGTCGCTTATTAAAGACCCTGACATGACAAAATGCAAATCAATTCAGCGAACTAAAAACCAAAAGGACTCATTTATGACAAACAAATATAACACACAGCTTACTAAGACGACCACATAATTTCAGGTTCCTGGTCTAAGACATGCGCCTACTGAATTGGTAGGATAAAAGCAAGTTTGTTGAGCGCTCAATTACCGCACACCATCAAAACAAACTGTACAAGTCCGTTACAAATGGCTTGAATCATCAGTTTGATTATTATTGTTTCGTTGACAGTAATGAGTTAAAAACAAAATGTCCAATGTGACTCCTATAATAGTACGCAAATTAAAGAAGACTATTCAGAGCACACATTTTGGTCAGGTTTATTCAATTTTGAGCGAGAAAAAAAAATAAAAAAACTAAAAAACTAAAAAATAACAATAGAATGAAATTAAAAACAGTGTGGCTGTGGCCATTGATTGACACATTAAATTCATCCATTGACTGGGACAATTTACATGAACGTTTGTCTGTAACGACCACTGTTCACGACGTACCTAACGACTACCTACGATAGACATTTAAACTGTGGGGTCACCAAAGGTTTCTTAACGCCTTTAATTATAAAATAATTCAAAAAATTAATCAGGAATAACCTTTATGTTTTGATTGATATAATTGATATAAATCAAAACATCGTGTTATTTTTGATTAGTTTTTCGAATTACTTTATTAAGGTGTTGAGAACCTTTGGTGACCCCATAGTTTAAGTGTCTTTAAAAAGTACACAGTGAGCAGTGGTCGTTACATACAAACGTTCACCTAAATTGTCCCAGTCAATGGATGAATTTAGTGTGTCAATCAATGGCCACAGCCACACTGTTTTGAATTTCATTCTAATAATAATTTAATGATAAAAATAAAGCTTAATGTCACAATGTATAATTATACGATGAACAAACTTTACTAAATAATTGCTGACATTAAATCGTAAATCTATTTGAGGACCAATTTTTGGAATTATTGCACATTACAGAATAAAAAAAGTTAGTAATGCATAGGGTTTTACTACCTTGGTTTTCATTTGAACAAAACAAGTGTTATTGAGAAATTATCTGGCTTTATTCAACGGCCATAGAATATGTATGTTTTGGTATTTTGTAATATTTCTGTGTTAAATTCATATAAATTGTACAAAACGTGAAAAAGTTGTTTTACGCGTTTAAACTTTGAAAGATTTAACAAAAAATAATTGATCTATGAAAATATGAAAATGTGGTATGATTGAAGATTGAATAACTGAGATTTTGTAATGTTATCTCTTACATGATTGTATGTATTTCTTAAACTTCTTTATGGATGTACTTGTCGAACTAACTCCCACTAAACACAATTATGTTTGAAGAGTAATGTTTTTTTTAATTGAAAATACTTCATATAAATTGCTAAAAGGGGAAAAATGCGATTGAAGAGAAATGGAAGTAGAATAAATGTCACCGCATAGGGATGTTCAGCAATCCAATAAATACAGTTGTATTTTATTCTATTTATCTTTTTTATTCATTCTACGCACATATAAAGAGGCTAACTTGCAATGATATTCCTAGTAATCTCCAATGAAGGAAAGCGTCAAACTTAGACATTACTTAAAATAGAAATCAGATAGACAATGCAAGACCCGAAAAAGAAACTAAAACTTACCACGATAGATACATAGGCGAAAACACAATGATTTAGAAAGAAACACGGAAATATGTTAACAAGAACAAAAAATATAAAACTTGGATTGAAAGAAATTTGACAAAGTCTTCCCCAAATGCGACAGCTGTTGGATCGACTACCGATAACATTGGCCACACCAATTCAATTTCTTGTTCTATGGATTATTTCCACTCCGGAAATAAGGACGAGCGAGCCATTTTAAAATTTTAATAACAAATATAATAATTTGCAAATTTTTATGGGCGAAGCTGGAAAAGTATGGGGTACTGACTAATTTTTTTTGTGAACAAAAATCAAAGGTTCAGACAATATTGATCTAAACAAGATTTTATAGAACCATATTTACCTCTTGTACTTAGATATTTCCTTTATTTATAAACTGCTGAAGAGTTTTTTTTTTATTTTGTTCACTAAGACATGAAATACCCACTTTCAATCGCAGCATATCTATGACTTGTAATACTTGTAATACTGTTACTTTCTAAGGATATCAGATCTTTCAACTGCCTTACATGATCTCCATCCAAATGTTATAAATACCATTCCTACTTACATGACATGACTTATAACTAGAAACATAGTGGGTGTCTTGTAAGAAGCAGCAACTGCCCATCCGTTCCGGACACCTGAGGTCATCCCCCTTTTTTAGGGGATCGTGCTGTTTGTTAATGTACTTTTTAGTTTGTTTGTGTTATATGATGATTGTTTTTTCTTCGTCTGTTTTATGTTCTCAGTTTTGTACTTTGTCTTTTGACACTTTGTATATAATAAAAATGTAGTGTAAGTGCCAATGAGAAAATATCCATCCAAGTCACAGTGCAGTTTAAGTTAACAATAAAAGGTCAAAGTACAGCCTTCAACACAGAATTTCCTAAAATTTTAGTGTTGAGTCGAGAGTACAGGCTCTTTGTCTGTAGTTGAATTCATTCTTACCGACACTATAATCGCATCTGAACAGGTTTCTCGGTCGTAAAACTTAACTCAGTACAAAATATGTCTTCGAAACATCAAATCGAGTTTAATTATGTGTTGATTTCTGAGTTTGAGTAAAATAGTCATGCTCGAAAATTTTATCACCACAAGGCCTGGTAATCTTTTCAACCCTTCATTGTTATGTTTGACCATAACGAGAATCGGATGCTGCTCGGCAAAATCTAGACAAATCAGTAGCGGAATTTCCGATTGTGATGGCAAATTACAATAATAAGCATTATCATTGCCGAGATCGTGAAGCTTTTTTAAATTGAACTATTTCAAACAATTATGACTATGATTATACCAGCATTTAGGACTCCGGAAACAGTAATGTTTAGTATGGAAGACATCTTGAGAGTTTTCCTACCACATAAAAAAATTAAAAGAGGTATGTTTAATTAACATTGAAAATATTTTTCACCAGGCACATTTTCGAAAATTCTGTATGTACCTATTTGCGGTATACCAGCTTTCAATCCATACATGTTTAAAAGACATAAGAATTTTGGAATTTTGTAAACATATAACACAATTAGTTAATTGTTTACTTGGTAAAGCGTATGCATTACCTTTCAGATTCAATAAATTATATTTCAGTTAAAGTTAGGTATAGCCTTTCAGATTCAAACAGCAGTTTGATTAAAATTGTCCCTCGATGCATATTCTTTTTGGTACAAAACATATAAATTTACAAAAGTGTATCTAATTTTGGAGATTAAGAATTATGAATGGAACCACAACTGTACGAATCTACTGAGATTCATTCAACTGTCCAAAAATACACACAAGACTTTAACGCGGGACCTTTGGTGATCCTGTTTTTCTTGTGATAAAATACATTAATGAGACTGTCTACCCCATTTGGAAATTTGTCAAATGTGATTTTATTGACTGACAACCCATCTGATAGCGGCTTCATCCCCGTATATAAAAGTCAATACAACTTAATATTTATTGACTTTCATTACAATTTAATGTAGATAAGTGGTGTCTACAAAATGACTACTCGGGTTTATTAAGAAAATCAATCTCGACCATGTCGCTATATAGCTTTTTAAGACGCATTTGTACTATACATGGGGACAGTTATAAAATGCATTAATGTTTCCTGGATGTAAAATGTCACAGACACATGAAACTAACATGCCCTCTCAGTGTTAAATATCATGAATCGGTATTATTTACAGTTTTAGAAGTGCACTATACTTGGATGTTAAGAAAGATTTATTAAAGAATTTACTTTCTCAAATCATATTTGAGGTAGGGATAATTTCCCAAGTATATTTTCCACTCACAAGGTCAAAATAATAAAGTTGTGATAAATACTGGAATTCGAATGTTTTCAATATAATATTGCATGTTATTCGGTGCTAAATATTGCTATTAAATATAGTATTTCTTTTCACGTTCTCAAGTTATTCTTAAATATTGAATCGAAAGGGGCACCTTTAACTAATATGAAATAACTTTATATCTGAAAGACAATATATAATGTAAAGTCATGATACTTTAAATAAAATGTTGGGTTTAGCATAACAATATCAGTTTTGCAGTATATTTATGTCATTATTAGAATAGTAAAATAATGAATACTTGCTTTTGGGAGTATTTCGTCGTCATTTAAACTCTGGTGGATCATTTATAAACAATTATACCACGCATCCTTGTTTTTTTATAGCCATATGATCATTTTTATGTCAGGCAAAATGGTTTTGAAAGTTTAGCACCTGTATCAGTGTATGTAAAGTGCGGATCCTAAAATATCATTTTTACTGTATATGCCATAAATGTCTAATGTAGAATGATAAATAAACAGACGAACTTTTTTTTAATTTTTGAAGAAAATGAAGAAAAATAGTTAAAATGTATATGTTCAGAAATACATAATACTAATAAAACAAAGTAAGAGATGCGAGCGGGATTTATCGCGCTTAAAGCCATCCAACTGTGAAATATATACCAAAATAGGTGAATTTTTAGGACATTTCACGAACAGATCGTGCAGGTGCTTTATAACTAACAGGTGAGATGTTGTTGCAGTAAAAAATATTCATTTTAATACAATTATTAAAGTTGTATAACGTAGAATATGTTTTGTCATTCAGTTTCTTCATATTTAACTAAATTCCACTATGATGATTTCGTAATGCTAGTCATGTTTACTGTCGAATAATGATACTATTCTTTCATTTTAACTGTGGAGCGAATCATTAGTATTGTATATGCGGTGCATTTTCACTGTATAATTATTATTTTTTTTATCTATTACAGCTCATTTCTTTAAGCATGTAGAGCAAGACTTTAGTTGATTTGCTTGCTTTTTTTTATTGGATAATCATTATGATAACACCCAATTTAATTCAAATATTAAAAATACAGGTTAAACTATGCCTATTCATATTGTTTAAAAATGTCAATCTTATTTACAAAGTTTGTATAAACAATTATACAAACAAAGCAAGCAAGCCAACCAAAGTTTTGCTTTACATGCATTAGGAAATTAGCTGTAAAGCCTTAATTTAGCCGACTTGCTCAAATAATAGATAAAGTAAGAGAAAGATTTGATAAAATTTAACTGACGGATAAAAGTTTGGTTTTAAAACACTCTACTAAATTCAATAGAAATAACATTTATTTCAAATGTATTCCATTTTTCTTATAAAGCGTATAGAGATCTTTATCCTTATTTTTTTATTCATTTCCATGACACTTCACCACTAATTACGTACATCTTGATATAGATTGCACCTTTGTTTTCCCGTTTAAAAGGTTTTACACTGGAGCCCTTTATAACTTGCTGTTCGGTGTGAGCCAAGACTCCATGTTGAAGACCGTATTTTGACGTATAATGGTCTACTTTTATAAATTGTGACTCGGATGGAGAGTTGTCTCATTGTCACATACGACATCTATATGGCTCAAAAACGAAACGAGACGGGATAAAAAGGGATGAAAAAATCTACGCTACTTTTTTAATATATTTATAATGGGCTTTATATGAGTCAAAATAGAGTAAAATAGTGGGTCACATTTGGGTATAAGCGTCACGCCGGATTGCCGATTTTTTGCAAGCGTGACAGGTGAAAGTCAAATGATTGTGTAGAGAAAAACGGGAAATGAAGTCTAGCGGGACACGGATAATTACAAAAAATTAGAACTGCATAGTATAAGCGGGATACGGGAATCTGACAAAACAATAAGCGGAATTTTTTTTTATGTTTGGATATATCACAATTGTCGAATCCCAGATTCGTCAAGGTAAGTTATATTTACTATGTAGTAAATATATTTTTTAATTCAAACTCTTACTTTAATTTTAAAATATTTTTTGGGTTACAGTCATGCCTTCGATAACAAAAGTATCCGATGCATGCATTTTTTCATATTTTTGGTCCCTTTTTCAATTTTGTGGGGTCCAAATTTATAGACAAAAGTCCTTTAATATAGATATTTGGAATTCGTTGACATGCTGAATCTGACCATGTATCAAGTTTGGGGATTTTTTGCCTAGTTGCTGAAATAGCCCACATAGAGTTCCAAAGGGTCTAAAATCAACAAAAATGAATTGTAGCATGCATTTCATGTACAATAACCCAAATGTGCATGGTTTTACCTCTGTGGTAGTATCCATTCGCGGATCTAGAATTTTTCATAAGTAGGGGCCCACGGACTGCTTAAGAGGGCCCGCTGCTGTCACGCTCCAGTGATTCACTATATAAGTTAAAATCAAGGAGAAACGTAATCTGAAGAATACAATATGACATTTTGAGAATCGCTTTTGTTACAAGTTTGAAAAGCTATATATTTGATGAAGAATGAATGAGGAGTTTGTATTTCAATTGGAAAATACATGTATCATAAATCCTAAAGTCATCAACTAAGTTTTTTTTCATTTGTTGCAAGTGCATTTATCACATAATTCTACAATAAAAATTCCTCGCATCTTTGAAAATTCTACATTAATAATGACTGCACTAACAGTGATAATTCATCGCATCTATAGTTAAAATGGATCGCTTTCAATAATCGATATGCTATATTATGATGCTTTTATAACACTTATTTGAAGTTTAATGCTATGTTTGTATATTATAAAGACATATCACAATGAAAATATGTTAAAACTTAACTTAAAATCCTTTAACTTGATATTTTCAAAACGTAAACAAATACAGTTTTCCCATGATCCTTTATTCTACAATAGACATACCCGCATATAACAGTAAAAATGAACTAGCTGGATTCGCACTTTATATACACTGTGTATACCTTATTTTTTTTTCTATGGCGATCATTATCCAGAAAGGTTTAAAATCAAGAAGATTCGCCGATGAAGTAGAAAAAAAAAATGCAAAATACATACTAAGAGCTCAATATCAATAAATCGAAGAAAAACAACAAAAAGACCAATAAAAGAAAAATGATAATCTACAAAACACTGCAGAGAAAACTATAGACGGAGCAATATGAACCCTTCAAAGACTTGGTTGATATAAGGTACTTATCCGGGAGGTAAGCAGATCAAACTCCACTAATTGTACTATTTACTTTTCGCAACATTTATAGTAAAATAACTAGTATGCCTTAAAAGACCACCTTACACTATGTATAAACTATTTTTCGTTAACAATTGTATCTCTAGATCTAAATGAAATGTTTGATGTAAACTTAGTAGAAAAGTAAAAGTTTATGTTATCAATCACACACACGTCTTCTAGTAGAAAGTTAAATGTACTTATAAATAAATTGACAGGAAAGTCTACAATTGCCTTTATAATTGTATCAGCATGATTTAAGGCGTGAAATTTCAAGAGTTGAATGCTCGTTTTTCAGTAATCAAAATAAATGTTTAATCAGTCTGATAAAGTCATTTATTTTGTAACCAAAATTTTCTTGACAAATTGATGAATTAACAGAAACGAATATCAAGTGATTGTCAATATGTGAAGGTAAATCGTTTCATTCAGGAAATTAATAGATGTCTGTTAAATGAAATCGAAACTTTCCACAAGATTGTACCACACACCTTGACTAAAATTGATTTAGCTTGATAGATTTTTAAAACAAATTGACAAAATATTTTCTTTGACCCTTTGAGAATAAAAATAAAATTTCACAAAAATTGAACCACACACAACGAAAATATTTCATTCGATTCATAGCAGTTTGACTAACATTGATTTTGAACACTGAGAAGCTTTATCTTACCTTAACAGCAGTACCTAATTAAAATGTTCGGCTTATTTTTTACAGAGTTATCGCCCTGTAGTGGTATGTGCAACCATAATAAGAGTTATTATAGCCATAAAAGGAGGGGTTAACACCGATTTGAAAAGTTCTTCTCTGAATTAATGCTAATCGACCATTTCTGCATCGAACATTTAATTTGTTTTGCGATGTGCTTAGTCTAAATAAATGATTTTTAATGAAGTACACCACCCTATCCACAATATTGTTCAACATGTCACTGTTGAGTCTTATGTAAACGAAATGCGCGTCTAGCGTATTGAATTATAATCCTGGTACTTTTGAGATCTATCTACTGTGCTGAGAAAAGAAATTATGGTTTAGCGCTTTAAAACCAGGTTTAATGCACCATTTCTACATTTGAAAAGGCCTGTACCAAGTTAGGAATATGACAGTTGTTGTCCATTCGCTTTTGATGTGTTTTGTCATATGTTTTTGCCATGTGATTATGGATTTTCCTATTTGATTTCCCTCGGAGTTCAGTATTTTTGTGATTTTACGTTTTTCAGTAAGATCAAATGGAAATTTCGTAAAATAGCGATAATAATGCATCCAACTGTAACGTGTTGTTTTCAATATTTTATGTGTTTTTAAAGACTACATATATTTGTATGTTGGAAGAATTTTAAGTCAATTAAGTTTTGTGGAAACTTTCTTTGATTTTGAAAACGGTTTTATAATTCCCAATTTTCATGAAGAAAAAAAGGACAGATCCATATGCGAGATAAACGTCAAATAGACAGCAACCTTAAGACACAAAACCATTAGAAAGCTAGAGGTGAATATACAGTAACTTTTTAGGAAAAAAGATAAGAAGTTACAACTGTAGCAATAGCCTTTAACTTTACTTTCCGCTATAAAGATGATGTTCTCTCTGTAAATAATTCATAATTTGGTGACTATGTTGAACGCATTCATCCCATCGAACTAGAGATAAAGGATTAAACAGATACAGCTAAGTTTGCCTCATATCTTGACTTACATCCATAAATTGACAATGAAAACAAAACTTTACGACAAACGAGATAATGGCTTCCAAATTGTGAAATTTCCTTTTCTATGTAGCAGCATTCCACCAGCGCCGGCATACGGAAATATTATATATATCTCCCAATTGATACAATATTCCCGGGCTTATACGTCCTATCACGATTTCCTTGACATAGGGTTGCTGCTCACAAGGAAGCTATTAAACAAAGTTGAAATCATCCCTTCGTAAATTTTACGGACGCCATCACGAGTTGGTTGACCGTTATGGAATAAATAAAAGCAACAGTAGAATATCGCTGTTCGAAATTCAAAAATCGATTGAGAAAAAAAAACAAATCCAGGTTACAACATAAAACTGAGAGAAACACATCAAATATAAGAGGAAAACAACGAACCGTTTCACAGATGATATCGGACATGTTCCTTATGTCGTAACTTCAACCCACTACCCTTTTCATCACGAATGTGACTCACCGAATTAGACTATTTACTGGGTTTGTTATAACATGCATTGATAACATGAGCAACACAACGCGGACACGTTTCGAGCAGAATCTGCTAACCCTTCCGGAGCTCCTGATATCACCACAGGTTTTTGGTGGGGTTCTTGTTGTTTATTCTTTAGTTTTCTATGTCATGGCTTGAGTATTATTATGTGTCTGTTTGTCTTTTAATTGTTACCCATGGCGTTGTCAGTTTATTTTCGATCAATGAGTTTGACTTTCAGTTTGGTATCTTTCGCACCTCTTTCATTAGAATACCAGTTCTCCACGTGATTTTTTCAAGTTTTACGTGTATTCGGGTCAAAAAAGTAGTACCTATCTTATATAATCCAAAAAAATTAAGACTTTAAACATAATATTACGCTTACACTGACATGCATATGGTTGTTTGTCAAATTAATGAGATACATGTATGTTTATCTATCGAAGAACCATTTTTCCTTATACTTTATATCATATCTGTTATAGAAATAGTAAACATTTTTTTCTTCCCGGTAACAATAGCGATCTTATTCTTATTTGTAGTAATAAAACTGGTAATAAAAATACTTTGTCGTCATTAACGACTGCGGAAGGAAAATCGGATCCATGTGGTCGTTTGCAAAACCGGTAGGATAATGGCCGTTATTGTCAGTTATAGTGTTTTATTCGAAAAATGTATCTTATGATAACTTTAATTCAGAATGTAAAACAAAAACAGATTTCCCGCTATAGACTGAAGCTTTATAAACACGAATATTGCGACCAAAATGACATCAATTCTGTATAGAGGTTATTAGCTAAAAATGACGATTTGACCATTTTCATATGTTTAGCTAATACAAAAAATATATTTAACTCTTCAAACGATTTCAAAAGATAGCAACTTAATATAACATAACTGAGTTGTAAAACATTATCTGAAAAAATGCCAAATTGAATATAATTGAGTAATTGGGGTTTGTAATTTCAATAAACCTGAAGTTATATATGTCCACAGTCACGAAAAAAAAGAAACAAAGAACCACAATACCCTCAATGCGGGCACTTTTCAAGAGTTTTTGGTAGAGAGAAAGACAAAAACAGCAATATAAGAATTGAAAATTAAACCAATACATACAATGTACTTTCCATTTGACATAAATATTAGAATGTTAACATAGTAATCTTATTCTTTTCATTTATACATCAAATGTTCTTGTCGTTCGTTCATATACTTATACTTGTACATGTAAATAGTCGACTTTAGATTCTCTTTGTACGTTTTCATGTGTTTTCATTCAATACCGCAAAACATATTTTTTTGTTAACTTCACTGGAATCTGATAACATTAAAAAACATATCATTTTGGTATCCGGAAAGAAACATGGTAGTAACTGTGATATATCGTATTCACATTTAACCTATCTTAATTAATTCCCCATTTTCGTCTTTCCCTCCATCGCTTAATGGAAAATACATGTATTAAACAAAATCGAAGAAAAATGCATCTTGTTAGAAGTATAACCAACATGTAATTAAATCACTTCAAATTGTACATTGTTTCTGATATCTTTTAAGCAAATAAAAAAGATATTACCTAGTTCTTGAGTAATTGTTATCTGTGCAACAGTTTTACTCTTTTTTCTAACTTAAAAACATTGTGTCTCTATTGATGGATTTTGTACAGTCATTTGTGTGCTAGTCGTCACGGTGTGACTTCAATGGAGTTTTAATTTCTATACTGAGTTGTCAACCTTAAAATATCAAATATTTCTTTATAGATCAAAGATTGCTATTCTGTATACTTTATTTTCAAAACATTTGTTCACAAAAATATGCTTTTAAAATTATCATACACTAGCATTTTGCTAGATTTAAAGCACACCCCTGCATGACTTGAATCAATAAATGATTTAGTTGTTACAATTGTATGCATGTAATTACATTACTGTGATTCATTTAATTTGTTGTTTTTCACAAAATAACTACTTTACGCTGGATTATAAAATATCTTGATATCACTTAGTCTAATAAAATCTGTTTAAGAAAGCAATATGATTATACGTTTTACTCTAATTGACAATTTTTCTTAAAACAAAAACTTGTAATCTTATAACGTAATTACTATCTTTAACAGAGAAACAACTTGATTCCATTAATACTGCTCTGTGATTTGAAATTATCAAATCCTACTTTTTTGTAAAGTGATCTGTTATTATATAGCATTTAATTTCCAGCAATTTCACCTAAACAGGTTTTAGTCAAGTACGCGTGATATAAGCCTCTTCTAACTTCAGGTAACGACTCTCTCGGTCCTGTGTTGGGGACGAATTACTGGAACTTCGTGAATTTCTTACGTCTGAAGACTGAAATCGAATTCTGACATTAGGCACCATTTTAGATTTAGGCTTTTTGACACCATTTCTGTAATTCCTTCCTCCAACATTGTCATTGAGACAAATATCTGACTGTGTATTATCAATATTTGAGTGTCCTCTAGAACTCTGTGACCCGGTGTGACGCCATGTGGACAGCATGGCTGTACGAGTGTACATTGTGCTGTCTGTTCGATTTAAGGCATATTTGTACCAGCATTTTCGGATCTCTACATGAATCTGAAAATAAAGTTATCAATTTTTGTTTATTATATACTATATACTAATAAATTGTAAACAATGTGAACAAGCATTATTTGTGAAATTGCTTATTTTATACCCACTCACTTTTTCTCCATCTTCATAAAGCCATTTTAACTTAGTGACAGCCACTATGAATGCAAAATTTAGACAATATTTGTTATTTTCTATTTTAATTTTCAACCTTGTAGGTAAAAGACTAAGCCAGGTATATTGCAATTAACATATTCTAGTCCTGAATATTTATTCAATTTGTCGCTTGACGTTAAGCAGTCATCACTATCACCCCAAGTGTGACTGGAGAATAAAAATATGGTCACTTGGTCTTCTCCCGACCGGCAGTAAAACGCTTGCCGAATTGGGGCGTCCGTTTGGCTGTGCGGGATGTATCAAGTTCGCAGTTACGTCCGGTCAGAATGGGAACGTTAAGGTGGCTCGGGGCCTATTAAAAGTTTCTATCAGAAGTGCCGTATTTTTTGTTATTTTATTCTTTACAGAAATTGAATCAAATTGGTAGAAAAAAAATAGGGGGTCACCGACCATTTAAGCTCAAAATTTTACTTTTAAACAGGTATGTAAAAGGGACCATTTTTCAATGAAATGATAGGGAAAATAGAGGTGTTGACATATTTTTATCGGATTATTAAAAAAACGTTCTATGACACATGGTCCAAAACTGTAATATAAAAAGCTAAAATATAGCTTCAAAGAATGAGCAAATAAAAAAGATAGGTCACCGATAAGGAAAAAAATATATTTTGCCTTAAAACCCAAATTTTGGCGGGAAAATGGTGAAAATGGGTGAAATGTCATTTTGACCCTTTAACAAATACGGATAATAATGAAAATATTCTATTATTCACATAACTACAATGATTTAACATTTCTAATCAATCAAAATATTTTAAAAAATTATATCAAATTAACGACAAATACTTTTGTAATTCATGCGTGAAATGATGCGCAGTCGAATAGTCACGAGCCACCTTAAATCCGATTCCTCGTGTAAAGAGAGTGCCACGCTCTTTGCACGTTAAGAACCCTTGCAACAACTCGTTGAGGGGTCCGTAGGCGGCCTGTTGCAAGTCAAAATGTCTGTCCCTATCCAATATACCCTCATTTTCCAGTGGCAGTTCAAATTTCCCCGACCATCATCCCAAATGGCCTATATTGTGACAAGATCTACCTATTGTATTTATTGTGAATTTGTTCTCTTCCTGAATATGCATGAAACATTTTCCACTGGACGTTAAGCAACCAACAATCAATCAATCATCAATATCAATCTCTTTCTTGACCGAGTCCATTTAAACAGAACAAATAACCGTATAAATATAAAGAGGTTTACTAATCTTCAAGTCCAGAATAAAACTATATATTTGCCTAACCAAAATAGTTACTTATCTACAAGTCAAGAATAGACTATATATTTGCCTTTACGACAGCATAATAAATCAAGTACCTCCTCATTCAGGAAGCAAAACACAATTGCCAACAGAAGACCCTGAAAGAAAAACAATTATCGTCCATCAGAAAGGACAAATATGCAAGTATATAATGTATGCAGGTTTATGGACACATAAATCTTTTCCATTATTTAAAATCATTGTGCATTAATCACATGTATGGTCTACGTTTTTCGTACCGGCATTGGGTATGTTTCACATTTATCGTGTTCAGAGTGGGTATGGTTTACGTTCATTTTGTGCGCTGATCGAACGTTTAACATTTCATGAAAAATGTATGTTTCCAACGTGAAAGTTTTATTTACATGTCTATTTAAAATAGCTGTTTATACGCTCCTTTTGTTTTCTGCAGTATGTTATTTTGATTAGATTTGTGTTGATCTGTCTTAAGTTTTCTATGCTCTAGCTGTTCTTTGTACGGTTGTTCGTTGTTGTTTTGTGGTCGATGTTCGTTTTTTGACATGACTTTGTCAGTTGTTTACTTATAAGTTTGACTATCTCTTTGACATCTTTCGCCTCTTCTTTTTGACACATTAGGAAAAAATGAAAATACAAGTACTGTCGATGGATGTATTTTAAAAGAATAACATGGCAACGAAACGCAATTATTCCATTAGTCAGTATCTAAGTCGAATCTATAAAAGTACCACTTTATAGATAATTAGAAAGGATGAATTTACGTCAAATAACTTTGTAAAGATTTATAGTTTTTCTTTAAAGACAGAGATCTGCTTTCGATGTACTTTTTATTCAATCTTAAAAAGATTACTTAATTAAGATTAAATCAAACAGTTTGATTTTCCTTGTCAGTATGATGTAATGTTGTAATGGTTCTTAATGCATTTAAAGTTTAACTCTATATCTGTTGCTCTTTTCGAATATTCTGGCACTTAGGAAAAGTAAGGTATCTTGTCATTACAGCGATGACATTTTAAATCTATGACATTTAAAATAAGTATGTTTTGTATCTTTTTATGATAAATAAATCATGATATCTTAATTAACCTAAAGTTATTGCTTTTTGAGAATTATAACTTAACATACCTGAAAAGAATTATAAAACATTTCAGCATACATAACTACTACATCTCTTTCTTCGTTCAACTTTGGATTATACAGAAATGAAAATACAATATACAGGACTCCAAACAATGGTATCAGAACAACTATGAACTTGGACAGTTTCCTAGAAATAAAAGTTTATAAATCATTAAAACATGATATTCATTAACAACAAAATATTGTGCTACATCATTTTAAAGCAAAAAAGATAATAAAGGTTCAAGATTATTGAACTATTTTCTTGTGTGGGAGGTGTCTCTTCCATACTTCATCAATTGTATTAACAGCTCGTCCCCTTCCCCCAAAAACACTAGCATATACATTGTAAATAAAAAAAAACCTAAATAAAACACAATAAAGAAATATATAAACAAGAATGTTTCCAAAGTAGACGGATGCCCCACTCGCACTATCATTTTGTATGTTCAATGGACCGTGAAATTGGGTAAAAAATCTAATTTGGCATTAAAATTAGAAAGATCATATCATAGGAAACATGTGTACTAAGTTTCAAATTGGTTTCACTTCAACTTCATTAAAAACTACCTTGACCAAAAACTTTCACCTGTAACTCCCACTTTCATTTTCTATGTTCAGTGGACTGTGAAATTGGGGGTCAAAAGTCTATTTTGGCTTAAAAATTAGAAAGATCATATCATAAGCAACAAGTGTACTAAGTTTCAAGTTGAATGGACTTCAGCTTCATCAAAGCTACCATGACAAAAAACTTCAATATGCCAATATGCAGCGGGACAGACGGATGCATGGAAGAACGTATGGACGGACGAACAGGCAAACGGAAGGACACAGGGACGGACGAACAGACGGATGCACAAACCAGAAAACATAATGCCCCTCTCCTATCGTAAGTGAAGCATAAAAACAATATCATAGTTAAGCAAAAAAAAAAGGGAAAAAATACAAAATAGGGCATTACAAATTCTTGGTTGGAGAAAAACAGACAACATGACCAAAATATATGAATATGCAAACACCAATGTTCGTATATCATTCAGCTACTATAACACCAACCAACATACCTATGTTGTAGAACTTGAATCGAAGACATGAGTATTTGTAGTGTTTTATATTTTCAAATTTGCCTTATTTAAATTATGCTGGATAATAGTCTCTATGGTAATTATACATTGTACCACACCTCCTTTTTTATATATGAAACAGAAATACGTTTCTGCAGGTTTTGCATGTACACAAAAATCCATAATATTACTTTTTTGGCTTAACTGTCAAAGCCAACTCATGTTTTATTTTACTATATATTGATAATAATTGGGGCAACCATTTTCCATGCCGCATTGAATGATTATACAAAGAGACAGTAGTATACCGACGTCCTTTACTCGGGATTCATTTCTGATGTATCTATGACCTTTAAAATAAAGCATACAAAATTCTTAGATTTGAGTTTCTTCTGGAGTCGAAAGAGGGACGAAAAATACCAAAGGGACACTCAAACTCATAAATCTAAAACAAACTGACAACGCCATGGCTAAAAATTAAAAGGACAAACAGACAAACAATAGTACACATGACACAACATAGAAAACTAAGAAATAAGCACCACCAAAAACTAGGGGTGATCCGGAAGGGTAAGCAGATCCTGCTCCACATGTGGCACCCGTCGTGTTGCTTATGTGATAACAAATCCGGTAAATAGTCTAATTCGGAAGGTCACATTCATGAAAGGGAAGGGGATTGTAGTTACGACGTATGGAACATATCCGATAGCATTTGTGAAACAGTTATTCCATAACGGCCAACCAACTCGTGATGTCGTCCTTAAAATTTACGAAGGGATGATTTCAACTTCACCATTTGGAACGCGTGGTTTAATAGCTTCCTTGTGAGCAGCAACCCTCTATCAAGAAAATCATGATAGGAAATGCAAGCACGGGAATATTGTATCAATTGGAAGATATATACCCCGTATGCAGGTGCTGCTGGAATGTTGCTACTTAGAAATGGAAATTTCACAACTGGAAAGCTGAAATCATCTCTTTTGTCGTAAAGTTCTGTTTTCAACCGACCGTCATTGTCAATTTTTAGATGTAAGTCAAGATATGAGGCCGACTTAACTGAATATGTAGTATCCTTTATCTCTAGTTTGATGGGATAGATGCGTTCCACATAGTCACCACATTTTGAATTATTTAGTGAAAAAACATCATCTATATAGCGGTAAGTAGAGTTAAAGGATATCGCTAACTTCTTATCTTTTCCCTAAGAAGTTCCTGCATGAAGTACAAGCTGTTCTACATCTAACTTAAAGCTCAACAAGTTTAAGTCTGTAAATATACTAGTGTCAATTCAAGATACGATGATTCAATTCAGAAAGATAAAAATTATCATATATATCCGTTTTAGCAAAACAATTGAGGCTACATTTGTTATAGTATTAGTAAAATGTATATAAAGCTTTTTGGGACCAAATCTTTAATAATTTTCTAGGAATGATAGTTTTGAATTTTTTTACAAGGAATCCCTTGTTGATCGAGTCAGATAAAAGACAGGATTCGTTATTAAAATAATACGATTAAAACAGCCCTAATACTACCACAACGACATGTGTCATACTAGTGACGTCGTCCTGGTCATATAAATCACTAGATCTATATTGCTTTTTGGACCGGTCCAATATTTCAAATACGGACTGGCAATGAATCCTGAATAACATGTAAACATATATTGTGCATGTAATTCAGGATTCATTGCCAGTCCGTATTGGAAATATTGGCCCTATATTCACACCATTGCCAGTCCGTATTGGAAATATTGGCCCTATATTCACATCATTGCCAGTCCGTATTAGAAATATTGGCTCTATATTCACATTTGATGTATGTAATACAGCATTCAGAACAAGTCTGTATTGAAGAGTTGGATTATTTAATAAAAATGTTATGAACTGGCTGTTTATGTATTGGCACTAGGATAGATTCTCGGTCAGCTGTATTGGCCCTCGACCCTATGGGTCTCGATACCAATACAGCAACCCTTGAATTTATACCAGTGCCAATACAGAAACAGCCAGTTAATAACACTATATTATTTCATTCTGATTAATAAATTTTAATTCTTCTTCTCTCGAAAATCTATGCAACAACCAGTTGTACTTGTCGAACATTTTATTTCTTTTCTATGTAAATCATTCAAGTGTAAGAATTTATGAATAGAATCAAGATTCATGAACCTCAATGCTTTATATTTGATAAAAGAAAAAAGTGTCTTTGTTCTTGTTTAAAGATTAACTTGTTGGTGAACTCTGATTATGTTGACCTGGTCATGTAAATTTAGTTACTGACAGGCAGATTTATATACTAAAAAGAATCTTCTAAGAGATCTTTTGGTACTTTGATTTAATAAACCAATTTGATTATGTGATCGATTAGCGGAGATATTTCTGTTCATAAGTAAATGACATCATTCTACTTGAACAATCTAAAATAGTTGTGGTATATAGAATATGCAAGGCGACTACCGTAGCTCAGCTTTCCCCAAAGACTTAATCAAATTACCATCCCAGACATCACTTTATGGAGAATAGCTAATTTAATTTTTGATACATGATAGCAATTTTAATGTTTTATCTTTCATATAAGATATTGACACTTCAGAAAGAAAACATATTTTAACAAAGGCAGTATTAATGAAATTTGTAAATAATTATTCATCAAAAGGCACTATGTCAATTACCTAGAAGAGAAAGCGACAAGGGGACGTGTCTCATAAAGTTGTGATTCAATATACTGTACACATATGTTAATTGTTATGTCATTTTCAACCTACTATATTTGATGACTTGTAAGAGAAATCACATAGCATAAAATGTTTGTCAAAATGGTTATTCGATAAGAATTTTGCAAAAACTGAAATTATTGCTGCTTATGATATGGTGTACTAGTTAAGGCAAAACTGATGTAAGATAAGACGATAGAGGATGAGATACAAATGCAACTAAAACAGCTATTTTTTTAAGGACAAAGGGACAAAAAATAAACTATTGCAGGTCATACTGTATAGTAAGATTTGGATTTAGGAATTTTTGTCCTCACTGCTCTTTAACTTCGTACTTTGTTTGGCCTTTTTAACATTTTTTCGATTCGAGCGTCACTGATGAGTATTTTGTAGACGAAACGCGCGTCTGGCGTAGATATGAAATTTCAATCCTGGTATTTATGATGAGTTTATTTATATGCCCGAGATAATTAAAAAATGTGAAAAATTTGTAAGAAAAAACTGTTGGCCTTAACTATACTTATTTGGAATATACTTTCGGTATTTAATACATGCTTGTGCATTCCAGCTGTGTTAATATGAGCTTCAAAAATTGGACCTATGTAGACAAAACAAACCAGTCTTAAGTAGACGAAACACGCTTCATGGTTTAAGAATTATAAGCCTGGTAATTTGTTTTTCTATTCAATGAAATTAAGACGGCAATTTCAGAAAATGTAGATTGGTCATTTACTGCTATTCATTATTATACAGGAACAAGATGTAATGTGCTTGCGAAAGTAAAGGCGTGCTTTTATATTCTATTTTATTATCTTTAAATTGTATGAGGAAATATAGTTGTATCATGCTCATTTCTGTTAGTCTACATCATCTTTATTGCAAATCAAACTAAAACCAATTTTGGTTATGGAAATACAGACACTAAACAAACATAAGAAAAGCTCAACAATAAAAATAGACATGTTAATAGGTCATTTGTATTACGTAGTATACAATAATTTCATGCAGCAGAGAAAGCCAAATAATATACAAACAAAAGTTTGTCGACCAGCGTCCTGCTTCTATACATTGTGTGCTCTCGACTATATTCAATCCAAATTACGCATTTGTTTTAAACTATACAAATGAAGACATATCAATTAGCTTATAATGGCATCTTTATAATTTGACACTCAAATTGTTTGGAAACTGACAAGGAAAAACTAATTTTTAGAAACATGTGTCCTTTTGTCAATGTCAAATGCACAGAATCGCTTGATAAATGAACATTCAAAAACAGTCGATATTTTTTAATGGGAAATCGACTTACAGCTTAAAGACAGCGGTAATACAAACTATTGCTTGTCTAAAATGAAATTAAACGAAAAAAGCCAATCCGATTACGTTTGTAAAGCCATTCTATGTAACCTTATCAAAGAAACTAGAGGGTCCAAGGACCCTGTGTCGCTCACCTGATATTTTTATTTACAATTGATGCATGATAAATGCAACTGTTGTACTGTCGTTTAGTTTCAGAGATATAATACTAAAAAGTGCGTTTGAAACCTATGTTTTATTTCAGCCATGTGGGCAGGCAGGGTCATCATACACAGTGGTCCCTGGATATCCTAGTGGTGATTTAAACCAAGTTTGTTTAAATTTGACAGTTGTTTCAGGGGAGAATTTTGTAAAATTTATCTAACGAGAAATGCAAAGTGATGAGAAAGTTGTGAAGTTGTTTTGTTGTTGCGCAACCCCCCCCCCCCCCCCCCTGCTCCCCCTTTGCCAAAAAAAAAACAAAAAGATAATAAAAATTATCATATAAGGGCAATCTATCCTATTAATGATTTCTGCAAAATTCAGTTGATTGTTCAAGGGTTGTATAGCCAGCTGAGGTCGTTAAAAACTCTCTTTTGTTGTTGCAGATAGATCTTGACCTGATAAACAATTTTACCACATGTCAGATTTGCTCTAAATGCTTTGGTTTTTGAGTGATAAGCCAAAAACTGCATTTTACCCCTATGTTCTATTTTTAGCCATGGCGGCCATCTTGATTGGTTGGCCAGGTCACCGGACCATTTCGGTCATGTTGACTTATTTGTAGATCTTACTTTGCTGAACAATTTTCGCTGTTTACAGTTTATCTCTATCTATAATAATATTCAAGACAATAACCAAAAACAGCAACATTTCCTTAAAATTACCAATTCAGGGGCAGCAACCTATCAACGGGTTGTCCGATTCATCTCAATATTTCAGGACAGATAGATCTTGACCTGATAAACAATTTCACCACATGTCAGATTTGCTCTAAATGCTTTGGTTTTTGAGTGATAAGCCAAAAACTGCATTTTAACCCATGTTCTATTTTTAGCCATGGCAGCCATCTTGGTTGGTTGGCCGGGTCACCGGACACAATTTTGAAACTAGATACCTGAATAAAGATTGTAGCCAAGTTTGGTTTAATTTGGTCCGGTAGTTCCAGAGGAGACGATTTTTGTAAAAGATAACTAAGATTTAAGAAAAATGTTTAAAAATTGACTATAAAGGGCAATAACTCCTAAAGGGGTCAACAGACCATTTTGGTCATGTTAACTTATTTGTAGATCTTACTTTGCTGAACAATTTTGCTGTTTACAGTTTATCTCTATCTATAATAATATTCAAGATAATAACCAACAACAGCAACATTTCCTTAAAATTACCAACTCAGGGGCAGCAACCTATCAACGGGTTGTTCGATTCATCTCAAAATTTCAGGGCAGATAGATCTTGACCTGATAAACAATTGTACCCCTGTCAGATTTGCTCTAAATGCTTTGTTTTTTGAGTTATAAGCCAAAAACTGCATTTTACCCCTATGTTCTATTTTTAACCATGGCGGCCATCTTGGTTGGTTGGGCGGGTCACCGGACACAATTTTTAAACTAGATACCCTAATAATGATTTTGGCCAAGTTTGGTTAAATTTGGCCCAGCAGTTTCAGAGGAGAAGATTTTTGTAAAAGTTAACGACGACGGACGCAGGACGACGGACGACGGACGACGACGGACGCCGGACGCCAAGTGATGAGAAAAGCTCACTTGGCCCTTCGGGCCGGGTGAGCTAAAAAGATGCAAAGTGAATATATGCGATGACATGTATAACATGTAAAATTAGTAGAAATGCATTCACTTATCATTTTACAAAATAATTGTTGGCGCCAACATTTTACGTCTTCGAATTAATACATCAGACAAAGGCTTTTCATTAAACTTCGTGTTTTAAAAATGATGCAAGTAGTGTTTAATATTCAATCAAAACATGCTTTCCTGTTAAACTGGCTGTTATATATATTACAACTGTCTATCTGCTGACCAAATATTAAGTTGTTATGTTCTGTAGTTCTGTTGACTAGCATTCTGCATTCTGTGCTGTCGAATATATTTAACTTGAATAACAAATTTGTCTCAAACTGTAATGTTACTACTCATCACTGTCTAGTTACTTACTAAATATGAAATACTTCTTCAGAGCAGTTCACGAGAAAAGTGTGACGGAAATGGGTTTTTTTCATTGACAAACGGACGAACGTACAAACAGAAAAGGTAAATGCAATGTCGCCAATATCAGTCTTTTTTATATAGATTATCGTTGGTTTAAATGGTTTTACACTGGTAATTTTTGTGGCACCCTTTATAGCTTACTGTTTTGTGTGAGCCAAGCCTTTGTGTTGACCGTACTTTAACCTATAACGTAAAAATTTGAAAAAATTGTGACTTGGAATGAAAGTTGTCTCATTGGCATTCGTACCACATCTTCTTATATCTGTTTACTCCTTTAGTTGAACATAATAACTTACCTAATCTTTCTACTGCCAGTCACCCGCTTATTTGTATGTACTCTTTTATACAGAACTCGTACTAAATCAACGAAGAAAATGAAGTTTATCTGTAAAAGATGTGCAAAGTGTTAACCAGTGAATATTCATGGAGTGTGTTATAACCTTATTTTAAAAGCATAACATGACCGTCAACAATAATTCTAATGCAACAACGTTTGAAACGTTCATTTTGATTTGATAACGTCACTTTTTTACATGGCATCAATTGACAATTGATGCTATGGGATGTACGCGCAAGCGCAGACGACATATGCCAGATTTTAATGTCATGTTTTAACGTTGTTTTCTGTCAGTTTCATTAGAATGGAAATAACAATATTGCATTTTAAGCTCCGACGGCATCAATTGGGGATTTGATGGTCGCAAATACCCGTTAACTGTCTCCAGTAACGCGTCGCCAGTAAACTTAATTTGCGACTAAAAAACGCAATACAGTTATCTTCTAAATGACAGCAATTGTGTTGTAACTTACACTGTGCTGTATTGTTTGAAAACAAGTTTTGGATTTTCTTATCCCAGGAATAGATTACCTTAGCCGTATTTGGCACTACCTTTTGGAATTTCGGGTTCTCAATGCTCTTCAACCTTGTACTTGTTTGGCTTTATAACTATTTTGATATGAGCGTCACTGATGAGTCTTGTGTAGTCGAAACGCGCGTATGGCGTATTAAATTATAATCCTGGTATCTTTGATAACTATCAGCATGTATTACATGATGTAATGCAATAAGATACTGTATGTGGTGCAAATATAACAAAGTCGAAGGAGTCTATGAATAGGCAACAATAAAGGGGAAAAAATGATGTTACTCGACATGTTCTCGAAATTCTGAATATGGTCTTAAAATTTCTTGACATTTGAATACTGTCTTGAAATTTATCGACATATTCTCGACATTCTTATTTTTTCTCAGTATGGCTTGACATATTCTGAACATTTTGAAATGTGTCTTTAATTTACTTGACAGTTCTGTGCTCTGCAAATCATGACCAATATTCATGATATAACTTTAATCTTTATTTCTCTTTTTTATGATATACTGTTGTTTCAAGTTACACTTCTTACAACAAAAATACAAGTTTGGCATGTAAAATAATTGTAAATTTGGGTATATAAATATTTGTACAAATTCAAATATGGCTATGAAATCTAAAGTATGAAGTAATTTAAATGTGGATTTTTAAATAATTACAAATTTTGATTCCTAAATCTTATAAATTAAATGATTTACACCAATCATACTGTAGACACATTTCATTCAACATTCATGATGTTTTATGTTTATATGGTAAAAAATTATTGTACCAAAATGTGGTTGATATAAATAGCAAATCATGATGATATACAAATCATTCATTTAACAGATTAAAAATTTGTGTAATGTAATCTGTTAGAATATATATAAAGTATTACACATGGACAGGATGTTCCCAATAAAATTAAGATATTCCACACCCCAGAGTACACGCAACTGTCAAATAGAAATTACCGCTATACATGTAATCAGCCATACAACTTATCAGTTGACTGACCATGCCTCTACAATTTAAAAAGTTTGTTGATAGATGAAAATGAAAACATCATTTTGATGATGAGAAATTAAATTAAAATGAAATTTATTCATCAAAATTTTGAAGTTAATTATTTTAACATAAAAACAAATTGAATAAATCCCAAAGATTAAAAGAAAATTATTATCTCCTCCAGAAATAATAAGTCTGTTCACATTTCAGGAAAAATTTATACTGTTGAGATAGTGTTAAGACATATTTTAGACTGTCAAGAATGTGTCGAGAAATATTCAGATATTATTAAGAATGTCAAGAATATGTCAAGACAGATGGAGACAAATTTAAGACAGTCAAGAATTGGTCGAGACTAATACAGAATCTTATCAGATGAAACAGGATGTGTCGAGATATTTTAAGACAATGTTCATACTGTCAAGATACTTGTCAAGAAAAATCAGGAACCTTATTAGACAAATTCATACTCTGTTAAAAATTTTTAAAAATTATTCAGGCAAATTAAGAATGTCGAGTAAAAATTCATGCAAATTCAGACAAATACTGGTCTTTTCAGACTTTTTGACTTATGTACTGAAGGTTCGAAACAGTTAAAGAATAAACCTACAATAAATGTAACACTGTTAGGACAGTAAATTACGGAATATACTTATCTACAAAATGTATACTATCAAGCAAAACATAAATGGCTTTAAATATTTATTTGCATATACAAGTGTAATAAATTTAATTAATTTTATACATCTATCTATTTCAATATATTACAAGGTGAAGTATAAATATATCTGGTATTATAACAAATGTCTGGGTATTTTTTGCAGTAAAAAGTGATTTCACAAAAATACTGAACTCCGCGGAAAATTCAAAACGGAAAGTCCCTTATCAAATGACAAAATTAAATGACAAAACACATCAAACGAATTGCCATATTCCTGACTTGGTACAGGCAATTTCAAATGTAGAAAATGGTGGATTGAACCTGGTTTTATAACGCTAGACCTCTCACTTGTATGACAGTCAAAATATGTATTTTTCTGCACAATGTAATAAAGAGTTACCCCATTGATAAGAAGAACAGGTCCAGTGATGATCCACTGATAATCTGTATTACCAGTCCAATTCCAGCAACTAACAGATAAAAAAATATACAAAGTCAAATCTATGTAGAAATGCCTATTATTTATTAAATTTGTATGAAATTAAATACATTTTTTGCATTGATTATGTTGATATATACTATGAATAAAACATTAGATACTTTGGATACTTCCATAAAAGACCTTTTCATTAATATTAAAAGTTAAAAATTCGCTTTGTGTGTTTTAATTCACCTTTGATGTTTACCGTCTCTCTTTTAACAGATTTGTGTTTAACAAACCTTTTGCGGCTTCAAGGTAATACATAACTTACTATACGTCTTCAAGTTCTATTCTTACAATAATCCATGGTATCACAAATAACAGGGGGGTAACTGTAAAATATGAATAATAACGTCATTTATTAAATATTGGTAAATTAAAGCGACAATACTTTAAAGATATTCAGATCTCGAACATCATGTAGGAAGATGGGAATCAGGATACTAGGAACACAACAAACATTAAAGATTGGATGAACTAAAAAGAGTAAGACATGATGCCTAGAGAGAAAAAGTGTCTCCTGCTAGGAATGTATCACCCGCCATGCGAATTCACACTCAGTCATCATATCTGATTCGGGAATAGGACACAATCGATAAAATTACAGATCAGAAGCCTATTCTGTTATCTATAGATCTCAGAGGTCGAAATCATATCGCTAGTTAAATGAGACACCGACAAATTGTATCGGTCAACAAATTCGTAATGTTGACCTTAAACCTATTTACTAGTATTTAATGTCGATTTCAGTCGGTTTTTTTCGCATTACCTGGTGAAACATTTTTGTGTAAAGAGCACACCTCCTGTTAAGTAAGTCCGTGTCGTGTGAACAAGCATGATCGTAACCTTATAACTACTTGTATTGTAAACCCTTTGCAATTGAGCAGAGGGTATTGTTGATAAGAAATCAACACTTGGGAAATTAAAATCACTTCGTTTTTCATGTTTTCTAGTATTCTTCCTATATCAATATAAAAGAAAGAACTAAAATATGATGAAGACCATTTGTCTTTGGTATTACCCTTTATATCAAGTTCACTTGATGATGTAAACTAACATTAAAATGTGTGTAATTGAGTCATAGAATATGAAAAGTATATCGGTAAATGAAATTAAAAAAAAATGCAAGATATTATAGCACACTTGTGGCTTTTAAAAGGTTCCGGAAGAACTCTTCTTAGTGTGGACCAAAAACAAATTGGCTCGGTCCGTAGTGGTGTATAACTAGTACTCATTGGAGTACCAGTTGTCTGCTAAAATGAAACATCCACTAAACTACACAAATATTCTGTCGATCAAAAAGTCTATGATAGCATCTTAGATATATCTGTTGATGGAATCCGTTTGGTTCTTCAAATATTAACTTGTTTCACGAACTTGACACCAGATATTTGTATCTGTGTTTGTTTTTGTAGAAAAAAAAACTGTTTATTAAAACGATTTGATCGATCTTTAAATCAGGAAATAGCAGTGATAATAGAACAAAAAATCTAAATTTTAAAAACTTGTGATTGAAGTTTTAGATTTAGATAATTACAAATTTAAAGAAAGCATATCTGATTGACTCAGCTGGTTAAATCTATATCATCCCAAAAAATCTGACGTCTATCTTTAACTGTACGATAAATCGTGGTTAAGGTTGTTTGGACGAACATTTTGACTACCGGGCTTTGGTATCCAGTATAAAGATGAGAGATTTTTAACGTTCTATTGTAGGAACGAAGTAAGGATTTGTGATTTGAAAAATCGTGAAAATGTTCGTGAAAATGTAAGGGTATATGCGGGATTCCCAGCTTTACAGTGAATTCCTTGTTCATTGATTCATTCCAAATAATGCTATTTAAATATAAAAACAATATTGCAGGATTTCGTTTTATGGTGATGTTTGAATACTCGATTTAAGAACAAGTCAACATAGGAATATCTGCATTTGATTTAGAAAATGTTTCATTTATATTGAAGACTAGAACAAACATTGGTCAATTTTATCCTAAACTATTACGTAATGGGTTTCCGACAAAACGTAGGGTGTATCATATCAATTAAACATATTCTCAAGATTGTATAGTAGTATTTAAGAATTGAATGCTTCTTTTTGTAAATTTATTGGGGTGTAAAAGTGTTGACCGAAGTACATTTTGTTGAAGCGCGAAAGCGCTTCATTCTAAAAATGTACGCACGGTCAACGCTTTTACAACCCTATAAAGTTACAAAAAGAAGCATTCAATACTTATAATTACATTTTTTAGCTATGATCATGAAAACACGAATTTTATATATTTTATTATTTAATTCACCTGTGCACTTTATTGTTGGAGCACGTGTTATCATGAGTGAAAATTGTATTGAGCAATGCAACTGCTTACGGAATAACACGTGATGTGCAGTTAGCCAATCAGAATAAAATACTATAATGAAACATACATCTAATGTAATTATTCTTTAAACAAAATTGTACATTAACATCGAGTACAGATTTTATTGCAATAGACTGATTTCTTTAATAGATTTCCCTTCAGTGATACCCGAAGGCAACCTATATTTGAAAATCCAAAACCTAGTACAAGCAGACAATCTTACCCAAAGAAAAGGGAGGTGAAGTAAATATGTGAAAGAAGCTTAAAATAGGTTTTAATTCCTTAAAAACAGTGTTAAATCTTATATTATAATAATAAATATAAATAGGTTGATATAAAACAATTGCGTGGGATATTTCAAATGGCAAAAGTACTTTACTTATATAAAGGTATAAAATGACTCTTTACACTATAGGAAAATTGTATCTTAAATCTGCATACTTTAACCAAACACTCAGTATTGAATAGTTATGTAACGAAAGTCTGTTGTGCGAAATGATTTTCTTTCAATAACGTTTGAGTTATGTGTTTATTAAAAGGTAATAAGCAAAATTATAGACTTTAATTCTCCCAGAGTTTCGTGCTTCTCCCTTTTTACTCAGGAAACCTGTGAAATACTCTACATGTTATAACTTAATTTCTGTTTAACACTCTACAGATACCTTTTAATTTCCGATTTAATTGCATTGTTGGTTACATGGAAGGCTGAATAAATAGATTTTCTTTTAACGTGTGGTGGGCGATCATTAACTTATATCGTTTTATTCTGATTTGCACGATTATATAATGTACCATATTGACTCTATTTAATTATTTGTATGTTATAGATATGCGATCATTCTTTATTCGTTTGAAAGAAATTCGAAATGCCCTATTTTAAATAGTGTAAATAATTTACAAACGAATATATATATAAGGTGAAAACATTATATTCAGTGGGTAATAATTTCCTATTAAAAGCATAGAAATTATAGGTTGTGCAGTGTAGTCTCTGCTCCATTTTTTTCACTATCATTAAAAATGAAATCCAGGGATAAGATGGTTAACATTTAGTTTACTTTCCGTTAGAAAGATGATGTGCTCATACTAAGGGTCAGGGTCACTTTACGCTGAAAGAGATGGTGCGAGCTTTCTAATTGTGAACGTTCCATATCTATGTATCAATATTCCTTGATAGAGGATCGTTTCTCAACATAATGCTATTAATCCTAGAGATCCAAGTGGAAAATTGAAATCAATCACTTCGATAATTTTTACGGGCGCTATAACGAGTTGGTTGACCGTATTGTGTTATCTGTTTCACATCTGAAGACAGATATGTTCCAATTGTCTTACCACAATCCTGTCTCCCTGAACGTGACCTACCGAATTAGATTTATAACTAGTTCCTACTTACATCAGCAACACGACAGGATCTAACCACCCTTTCGAATCACCTGAGATCACCCCCGTTTTCTTTGGGGGGGGGGTCGTGTAATTGGGTCTTACGTGTTCTATATTTTCGACTTTGGATGTCCCTTTTCAAAGTGAAGGTAAATATTCTGTAACAAATTTTGCAAATCTGTTCAAATATGTCTCTTCAAATTTGAAGTAATTGTTTCCCTAGCTCAGGTTAACTTTAACTGAATCAGAAAATTTCCCACTTTTTCAGAAGTCCCTAAAGTATTTGTGTACCATAAACACAATGAAAATAGTATGAATTCAAGGTATTTTAATTATCGTATATTAACTCTATCATAAAGAAATTCGTCATTTATATATATATTTATTCATATATTCTTGGATTTCAAATATTTGGATTTGAACGTTCCTGTTGGATGTATTTCCAGAAAATATCTTCGGTCGCATATCATTTATAAAGTATACATGTTTTTGATATCAAACTGTAATGTAGTGTTTTGTAGACTTATTCGTTTTCATTTCCTCGATCTCCGATGTTTTGCCGTTGTGGTTGTTTTCCCCTTTTCGATATTAGCTTTGAATTTACCCTTGGTATCTTTTATTTTTGGTATGAATATATTTTTGGACGTTAAAAAAAATGTTGATAATTTTGTTCCTAAGCAAATTTGCGTACAACAGATAAATAAAGGCAACAGAAGTATACCGATGTTAAAAACTCATAAATAGATAGAAAAAAAAACAAATCCGGATCACATACCAAAACAGAAGGAAACGCAGTCAATATAAGAGGAGAACAGCGACATAACATTAAAATATAACACATACAGAAACGAACTAAGCATTAGACAAACATACTCGCTGAACCTACCAATTTTAAAAAACAAATCATGGATTTCAAAAACGGCTCTTTGAAATTTGATTTTAGAAGCAAACCACGCCGAACATGTAAAACGAGAACGGAAATAAATTGTCCTGAAAGTAGCTACAGAATTTTAAATGCATTTAAATACATCCTTTAATGTTCTTGGTAATCGTTTAAATGCAGAACATCGCTTATAATCTTGTAGTTTGCAGTTAAAATTTTTCTTGGTACCAGAAAATAGGATATTCATTAAACTATTTCCTTATAAAGCAAATTGCTTTTTGTTTAAACGAAAATGATTGAGGTGACGAAATACTTTTCGTCACTCCTAGATTAATTTATATTTAGTGAATATGTAAGAAACGTTCAAATTTTACATTAGTAAGGAAATCATTTGGGCATGTGTACTCATTTTTTTCAACGCAATCATTCTACAAGTATTTTTTTATGTTTATTAATAGCTATAGTTTTGTTTATTTCGTATATTTAAGTTGACCAGTTTACTAGAGCCATTTTACTATTTGTTAGCCTATAATTCCCACTTTTTCTTTTGCCGATCATACGTGAGCTTTGATAGTGACAACAGATAACTTTGTTCAAGGTTTTGTCGAGAAAATAAGAAATAACAACAGGGCTTAAGACAGCTTAATTGGAATTCTAGGAAACATGTCTGCACAACACACTGTCATAACATGAAGTTTACCGACATCGAAGCATAACAAAATATTAAAACAGCAATATACTTCACCAATTCTTATGAAAATTGCATTTATAACAAATTAAAAAAAGTGTAGCCACGTAATATTTTATTTTGCAACAATAGAAACTTGTCAGATTTACAGCGTTGCTACATTGACATATCCACGATAATAAGATAATGATACATACCAAAAAAATAGTAAATAATAAAAATTCAAAGATTCTGACACATAAATTGGCAAATGTGTGGATTGGTCATATTTAAATAGTAAAATCAAATTATGTTTCGTATAATGCAATAAGTAATACTTACACCAACCAATGATCATATATAGCTTTACACCATGCCTCTCTGTGAAAAGTGTCTTGTATACCAACATATGTAAATATAAGGCCTCCGTAAAAATCCATGTACATGTTACTGTAACACCGTATATAAGTAAACAGTAGATTAACTTACACTCCCAGTGCTAAAGAAATAAAAAGGAAAAACAATAAGTACCGATGGGAAGGAAAGTATGTGTAGTTGACAATTGACAATGTATTTCACAATATGTCAGTATTTAAAAAAGAAATGAAAATGAATTATAACAAAACTTGGCATAAAAATGATAGACTTAAAAATTTGATGCCCTGTCCAGATTCGGACAGACTTGTCGAGGGTTTTACGACGAAAAAAAATAAAGACATTGGCTTCTTCTAAAATAAAAAAAAAAACATAAAAAAAAATTGTTTTCATTTTTAACTTTGCTTTATCAATTGATTAACATTCTTAGTACTTACTGATCCTTCTTGTATAAATGTGACTCCTCCATTTGTTCCTCTTTTGACATCTTTGGATAACCCAAATCCATCAACAAAAAGAATATCCCGGATACAGGACATGGAAGCACGCAGAATAAAGGCAAAGAATAAGTTGATATGTAGTGTGTTGCTTTTAGAATAAAGCCGTCTGTAAGAAAACATAGTCAAATAAATTAATTAATCAACTGAAAAAAGTAAAACAACATAAACAACAAACTATTAGGAAAAATCAAAGCGGAAGGTCTTTCATGAACTGGTTAAATAATAAAGCTCAAACACATCAAAGGAATTATAACAACTTATAATTCCTGACTTCATAGATACACAATGCTTCGTGTCTTGTATGTTTGAATTAAATTCGTTTCATTATGAAGGAGTAGGGTGCAGATTCGGCTTCCACATGTAAAGTAAAAATTAAATCTTTGTGTATTCTTTTAAGCTACTGTATAATCTAAAACAAAACTTGTGTTGATACGTTTTTGAATGTGTGTTTTGTACACTGTTGTCTCTTGATGTTTTTGTGTTGATTTTTTGCCATGACGTAATCAGTTTGTTTTTTACTTATGAGTTTGAAATGAAGAATCAATGAACTATTTAATAAGTCCACACAATCGAACCAGTACTTAGTGGTTCTAAAAATATAAATGCATCTGCAATGGTAAATGTAATGATAATGACAACGCGCAACTTATAAATTCAGATAAAACTCCTCGTAATGATATCTGAATTGTAATTATAGTTAGACTATAGTTTTTGTTGTAAACAATGACTTTTAAATCGTGCAAAAACTAACAATAAGAAATGTTAACTCTGACAAAGATGTTAAAATTTCTATAATGCTTAATGATATTATTTTGACAAAAGCTTTTGAATGGCTACATTTTATTTCATCGTTAACACTAAAAAGTTCTTCCGCAGTAAGCGTAAATGCATAATAGCATGATATAAAATCGGTTATTACTTAATACGTTTTTAATTACAGTATTAACCAGATTTATCAAAGTATGCACTTAACTCAAAAGCACTAGAAAGGTTATGAGAAAAACTACTGAAATCCTAATTTTTAAGTTCTACGTTCTCTATTATGAATTTTGTTAATCGTTGCAGAGTCTCAATTTCTAAATATTATATGTGACTTTTAACTCATATATTCTACATTGTTACAGGTTTTGTCATGTTCCTGGTTTTGACCTTTATTATTGCATGTCACATTGGTATCTTGCGAAAGATCATTCTAGTACACGATTGTTCTGTCTTCATTATTTTTGTACATTGTCACTATTTTGAATTTTGTCCCCATCATTTTATTTTCTGTATCGAAGGATTTTTGTCCTGTTCATTGGACAAATTTTAAGGACAATATTGTATAGCATTGCTATCCTGTGAACTATATTCTTCAAATTATAACTGTCTTAAATTTGGACACAAAAGTATCACGTACTACTGTTATGTTTTAAACTTACAAATTGATGACTCAAATTCAGAAGGTAAAACATATCTGGCATTTAACAGACAAGCCAAAAGGTGGTCAAAATGCATAACGAAAACAAATCTAAGCCATGCTACATATTTTATTAATGTAAATGCAAACTGTTCATGATTTTAATCCTTCCTTTTTTAACAATCCTTGTATATAAATATGCTTCATCCACAAGCTCATATATGCCATTTCCATGTGATATCCAAACATGTAATTGAAACCAATTTTAAATAGTCTTTAATTTTTCTTATCATTTTTAAAATCTTACCTACAAAAGCACATAAGAAAAACAGCAACAAGAAGTGAACCAAGGGATAAACCATATCCAATATTATACATCAGCTTAATCCTAGGAAAATGTTCCTGCAATTAAAAATATTCTTCATCAAATATGTCTTTATAAGTGAACATTTTTCGATTTTTATTTTCAGCGGACGAACATTTTGTGTGTCTATGAAAATGGAATGTTTTGTTAGTCTCTGTGTGGCTATACAATGTAAGGGACACTCTTAAATATTTCATGTATATGTATATGTATTTAGATTCCAAACAATAAGACTTGAGTGTACAAATGAAGGATAAATCCTGTCGTGCACACCTGAGTCGATAACCAAACTCTTTTTTTTTTACATGTTTTATTCATTTTATTTTGAAAGATAACATTCCTATTTCGTCGCATGTAACCTGACTTTCTAAGATATATATTTACATTCTTTGCTTTTTTTGTAGCGGTTGAGTGTTCAATGCTCTATAACATCGTTTTTCGTTCGGCCTTTTTAACTATTGTTATTCGAGCGCCACTATTGAGTCTTTTGTAGACGAAACGCGCTTTAAAATTTTAAACCTGATATCAATGATAAGTTATTTTTGCATTGTAATGGACAATTCGGAGAGAGCTTCTCATACATCAAATATACAAACTGTTATTTTTATTTACGGTCCCCATCAACATCAAACTCTTAGTTGGACGAAAAGTCTTTCAAATCAGCAGTGGTTGTATGTCATATCTTACTGTTTTCGTGATATTTGAAAAAAATATTACTTGCAGATCTTTATTTGTTTACGTTTACGTTTATTCGATACTTTTAAAAAGCTTGACATATTAAAAAGGAAACGGTTACTTTCCTCTAGATGTTTACATGAGCAACATTATTGAATTAACCACATATTGTCAATATACATGCATTGACTTTAATATTTAAAAAAACGAATAAAGTGCGCTTGTGTATGCATATAGTGCAAGTTTTTATGTCGATAAATATTTTTATTTAAATCATAGCTGCTATTTATTACAAATTACTTTCAATCAAATGAACTTGACTTTTTGCATGTTATACATCAACTTACTTCCATGAGAGAAAGGTTTACAGTTGGACACCTTGTATAATCTGTCCATGTATGATTTGTGTGAGGACTAACATACCAGGTACCATTATCCGTGCATGTTCTCGTTGCAAACTCTGCAAAACATTTCATGAAAGAGACTTATTATTGGAAGGTACAGTCGGAAACCCGGTTTATAGAACAAAAGTATCGAAGCTCTTTGTTAGAGAAGGCGATAAATGTGTACTGTATTGTTTAATATAGTGACAAAATTTAATAGAAACAAACAAAATTACAATTTTCTTCTCAATTACGAGGTGTTTTGTTCTAAAAACACCATTTGCATAAGTTTTCAATTTATCTAGTACATAGTTAAGCAGAAGAATTAGATTTCAAATCGACGACATGGGTATCTTTCAAGTTGGATGAAGAAAATGCATAACCTCCGATTTTTTTGAAAAAATTACCACGGACGGAAAACATATCAATCTATTAGTTCAAAAAATTTCGTGTCTGCCCTTTCATTATGTGACCCAAGAAAAAATTCCAAAAAATGGGTAACAATTGTATCGAAAAGAGAAAATCGAGTGCACCTTTTTTTATGTTAGGGCGTGTTTGAGATGAATATTTTGTCTTGATATCGGATAAAGTAAGATTATTTCATACATCGTCTCGCTTCAGATTCTATTATTTTTATATATCAAAGCTACAGATTGACTTTATAACACAAAAAAATAACAGAACTAAAAGATGAAATATATGGATCAAGTGAAATACCTAACTAATGAGTCACAAAAACAGAGAAGGTGTGTTTGAAAAGCTATTTTTTTTACTGAAAGTACTTGACGACAGTCTTTCAAGTTGGATGATGAAAATGCATATCTTTGAAAAAATATAATTTTTTGTGTGTGAAAACTAGGGTTTATAGTCTTTATACACTAAAAAAATCTAGTCTGCCCTTCCACGAAATTTTTAATTAGAATTTTTTAAAATGTTTATGAATTTTCGAAAATTCCACCTGACAACCGATCAGACAATAGTTTTAAGTTGAATCAATGCAGACAAGATCATTAACTGATGCTCATTAGCTAGTTGATACATTTGTCTTTTAAAATACAACTGACATATAAGGATCGTAATGGTGGATAAATTTATCGGTTTCCATGAACAAAATTGGTAGCGCGTCATCCCTACAATGGCTTCCATTTCTACGATTGTGAAAATGAACTGGCGTAATGGGGAGATAATTCTGACGAAGTAGAATCCTGACTGGTAAATGGAAGTTATATTTCTTATAAAGCTGAGGGACAAATTGATAATTATGTTGCTTTAATTAAGTCTTTCCACTTTTCTGTGGAAAGACTTATTGTTTTTCTTCTGATTATTTTTTTTTTCTTCCGCCAAATTTTGTTCTTGCGATAAATGTTTGTTTCGCAATATGTCGCTTAGATATTTCTCATATGGTATCTTATAGTTTATGTGCTTTTAAATTTCACCCTGCTAAGGCAAACCATTTTCTTTGTAAGAGTTATCTCCCTATTCACTGTTTATCATGTGTGAGCATCTCCTTCGTAACAAAAAAAGAAAGCGACAAAATTCCTTTTACAAATTGTTCGTTACATCCTCAGGAATTTTTGGCTAATTTGGATCGAAGCGATTCGATGACATTTTATAGGAGTTATCTACCTTTACAAAATAAATTTGTTGGTATGTTTTTTTAACTCATAAACAGTTAACCGTATAACCCTGTAATGTTTTTATTTGATGCCCCTAGGTCCTAACTTAGAAAATGAGGTCAAGGTCAAAGGTCAAGGTCAAGTTCTCAATTGTGACTTTTGCTTGTTTTTGCATTTTCTTCAACACTCTGAAAGATACATATAAAAGAACAAGTGCAAAATGTCTGCTTTATTGTAATGAAGATATGCTACATTTAGCTTGCTACACTTTAATGGCATCTTATAGGAGTTGGTGCCCCTGAAATGTCTTGATATGAGGTTAATTGATTATAACTTCAACTAAGTTCATTATAAAGGCATTTGACCTTGTACAAAAGGTTAGGTGACAAATGACCTTGAAAAATGACTACCGGAAGTAGCCTTATTTGCAATTTTTTCATATAAAAGTACTCAAAATCCATATATTTTGTCATATAGATACATAAACTGATTACTGAAGACTAAAAATGACTTCCATCAAACCGGAAGTGGCCAATTATCTCCCATTCTACATACAAAAGTATATAGAAACTATATATTTTTGGAATCAGTGTGAAAAAAAGCTATCATATGAGACCGGAAGTGACATTCATTTCACCAGAGGTAGCATATTATCTCCTTTATATCACTCAAAAATTTAATTAAACCATTAGTATGAAGAAACTCTTCTTATCCAAATTTCTTTAATGTGGAAAGACTTTCAATTGTTCTCTGAACAATTGGTTTTTAATTTGTATCTCTTTTTCTCCATATTTACAGTCTGATTATTAGCAAAAACATTCCAGCAAACAAACATCGATGCATTTTGAACTTTTAATACTTCTATGTATGTTAACATATACATTTTGAATCGTGTATTCGTATTGATAACATACTACATGTATACCTGTGTTACTAAAGCCTTCTATATAATGTGGACATTTCATTTTTGCAGTAGTTCCAGCTGGCGTTGCATCCCAACACATGATGTTATCCCATACCATATCACAAAATGAACCTGGTAAAATTGAATGACATGGAATATTTATGTTTAGAATTTGCACAGAAATTTGTTTTCATTTAACAATCTTTTTACGCTTTTGAAAACGTCAAACCAACATTGAAAACAGTTATAACATAGAGGGTCTCAGACAATTGTCAACCATATCATCTATGTGAAACCAAATATACAAATCAGAAGATGTGGTTTGATTTTCTATGGCACAACTCTCAAGCGGACACAAAATGACACAAAAAATTAACAACTATAGGTCAATGTTCGGCCTTCAACGATTGTAACAACAATACCGCATAGTCGGTTTAAAAGGTACCATAATTCTTTTTATTTAGTGTTTATATGTTATATTTTCTAAACTTGAGGTTAAATTGTAACTAAGGCTTGTACACAGGTCAAAAAGGATAACATTTGATTGCCTAACTTCCAGTGGTGATTATTGTTTTATAGGCAATTGAATGGTATGTATGAAGACAAAACACGCGTCTAGCGTATTAAATGATAAGATTGGTACCTTTGATAATTCTTATGTGAAATTTTGTATATATTACTGGGCTAGATAAAACTTTACTCATGCCCCAAGTAGGTAAATTCTACACATTTTTTGAAAATGCAAATTTTACAAAGACTAATATGTGATATTAAATAGTGGTATTACACATTTTCACTGAATATACATGTACCACAATAAAATATATACATTTATTATAGCTTACTTCACAATATCATGAATACATCTTCTCCGATTGGTTTCAGGTGGATTTTTGTTTTTATTGGCAAGGATAACACATCGTCTCATTATATGTAACATATAACATATACCGGTTTATTGTCTATCAAATTTCAATAAACAATAAACTATAAATGCAAAGTCAAATGAAGGTTTATATATATTCACAATGTACCGCCCACCATATTTATTTTTTGTGTTTGATCCTTTTTATTTGCATATAAATTGGCTTGATAAAACAGCTAATTTTTAAGCTTAAATATAAATTAAAAGATTTTGCAGCTTTAGTAAAAACATGTTGGATTAATAACAACTGATATTCAATTGCCTACTTTTCATTCATTCAAATGAACTTCAATCATGAATACAATGCTTGAAATTTCTTTCAATGACTTATTCGATTAGGTAGTTTAATGAAGTGCGTTGTCAACAAAATATTTAATATATGTTCTGTGTTGCCTGTCCTTATTTAGTTTAAAGCAATTGTCTCTCATAAAAAGTTTTAATTTACTTCGTGACGATGTTAAAGTACAAAACTGTATGCAATAAACAAAAACATAATGTCTACGATTGAAAATTGGCAAAACTTTTAGGATTTTTTTGTCTGCAATGTTCTTCAAATTCGAACTTAATTTGGCCTTTTAAACATGGTTTGATTCGAGCGTCACTGATGAGTCTTTTGTAGACAAAACGCGCGTGTGGCGTAAAAATAAAATTTGAATCCTGGTTTCTACGATGAGTTTACTTAATTAAAAGTAGAATTAAATTAAAGAAAATAAAAAGAATTGGGGAATGCATGATAATTTAATTAATTACATGTATGTGATACCATTTTTAAAAGAACAATGCGCCGGATAAACAGGTAATTTTGTTTTGAAAAATGAGAAAGGTATTGAAGCTTTTTGTTCTCCGTTTTTTTGGGTTTTTTTTAGTATTTTCACGCATATAGTTATCAAAAGTACCAGGATTATAATTAAGTACGCCAGACGCGCGTTTTGTCTACATAAGACTCATTGGTGCGGCTCATATCAAAATATTTACAAAGCCAAACAAGTACAAAGTGAAGAGCATTGAGGATCCAAAATTCGGCTAAGTTAATCTATGTCTGGGATAAGAAAATCCTTAGTTTTACGAAAAATTCTAAGTTTTGTAAACAGGAAATTTATAAAAATGACCACATTATTGATATTCTAGTCAACACCGAAGTGTTAACTACTGGGCTGGTGATAGATACCCTCGGGGACGAAACGTCCACCAGCAGTGGCATTGACCCAGTGGTGTAAATCTTATGAATGGCTTGTGGTCTATGACAAGACAACGTAAAAAGGTGCTTTTACTTATAGATGTCATACATGTATCAAGAAGGGTTTTACAACTATGCTTTAGTTATATGTATGCGCTTGGTTATTAAGGACATTTATTCTTCTACATTTTGATGACTTTATAACTTTAATATTAACATATAGTTATAGAGTTAGTTACACAATATACTGTACAAAATGCTACCTGAACAACATTTAATGAAAAAGAAAACAAACACGCTACCATCATTCTCTTTATTCATAAAGAGGAAATCCTCTACCTTAATAGTTTTATGTTGAAAATATAAACAATACAGTATATATCTTAAACTATCTCTTATAAGTAAGCTGTGTTATGACAAATGAATCCTTAAACACCTTGTTATATTAATACTATACAAAAACATTATGGAGTATTTGGTTTTGGAAATGTTGCAAGAACACCATACTGTTTCAAAAACGAAATACATGGACATAGATAGAAATAAGATAAACTTCTAGAATATGGTAAACTAAATAAGATAAACTTCTAGAATATGGTAAACTATTTAAACTACAAATAGTCATTGTTTCATTTATGTTTATCCTAAAAAGAAACTAACTCTATTTTAAATGTGTTTAGTTAACCTATTTTCAACATGTAATCTAACCTGTTTGTGGTATAGTATAGTTGATTATTTTGGCCTCACATGTCTGTTTTTTTACATGTAACCTCATAAACTGTTTCTTCATTTGTTCGGTCATTCTAGGTGCCTGCAAAATATATTATATTATTTCGTTAAAGATAAAGAAAAATCTTCTAGAATAAAATAGACCACATAATCAACTGGTTGGGTTTCAATGCTTAGCAGTAGTTGAATATACAAAAAAGGTATACTCCATGGACTATATTTCTAAAAAATCATCAGAAAAATCTGCAAAACCTCTACAAGTGTGTAAGTTAAATAATGTGTACATCTTCAACAAATGCATTTATTTAGAAATTTACATTGGATACTATTCTACGTGGTGACTCGGTATTAATTGTCTTTGTTTGAGTGTCTATTATTCATTTGGTTTAGGTTCTTTCAGTAGTTTGCTGTGTTGTGTGACATTTTTATCTCCTTTTATATAATATTATTCTGGTTAGAAAGCTGTAGAAGGAGTAAGAGGAGTAACTTAATTACACAAACGAGTATCCTCATTTAGCCACTTTCCCGACATTCATCATATTACATCTATAAATATCAGAAGATGTAGTATGAGTGTCTATGAAACAGCTTTCCATCAAAGTCATAATGTATAAATGTAAACAATTATAAGTCAAAGTACAGCCTTCAACTCGGAGCATTGGTTCACACCGAACAGCAAGCTATAAAGGGACCTAAAATGACTAGTGTTTAACAGTGCAAACAGGAAAACCAAAGGCCTAATCTATAAGAAAAAAACGAGAAACACATTTTAACCACGGCAACAAACATAACCATGCTCCTGACGTTTTGAATAAACAGTTGAATAAAATGCACCGAGTTTTAAACGTTTATACTGGGACAAACGGCGTTACATAACGTCACTCACATAAATAAATTTAAATAGTTTTTTTTTGTTACGAGTAAAAAATTGTGTTCTTAGTACGAGTGCAGAAGTGAAAATTTACCGTCCTACTAAATACTTATACGCAGTAGATATCACCCAATTGATACGATATGCCCGGGCTTATATGTCCTATCATGATTTCCTTGATAGAGGATTGCTACTCTCAAGGAAGTGTTTTAAACTAAGAGTTCCAAATGGTGAAGTTGAAATCATCCCTCCGTAAATTTTACGGACGCCATCACGAGTTGGCTGACCATTATGGAATAACCGTTTCACAGATGATATCGGATATGTTCCTTATGTCGTAACTACAATACCCTTCCCTTAACACGAATGTGACCTACCGAATTAGACTTTTTACCGGACTTGTAATAACATAAGCAATACGACGGGTGACACATGTGGAGCAAAATCTGCTTACCCTTCCGGACCACTTGAGATCACCCCCAGTTTTTGGTTGGGTTCGTGTTGCTTGGTCTGTAGTTTTCAATGTTGTGTCTTCTGTACTATTGTTTATCTGTTTGCCTTTTTATTTTTAGCCATGACGTTGTCAGTTTATTTTCTATCTATGAGTTTGACTCTTCCTCTGGTATTTTTCGTCCCTCTTTTATCAAAGATACCACATGGTCAAAATAGCGAGAAGAGATATAACACAAAATAAGTAATAATTGAAGTACAGAAATGCATTACAAATTGTGGCAATAGGTCAAATTAACACGACTCGCAGTTACTGAAAGCTTGTTTAAAGCCAAAAAAAAAAAAAAAATGATAAAAAAAATCATGCATCAGAGACTAAGCATCATAAAATCATTAGCATGAATTACATTTGTGCAAGTAACCTGGAACTTGCTAGTAAGAATAGGTGCTTTGGCAAGAATGATATTCCGTATCATGTAGATAATTTGTGAATAAAACCATTCATTGTTATCGCATTTAATTTGTTTCTAAATTGAATCAGAAGCAGTATCATCATTGACCCCAAAATTATTTCAATAGATTTTATTCCGTGCAATTTGTAATACTTTAACACGGTTTTCAACATCTTTCAAAAAGTTTTTTTTTCCAAATTTTACATTTTAACTGTGTTTACGTTTACAATATATGTAATCGTTTCATTACTTGTACAGATAATTAGCTGTAATTAGTAGAATTTATTGAAATCTCAAGTATTGAAAGGTGTAAAGAAAAATCGTCATTTCAACTTTTCTCATCTGACAATCCCATGCTTTATATGGTATGCAGGTTCTATAAATATGTATCCACGTCCGATCGGAATTGGGGCATTAAATGTGATTCCTTGTTTAAGGGGAGTTTTGCGATCTATCTAAATGTAAATCTCCTTCAGCAACCCATTGCGGGTCCGTTGATGGTCAAAATACCTTCATTTTTAAATGGTAGTATGAATTTTTCACGATCGTCCTTTATTACCGAATTTACTTATTGTTTTTTTTCTGATTTGTTCTCGTCCTAAACGTGCCTTAAACAATCGCCACTCGACGTTTTGCAAACGACAATCAATCAATGAATAAATATATATATCTAGAAGACATTGTCTATTATTTCAATAATTGATATAAAATGATAATCAATATATCAACAACACATCAAATCTAAGACATTCAGGCATTCAATTAACTAACTGTCTGATTCAAAATATTTTACTCGGGGTTTAAATATTACAGGAAATAATTATTCAATACTTTGCGTGGATTAAAAAAATCTTTCATTCACAATTTGAGAAAGTATTTTCGTGTCTTGTCAAATGTCTTGCTTCTAACCGTAGTTGTAGAGAAAGCGATTAATCTTCATTTTCTAAAGTATGTGTATCTTTCTGATGAATAAAACAACATATAAGTATCTGGTATTCACATGTCGGTGATAAACAGATATCATGATACTTTTAAAATAATCAAAGCGTTCAAGATTTGTTGTAATTTTAAGCATTTATCTTAAAGGGATAAGCTTTTATCATGCTGTATAGATTTGATAATTCAAATGATATAGACAGTGATAATACAAATTACATGTTACACTCGTGATATACTCAAAATGGGTGTTGAAGATTTTTGTTGTCCACCATATATCTTTACGTTATTTTTGTTGTTGGGTTTCTACCTCATTGGCGTTATCTCAACATCTCCTTTGCGTGGTGTGCCAGATGTAATGTCCAATATTTGTTATCTGTTTTTATGATTGCCTTTAATTAGTTGACGGGATTTGTATTATTGTCTGATGTTCTATCCAATATTTAAGGCTATTTTTGTTATCTTTTTATATGCATTAGTTAAAATTTCTAAACTTGACAATTGGTTGATGAGGATTTGTTTTAATGATTTCGGCTACAGTTAGTCTTTTACAACTATTAAGTAATATGTTTTCTGGACAACACTCACACAAAAAAAATACTATAATTTGTAGTAAAGCATACTACTGATTTTTATAGTGTGTTCTTATGTTGTACTGTTTCACGTTTGTCAAAGGTTAAGAAGAGGGTTGACGCCTTCAAATTAGTTTAACCCTAACACATTCTGTATGTGCCTCTCCCATGTGAGGAACCTGTGTTTTTTTCTCCTCGTTTGAATTGTTTTAAATTTATCACTTCGGAGCATTTGATAGCTGACTATGCTGTATTGGCTTTGTTCATTGTTGAAGGCCGTATGATGAACTATAGTTGTTAATTTCTTTATCATTTTGGTCACTTGGGGAGAGTTGTCTGATTGTCAATCATACCACAGCTTATTTTATATGATTGTAAGTCAATGAATTAATTATTTTTTGAAGCGTATCTAACTCTTTGGATGTTTTAGAAAAAAAGGCAAATTAAATACAGACTAAAACGTTTTTTTTTCACATTTAAATATTTTTGTAACGTCGTGCCCATTCATAGCGTGCTAGTAAGCAGTCTGACTTAGTTTGTTAAATCTGTACCAGTGCATAACCTGTGTTTAATTGACAAGGCAAACTGCGTCCTTCATGTAGGTGGTCCAATTTTGTTATGTTGTCGATATATAGATCTCGACACTGTTATAAAAATATTGGCAATTAAAGATAGAAACTGGCGGTTATCTATTGAATTAAATTGCTTGTTATTTCTGAGTTATAGTGTAAAGTTGACAATTGTTCGTGCAGACAAATCAATTACTATGTGTAATCAGGTAGCAGAAATAGATTATGCGGAAGAAGAAATATGATTTCGTTACTTATTCCGTTCATTTCTCAATGACAACCGAAGGAATTAAGTTTAAAAGAGACAAATCATTGGAACGTTTTTATTTCTATATCGTTATTTACATTTTGATTAAATGTTTAAATCACATATCTGGAAGTTGGAATGTGTGTTTTTAGTTTAAAATCAAAGGAACTGGTCTTTTATAACTAAGCAGTAAATCAAAAGATGAATTAGGGCTACGATCCAAGAATAATTTTTGATATTTAATTTTTTGATTACAAAAACAAACATCCAGTTTCTGGTTAATTATTTAGCACGCCATAACCAATTATCTTGATGACTATTACGAAGTGCAATAAAAGTTGTGAAAGTACAAAATATTGCAAATTGCTTAATGTTTATAAATCAAAGAGAAATTTTCTTATAAATTCTGTTGTTTTGACATTACGCTTTTCAAAGCATAAACAGGAACAAATAATTTTAGTATGGTCAATTTCTTTAGATAGAAAGGTAATAATGTGATACAGTTATCGATAAATGTAACCATAAAAGTTAAAAGAAAGAAGGTATGATAAAGAAAGTTAACTTTTATTTCACCCTATGAATGCAAAAACAAAAATGAACAATGGTACAGCTATGTGTACCTAGGAGATGCTAAAAAATAGCTTATTAAGACTTACTTTGAGACATCTTCATTAATTTTACGATCTGAACCTGATACTAACTTATATATCTCGCTTATTAAAAAGTTTTGTGGAAAATGTCAGATTACTTGTATTGTTTTATCATCAACAGTTGATTTTCTAGTATGAGTTGTTTCGTGTTTTATTATTTCAGAGATCTTTGTAGTTAACAATATGTTATGGGCTTTGGTCATTTTTGAAGGCAACGTTAACATATATTTGCTTAAATCCAAGTCGTTTTGGACTCTGGTAGATAGCAATTATATAAACACATATCCTTATTGTTACGTTTTATGACAAATATATCAATGTTGTTGAACAAGCTCGAGTTTATACAAAACAAAAACATATCACCACATTCGTTGGTATTTCTGGAAATATATATTTCTGTCCGACTAAATATTGGATTACAAAATAGTAATAAAAAAAAATATTGATCATATTGGGACTATTTCTTCTAACAAAATACAGATGTAAAAACCAATTTACGTACCACAAGTTTCCGCGCTGACAAGCAATATTTAAATTACTACCTTTTATATGCACAGTTATTTGCAATTGATTGTGTGCTTGGGCAACTGGTTCTGCATACAATGAACAACATATGGATTCTGCGTAAAGTTTATTATGAACTGAATTCGATGAAACATATTTTTCATAGAATGCAGACGTAAGTTTCTGGATTGGAATAAAACGTGTTTTCTTTGTAAACAGTCAGTGCGATTGTGACATTGCAGTTTTTCTCCAAATCATTACAAAACTTTAATGCGGTTGTAAATCTGCAGTATACCTTGATGTTGTCAGTCAGACAAATTACCTCAATATATAATCTGCCAAGCGTCACTCACTTACATAGCCCAGTATGCAACATAACAGAACTTTTATGACCATTGTCAATTGTTTTAATGTTTAACACTACGTAAAGCTGAGTGTTCTTCAAACAATCTTAAATATTGTTACCAAACCATGCAAACAGGCGTTTTGATCAGATGATAATAGATTAGTATTAATAAAGGAACGTTTTTAAAAGTGTATGTTATAAAATTGAAAATGGAATTGAGGAATATGTCAAAGATACAACAACCCGACCAAAGAGCCGACAACAGCTGAATGCCACCAATAGGTCTTCAACGCATATTAATCGTTAATAATATACACTAGTAGACTGAACCTGTAAGGCAATCTCATCGGATTTTGTCTAATGCTTAGTTCGTTTCTGTGTGTGTTACATTTTAATGTTGTGTCGTCATTCTTCTTTTATATATAATGCGTTTCCCCCGGTTTTGGTTTGTGACCCGGATTTCTTTTTTTTTCTATCGATTTATGAGTTTTGAAAATCGGTATACTACTGTTGCCGTTGTTTGATATTTAGCATTAAAAAGCTAATAGTCCGTAGATTTTGTTCTGTTGAATTTAAATTGATTGTGTACCAACTCACAGTTACTGTCTGATTATATTACTATGAGTGGAGGTTTCCACTGTGTATTAGCAGCTCAATAACCATATAAACTAGGTTATATAAAAATAAGATGTGATGTGATGGCACATTAGCCACGATTTTTAGTGTTTCTGGGAAAGGTAAATCCAGATAGAATTATTGATGCATCAACTTTATAAAATACTTTTTTAGTTTTGCATACGTTTTAAATAAATCTATGGCTATTTTCACCCCCGATTACAATTAATTTAGAACTGTATTTTGAAGTCTTACTAGATGATCACTTTTCTTTTTTAATTATTATTGCTATATACAGGTATACCTATCATTTACATATCACTTATCTTTCCTTTTTGGGTATCTTGATGACGAAAGTTCGTCGAACATTCCACTTTAATCTCCAAATAGATGCGGGTAATACAGAAGGGATATCTCGCAAGTCGATGATAAACCTCATTGTTGTGGGTATTTGGTGTCTAGCGGATGTTTGTCTCTTATTTTGAGCAACACGAACTCCACTCAATGTGAGAATTTCGTGCTAGCAAAACGTAGGGACTTGGCTTTCAAAAATTTAGTTTTTGAGCGTTTCTGGTGAAGGTTATTCCAGAAAAGCACTTCGTAAGAATGCAATTTCTTCTTCTTCCAAATACGGGAGTAGACTCCTAGGTAGGAGTGTAAAACTTCCTGGAACTTGTGTGCTATGTAAAAATGGATTTAATTTAAAATATATGACAAAGAAAAATCGTTAACAATAACATATATACATTATGTACAGTGGCTTTGAAGTTTAATAAGTCGTTGTGGGTCCTTCAAATGTTAGAGTGGATATGCCACTTTGAAGGATTCCAGGGTGTCAGACATACCTATTGCTTCAGGTAGTGAGTTCCAGTCCGAAATAGTGCGAGGATAAAATGAAAATTTATAGAAATCTTTATTTGTTGATATTTGCCTAAATTTATGTTCCCCCCTAGTACGTCTATCAGATATTGTTAAATTGTCTTTAGGAACTTCAACTAACCCCCAATTTATTTTATACAGCATAGTTAATCTAGCTTTTTTCCTTCTTATTTCTAAATTTTCCCATTCCAATGATTTAATTAAATTTGAAACTGCTCCAGGTGATCTGTCTTTATAATCATTGAAGACAAACCTGGCTGCCTTACGCTGTACCTGCTCAACCTAGGTGATGTGTTGCTTTTTGTACGGATCCCCGACAGGGGAAAAGTGTATGTTATAAAATTGATATTGCATGATTGCAACAATAACGTATTGTTTTCATTTTGAGGTTCACTTGATTTGTTTGTAACTAGCACGTGTGATCTTACCTGGTGCTTTTTATTGTTCTGTTTGGAATATTTTCTTTTCTTTTCAAGTTACAGTATTTTGAATGGCAAGTACTATCAAAAAAATATAAGAAACCCAATTACTTTCATTTACATGAAACCAAAATAGTTATTTATACCACATCTTTTTATATTAAACAGATCAAAACTGAATGTAAATATCAAATTTTATTTGTATTCGCTTTAGTTATGTATGTTTCGACTGTTGGAGAAAAAAAACGCTAAAAAAAATCACAAACACGCACATTGGAAACACAGGAACGAATTTGTCTTGTTTTTCTCATCTATGGAGTAATGTGAAAAATGGAGAAGTAATTTTTTGAGAAATTTCTATTAAATCAATTCTGTATTGCCATCCATTAAAGTCAATTATACTAGTGTGTAGACATATTGCTATTGCATGATTGCAACCATTTAATATTTGAAGTGAACAGATAAGCAAATACCGTATGCCATTAAATGCCATTTACACAATAAAATACAGTTTAGAGACTAATTTGCTTTAAGTACGTCCTGTGAAATTCAGACTATAAAGGAATCTTTCGTCATAGACAAACGATTTCTTACCGCAACTGTTTATGTCTTAACATAATAGTCCAGTCAAACTATGATTTAACCTCAAACTAATTGTTTTAGTTCTAATCTATAGTATTATGCCCTTTATATACACAGAAAAAAGTCCCATCAAATCTAACTTGAGGAAAACTAAAAATCAGCATTTTTAATTTCCTATGGAAATGAACATTGGAAGGGGAGATAAATCTTGCAAAAATGAGTCTTTTTTATCAGTTTTTGGTTGTTTTTCTTGAAATTTATGTAAAGTATGATACTTTGACTAGATTATATAATCTTCAGCTCATGAAATTTACAAATCTGAAGTGTTATGAGTAGTTTTACTTTTTTCGTGCATTTTTCATTAAGGAAATTTCAAATTTGAAGCTTTGTAACCATTTTGAAAACATCATTTGAAAATTTTGTATTGTTTTTATCTATATAATATATTATATTTTTTCAGCAACTTACTTATCTAAACCACAAAAAGAAGAATACATGCTTAATTATGTTTATTAAATTTAAGATTATTTACCTTGACATGTTGAAAAATTCAATAAATGGTCAACTAATGAATTACGAAATCTAGATTATAGCTTAATAAAATATATGAAAACACCTTTACAGTTGTTTATTTTACTCTATAAAGACCGCTAAAAAATGAAGAATCAATACATTCTGAAGAATAGAAGCGGTGAAGTTATAATTTTGTATCAATTTTTATTGATATTTCTGCCTTTTTTGCAAGAGTTATTTCCCTTTTCAATGCAAATCTCCGAAGGAATTATAAATGTAGATTTTTTAAATCTGCCTCAAGTTAGATTTTATGGGACTTTTTTCTGTGTATATTTTGGGGTATAATGCTAAAGATTATAACTTTAAAATCTTCTGTTGCAATTACTTTCGGGTTAGAGTCAAATTTATGCTAGATTGACTGGATAAGAACTTGTGAAAATATGTCGTCTGTTATCTTTCTACAGTACGAAAAAATCAGTTTTAACATCTCTAAATGAATATTTTTTTCTTCTAAAAATTGATATTTGAATAGATAAAGTTATCATAGATACCAGAATTAAATTTTGTATTTACGCAAAACGCGCATTTCGTCTACAAAAGACTCATCAGTGACGCTCGAATCCAAAAAAGTTTAAAAGGCCAAATTAAGTACGAAGTTGGAGAGATTTATACCTTGAATTTTTAGCATGATACCCCTTCAAATTTTATCATAACAATATCATTAATAAGATTTATTAGACTTTCCTTCACATTTATTATTTTGCACTTCTAATCATCTATATAATATCTTCTCATTAACACTTTTTTTCTAAAAATCTCATCACTTCTGATCATCTACATTATATCTTATCATTAACACTTTTTTCTAAAAATCTCATATTAATTAATTTTCTAACTATGATACAATTCTTAGTTACATCATACCAATACCAATACTATGAGATTTATCAGTCGTTCCTTCACATTTATTATTTTCTTGATTTTTTTGCACTTCTAATCATAAAAATGTTGCGCTATCGAAACAATAGGCAAGGAAATGACCCACATCACTAATATTGATAATAGCTCAATCAAAAGTAATCACCGTTACTAATACAGAAATAACGATATAAACATTGATATTCTGTAAGATGGGAAAATAATTATAAAGTCAACAGGACACGGAAATAGGCATAATTCAACCGCTGACACACTCACATTAATTATTTGTCTGTTATCTAGAAAGCTTCATAGACTTACAAATATTTATTGAATCTCAAGCCGAAGATAAGCCAAAACATCTTTGAACATGATTTGAAAATAACTGCTTTTCCTATTTCAGCATTATTTTTTTTTATCTCTCGCAGATTTGTTGGAAAAGTTTTAATTAATTTTAGCTTGCCAAAGCTTGTTTTATCACTTTTTCAATAGGAAAATATTTGTTAATCGAGGTGAATGCTCTACATGGCTACAACATAGTTCAACAAATGTCATTTTGTTATAATTAGCTCTGACACAATGTACTACTCGTGCCTAAAGAAAGAAAGAGGCCTGAATATGAATAATAAAATAAAAAAAAAAGAAAGGACTATTAAAAAATGTACAAACAAGTATAATTTGATACGAATTAATACATTGATCATTTGTTCGGTGCAAATAAAACGTAAAATCACAAAAATACAAGTACTCAACTCCAAGGAAAATTCAAAACGGAAAGTCCCTATTCAAATGGCAAAATCAAAAGCTCAAACATATCAAACGAATGGATAACAATAGTTTGCTTTATCTTCCGGTAGCAATGGAAACAAATATGATAAGACTGATTTTTAACGATAATCAATGGTCCTTGTTTAAAGCTGGATGCATCTTTTTTGTAATTTTTTTTTTTTATGTTTAAGAGATGTTCGAAGAACATTTTGTTTAAAGCTCGGATGTGCACAAGATCAACACTTTTATAAATGTAAAAGCATTGGTTTCATATAAAAAGTAAAATCACAAAAATACTGAATTCCGAGGAAAATCCAAAACGAAAAGTCCCTAAATAATTGTACTTTTATTCTTCAACCATGAAATAACGAGTCAATTCAAACTTTTCGGTTGTTTTCTAATACATTATTGTGAAGTTGTCATGGAAGGCACATGCTGTCATAAATGTTGCTATTTATGAGAACATCTCGTGAGTGTTGTCAGCCAATGAAAAGTACGAACTCTTAGTCTTATGAAACATGCATGTAATATTATTATATAATGTTGTTAATCATTAATGGGATCATTTATCATGATGAACTTGGTTATTAGCACAACACAAACTTAACATCGAACTACTTGATCGATGATCTACGAGATAGGTAACTCATTCATTCGAATCACATTATTTACAGCTTATATTTGGGTTTATCTGCAATTCATTCATTTTCCTTTTGATCCTCATATTTTTCTTGGGTCGCGGACAGAACATGATACTCGATAATATTAGGCAATGACGTCAATTAACGATCAAGAAAATGTATATTATGGATACCCATCCGCATTAATTCATTATTGAAATGAACACCGCTTCATTCATAAAAACGAATTATCGTTTCATATTTTCGCTTGATATTCATGCCAATTAAGTCAGTATAAAAAAAACAATGAAAAAAAATCTAATATGTATTCGTTAATGTTGTTGATTAATGCTTCAAAATCTCCACCACTTCAAATTAAATATAAAGTAAAATCACAAAATATTGAACTCCGAGGAAAATTCAAAACGAAAAGTCCTAATAAAGAGGCGAAATCAAAATTTCAAATACGAATGGACACCAACTTGACCCGAACAAGTTTCAATTTGAATCAAGAATAAAAGTTCAGATAAACATGAAACTTTTAAGATCTGCGATCCTAATATATATTTGACAAATTAGGGATTTAATCAAGTAATCTCGATTCATTGAGCATGAAAAGTTACCACAAATATTTGGTTAAAACAAAATCAGCATAAAGTTGTGGTCACATCAGCTTGAAACTTTGCGGTCATGTTCAGGATGCATTGTTTATTGCGTAACCAAAGTTTATTCTTTTTCAATCCAGGAATTCCTGACATATTTCATACTGAATTGAACATCTATTTGATGTAAACAAAAACTGAAATAGTTCTTCACTTGAACTCTTGTTAAAAAAAACTAGATAGTTTTCTCATTGGAAGTCAAAACAATCTCTTTATCATCATACTGACCACTCTAACATGCTTTTTGAAACATTATTTTAATCAAAGCAAAGTAATTTTCTTCGTATTGCACCTTGTGCCGAGGGTATGAATTAACTTGGATTCGCCGTTTAATGGACACAGATGATAAAGTATTTTTGTTTTAATGATCATGCTTACAGATGTATGATAATAGGTTCATTATTGATATTAATTATACAAGACAGGCAGTGAGTTGTACTACAGGTAGGAAAGTTATTAATAATGATATCAGTCGGTAGTTACTACTTTTCCCCATTAATCTATCTTTGATGAACTAACTTTGACTTATCTCAAACTGGTATTTCCTCTCAGGATATTTTATTTGACAACGCAAAAAGATAGCAAGATAATAATGTTTTATAAACCATTCATCATTTCCCCTGAAAGCTTGTATTGGCAGGCATTGAACGCTCTGATAAGAACGATTTTCTTTTTTTAAATCTTTAATGACTTTGGATAACACAAAAGTTGTCGTGATTTTTGTGTCTTTGACATTTAATTGGTTTTTATATGCATGCTTTTTCTGAAATATTTCGATATGAAACGCAAAAGAGAACTCTTAACATATTTTTAGATTGAGGAATGCCTGATATCTTTTAATTAAAGCATAAAATACAAATCGATTGAAACAGTAAGGACAATCAAAATCTTGAATTATTTGTTGCAATATATTAAACAAATAGTGTTTTTGTACAATATAGTAGATTTGGCATAAGAATTATAAAATGTCATTCAAATTCGACACCACTTGTTTGATTGTACATTAAGTTTCTATCTATATTTCAAGTTCAACGTCTAAGGGTGCATATGTACATGTATGTGCGAAAGTAACCTTCATATGCATGCTTATTACCAAAATAAGTGTTGACGGTAAAAATTAATTCAAAAAGGCGTATTTTATTGTTGTTTTTGGGTATGTTCCATTGGATAATTAAAGTTCCTTGAATTAAGTGCTGGAATATTTTCAATGCAGCCATTTTAAAAGTGTGAAGTTTAAATACAGGTAGATCATTAAGTAATGGAAACCATGTACACTTTCAAGTTACCCAGTTCTGATGTGTACGTTTCTGCTGTATTCAGGATGCAAATATTTTCGGATTTTTTTAAAAAGTCCTTGAAAAAAAACTCTTGCAAAATAGACATTTCTTTCTCTTTAATAGATTTCATGTTATTACTTCAAGACAAAACTTCACTATAGTACATTAAAATTAACTAACCCCTAATGACTAACAAACTATAGCTTTCAAGTATAAATCATGTAAATAAAAGATTGAATATCATGCATGCAATAAAATATGGCATGCACCGCTGTCATTTCTTAAGACTTCTGGTTTTGGAAGTTATTATGTACAAGGCTGTTCCTTATTATTACCATACTTTTAAAATCAATATTCAACGAATAAAATGCAACGCTGATGTAATCATTTGACTGTTGGATCATAACTATAATTTTACAACGTAAATCAGCGGTAACACTGTCAAACATTTCCTGTAATTCCTATTATTATGTTGTTTTTTTTTATATCGTTAGCATCAATATCAATATGTTTCCTTTAGATTTACCAAATAAACATGGCATATTAGTATTACCTTTTTTCAAGGGATTGTCTTAATATAATAATATGTATGACTCCATTTTTTATTCTGCGGATATATCTTCTGAAAAGTTAGGCTTGTAACAGTTCAGTTTTAACTTTTGCACACAGTCATTTGGCAATGCATGTGGTTGGTTTTATCTGTTATGTTTAGAAAATTTCTCCGTTCGATATTCTTCATAAAGTTATAAGAAAAAACATAGATTTGTTACATTTCGTTTTGATTTACAGGGGAAAAAATTGAAAACGATCACATACTCTACATTTTCATTTGCCTAGTTCGTGTTTGGTATATCGATAGTGAAGTTCCAAGCAATGCATTGATGGAAAAGGTAGAAGTAATAGACCAGGTAGAGAATTCATAGAGAATCGAGGTAATGAATGGTTTAGAAAACTATTTTCGTTCACAATTGTTTGTAAAATGTTACCATATCGAGGTTAACAATTATACGGTATGCCTTTTGTTTATTGTTGAAGGCCTCATAGGTACTTTAGTTTTCTTTATTTTGACTCTAATTGATAGTTGTCTCATTTGCAATCACGCCTCATTTCCATGTTTGTTTTTAATTTATTCTGGTGATCCAACGATTGTTTAAAGTCACCCATTGAACATATCGAATGAATATTTGTAGAGTCTCATTAGGCGAAGAAATATCAAACACTAAGCTGTTTTCAATACTAATAACTCTCTGACTTGACTTGCATATATAGTGGTGCTTCGGTTGGAGACAACAGCGGGTCTAATATCATAGGTACCGTAATATTAGGAGTTCGAAACGTGTATCAATGCACCAACAGCGTAAAGCAGTACAAGATGAGAAAAAAATCATCAAAGATAATCATCTCGTTATTTGGAACGCCAGATGCGCGCTTACCCTACATTAATTTCAAAGTAGAACTCAAATCAAAACAGTTAAAAGAGAAACGTTTATTTAACCTCGCTTTGCAAGTTTAAAGTTACCGAAATGCTAAAACGAAATCATCTTGAAACATCAAATAATAATGCAAACTTATCTACCATAGTTCTGTTCTGTTAAAGCTCTATTGTATATTTTTGATTTTAGCATTTTATTCTTCTTTGACTGTTGTAATTAATAAAAAAAAATCAACGGCTTTGTTTTTCATGAGTTATACATTCTTCCAGGTCATTAGTTCCTGTCGGAACTTAATCGAAGGTGTGTGTCGGTCATTTATTCTAATGTCAGCTGCTGGTTCCTGCCTATTTGTCTTAATTAAAATGAAATCCTGGTAACTTTATCAGGTCTGCATACGTAGGTAGTCTACGGAAATATACGACCGGAAGATGATCCCTTGAAAAAAATTAATACTAATTTACACTGTGTACAAAGTAAATCAATGGGGAGCATACAGACATTCATGCTAACAATATAATATATATACAGGATAACATGTCTAGGAATCGTCGGAAGTGTTTGACAGTGGGACCTCTGATTTACATTGTGAAATAATAGTTAATATACAAACAACGATCTAAAACCTGTCAATTTGATGTGTTTAACTTTCTTTCGTATTGTGTTGTCACTCTTTAAATAAAAATGTCATTCCATTCAAAATGTAAAGTAGAGATTAAACGAGTTAGTTTAGAGCTTTTCATTTTGACGGAGTGACCTTGACGTTTGAAATTTTTAACTGTCACTATGAAAAAAAAATAACTTTTAATCATTTTTGAAATGCTTTGTACGACGTGACTATATGTCCAATTTGTTAACCAATATAAAGCAAACTAACTCTTTAGTGAAAAAACGAAGGTTTTTTTGATTATTTCGCCTTTTTTTATTTTTTATCAAATATTTTTCTTTTGTCTGTTCGCTCTTTTTCTCCCCATTGTATTGTATGTTTTATTCAATATATTATTTTTAATTCTCTCATAGGTATCTGGTTCCTGATATTGAATTTCCCTTTTCATATATATATTATATGACTATGTGCAAGTGTGCACAGAAAGCTTTATAAGTCAATAAAAAGAAAGATATTTAGTTTGTATATCTTTAAATTTTAGCATTGCTATAAAGGTACACTAGGTGCTGAAAACTTCTACTACGCTTATCGAATTTATATACCTTTGTACCTCTTCACTTTATTGGATATTAACTATCAGAAATGAACTATGAAACTTGTTGTACCCAGTCAACTGGTTTATGCATCTTGATTGGTAGATGTACTTTTATGCTTGATTAGTCGTGAAAGTTTTAATTGCTTTTAGCTTAGACTGATTTAATTCGTCAAAATGAACGGTGATAATATTAAAAGGCAAATATATCCTCTATTTCTGTTATATGAGATATGTGTCTATGTAAAACATCAAATAATAAATTTATTCCACAAAAAATAAAATTGTTTCTTATAGAAATAAAATTTAAAAAAAAAATTTAAAGTTTCAGGGGAAAAAAGACTGTCATAAGTTCTTTGTTGATTTGATAACTATACCGTTTCAACTTCACTAATAATAAACGCAGGTCTTGAAGTATATATTCAAGGTACTGACGTTGTTATTATCTAAATAACATCATGTATTTGTCTTTGTAAATAATTCATTTTACTGTTTAATATACTTTTGGTAATATCTTTTTAACGTTGCTCGTAATTGTACATCCCGTTATATGCCTGACTTTTTTTTTCTTTTTAACAAATTTGCTTGTGTTTATATTGATTCAGTATAAAACGCAAGGTTGACTGCTGTACCTCCATTTTTGACAATTTTACCTTTTTGTCAAACATCAATGTCAATATAATGGATTTTTTTCGCGACTGTCATTCAAGTGGATGTTTAGCTAGATATATAAAAAAGTTTATTTCACCGTTTTCTACATAAAAATATGCCTGTACAAAGTCAGGAATATAACAGTTATTATTTATTTGTTTGATGTGGTTGAGCTTTTAATTTTGCCATTTGCTATGGAACTTTCCGTTTAGAAATTTCCTCCGTGTTCAGTATTTTTGTTATTTCGCTTTTTGTTACAAAATGTAAATAAACTTACACAGTTTGAGAACAATTTAAAAAAAAATGATCTTATATTTAGAACTGAAAGTTCGTATGCAAATGGTTGGTCGAAAGCTTTCTATTAGGAGACAATTTCACAGCAAACCGGGTTTTCATCATTTTTCATGTAACCATTGTTAAATTTGAGGACAGAATATACGGGGGAAACTGATGTATTCAACACTATATACATTGTCCTGCGATGTTCTATGTCTATTTTAAATATATAAAGATATGTATATATCCTGAATGGAAAAAATAAAAACAGTAATAGATAACTTTACCCCTATTTATTCATCTATAAAACATATCTGAATTTGATGAGCATTAGTTAAATGGTTCATTGCATGTAAAAAGGTTGCAATCTCTCAACAGGAACCATACATCTTAAAAACGGCAAATGTAAAAATTGTCGATATCAAATTTGACCTTCATTTTGTTTAAATCAACCAAATACTAAAATGCAAAAGCATTGGCGAACGGTTCATAAGGTATTGTTGGAGACACTATTGGCAGCTGCACTTCTCGTGTCGTAATTCATTCTTTTAATGATTAGTTCATCTTCGGAAATCCCGAATAAAATATCTGAGAGATTTGTTGTGTTTTGATACTGCATAGGGTATTTGTTCTGAATTCATACCACTCTTTATTAACATTTTTTACAGGAAGAAAATTTTGTCATCTTTTCACTCGCACAAAATTAAATAGTAAAGTACTATTTATTTTAAAAATTGCATGCTCTTATTTTACCACAGTGTATTGTTATATACTGTAATTCGGAAAAGGGATTGACAAAATAAATCCTGAATTAATCCTTCGTTTAACTATATACAAAACCGGAACGAATTGAAATCAAATATCACATTCTTTACTTTGTATAGGTATTTCCGAAGAATATGGTGGGTTAAACTTGGTTTTATAGCTAGCTAAACCTCCCTATTGTATGACAGTGGTGTGCAGTTATATTGCAACAATTTGATGAGCGACCCAACCCGACATAATTGATTAATATGACAATAATTGGAATCCAGCATCCATCGGAGCAGTCTTTATGAGTAGGAATTATGTGTATCTAATCCATTTCACTTACGTGGTCTGATCCATCGAAACAACTGCGTATAACTATTTTATTCTCTCCCTTTTATTGCAAATGCGAGTACCATAGTAGAACTATTATTCAGATATGTTGCAAATATTAAAATCTGTATTCAGCACAACTTCCATGTGTTCAAGGGAGAAGTTTGGTGTGATAAAAGTTCATACAAGACATAAGAATTACTTAAAACAAAATTGCATTGATTTGTTTCGTTCATTCATTTTGTTTTACAAGAAGCTTTTATTCAACTCGTTTTCTCAGTTCACTTTCTAAGATGTTAAGTTTTAATTTTACAGAAGTTTTACAGCATAAATGGCAACATCAAATATAATTGACCTACTACTGTTACCTAACAGATAGTAAACCAATAGCCTTGGTTCATATTGTTGATTCTAGTAAATGTTTAATCGGATAGAATTGTTCGTCTTCATCTTTATCAAGCGTATAACTCTTGTAAAATATTTATCAACACTCAAGATTTTATTTTCCATTTTTGCCGGAATGAATATTTAAAAAAAAAATCATCAAACAAACCAGGCTTATAGTAATGTAAGCCAGACCACCGTATCGTCTACAACATACTAATCAGTGACCTCAAAGAAAAACGACAGACGGTCAAAAAACTCTTCAATGCGAATAACTGTTTTGTTTCTTTTTTAAAATGACTTTCCTCGATATTGCGCTGTTTGGTTTACATCTTGAAATAATCTTTTAAATCACATCTTGTAAAGATTTGCATAAAATTATCTCCGCTAAATCGTGTCGTTTATATTGTAAGCCAATAAAATAAATATATACAAAAATCAAAGCAGCGCAGTGACAGGCCAAGAAACAAATGACAAAAGACCCATAACTACAGTGATGAAAGTCTCTGGTTCAATCCTAAATCGGGATGCTTGAAATTTCCATTCATTAGAAGGATGATTTTCACCCTCCTACACATATCTCTGGTACCCATAGTGGAGTTAAAACTTTGGGGCCTCTATTATCGAAGTGGATTCGGATTTTGACCAGAGATCAATCTTCCTCTTAAAATCATACAAGACTTACAAAGACCAGAGGCTCCTAACTGGGACAGGCGCAAAATTGCAGCTGGGTTAAAGATGTTTATGAGATCTCAACCCTCCCCCTATACCTAAGGCAAATGTAGAAAAGTAAACGCATAACAATACGCACATTAAATTCAGTTCAAGAGAAGTCCGAGTCCGATGTCAGAAGATGTAACAAAAGAAAATGAGTAAAATGACAATAATACATAAATAACAACAGACTACTAGCAGTTAACTGACATGCCAGCTCCAGACCTCAATTAAACTGATTGAAAGATTATGTCTTCATCATATGAATATCAGGCACATTTCCTAACGTTAGAGGTTTAGTATTATACTATCATAAGATAAAATTGTATTTTACAGATGAATTTAAAAGTATTTTCTATGACGTCACGTACATAACAACGTTATGGATTTTTGAAAAAAAAACAGCAAAAGTTAAGCAAGATGTTTTTTTTTTATTTATTTTGACAGACAAATACTAGATTCTGAGCCAAAACGAAGAATTTAAGCATTGTCTTTAATAACTTAATAATGTAAATTCAATTCATTGTCCTTATCATCGGTTTTTAATTGGCCTGAACGAGAGGGTAACATTAAAAAAAATTGTCACCCGCTCAGCCATGTGATAGAGTAAATTAACATCCTGGTATTAGCCAATCAAAATATGACAGTTTAACGTGAAGTATGATATTAAACAATGAAAACCAATAAGCGTCCGACATTTTGTTTTAAAGACGTATCTTAATACTCTACATCTTTTTAAAACGTTTTATTCATTTGGGTTTAGTGCACATGAACCTATAAAAACAATAAAATAACGATAAATATAATGAGCAATACAGTCCTGCCAATCAGTGTGTAACTGTCAAATCATAAAATCAAACCAGGCAAATTTGTACAAATTTACTACGGATCAGAAAATTACCATTCAATATAACTTCCTCTAAAACAGGTGCGAGCATAAGATTTCATATATCAATTAATAGCTAATTTTCAAGAAAACTCCTTTTAGATTATAACAGTTTGCATGATTATCTCAATTTAAACAGAAATAAATTACTAGTTTTCCGCTAAACATCAATTAGCATCACTTGGCATATTACAAATATTGCGAATGTGTTTTTTTTATTAACAAATAATTTGAAACATGATAGCTATAATGAACAACAGGATTGAACGTACAAAGTTAATTCCCTCAAATAAATATCTATTATTTTCAAAATTACTTTTTAACCATTTCATTTACCATTTTCTCGAGGCATTTTTTAAATAAAAAAAAAGTATTCAAAGTTCTAGTCAAGCTGCCAATTAATCGCACTTAGATATGATTTTTAAGGTTTTAGTAACACTCCCAATCGTATCCTTGTTTGTGACATGTTTTTGCTGCCGTATATCTTTGAAATGAAATAGATTTCTAACCTGTAAATTTACCTCTTTTTATTTATTTAAGGAATGACTGTAATATTTTTTTTGTCTATGAAGAAATTACGCGAGTTATTCAGTGTGCACCACATTTTTATGTTATTTCGAATAGGAAGAAAAAATAAAATAAGTTGATGACGTCATGGTCACATGACAAAATTATGTCTATGGGCTGATAAACAAAACGACGCCAGTCAATCAGAAGACACGTTACATCCAAAATTAAATTGTTCCCGAATGTGACAATTTGACTGAGTGTTAAATTTGCATGATGGGAAGAGACCCCCTCCCCCGTTTTTATAGGGTTGGTATTGCTGAGTCTTTCGTTTTCTATTGTGTTTTTTTATACTGGTCTTGGTCTTTTATCCGTTTTTTCTTTTTTTTTTTTGCAATGGCTTTTAGAGTTTGTCATCAATTATCAGTTTCAATATCCCTTTGGTATCTTTCGCCTCTCCTCTAGTTCTGTTCGCATGTTGTAGAAATTGTAAATTAGTTTTCAGATGCATTAGATCTACGTCAGAAACATGAACAAAATTATTAGATTTCACATAACCGTGTTTACTGCGTTATAATAATCAATTCTGTTTTGATTGATTCAAAGTTGATGCAATGTTGATAGGTTGTCTCTACGTTATCTTTGAAAACGATCAGATACTCTTCGTGTAGTTTTACTTCTTGTGCCAACTTATCAAATGTTTTAAAAAATCATGTCATAATGATTTCATGTTGATGCTTAAACATCAGATGTAAAATAAGATTTAGTAAACTAATTACTAGTAAATTTATAACTTCCATGTAATAAATGTTTACAAAAATATATGTGTGTATCAGGGGATATTTTAAGACTGGGTATCTATGATGCGTTTAGTTATTTTCATCCAGTTATCTAAAACGCTTTTATCTTTTGACTGTTACAGCAGAAATCGTGAATACAATTTCATCAAAGAAAATGTATATAGCATGTAAACAATTCGATTAAACTGTGAGCTCAACTGTTTTATTTGTATATGCACCTTAAAACCCCGTTCATTTATTTGTTGGTTATTTTTTTTTTTTTTTTGCCTAGTTTTAGTTGGATTTTTTTAATTGTACACTTGTACGTTTTAAAAAACATTAAACATAAGAATATCCAAATATAAAATTGTGAGATCGCCAAACTCTTGCTACCTTGAATTATGTGATATGATATTACCCTGTAAGATACTGATTTTAACCTTTTTCATCAGTATAAATGAACGCATTGGTATGAATAGAGAATCAACGTTGTACCATGGTACTACAGAATGGTATATCCACGGTGTGACTTTGTCTCATTATTTTTTAAACTTTTGAATGTGAGCGTTGCTAGTAAAGATAACTCTTGAAAGCTATTTATCTCATATGAACGGTTTTATTTGTGTTTATATGAGAGAAGAAAACAAACTTGGCAGCACAAAATGTGGTGTTCATCTTCTATCTTTAATAATTGAATTTGACACAAATGGTGATTGAAATAAATGAATGCGTTATTCTTTATGCTCCATAAAGCTTGGCTGTATGCTCCATTTATCTCGAGTAAAGAATAAATCCTAACCGATCAGGCTAAATCGGTCATTGTAGTAATAAGTGAAACCAACCATGAAGAGATGTGCACTTATAAGATGATATTGCATAATCACATAATACTCATGTTGCTTCCATATGAAGTGACCTTTAATGGGTTTGTCCAGTCAATTTTAACACAGAAAAGGCGATTTATAGGACATATGTTGAGGGTACCAATACATATCTACTCAATTTAGTTTTATTAAATAATGTACTTGAATGATCGTTCTGAAAATATAATGCTTCTGATGTCAAATAGTCTGTTTTTCTGTTTATTAAGATTGACTTAATCTTGCATCACTACAACGTTTATAAAATACAAAAAAAAATAGCATTTTAATTAAAACCGAGTATTTCCACTTCGTTATTTTGCATTAATATAAGACTTTCAAGCATGCTCTGTCCTGGATAATCGCTTGTTTATTTAATTCCATTTTGAAAGAGGAAGCTTAATAATTGTATAATTTTATTTTGACGTTTAATCGACGACCAACACGCGCAGCGAACTACTGTTAGTCCTTAGGCAACAGCTTTCTGAGAGAATTTTGTTGAAATAATTATTTTATTATGACACTGTTATGACAAGTAATTTATTACCCTGAATTTGTCAAGATAACATTTGAGTATTTTAATTTTGCTGTTAAGAAATCGTTATTATATTTAGAACGGAGGATAAAGTAAAATAAAAAAACAACAAACTCTAAGGAAAATTCATAACGGAAAATTTCCTATAAAAATGGCACAATCAAACGCTCAAACACATCAAACGAATGGAAAACCACTGTCATGTGCATGACGTGATACAGGCATTTCCTTATGTAAAAAGTGATGGATTTAACCTGATTTTAAAGCTACCTTAACTTCTATTTTTTCTTGCTTTTTCTAGCTGTTGTCCTCAGTCAATACATTTTAACTAATCAATGAAGTATATCTGGCTTTTAGTTACAAACAATGACTTAACAAGTGGATAGTACTTCATCAACGCATTATTAAGTTCGCAAGATAGTAGTCTTTATAAAAACACTAAATAAACCAAATATAAAAGACAAAATAATAAGTACATCAAAACTTTTGTAATACATCCAACTTATCTTATATTATCGGTCATATTCATTAAAATGATTTCAAAGAGCACCATCGCTCTAAAGACAATGTCTGAGACATCTGTGTTTTATGTCATAATAATTGCAACAAGTACGTTATCTAACATAGTAAAACAATCCCCTGATGGGCATATATAGTTCAGTGTTTAGCATAGCCTTTTTAAATATATATACCACTAATGTATCAGTGGCAAGCATAGACTACAGGAAGCCATATAGGAAACTTCTTTGAAGCTTTTAGCCTCAGGAATGTAGTTATATGTTGTTCCTGTCATGTAAATTGTCAATTACTACTGTACCATTATTCTATTATCTCTATTCGTATCTATAAGCAGAACTTACGTTAAGTTTTGTGATCCTTTTTACAAGAATGAAGATACTTGACAGTTATGCTATATATATATATATATACCAAATTCTTAGGAATTCCGTTTCACATAAAAAAAAAATAAGTGTCTTAGCCTACGTTATAATGTACCCAGTCAGAAATAAAATAGTCGTTCGTTCTGTTGGTTGGTAACGTTTGGTTTTGTCAGCTTTTGTGGACCTAAGTATTTTTATTAACCTTAGAGTTCGATATATTTTTTATTTTGTTGTCGTTCTCATTGTTCTGGTTTTATAAATACACATCTATTGTTTGATGTTATTTTTATTCTAAATATATCTTACCTTTAAGTTGGATAATACTCTAGTATTATTTTGAAAGAAATTATTGATGAAAGACAATGTATAACAAGTCGCCTTTCAAAAACACGTGAAATGATTTGAACGCGTAGACTGTTACATTAGTTGAAATAACCATAGTATAATGAATGTGCGAAGAAAAAAAATAGTACAAGACCAAAACAAGTATACCTCAGTACGTTAGTAATGGCATATACATTGTTTTATTGACATGTCAGAAAACGGCGCAATTAATTCCAAATTCTGTTATTTACATACCTAATGTATAGTTATTGTCCAGATTTGGTACTAGTAATTCATATAGTCTGAATCAATTGTATGAGGTCTTTAACGTTTGTAATTATCTTGAAAATCCGTTCAGTCTATGTTTAGACAACACGTATTAGCACATTTTGTGTAGTTGTTAATTACCTGTACATATCAGAAAAAGCTTAATACTACTGATTTATTTGCAAGAGAATTGGTTGAAAGGTATCGAATGTACCGCAGTGGAAACATCTGGATATTGACTGACAGTCAGACCATGACTGAATGATTTTTTTTTTAATTATGTTAAGATCAAAATGACCATTTAAGACTTAAAGCAGTAACACCACAAGATAATTATATATTTATTACCAAAATAATAGTTATATGAATAAAGTAAAATCACAAAAATACTGAACTCCGAGGAAAATTCAATCGGAAAGTCACTAATCACATGGCAAAATCAAATGACAAAACACGTCAAACATATGGACAACAATTGTCATGTTCCTGACTTGGTATATCATATATCATTATATATGATGTAGACAATAAAATGTTAGTTGATATCAGATGAGTTGATATCATTCGCTTTGGAAATATTCCGTTTTAGCTACTATTTTAGCAATTGCCTTACCCAAGCAAAGCCTTGAAAATAAATAAATCAGTTTAAACGAAGTCACACGATGAGTTTAAAAAAGATACAAAACCAAAAAACATCAATCTGGAACATGTGTACTATTATATCAATGACTCTACAGTATTCTTTCTCATTCAATATTCTTTGTGCCAGGGCATTCTTCGATGCCAACTATGGTAAAAATTGCAATATTATCATTTGTTATATATATCTTCAATACTAATGTGCATGTGTGTATTTGATTTTAATCGACAATTTAATGGTATGTTCTTCTCATTAACACTGAAGTTCTAGTGCATATTACATGCACAATTTAAGGAAGTGGGTCCCGTAAACAAATTACCTGTCTTTCACTGATGTTTCAAAATTATATCAGTGATGATATAACTATTAGTCAAAACAGAAATACATGTACAATTCGTGTACTTCGTAAGAAAACATGGCTTATACGCATAAACAACAATCGTAGTACTAATTTGTCGAAGGACATTTAGAAAAGTCCGTCCGTTCGGAAAAAATCTTGAGTTAAATTATTTTATGCATGTCAGCTCTGATCTAAGTTATAACTGATGAATTCTGGACCATTCACTAATTGCATTCATGGGACTATCAAATCCACCTGCAACAGTGGTCACGAACCAGTGGAAGAAAATCAAACAAGTTAAACGTAGTGTTTCGATGGGTGCATGTTCACACTATACGGACTTCATATACAGAAGTGTGCTCCTTACACAGAAACTGCTTCAACAAAGTTATGAGGAGGACAGATTAAAATTGACACTCCGTAAATTTTATGGACACCATCACGAATTAGTTGATCCATATGATGTGTCTTTGACCAAACTAGCTAAGGACATTTTTACCACATGGTAGATTGTGGTTTGTCATTACGTCGTCTAATCTTTTAAATACCGAACGTGACTTATTCCCGATTGTGACTGTTTTAAATGTAGTATCAGTATTTAGTTCTATTATAACCTTAATTCAAACCTATTTCTATCTTATTTTTTAGAAATAATTTTTCAAATATGACGTCATATTTTTGCTGTTTCAGAAATTCAAATGTCTACATGACGTAATATTGTACCTTTTCAACACTTCGTATGTGACGTCAATGGTTATGACTTTTTGCGTTCAGGCCTGGTTTGTCACTGAGTCGGGTGTGTCTATTTTCTGTGTTGGTCTTCAATGCATTATGTATTATGGTTTTGTTTTCTTTAATTAGTTAACGTCAGTTTGATCATGTAAATCTTTTATATTCATTTGATAAAATTTATTGTTGCAATAGCATAAATTGTTCTATATAATAAGGATGTTCTTATCACAAGCAAAAAACCCTAGCCGTATTTGGTACATCCTTTTTCAACTTTTGATCCTCAGAGTTGTACAACTTTGTCCCCCTTTTTTTTAATTTTCGAACTTTTATATCTGGGCGTCACTGGTAAGTCTTGTTTGGACGAGGCGCGTTTTTGGCGTAATGAATTTTAAACCTGATGCCTTTTGTTATCTATTATTCATGTGTTTCTATGCCTAATACGTTCTGCTATTTATTTGTATTGTAGTCCTGTATTATTATGTTGTCATTTTAATGTTATATTTAACAATGCCATCAAAGTGCGAGGTTTGGCATGCCACAAAACCAGGTTCAACCCACCATTTTTTTCTTTAAAAATGTCCTGTACCAAGGCAGGAAAATGGCCATTGTTATATCATAGTTCGTTTCTGTGTTTGTAACATTTTACGTTGTGTTTCCGTTGTGTCGTTTGTTTTCTCCTATTTTTGAGTGTTAATTCATATTACTATAAGACGTGTCACGGTACTTTTCTATCCCAAATTCATGTATTTGGTTTTGATGTTATATTGGTTATTCTCATCGGATGTTGTCTAATGCTTAGTCCGTTGCTGTGTGTGTTACATTTTGATGTTGTGTCGTTGTTATCCTCTAATATTTAATGCGTTTCCCTCAGTTTTAGTTTGTTACCCCGATTTTGTTTTTTGTCCATAGATTTATGAGTTTTGAACAGCGGTATACTACTGTTGCCTTTATTAATAACATAAGTTGTTTGTCACCAGCACGGACGAACCGTTTTTCACTGAATAGGAACCCTGAATTATAACCCTAGGTTATTCGATGGATAATGACAGTCACTGGATAAGATAAGCTTCTGCTCAATTAATAACAAGCATTTTCATTGTGGCTTCTATATAACTTGAATTTTGACTATAATTCAAAGCAACGATTTCACGTAAGATGCTGCATGAGAAAAAATTATCTTGTCAGACAACAAATGAGTTTAATAATTCAATATAATTATTGAATAACAGCAATTAAATGAAAAAAAATATAAACGTTTTATATACCTTACACCTGCTGTTGTATTAAAGATAATAAATGAAGAAGAACATATGATACCAAGTGAAAAAAGACATCAACGCACACTTAATTGAATAGAATTTTGTAATATATATTTTATCTCTTTCAAATAAAGCAAACAGGGGGTTCAGATTTACACCTGTTCTTGCTTACAAAAGGTACAACATAATCAAATGTGCTGCCAAAATGTTTAAGATTACATACCCAACATAATACGAATGCGTATGTTTCTCTTTAGCGAGAATTAACATGAAACCAATTGTATGTATCTTAAACATGCATGAATTGGTACATACTTTAATTGTGTAATAAATATAATAAATATAATTTGTAGACTCTTTGTACGGGTTATTAATATTTTGCAAGTCAGGAAAAGGGCCATTATTATATTATAGTTCGTTTCTGTGTGTGTTACATTTTAATGGTGTGTTTTTGTTGTGTCGTAGTTCTCTTATATTTGATGAGTTTTCCACCAGTTTTAATTTGTTACCCGGATTTGTTATTTTCTAAATCGATTGATGAATTTCGAACAGCGGTATACTACTGTTGCCTTTATTGCAAACACATTAATCGAATAAAACTAGCACATACTACCTATAAACTAGCTCATGCTCACACGACACCCGGTTACATTCTTATTTATAATATAACAAAGGTGTGTTGTTTATATAAGGACTAAGACTCTTGAATTGGTGAGACAAAAATCGGATAAAGCCCTTTGTTTTTTAAATTTTAATGCGGCTTGCAGTAGCGAATATTTGTATAGCCTTTTTTTAAAACGTCATTTACTATACTATATTTCTTTCATGTAACTTCAGTTCATGTATTACCCCATTATTATTTTAAAAAATTCCTGCGCAGAAGGACTAGCACTTAATGGCAGATATATAATCGTAAGAGTCTGTAAATTTGACTAATTTGTAAATACTTCAATACAATATCAAATTGAAATAAAATTTGAAGTGGGTTTTGGCACCTGTTGTTTAAAAAGATGAATGAGAAGAATTTATCAGATATCAAGTATTTCGTATAATTATATAGTTAGCATCGTCATAAATGTAGAAGGGTGTGATCTAATAGAATTAGTTTTACTTTCTCTGTTATATCTTTCAACACTAAAAAGATCAGTATCGATATAAAACAATGGCAAAGTCTATAACACATCAGACATTATAGCTTAAGATTTTAATTAAAGACAGGAAATATCGCAGTTATACTATTCTTTGATATTAATTTCAAAACTGTTTAGTCTTTCAGACAGTAAAATTATATCCCAAAAATACTGAACTACGAGGAACAATCAAATGGCAAAATCAAAAGCTCAAACACATCAAACGAATAAATAACAACTGTTATATTCCTGACTTGGTACAGCCATTTTCTCGTGTAGAAAATGGCGGATTGAACCTGATTTTATAGCTAGCTATTGCTCTCACTTGTATGATAGTCGCATCAAATTCCATTATATTGACAACGATGAGTGAACAAAACAAACATACATAATAGATAAAAAAGTAAAAAAATACAGCAGTGCATTATTGTATTTCAAGTTACTTGTCATATTAGTATTAATCTATTATTTTTATATTTCTCAGTTTTTTTAAGATATATTTTAGAACTTAGATTTTTTAGTACTATTCAAATTGACATTAATTTATTCTTTAAAATCTTTATGATGCTCATAAACTCTTCAAATCATGTAACCTATAAATGAACATAGAATTTAATCATGTACGGTGATAACAAAAAGTCGTATAAGTCTCAATATAACGGAACAATAAGCAACTATTATACAAGTGAGAGGTTTAGCTAGCTGTAAAATGAGGATTAACCTATAATTTTCTACTGAAAATGTCTGGATAACGCATGAAGATGACAGTTGTTTTCCTTTGAAGTTTCGTTCCGTTAGTTTATACAGTCTAACGTTTGATTTTGTTCGTTTTTTTGGAATTCACCCCCCCCCCTTTTCCCTCCCCTTTTAAATATATATAATTGGAGTTCAATATTTTGTTCATGCTTTTTTATGGTTTAAACACAAGTTTTTGTAAAAGAATTAATCAAGAAAGAAAAAAAATGGCGCACTAAATGTTAAGATAAAACACTATAACGCCATCTTGTCATGTTACAGATGAGTGGGTTTCAATTTGGCTTTGACTGATTCCGACATATGTGAACTTCATGAACTCACCGTTACGCCTTATCAGAAAAATATAAATAAATTTTGTTTTTATCTTTGAATTTCTATAGCTATTCTTCAGTGCTACATTCAAATTTAATATATAGTATTGAAAATACGCTCATAAACTTTTCAAATCATGTAACGTAAAAAGTAAAACAGAACTTAAACATTTACGGTGATAACAATAAGTTGTATAATTCTGATGAACTGAACGTGAGTTTTATTCAACAGATAGAGAGCTTTTGGTGCTTTGAAAGTTAACATAATACATTATTATAATTCTATCTTGTCATGATATAGTTGAATGGGTTTCAATTTGGCATTGACTGATTGAAACATTTGTATTGTTTATAAAAGAACCAACGCCTGTTACACATCAACTAATTAGCTTAGAACATTTGAATATCACGCTTACCTTTCGTACAAGGGCCTGTGTTTAAACTAATATTAAAGATTAATTTTCTATTTAAACATTCATTTTTTTTTTTTTTTAATAAAAAAAAAAAAATTTTTGAAAGAGATAGACAGATTTGAGTACATTTTGGTTTTAAGATGCATAAATGTCGAAAAAACGTGATATTTAAAATTACCTGCTGTCATCCCTTCATTACCCAAATTTGAAATATTTAAATTAATACCAAATATGAATAATTTAATTTTGGATGTAACGCGTCTTCTGATTGGCTGACGTCATTTTGTTATGAGCCCATAGACATAATTTAGTCATGTGACCGTGACGTCATCAACGTTTTTTCATGGTTTTCTACGGTTTAAAATGGAATTTAGAATTAAATTATACGAAATGACTGTAAAATTTTTTCTGTCTATGAAGAAATAACATAAAAAATTTGGTGCACACTGTTAAATAACCCGCTACGCCGTTATTCAGTGTGCACCAAATTTTTTTATGTTATTTCTTCATAGACAGAAAAAATATTATAGTCATTCCTTAAATAAAGACAACAGTAGTATACCGTTTTTCAAAAGTCATAAATCGATTGAATGAAAGCAAATCCGGGTTAAAAACTAAAACCGTAGGGAAGAGGAAAACAACAAAACAGAATGATATATATATACAATGTTTTTATCGCTGCATTTACAGTTAAAAGAAATTTGATTATAATCTGGATGTAAAAAAAACCTCCGAAATGTGCTGTATGGGGAGCCGAAAATTAGTCTATAGTCAAATAATATAACCATGAAAATATCCCTCTTGGCGTAAGGGAGTTTTGAATCCCAAAGTGCAGTATAAAACCAAAGACAATGCAAATAGAAGAGATTATTATAATACTAAGAAGAAGAATCTTTCTTACCTTTGTTAGTGAGGTGTTATATAAACAATGTTCGAATCTACTTTTCTTTTACTTTCTCTTAGGAGAGATAAATTAAACAGACGAAATTTAAATTTTAGTTATAATTCATAAGCTCTGCATGAAAACGAACTCAACAATTATGATAACCGAAGCTTGACATAAAGGAAGTTAATGAAGAATTACAAATAAATGAAAAGGTTTCTGTGCAGAAACAAGCAAAGTACCATCCTCTGTCCCAGCATGGCTTTGAATTCATGATAAAAGCATGGTTTATCAATAATTATTGTTTGCAACATGTTGTAAAACTGAAAATAATTTGAAAAGAAACTGCACTTAATAACGTTTTATTGTACCGCAATGTTATGATACTACAATTATAGCTACACATATTATGAATTAATACTGACAGTTAAATAATTCTGGATGCAATTTATTAAGAGGATAGATTGTGTTACAAAGCGATGCAAACATTCTTGAGAGTAACACGGTTTTTTTTTTATACAAATAGATAAATCTTTATAAAATTAAACTTGATATATATAGGGACTTCGAGTCAGCAGAAGAAATCATCAATGAATTTAAATAAACTCATCATAGATACCAGGGGCCGTGTCAATGAAAGTATCCTAGGACATGTCCTAAGATAGGTCTTAGGACATTATTTAGGATGGTCTTAGGACGTGTCTGAGACATGTCTTAGGATGTAAAACAAAGCTGTCTTAGGACAATCCTAACTACGATGGTCCTAGGACCATCCTAACACATTTATTTAACTGAAATATATGTAGAGATTTGTATGACATAGAGTGAATTGTATTTTAGAACCTATATGTAAAGAAAGGGAGGATGACTCTTATATAGAAAACAATTAACGCAAAATAAAAGTTAAAGTTTTTACGGAATACTAATAAATACGTTATTAAGTATGATAAAAGATATAAATGAATTTAATACGAAAACAAAAGTAAATGGTCACAAAACTTTGTGATATTCGGGCTGCAATTTTAGTACATAAACTAGTTTTGTCCTTAGGTCCACTCGATTTCATTACATGTATGGAATCAGGATTAGGTAAAAAAGAAGTAAACTTTTCCCCATATTTGAATTATTTAAAATATGTTGCTTATGATGAGTATCGTTTAGGCTTCACAAAAGGCAGCACGAAATAATTTTATATAATACAATCAAATATTTAACAAACATTAAACAATATTTGTTTTTATTAATTTTATCTAATGATAGTTTAATATTGTATTAGTATGTTTAGTATTGAGTTTATGTCATATTTGTTGTTTTTATTACGTTTTAGGACGATGTAACCTTTAGGACTATCCTAAGACACCGAATTGTATATCCTAACTTTAGGACCAAATTTAGGACATATCTTATTTTAGGAGACTTTCGTTAACCCGACTTAGAACTAAGACGGGAATATCCATTTGGAATTTATCCTTTAGATCGGTATTTTTTTTTTTTTTTTTTTCTTACTTTTTTCTTTATTACCAATATGAAAATTTAAATACGCTGTTAAAACAATATTCTATTTTTGTAGGACCCTACCTCCCCTCTTTTATCTTCCAATCGGTGGAATAACAAAAACATCATGATAGGAAAGCCTACCGTTACAATCAGTTAAGAAATGCACTTTAATAAAATCGATATTTTACACACGAAACACATGCACAAGTAAAATGAAACCGATTCAAAGAATGCATTAAATCATAAATGGAAAACAAAAAAAAAACACCCAGAGTACTTAAATCAACAAAATATTAAAACTTCTTATAAAATACGCTGTTATCGGTGTTACTTATCGTCATCTGTGAAACCAATATTCCGTAACCAACGGTTAACCATCTCGTGAATGATGGTGTCCGTAAAAATTACGAAGGGATGATTTCACCTTCAACAATACTTCCGCGTTAATAGCCTCATTGTGAACAGCAACCCTATATCAAGGAAATCAGGATAATTAGAAAGAAGACTTATCCCTAGGTCTGTACTTACATGAGCAAGGTACTGTATATATTTAACTGGAGACTCGTTTCAGTTAAAACATGTATACAGTAACTTCATGAATACAATACAAAAAAATCATTTTTGGTTTGCAATACGCAAAGAAAATCGGGATACCACCATAATTAACATGAGTCGAAACTGACACCCTATACTGAATTCGTGAAAGCATACGAACTTGTCAAGAGATTGCTTGATTTAAAAAAAAAGGTCGACTATTATAAATTATGATTAAACAATGCAATGGGATATAATGAAGATTTCTTACATACATTCTAATAAAATGCAATATAAACAAGCTTAAGTATGCAGGACAAAATAGAATATTTCAGCTTCAAAATTGTGAACTTTTCATTTATATGCAGCAACATTCTGCAGCGCCTTCATAAATATTATATATCCTCGATTTAAAACGATATTCCAGGGCATGAATTTCTAATCATGATTTCCCTTGATAGAGTAAGGATGCTATTAACCCAGAATTTCCAAGTATTGAAGTTGAAATCATCCCTTCGTAATTTTACAGACACCATCACAAGATGGTTGACCGTTACGGAATATCAGTTTCACAGAAGACGATGGATATATTCCAATTGTCGGCACAACGATCCCGTCAAATTTATCCCAAAGGACAAGGTTCACTAATGGCACAAAATGGCCTAAAATATCAACTTTATCATAAAACACCAAAAAGGTCTCAATTTGGTTCGTAAATGGGTCTATTTCAAAAGTATAAGTGCTAAATATATCAGTTCTTTTCATAAGACTACAAGATATTTGCCAAAGTAAGCCCATTTTGGACATTTTGTCAAAATATGATGATTTTGTGCATTTTTTAGACCTAAAAGCTTTTGAAACACATTGGCCGCCACCTACGATCCAGAATGTGTTGTAACCAAAAGATTCCAATTTTGATATAGATTTCATCAATATAAACACTTTTAGGATCGTAGATGGAGGCCAAGGTTAATTATGCCAAAAACAATTAAAATTATGGACAAAAAGTACCAAAATTGACCTTTTAATACAAATTGTACTCATTGAAGGGGTCATTGCTCCATAAATAGTAAAGGAAAGTGCCAGAAAAAAATATTTTTGTCTTAGTAGTATTATCACAAATATTTCTATGTGACATTTGTAACTTTTTGCCCCAATTTAAAAAACATAAAAAAATCAGGGCCAATTTTAACCCTTCGTGAACCTTCTCCTTTGACCAACCGAGTTACACTTGTCAACATATGCAATTACATGAGCAACACGACCGGTGCCACATGTGAAGCCGGATCTGCTCACCTTTCCGGAGTATACTTGAGATCGCCCCCTGTCTTGGTCTTCAGTCTTTAGTTTTGTATATTGTCTTTTGTGTACTGTTGTTTATCATTTAATTTGGTCTTTTCCCTTTTTTTGTCCTAGTGTTGTCATTTTATTTTCGAATTATGAGTTTGAATGTTCACTTTGGTATCTTTCATATCTCTTAAATATGAATCCAATATATTTGATATAAATTTAAAATACTGTACACAAAATAATAAAACAGAAATGTCTGGTGACTTAATCACCACGGTTTCACCAACCCAGTAGTCAGCACTTTGGTGATGACATGAATATCAATTATATGGTCATTTTTATAAATTTCCTTTTACAAAACGTTAAATTTTCGAAAAACTAATGATTTTCTTATCCCAAGAATTATATATAGATTACCTTTAGTTAACCGTATTTGGCACAACGTTTTGGAATTTGGGGTCTTCAATGCTTTTCAACTTTGTACTTTTTTGGCTTTACAACTATTTTGATCTGAACGTCACTGATGAGTCGTATGTTGACGAAACACGCGTCTGGCGTATTAAATTATAATCCTTGTACCTTTGATAACTAATTACCAGCTGACCGTTGTTATGATTATAAATACAGAAACATCTATTATTTCGCAAACAGACCTGTAAGCCCCACATTCGGGCTATTTCGTGGCAGTCAGTTTTTATGGATAGAAGAAAAACCACCGACCTTCGATACGAAAACTGACTATCCTAGTCAATTAAGATTTTTGCAAACAAAGACTGCAGATAAAGTCTTATGTCTGCCATTTGCTGTGAACTAAACAAATGAGAACAGTCACGGACAGTCCAGGTACAAAAGTCGGTTCAGTCTCCGGATTAAATTAATCTTTCGTCTGAGTCTTGCGAAGCGAACCCATTGTAAAAATCAAGTGTATAATCTTATCAATCCTAGTTAATTATCGTGTAAACAGAAATATTTCTATCGTTTTGGTAGTGATCCACCTTAATAAATTGGGAAATATTTAAATCCTTTCAATTATACATAGTAATTCTCTCTGCTGACTTTGTAGAATCTACTACTTTATCGATCAAACACGCCCACGACACTTTTTTTTTAATTGAGAGTTCCTTGTAATCCTTTTCCACATGAAAACAATTGTCATCTACTTACCAAGCAAAACAATATTCTTAGAGGTAGGTATTTATTACACTTAATTTCAAGGTTGTAGCATTAAATTATAATTGAAAGAATTGAATGCTTCTCATTATAATGTTATAGGCCTGTAAAAGCGTTCATTGTGCGCACAGTTTAAATATTAACCGCTTCCGCATTGCATACAAAATGTAAATACATTTACACTCTAATAAAATCATAAAGAGAAGCATTTATTCTTAAATGAAGCACCAAAACTGTAATTCCTCATATTTACCGTTTCAGCAAGAAATAAATAAAGCATGGTGAATGATACGGTGCATTTTACTTGAAAATAACTTTGCAGATTGAAATCTCTCTTACCGCACAGGTATTACCTCAAAAAGAGTATTTCTCTTTTTCAGTTGTCTGTGACAATACTCTGATGATCAAAATTTAATAAAAGATTTTGCTTGTTGTTGGCACTAAGCGAGAAGATTTAAAAAAAGAATACATAACATTTTCGCAATTAATACGATTCCATCTCGATGTGGAATAAAATTAGTATCTCTCAAAACTTAAGAATAAAACACTTCAAAGTCTACCAAAAAATAACAACTGTACTAAGGTCAAACTTCAAGGCACAAGAAATCAATACAAATGTATCTCCTTATTACATAACACAACTTAATTAATAATTGTCAAGACAACAACACTTAAAAAAATATGAGAAGGGAATGCAACATTAAGTATTGAGTAAAAAAATGAGAGTTGAAATGAAATGAAATGTTAATGATATTATTTTTTTTTTTTAAACTCGTAAAAGTTTGATTTGTATGTTCTGTCGAGCTTTAATACATAAAACTTTTAACGATTTGGCTGTTCTGTTATTTTGTTTTTAGATCGACTATGAATGCAATATGAAAGAAATTTAATATACTTTCACAGACGGGTCAAATTGAAACAAGCATAGTACATAAATCGTTCAATTGATTCTATATGTACTTTTATATAGTAATTTTGAGTTCGATATTGAGGAAAAGTTGATACATTAGAGTTTTATTTTAAAACAAACCTGCTAAGATCATCATTAGGGAATTAACTACAACTGTTCTTAGGCTAGATAATGCAAAACATATCGGAAATCCTGTTCTCACGATCAAGCAAAACGTATTATTTTCAAGCCAATATAAAAAAGAAGATGTGGTATGATTGCCAATGAGACAACTGTCCAAAAGAGACCAAAATGACGGAGACATTAACAACTATAGGTCACCGTACGGCCTTCAACAATGAGCAAAGCCCATACCGCATAGTCAGCTATAAAAGGCCCCGATATGACAATGTAAAACAATTGAAACGAGAAAACTAACGGCGTTATTTACATAAAAAATGAATGTTTATGAAAAACATTCTATCAGAAAAACTCCATGCATCCAAGAAATTTGATTTAAATAAAAGGAGTTGTGAAGATTATCTTTATGAAACAGCAAACGAACAATGCAAATACGACACCAAGAGTGTTTCATTAGAATGCAACTATACAAAAACAGTAAATAATGTTGACGTTCTGGCTTTGAATGGATGTATCAAGTATCGTTTTATGTTTGTGTTATATTGTCAGCATCTGATACTTCGGATAAGCTATAAGCTCTTACTCGTATATATTTCAGATAATCGGAATTAAGATTAGCTAATGTAAAATGTTCAAAAAGACTAAGTTCAGGCCAGCTTAGTTTATATTCTTATTTCCAAATCTTTCCATTTGTTTCCTATGCAAATAAAGAGATAAGTAAAGCTTTTACTATTGATGCATTTCTTTGTTTTATCTCAGCAGTCTCTCCTATATCTCTATAATATTATGTTATGGATAATAACTTCGCAGTTGATTCATTACTCATTTAGACCGTGATTTTCCCTAAGTATATTAAAACATAAAAGATTCCAATATTATTACGTTTGTTTGTATGCTCAAAGCAGCACGAAGCCATTACAACAAACCGGAATATCTATCATGAATTCCAATCACAGCAGTTAGTATACAAAAACAAAAACTACCTTAATCTTCTTCTTTTTCTTAAATAATGCTTCACAAAAATCAAGATTTTAATGATATAATAATTTTACTTTGGCATCTTCTGGCCGTTTCAGTGATATAAATATACTTAATAGTACATTAAACTTTTTTAACAGTTAAAACTTGATAATATTTTATTTTGGGGAAATGATTTCAAATCTCTTAACCAAAAAAATTCTTTATCTGTCAGACATGGCACCTGATACCTGCATTATTTAGGAGCTAAAACAATTAAAGATGAACGATTGTGTTATTTTGAATTATTGCAGTATAAAAACATGCTCAACACTGGAAAAGTATTTGACTGATAATATATAAATCATGGAGAAGTGCAGTTATTGTTTTTCCTTCTAATTCAATTAAAAGTTGGTAACAAAATGAAAATCAAACATCAACTGTACCAGAACTTTCTCTTTAACCACATAGACACTAGACTTGTGAGTCAAAATCATCAAAAACGTTAAAAAACTTTTTACAAGATATATGTATTTTCTTAATATCCCCAAACCCCGTAAAATATCGTTTCTTATCATATACTTAGACTTAATAACATATGATTTTTACCGTATGATAATAGCATTAAATTAAAGTATTTTCTATATTTTTCGAATTGGTGCTTAGCGGGCTGATATGAAAAGTTTATCACATGCTTCGATTGTTATCACATGCCTTTCCGTAACGTTATCACATGGCATTCCGGTGATACTCGGCAAATTCCGGAAAATACACCTTAATGCTACGTTTTCAGTGAAAAACATTACAAACTAGTGTACAAAACAATTATATGAATACTGGAAAGTATATTGTGTAAAATAATTAAATTAAATTAAAAAAAAAATATTAAATAAATGCATTTTTTAAGTTTTTCTGAAACATAATTTAGAAAGTTACTTTAAAAAAAGTTGACTTTTCCAAACAATTTTCATTATGTATATTGTTGAATTATTTTTTTGTCGATTCGTCCATATTAAAATGGGTTTTTTTTTTCTCTCTGTTGAGGCATATGATAGAAAGATTTCTTATTGAATGTATCAAATTTTGGGTCCGACGTCCGTGAACTTTTTACTCTTTCAAGATCTTTTCGGGAACCAGAAGGATCAATATATGAATCTGTTATTTTTCTCTACTGTTGAAGCATATGATAAAAAGATCATAACATGTCATATTTCATATCGCATGTATTATCAGCCCTCGGTCAATATCAGCCCTCGAGCCATGCGGCTCTTGGGCTGATATTGAACCTAAGGCTGATAATACATGCGATATGAAAAATGCCATGTAATAATCTGATAATATTGGCTTCTAGTATTTTTTTTCTAGAATAAACTTTCTTGTCCTTTACACTAATTCCCAGACTAAAGTTAAAGTACGTTTGCTAAATTTTGTTATTTATATAATTAAGATCTATAAAAATGATGGAATTGAAGTGTAAAAAAATCTTTAAAAGTGTGAGATAGATAACGTGCGGTTAATGGTCCTTTCAGTTCAGTTTCTACGCTAAACTTCAACACGCGCTTATCTCACAGAAGTTTTCTTATTTAATCGAATATATTTTGAAGCACCTGATTGCAAATGCATTTGCTACGTTTTATATAAAGCCTTTTCTGTAATGAAATATGTAAACAGACTGCAACTGAACCGCCTCGGTGGTCTCTTGATCGCCTACAGACGTCTTTCGTTCGAACCTCGCCAAGGTCAAACCAAAAAGACTTTGAAATTGGCATTGGCTACTTCATCGCTAAGCACGCGAAATATGAAGAAAGACAGGTCCGCTCTTTGTCAAAATTGCATGTCTGTGTGAAGCCCCGGTCACAACAGATCGTACGATTTTTTGTCGTGGAAGATCTTTAAAATAAGTGTGGCGCTGTCGTGCAAAATGTCAAAAAATCTTTCGAGTGGTCACATCAGCTACGACATGTCCACGATGGTTCCAGGATGGGTACAAGACAGAAAAAAATAAATGTAATTGTACTGTCGTGGGTTTGTCGCAAGTTGGTCTTGTGACAGTCGTGCGATAATCGTGAGTTGTTTGGAGCTATTTTTCAGGTGTTTATGTCAATGGATGCGCGTGTTACTGTTGTCCCACTGTCGTACAACTGTCGTACGACTGTCGTGCCACTGTGATGCGACTCTCAACAAAAGCTCTTGAAACATGCCAGGCTCCATCCGCATGAATCCAACGAAATCACGGGAATTTCCCGCACCAACTCTTACATCAGTGTACTATACTGCCCAACATCAGGAGCCGTTCGATCCATGGCCTAACCCACCAATGTCGGGCGTTCCACTGGTTCCTATACTGTTCACGGGCTTGAATCAACGCTAACAGGACCATATTTTGCTCTTGCTGTGATCCGTCAAAGCGCCTATTCAGCAGGGTCAAGCATAGTTGTTCTGATGAAATAGCCATCCTGTTTAAACGGTAGTCGGTATGTTTTTCCAAACATTCATGCCCATCGAATTGTATTTTAAATACAACGAAAATATGTTGCACGGCGAACGTACCACTGTCGTACGACGGACAATCAATGTTGTGCGATCATCGCACGAAATTTGGTATTTGTGACACAATCGTGAGACTGTATCACGATTGTCTTGCGACAGTCGTGCGACAATTGTTTGATTAAAATGCATTATATTGATATCCACGACAATGTGTTTATCGCACGACAGTCGCACGACGATTGTAAGACACTTTCGCGACAGCCACTAGACAGTGACACGATAAAAATCGTAGAGCAAAAAAAGTGCATGTCCAATTTTCGTCCCACGACACACGACAGCGCCACGATGCTCAAAATGTCGTGCAACTCTCGTGCGATTTTCGTACGACGACCACATATGACCCGCGATTTGACCAAATTTCGTGTCGTGGCGCTGTATAGATGTGTCGTAGGTTCGTTGTGACCAGGGCATTAGGTGATATGTCTTTATGCGGACCATGTGAAGAAACATCATCAGTTAAAAAAAAATCTCGGCGTATCTGTCTAAGTTGTGTCATGTTCATATTACACTTTTATGTTTTCGTCCTGAATATGCATTCAATTTACACTCGTCGTCAAATAGTCATCCAACCAGCCAGCTGCCATCCTCAAAGTATCATTTTTTCTTAGATTTTGTGTTAATTTTTAGCCATTAACTTTTTTGAAAAGGGCTAGAAAAAGTTGTCATGCACACACACAAATCCGAGATAAAAAATTCCGGTTTTGTTTCAAAAATGATTTCGAAAGTTTTTCTATGCAACATTTTACAAAGTATTTAACTGCAATATGTAAAGCATCGAAAATAACATTATGATTTATAGTCGTTAACCTCTCGAAATTAATCTCGGAGGATATTGTTTCAACTCTACGAATAGTCTATCCACTTTCCGACATCGAGACAAATAAAAAATCTTTGAATGAAAAATAAAAAATGCAGAGGAGATTCACCATAACTAAGTTATTAATTTCTTTTTTTTTTGCTGACTTTCTGTTTGAGGCAAGTTTAAACATTATTCAGCAAGACCATTGCATACGTAGTCGTCTATAGTTTTTACACTATCAATGAACAGCTATTTGTCTAAATACGTGCCGTTCTAACTGTACGTTGTGTTTGTAGGCATCTTTAAAAATTGCGATCAACAGTCAAAGCTGAAATAATGTTTTATGTAACATTACGACATTACGCTATGTTTAAGAATCCGATTTATGGCAACACAGTTATTTGTCGTTTGATCATTTCTGTTCTTTATAAGGAGACAGTTTATTTAACACTCGAGTTTCATCTTTTTAATGGTTTACTTGTTGAAAATGACTTTTTGTAATTACTTGTTTTATAAGGATTGTTATTTTGATTTGTATGAAATGGTTATAACTATTTTTGTAATTGTCTATTTTGAATGTTTGCAGATCGAATTATTTTTGACAATAGACGAAAGAACTTTAATGTAACATTGAGAATATAATACATTGGTATATGGAATATTCTTTATTTTATTTCATTTATACACTATCTGAAACATTAGTCAAAGTGAAAGAAAAAAAACCAATCCATTTCATGTCGTATTACCAACTTGAGTTACCACGCACCCAATATAATGGTAGGCTTTAGCAAATAGCTGATCCTGGACCAGTGTTAATAAATTTCAATTGGCTGCCATAACTGGTTATTGTTTATAATTGATACTAAGAAATCAGACCTTCAATTTTTTCGTTTAATTGATTTCACATATTGTCATACCCATGTAGCACAAAAACATTTTATTGACATTTTTAAAATATATTGCAAAATGTCACCAAAATATCATTCAAAAACATGTTTTTGACGTGATATATCTCGCTTTACTCATGTGAATAGCATATTTTCTGGAAATATTTGTTCTGAATGTTTAAAGAGCATTATTTTTAAATATCTTGATTTTATATTGAAATAACATAATTTTGATATTATTCTACGGAAGCGTATTAGGGACATAGAAAAAATAAAATTAGCAGTGAACTTTTTTTTCAAAGTCGAAATTTTGCTCGAAATTTTAACTTTTCTTATCTTGAAATTTTGACTTTCTAAAATCTTGAAATTTTGCCTTTCTAAAACTTTGAAATTTTGAGTTTAAAACAAGTCGAAATTTTGAGTTTATAAAAAGTCGAAATTTCGACTTTAAACTCAAAATTTCTACTTTTTTAAAACTCGAAATTTCGGCTTTTTCTAAACTCGAAATTTCGGCTTCTTTTAAACTCAAAATTTCGACTTTTTTTAAACTCAAAATTTCGACTTGTTTTAAACTCAAAATTTCGACTTTTCCTAAGTATTTAATAATTTGCGTCCATGTCTACTCCTTCTAAAATTGTAATAACTGTGTTTGAATACTAATATCAAAGTTTTAAAAGTACTTAGAAAAAGTCAAAATTTCGAGATTTCAACAGTCGAAATTTTGAGATCAAAGTCGAAATTTCGATTTTAAAAAAAGTCGAAATTTTGAGTTTACAAAAAGTCGAAATTTTGAGTTTAAAATAAGTTGAAATTTCGAGTTTAAAATAAGTCGAAATTTCGAGTTTTAAAAATTATCGATCACTACATTTTTCAATAACGAACGAACATCATTGGTCTTTTATCTATATACACGGTCTCGATTTGAGAGTACATGCATTTCAAAGCAAAATCAAATTAATGAATAAATATGCCGTGTTTTTCAAGATAACAATTTCAACAAATACACATCTAAAAGATTTCAGTTTAAGACGTCAGACAAATTCTGAAAAAGTACGACCTTGCGCAATGTCAACATGTATGTATCGCTAGGATGTAAGATAATATTCAAAGAGCTTACTACAGAGTTAAATTGGTAAAATTTCGGAACTATTTTATTCAGAGGATTAATAAGTAAACAAGGATTATATTTAACTGTAGTAGCTCTATCAACAACATCACTGTAAAAATAGCAATAAAATGTCTACAGATTCAGCCAAACTTCCAAGCAGTTTGCATCCCTATTTCCTATTCAATTCTTAACGTTAATAAGTAATAGTTATACATGTACATTTTTGTAGTATTAAAACGGCTAACACACATATTTTCTTTAATTGTCCAATTTGAGTATTTGCTTTATGATTGCTCCATAATTGGAGTAGAATCAGCTTATCATTACGACCAACTGAAATCAACTCCAGTCTTTGGTGGTGTTTGTGTAGCCCGTCGTTAGTTTTCTAAATAGTATTTTTTTTTACCTGGTTTGCCTTTCTGTCGTCTTTCATTTTGTCATTGCGATGTCATTTTCTCTCGAATTTTGTTTTAAAAGTACACTTAAGATATACAGTCTTTTTTTATTAGATAAATACACGAAATCTTTATAATTTGAAGTGGCTTGTGAAATAAGCATGTGTGTTAAATTATGGGATCTCTTTTACTTTTAGATAACAAGAATTCGACAAAAATCAATGTGAAATAAACAATCCATTCACATTTTCAAAAGCCATTGCTAAAAACATTATGTAAACAAAAAAAAACAAAAAAAAAAATACTCTTGTGTTATCAAGCCATCTTTTTTGCGGTGAAACTATTCACGAAAATACAAGTTTCCTCTACAATGTTAAACGAGAACACGAGAGTCCTCGTGAGGACCTAAATACAATACAAGTTTCCTCATGAAGGTCAAACGAAAATAAACGTTTCCTCGTATAAAACAAAGGGAAATGGCAAGCATACATTGTTAACGTACATAAAGAGACGCAGTATGATTGAAAATCCCAAAACAATCCAACAATGTCCAAATTATGTGGATTTAAGCAGTTATTATAGCTCACCATAAGGCTTTCAACAATTAAAAAAAAAACAACCCATTAACACAGATTAGTCAATATATATAGAAAAGGCCGCGATATAACAAAATTTGAAGAATTCAAACGAAAGAAAAATCGCCCTGATTTATGATAAAACAATAAATTAATCACTAATATATTAGACAACAACCAATGAATTCTATGCTTCTGACTTGGGGCAGTCACATGCAGATAGTTTCAGGCCTAATTTTAGCTTTCAGTCCTAATCCATCTCTTGGACAAGGCATAGGAAACAGCACAGCGTAAAAAACTATAAAAAGAAAACAGTTAAGAGTTTATAATATTCTGTTGATACAAGAAAGGGGGTAATACAAAATACGTTGTTTTTAGGTTAACATGCTCGAAAAAAAATAAGATATAGAAAAAATGGGACCCAATTATACCCGACATCGTGTCAAAGCCTTTATTTGCAATAAAATTTCATTCAAAGGTTGTTCATTTTTTTTTTCAATTTCATTTGTGTTAATACGATGTATATGTTACTGCTATTATTTATAACATATATTTCTATAATTAAAGACAGAACGCATTTTTACAGAAACAAGCATCATTACCGTTAAGGAACTCATTATCAAATTGTGCATTGAATGGCCGAAGAAAATAACGGTTTGGATTAATTTCAAGTAATTCGAAATTTTTGTTTATTTTGCTACGATATGTTATGGGTAGGGTTTAGTAAAATTGTATTATGATATTCTAAACTGAAATATTTTTCTTTTCTTTTCATTGCCTCTTAATTCACAGATCGGAGTAAAAAGGAGAAGGTTGATAACTCTCAAAAAGATGAATTAACAAATATAGTGTATGCAGAGGAACAAAATCGGATATGCCATTTGTTTTCTCCTTTTTCGTTCTGTATTGGGTGGGTTGATGTCAGATTTTCATTTGGCACTTCTATTAAAGCTATGTATTTATCATAAAGACATTTTGCGATTTATACCTTAGCATATTAAGTGAGCACTTGCCGCTTATAGAAGACTAAATTACTAGATGTTACTTGTTAATGGTCTTGTTTTGTTTCTGCACGATTGGGTTTGGGAAAGGGGCGATTTATTGCTGATATATATACAATGTATTGCGTATTGCATACCAGATGGTTATTAATTATGTGTTTCCTGATATGCTACAATCATATCATAAAGCAAGAATACCTAGTGTACCTCTTGTATATTGAATACGTTAACATCTTTAATATACACACGATAAATTTAAGCTATTGTTCATCATGTAACTTTTCAAAAGGTTTATAATTGAGTACCAAGAGAAATTTGGTGCTTTTATAATTTTGTCGTTGTTGTTTGTTTTTAGTGAAATCTTCATTAGGTTTTATTTTCTTCAAATTTCCATAATGTGTGCATTCTACAACATTAAAGCTAGTATATATAGTATAGAGACATATCCAAGTTAGTATAAAAATAATTAGCGCCAGAATTGAACGTCTCATGTGCATCTTTCACGATAATCCTTGGACTTTTGTATCCATATTCTTTTAATATACTTCCGTGTGTAAATCAACTTTTGTTAAATGGTTAAATTCGAAACATGAACATGTAGAAATGTGTACAAAAATAATAAGTAAAACGCATCGGAGCAAATTATTTATTTATTAAAATTTTCCTGTCAACCCTTATTAATAAACAGGCCATCCCAACCAACAATACTGGATTCCTCCGCTTAAGCAGACACCCAACAACATAGAACAACAGGATGGTCGATTTTTTTAAATGTCAAAAGTTTTCGTGTATATCAACTGTTTGAATTAATACGACATGTTATGTAAGAAAACTCTTTAAAAATATTTACAAAATTAAGGGCATATACAAATCTTACCGTGAAGTTTGTGTTTCCAGTCATCATCTTCCTTTTTTGGTGATAGTAAAAAAACTCGAGTTCACCAATTATAAATTTCTAGCACTACCATATGATTAAATAAAGTATTTCCTATATTTGTCCTCTGTTTTAAAAATCTTAGTTCATTTAAAATCAAACATTAATCATAAATCTCCGGGAAATACAACAACTTATCATTTCAACTTCCGTACTTGTTTTGAATTTTAGATAATCAATGCCACGTGACTTCGACATTATCAATGAAGCGCTTGATCATTATCGCAGATATGAACATCACTTACATTCTGATAGTGGTTATAGACAATATTCCGACGTCTGTTTCATAACAAGTTAATGGTCAGACGTATTTAGCATACTTATAATTCTTCAGATACAATCAGACCATTAGAGTTATTGCAATTAGAAATAATCTGCATGTTTGTCTGAAGTGACCGTTATCGTTTATAACCAATGCACTATTGTTTCTCCATATTTCTCAATTAATACCAATTGAACATGAACAGTTTATACGAAGACAATTTTTAAATAAAAAGTTAGTTAAACCATAACCATAGATGTAATTAACCATAGATGTAATTACATCTATGGACATCTATAATTAAACCTATATGTTAAAACATTCAGTTTGATAGATGCTATATGTTTTAAAACAGTCGGATTAATCTTATATATTTTAAACATCTTCAAAATTACTTTTTCAACTTCAAATAAAAAATGCGAAAGATTTATAATAAAATTGACATATTCCCATTGACATCCCATATAGTTTATCATCAAATAAAAAAATACGGCAATCATGCTTACAAACTTTTAAAGTAGTCTAAAAAACATTCTTAATATATTTTGATATTCTTATTAAACCTCATTTTAATTCTTTCAATGTTTAATCCCAATTTACAGTTCAATATATATGTTCTCTTTGAGAACTTTCTGTACAGGTCACCATTTCATAACCTTCGAAAACATTGAAAAACGTGTGTCAATCTAATTGTTATACAGCAGCATTAGGCAAGAAGTACACAAAAGAAAACAACCAAAAAAAATATTTTCAGTAGTGTAAGTATTAACTGAAGCATCTAAGGATGTGTTTGTAGTGCATTGCGGTGTCGGCTGGTGGAATTGTTATAATTGGCTTTATTTTGTTTTTCTTGTCAACCATCTTTGTCTGTCATCTCTGAATGGAATATCTAAATATGGTTGAGTAAGAATGAAGATTATAGCGTTACCGGTGAAGGAGTGCATAGTTTGTCATCCTTTCCTATGTGTGTTGACAATAATATATTAATACATCTCATAATACTGGATAACAGTCAACACAAAGCCATTGTTTATCTTTATTTCTATGTCGTCTCCAGTTTCTTCCTCCCCCACAAAAGTCAAAGTTCTGCAAGTTTCATGCTGTTTATGAATAAGTATACTAGTATTCATATTTGTTCGGATATACAGCCTTCTTTGGCTATAGCCAATTAATGTATTTTAATGAATACTTTAAGACAATTTATTTCTATGAATGTTGAGTTATTTTATCAAAAACACTTGCAGACGAGGAAGCCAAACATTCTTAAAAGTTGAGAATCTTATTGCAGTAAATTGTATGCTACGTTTATTTATGTCCTTCTTGTATATTTCGTCCCTCTTTCATGCAGGGGATATTTCTGCATTTGTGAAAAGCTTTGAGCAAAATATTTTTTTATTAGTTGTTAGAGGCTTTGAACTAGCTGTCAGATAACTGCGAGTACTCTCAGATCTGTTCATTGTGTCTTTTTGTGTCGGGATGTATAAGTACCGGGCCACGTCTACTTGTATTTTTGTCCATCTTAGGAGTTAAGCCTTTTTCAACTGATTTTTATAGTTCGTTCTTATGTTGTACTGTTATAGCACTGTCCCAGGTTAGGGGAGGGTTGGGATCCCGCTAACATGTTTAACCCCGCCACATTATTTATGTATGTGCCTGTCCCAAGTCAGGAGCCTGTAATTCAGTGGTTGTCGTTTGTTTATGTGTTACATATTTGTTTTTCGGTTTTTTTTTGGTTTTTTTTACATAAATAAGGCCGTTAGTTTTCTCGTTTGAATTGTTTTACATTGTCTTATCGGGGCCTTTTATAGCTGACTATGCGGTATGGGCTTTGCTCATTGTTGAAGGCCGTACGGTGACCTATAGTTGTTAATGTCTGTGTCATTTTGGTCTTTTGTGGATAGTTGTCTCATTGGTAATCATACCACATCTTTTTTATATTCGTCACAAGTTTAGTATGAAAGTAAAATCGAAAAATGTTTTTATAAAAATTATAACATATAAATTCCATGTTATCTCTAGATGTCTGGATAAACGTGGATAGACAGATTAATGATTAACGTCTAGAAGCAATTATTACATGCATATCGGGACAAGAACATAACTATATATGAATATAAAATAAAAATATATGATATGTTTGTCAGTGAGATCACTATCAAATAAAGTCCATTTGATGCGTATTGAGGCAACTATAATAGGTTTCCGTACGGCCTTCTGCAGTGAACAAAATCCTACCATATAGTCATCTATAAAAGGCCCTGACATGAAAAAATGTGAAACAAATTATACCTAAATGACAAAAAAATAAACAAAAACATATATGACAAAAAAATAACATATAACATCCAAATAACATCCAATCATTTGAATTGCAGGCTCTGCCTTGGCACATGATATTACGAGATTAAATAAGGGACGACATCAAAAGTTCAATGTAAGATAAAAAAAACTTAATTCACATAGTTTTTTCACTGACCCGCCCCCCCCTCTTTACTTCATTTGGAAAAAAAATGATTGACCAATAGAGATAGATGTAAAAGCGATTTTGGATATATAAAACTTGCAGCAATTTAGCCCCCCACCCCCACCCCAAACTATTTGATTTAAGTTTGTTTTTTTATCCTACATCGATCTTTTGATGTCGTCCCTAAGTTTGTGATTGGTAAGCCGTCCACCTTAACTGGAGAAATGGTGTAACATCACATTAGACACAAACAAATCAGTTATAAATGACCTGTCTGGTCAAATCGTACGAAGCCCACAAAAAAGAAAACCGTAAAGACAAAAGACCAAAACTGCCGATCAAATAGTACTCGCAATTACTAAACGTTAGTAAAAAGGCAATAGCAACTAATACATAAATCATGTTCTCTCAGACCATGTTCTGTACTAAATAGACTACTAATGCCGGACTTTAAACGTGTTAGTTTCTTTTTTTTTTGGGGGGGGGGGGGTTGTGCTTCTATGTTGTTTCTTGTGTATTGTTAAGTCTTTTCGTCGTTTTAGTTGTTTTGCTATGACTTCGATTTGTTCTTAACTTGTGAGTTTAAATATCCCTTTGTTATCTTTAGTCTTTCACATGATTTTACTTAAATTTGAGAGTCCACACAAGACGTTCATGTTAGTCTACATAAACACATTGTTCCTAAATGGCGCGAGTTTCGCATTGAAGCAGCTAATATTAACTAGTCAATCTGGTTTGAACTGACCAAAGGTCGAATCAACAACTTCCCGAACTCGAGAGACGAGAACAACAAACAAATATATCAACGAGGTGATTATATCTGATACGATGTACTAGGTAAAAAGTCTTTTTTTATTGCCAACTTAACGTAGATTTTGCTGTACACAACATTTCATAAATAGGGTGGAATGATTATCTAGTATATTAGTGAACAAAAATTATCTCTTATTCATATATAATTCTACTCCTGGAGCAACTATTTTAAAAGTTATGAATTCTAATAATATATTATTTGATATGGTTTTTATTTGAAACTATGGTTTACTGTGCTTTTTGTCTCGAAAAAAAAACCACTTGTTTTCAAAAAACAAGGCATGAATATAATGAAGGTTTTCTTGGATTAGATTTTCTTGTTTTGATTCAAAAAAAAACTTCATTCAACCGACAGTAAAAGACTGTGAAGCGTTCGTTTGGTTGTCGGGATGTATAAATACACAGCCACGTCAACGTAAAGTGTTCAAATATCCAGATTGCACCGCTCCCTGCGTGTTCAGAAACCAACTATTTCAGGGATCCACAGGTGACCTGTTAAAAGGCTTAATTTCTGTCGCTTCCCAATTTATCCTCATTTTCCAATGGCAGTTCAAATCTCCAATGTGATAGCTTTTACAGGACCTATTAGTACCTTTTGTATTTATTGTTATTGTGTTTTCATTCTGACCATGACTGAAATATTTGCCACCGAACGTTTAGCAAATGACAATCAATCATAAAAATAAGATGCAACAAGCTGCACTATATAATGTATGTCCACTCACGATGACTATACACAGTCGATCTTTAATTTCTAAATTCAAATATTTCCCTATTTTAAAAGAGAAAAATTAATGACATGAAAGATTTTACATATTTTTACATTACATCAATCAAAAAGTTAATCAACCATTTTAAATTGAAATCTATACATGCTCAGCTGTGAAATGAGTTGTCAATTTAATATTATCTTGCCCTTAGTATGTAACAGGGGAAATTTATTTCAATTTACTTTCTTAATACTTTAAAATCCCTTTCTTCGATAATATAATCTAATGATGCTATTTTCGTCCATTGTTTATTATTCAAAATGATCAAAACAAAACATTACGTAGATGAAACAACTTTGTCTCACTAAGCTAAAAGTGAGACAATTATTTTGTTGCGGTAGAAGGTATGGAAAAGTGCAAATAAACTCATCATAGATACCAGGATTGAAAGTTTTATATATACGGCAGACGCGCGTTTCGTCTACAAAAGACTCATCAGTGACGCTCGAATAAAAAAATGTTAAAAAAAGGCAAAATGTTTTATATTACACGTCTATAGAGTTACACAATACAAAAATGTTTATGTCTATCGAGATTTTATTTCTCAAAAGATTTTAAAGAAGAGTGTCGCCGGCAACTGTCAACGAATTCAAGGAATCAGATTTGAGTCTACAACTGTTTTCTTTCATTTCGTATTTTTCTATCTATTCATCTGGATGATATGCTAATTTTTGCATTCAATCTTAAAATCTTGTGGTTTTTTTTCGGAAAGAAATTTCAACTTTTTTGTAAGACTTGTAATGATCCTATCCTATAATATTTTATCTCCTTTGTTAGCTTCCATCAAAATTATGCTCTGATGAATAATTGATTCGTGTTATTGAAGAATCAGTACTTTCTGATAAAAAAAAATCTGTCTAAAACGTAACAAAGATGTTAATGAAATAGAAAGCCAAGCGTAATGATCATTATATATATGTAAAATTGTTTAGGTTTGGCTTTGCTAAGAAAAAACAAAGAGAGCAGATCCAACCTAAAACTTAGCATTTGTGCTGGGAAAAAGTCTGCATAAAAAAGATTTGTCAACATCTACGTTTCTGTGGTAAAAAAGAATGGAACAATTAAGTGTTCAAAGTTGATCTTTAAGAGTAGCTGCTGTGTCAAGTTCACGAGATATTTTTAATTCGTTTAAAATTCACGTGTGAATTATGTCAATAAATTATGTTTAACACGGCAGTTATTGCAGATCCCTATTGACCTCATGCTTAAAGAAAATCAGTTTCTAAAAGAATTTGAGCATATTCGTATCTATTAAATTTTTTCTAATGATAAGTGTTTTCTTGAAGTTTGTGTTCGGAGATTATTATTTAAGATGAAGTCAACAGGAATATCTTCCATTTACAATAACGTACTAAGATGAACCTTAAACTTAAACGCATGTGAACCTCGATGTGAACTGCCGTGATTCTAAAAACTTTGAAGTAGTCGTTTCGCTACAGCAACTTAAATATAAAGTTATTCAATTTGTCATAGAATACAAATATACATTTAAATTGCCCGATTTGATGACGTAGAGCTCTTTGATGTAGAGAATATAATCTACGGGAACCAGAGAGTAGTCAGCAGGTGTAGATTTGTTGTAGTTAAGCAATCATGACGGTATTTATGTTTGATACCAAACTATGCCAAATAATGATTAAGATAATTTCATATAATGCTATAGAACAGTTAGATAGGCTGTTACTGACTTCATTCATTTTTTTATCTTTAGTATTAATTAAGAATTATAGTTGGACACATGATTTAAAGACATAAGACTGACCAGGTAAACCGACCAGATCGAGTACGTACAAGTTAGTACGATATGAATACATAAATATATAAATTTTTAGAGATGTGGCATGATTATGCAACAGATCCAAATCACCTACTGATAATCGTACGGCCTTAAACAATGAACAAAATCATATAGTAAACTATAAAAGGTATTGGCATTACAAAAATGTGAATTACTAGAAACCAAAAAGAAAAAAATCTGTTTTGTACTAGATTGAGCCGATAATTTTGAATGTGTAAAGTTCTACATCAGAAGATACACGTGTAGTTTACAGAAAGCCATATCCCGTCATACTAGTAATTCGTTCACCGAGTTGATTAATCTTTCCTCTTACTCCTACATGTCTGCTTGGCAGAACAGTGACAATTACCTAATAATTGTCTGACAAAAGCTTCTACAATCGATGTAAGTGCGATACAACGAGACCTTCGAGGTAAGCAAAACACAAGGAGGAACCGAGAAGAAGGGTCATTGTAACTGTCTTTGATCCGTCATAGGTTTAAACTGTTAAAGTTGTCAAATCCTAAAATTGAGAATGTGTCAAAGAGACAACAACCCGACCATAGAGAAGACAACAGCAGAAGGTCACCAACTGGTCTTCAATGCAGCGAGAAATTCCCACACCCGGAGGCGTCCTTCAACTGGACCCTAAACAAATATATATACTAGTTCAGTGATAATAAACGCAATACTAAACTCCAAATTAAATTGTACACAAGAAACTAAAATTAAAAATAATACAAGACTAACGAAGAGGCTCCTGACTTGGGACAGGCGCAAAAATGCGGCGGGGTTAAACATGTTTATGAGATCTCAACCCTCCCTCTATACCTCTAGCCAATGCAGAAAAGTAAACGCATAACAATACGCACAATAAAATTCAGTTCAAGAGAAGTCCGAGTCCGATGTCAGAAGATGTAACCAAAGAAAATAAAAAAAATGACAATAATACATAAATAACATCAGACTACTAGCAGTTAACTGACATGCCAGCTCCAGACTTCAATTAGACTGATTGAAAGATTATGTCTTCATCATATGCATATCAGGCACAATCCTTCCCGTGAGGGGTTTAGTATCATACCATCTTAACATATATGAGAAGAACATAATCCGTGTCATGCCAACAACTGGTTTTTTAATAAATGTGTTTAGTTCCGATGCAAAGACCCTATAAGTGAATCAATTCCTGCATGTATTGGAATATAAGATATATGGTATTGTAAATTATTTTTAAAAAAATTGTTTCAACTATCTGATCAAGGGGCGTTTTTGATTGAGTTCGGGTTTCTCAATCAATAGTTTTCAATGTTGTGTTTTGTGGTCTTTGTTTAGTTTGTTTATGTATTTTTTCGTCTTTCACCATAGTATTTTAAGTTTAACTTAATAGACTTATGAGTTTTGAATGTCCCCTTCTGCTATTTTTTTAACATATTTCCTTGGCTGAATTTTAGCTGTGATCATCTTCCGTTTTGAATGAAGAACATGCCGTTTAGAAAAAAAATTATAAACATATTTGGAAGTGACAATAAGATATTGGTTAAAAAGTTGAAAGACAACGAGTCAAAACAGAATTGTCCTCCGAGCCGATTAAACTGAACTTATGTCTAAAGTTACTCTGTCATCACGACCATCTAAAAGCAGCACTATGCATATGTCTGGTCTCCATATATGGAGGGGTATTTGCAAAAAATACCGTCAAGGAACTTAGAACCTAAGTCCCAAGATATAGGTATAGTTGGCTAATACCAATCCATAACATGATAGGAGTCTGATATACATTAGTTGTCGTTTGTATATGTAATTTATACGTATTTCTTGTTTCTCGTTTTTTATATCGATTAGACCGTTGGCTTTCCCGTTTGAATGGTTTTACACTAGTGATTTTGGGGCCCTTTATAGCTTGTTGTTCGGTGTGAGCCAAGGCTCCGTGTTGAAGGCCGTACATTGACCTATAATGATTTACTTTTTTTTAAATTGTTGTTTGGATGGAGAGTTGTCTCATTGGCACTCACACCACATCTTCCTTTATCTATATCTGTTTAATTACACCAAATAGATTTTGATTGAAACTCTCTGTACAAGTGAAGGGAAATCTTTTTTTTACTTGTAACCTGTAATCCATAAACATGACTGTTCATGCTTAATTTGTATTTGTGGATATTGCATCCTCTCATTAGGAGTAATGCCACAAAAATATATTTTTTTGAAACATAAATTAAGTGTGCAAGATTGATCATCTTTAACTTTGTTTAATCAAACACTATATCATATGAATAATTCAAGTGTACAATATAATAACAGAAACATGTTAAGTAACAGTGTCAACTATGAATGTTCAAAACTAAATTAAAAAATATTGTAAATTGTGACTTAAGTGAATTGTGACTTTACAATAATTAAACAAGATAGGTGTTTATTTATTCCAGTATTCTGTACTGTTGGATTTCTATTGGTTTGACGGGAAGAGGTTGTAATTCGGCGTCTCCTCGTGAATACTTTCAAAAATGTTGTAGCATAGAATTATTCATATTTCCATTGTTATGGCTCTGATAACAATAACAATCAAAACCAAGGAGTAAACAAAGACTAAAAACCGAAGGACATTTACATCAACAGTTATAAATAATAAATAAGAAACAACACGAACTCCGCTAAAAAGCGGGAGTGAAATCAGGTACTCTGGAAGGGTAAGCAATTCCTGCACCGTATACCGCACCCGTGTACTAAATGTGTAGTTGAATTTGCAGCAGTAAAAGATTAAAAGAAATCACACATGTCACGCTTCTGTGCAATAGATGTGTCACGAACACTTCGCTATTTCCTATGGCTTGAAATAGTAGCAAATAGCTAGCTTGAAACCAAGAATCACTTAGTACGGTTATGCATGTTGTTCTAACACAGTAATTTGTACAAGTTTTGCAGAGACTTGCTGATTGAGAAATATTTTTTATCATACTTCTTAAAGTGATGTTCCCGAGGGGTTTATTTTCATACCATAGATCTTCTTCCTCATCAAAAGAATATCTATAGGTCTTTGCCAAAATGCTGTTTGGTTTGGTTAAGTTTTTGGAGATACTTCTTGAAAGATAAAACTGGGCACATTCTGGTACATGTACCTGTGGCATACATTTTACCTCCTTCGGACTCAAAGTCTTCTTCTTTTTTCTGTTACTTCTGATGATTTTTTTTGCAGATATTATTTATCTTCATTATTTTCAGATATTTGAAAGTCTTATGGCCTTTTTTCAAGGAGGTATTATTGCCCTACTGCGGCAAATATATAGACGAACTAAAAACCACACTCTTTTAACAGTCCAGAAGGTGACTTGTTGATGTTCATAGTTTGTTGAATTCACCTTTTGCAACTGAATTTTTTATATATTATTATGTTAAACTTGGAAAAACCTAATAATAGAACAAAAATAAACGCCGATTTGTTTTGCACATGTGTTTGGTCTGTGACATACTTTTTTAAGAATGGGATAACAATTTTCTGAACCACTTTACCCTTACCTTTAATAGTATTTGTTTAACTTCACATGAACAGATCCCGAGTTCTTGGAAAGAGGGCATTATTGTCCGTATTTTGTGATACTTTTTATAAGAGCTTTATAAATAAATAAATAAAAAGACCATAAAGTCCTCCTTCTCCTGATTTCACCACTAGATTAGACATTGATGGGTTGTTCGAATAATGTTGAAAAGACCGAAATATAAAAGTCACATAGGTTTGTGCTGACCAATGGTGCACTGATGTCTGTAGTTTAAAATCGAATATGGCGACTGCAGATGGTAATATTTGTAGCGAGTATAGAGCAAATTACGTAACATAAAATATAAATCCAATGCCTTAACCATGTAAACTGAAAACAAAAAGATAGAAAATAAAGAAATAATAATTCTCTTAAGATTAGAATTGAACCTTGAAAGGAAACCAGGTTATAATCCGGAGTGAAATTAAATTTTATTATTTATAGCGAGATATATGTCTTAGTGAAAGAACATTGACGCTGAGAAGTTCTTTGCAACTCATAACAACAACAATTCGCTCTCTGAAGATCTTAACTTATTAAGTGATGCATATAGATCCGTCAATTGTAAAATCACATAGTGTTCATGATGAATGACCTTTAATTTTTGTTATATCGTTAAAAGGAATGAATATTGTCGTAAAAACCTATAAAAGACTATGTGCTGTTGATAAATCTACAGATAAGTTTTCTTTAGGTATTAATTCGATAAAAATGAAAAAAATATATACTTCTTTATTCTTAGTTGAAATGTAAAATATGCAATAGTGTGTTTAAAGCATTGTCTCAAAATAAAAATAGAAAGTTACAATCTTTCTCCTTTTTACGTTATTAATCAGACAAGGGATTATCATCAGAAATAGCAGAAAACATCAGGCTTAAATATATGATTAAAATAATAACAGAAATCTCATATCTCATTTCTATTTTGCTTTTTTAAAAACAGCATGGCAATGATTTCCATCCGCACAATACATACATGTACGTATAGAATGCACTTGATCAGCTGCATTTTCCATATTTCCGATATCTCTCATAAAAAACTGCACAAAACAGTAGATGAAAGTCAATAAAAATATTCCTTTCAATCAGACGGCGTAATAATATAACTGCAGGAGCCCAATCTTACTTCTGATTGATCTCTTCTTGAATTTTCCGTCTAAATTTATATTGCAAAACTTCTTTCATATCGATAAGGCGTGACACACTCTTCAAAGATGACTGAATTTACTTAAACATAAACTGAAGTTTGAAAAAAGTAAAATCACAAAAGTACTGAATTCCGAGTAAAATTCGAAAATGAAAGTCCCTAATAAAATGGCAAAATCATAAGCTTAAACACTTCAAACGAATGAATAACAACTGTCATATTCCTGACTTGGTACAGGCATTGTATTCTGTATTAAATGGTGTCTCATTTCGTTTCAATCAATTTAAAAAAAATCACCCAAAGAGGAATTTTACATATTTTAATTTGTAAGTGTTCAAATATTAAAACAAATGTAATATGTATACAAAAAAAAAAGAATTCAAGAATACAATTAAATACAGAAGGGCGTAGTACCATTTATCAGATCTAGAGGAGACAACTGTTCATCAAACACCTTCTAAAAAAGTTATAGTTATTATCTTCCAGTATCTAATATTCAAATTATGATAAAAAACTATCACTCGACATCAAAAGTACAAATCATTCATAAGTCTTAGATACACATGATTTTGTATTAGTTGTTATTGTCTTTTAACTAACTGCCAGTAACGGCGAGTACTCTGAGTTCTGTATCTTATGTATTTTAGGGATGTATGAATACCCTACCACGTTCGGGCTGTAGTTTTTGTTAGATTGTATTTTTCGCTATCATGCCGCCTACTCTTTTTTCTAACACTGTAATTTCATGTTTAGTACCTTAATTGTTACCAACTTTGAACTAAATTGCATGACCTCAAGCCGTTAGACAATAGAACAGCCTTGTATAATATTTGTATTTCTCCGCAATTGTCTTAAGAATTTTATCTCTTTTTTTAATGAATTAAAATAAATGAGTTCTGAGGATTATTGATATAGTTCGTAACAGGCATGATTGGTTAAAATAATTCTCGAGAGATTTACGTTTACAGAAATTCAAATAATTGATCATGTTTTGTTTTTTACTTTTTATAAATCTTGGGATTTTGATGAAATATGTTTTTTATGAGTTTATGATATCTTTTGGGATTATTTAATGTGAAAAAATAGCCAACTCTTTAAGTTGGCACAGTATAATTTATGTTATTTGGATCGGCTGCCGTGTTCTATATGTCTAGCCAATCAGTCAATCGGTTAATCATAAACTAGTTCGATTTGGTGAAAGTAACTTTAGACCTCATTTTTTCATAACGAACCGATCATTCATCGTTTGTATGGGGCATGTTTTTAAAATAATGTTGGATTCTGATTAAAAAAAAAAATAAGAGTATTTCGTTTCAGAAATACAACTAACATTTCTTTGTTTCTATTGATAATATGTAGAAAAAAACTGAAACAGAATTGACATGATTGAAACGGATTTATTTTGAATATTCGAAGTCCGTTTTTTTATTCAACCTTAATACTTTCGCTTCTACTTACGAAAATAAATATACATTTTGTTATATGAGGTAAATGTACATGTACCAATTAAAGGAAGGATATATTTGTGTATATTTTTTTTATTTTAGTTTAACTTTTGAAATGCCTTCAACACCACAGTTATCACCTGTATACATAAAATACTTTGTGATGTATTGAATGCAGACGATTTACACGATGTAACAAGGTTTTCACAATTCTATTTTCATTTCGTTTCCCCTTTAACATATGCGTGTTTGTCTGCTTCATCTAGCTAGTTATTTAAACAACACGTATTTACCTTCCCGTGTGTTGTGTAGTATTACATATTGAATAACATGCAAATTACTTGATTATTATATTTGACAACATGTGTGTAACGTTTGGAGAATGTGTTTTCAACAAACAATTGACATTCATAATGATATGGGAACTAACTGTGCCTGTCTTCTCTCATTATACTTTAAACTATAAAAGAAAAACGACACAAATCAGCCTCTCACAAAGTACGAAATAATTTTAAAAAACCTTACATCATGATTTTACTTCACGTTCCGCTAAAAAGATATCATCTCACTAAATAATCAAACGTTTTGTGTATCGTTGATAATGTTGAATGGATCTATCCAATTAAACCTGAAATAAAGCAGTTAAGTACGTCTCATATCTTTATTTTATATGCATATACTTATGAACAAAATCTTTATTCAAAATTGATTGGCAAATTTACTAAAAAATAAAATACACGTAAACATAGGATGCAACTGGGCAAAATTTCATTGGTCTTTTACCTATTCTTTTGGAGGGTCTTCGAAATCAATACAAGTATTATTAACGGATCGATAGACAGAGATTCTGTACCTCACACTTTATAAATTAAGAGGAATTTAGTACCTTAGTTTCTTAATAATTCATTTGATTTAAAAAAAAAAAAAACTGAATATAGGATGTGTATGTTGATATAAATCATTTTGGCATTGGCGGATCCAGGGGGTTCCGGGGGTTGGAACCCCCCTATTTTGGAAGATCAATGCATTTGAATGGGGACATACTTGGAACCCCCCTTTGTCCTGGGTTGGGACCCTCCTCTCCACTTTTTTAAAATGGCTGGATCCACCCCTGTTTTGGTATTGCAGTACTGACTATTGAGCTGATGATACGTGTACATGTACCCTCAGGGACTAATAGTTACCAGCAGCGTCATCGGCTCAGTGCTTTACAAAATGTAAATAACACAATCTCATATCGAACGCATCGCTCTAGCTATTTTACTGTTGATTAATAATTATAAAATACCGTCAATTTGAAACACATTCTAAGGATTACTTAATTACCCTCTATATTTATAGGGAAAACGGTACTATTTATTCTGCCATAGGCGACAATACTAACATTTTCTAATTTTACCACTTTTTATAATAAAAACCTGGATAAAACAGTTATGTGTGGTGTTAGTACTTTATTACTCTATTTTAAAAATTGAAGCCAAATAGTATCATGACCAATTTCCAACGGAGCTTGTTTATGTTATCCATGCCCACCGTCATTTTGCTGCAAATTTATAAAATTTTGAAAGCCTTTTCGAATAATTCTCTAGAAAATATTGCAATAGGTTTTAAAATTTATATTAAACACTGCAGTTATTCATAGATAAATAAAAAAAATATATTGTACCCGTACATCCAATCACAGCGCTCCTAAGTTGACTTCCTTCACCTGTCTTGGGTACACAAAAGGCCAACCTAATGCTAGGAAAATGTAATACTACTGTTTTCCCTATAGCTTACGGCACTTCAGTAAATGTAATTAAACATGGTTGTTATGTAACAGTGTAACAGAATGTAAGTTCTCCAATACTATTTGTTTAAATGAAGTTTTAGCATAACAAACGTTCCATTTGGAACTATCCTTATATAATATTTTATCCAATACTTTAAGAAAATTTCGTTCTTAAAGGATAAAATATTACATAAGAAATTTCCAAATGAAACATTTGTTGTTTGATAAAAGTTCTTTGAAATAAATGTTGTGGACAATGTTTTAACAATTTACACCAGTATGAAACTTAAGATTGGAATTTTTGCTATGTGACAAAAGTTCCCTATAACAAATACATTGGTTTCCATCATGAAATCAAATAACAAATTAGGTAAAAGCATTTTTTACTTATGCATTGTAAATTCAAAACATATTTATAAAAAAAATCAAGAAGATTGCTTTTTTACATTTATTTTAAGAGAGGAAAATGTTCAAGAACTGTTAAAGAGCCCTTTCCAACACATTGTCGTCAATAACTTCCGCATACAGTGTCATCACCGGAGTTAAAACTGGAGATGCATGCATGGACACGAAACAAGTTGATGTACCTCTTTGTCGGAGACCACAATTATTTTGTAGTGCATTTCTTTTAGAACATAAATGAAAAATTTAAAAAATCCCACCTGCGATTTCTCAATGACATTTTTACAGTGTGTTGTACTGCTTTTTGGACAAATTATATCAAAATTATAGAAAACTTCATTGGCTCTAACTCAAAATATGGACAATTGTATGTTTAGGGCGTCTTGAAATCTTTTGGGAGCTACCGGAGTGTTAATTTTTAACCTTTTTCAGCTGGACCAAATCACTACTTTTCTTTAAAATTCTTGACCCAATTTTTTTTATAGTGTAATTTCACCCCCCTCCTTGCAATTTGAGGCATTAAACATGGAGAAATAAATTTGGAAGGGATATAAAAAGTAATGGCAAGTAACCCACTGTCAACACTAGGAACTATATTCGTGGACAACGAAAATCGGACAACGAAAATCAAGGGACGACAATCTGGTCTCGGACCTCTTCATCGAAAGTAGCATCTGACTGAAAAATAGATTGAGTCAGAAAGGTGCTATCATCTAGCTTATTATAGTTACAATCATGTCAGTCATTTTTACCGTGTTTATCCCTTTCAATAGACATAGGAAGATGTGCTGTGAGTGCCAATGAGACAACTCTCCATCCAAATAACAACTTATGAAAGTAAACCGTTATAGATCAATATATGGCCTTCAACACTGAGCCTTGGCTCACACCGAAAAACAAGCTATAAAGGACCCCAAAATTTCTAATGTAAAACCATTCAAACGAGAAAACCAACGGTCTCACTACTGTACATCAGATTCCTGACTTGGGACAGGTGCAAACATTTACAGCGGGATTAAACGTTTTAATGGTACCAAACCTTCTCCCTTTTTCTGAAACAATAGTATAACATCACAACATAGAAAACACACGATAAAATATCAATTGGAAGGCTTAACTCGATCAAAAAACGTAACTAAACACACGATGAACGAATAAATTTGATCTGCGATACCTGCATGAATGCAAATACATAGTTAATAAAATATCAGAGACAAACATTCAATGCCAAAAAGCAAAGAAAACAAGTCCAAACAAGTCATGGCAAGACATCACCGCGAAATATATAACAACCCTTCATAAATAATCACTTTTGAAAAAAGAAACTGTTTTCAAGTTCATAAGCTGTTCCATTGGTATCCTCATCTTTGTCGTGTTTGTCTAACGATTCTTCAATTATCATTTCCTCTGGCTCATAGTATTTTTGTTTTATGTTTGTGCTCTGACAGTGCTGGATGAAGTGCTTTACATCTGCAGACATCCTCTTCCAGTAAAATCATTCAGCCAATTTATAATAAGTTTTTTCCAGACCTAAATGACTTCCATTCTCAAAGTGACATAACTACAATATAGAAAGTTGTTGATCCCTTGTAATGATTAATTTCTGTTCTCCTTTGTTACTTTTACCACCAGTATAATACATGTTCCCCTCTGTGATCTCGAAATTCTGGGTTCTCTTCCTGATACGGGTTATTTCGTAATCATCTATATCTCGAACAGTAAATGACATAATCATCATTAATCAGTACTTAAGCAACAGTACCAAATACAAGATCAGATAGTGGCAACAAAATTTTTTACACAAACTCATTGTATCAAACAACACCAATATCAATCTGTTAAAATATATATGATTCATTGACAATCATTATCAGTCGTTAACATTTTTAGTGATACAAGACTAGGGCTAACAGTTTATTAAGTTTGTTTAAAATGCATTGAAGTATGTTGATTAAAGATCGATTCAAGTTTCTGTAATTTTTATTGTAAACCAAGGGAAGTTTGTTATTTAATAAAAGTTCCAAGAATATGTGTTATATGAAAAAAGTTCCAGGAATATCTGTTATAAAGAAAGAAGGCAACACTCTACGCCTGTGAGTTGATTATCGTCAGCTCAACAATAGGACGAAAAAGGATAGCTATAGTTTACCAAGGATTGAAGACCTGCTTGACTGTCTCTCCGGAAGTACCTTTTTCAGAGTCGTTGATATAAAGTCCGGGTATCACCAGGTGGAGCTGTGCGAACCACACAAGGAAAGGCCTGCAATCACAGTTGGACCTCTAGACTTTTAGGAGTACAACAGAATGCCATTTGGACTCACCAACAGTCCAGTCACCTACCAAAGACTCATGGAAGACTGTCTAGCTGATTACCATCTAAGAATATGCTGTGTGTTCATTGAAGATGTGATTATCGTTGGAAAGACATTTGAAGAACATCTCAACATCTTGCAACTGGTTATGGACCGCATCAAAAAGGTAAACCTGAAGTTGGCAGCAAGATTAGCAGACCATTGACAGAGTTGATGCCAATTCCATCAGGTAGGAAAGAACAAAAGAAAAAACAACCACAGAAGGAATGGCATTAGGGAGAACAACAGGACCAAGACTTCAGTAAACTGAAATAACTCCTTACGTCAGCTCCGATACTGAGTTATCATGACAACAGTTTACAGTACGTACTTCACACCGATGCGTCTGGTTTTGGACTTGCTGCCGTACTCTTCCAGGAACAACATGGAGAAAAACACGTCATCTGTTATGATGGTAGAGGACTTACCAAAGCTGAGAAGAATTACCCGACTCACAAGATGGAGTTCCTTGCGTTAAAGTGGGCGATAACAGACAAGTTTAAGGATTACCTGTATGGACCAGCACATTTTACAGTGATGACCGACAACAATCCTTTGACGTATGTCCTCACTACTGCCAAACTTGATGCCATGTGACAAAGATGGTTGGCTGATCTTGCAACTTACAACTTTTATATCAAGTACCGTCCAGGGAGAAACAACTCTGATGCCGATTCCTTAAGTAGGCTTCCCAGGGATATAGTAGAGATCAACATCGACACTATCACAGCCATCTGTAATTCCATAACATCTGTATCTTATGCCGAGTGTTTAGCAGTCAATCCAGATATACAACAAGATGACATAGATCAAAATGGAACATCAACATCAGATATCATAGACTGGAAGAGAGCTCAAAGACAAGACACAGTTGTTAGTCACTAGAATGATATGATACAGAAGGAGCAGAAACCAGAGAAAGGAGATGCCATACATATGAGGCAGTACCATCATCTGAAGATCATAGATGGAATACTATATCGTCAAGTTACTATCAACGATGAAGTTAAACAGAAGCTAGTACTTCCAGGAGCTCATATTTCTACAACACTCCGGGCATTACACAACGACATGGGACACCCTGTCAAAGACCATACTTTGTCATTAGTGAGAGACAGATTCTACTGGCCTGGTATAGCAAATGATTTTACAAAGTGGATAGCGCATTGTGGAAGGTGCATTAGGAGAAAGACACTTCAAAACCAGGGAGCTCCGCTAGTAAGTATTGAGACAACAACACCACTACAGCTAGTTTGTATGGACTACCTTACGTTAGAACCATCTAAAGGAGGTCAACAACACATCCTGGTCATAACAGATCACTTTACCAGATTCACTCAAGCCATTCCCACCAAGAACCATACGACAGAGACAACAGCTGAAGCCTTTTACCAGCATTTCATAGTGCATTATGGAACACCTGACCGTATACATTCAGACCAAGGAGCTAACTTCGAATCAAAGAACATAAAAGAGTTAGGCAGTCTAACAGGAATGACCAAGTCACGCACCACCAGTTATCATCCGATGGGCAACGGAATGTGCGAAAGGTTCAACCGAACACTACTTAACATGCTAGGAACACTTCAACCAGACAAGAAGAAGAACTTGAAAGCCTATGTAGGACCACTTGTCCATGCTTACAACTGTACCAAGCATGAGTCTACAGGATTCGCGCCATACTACTCATGTTTGGAAGAGATCCTAGACTTCCAGTGGATGTCGCGTTTGGCATACGAAAAGATACAGGATCTAATTACATCAAGGACCTTAGAGAACGGTTGGAAGTTGCCCACAACTTGGCTACGGAAACATCTAAGAAAGTTCAATTGAGACAGAAGAAGAACTATGACACCAAAGTAAAAGGAGGTATCATCAAGAAAGGAGATTTAGTCTCGGTGAAAATAGTAGCATTTGAAGGCAAACACAAGCTGTCAGACAAGTGGGAACAAGACCCTTACGTTGTACTTGAACAACCGAATCTGGAGATACCATTCTTCACAGTGAGGAAGGAGAGTGGAGAAGGACGTAAAAGAAACCTCCACAGAAACTTGTTGTTGCCAGTGGGTCATTTGGTAGAACCAACTAGACCATTACCAAAACTTAGAAAACCATCTAAAAAAGAACCACCGAAACCAGCACCTAGAGTATTGAGGAAACCGACCATTGATTATCCGGAGTCATCTGATGAGGATATTATAGATGTATTGTTGGCACCATTTGTTGAGGATGACAGTGATTCAACCATCACTTCAGATATCATTTATCCAGTGGTGAATCCAACAAGTGACGTAGAAACAGAAGATGAATCTGAATCTAAAGGGGACGACCACTCTCATGACACCAATGGGACAGATTCGGATATCGGCGACAAAAGGCCTTCACCAGAGGTGACAGCCTACAATCAGGAGGATATTACTGACAGTTCGTCGTTGTCGTCACCTGTTAGTATTCTTCGGTCAACCAGAGCAAAGAAAGCACCTGCGTGGATGACGTCAGGGAAGTACGAGCTTTCGAAGAGTGCAAGTCATACCACCACTACAGATTGGTTTCAAGGGTTCAATGCCTTACATCTTTAGCGGACACTCATCTACTTCATGGAAAACAGGCCGAAGCAGCACAGGCTATTATTGACGTCATTACAACAGCAAACACAGACAGGAAATGACGGGACGCCATTTCACGGCTGGGGAGAGTATGTGATAGCCGGTTATTTTATGTATTTTGTATATTGTTATATTCTTAGTAATTGATATTAGTACATATTTGAATAAAGTTATATTGTTAGCTTATTAATTACATTCTGTAATTCTGTAATTAAGGATTAGTATTTTGTGTTATTCTATTTTAACTTATTGACATGGACTATTGACGGACGAATTCTATTCTCATTCTTTGGCTAAGTCTGATTTCACTGTAGTTATTACTTTATTTTCACGGTTGACGTGAGCGCTTTCGGACATTTCGACTATTGGTCAGTACTTTTGGCGGTTTAATTCTTTTGGTCTATATCTTATGGGAAGACATCGTGTGGTCAACACATATTTACCTGTCTGCAAATTAACAACTTTAGAAATTAATATATGCAATAACAATTCTGTGACTGGAGTTTCTTATATAAGGTCAGTCCTATATCTTTCTTTATTAATTTCCAATAGTTCATATTTTTACACGTATGCATGTTTAGATTGAATGTCGAGAACGAGAGTTCAATTTCATAACAAAGAAGATCGTAAATGTATATTAAAACATAAGAAAAGTTAAATTTTACGATCATATGAAATAATACTTCAATAACCTATTTATCTGGTATAATGATTTGAAGATAAAGTTTACATATAAATTGAATGATAGCGAGTGTCGAGTGGACCGAAAGAATCTTGTAATGTTTAAAGGTTAATCGAATCAAAGTAAATCGATATAAGAACTTAAAATAGATATCAAGGTTTAATATTGATTTTTACTATAAACAATAAACATTGCTTAACAAAGATTTATAATAATCATTTTTGTTATACAGGTATATTTAAACCTTAGTTACCAAAGATGTAGTGTTTGTAATATGGTAAAATGGTTTATATGGAAATGTGCCACTTGAACGATATGTGAGTTAAGCTAAGTGTATTTGTATTCTTGTTTCGCTTAGCTTTAGTTTTTAATATTTGCTTTGCTTTTATTGTTACTTTTTTATAAGTTGCTTTTTGATTTAACAAGCATGCAGCTTACGCTTTGTGTAGTTTATATTATCAACACAAGTATTGTTGAATAGACTTTGGTATGAGACAGCATATGAGAACATGTACTATAATAACTTTAAAGTCGAATTGGTATAACTGTAATTGAGACAAGTAATTGCTATGGTATCCACATTATATATTTTTGTGATCAGATACATATGTATGCAGCTAAATAAGTTTGCATGATAATGAATTACGAACTTTAGCTATTAGTTATTATTACTTAGTAAACAGATTTATCTATCTGTAACTTATAAGTACATTTATATTTTACAGGGCTTTATTTACACTCAATTATAGAACATCGTTAGTCTGAATAAAAGTTACAGAACCCTAGATTGAAGTTTTAGTTATTCATTACTAAAAGCCTGAAGAAACCGGCTTTACATTATAAATGTTTGATAAATAATTGTTATATTATAAAAGTTCCAGAAATACTTGTTAACTGTAGTATAAAAGTAACATGCATCCAGGAATATTTGTTATATTATAAATGTTCAAGGAATACTTGTTATGCTGTAGAATAAAAGCACCATGTATGCTGAAATATTTGTTATATTTATAAATGTTCCAATCATTACTAGATAATTGTTCCAGGATTACTTATTATATGATCAAAGTTCTAAGAATATTAACTACGATATCCACACTTATTTCAGCAACAAATGTATGGAAGAGAACTTCCTATAACAAAGTAAATTTGTGGATAAAGTCATGCTTGACTGACATATAAGTCAAATTTTCTCCTTGTATAGGAACAGACGAACGGTCCATTTAGTTTAGTGAAGTGGAACTATAATATTAAAATATAGAAATTATATATTCTCCTTGTTTAGAATAAGAGCACTAATTTAATTTATATATGTAAAAAGTGTGTTGTATTCCTCAGCCTCCATTCTTTGTATATGCTACATTACGGTGGGTAATGTTGTCCTGTGAGAGAACGTTATGTGCTGATAATTTGGTCCTGACTGGTGATCATTCAAAAAATGTAAACAAAAATAAAATTATAATTTTTGATGATTTATTCAAAAACAGATGAAAATGAAGATGTAAGATGTTTCAAATTTGTTGCTTATTAGTTCAAAAGCAAGCAACCAAAAACATCAGTCGTCTGCACTACTGTAGTATGATAAACACAGCAGTGCTCATATTCAGAATATCTGGAACACAAAACACAAACACAAGTCATTATTAAGTCCGTTTGCTATACCTAGAACTGCTGAAAAAAAAAAAAACACCTGTAGCGCTCTCTTAAAATTGCACATTTAAATAGATTATATATGTCCTGAAACTATGCTGATGGGTCCTGATACCGTGCTGGTGATTTGTCACGAGATGTCAATATTATTATTATTCAAACATTGCTAAATTAACTGTCTATTGTGCAGCCTTGTGCTAAAACTGATTTATGACACATATTTTAACCTTGGACATGTCTTTTGATTGTAGTATAAGCGTTTTAAAATAATCGCAACTAAATATTATTGTTAAGGACAAAATCTTTAGTTCGATATCAGATGAAAGCATTTTTAATTCTAGTATTTTATCCAAAAACATAAATACCTTAAACATGCTTATTTACATAAGCATTGGATGCTTCCTACAAACTGTTATCAGAATTATGGATCACCAAAGGCAGTTAAATCATCGGAAAACATATATGGATACAGGCTGAGACATCTGAAAGAAAGATTTTAAAACGTGTCAATTCTGTTATTGACAAAAACGAAAACGAGGATATATACAACTTTTAATAACGATACTGGACAAGACAGGATGGGACCACATGCTTTAAACTTGATATTTTGGCTAAAATGCCAAATGTCCAAAGCTAGAGAGAAAACTTTGAGCTTTTTTTCCAGCTAGTTTTATCCGAAAAATTTCCATTCGATAATATCGCCAGTATGATTTAGTTCATATCAAAAACCGAACATGCCAGAGATGAGACATAGAAAGTCTGTGTAGATCTAAGGAAAATCAATGGAAGGGGAGGCCTGGAGTCTGCCCCAGACGATTTATGGGGACACGAAAGCAAACCTATAAAGTCAGAAAAACAGGCCGATGTTGAACATGATATTGAAGTTGTTACCAAATTGTTAAAAAAAAACTACCAAGTTTTGTATGAATAAGGCTCTGACACTCTTGTTTTCGTCAGAGAAATTAAAGAATAACACAAATATCTGAAGACTAAACTTCTGGAAACGATGCAGTTTATATTATGCAAAAGCATTAAATTGTAAAGTCTATGCTTACTTGGCAAACAGCAAGGGCTTCCTAAATTAAAGAACAAATCAGTAAAAGAGGGGTTTTCGGACTGGAGGCAGTCAACGTACGCATTGCAACAAGTGCAACGACAAATAACATTGCACTTAATAAGGTGAGAATGCATACATGGAATGATGAATGCACTCGATGAATTTTGGCAATTTTGCTCCGTTTTAAACGATTTAGAAAGAAGCTTTAGATATGACACTATGAATACGATGAGCAAACAAGAAAATCTAAAATGCTGTAGCCGATCTCAGAAAATCCAATTTATAGACATAATCAGTAGGACAAAATGTATCAAACATCGATCCGATGATTGGTTAAAAATACGCTGCGAGGCTAAGGTTACGGCAAGTGAACTGCATCATACTCTAGCACTAGGGACATAACGTCAACAACAATATCATTACGACAAAGTCATCTTAGGAAAACAATTGAACCAAAAAAATAGATACGAAACAGATGGAACATGGCAAAAACAACGAAAAAAGCAGTAGTAACTATTTGTGGTAAGATCCTACCAACTTTTTCAAATCAATATCTTCAAGCGAGAAAATAAGTTCACAGCTCTGCAACGAGTCATTAAGTCTTTATCATAGTGTGAATTCAGGTAACATATACCTTACCATTTATAATTTAACACCCGTGAACCAGTTAAGCGGAGATGGAAAGGCCTTACTCCCACAAAATAGGCCCAAAGAGATAATCAAAACCATTTTTCGAAACAAAGACAACATCTTGCCTTGAACAAACCAAATTAATGAATAGACAATTGATAGGCCACGAAAATCTCAAGGTTACACAATGTCTTCTCCAAAAGTGACAACCGTCTTGTTGTTCATAGCAGAACCACCAGTACGTCTTATTGTTATGACATAAAAGGTGAAAAGAGGAAGAGCTATTTGCTTCGACTATTGACAAACACAGTAAATGTCATCAACAATATAAGGCAAATAAGTTTTGGGTGCAGTTTCGTTCTGAATAAAAGGAAATTTATTGTGATAGCGATTCATAAAGACCAGAGGACAAAGGTGTGAGACCCATTTGGGTACAAGAGTCATAAAAGTTGGAAGGCTATATCAATGACGACGTTAGAGAGCATAGGGAAAATCATCTAATAGTTGAGCAAAATTGGACAACGGCTATCTATGCGGGATACTCCAACGATTAATGACAATTGTGCATTATTTTAGAAAGAGATGATTGAACTTGACCATTAAGGACTCTTGATGTAGTGGTTTCTGGTAAGTAGACACTCAATATCAAGGTAATCATGATACGAAGTGAAAGAATAACGTATTAACTAGGAGATATTAAATCCATAGGCATGCGCTACTCTTACTATGCTACATAAAATTGCCAATTACAACATGAATTGTTTTGAAATTGCAATTTTCTCTATGGTTACACATGAAAAGGATAACAAGAATCATCAAAATATATTTTGAAGTACACTATACCGAACCAACCGCCATCATTCGATAGTTTGTGTGTCAGACTACCAAATCAGTCTCTCCAATCTGGATCGTACTATGACACTAAATAATGCTTTTGGTGTCATTGCAATTGTTTAATTTAACTAACCAACAAATTTGCAGATATGAAACGTTTGGTGTAAGAGATATATATTTGGACCATTTTGAGAAAAAGTTTACTGTCTCAGAGTTTGCATTGAAAATAGAGGACCAATGAGCTCCATTATAATTAAACTAATTTAGGATTTCTAGAAAACCGATGGTTATTTTTAGTAGAACTTGTCTTCCGAAAGGCAATTCTTAAAAGACTTTAAACATAAGTTGGAAACTGGCATGTACAAAGGTGACTCATGTACAACTCCGGATATACCTGGTTTCTATGAAGTTAAACTTATTAGAATAAAATATTAAGAAAGCTGTTAAAATTACAAAACATGGTCGACTAGATAGGGATTTTGATTTGTTGGTCTGACACGTTTAGCTCTTAATCGCAATAATACTATTTATACGAAGGAACGTGAATAGGAAGGACAATTTCTTTTTTGATTCTACAAGTATCTATCTGAAATTTGCTTGATACGAAGAAGAAACAATTTGGAGCGACCAGGGACCAATTTATTAAAAAAAAAAAAAAAAACGATAATAACTGTTAAATGTATTTAAAAATCAGCTGTTTTTGTACAAGGCTAAGAAACAGGTATAATGCGAGCTTCAGCGATCTAATTCTCCTGTTTCGAGCGGAGTACATATACAGCTGATATTTAAAGACACTATAGACAGTTAGTCTTCATCCTGCAATTGATTTTATTCATTGTTTTTGCTTTAAAAGACAGAAATACTCACATTTATTGCATTTATTTTAGTTTTAAAATATATATTTTTGTTTATTTTTACCTTAGAAGCCCGCGTAGTAATATCAATCAGTTCATGACCTGTACGCCGAAAAATATTTCGCATGGTCAACAAAAATATCGTTCAAAATTATCAGTTTTGATTTTAACATAACAACTAATTTCAACAGTAAAAAGCAATAATAAAACATTGTTCTATTTAAGACAGAAGTGCTCAAATTGTCTTGCGTTTCAAAATGTCTAACTGATCGTGATTGACATTGTTGCGTGGTTGATTTTGTGTGTTACACATGAACACATTCAAATTTTGAACTGAAAAAACTTGTCTGTGAGGAGAAAATGCGTTGCGGATCGGACACTGGCACATTCGATTCGAATTCACAGACGGTTAACAAACAGAACGTAAATTAGTCTTTACAGTTCATATAAGGTGACGCCATACAGTATTGATACTTGTGTTCTAATTCGTAACCTCAACCGAACATAAAACATTTATCAAAATAATACAAACCGCTCACATGGGAGTAGCCATTTGCAACAGTCCAAGTGCATTTTTATTCAGGAAATAAATACAAGTAATTCATTATATATCAATGAGAATTGTGAGAATTGTTAGTCCGCGATTACTCTGACGTCCAACGGCTGTTTTGCCAGACAAGCTGGGGCCATAGGACGTCAGAGCTCGTTCCATATCAAAAAGTGGATATCTGCCCATCCAAAATAGATATGCTGCTTCGTTGCTTCTGGTGCCAAATAACGGCATTGGAATTATATAAATCGGGTATCAATTTGTTCATTCTTCATTTATGTAAGCCTACCTGCCACCCTTTATTTTCCATATTTGAACAGTTTTCACAGTGACTGATCGATTCAGACATTTTTACTTAAAATCTTCAACAGTAATACAGAAATGTAGTCTGGCTGTGGAAGAAGCTTTAAAGCGATATATGTATAGTGTACAGGATGGCAATATCTTTTGGGCTGATAAATATAGATTATATCATGGCATTTTTAAAATTAAGATATATGTATATTCATTTGCCATTTTATTATGAAACAAAGTTGAACTACTTTTTTAATATGTATACAGCGTTTAGATAAAATCAATATTCCAAATAAACTCTTTGTTCTTTTTATGCCCCATCTACGATAGTAGAGGGGCATTATGTTTTCTGGTCTGTGGCTCCGTTCGTTCGTCCGTTCGTCTGTGCGTCCGTTCAGGTTAAAGTTTTTGGTCAAGGTAGTTTTTGATGAAGCTGAAGTCCAATCAACTTGAAACTTAGGACACTTGTTGCTTATGATATGATCTTTCTAATTTTAATGCCAAATTAGATTATTACCCAATTTCACGGTCCATGGAACATGGAAAAGGATAGTGAACCGATTGAACCGTATCGTATACGTTGACGTATCCGCATCTGCAGATTTATCTTGCCTCCTATACATTTCTAGGAATATGATTGGTTAAAAGCGTCCTTGTGGAAACCGTGAACATTTAATATTAGGTTAGTTGGGAGTCGGGGCTTATTTCATACACGGTTAGTAGTGGAGTTACGTCCTTTTATATTTCATATAAGGTAATAAGGAGGCGGGCGTATTTCATACACGGTTAGTAGTGGTGTTACGTCCCTTTAGAAAAACAAAACAGTACTGAGAAAAAAATCTTAAAGGTTTCAACAGACGAAGAAACTTATGATAAAGTGAAATAAATTCATAAAACACATTTAAATCTAACAAGTTGTCATTGTTGGCATCTGTTTTTGTAGGACCAAAGGAAGTAGTTTCTTAATCATGTTAATGCTAACTGTATCGAAGACTTGCTCATTTTGATAGGTCACTAGCCTAAATTTTACACGTTAAGATAGTCGGTAAGATAAATTCGTTACATTGTGTGCTAGTGACGTAATACGGTATATATAGGGTCAGTAAATTCCATATGGGGATTCGAACTTCGCTCTCGAATCCCCATATGGAATTTACTGACCTGATATATTGCTCTCACCCCATATGGAATTTACTGACCCCATTTATACCGTATTAGGTCACTAGCACACTATGTAACTAATTGTACATATTAAAAAAATATGTGGTTTGACCTGACTGTGAAATATTTGCGATAGTGGTGTTTTGTGAGAAAAAAATCAGGGGTCTATCAACTACTTTTACATGCCCTTAAAAAAATCTTATGTAGGGCAGGAACACGAATATCGTACTCAATCCTTTAATTATCTAAATAAAAAATATGTCAAGATCTTACATGAATAAACATAAAAAAAAATCAAATGAAATACGTATAGAATCATATTCAAAACAGTATGGCTGTGGCCATTGATTGACGACCTTAATTATCCCATTGACTGGGAAAGATTAGGTGAACGTTTGTCTGTAACGACCACTGCTCACTACTTACTTATTATAGAATTTAAACTGTGGGGTAACCAAAGGTTCTTAACGCCTTCAATAATAAAATAATTCGAAAAATTAATCAGGAATAACCTTTATGTTTTGATTTATATTATTGATATAAATCATAACATCGTGTTATTCCTGATTAATTTTTCGAATAACTTCATTTAGGTGTTGAGAACCTTTGATGACCCCACAGTTTAAGTGTCTTTAACAAGTACATAGTGAGCAGTGGTCGTTACAGACAAACGTTCACATAATCTGTCCCAGTCAATGGGATAATCTAGGTCGTCAATCAATGGCCACAGACACACTGTTTTGAATATGATTCTATACATGTAAGCATGAACATATATATTTGTTAGATATACCATTCCCAGATGTAAGGAACTTTGAATATTGTTCATTTGCGATTTTATCATGAAATGTTATAAAACACGAGTTGTCTTCAGATGCTATATAAATACATTTGAAAAAAAAAAATGTACTGAATATCACTCTTTTTGTCCATTACAATTTACTTTTACGTGAGCACAAGCTAATACACAAACAAACAATTTTACAGTATTCACTCCTATCATGCCTGTAACGGTAAACTGTTTTTAACTATCTGGAACATCTTTAAAGAAGGATTACATGTCATGTTCCACAAAACTCGATATTTCCTAATTGTTTTGTTATTTTTTGCATTAATCAGTTGCGAATTAACATAAAATTGAAGCTGGAGATCACATATATACTGTTTTTGGTATATTTTCAGATGCGGATACGTCCACGTATACGATACGGTTGATACGTCTTTAAATGACCGACTTCTAATATTACGACTCATTGAAGTGTATGCCTTGTTTCCAAATGAATTATCAATACCTAATTTATTTTATCAAGTAACAATTTATTTATTGCTATAACAACTCAAATAACGATACAATTCTCTAATACCTAAGCAAATGATAAATGGAAATCGTAAATCAATCGTAAAAACGTCCAGACAAGTTATTGAGACACTTATATAGCAAGTAGTTTATACATTTATCAGGTGAACCAACTCATTTATACATATAATTAGTTTACCTTGTAACTCAACAGTTTGATTCCTTAAGTGTCATATTTCAAATCATTGCTTTGCAGAGCTGCTGAAAATTATATGAAAGAAAGCTGAAGGAGTAAAATACATAATTATAAAAACAAAGGAAATTAATTTGATACACCATCTGCACAAAAAAATTGACGGGCCTCGTTGGCCGAGTGGTCTAAATAGTTATCACTAGCCAGTCAACACTGAGGTTGTGAGTTCGAACCCCGTTCGTGCGGTGCACTCGACTCCAATCTTTTTTGACTAGGAATGTCAGGTTTCCTATCGAAGATCGGTGATTTTCTCCGGGCACTCCGACTTCCTAAACCAATAACAACTGGCCGCCTCGAAATAGCCTAAATGCGGTGCTTAAAAGTGGCGTTAAACACCAAAAATCAAATGAAATCAAATCATAAAAATTGAGTTCTTATCAGGGGCTCCCACTAGTGACTTGGGACAAAGTACTGAAGTATTGAACATCGGATGACCGCAAGTTCTGTAGGATGTTCACAAGCACTTGTCTCAGAAATAAAATCATATCTCTATACAGTTTCTTGTGTACAATTTGGAAATTAGTATGGCGTTCATTATCACTGAACTAGTATATATTTGTTTAGGGGCCAGCTGAAGGACGCCTCCGGGTGCGGGAATTTGTCGCTACATTGAAGATCTGTTGGTGACCTTCTGCTGTTGTTTTTTCAATGGTCGGGTTGTTGTCTCTTTGGCACATTCCCCATTTCCATTCTCAATTTAGGTTAGATAGATATAAAAAAAATGGAGACAAGTTCATGTGTGGATGATGAATAAATATCAGTGGATTCAACCTCACCGTAATAATCATTATATTGTAGTCCGACAAAAAAATCATCACCCTCCTTCTTTTAAAGTCAAATTGTTGCTCCCTTAACGACATTCCTAATAAAGACTTTTTTATCTATTTTTTTATTGTTTATAAAAAAAACGAAAATAAAGACTTTTTCGACTTATATTTTGTCTCGCTCATGTCATTCACCAAAGCGAGACTATCGCGTACTGTTATTGATTATGGTGTAATAATATCCCTAGAAATATGATAAGGTCAGTTTCAGGTGAACCCCGATTTGTTATCTAGTAAATTTTTATGAGCATTGTCACATCACATTTCCAGAGATGATTTTCTTCGGCTTCTGAGTCTTAATAAATTAATCTTGACATTTTGGCATTGTTTACAATTATGTGATTATGTCAGTTCAAGGTGAACCACTAATGTTAAGCCAATGATACAAGTAATACATGTAAGTATACGTTGTATTAAAAATGGCACATTTCATACATGTCCATAAAACCAACTCCATAGTCATGGTCCATCGACTTTGAAGAGGTTGCCTAGTTTTAATATATGTTAAAGTGTTGCCGTTTAAGCTACAACACTTTAATGTTACTATCGGAAGGACTGGTATGTTTCATTTAAATTTTGTTTGAAGTGTTCTGTAGAGCCGCTGTCAAAGATTAAAGAGAGGTGACTAACAAAAATGATGTAATCTGCCAACTTAGTATTTCTTCTGAAACCGTACCACAAATATCCTTATTAAACAACTAATTTTGTGCATGTTGTGGAAATGACCTTTGGACCAATAAGCTTTCGTTAAACTAGCATATAAAAAGGATAAACTTTACTAAATCATATAGTTGAATTTTACAATGTACATGTACGGTATCCAGTAAATGAGTACAGCGACCCAATTTTACTTTTTCTTTTCTATTTCTCAGTATAAGGATAATGTTTGTCTTCCGAAACTTTGAAAACTTCAGCACTTATTTTATACCCCAATATTCCTGAACGAAAGTATATATGCAAAATGAAATGAAACCATAAATATCAGATGTTACAGTAGTTCTTTCGTGTATTCTTTCCAGATCATGGCATTCATAGTAATAACGTCATACAAATTTTCTCGTATTTATATTTTTTACTTGTACATGCATTTATATGACAAAACTAAAATCCCTAAAATAATTGAAAAGACAGACATTGTGTATTGCTTCTTCACACAAATCACGTACTTACTAAACAAAACTGTCCAGTTTCATGCCACGCGACTCTGGTTTATTGTAATGAATTCGTGCAATAAAACTCATAATGATGAAACGCATTGTTTAATCAATGCATTGAATTTCATTATAACGCTCACGATTCGTATGTATAGGCATGTACATGTTTCTGATATTAATTGGAACTGTAATGACTTTTATACAAGTAAAATGATCGTAACTTTGTGTCTTTGAGTTAAGCCTTTTTCAACTGATTTTTATAGTTCGTTCTTATGTTGTACTATTCCACCACTGTCCAAGGTTAGGGGAGGGGTGGGATACCGCTAACATGTTTAAGGTTGGTGACCCCTTCTGTAGCCATGAAGGTAAAAAAAAATCAATCTGAATTGTATAAAAAAAAATGAATAATATAGATGGACCATTTTGTACATATACCAAGGGGAATCTTCGTGCAAAGCATGACTATTAATTGTTTCATTGCATTTAATAGAAAAGGGGATTTTGTGGCATATAAAACCACATTTTTATAGAAAATTCACAGACTATAAAACCAAGATTTTCGTTTTAAAATTTTAAACATAGATTACTCACTTACTATAAAATCCAAAATACCTCGTGCTGAGTCACTAAAGTCAAGTGCACCCTAGAAGGTGTACTTGAATTGGTCTATATTTATATTTGTTTTAAGGATTATGTACCCTTGTGTTGACTCAATGCTAAACATATGGAAATTTTAGAGAATATCCACAGCCTTTCCCCTTGTACTCTCATATTTGGCAATTCGATGCTTGATAGATAGAGGATTATTGCATGCAGTGCTAGCAATCATTTTCTTTAAATAAGTTTATAAATTTAGATATTGGTGAAATCAAAATAAATATATGGGCCAATTCAAGTACACCTTTTAGGGTAGGCTCGACTTTCGTCACTCAGCACGAGGTATTTTGTAATTTAAAGGTTGTATAGGACTTTTTGCAAACAACAAACGCTAGCATATCATAGAATAACAAGTAAGTATTCTATGTTCTGAAATTTATACCAAAATTTTCTGTATTAAAGTCTGTGGATTTTCTATAAATCTTTGATTTAGGGAGCTACCATTTGATTTTTAGGGGAGGAGGGGGGGGGGGGGGGGGGCTTGGATGAAATTTGAAAAAAATAGGCAGGACAGGAGTTTTGAGTAAAAAAAAAAAGGCAGGATGAGACACTTGCAAAAAAAAAGTCAGGATGACAATTTATGTTAAAAAAGTCAGGATAAACTATATAAAAAAAAAAAAAAAAAGCAGGACCGAATAGAGTGAAAAATAAAAAGGCAGGACAGAGATTACAACTAAAAAAAAATGCAGGACAAAATTTTTCATCCTAGCCCCCATAAAAATCAAATGGTAGCTCCCTTATTTGCCACAACATCCCATTTTTCTATGAAATGCAATGAAACAATGAATAATAATCCTTTGCACTAATTTTCCCCCTAGTATATGTGTACAATGGTCCATATCTATTATTCATCATCTTTACTGTTTTGATACAATTTCAGTTTTAAAATTTCGTTATTACATGGCTACAGAAGGGGTCATAAACCTTAACCAATATCTAAATTTATATAAAAAAAAAATATTACGAAATCATTGCTAGCACTGCATGCAATGATCCTCTATCTATCATGTGCTGAATTGCTAAATATGAGAGTATAAAAAGGGCAAATGCTGTGGATTTTCTATAAAATTTTCATATGTTTAGCATTGAATCAACACAAGGGTACGTAATCCTTAACCTCGCCACATTCTGTATGTATGTGACTGTCCCAAGAAAAGAGCCTCTAATGCAGTGGTAATCGTTTGTTTATGTGTTACAAATTTGTTTTTCGTTCATTTTTTGTACTTAAACTAGGCCGATAGTTTTCTCGTTTTAAGTGTATTACATTGTCATTTCGGGGCCATTTATAATAGCTGACTATGCGGTATGGGCTTTGCTCATCGTTGAAGGCCTTACGGTGATAAATAGTTGTTAATTTCTGTGTCATTTGGCCTCTTGTGGAGAGTTGTTTCATTAGCAATAATACCATATCTCTTTTTATATATTTAGTCATTTTGTTAATAAAGAAATTATTGTGCGATCTGATAAGCCAACCTTTTATATAGATATAGGAAGATGTGGTGTGAGTGCCAATGAGACGACTCTCCATCCAAATAACAATTTATAAAAGTAAACCATTATAGGTCAATGCATTTGAAAGGATTTTATATGTTGTGAGGTTACAACATCTCATTGACAATCATGGCATTGCTTCTTATTTGTATATAATTTAATTTTGGATGTAACGCGTCTTCTGATTGGCTGACGTTATTTTGTTATGAGCCCATAGACATAATTTAGTCATGTGACGGTGACGTCATCAACGTTTTTTCATGGTTTTCTACGGTTTAAAATGGAATTTAGAATTAAATTATAAGAAATGACTGTAATGTTTTTTCTGTCTATTCGAAATAACATAAAAAATGTGGTGCACACTGTTAAATAACCCGCTACGCGCGTTATTCAGTGTGCACCACATTTTTTATGTTATTTCTTCATAGACAGAAAAAATATTAATCATTCCTTAAATGTTTTCACTATGATACAAGTATTTCGTGATTATCTTAGAAACGCTGACTAAGAATTATTATTTAATATCACCAAATGAGTTCAGTCTTCAATAATATCAAGCACCTTTTTATAATGATTTTCAATAATATGTTGATGCGAGATTATATCATCACTTTTTCTAAAATTCTCCGGGGATACATTAATAATTATGAAAAAACTCAAGACTAAGAATCCATCAGGCAAAGTTGACATTAGAAGGATTAGAAGAGTCCTTCTGACAACAAAGTTGCTCATGTTTTATGTTCTTATATATCATTGACGTTTAAATGTGTGGGTTTGAGCGTTCCTGATTAAGGTTAATCTAGAAAAATGCACAAAAACTTACTAAATGTTATTTACACATGGCAGAGAAAAATGTTTATTTTTAATCAATTATTATACACACTGTCTAAGATTAGACATACTTACTTCTACGTTGTTTTAAAAATTATGTTTCAAAGCAGGTAAAGTGCTGTCAGCAAGAAGTTCGGCGTTATGATTATGTTAGGGGACTGGTTCAGTGGCAAGTATTTCAGGCATGTTCAGGAATTAAATAAATAAATCGAACATATAATAGGCGGTCGCTCGGGATGATGAGCAGAACATTTTTAGAGCCGCTGGAGAATGACTGTATCAGGCCACCAATTTATATTTAACCCAACAATGTTAGATCTTCAAATTTGTTTGAACAAATTTTTGTTCTTCCCTTAACGGGAATCGGACCTTTGCGTCTGTGACATCGAGGCAACACCACTTGTGCCGCCTTAGACCACTGGACCACCTATGCTACATTAAAATATAGCTTACGGTGTTCGATGTAATACCTGTTATCGTCGGCTTTATCTAGAATTGTCAAAAAGTACATGATGTATAGTAGCAAGTAGATGGTGTACTTTTCAGATCAGCTATTTTTTTGTAGTAAAGGATGATAAAGTTAATTACCTTGCCGACACATTAAACTTTGATTATATTAAACAATTCAAAGCATTTGACTTTCTGCTTACGTTCTTCATCGGAAAACACGTGCATGGTTATACAGTACTAACCCCATATAAAATTAAGAATCGAAATGGGGATGTATATATATACGTACTTATTTATGTACATTGTATGAATGAACAACCGAATGTTTATTAAATGTAATTACATAATATATATACAGAGGTGAATAAGTTATTTGCACTGCGATGATAAATATACGAGAAAAGACGCTCACACTTTCTTCCAGTATTAGGCTTATACGATTTCCTCAGGGTTTTTTTAATATTAAAATAGATGTACGAGTTCTGAAGTTCTAATCTCTTACTTAATTCTTGCTAAATAACAGTCATGACGAACAATTAGTCCGTCATGACTGAAATTCTAAACATCTGATGAGTTCCGCCTTTTTCAACAGATTTTTATAGTTTTGTTCTTTTATTTGAGTGGTTGTCTTTTTGTCTTTTTTTTTTTTTTTGCTGTTTCTCATATTTGTTTTTGGTTCATTGTTTTGCACAGTTTGTTCTTATGTTGTGTCGTCAGTTCACCACTGTCCCAGGTTTTTTGGGAAGTTTTGACGCAAGCAAACTAGTTTAATTCGGCACATTCTGTGTGTGCCTGAACCAAGTCAGACGCCTGTAATTCAGTGGTTGTCGTTTGTTGCTGTATATACTATTTGTTCTACGTTCAATATTTTGTACATAAATCAGGCCGATAGTTTTCTCGTTTGATTTGTTTCACATATGTAATTTCGAGGCCTTTTTAGCTGACTAGGCAGTATTAGTTTACTCATTGTTGTAGGCCGTACGGTGACTATATATTTTTTAGTTTCTGTGTCATTTTTTCTAATGTTGAGAGTCGTCTCATTGGTAATCATACCATATCTTCAAGTTTCAATGAAAATCTTCAACAGTATTGAAATTGATAGTATGGATGATATTCCTGGTAAAATATCAATACAGTTCCGACTAAAAAGTTAATTAAATCAGCGGTTGCTGTCTGCAATATTTGTATTTCGTTTATTGCTGTAGTACAAATCCGGTTATTTTTGTTTTTGTGCAAATTTCTATCATGTTTATGCCAGACAGTTTTAAACCCGGATTAATTAAATTAAGTACGTAGAAGACAAAATTAAAAAAAAAAAACTTCCTTGTGTACCGTGCTCGGTCATTGAACTTTTACGACACATGTTACACTCAAGCGGACAAAAAAATTGTGCAATCCTTTATATGACTTTGAATGGCTCTAAATCTAGTATTCAATGGGTTCCTCAAGTTTTCTCAAAGTGGATAAATCGGTGACCCCTTCATGTTCTCGAATAACGTGCAATGCGTCTTCAATTATAACTTAATAACAGACTAAGATATGAATCAAGTTGATGCTGGGCTGGCAAACTATCATTGTATTTTACTATTGTTAACATCTAATTTGTTAACATCATCAAATGAACTTATATACTTTTTTTTTCGTCAATGCAGTATGTATCAAGTTTTTAAAAATATAAAATTATCTTTGGGAATAATAGATGTGATCGCTTTAGAAAAAAAAAATAGAGCCTTAGGAAAAGGACTTATATTACTAAATGAAGAGACATGTTTTGTTTGTCGCTTCTAAAATTATCAGTCTACAAAAATCTTGGATAAAAGAATAAAATTTGTCCTAAAGGTACAATGTTACTGTAGCATACAGTCTAAATTTGGATTATTTCCGGAATAGTTTGGAAAGAAAATGATTTCCTAAAAATTTCTCTGGATGACTGGTAAAGAAATCAGGTCATTCATATCTCTGTTCCAGAAGTAAACTCTTACTATAAAAGACTTTGTTTAGCTTGTCCAAATTTTCAGCCCTTCAAGTATGAATCACCCGGGTTTTTTTTTTTCATGCTACGGGTTGCACAAAATTGTCAGATTTGGTATGAATTATGCATGCATGGAAGGCCCAATTTTCTGTGATAAAAAGAAAACTACACAATAGAATTTCAAGATAAAATATGAGAAGATAGCTCTAATAATATGGTTTCATTTCAGCCCCCCTGGTTTTGCTACACAAAAAAAAAGGTCAAATCCCAACACAATTTATTATAAATATCCCCTTATATCTCAGTTACCACCCTTATGTGGCGAAGTTGAAAAAAGTGAATCAGATAAAAAAAATCTGTTTGTTTTTTGTCCAACACAGCCATAAATATGATAAATCACATATTTTCTATATTACATTAAAACGAACAGTCTAATACATAAAATAACATACTTCTCTTGAAAATCTGCACATTTCATTAATCATTAAAGATCTAGACTGATTGTTATCTGCTTTTTCAAAATCCAAGATGGAGGAAGACACCAGCCGCTTAAGGGAAAACGGTAGTATTTAATTTTCCCAGCATTAGGTTGGCCTTTTGTATACCCAAGGCAGGTGAAGGAAGTCAAATTAGGAGCGGTGTGATTGGATGTAAGGGTACAATATATTTTTTATTTATCTATGAATAACTGCAGTGTGTATATTTACAATATAAATTTTAAAACCTATTGAAATATTTTCTAGAGAATTATTCGAAAAGACTTGCAAAATTTCATAAATTTGGTGCAAAATGACGGTGGGCATGGATAACATAAACAAGCTCCGTTGGAAGTTGGTCATGATACTATTTGGCTTTAATTTTTAAAACAGAGTAATAAAGTACTAACACAACATATAACTGTTTTATCCAGGTTTTTATCTTAAAAAGTGGTAAATTTAGAAAATGTTAACATTGTCGCCTATGGCAGAATAAATAGTACCGTTTTCCCTATACTGAAGATAGCAAGGGAAATCAAAGTCACTCAAACTGCAATTCTTTTATACTATTTTGAAGGTTTTGATTAGTACATTTGATTTTTATCACAAAGAATAGAAATTTTTCACAAAGAACAATACTGTGTTGAGAAAAGTGCTGAGTCATCATGATAGGTCAAATTGATTGGTAATGATATAAAACTTTATTCTAGGATGTCAATATTAACTATATTGTGTAAAATGCACCATATTATAGTTCCTTTGTATTTGATTTCACCTTTCGCAATGATTTTTTCGATTGGAAACACCACAATTTAAGTCGCGACAAATATTTTTTACTGAAATGTTTGCCTTTTTTGCTGCGTAATTCCCTAAAAGTGTAACTTGGGTATTTCTGTAAACATAATCTATTAAAATGGGAAATTGTCTGGTTTAGTTTGTACTGTTTATGGAATTAGGCAATATTTGGTCACATTGAAAGCATTTTCAGTGTTAGAATTGTTCATCTAAGAAAAAAAGAGGCCCACTTGAGGCTAAATTTACATAGAATTTATACTCTCCTGTGTAAAGAATTGTTCACATTCTTGATAATGCATGCAGCAAATATTTCAAAAGTGCTTCATTTTGTAGTTTCTTTCTTTTATTATATCAGACATAAATAATTTTTCCTTTCCTACTGTTTGAAAGGACTTTTGTTGGAAATTAATACTCCCAAGGGACATAATTCAGCTTTTTCATTGATTAATACAGGCAACAAAGGCAACTTTACAGCTGATTAGTTTGCATATTTAATGTTTAAAGTGTCTAATATCTTTGTTTTCATCATCTCAAGACAGAATAATAGATTTTATAACAAGCTCTAAAAATTTCAACCACAATATGGCATATACTAAAGCATGGAATGGAGATTAGTATGAAAAATCTTGAATTTGTGCATTTCTTGTAAATTTTTGATAAAATGAATACAAATTGAATGGAACTGTCAATTTTATCTGTTTAAATGGAACTATTTATCATTCTTTTTAAATAAGATAAGATATGATTGGATACAGGTTGTTTATTAAGGCTTTTCTGAAAGAAGTAGAGAATGAGGTAAACCAGCATGTAGGGGTGGGGACATAAAATGATCTATGTTTCTTTAAGTACTGGGGTCATACAAGTAATTATTATAGCCAAGGTTTTCACAATACCCCAGTATTGCATTAATAATGTCATAAGAATTCTTTATATCTTTATGTCACAGTATAGGGAAAACGGTAGTATTTAATTTTCCCAGCATTAGGTTGGCCTTTTGTATACCCAAGGCAGGTGAAGGAAGTCAAATTAGGAGCGGTGTGATTGGATGTAAGGGTACAATATATTTTTTATTTATCTATGAATAACTGCAGTGTGTATATTTACAATATAAATTTTAAAACCTATTGAAATATTTTCTAGAGAATTATTCGAAAAGACTTGCAAAATTTCATAAATTTGGTGCAAAATGACGGTGGGCATGGATAACATAAACAAGCTCCGTTGGAAGTTGGTCATGATACTATTTGGCTTTAATTTTTAAAACAGAGTAATAAAGTACTAACACAACATATAACTGTTTTATCCAGGTTTTTATCTTAAAAAGTGGTAAATTTAGAAAATGTTAACATTGTCGCCTATGGCAGAATAAATAGTACCGTTTTCCCTTAACATACATGAAATATTTATTAATGAACGTCATCAATACAGCAATCAAATAAATGCCATTCCAATTTTTCCGATTCGGATTTATACCTTATTTCCGTTTCTATTCAGCATGGGACCTCGTGATTAAAATTAGCAACGCTCTGCAGGTTCCAAAATTAAACAAGGTTGGTAAAAAAAACCAAACTTATATAACATAAATGAGACGGGGTCGGAGGGCCCGCCCTGTTCCCGAAATCCCGGGCTTCAAAACATAATCCCGAGGTCCCGAATTTAAAGAAATAAAAATCCCGACATCCCGAAATTCGAAAAAAAAGCACCCGATCCCGACGTCCCGAAAAAGGTCCTGCCTCTCTTATATGTTGGTCCTTAAGTCTTGACGATTTATTTCAAATGCCATTGTAAGTGTTATTATTAATAGTAAAATGCAAACATTCGAATGCTTACAATATGCATATGATCTAATAAACGTGAGATATTCAGCAAAACTATATGACCTTCTTTATTCTTATGATTATTAACTTACATAATCAATTAACAAATTTGTTTAACATGTATTGTTTATGTTTTCTTGTTTAACAGATGCTCTAGTAGGATCTTACTTTACAAATAACGTTTCATGTGTTTTAAGAGCGTTAACAATTGACATTATTTGTTATGTAAACGACTAAATTCAAATTTGCACAAGCGTTTAGACTAAATCTGTCTTCATAATTACTAAATATCGAGTATGAATAATGACTTTCATATTTAAAATTTGGCAAGTATGTCTAATTGGGATTGACATTTTGTATTTAACACTAAGAAGATGGCATTGTAAATCCCTTGAGTCTGTGTATCAGCATATTAATCATAACGTATGACAGAAAACAATTATCTCTTACTGATCTTTGATAATCTTCCCCGCTTAGTTCAACATGGGTAATAGCAGCGGTATGCCATCTTCGTCTGACTATGCACCGTTTAGTGTAAATGGTACAAACCTCGACCCTAGCTTCCAAGAAAACACCGGCTTAGTCTCGGCTTTAATGTTTGCATCTGGTGTTTTGGGAAATATGCTAGCTTTCATAGTGTTGATTTATTCTTCATCGGAACATAAAAAGACAATATTTTACCGTCTGGTAGCCGGATTAACCGTCACGGATTTAGTTGGGACATCGTTAACGTCACCTGTGGTAATTGCAGTGTATGCAAGTGGCAATGAATGGATTGGCGGAAAAACAATGTGTTACTATTTTGGATATGTTATGATATTTGCCGGTTATGCGACAATGTTAATTATTTGCAGTATGTCCGTTGAACGAGTTCTTTGTATACGATATCCTTGTTTTTATCGAACACGATCATCACCTAAACACGCTACAGTGATACTTACGTTTTGTTGGGCTTTAGCGTCATTCATTGCATCATTTCCATTTTTAGGATTCGGAAAGACGGTGTTACAGTATCCAAACACGTGGTGTTTCTTTGATTATTATAACACAAATCCAGTGAATAAAGCGTTTAACTATTTCTATGCGATTTTTGCAATTTTGATTATATCTATAACGACTTGTTTCAACTTGACAGCGTTATGTACATTATTGAATAGATGTCGGAATAATGATTCTTTAAAGGGATGCAGACAAAGTTTTAGAAAGTGTAGCAAATCTCACAAATACACTGAATGTCAAATGTTGTCTCAGCTTGCAGGGATAACTGTAGTATTTAGTACCTGTTACGTTCCTCTTATGGTAAGTTTTAAAAACCTCAGTGGACATCATCATTAGGGGGGGAGGTAACATGGGTTATTCGAATCTAAAATGTTGTCTGTACTTGCTGGGATAGTTGTTGTATTAAGTACGTGTTGCTTTCCTCTAATGGTAAGTTTTGAAAGCCTCAGTTGACTACATCATTATTGGGAGACAACGCGGATTGTTCGAATATCACATGTTTAAAAAGTAAATAAAAACGGAATCATGCCACCATATCGATCAGAACCATGCATGATTTTCAATATAATACATCAAGAGGTCAGCAACATATTCAAGTGGTTCGAATAGAAAGGAAAAAAGTCGCAATTACTATAAAAAACGGTTTAGTGATATTTCAGTGCACATAAACTCTTTATGCCTCTTTAATTTGATACTAAAAAATTCGAAAATTTAGTCCCACTATGCTCGTCGACTTTAAATTTAATTCAAACGTCATTGATGAAAACACGTAACTGACATTCACATATATAATCCTGGTATAAGTTTCTGTTTCGGCCTCAGTTTAAAATATCAGCTTGTCGAGTTCCATACCGAAAAACTGAATTTATAAATATAAATTAATATGACCAATGACTGCTTAGTTCATTGAATTTAATGTATGGTTCCTGCAGGACAGTCATTGTTATAAGGATGGCCAATGAAATAACTACATGTACTAGTATCGAAACAAGTACAAACAGAAGTGATTAAGTGTAAATATTTTATCATTAGAAAAGTTTTGTACATCGTGCATTATCAAAATTTACGTATCGACAATTAACAGACCACAAACGTAAAAAACCCGGGATGATGTATGGATAAAATCTGTTAAAAAAGTATGTGATGGAAACGTACTAAAACGAACATTCTAAAGCCACAATGTTAAACGAATGTGATTACCGATATAAGATAAGGATTCGTTTAGTACTTTCAAACCAAATCTTTAAATTAATTATTAAAAGGTTTTAGATGATATTTTTAAACACGTAAAAGTTCGACTCAGTCTTTTGGAGTGCATGTCTAACAAATAAAAGAGGAGAAAGATACCAAAAGTTAAACTTATAGATCGAAAATAATCTGACAACGCCACGGCTAAAAATGAAAAAGACAACACAAAAATAGTCACAACATAGACAACTGACTAAGTAATATGAACCCCATTAAAAACTGGGAGTGATATCAGGTGCCCCGGAATGGTAGGCAGATCCTGCTCTACATGTGATTTACGTATCACGTAAAAGCCAAGAACAGTATGTCTGTCAAACAGCAGTCAAAGTACAATTCACATGACGCCCTTCTTTTCCTGAATATAAATGTAATATTTGCTACTGGACGTTAAACGATAATAACTTAGGCTAAGTTTAATCATATTTAGGCTCATATGTAGAATAACAGTTACTATAACTACTATATCTAGCTGAATAGCTATAAAGTCACTGAAACTAAGCAGTGGCGGATATTTTTTTATATGGGGAATACTTAACGGGGTTTGGGCGATTCATTCTTGCTTCAGTGATTCCTTTTATAATCAACTTAATTTTCCCACTAAAGGGGAGGGGCGGGCCCCTCATCCCCCGAAACTGCCTATGGAAATAGATAAACTAAGAAACATATTGAGTAATTAACTGACATGTTCAAACTGAGTGAACATGTAACTTGCATGAGAATAAAATACATCTTATCTTTACAGAGGTAAAACGGCCAATATGCAACTGTTTAGCTAATAGTCAGATAATAAATAAATTAACGTCTTTGTTAATTACTTATTAAGCTTAGATATTTAGAGAACATGTACAGGGAATGGGCCACTTCAATTAACATCATATATGATCAAGTTATAATAATTGATGATTATTGCTGTCACTAAATAATTGATTATAATCAGTAATTCATAATCAATGTTTATTCCGTTTGCACAGTATGGTGTCACATGTACAACTCAAAATAGACCTGAAACGCGATTTATTACACAATTCAAAATCATGAAATGATATTTTTAGGAGATCGTATCGTAGTTGTTTTTTTAGAATTTTGGAAGATCTTTTTTCTTCTCTCAATTAGACATCAATAAGTATTGTTTACTTGGATATAGACTATACATGTCAAATATTTCATTTGAAGAAGTCGTATGAATATATAATAGGGTCACACATAGTGACCAATGGGTATACTTTCTGGTAGTAAAGCATAGGGCCACTTTCTAGCTGTCGTGCAACGACTGAACACTCAACTTAAGATGGACGCCGAAATTCGATCCGAAATACAAAATGAAGTTCAAGCTGCATTGCAGACCACCCAGACAACAATATTGGATAGCATGGCCACCCTTCTGGATAACCGCCTGGAATATTTCAACAAAAATTTCCAGTCTACTCAAAAGGCGTTAGCGGAATCCCAATTGGCAAAGCTAGACGAGACGTTGTCCGATAATTACAAGTTCAAGAAAAGGGGAGACGAGGAACAACACAAACATAACAGTAAAGTTTTTGATGAAGTTCAAGGAAGCTAACAGTGAACTAAATCAGGAACATCTCACAAAGGACAATATCTAGTCGGCCAAGGACAAGATAACAGAAGGTATGAGTTTGATTAGAGACAGACAAAAGTTAATAAAGCTAGCGGACTCATCAGAAGCAGGTTGGATAGTTGTTGCAGAATATACCACTAATCCGTTAGCTCAAAATTCAGAGGACGAGAAACGAATGTACAAAGCCCAAACAAGAGCGGAGGCGAAAATAAAGAAAGAAAAGTTAAAAAGGAAACCAGCTTCCTGTTCACCAGCTTCTAGATCACCAGCTCCGTACACTATTCCAACAAGAACATCCCATATCGACAGACAAGGGAAATGTTTGAACTGCAACAAGACGGGTCACTGGCGAAGTCCAGAGGTGACACGAAATGCAAGTCAGAGTCGACCAAGTGATAAGATAAGTACTGATTTTCTGTTTTATATTAATGACAGTAATAGTAGAGATATATATACAACACAAATGCTTTGAGACAACCCCTTTGTTATGAAATGAACAACCAAAACAATGAAATTGACATCTCAAATGTAAACATTACATCGCCGGCAGGTAGATTGAGAACTCACATTACAAAATGGTTACCAATAGGCACAAGTGAATATATTTTAGATGTTATAAAAAACGGATATAAAATACCGTTCATGGTAATACCAGGTAAGGTTGACCTTGAAAACAATAGGTCAGCGAAGGATAATCCTCAATTGGTTTTAGGGGAATAAACAAGTTATTACAGAAAAAATGCATAAGCGAGTCTTATTATATTCCACATGTCGTTAATCCTTTAACAGTGGTAGGAAATAAAAAAAGATAAAATTCGATTAGTTCTTGATGCAAGACACATCAATCCGCATCTTTTCAAATTTCGTTATAAATATGAAGATGCTAGCACAGCTCGACAAATCTTTAATAAAGGTGACTTGTTTTTCATATGATTTGAAAAGTGCCTATCATCACGTGGAATTTGTTTTTCAGATAGAACATATTTAGGTTTTAAGTGGGAAAATAAGTACTACGTGTTTAATGTATTACCTTTTGGTCTGTCAACAAGTGGATTCATTTTTTCCAAAGTCATGAGAGAACTTGTTAAGTATCGGAGAAACTACGGTTTCAAAATAGTAATGTATCTAGATGATGGTCTAGGTGGAGGTAAAACCTATTCTGAATGTTGGAAAGCAAGTAAAGAGATCAAGTCTGATCTTGAAAGTTTTGGTTTTGTCATAGCACACCAAAAATGTATTTTGGAACCGGCACAAAATTTACGTGGCTCGGTTTTGATTGGAATTTGATTGATGGTTTAATACAATTAAGAGGAAAAAGAGTCGTAAAATTGAAGGATGTTTTGTGATCCCTCGGATGTAGGCTATGGTGGTTATTTGACCTTTGATTCGGCAGACGAATCAGATGAACCAAATATGTTTGGTAGTTGGTCCATTTTTGAAACGAAACAGAGTTCCAACTTGGAAGAGTTAGAAGCGGTAGACAGAGTTTTTAAGAACTTTGTCAGTAGGATACAGGGAAAATCTGATAAAATGTACACAGATAACAAAAATGTATCGCACATCCTTAAAGTAGGAAGTAAAAAACCCTATTTACAAGAAAAAGCTATGTCTGTACATGATACATGTAGTAAATATTCAATTGACATGTCATGTGACTGGATTCTTAGAGAATCGAATACTAAAGCTCATAAATTAAGTAAAACAGTCAGATTGTGATGACTGGGGTATCCAGTCATGGGTTTTTGAATATTTAAATGATTTATTGGGTATTTTCACATGTGACCGTTTTGCATGCGATTACAACACAAAATTCAAAATATTTAATTTTAAGTTTTACGGTAAAGGTACATCAGGCATAGATGCCTTTAAACAGAACTGGACAACTATCCACAAAAGACCAAAATGACACAGACATTAACAACTATAGATCACCGTACGGCCTTTAACAATGAGCAAAGCCCATACCGCATAGTCTGCTATAAAAGGCCCCGATAAGACAATGTAAAACAATTCAAACGAGAAAACTAACGGCCTTATTTATGTAAAAAAAAATGAACGAAAAACAAATATGTAACACATAAACAAACGACAACCACTGAATTACAGGCTCCTGACTTGGGACAGGCACATACATAAATAATGTGGCAGGTTAAACATGTTAGAGGGATCCCAACCCTCCCCCAACCTGGAACAGTGGTATAATAGTACCACATAAGAACGAACTATAAAAAACAGTTGTAAAAGGACAAAGCAGATGGACGTGAAGGTACTTTATTTGTACCGGAGTAGAGGTCAGCACCGTACTGGTGTATGTTAACATACTACACAAAATTTCAAAATTTTGTAGTTGATTACAAATATTTACATGGATATAATTTGATTAAGAAAGGAAGAGGTCAAAATGATTTATTTGGCAAACAATCAAATAAAATTAGACTTGTTGCATTGAGAATAATATTTTGATTTGTTATTTTTATATTTACAATAGGTTTTAAGATTAATGAGCATGTAGAGGCAGCTGTTTTCTAGAGTGGAAATACAACAGACAGTCCTTTATACCAGCTATACCCTAAGATGTGCAAGTTACTGCTAGGAAGCAGAAGTGACAATACTATTAAATCTTATTTTTACGCATTTAGACGTTGGGAGCAGTATATACCTAAGCTAGGTTTTGCTGCTTTGCCAGCCCAACCTATTCATATCGCACTTTATTTTACTCATTTGCTTGATCAAGGTTCGACTTTTCACCCAATTGACAATGCTATGTACGGGATTAAATGGGCACACGAGATCAATGGTTTGACTGATCCTACAGAAAACCCATTTGTTTCTTCCATACAACAAGCTGCAAAACGTACGGCTTACAAAACATTTACTAAAAAAGAACCGGTTACTACTGATATGTTGATACAACTTTGTGAAAAATATTCAGATTCAGAAGATTTGTTGATTTTAAGGGATTTAACTATGGCTTTATAAGGGTTTGCAGGTTTTCTAAGATATGGTGAATTAAGCTCTTTACTTTTTAGCAATGTTAAAGTTAAAGATTTTCTAGTTTTGTATTTAAACAAAAGCAAGACTGACCAATATAGGCAAGGACATGAAGTTTTTCCAAGGGTTTTTCAGTGGCTTGTCCTTTTAATATGTATTTGAAATATGTTCGGTTAGCAGGCTTTGTTGAGGGGTCAGAAATGTTTTTGTTCAGACCTGTTTTTAGATCAGGGAATATTTGTAAATTAATTTACAAAAATAAAAAGCTTAGTTACACGTCAGCTAGAGAGAACATTATTTCTAGACGTAAATCAGTCTCTGATAATTTAAATTTTGGTTTACATACTCTTCGTTCTGGTGGGGCAACCGCAGCCGCAAATAATGTTGCTAACGATAGTAGATATTTGAAAAGACACGGGAGGTGGAAAACTAAGAAAAGTAGAGATAGTTATATTGTGGACTCCATTGAAAAGAGGCTTAAAGTGCCACAAACACTGGGACTGTAACGTTACTAATTCCTGTTCTTTGTGTTTTTCTATCGAGCATGACGGGCTGTCGGCAAACTAAGATTATGTTTGCGTTGTTTATATTTGCGACGAGTATGTAGTTATTAAAGCCTCGGTCACACCTTACCGGATAGCTCGAACGGACGCCTAACGGATAACTTTTTTTCAATCCGTTAGACGTCCGTCCATATCCGTTGCATGTCCGTTAAGCGTCCGTTTTATCCGTTGCATGTCCGTTAAGCGTCCGTTTTATCCGTCGACGTCCGTTCTGTCCGGTAGAAAATTTTGAGCATGTTCAAAACTTTGAACGGACGTCTAACGGATAAAATGTCCGTTGAACGTCCGTTAGACGTCCGTTAGGCGTCCGTTTTGTACGGTACTCGTCCGTTTCGTTTCCGTTTTGTATCCGTTACGTGTCCGTTATACATCCGTTGGAGGTCTGGCAGATAAATTCACCAACGGACTTCTAACGGACGTCTAACGGATAAAACGGATGAGAAACGGACTTCTAACGGACGTATAACGGACATAACGGATGATGAACGGATCTGAAACGGATAAAATTGATGGCAATTGAAAATTTCTCGTCAGAAATGCCAAAAATATTTCTTAAGGTTCATGAATTCTTATTATTCATAATCGATCTTAGAGTAAGGGCACATCTTCACAATCAATCAGCTGTTAAACTTATTCAGGTCAGACACTACCCTTTAGCGGCATTTTGAAGAACAAACAAAAACCAGTTACACAGAACTTTGACAAATAGATTTGCTTTCATTATATTGCATGTTTTTTCAGTTTTGTTTGGTAGGATTTGCATGATTTTTTATGTGATAGTCGGTTAAAAAGTTCATCAGAGCTCATGTTTTGTCTGTTATTATGTATATATATGCCGACTCGAAATAAAATCAACTTACTTAATTACTTAACTAGAACATTTTCAATATTAATGCGATTGACATGTATTATTATTGTCGCCTTTAATTTTTTCGTATATCTTGTTTATCCGTTTTATCCGGTACGCTTCCGTTAGGTGTCCGTTTTATGCGGTACTCGTCCGTTGGATGTACGTTCGACATCCGTTCTGTCCGTTACGTCTCCGTTTCTCGTCCGTTGCATGTCCGTTATGCATTCGTTAGGCGTCCGTTTTAGTTGGTCAGTACATCAACGGACGCCCAACGGATAACAATTTTGTCAACGGACAACTTTTATTTTCATCCGTTAGGCGTCCGTTCGTCTTATCCGGTAAGGTGTGACCGAGGCTTTATACTTGTGTTTTCCCGCGTTTCGTTTAGTACAGCGGGAAAATATTGTATTGACGGGTACAGGTCTTATGAATATATAATAGGGTCACACATAGTGAACAATGGGTATACGTTCTGGTAGTAAAGCATAGGGTCACTTACTAGCTGTCGTGCAACGAGTGAACACTCAACTTTAATTTTTGATGTACATGTATATACGTTGATATTTTTACTGCATTCAATTTGCGAGTACACACATGTTTAAGGTGTAGGTCAGAGCACCTAGCCCTGGAGACGGGATTGCGCACTTGGCATCCACTGACACAGGTTTCTAGAGAATTTTGGTCGATTATATCGTTTTATCTCTAGTTGTTCCTGGCCGGCCCTGACCGTCTATGAAGGGGTGCATTTAGTCGGAAGTTTGGTTTTGGTGTATTTAAGATAATACGTACATTTGAATTGTATGATGTTTGAATATGCATTGTAATTGTAATAATAATGATAATATTTGTAAATATTTATAATACAATCTGGCGTCCATCGAGCATGACGGTCTGTCGGCAAACTAACTAAGATTATGTTTGCAATGTTTATATTTGCCACGAGTATGTAAAATGTAGTTGTTGCTTCCAATCAAACACATTTCATTAATCATTAAAGTTATCGACTTTTTCAAAATCCAAGATGGAGGAAGACACCAGCCACTTAACATACATGAAATCTATACTTTTAAACGAGAAGACCTCATTTTGTGTGTCGCTTCTCTTCCTTCTACAATAAATCAATCACCATGCCTCTGTGTCCTATAGGTAACATGCATAGTTGCATTTGTCATCCATTCTTATGATTATTCAGATTGAGTTATTTTGGGAGAAAAACGACAAAAAAGGAGTCCGGATATGATTCCGTCATTAGACTGAATTTTAGTCATTGACAAGACTTCCGGTTTGAAACAACCAATAATATGATAGATAACAAAAATGAAAAATAAATAAGCCAATAAGAGCGTTCTCAATATCATGGTGTTTAAATCGCAAGAACCACAACTATTATACCTCCTTATAGAGGACAATTAATTTTCGCGTTTATCTACATGGAAACTACGATTATACTACTTCAATATATAGAGACTCTGTATTCTGTCTACTGTTTTCTTTGAAATGTTAACGTTTACTATCTAAGAGGTCATACCAGTTACATATATATTAAAATAAGTAAAACATGTGACACAAGTACAACCAATCGTATGAAAGATAACAAAAATGAAAAATAAATAAGCCATTCCGAGCGTTCTCTATATCATGGTATTTAGATCGCAAGAACCACAATTATTATACCTCCTTAGAGAGGAGAATTATTTTCGGCGTTTATCTACATGTAAACTACGATTATACTACTTTAATATATAGCTAGAGACTCTCTGTATTCTGTCAGGGACTTTCTATGTTAGTATAGAAAGTCCCTGATTCTGTCTTCTGTTTTCTTTGAAATGTTTACTATTTAAGGGGTCATGCCACTTGCATATATATTAATAAGTAAATCATGCTCAAATTCATCTAAAACTACCTCGAACATAAACATTAACCTGAAGCAGGACATACGGACGGACGGACGACCGACCGAACGAACGAACGAACGCACGGATGCACAGACTAGAAAACATAATGCCCATAAATGGGGCATAAAAATTTATGGTTGAAAGAGAAAATAGTGATTTGGCAAAAATTAAAGTAAGGTAGAGATAAGAGGGAGGCAGGACCTTTTTCGGGGCGTCGGGATCGGGTGTTTTTAAGCCCGGGATTTGGGGATTGATCCTTACGGAATCCGGGAATATATTTTTCGATTTCGGGATTTCGGGATATGAATTTCTTTAAATTCTGCATCTCGGGATTTCATGATTTTAAGCCCGGGATTTCGGGATCAGGACCCCTCTGACCACCCCTCAAATTAGCCTAAGTCGGTCTTAGTCATTTATACACGATTCATATCCTACTATTGGTATGTTAATAAGGCTCTCAAAAGAATAGACACTGATAGATTGTCCTAGAAGCATATTTTATTAGACTAATAATGGTCTTTATATAAGCAGTTACATTTTTTTCATGTTTGAAACGGTGCAAATTTTTAATTTGATTTGACTTTTACCAAAAGAAGCATTGTAGCAAAGGAGAAGAATAATTGTGGTCTGAGGCAAAAAACACGAAAGTAATTGAATTTAACAGAAAGGAAACAAATATCGGACTTTGGAAAAAGGGAGAGGGCTTTTGATACCTTTTATGAAATTCTCCATACATAATATCTTATACAAAAAAAATCATCCTACAACAGTTTTCAAGCTGTATATGCCCGCGATTTCGCGGGTGCGTTCTAGTATTTATTAATGAACGACATGGATACAGCAATCAAATAATTGCCATTTTCCGATTGGGATTTATACCTTATTTCCGTTTCTATTCAGCATGGGATCTTGTGATTAAAATTAGCAACGCTTTGCAGGTTCCAAAATTAAACAAGGTTGGTAAAAAAAACAACGACAAACTTATATAACATAAATGAGACGGGATCGGAGGGGCCCTGATCCCAAAATCCCGGGCTTAAAACATGAAATCCCAAGTTCCCGAATTTAAAGAAATAACAATCCCGACATCCCGAAATTCGAAAAAAGAATTTCCGGATCCCGAAAGGATCAATCCCGAAATCCCGAATTTAAAAACACCCGATCCCGACGTCCCGAAAAAAGGTCCTGTCTGTCTTATGTGTTGTTCCTTGACGATTTATTTCAAATGTCATTTTAAGTGTTATTATTAATAGTAGAATGTAAACATTCGAATGCTTACAATATGCACATGATCTAAAAAAAAACGTGACTGAGATATTCAGCAAAATTATATGACCTTCCTTATTCTTATGATTATTAACTTACGTAATCAATTAACAAATGTTTAACATGTATTTTTTGTGTTTGCATGTTTAATAGATGCTCCAATAGGATCTTACTTTACAAAAAACGTTTCATGTGTTTCAAGAGCGTTAAAAACTGTCATTATTTGTTATGTTAACGACTTAATTCAAATTTGTATAAGCGTTTAGACTAAATATCGAGTAGAAGATGGCATTGTAAATCCCTTGAGTCTGTGTATCAGCATATTAATCATAACGTATGACAGAAAACAATTATCTCTGGCTAATCTTTGATAATGTTCCCCGCTTAGTTTAAAATGGGTAATAGCAGCGGCATGCCATCGACATCTGACTATGCACCGTTTAGTGTAAATGGTACAAACCGCGACCCTAGCTTCCGAGAAAACACCGGGTTAGTCTCGGCTTTAATGTTTGCATCTGGTCTTCTAGGAAATATGTTAGCTCTCATAGTGTTGATTTATTCTTCATCGGAACATGAAAAGACAATATTTTACCGTCTGGTAGCCGGATTAACGTTACGGATTTAGTTGGGACATCGTTAACGTCACCTGTGGTAATTGCAGTGTATGCAAGTGGCAATGAATGGATTGTCGGAAAGACAATGTGTTACTATTTTGGTTATGTTATGATATTTGCCGGTTATGCTACCATGTTTATTATTTGCAGTATGTCCGTTGAACGTGTTCTTTGTATACGATTTCCATGTTTTTATCGAGCACGGTCATCACCTAAGCACGCTACATTGATACTTACGTTTTGTTAGGCTTTAGCGTCATTCATTGCATCATTTCCATTTTTAGGATTCGGAAAGACGGTGTTGCAGTATCAAAACACGTGGTGTTTCTTTGATTATTACAACACTAATCCAGTGAATAAAGCGTTTAACTATTTCTATGCGATTTTTGCAATTTTGATTATATCTATAACGACTTGTTTCAATTTGACAGCGCTATGCACATTATTGAATAGATGTCGGAATAATGATGCTTTAAAGGGATGCAGACAAAGTTGTAGAAAGTGTCGCAAATCTCACAAATACACTGAATGTCAAATGTTGTCTCAGCTTGCAGGGATAACTGTAGCATTTAGTACCTGTTACATTCCTCTTATGGTAAGTTTTAAAAGCCTCAGTGGACATCATCATTAGGGGGAGGTAACATGGGTTGTTCGAATCTAAAATGTTGTCTGAACCCTCCGAGATAGCTGTTGTAATAAGTACCTGTTGCACTCATCTTATATGGTAAGTTTTGAAAGCCTCAGTTGACATCATCATTTAGGGGGCGGGGGGTGGGGGTAACATGGGTTGTTCGAATCTAAAATGTTGTATGAACTTGGCGGAATAATTGTTGTATTAAGTACCTGTTGCATTCCTCTTATGGTAAGTTCTAAAAACCTCAATGGAAATCATCATTGTTAAGGGTAACGTGCTTTTTTTCCGAATATCACATGTTTATAAGTAAATCAAAAAGAAATCATCCAACTATAGACATTTGAAACCATTTATTTATTTTTCAATGTAACACATCAAGAGGTGAAAAACATATCCAAGTGGTTCGAATAGGAAAAAAAAGGGGTCATATGACTGATATTTCAGTGCACACCAATATAACAAAGAAGATGTGGTATGATTGCCAATGAGATAACTCTCCACCAGAGACCAAACGGCACAGATAGTAACAACTATAAGTAACCGTACTGCCTTCAACAATGAACAAAGCTCATATCGCATAGTCATCTATAAAAGGCCCCGAACCGACAAATGTAAAACCATTCAAGCGAGAAAACTAACGGCTAATTTAGTTTTGGTGGGGTTCGTGTTAATTATTCTTTTTGGGTTTCTATGTTGTGTCATGTGTTCTATTGTTTGTCTTTTTCATTTTCAGCCAGGCGTTGTCAGTTTATTTTGATTTATCATTTTGACTATCTTTCGTCCCTCTTTTATGTTCATACAGAAAAACAAATACGTAACACATTAACAAACGACAACCACTGAGTTACAGGCTCCTGACCGATTTAGGACCAAAAAGTCAAAACATTTGTTATTGTATTTATCTGCTAAAATTTCGAATATATATGAATACGACGAAAGACTGCTTGGTTCATTAAATTAAATGTCTGTGTAATGCAAGACAGTCAATATTAGAAGGATGGCCAATGAAACAATTACATGTACAAGTATCAAAACAAGTACAAACAGAAGTGATTAAGTGTAAATATTTTATAATAAGAAAAGTTATGTATCGACAGTTAACGAACGGTCTGTTATAAAGCGGGAATGATGTATAGATAAAATCTGTAAAAAAAGTATTTAATGGAATAGTACCAAAACTAACATTCTAAAGCCACAATATTGAACGAATGTGATTACCGATTTAAGATAAGGGTTCATTTAGTACTTTCAAAGAAAATCTTTAAATTAAATATTAAAAGGTTTTAGGTGATTGTTAACATGTAAAGTTTGGACGCAGTCTTGTTGAGTGCGTGTCTAACAAGACTAACATAGCACGTACATGCTTCGAGCAGTATATCTGTCAAACAGCAGTAATTTCACATGAACCCTTCTTTTTCTGAATATGAATGTAATATTTGCTACTGGACGTTAAACGACAATTAATTAACTTAATCATATTAACGTACATTTGAGTAACCGTCATTTTCAAACTGAGTGAACATATTTACCTGAGAATATGATAATCTATATTGTCAGAATTATGTGTTCTTTGTTTATTTAATTTCTTTATCATAATGAATGTGCAATTGAAATACAGAAGCTTTGAACTAACCATCGTAGATACCAAGGTAAAACGGCAAATATGCAATTGTTAAGCTAACTGTCAGATAGAAAATGTATTCACGTCTTTGTTAATTACTTATTAAGCTTAGATATTTAGAGAACATGTACAGGGAATGGGCCATTTCAATTAACATCATATATGATCAAGTTATAATAATTGATGATTATTGCTGTTATTTAATAATTGATTATAATCTTTAATTCATAATAAATGTACTTTATTCCGTTCGCACAGTATGGTATCACATGTACAACTCAAAATAGACATGCAACGCGATTAATTACATAATTCAAAAGCATGAAAAGAGTTTTTAAGGATATCGTATCGTAGTCGTTTTTGAGGTTATAGGAAGATTTTTTTCCTGTTTTTTTTTCTCTAAATTATGCTGCGTTCACACGTTATTCGAATGCGCTTCACAGTCAATTCGAATTAAATGTACGTGTGAATGAGGCATAAAACATTGACCCCCCTCAATATTGTTAACTTGGATATAGTCAAAATTTTGTCAATGAAGTCGATGCGGATCATTTACTAATAACATAATCTCTGAAGAGCTTTTCAATCGACCACATACATTTGTAACACAATTATCTGTAAAATGAACATTTCAGACAAAAAACACATAACATAATGAAATACACGCATACAAAACAAACATTATGAGATATAAAAGACTATTTAATGTATTAAGAAGGTATGCATAGTAAGCAGCTTACTTACACAAAATTAAAGAATTAAATGAGCACTAAAACTTTATGTAATTAGGATCTCATCATGTCTTCCAAAACAAATGATTATTTAAAGCAACAAAACCATCTGCATGTACAGCATTATAGTTTAGTTAACTAAAATATCAAAATCGACTGTGCAGATATAACTAACTGCAAATATCCTCCATCATATTAGAAGACGAAAACAAATTTGTTTGTCGTTGAATGACAATAAATACATTAGGAATTATGTCGTTTGAATTGTTTTCACATTTTGCACGTCGGTGTCTTTTAAGGTCGTATATATATTATGGGGTTCTCTCATTGTTGAAGGTCATATAGTGACATATAATTGCTACATGGACTTTATTTGAACTCTCAGACTGTTTGATACTTGTCCCATTGGCAATTATACCACATCTCCTTAACTCTATATCATATTTGCTTTAAACATTAAACTAAATAAAGATTAGATTATTTTATTATACTTTTTACTCTTATGAAAACTTGTTCATCTTTAGAGAACTGAAAAGTGTACATGGTTGTATTGTGTTCCAATATGACCACTCAAATATATATATACTATATGTGACTGTATCTTTCATTAATTTGTAGGATCCTTTACTATCGATAATTTAGCTGATCTGTAAGAATACCATCTTAATGCCTTATATATCATGTACTGTAGTACGACACTAGATTAAAACTGACCTGGAAAGGTTCATTTTTAAGAAGACCAGGTGGTCGTATGGTCTAGCGGGACGGCTACAGTGCAGGCGATTTGGTGTCACGATATCTCAGTAGCATGGGTTCGAATCCCGGCGAGGGAAGAACAAAAAAATTGATAAAGTAAATTTACAGATCTTACATTGTTGGGTTGATGTTTAGACGAGTTGTATATACATAATGTACACAGCCATGTATCACCATCACTGCTGGTGATCCAATGGATAAATCTGTAAAGTTGTCACTGGCGCAGACGTACTTATCAATATATTTTTTTTCTATGACTGTATCTTAAATTAATTTGTAGGATCCTTTACTATGGATAATTTAGCTGATCTGTAAGAATAACATCTTCATGCCTTATATATCATGTACTGTAGTACAACGCTAGATTTAAACTGACGTGGAAAGGTAACTCCCGGCCACCGAAAGCTTCATTTTTAAGAACCCCACGTGGTCGTGAGGTCTAGCGGGACGGCTACAATGCAGACGATTCGGTGTCACGATATCTCAGTAGCATGGGTTCGAATCCCGGCGAGGGAAGAACAAAAAATTGCGTTCGATCTAACATTGTTGAGTTGATGTTTAGACGAGTTGTATATACTATATACATTGATATATACAACTCGTCTATCGACATCACTGCTGGTGATCCGATGGATAAATCTGTTGTAGAGTTGTCACTGGTGCAGACGTACTTATATATATATTTATCCTGATTTAGAGTAATTTCTAGCAATTTGATTGGCTGATATTGTCCTTATAAATTTCAGTACAATTTTTTATCACGTCAATTTGAATTATCTCCCTTATTTATTACGTCAATTGGAATTATAACCCTTATACCATTGACTTAATAAAAGTAATAAAATTTTAGATGCTTTATAGTTCTAATGTTTTAAATTTTTCTCAGTTTCAGATTAAATATCTATAATATATTTGGTTGATATTGTCCTATAATTGAATTTGAATATAATTATGTGTAATATAACAAAATCATGATAAATTCGTTACACAGTGTTCAATTGTCCTAATACGGAATTTATCGGGTCAATAAAATTCATATCGGGTTTGGCTTTGTTTCGGATTTTCAAATATTTCGTCCTTGAGCTCCAGTGAAGAAAAAGTATAATGTGTTGTCGTAATGTAGTTCAGTAGAATTGGTACTGTTGAAGTTATTGTAAATGACCATTGATATATATTATAGTTCGTTTCTGTGTGTGTTACATTTTATTGTTGTGTTTCTGTTGTGTCATATTTCTCATCTTAAATTTGATATGATGCCCTCAGTTTCAGTTTGTAACCCGGATTTGCTTTTTTCCCAATGGATTTATGAATTTCGAATAGCGGTATACTATTGTTGCCTTTATTTAATGTATCATCATGTTCTTTCTTACAGACCCTCTTTGTCAGTTGTACATTCACTATCTATGCATATTGGGAGACATACAACTCTACTATTTATCACCTTTTACTATACCTATACTATTTCAATATTCCAACTAAACTATTATGTAACACACTGTATTGCATTTGTAACAATCAATAGTATTGATGATCTTAACTAATTGGTTTTCTTTTGTAGATAAAGATTCTGATTAATCAAAATGAAGCCTATCCCCGAAACTATGTATCAGATTTCACGGTTATCCGTCTAGCATCTGTTAACCAAATATTAGATCCATGGGTTTATATTCTATTAAGAAGAGAACTTTTATGGAAAGTTATTAGCTGTTTTAAAAAGCGTGACAATAATGACATCATTCCACCCGTTTTTCAGAAAGCAACAAGGAGTCACAATTATGAACAGTCTTTTTGTTCGTTCTGTTTTGATTGTTTATGTGATCCTCATGTTAATTTGAACAATATGGACGCCAAACGGTCCCTCTCTGATCTACGACTATCAATAATAACATCAGTGACACCACCAGATGTCAGAAGAACAATATTAAAAATAGTTTCCGAAGATGCCATTAACGCCTCTAATTGTTCAATCAACAGAAGTTGATAAATTCAGTTACATAAAAAAATCATATTTAAATACTGTAATGCTTCTTTTTCCTAAATGCGGAAGAAAAGCACATAATAATAGTAAATCATTAGCAAAATGTATGCAACAGGCGAGTGTGAATGTTTTAACAAATGACAGACACTATTAAAATAAAACCAAATAAAATGCAAAAATATTGACATTGAATATAAATAAAACCAAATAAAATGCAAAAACATTGACATTGAATATGTATGGAATTTCAGATTTTTTCTTATAGAGATAGGACAATTATAGAGTATCAATTTTGTACTTGTGTATCTGTATAAATCATTGTTAGTTATTAAATTCTTCATAGTTCATGTTAGTTTATCATATGCCTTTTTGCATTTTTGCTTCCAAATTAAAGGAAAAAAACTATGATAATTCGGTACTGTATTGCATGTTGCCTTTTCTCTTAAATTGATGAAACAATTTATCAATTTTGTACTTGTTAATCTATATTAATCATTTTGTTAATTATTAAATTCCTCGTAGTTCAGTTAAGTTTATTACGTGTTTTGTGCTCTTATGCGTCCAATTTAAAAGAAGCACCACGATAGATATGATACAGGAGTTATATTTCTGTTTAAAAAAAACAACGTTCTTTTGGTTCAACAATGTTTAAATTAAGCTGTTGGCAAACACTTGAAGTTCTGTTGTTGATGACGTTAGATATGTTGGCGGCATTTCTCGTTATTTCGTTATTTTCTATCGTTGTTTGAAAACCAAATTGAAAGGAGAAAAATGCCCATATATTTCAACATATACATTAGACAAGTGCAAAGCAATTAACTAATGCACAAACAACAACACTATACAGTCTAGTACATATTTGTTAAGACTACCGGTTAAGAAAATTGTACGTAAACTGTGTGTATTAAATGTTTTATTAAAAGCTATATGTGTTCTCGAATATAAGTGTCTAATATTGAAGTAAACATAATATACTATATAACGCCTCGTTTAATTTTTTTTTCTTTTCCAAATACTGTCATTTAAAAGTAGGGCAGATGGTTGAAATAGACGGAATGTTTTAGAAAGGGGCATTTGTTGCTTAATTCTTGCATACCAAATGGATTCAAACTCTTGGATTTGATTATTTATGTAATGAAACGTAATTCACAACTATCGTAACATATTTAGAACCTTAAAAGGGCATATTGTATGGAATCATTATGAATATCAACTCTTCCTGTGTATTACTGTTTCGACGCCATCTTAATTATTAACCGTCGACATGATCCACAAAAATGTCGATGAAAGCGTGACCCCGTAATCATAATTTAAGGTTTATGATCCCTTCTGTAGCCATTTTTGTACGAACTTTTCAAACTTCAATTGTATCAAAAGTACAGATATAATGAATAATAGAGATAGGCCATTATGTACATATTCTAAGAGGAAACTTGCTGCCAAGCATTATTTTTACTGTTTCATTGCATTTAATACCCTAGTCCCACTAGGCCACGATCGCACTACGATCTGTGAAAAAAATGCAAATATTGATGATCGTGGTACGATCGTGTAGGTCGCAGTAAGGTCGTACCACGGTCGTGGTGAGGTCTTCAAGATCGTGACGAGCGTGGACAACTTTGAACATGTTCAAAACAATCGTGGTGCGGTCGTGGCGAAATCAGGTCGTAGTAGAAGCGTAGTGAGAGCGCACTAAGGTCGTAGTAAGATCGCAAAGGTCGCTGTACAATCGTAGCGAGAGCGTAGCGAAAGCGTGATTCTATTCGGAGAGACAGCGCTACGATCTCACAGCGACGTTATGACGACCTTACTACGACCATCACGTTGTCACCGCGACCCAACTACGCTTCCACTACGACTATACCACGTTTACACCACGCTGTTCAAGACCATAGTACGATTCTAGCACGCCCTTGCCGTCCTCATCACGCTCTTCTTACGACCTTACTACGTTCACACTACGACCATCATTTCTATTGTCATTTTCACATAAAATATATAAAAAACTCCCTAGATTTTGTTTGTCTGAATGTATTTATCCATTTGCTCTAACGCCTCTACCATGCTTCTCGTTTTTATATAGATTAGACCGTTGGTTCTTCCCGTTTAAATTGCTTAACATTAGTATTTTTTGGAGCCCTTTATAGCGTGCTGTTCGGTATGAGCCAAGGCTCCGTATTGAAGGCCGTACCTTGGCCTATAATGGTTTACTTTTATAGATTATTACGTTGATGGAGAGTTGTCTCATTGACACTCAAACCACATCTTCCTATATATATTGACACATCTGTGTCATCTCTGCTATCGTTCACTAAAATATCGTCATTTGAGTTTTATGGACCAGCAATAGGTTGTAATTTAAGTTTGATTGGTCATCTCTTCATGACAAGTATTATACTACTTATGTGTATAGTATCAGTTTAATTGGAGTCTGGAGCTGGCATGTCAGTTAACTGCTAGTAGTCTGTTGTTATTTATGTATTATTGTCATTTTGTTTAATATTTTCTTTAGTCACATCTTCTGACATCAGACTCGGACTTCTCTTGAACTGAATTTTAATGTGCGTATTGTTATGCGTTTACTTTTCTTCATTGATTGGCTAGAGGTATGGGGGAGGGTTGGATCTCACAAACATGTTTAACCCCTCTAATGTTGCGCCTGTCCCAAGTCAGGAGTCTTGTACTATTTTTAATTTTAGTTTCTTGGAGTTTAGTATGGCGTTTATACTTTGCTCCCTCTGCCTCTACATCAACCCCTACCACCACGTCTACGTGTTCTAGTAGATTTTGGTAGCATGAATGTATTGTTTCCGAGAAATCCCCGTTTTAATCAGAAATAGAAAGAATGGAACTATATTGATATGAAACACGATATTGACGGTATTGCTGATAACGTAGAAAGATCGCGGTATGAACGTAGTATAATCGTGGTAAGAACGTGCTATAATCGCAGTAAGATCGTATTGCAATCGGATAACTCGTGGTATGGTCGTAGTGAGAGCGTGAAGAGCGTAGAAAGATCTTTGTAAGAGTAGCGAGGGCCCTCATGGGGTTTTTGATTATGTGATTACTTGGCCGTTTTTTTAATGATTATTTGATTATTAAGCCAAATATTTCATGATTATTTGATTACCTAGGACTGTATTTTTAGTTTATGATTATTTGATTACTAAAGATAAGCAATATTTAATGATTATGTGATTATATTGGCAAAAAAATGGTGATTATGTGATTACTAGGACCCCCCCATGAGGGGCCTCAGTAGTGAGGTCGCAGAATAAGCGCGATGAGAACGTGGTTTAATCGTAGCGGGATCGTTGTAGAAGCGTAATTAGGACGTAGTAGCATCGTGAAAACAACGAAAATTAACATATTCATGCCGTTCATACCGCGACCTCACCACGATCTAAATTTATTGAGCGTGGTGCGATCGTGGTCTAGTGGGACTGGGGCTTAATAGAAAAAGAGGACTTTGTGGCAAATAAATCAAGATTTTTATAGAAAATCAACAGCCTTCAATACAGACATTTTTGTTAAAAAAATTTGAAACATAAATTACTCACTTGATTTTCTATGATGTGCTTGTGTTTATGTTTTACAAAAAGTTCTAAGCAACCTGTAAATTCCAAAACACTACATTTAATAAACTTGTTTTACGGAAATCAATGCTAGCACTGCATGCAATAATCCTATCTATCAGTCATCAAATTGCCCAATATGAGAGTACAAGGATAAAGGCTGTGGATTTTCTATAAAATTTCCATATGTTTAGCATTGAATCAACACATGGGTACTTAATCCTTAAAATATAAAACAAAGGTAAGCACGTTTCCGTGCAACATTATAATGTTATTTTTTTCTCTCTCTTTGATCCAATTTCATACATAAAATACATATAGATTATTCTCATAACATGTACACCTTTTTATTTGTTGCGGGTCACATGTATCATCAATCGGGCTTCCTACTGCTGCTTTCCCTGTTAGTGTTTTGGGTGTTTTTTTAGTTTACATCCATTACAATCAATCACTGGTCAAGATGACTAAAATCACAACATATCTTCTAAGGGTCAAATAAAGGTTGCATGCTTACGCAATTAAACGAGTTCGAATAATTATCCTTCAGGACCATGATATGTCAGCCATGTTAAGAACTTATTTTTATGCCCCGTCGTAGCTAATGGGGGGAAATGAGTAATACTCTTTTAATTGGAGCAAAAGATACCAGAGGGACATTCAAACTCATAGACCGTCATGTTCGTCCTATATCTTAGTTTCCCTTCTCTACCCAAGTTTTCCTAAACCCAATTTTTATGAAACTCGGACATAATGCTGAGAACGAAAACCCTCATTCGAATGTGGACAATGAGTTAATTATCGTTCTAGAGTTATGCCCATTTACAACTTAGAAAATTGCAATTTTGTTCGTTTCCACACTCTTACTAAAGTTTGCCTCATCCAATGTGTTAAGGGACTATTATACAATGATTCAAACCACAACAGAGTTTCAATTTTTGCAGATTCTCACTAACTGTTTTAGAGCTATGCCTCATTTTAACTTTTTCTCTTTTTTTTTTTTTATCTTAATTGTAGCTATACCCTTTTAAGAATGTAGAACGGTTACCACTGGAAATTTCTGGAAATATAAAATATATAAATATGAAGAGAGACAAAACCGCTACAATGTGTACCTCTTAAATTGTAAAAAGTAGGTACACAACTTTAATGTGTGTGCAATCGTTCTGTGATGTTTCGAGAATCGTGATTTAACACAATATGGGGACATGATTACACAAGTACCCACTTCTCCTCGACCGACCATGTGCACTCCAAACAAAACCGAGACAATCGATTATTAACCTAGGGAAAAGTAGACATCCAAAATGTTTACACAGCTTTTTAGTATTTTTTTTCAATGAATTATTTACGATGTATTTATTTGATAATGACTTTTTTTCATTCACAAATTCCGGTTTTAAAGAAATATTGCCAATTTTCTTATCTAATGATGATAACACTGGCAATAACTTTCAAATATCAGTAAAGACAATCAGTATGTATCCAAGGTGTTTGATTATGACATCTACGACCACCTTGTATTCAGATGAAATCTTCACTCTTTTTTTTCAAATAGAAATTTAATAGTATTTGATTTTTTACTATTAATAAATTTGTATTCCGTTTTCAAAATTATAAATAGCACTGATTTAAGGTGATACAATATATATTTGTTAGATTCAATGAAATAGCGATGCGCAAAATCAGAGCTACGTGTATATGTATCTGCCACATTTCACTACAATAGTAATGTTTTTATTTTTGTCGAATCTGTTCTCTTTATATTGTTTGTTGTTTTTTAAACACATTTTAGGCATTCACTGATGGTGCATTTTCTTAAATGTATTTCTCGTCATTTGTGTCATTGTAAAATTAATATGACATAAATTTTAGCCAATATTTGAGGATCCAAAGAGAGGTCTCATAGAATAGTGTACTCTCAATAAATGAATCTTAGATTTCGGAATATAATCACATTTCGTGTCACGGTACTTATCTATCCAAAATTCATGTATTTGGTTTTGATATTATATTTGTTATTCTCATAGGATTTTGTCTAGAGCTTAGTCCGCTTCTGTGTGTGTGTTACATTTTAATGTTGTGTCGTTGTTATCTTATATTTAATGCGTTTCCCTCCGTTTTAGTTTGTTACCCCGATTTTGTTTTTTGTCCATGGATTTATGAGTTTTGAACAGCGGTATACTACTGTTGCCTTTGTTTGCCGTTATTATTATAATTATGAAGAGTTTACGAAATGAGCAGAGTTCTAGAGTAATGTTTAGACAGTTAAAGAGATGAATTTGTGTTCTCTATTACTAGCACAATGTATTTCTCAATGTTGAAAGTCGTACATTTGCCTATAAATGCTTACATCCATTTCACTTGAATTTTGGTGGATCAATCATAAAATATTTTCTTTTTATACACAATCACGTTGTTTGATTTTCGTATTCCAAACGTATATGTAAAGTTTGATTGGCGTGCTCTACATTGAACCATTGAGTGTTCTTTTGATTGTGCCTCTCCAATGTAAACATTAAGTCTGAAACTAAAATACGAATAAACTGAATTCCGAGGAAAATGCAAAACGGAAAGTCCCGAATCAAAAACTCAAAACACATCAAACGAACGGATAACAACTGTCATATTACTGCCTTGGTTCAGGCATTTTCTTATGGAGAAAATGGTGGATTAAACATGGTTTTATAGTTAGCTAAAGCTCTAACTTGTATGATAGTTGCATACAATTCTATTATATTGACAGAGGTTGGTGAACAAAACAAACAGTTATATAATAGGTAAAGATTACAATAAAAGAGCACAACAGTCATCATAGTGTTATAATCTTTAGCACTATACAAACAAAACAATTATGTAACAAAGAAACATTAATAGGCATATATACAAAGAACATTGGCTAAAAATGAAAAGACAAGGACACAAACATTAACCATAGCACAATAACATAATGTATAAGTACAGAGCCACGTCACATGTAACAAAGAAACACATCAAGAAATATAGACAAAGCACGTTAGTAAAAATAAAAGACAAGAATACAAAAAGTATAATATAGAACAATATCACAAAGTAATATTTATAAAGACACACAAAAGAATAACACATTATAATTAAAGATGATAAACAACGTCGGTACATTTGTACCCATAATCTATACTTTAAGACCATTATGTATTATTTGTGAAGTTTGTCTTAACTTGCTTCCTTATTCGTAAAAAGCAGAAAAAAATAAAAGTTGTTCTTGAAAAATTTGTATATGATATAATGTTTCAATACAGGTTGAATTTGTTCTTTCAGTCTATTCGTTTCTGTTATAACTACATTACTGTTTTTGGCTCCAGATGCGCATTTCGACAATTAATGTTTCCCAATTGATGCTTAAGTCAATTGTTAATATGTTATAATGGACAGGATGGTAATTTTTACCCATCTACGAAGCGCTGATGCAATATATTGTTATCCTTCTCTGTCAAAGACCTTGGTTTCAATTGAGAGCGTTGTCATTTTTCCAACTGAATGCTGGGTGCGTTACGTATTTATTTTATGCTAGGCGAACTAACAAGGTTTCAAAGGATCTTCTCCACAATGGGAATTATTTCTCAATTAATTGTTTATCGTTTTCTGTGTGTATCTTGACGTAAATGTAACCAAGTGCAGTGATGATAAACATTGATTATATAGGAAGAATGTCTTTAGAGTTCCTTCTTCTGAACAGAACCAAAACAAACAATTATACCATATCTGTATTATGATCGGAAGTGGTTGGATCAGTTTATGTGATAATGAGAAGACAAATACGTAAATGCTATGTAATTGAGAGATACTGCTTCCGGTTGGGTAGACTTGATATATGTATATTAATTAATAGGTAATGTCATTAATTGGTATCGCTTTATCGTATGTCCACCAGGTTCTTAATTGATACGAATGGTAACGCTATATTTGTAAATTTGCGTGATGCAGATAGTGTAAATGTATCATCAATTGTTTTTGCAACGTACACAAAATTCATTTCTCTGACTTATTTTCAAAGGAATGCCATAATTGAAACGATTTTTGAATGCATCGGTAATTAATTGTGACGTTAAATTTTCTAGTTTTCTTCGGAATTTTCTTATTGCAAAGCACTAGCTGTCACACAGGCGACAGCGGTTCTAATCCCGGTGGTGACGATGTAAATTTGTAGAGTAGATACATGCTCTCCGGTTACAGGTGTATGGAACAAAAAATTTGAGACTGAATTGACAGAGAAATAAAGGTTTTAAGCGGAGAGGTGAAAAAGTAGTTGGGTACCTTCTCGTAAACATACGTTGATAGTGGGTCTTCCTATGGATAGATTGATTGATTGTTGGTTGCTTTACGCCGCATTAGCACAACAAGGCTATATCGCGGCGAGAGCTAATTCGAATATTTTTACAATTTAAAGCATATTTTTACAATAAGACAAAAAGTCCTTCAATATACTAAAATTCTAGACTTAGCAAATTGATTATTTACAAATGAAAATCAACAGTAAGATAACGTGATAAAAATTAAAAACGGTTTAAATATAATAACATTTTTATATTCTATAAAAAATTCCAATTTCTTTTAAAAATGCAAATATTATTTGTAAACGGAACATTATTAAATATATCATACATATTATTGACATTGAAATGCGTCTTACGAATATTAGCAAAGTCATTACAATTAATTAAAACATGTTTAATAGTGTACTTGCAGTTGAAAAGTACACATTGTGGTTCATCTTCATTTTTTATGATCAATACGACATCTAGAAATAACACACTGATCTTTTCTGCACATAAAATTATTGAAAGGTTTACCTTAATTCGGTTTAATTTCATGTAATTTATTTTCATCTTTTTTACTGCATTCATTTTTCAATATATTAGAAACAAATGCCTGTGTTTGTACATTTGAAGAAGATTAAAAACCATTTTTTTAAACTTGAAAAAAGACAGAGCAGGTATATGTCTTGTTTCTTTTTATATTCTAAGTATATATAACAAATTCAGCAGAGTTTCGTATTACTTAGCATTCGTACAATGTAGTGACATACATACACAAATCATGATAGCTTTTAAAAACAAGACAGCACGAATATGACGCAAGCTGTCGATGTTTTCTTTTGATTGTAAAGTGGAATTTCAACATTTATCTACATTACAGTACATTGATTTAATTTACCACGTACTTTATTTTTAAAGTACACTAATCAAGCAATAACGTATTTCTAAGGGTTTACATATATTTCTCTGTGCACTCAAAATGTTTCTCTGAACAAAGTTAACATAAAGATAAAAAGTAAACACTGTCTTCGCTTTAATTATTTTGAATATTCATTTTGTATTCAATTTAGAATAAAAATTAGTTCAATCATTTATGTATTATTCATCCAGTCATTGTTTATAAAAATAATCTTTTTATATTTCCTTTTTGCTTATGCTTATATGTTAGTCTTTTTGTGATTGACGTGGTTCTGTACTTATACATTCCGTTATTGTGCAATGGTATATATTTGTTTTTTTATGATTGAGATAATAACACAATATTGACTGCTGTACCCCTATTTTTGACATTTATACCTATGTCTGTTTTGATCATGATACATCGTTGTCAATATTATAGAATTTAAGCGACGGTCATTCAAGTGAGAGGTTAAGCTAGCAATAAAACCTGATTTAATCCACCAATTTTTTACATAAGAAATACGACAGTTGTTATCCATTCGTTTGATGTGTTTGAGCTTTTGATTTTGGCCTTTGTTAAGGCCTTTCCTTTTGGAATTTTTCTCGGAATTCAGTATTTTTGGGATTTTACTTATGGCTTACTTTTCCTTAACAATCCAAACTGTTCTGATTGGTTTCACTAATATATCCTTCAGAACTAGATATTGAAGAAACGACATACACTGCTTCCTCTGCTTCATTTTTAGACATATACCTCGAATTGGACATAAGTTGCCATCTCAGTACCAGAATCTATGACAAGAGATGATTTTGATTTTGAAATTACGAATTTCTTACAACTAAGTAGCATTATACCAACTTCACCTGCAAATCACAGTTTATGACCAAACTCAGTAAAGACCCGTCGAAATTGTTAATAATTGATAAATGCAACAACACTTACCGTTATCTTGATGATACTTTTTCGTTAAATTAAGAATTTTCTCAATATACTGCTGAAATTTACCAAAAGGAACTTACTTTAAATAAATCAAAAATGGTAATAACGGTCCTTTCCTAGATTTAGATATATTGGTCTGAAACGGAAAACTCCATACTAAAATTTACGACAAACGGGACGCCTATTGTTAATTTTCCATTTTTAGATTGTGATGTTCCTTTTGCACCATCTTACGGTGTTTATATTTCACAGCTCGTTCACTATGCCCGTGTCTGTTGTGACGGTTTTGATTTTAACGAACGTAAACTATGTATTAATCGTAAATTATTAAGCCAGGGATTTCGTTTCCATAAATTACTTAAAACCTTGACTAAATTTTTCCATAAATATAAAGATTTGGTTTTAAGTTTACTTTTACCAGTAGAAAACTTATTTCTAACACGATAGCATATCCTCATTTTTACGGAAATGTTGTTAAGGATTTTCTTATCCCAGGCATAGATTACCTTAGCATTATTTGGCACAACTTTTTGGAATTTTGGATCCTAAAGCTCTTCAACTTTGTACTTGTTTGGATTTATAAATATTTTGATATGAGCGTCACTGATGAGTCTTGTGTAGACGAAACGCGCGTCTGGCGTACTATATTATAATCCTGGTACCTTTTATAACTATTGTTAACCGTGCCCGAAAATTTACAAACGATCCTTGTAAACTTGTCTATCCGTTAAACTTATTCTAAAAGGTTATCAATTCAACACTGTAAAAAGATCATTGAATATTGTTTTTATTGGTTTAAATATTGATTTTGTTATCAATAAATTAAAAACAAACTTAAAGAGGGACGAAAGATAACAGAGGGAGAGTCAAACTCATAGATAGAAAGTAAACTGACAACGCCATGGCTAAAAATAAAAGGACAAACAGACAAATAATAGTACAGAAGACACAACATAGAAAACTAAAGACTAAGCAACACGAACCCCATTGCTCCGGAAGGGTAAGCAGTTCCTGCTCCACGTATGGCACCCGTCGTGTTGCTTATGTTATTACAAATCTGGTAAATAGTCTAATTCGGTAGGTCTCATTCGTGAAAAGGGAAAGGGTATTGTAGCTACGACATAAGGAACATGTCCGATATCATATGTGAAACGGTTATTCCATAACGGTCAACCAACTCGTGATGGCGTCCGTAAAATTTACGAAGGAATGATTTCAACTTCACCATGTGTAACTCTTGGTTTAAAAGCTTCTTTGTGAGTAGCAATCCTCTATCCAGAAAATCATGATAGGAAATACAAGCCCTGGAATATCGTATCATTTGGGAGATATATACTCCGTATGCAGGTGCTGCTGGAATGTTGCTACATGGAAATGGAAAGTTCACATTTTGGAAGCTGAAACCATCTCTTTTGTCGTAAAATTTTGTTTTTAATCAACCCTCATTGGCAATTTCTAGATGTAAGTCCTGTAGTATCCATTTTCTCCAGTTTGATGGGATAGATTCGTTCGACATAGTCACCAAATTTTGAATTATTTAGTGAGAGAACATCATTTATATAGCGGAACGTAAAGTTCAAGAATATTGCTAACTTGTTATCTTTCTTAATAAGAAATTCCTATATGTAGTCAGCCTCCTAATAATAAAGAGGCAAGTCGACAAGAAGAGGGGCACAATTGGTTCCCATTGTTATTCCGACAGTCTGTTGAAAAACACGTCTTCCAAAGGTAACACTTAGGTTGTCAATCAAGAAATCAAGCATCTTGATAATGTCAGTTTCAGAGAATTTTTTATTTGAATCAGTGATTCTTTACAAAGTAGGACCTCCCAAAGACAAGATACTTGTTTCTACGTTCGCTATTTTTTTTAAGGAACAAAGTAATACCAACTCTTTCAATTTGTCTTTTAGTTTGGAAAGGGAAATACTTGTGTAAAGTGTAGAAAAGTCAAATGTTTCAGTACTATTGCAAGATGAGAGAGTCTTAGATTGTATGTACTCTAAAAGATCTTTGGATTTTATTAGAATCCACATCTGAATCACGCTACCTTGGAAAAGGCAGTTTCGCAATAACTTTGGAGTCCGGCTTTGATTGCTGATAAAATAGATGTTAATAATTTAGAAAGACGTTTCGTGGAGCACTTGGAAGACCCAGTAATACACCGTTGTTTGTAAGGACACTTACGTAGTTTAGGTTTCCAATGCAGTGATGGAAGATCCAGTTCTTCATCTTTGGTTGAACTTCCAAAGGAGCATAGACCAGACCTATGGTTATCCAGGATTTCCTCTTTGGTAAGTGTCGTGAGGGTATATGTTGAGTTTCCAAGTGAATTGTCAATATCTAATTAATTTATCAAGCAGTTTATGTAATGACATGTACACACTAAAACGATATTGTTTGGGACTTTATCTGCAGGGGCAACAACATATTTGTCATGGAAGTTGGACAAATGTTTTGCAACATTTGGGTCTTTAAAAATTGACGTAGCGTGGGTATTAATATACCCATTAAGAGTTAAGCCTTTTTTAATTGATTTGGATAGTTCGTTCTAATGTTTCACTGTTATACCACTGTCCCAGGGTAGGAAGAGGGTTGGGATCCCACTAGCATGTTTAACACCGCCACATTCTGTATGTTTGTGCCTGTCCTAAGTCAGGAGCCTTTAATTTAGTGGTTGTCGTTTAGGTTTGTTGCTCACAAAGAAGCTATTAAATCAAGAGTTCCAAATGGTGAAGTTGAAATCATCTCTTCGTAAATTTTACGGACGCCATCACGAGTTGGTTGACCATTATGGAATAACCGTTTCACAAATGATATCGGATATGTTCCTTACGTCGTAACTACAATCGCCTTCCCTTTCATAAATGTGACCTACCGAATAAGACTATTTACCGGATTTGTTATCTCAAAGGCAACACGACGGGAGCCTAATGTGGAGCAGGATCTGCTTACCCTTCCGGAGCACCTGAGATCACCCCTAGTTTTTAGCTCACCTAGCCCGAAGGGCCAAGTGAGCTTTTCCCATCACTTGGCGTCCGTCGTCTGGCGTTAACTTTTACAAAAATCTTCTCCTCTGAAACTACTGGGCCAAATTTAACCAAACTTTGCCACAATCATCATTGGGGTATCTAGTTTAAAAAATGTGTCCGGTGACCTGGTCATCAACCAAGATGACCGCCATGGTAAAATGCAGTTTTTGGCTTATAACTCAAAAACCAAAGCATTTAGAGCAAATCTAACTGGAGTAAAATTGTTTATCAGGTCAAGATCTATCTGCTCTTAAATTTTCAGATGAATCGGACAACCCATTGTTGGGTTGCTGCCCTGAATTGGTAATTTTATGGAAATTTTACTGTTTTTGTTTATTATCTTGAATATTATTATAGATAGAGATAAACTGTAAACAGCAATAATGTTCAGCAAAGTAAGATTTACAAATAAGTCAACATGACTAAAATGGTCAGTTGACCCCTTTAGGAGTTTTTGCCCTTTATAGTCAATTTTAACCATTGAGTAAATCTTAGTAATCTTTTACAAAAATCTTCTCCTCTGAAACTACTTTTTAAAAAAGTACAAATTAAGAGCCAGTCTGCCATAAAACCATGCAAAATCTCAAATTTCGTCCAAATTGGTAGTTACAACTTGGCAACATTATATATATTTCCAAAATCTTTGGGTATTTAGGAGTTAAGATAAAAAAAAATTTTTTTGTTAATTCACACTATTTTCCATTTAACAGCCTTATTTGCATATTTGGGAATTATTAAAAAAAAAATGCAAAAAAAAACCACCATTTTTAGCTACTTTTTAAAGGTCTGGATAATTGATATATCTCTTAAATATAGCATTATCTTGTTATATTTTGCATAGAACATTATAAAAAAAAAAGAAAAAATGCATTTTGACATTTTTTTACCTTTTGGCAGGTTGCCAGAGAGGTGCGTGCAACAGATGTATTAGATAACTTGCATGTAGTACATGTACTCAGTAGGTGTTTTCTCTCAAGATCATATTTATTTTTTTCAACTTTTAGGATGTTTTTAAAGGTTCATATCAGTTCTAAGACAAGTAAAAAAATTTAGCCTGGCAAATATTGGGAAATTGGTAAAAAAATGCTCCCTAATATCTGTAAAATGCACTAATTGTAATAGTTTTTGCCCCTTAATATTTTAACTAAAACTGATCAAAGTAGACTTATATCCGGACAATAACTTTAGTTTAAGTGTATAGATCTTTATTATTTTTTTTCAGGTTCAATACCACAAAAGGAAGGTTTGGATCGATTTTGGGGATGATGGTCCCAACCGTTTAGTTATTAACGATTAAGGATAATAACTTGTGTATAAGTATTTCAATTGCTCTGATATTGTATTACAGTGTTTAAAACCACAAGTAGAAGGTTTTGATTCATTTAAATAGGTTATGGGTTAAAAGTTAGGAATTAAGATCCAAAAAAGGGGCCAAAAACAAGCATTTTTTCTAGTTTCAAGACAATAACTTGTGTGTAATTGTATGGATCTCTCTCAAATTGTACCACAATGCTCCATATAACAAAGGGGAGGCTGGAATTTAGTTTTGGATTAATTGCCCAAAATATGTAGGAATAAGAGGCCAAAAAGAAGCATGTTTCTAGTTTTCAAACAATAACTTGGGTTTAAATATATGGATCTCCCTGTAATTGTAATACAAGGTTCTATACCATAAAGGAAAGGATGGGATTGTATTTAAGGGTTATTGCTTAAAGGGGGTTTCAATAAGTTTGGGGGGATTTGTTAACAATTTTTCAGGAATTTCTTTTTTTTCAAAATTTTTCAAATTTCAAATTTTGAAAATTTTCAAGAAGAAATCTTCAATTGCACAGTATTGTGCAAATAGATTTGTTGATCTTTGACCACATTTATTTTGTAACAAAAACCTTTATTTTGTCAAAAATTTGATCACAATCCAAATTCAGACAGCATCAAGCTTGAACATTGTGACCATATTTAATTTGCCCCAACTGTTCAGGGTCCAACCACTGCGGTTGTATAAAGCTGCGCCCTGCGGAGCACCTGGTTTTCACATACTTTCAATTGATGACAGTCTTTTAAAAAGCTTGTTATATGAAACAGAGTTGTCAACATACTTGTACTTCAAAAAATCTTCCTCTTTTGATTGGAATGCAACCAATTATAGGGGCAATCACTCATTGAGTGTCTAGATTAGAAAGTTGTGTCTATTAGAGCGTATGTAAAAAAATGCCTTTTTTTTCTACGCAAAAAGTTTATATGTGCATATATAATGTGCCATATAAAAGTTTTTGATTTATATCTCAGATTAAATCAAGATAAAAGAAAGACATGTGAGGTGACCCTTCTTCAAAAATCGAAAGCTTTTCCAAAATTATCTTGAATGTTCCCTCTCCAAAGAACATCTCTTTGCTGTTTGTTGATACTTTGAGATTTTGATTTTTAGTCCCTTAACGGCTAACGTCTAAATAGACTTAGGTTTGCACTCCGTTTGTCTGTCTGTCAGTCTGTCTATCTGTCAGTTCGGCAAATCAGACTTTGTTGTGGTTGTAGATTTTGATTTGATATTTGGTTTAGTGATTTATTATGACAAGTTACAGGTCAAATTCATTATTCACGCTTTAAGCTTTTCTCTTTGTTCAGTTGAAGCCCTTTCTCTAGAATTAAATTTTTGATGAAATACTTATTCATTAGAAGATTTCTGTTCAATCGGAATGATTCAATTTTGTTCCAGTCTGATATTTGCGTGCAGAGTTGTGGTCTTTGGACATAGAAAATTCACTTAGATAGTCAGAATTCAACAAGTTTTGTCGTTTTTCTTGAAGATTTTGTCTCGATATTTTTTTGTAGTTTACACCATGACAAATTATAGATCAAATTAAAATTTTGTTCCATTACAATGAATTTGTAACGGGTTGGGGACTATGTATTGCCATGTATTACTCACAGAATGCTTGTTTTTATAAAAAAAAAATCAACTCTAATGCTGCAAAATTGTTTAATATTTAGTTTAAATAGATATTGATGACTTTATTATGTTAAATATTTTCAGATCTATCAAACTTTTACTCTTTTTTGCTAATACCTTCATCATATTCATTCATGACTAAAAACTTGTATTTAGACCATTTTGCACGTTTTACTTTACGGTAGACCACCAAAATATTACATGTATATAACAGTAAAATCTAACCATTATAATGACAATATAAAAATGAAGATGTGGTATGATTGCCAATGAGACAACTGTCTACAATTAAGAGACCAAAATGGCACAGACATTAACAACTATAGGTCACTGTACGGCCTTCAACAATGAGGAAAGCAAATACCGCATAGTCAGCTATAAAAGGCCCCGATAAGACAATGTAAAACAATTCAAATTAGAAAACTAACGGCCTTATGTATATAAAAAATGAACGAAAAACAAATATGTTGCACATAAACAGACAACTACCACTGAATAATAGGCTCCTGACTTGGGACAAGCACATACATAAATGATGTGGCAGGGTTAAACATGTTAGCGGGATCCCAACTCTCCCCCTAACCTAGGACAGTGGTATAACAGTCAAACATAAGAACGAACTATAAAAATCAGTTGAAAAAGGCTTAACTCATCAGATGGACAAAAATACAAGTGGACATGGCTGGGTAATTGTATGTCTGCTCAACAGTTTAACCATTTATCTGTGTATATTTGTTTTTATACAACCGCAAAAATTGAAAAATATTGGTATGACGTTTTCGTTGTCATCGTCGTCGTCGTCCAAAGACATTTGGTTTTCCCACTATAACTTTAGTATAAGTAAATAGAAATCTATGAAATTTAAACACAAGGTTTATGACAATAAAAGAAAGGTTGGGATTGATGTTGGGAGTTTTGGTCCCAACAGTTTAGGAATTAGGGGCCAAAAAGGGCCTAAAAAAGCATTTTTCTTGGTTTTTGCACAATAACTTTAGTATAAGTAAATAGAAATGTATGAAATTATAACACAACATTAATGACCACAAAAGAAAGGTTTGGATTGATTTTAGGAGTTTTGGTCCCAACAGTTTAGGAATAAGGGGCCAAAAAGGGTCCAAAATTAAACTGTTTGATTTCATAAAAAAAATGAATTATTGGGGTTCTTTGATATGCCAAATCTAACAGTGAATTTAGATTCTTAATTTTTGGTCGTTTTCAAATTGGTTTACATTAAGGTCCAAAGGGTCCAAAATTAAACTTAGTTTGATTTTAACAAAAAATTAATTTTTGGGGTTCTTTGATATGCTGAATCTAAAAATGTACTAGGATTTTTTATTATGGGCCCAGTTTTCAAGTTGGTCCAAATCGGGGTCCAAAATTAAACTTTGTTTGATTTCAACAAAATTGAATATATGGGGTTCTTCAATATGCTGAATCTAACCATGCATTTAGATTGTTAATATTTGGGCCAGGTTATCAATTTGGTCCACATTGAGGTCTAAAGGGTCTAAAATTGAACATTATTTGATTTCATCAAATATTGAATTCTTGGGGTTCTATGATATGCTGAATCTAACCATGAATTAAGATTTTGGATATTGGACCATAATAGGTAAATGTCAAATTTTTTTTTTTAAGTTTTTAAGTTTAAGTTCTTAGACCACACTCCTTCTGTTGTGTCAAATATTTAATCACAATCCAAATTCAGAGCTATATCAAGCCTAAATGTTGTGTCCATACTTGCCCCAACTGTTCAGAGTTCGACCGCTGGAGTCGTATAAAGCTGCGCCCTGTAGAGTATCTGGTTATTACATGTGGTTATGAAATAAATTTTATTGCAATTTGAAATATTTGTGTTTGTCTCAGCTGGTAGTAATAGGCCAACTGTATTTTACATATCTTATTTCCAAGCCTCAAATTGCTAGAGATTTAATTTTAGGAGGAACTTAACATTACTGTTATGTCCACTGTTCTCCCAGAATTGACATAGGGATACTAACTGGTTCATGTCAGCGTCACAAAATTTCAGTTGCAGTTTTATCAGGAACTACTAGGAGTAGTCTCTTTATATTTGACATGAAGCTTTATCACAATATACAAAATATAGCACTTTTCTAGGTAAGAGGCACAATTCTATGAAATGCACAAAACTATTAAATCTTCCTCTTTTCTGGAAATAAATAACATGAATGTACAAGGCTGCGTAGTTTGTACAATTTTGTCTTCATTTGCATACTATTTTAGAAACGAAAATACCCAGATTTTATCTGAAGGAGACGTGCTTAGAATTTTTAGTACTTTTATGATAGTTTTTTTCTCTAAATTGCAAGGGGTTGCATTCAAGTTAAGTCTCTATCTCTTATATGTTAAACAGTTTTATGAATCATTATCAAATACAACATGTTTCAAAAATTTAAGACTGAACTCAATTGTGGCCACTTTGAATTTAGACAAAAAGCGTCTAAAAACTAGACTATTATAAAATGCTAAAATTGTGAAGAACTCATGATGATATTACCTGATGAGTGTGCATAGTATTGTAAATAAAACAGCCCATTTTTAAGTTACTAAAGTAATTTTCTTTTGAATAAGTTAATAATTTAAACATATTGTAAAAATGCTCAGTTTATGGGCAAAAAATGCAAAAAAGCGGTCTTCCCAGGTTTACTCCTTTAGTATATTTTCTAATTTAAACTAAGTTAAACTTGGTTTATTCAATTAATTTAACCAGTAAACATTAGTTCAGTCATTATTTTTCTTATATTTTGACTATAACATACGTTTGAAAAGTTTCTATTGAAACAGATAAAAAAATTTAAAAATCGGCAAAATGGCCATCACGCCTATCTTTAATTATTATTTTATCGTAGAAGGTATCATTTGCCGAGCACCATTTTCTTGCATTTTGTAGATAAATATATATTAAGCTTCATGAAATATTACATTTTATTGAAAATAAAACATGATCTTACAAGATTCAAGCCTTTCAAAATATAAAAATTTTGCTGAATCGGCACTTTTTCAAAACCATTCAGTTTCAACCTGTCAGTAGGGGTATTGAGAAATCTCACAACTTTTTGAATTATCATGATTTCCTTTCATTTTAAGTTGTTTGTTAAGATATTTGTTATCATTAAGCTGTATTTTTTCTAAAAGAAAAAAAAATCATGTCAAAATACTCTAAAATACGCTTAAAACGGCCATTTGTCAGTACAGAAATGGACAATTATCGAATGTCCGGCATACACAAATAATGGCTGAATATTTTTTCAAAATATTTTGCACAAATAGTTATTACATATAAGGTATCTAAAATCCAAAATATCAGTCTGATTGGAATATTTTGGATTTGGACCATTTTGCATGGTTTTATCACAGACTGGCTCTTAATCCAAGCTTGGCCACAATCATCATTTGGGTGTCGAGTTTAAAAAATGTGTCCGGTGACTTGGTCAACCAACCAAGATGGCCGCCATGGCTAAAAATAGAACATAGGGGTAAAATGCAGTTTTTGGCTTATAACTCAAAAACCAAAGCATTTAGAGCAAATCTAAGTGAAGTAAAATTGTTGATCAGGTCAAGATCTATCTGCCCTTAAATTTTCAGATGAATCGGACAACCCGTTGTTGGGTTGCTGCCCCTGAATTGGTAATTTTCTGGAATTTTACTGTTTTTGTTTATTATCTTGAATATTATTATAGATAGAGATAAACTGTAAACAGCAATAATGTTCAGCAAAGTAAGATTTACAAATAAGTCAACAGGACTGAAATGGTCAGTTGACCCCTTTAGGAGTTTTTGCCCTTTATAGTCAATTTTAACCATTGAGTAAATCTTAGTAATCTTTTACAAAAATCTTCTCCTCTGAAACTACTTGGCCAAATTAATCCAAGCTTGGCCACAATCATCATTTGGGTGTTGAGTTTAAAAAATGTGTCCGGTGACCCGGTCAACCAACCAAGATGGCCGCCATGGCTAAAAATAGAACATAGGGGTAAAATGCAGTTTTTGGCTTGAATTGGTCTTAAATTTTCAGATGAATCGGACATTCCGTTGTTGGGTTGCTGCCCCTGAATCGGTAATGTAAAGGAAATTTTGCTGTTTTTGGTTATTATCTTGAATATTATTATAGATAGAAATAAACTGTAAACAGCAATAATGTTCAGCAAAGTAAGATTTACAAATAAGTCAAACATGACCGAAATGGTCAATTGACCCCCTAAGGAGTTATTGTCCTTTATAGTAAATTTTTAACAATTTTCATAAAATTTGTAAATTTTTATTAACATTTTCCACTGAAACTACTGGGCCAAGTTCATTATAGATAGAGATAATTGTAAGCAGCAAAACTGTTTAGTAAAGTAAGATGTATAAATTAAACACATCACAATCACCAAAACACAATTTTGTCATGAATCCATCTGCTTCCTTTGTTTAATATTCACAAAGACCAAGGTGAGCGACACAGGCTTTTTAGAGCCTCTAGTTTATGGGGTTCGTGTTGTTTATTCTTTAGTTTTCTATGTTGTGTCATGTGTACTATTGTGTGTCGGTTTGTCCTTTTCATTTTTTGCCATGGAGTTGTCAGTTTATTTTCCATTTATGAGTTTGACTGTCCCTCTGGTATCTTTCGTCCCTCTTTAATGTGTTGCATATATGTTTTTTGTTCAATTTTTAAATAAATTAAGCCGTTAGTTTTCTCATTTGAATTGTCTTACCTTGTCATTTCGGTTTTTTATAGCTGACTATGCGGTATGGGCTTTGCTCATGGTTGAAAGCCGTACGGTGACTTATAGCTGGTTTTTTTTTTCTCTGTTTAATTTGGTCTCATGTGGAGAGTTGTCTCATTTGCAATCATATCACATCTTCTTTTTTACATTTTCTATCGCTTTGATTCCAAAGCCATAGATAAATGTCATATTAGAAAAAAATACTTGTTTAGTGTTCTTTCATTTGTGTCTATTTATGGTAATAGCCATTTGAAGTGGATCAATACTTATAAATCCGTAATTGTGCTATGGTAATTTGTTTGTGTTATTGTCTTTCGGTTTTTATTTTGTCTATTATATGTCTTTTTGTTTTTCTTTATTGACATATTTGTTTATTTTTTTAGTGATTAAGATTTGTGCACCATGTTGACTGCTGTACCCCTATTTGTGAAATTTTAACCTTTTATGTCTTTGTTTTGTCCACACACAACTGTCATATTAATTTGCTTTTGTGTAGTAGCTTTTTAGAATTTTCCTATCAGTGTGTTCTATTTTGTAGATGGTTCCCTCTTTCCCCAACTTTCTTCTAATGTTTTTGTGGATCGGTTAGTCCTTGATTTTTTGTTTGTTACAGATTTTAAAACTGGACAGTAGTTTTATAATCTGATTTTTACTGAAATTTCATCTAATCTTTTCGTGGTGCTGCCATGCAGCAGAATGTCTTTTCGAAACCTTTTTTCAATTTTTGCATTTCCTCGAACAAGCATTTCAGGAGGACGAAGACTTAAAATAAACTTCTGAAGTACAGCGCCTTGATAAGGCAGCAACCATTTGATTTTCTGGGGGGGGGTTATGGATTTTTTTGGAAAAAAAAAGTTTGTCCAGAAAAAAAAATCCATAGCCCCCTTGTATCAGAATTGACTACAATGGTAAAGTTGGAATGTATAACTTGTGTGTCTTCTCAGCTAGAACTGGAGAATATCTCCTGTTTTCTGGAACTTCAATAAAGAACTGTTGGTTGATCTCGGCTTTAACTTCGGTCAAAATAGAATCTGCCAAGTACGCAAACTCGTTTCGTGTTGACCTGCTTTAAAAATTTTCTTTAGTAAGAAAAATCTGGCTTCTGGTTTTCTGTAAACAGCTGTAATATTTCCTTGTCTGTAATATACTCGCCGTCAGTGCACATTTTCATCAAATCCTAATCCAAGTAATGGAATTGTCTATTCAAGGAATGACTGTACTATTTTTTCTGTCTATTCGAAGTAACATAAAAAATGTGGTGCACACTGAATAACGCGCGTAGCGGGTTATTTCAACAGTGTGCACCACATTTTTTTTTTTTATAGTAGTACAGTCATTTCTTATAATTTAATTATAATTTAATTCTAAATTCCATTTTAAACCTTATTAAACCATAAAAAGACGTTGATGACGTCACGGTCACATGCTTAAATTATGTATATGGGCTGATAACATAATAACGTCAGCCAATCAGAAGACGCGTTACATCCAAAATAAAATTATTGTAGAATATCCAGATATTCCATATTTTTCTGGTCTACTACTCTCGATAAAAGAATATAATAAATGACATGAATATCCATTACTTCTGTCAGTAAAGAAGAGTTTAACAAGACACTATAATAGTACATTCCAAATTCAAAGTTTGACTTGTAGTTATCCAAGTCAACTGCTTTTTATCTATCCCATTAATGAGAAAAATACCATTAATGTCTGCATCTACTACCTTGATTTACCAACTTATTCTTTGATATTTTTGTTACGTTTATACGCTATGTAATTATTCTGTACTATTATTTGTCTGTTTTTTTTTTTTTGTTTTTATTTATTTTTAGCCATAGCATTGTCAGTTTATTTTCAATCTGTGAGATTGACTGTCCCTCTGGTATCTTTTGTCCCTCTTTAACAAGCACTAGGATGAAGATTTCACTGCATTGTTTATCTTTTAGCAGATTGTTCCAATGTTTTCTTATAATTAACTGATATCCAAGGTTGAAGTTAGAAACAAATGTAGCGTTTGGACTAACAAACTGTAGAAACTGTAACTGTAGACATGACACATTTTTAACGAGTGCATGATAGTTTGACAAAGTTTATGAAAACTTTGCAAACGTATTTCAGAAACAAATGATCAAAACATGTGCTCGCTTAGCCGTTTGTGTAAGTAAGAAATACACTCTAAATATGTTTCTTGGGTTTCACTTTGCTTCCTTCTATCAGTATGTTAATCTGCTTTTGCGTAAGAGCTTTTTGGAATTATCTTATCAGTTGGTTCTGTTTTGTAGATGGTTTTCTCTTGTCCTAACTCGCGTCTACGTTGTTTTTTGTAGATCGGTCGGTCCTTGATTTATTTTTTTCACCTTGTGTTCCTGCCATGCAGATGTATGACTTTTAGAACTTGAAACCTTTTTTCAATTATCGCATTTCCTCGAATAAGCATTACAGGTGGACGAAAACTTGAATGAATTGCTGAAGTACCATGCCTTGACAAATCCCCTAGTAACAGATTTGACCACAATGGTAAAGTTGGCATGTATAACTAGTGTATCTTTTGAGCTATAGAACTGGAAAATATCTCTTATTTTCTGGAACTTCAATAAAGAACTGTTGGTTGATCTCGGCTTTAACTTCTGTCAAAATAGAATCTGCCAAGTACGCAAACTCGTTTCGTGTTGACCTACTTTAAAAATCTTCTTCTGTAAGAAAATCTAGGTTCTGGTCTTCTGTAAACAGTTGTAATGCTTCCGTGTCTGTAGTATACTCGCTGTCAGTGCACATTTTCATCAAATCCATATCTTCTAATCCAAGTGATGAACTTTTCTTTTGTAGAATATCCAGATATTCCATATTTTTCTAGTATACTACTTTGATAAAAAAATGAATAAATGGCATGAATTCTTTCTATTATTTATGTCAGTAAAGACGAGTTTAACAAGACACAATGACAGTACATTCAAAATTCAAAGTTTACTTGTAGTTAGCAAAAGCAACTTCTTTTTTGGAACGAACTTATTAATGAGATAAATGCCATTTTAGTCTCCATCTTTATCACACCCGTTGATAATTCTAAATGATCGACTTCTAAAAGTATTAATATCTTCGTTGTTAAACTGCGACAGTGCTGCCTGTATGAAGACCAGACTTCTGTCACTGGTAACTTGCTGTGGTATTGGTGTGGTTCTCACATCTTCTAATATCAAAGAGCCAAATGCGAATTTAAGGTGTGGAATGGAAGGCGTATATCGTGCTTGGTACTATTTTTGATGGTCGTCATGGAAATGGATTCGAGCACGCCAACTCATAGTAGTAGTACTTCCATTGGTCATCGCTTTGACTTAAAATACCTCAAGTGGCATCCCAATGAACGACGCCATTTTTTGCAAGGTCGTGCCAAATATGAACGCTATTTTCTGACCAATACATTATATATGGTGGCCAAATTGCGATGTGCTGTAAGAAACTTGATATTTTCTCCCTTTTATTTTTTTCTCAAATCCTCTCTTAATTTGCACAGACTTTCCAATGTGTCCTTATCCAGTCGGTTCTTCTGATTTCTGGATTCGTGAGCAATCTGTTAAAAGGTTCGTATTGTGTTGCCAAGGTTTTTATTATTGTTCTGTATATTTTTGGTTATAGTGCAATTCGTTTCTTCTACCTAAAAGAAATATGATTTCGCGTATCAAATAAAACTAACAGAACTAGCCAAGGAATTTGTTTTTGTCCCGGCTGATCAAGCTGCTAATAATATCATTATTGTTTGGCGTAAATTTTATATTGAGGTTCTGTAAAAGGAAATAACGAATTCACCAACATTCCAACTGACTTCATTTTCAGAAAACAACATCTGTAACAAACACAAACTTTTAGGTACTTCTTTGCAAGCAGAACCAAATACAATGAAAGTCCCAACTATGTACTGGCTTCCGAAGCTACACAACAAACCTTACAAATATAGATTTATTTCATCTTCAAGCCACTACTAAATTGTCTATTCTGCTTACTAGTACACTTGGTACAATAAAAAACCTGATAATAAATTGTTCAAATAAGGCCTTTGAAATTAGTGGAATTAATTACTTTTGGAGTGTCAAAAGCTCGTTGGAAGTGCTTGATAAATTGCATGCATATATTGGTGATTTTGAATCTGTTCGAAGTTTTGATTTTTCTACCCTATATACCACTTTGCTTCATATTCTTATTCAGAAAAACATCACATCCCTAATTAACTGGGCATTTAAAAAGTCAGAATGCGAGTACATATATTCAAACTCTTTCAAGTCATTTTTTAGTAGCAATAAACAAAAGAACTATGTCAATTGGACAGGCTTTGATACTATATATGCGCTTGAATTTTTACTTGATCACATCTTTGTTCGCTTTGGAGATAACGTATATCGTCAAGTTATTTGAATTCCATTTGGGACTTACTGTGTACCACTTATTGCTGACCTGTTTTTTGTATTGTTATGAGTTACAATTTATGACAAAAACTAGCAAAGACCCATTGAAACAACATTTGATACAAAAATTTAACAATACTTTTAGATATTTGTATGATATTTTGGCTCCCAATAATGACGACATCAGTATGTGTACTAAAGAAATTTATCCTGTTGAACTTATTTTAAATAAAGCTAATACTAACAATGACCACTGCCCTTTCCTCGATCTTGATATCTATATCATTAACGGGAAGCTTAATACAAAAATGTATGATAAAAGAATGATTTTTCATATCCTATCGTTTGTTTTCCATTTTTAGAAAAACAAAGGATTTTCTTATCCCAAGCATAGATTACCTTAGCCGTATTTAGAACAACTTTTTGGAATTTTGGATCCTCAATGCTCTTCAACTTTGTACTTGTTTGGCTTTATAAATATTTTGATATGAGCGTCACTGATGAGTCTTATGTAGACGAAACGCGCGTCTTGCGTACTAGATTATAATCCTGGTACCTTTGATAACTGTTAGATGGTGACGTTCCCTTGTCACCATGTTATGGTGTTTATATATCTCAACTTGTACGATTCGCTCGTGTATGTAACAACGCATTCGATTTTAGCGAGAGAAATTTATGTATTACTGAAAAATTATTATACCAGGGTTTTCGATATCACAAACTAGTCAAAACATTTACTAAATTTTATCATCGGTATAAGGAAATAATTCGTAAATAAAACTCAACATGCAGACATCTTATACGTTCAGGTATTTCACATCCAATCTTTTATGGTAATATTCTTTACAAAGCAAAACATGTCAGTATTCACCTCAAAAGCTTCCAAAACCTTTAAACAGACTTATTAAGAAGGGATATAGTTACGATACTGTTGTATTGCATATTTTGGCTTTAATATTGATTCACTTATAGAGTCTTTGCATCGGAACTAAAAATATTTATTTAAAAAAAAAACAGTTGTTGGCATGACACGGGTTATGTTCTTCTCATATATTTTATGATAGTATGATACTAGACCCCTAACGGGAGGGATTGTGATTTTATTCAAATGATGATGACATAATCTTTCAATCAGTTTTAATTGAGGTCTGCTGGAGCTGCCATGTCAGTTAACTGCTAGTAGACTGTTGTTATTTATGTAATCTTGTCATTTTATTTATTTTCTTTTGTTACATCATCTGACATCGGCCTCGGACTTCTCTTGAACTGAATTTTAATGTGCGTATTGTTATGCGTTTACTTTTCTACATTGGCTAGAGGTTTAGGAGGAGGGTTGAGATCTCATAAACATGTTTAACCCCGCCGCACGTTAGCGCCTGTCCCATGTTAGGAGCCTCTGGCCTTTGTTAGTCTTGTATGATTTTTAATTTTAGTTTCTTGTGTATTATTCGGAGTTTAGTATGACGTCCATTATTACTGTACTAGTATACATATTTTTTAAGGGACGCCTATGGGTGCGGGAGTTTCTCGCTACATTGAAGACCCATTGGTGGCCTTCGGCTGTTGTCTGCTCTTATGGTCGGGTTGTTGTCGCTTTGACACATTCCCCATTTCCTTTCTTAATTTTATGATTGCATTCATAAAAATATATAGTCGACAAACTAGTATTTCTCCTAACATTTATTTTGCTACAAGCCGTTAAACACAATATGTACCATGTTTACGCATGACATTAAAACGCTAACTATCATTATGTCGCTAGGAATAGAATACTATAAAAAAAATTCAAAATTGTGTGTTTTTAAGCAAAAGTTTATTGATCTCATGTGATGGTCAAAAATCCGATTAATACAAAATTAAGTTAAAGTACATTCTATTAAGTGAAAACAAAAAACGCACATTTCTATCCGCCAGCAATGTTGTTTCTTTGATCGCGAATAAGTGTCCGTTCGATAACTCACTACGCCTACTTCACGGAAGCTTACAGCTTCTCACAGTATGTAGTCCCTGTAAATAAAAAACGGTAGTCTGGGAGAATGATAACTTATTTATAAGTTATAGTAATTGGCATAAAACTAGCTTCAATAACTTCGAGTACTCTCATATCGGTCTATTGTTTTTATGCTAGTTGTTTTTGCTTCTTGACGATCTTTTAAGTTAGGTGATTTGCAGAAATCATTTTTAGTTTGAATGATTGATTGGTTGTTGCTTAATATCCTACTATAAATGTTATACTGGGGTATGTACATGCATGGTCAAGACGATTTTTGTAGTTTGATCAAATATATTTTGGTATCATAATTAGAAAAATAAATTTCAATGTTATGCAGATTTCAAATTCTTTAAGGACAACACAATATAGTAAAAGACAATACAAAAATGGTAGATATTCAAAATGTTAATAACGAATGTCAATCATATTCTTTTTTTTAAATTGAAATATTCTGTTTCATTGTTTCGATTTTTCACGGGATCAAAATTTATCAGGGTTTTTTTTAGAATTAATGTGAAATTACCTTGAAATTCTATACTATATTCTAACCAAAAAACACATATAAGGATTGTTTTGGTGGACGTTTCGTCCTCGAGGGTATAACCAGCCAGGAGTCACTTCGGTGTTGACATGAATATCAATAGTGTGTCATTTTTATAAATTTCCTGTTTACAAAACTTTGAATTTTTCGAAAAAACTAAGGATTTTCTTATCCCAGGCATAGATTACCTTAGCCGTATTTGGCACAACTTTTTTGAATTTTGGATCCTCAATGCTCTCCAACTTTGTTCTTGCTTTATAAATATTTTGATATGAGCGTCACTGATCAGTCTTGTGTAGACGAAACGCGCGTCTGGCGTACTAAATTATAACCCTGGTACCTTTGATAACTAATTAGATAAGTATAAAATGTCAACCAAATAGAAAATCAATTAAGGCTATCGTTCAATAAGCTATTTGTTCAAAACTCTTACAATATTATCAACACATGAAACATTTGTTGGTAACCTTAAAGAGGTAAACAATACTAGTATAATGCGATTCATTTGACAATATCAGAGTTGTATAACAAATGCATCCTTTAGCAAAATGTATGTTCGAATTAAACATTTTGGTTTAATGTATCGATGTTAAAATTGGCGGAAAGTCTTCCAGCAAAACGGTAGGAAATTTCAATGGCATCCGAGAGACTTATTTTCTTGATAATTGATGCTTCTATATAAAAGATATTGACTACAAAACACAAATTGACATGTAAATCTATTCTTTTAAATTTGGCAATTTTTCTTTAGACTTTTGTATGACGAAACAACCTTATGGCGCGTTAATTTAATTGCCAATTTAGTATCTAATGGTTCAGTTTAACCCATAAGACGTATATATTTTAAAGTAACTGTTTCATGCCTATGGTTGCAATTTTCAACAGCATGATAAATGGTCGGATCGACTATTTAGTCTTTTTTTCTGAGAAAAACGTGTCAAAGTGCATACCACGAACGATTAATGATTACAAAACTATCATTTAATATTATACAACGTCGTGTAATTAACCGAATTCAACCTGTACTGATGATCATCATATTCTGAACTAAACAGTGACTTTAAACCGTTACGTCAAATTTTATGATCTGAATACATCTTATTTCTATTATACATTTCTTTCAGAGTCAGTTTTATGTGGGGGAAAATATGATTGACATTTAAAAGAGAGGCTAGACTAGTATATACCGAAAGTTGAAATTTGACAGGCTTCCACATCAGACAACAATTACTTAATGTGCTGATATCGAATTTTATGGTATATAAACAAATGTTTTGTAAGAAGTTTTTAACAATGGCATGCAGTTAAAAACAATAATTAACAATTATTGGTTATCGCTGATTTTGAGCTTTCCATATTACATTTTTGCGTCGACTATCCGAAATTTCAAAGTATAGTCGATTTTACCTAATTCCTAAGCTTGAAATACAAATTCATGCTCATGGATAAAAAAATTTAAGCTGTATTTCTTTAAAATGGATGCTTCTTGCAGCTAAAGAACAACTCTTGCTTTCAAAAAATGCTTCCCCTCACAACCACGTGTACTAGCTTATAAGATATAAGAACAAACAAGATATGCACGACATACAACTTCATTTGATCAGCTCAAAATTCATGTACGCAAACGGAATATTTCACAAATGTTTTTGCCCAAATAAGACAAATGCATTTGTTTCTTAGGCTAATTGTGATTGTTTTTGTTAGCAATGTTATTGAAAAGAATAAAGTAAATGGTCAATCTATCACAGTATACCAATTGGGAAGTCATAAATCTTATCACCAATAATAGTTCACAAATCACGCTTTGCTAAACTTGACCACTTTGTCGTGTCAATAGAATCTACTAAACGTAATGGGTATTGGTCTCACGGAAATTTACATTGTCTTGATGGAATTCGTCAGCACCTTTTTAAACGTTTGAATGAATGAATGAATGAATGAATAATTAAATGCAAAAGCATATACATGATATGGCAAAATAAACAAAATATATTACATAAAATACAACATGAATAGACAGCAGGGAACATTATAGTATAATACAATGACATATAAAGGTTTGAGACTATATTAGATTGAATATACCATGCAGCTTTTACATAATTACATAATTTGATCGTAAGAGACTTGCTAGAAGCTTGTGGTAATATTTAATAGTTTACAATCATTATGCAAAGATACTGTGTTCGTACAAATCTATAAGCCGGACAAACAAGAACAACGACGAACACCAAGACGCATTATTTTTCAGTCTATCGGTGTGCATGTGTTCCAAACTTTGTATGGTTCTTAGCTTTTGTCGCATTCTGTGGTGTGTACATAACACTATATTTACAGTTTGCTGACATGACAATTGTTATTTTAAAATTTAGTATTGAAAGGTGAATCCTTGAATTTTTTTTAAATTAAACCATCAAACGAAATGAATACGTTTGTTTCCAAACTCTGCTTTGGTTGAGAATAATGAATAACTAACAAAGTCATATCTTACTGTTTTTATGAATAAACTATAGTATGATATCTTTGGTTAATGGTTTTGATCTTGCGATAATGTCGAGTTTTACTCGGAATATCAGGTATAATGAAGACTCCATCAGATAAATAAACGAAGTGATTAGTAACTACTATCTCCTTTGCAAGTATACATCATCGGCATAGTTTGCATAATGAGTATGATTCAGTAGCGAAAGTAATTCTTAAGTCTTACACTCAGAAATATTTTATACAATACAAACTAGAAATGTATTTGGATAGAATATCACTTTAAATTCTGTCAAAAATTTAACATGTGCATTAGATGTAATATGAATTTGAAAATCAAAAAAATTAAGTATGGGAAGAATATGAATGTTTTGTACATAAGAAAAAGCCTGTACCAAGTCAGGAAAAGGACAGTTGTTATCCATTCGTTTGATGTGTTTGATAAGGGACATTCCTTTTTTTATTTTCCACGGAGTACAGTATTTTTTGTGGGTTTTTTTTGTAGTAAGTTGATGGATATGTCTTGTTTTATCTTTGTGTTGCGTCACAATTAAAAAAAAATGTGTTCCTTTTGAAAAATGTTTATTTAAAAGACATCAAAATGTCGATTCATGAAAGCAGAAATGAGACTAGATAGTCAAGCTTCATAGTACCCTTATCTAACAATGCTATCAGATGCGGAAAATTAGTTTTACAAATACACATTAAGCTTTGTGAACGAATAAACTACTATTTGAATCTTTGATAGACACGAATGACTTGTCGAGAAATAATCATTTCTTTTTTCTTAATTGCTTCTCGATTAATGATTTCAAATCTTAACCTATTCATTTCCAATTAATCAAAAGAAAATTACAATTCCGTATGTAAACTGTAGTGAAAACGGTCGATATATAATAGTTTAGAATTAATTAATAAATAATAATAAAAGACACAATAATTTTTCACATTTTTCTAAAAAGAAAAAAGAGTGTGCAAATTTGTTTTCAAACTTTGAACAAAACAAAGCCGGACACAAACCGGAGATGCACTTTTACGCTGACCATCAATTATTGACGACAATCGTGAAATACAAGGATGTCATGGTGTGCTCTGAAATCCAGAACATAGAATATGAACAGGATGTTGCGTCGACATACGGAAAGATATCAGTGGTCTATATTTATACAACCACGATCAACAAAGTCATGATTATACGACTACAGTAAAAAACTTGCAAAGTGTTATTAATGCCTTTATCTTAACCATTTAGGTATCTTGTCTCAGTACGTTCTTTCATATACAGTATCAGCAACGCTTTATCAAATACATTTTATACAAATATAGAGCTTTGGAACCTTTCTTCCTTAGCGATAATGTTCCCCATTCGGACAAAAAATATGTTTGAGGTTGCTTCTTAAAAGTTCAATGTCAAATTTTCCATCAAAACTTTTCAGGTTGAAATCAAATAAACCATTAATAAAAAAAAGATTTCATTCAAATTAGAATTGATAAAGGACAATCAAACTCATAGATAAAAAAAACTGACAATGCCATGGTTAAAAACGAAAAGACAATCAGACAAATAATAGTTAACAACACATAGAAATTAAAGAAAAGCAACACGAACCACAAAAAACTGGCGGTGATCTCAGGTGCTCTGGAAGGGTAGGCAGATCCTGCTTTACATGTGGCACCCGTAGTTTTGCTCATGTTAATACAACCATTTCTCAAATCTCAAACTACTCTTTCTACTGAACCCGTAACTCAATAAAGTATTTATTTACTTTTCAATCTCCATCTCAGTAAAGTAAGGCTGATGCTGATCTGGATAGAAATATCACTGTAAGGTTTCAACAATAAATATTGAAGGAGAGGAATATTGGTTTGACTTTACTGTTTGTCAATCCACACAGCTCTTCCGTAGAAAAAGGAGATATATTTTTACAAGAACCTTGCAAAGAAAGGCGAAAGATACCAGAGGGACATTCAAACTGGTACATCGAAAATAAACCGACAACGCCATTGCTAAAAAAGACAAACAATAGAACACAAAATAGAAAACTAAAGACTAAGCAAAACGAACCCGTCCAAAAACTGGGGGTGATCTCATGTGCGCCGGAAGGGCAGGCATATCTTCTCCTCATGTAGGACCCGACGTACAATCAGCAGCAACAAATACCAAATTGATACCATATGCAACTGAACAGATGCATGTATATACCGAGGTATATATTGCACTTCACATCATCGTATTTTTTCTTTTCAAGAATTACTTGAATACTCATACACTAAGTTCAAACAATCAGATCAAGTGTGCTGTAGGATTGAAATTATATTTTGTCATAGGACCCAGCATGTTATTGTGCTATTATTTCCCCTGAACCATGGTTGCTTTATATACATCTTCTATCTGTATCTGTATTCAATGTAATATGCATTTAATTACCACGATAATTGCGTGTATCAACCATGTGCTTATACTCATTCTTATGAAAGGTATTTTGAGCAGTACCCGTTTATTCAGTACCCAAGACAAAACAATTTTATAAACAGAGCAGGTAAAAATGAAAGATTTTAATAAGCTAGGACTTAGTTTAGACCAAAATTTCAATAACCGTCCGTTATGTTCTTGTGTTTATTTGTACTGTAGTCCTGTCATATGTTATCATTTTAGTGTTATATTTAACAATACCATAAAGCGGGAGGTTTGGCTAGCCGACAAACCAGGTTCAACCCACCATTTTTTGTATTAAAATGTCCTGTACCAAGTCAGGAAAATAGCAGTTGGTTTCAATGTGTGTTGCATTGTCGTTTTTGTTTTTGTTCACTTCAGCGTGTCTGTTGTTTCGTTGTTTTCCTCTTGTAGACAAAGATTTCAGAATCCCAACGATCAAATTATGAAATAGTAAACTCGTCAATAGATGAAGAGGTTCAATAGTAAAACAGTGTATACTATATTCTTGTTAACTACTGTAAAAACTATATATTTAAACAAAAGTAAATGGAATATAAAGTAGTAATACTTTATCATAATATGTGTAATATTTTAGTTTTTTCAAAAATGAAATTCGAGGAGGTAAACATATAAATTCTTTCGTTAGACAAGTATTTACGCTTTATGTTAATAGTTTATGTATGAGAAAACATTGTTTTAAATATACATCAAGTATTAAGGAGTCTTGTCAGAAGGTTAAAAATGATGGCTTATTTTGGCGTAATAATGTCACTTTATATTGTCTTTAGTGGTCATCCACATGACTGGTTTCATTAGAAATTGACATTTCGTGTCTCTAAATGTTTTAATTATACAGAGAATATTTCCAAATGTCACGTAACAGACTTTCTGTTATGTTTTAAGTGAAAAATTTGATCTTTATATGTTGATTGAAACGGAAGATTATAAACAACTAACTTACGAGCGAGTACATATAATTCAGACCAACTAGGCTTGGTAAATCTGATATATGTATTTGCTTATAATAATGGGTTATATATTATCAAGGTTTTAAGGAAATTTTTTAAATAAAAAAACACAGTGACATTCATAAGTCAAAAATAAGCTGACAACGCAACCAGAAAAACAAAAAACAAAAAAAGACACACAAAAGAATATAAAACAAACCACTGAGGCAACACGAAACCTATAATAAACTGGGGATGTATTTGAACTCGGGTACTACGTCAGGGTAAAACTGTTCTGCTCCACATTGGCACACATCGTGTCTCATATAAAGGTCGCACAGAAGTAAAAATAAAATCTTACGATTGCCTGTAATTGCTTGCATCCACCTCATTTGAACTTTAGTGGTTAGTTAGTTGTCTCATTGGCAATCATACAACATCTCCTTATTTTTATAATATTTGAGGAGTAAATATTGAAATTAAAATTTGGTGTTGGAAAATTGAACTATGTTTAAGATTTCAAGATAATGGATGATTTGGGAAAGGTAAGGTCAGTGTTTAGGAAATGAAGCAGTTTCAAAATAAATTTCGATTCGAAATTTAAAACTCAAAATTTTTGTAAAGGATTTTAGTAATCAATTTAACTTCATGTAAAAAAAATATTTTGATGTTATAAAAACAAGGCTATTCTTTATCATTCGTTATACATAGAACCTTTTGCTTTTCAAATATTAAAGATATTTTATATGTATTTATTCAGACTGCTGTTATATAAAGAATGTAAAATGAAGAAGCGCCTTGCATATATAGTTTTACTTATTACTTTTACGTACATTGATTTGTAGTACAGCAGTACTGATTTAACTCATAGTTTGAATTATGTAACCATCTTATTTCCGGAAATTGTCTTGGAATTCAATTGCTAAATGGGGATGTACTTCGTGCTTTTGTAATTCGAAGTATCATAAAATGTAATTTTTCCTATTCCCACCGGTGTAATTAATAAATTAAATGTCTAATTTACGCCATTGACGTCATTTACTTGTATATTTTACATCTAAGAAATCTGTTCAATCTAGAAAACGTTCATTTAAGACCTATTAAGTATAATATAGATATAATTCTACCGGTAACGAAACCAATGGATACAAACTTTAAATGGATAGATGCATACTTTGATGAAATACTTCTGTTGCAAAATAATGGAGATTTAATGAAACTCCTTAAATTAATCTTGATGCAAAGTCCTAAGCGAAAAGAGTTAACTTCATCTTTTTATTTTTTTATTACCGGTGTTAAATGGTCCTAGTAATGCTATTGCTAACATAGTAACTTATTTTCAAGATCAATTGAGTATGGAATGGGGAAGGACGGCAAAACAAAAAAGAGACACATAAAGAATTACTTAGTTTAATGTTATAATTCACAGGATAAGGAAGGAACGTTCGGATCCCAAAAAAAACATGAATTTCTTACATCATTGACATCGCATTTTGCCACTCGTGGAGCAAGTTCACCTTAACCTTCCGGAGATGAACCCCGCTTTTTAGTGGGGTTCATGTTGCCTAGTCTTTAGTTTTCTATGTTGTTTTGTACATATATACTTTTCGTGGGTTTTTTTTTTCTTTCATTTTTTTCATTTCATTGTCAATAGATATAAGAAGATGTATGAGTGCAATTGTGACAACTCTCCATCCAAGTCACAATGTATAAGTAAACAATTATAGGTCGAAGTACGGTCTCAACGCACAGCCTTGGCTTGCACCGAACAGCAAGCTATAAAGGGCCCCAAAATTACTAGTGTAAAACAATTCAAATGGGAAAACCAATGGTCTTATCTATATAAAAACGAGAAACACTTATGAACAACGACAACTACTGAACATCAGCTTCACCCTTATCTGAAACAATAGTGTAACATCTCAACACAGAAAGACACACTATAACATATCAACTGAAATGGCTTAACTCAATCAAAAGACGTAGTAACACATGTGAACATACATTGAACGAATAAATTTGAACTATGATACATGTAAATACAAAATTAATAAAAAAATAAGGGACGAATAATTAAAGTAAAAGTAGTATACCTTAGTGAAATGAAAAACAATTATAGTTACATCTATTACTTTGACTGGTCTTCACTCTTTGCTACAGAAATCGTACAATAACTCGAGTTTGCTTTGAACATTTTGATTTTATAAGAATTGTAAAACAAGGTGTCTCAGTGAAATAAAAGAAATAGTTATTAAAGAACTACTAAATATCGTGGTACATGGACTGCCCACATGTCAGTGGTATTGACTGCGACACCAATAATGGCCTTGCCTTCGGCTCAGTCATTATCACTGTCTTAGTCAATACCATTTTTCTGTTGGCAGTCAGGTAAGCAAACAGAGCAGCCTGTCAGGGAAATAACATACTATTATTTCCCCGTAAGAACATTGACAATTTAGCAATGTATAAGAGCAACAACAATCAGTTAGAAATTCCGGTTGTTAACTTTATAACAGTTTAATATAGATGTACGAGTATATCTGATAAGGTAATCAATTCCTTCAAGAAAATCAGACAAGCGAAAATGGTATGTAGGTTCGGCATCTAGTTTATTCATCAAGTAATATATTTAATTGGGTTTTTATCAGATTATTTGTCATTTGATGTATTTAAGAACCGGAGCGTCATTCAGAGTTTCTCTCTATTCTTTCTGATAACAGAAAACGTTAATGTTGTCTTTGACATTTTAATCATTACTACCTTACATCTCCTTCAATACAGGGCGAATTCAAGGGAGCTGAGGTCGATTAATTATACTCTGCACTGATCAGCATCATATATTTGATGTACATGTAGTCTTCTCATATCAGAGGGCGTCGACCCCGAAGATATGAGATGACTTCATCAGAGATACATAGAAGTAATAAATAATCATTCATATCTTCTATTATTCTTAAAAGAATTAGTTTTTATAAATCAGGAATAGTGCTTTTATCCCGAGTTTTCCAGATGCAGTTATACTTTCAGAGGATATTTTATAAGAAACAATTGTTTCTATGTGTATGCATTATCGGTCTTGGAATCATTAAGATAAAAATATACAACTTGAATGTATCTCTTTTGCGTTCTTCGGTCTTTAAGTACACCTTATTTACGTATACTCTTTTATTTCAAGGGTATTTGTGTAATTATCAGGAAAATACAGAAATTTTCATTTTCAGAATAAATGAAAAAAAAAATCTCGAACACTTGAAATGTGAACTGCCAAGACATTAACAGTATTCCAACAGATGTACATATTTGAAACTACGGCTGATTCATTATCGGTAAAAATATCAGGTGTAATGGCTAGTGAACCATAACTACAGAGGATTGTTTCTTCCTCTACTTCTACTTCTGAAAAAATAACCACAAACCATGGTAAATATTTCTAATATGCATGCTATTTCAAGATGTTCATATATATATATATATATATATAAAATAAACACGGTGTACAGAATGTATATAATAGCGCTTTCATGCCTTCTGGCAATCTTCAGGTGACGTTTTAACAATGTCCTTGACGACACTGCCGTTGGTAACGTTTATTGCGTTACAATAAAGGTAAGGGGAGATAAATCAAACGTGTTTACGTAGATCCGTTTAATTTTGGCTGAAAGTCCTTTATAAAGTGTGCTTCCTTTGCCAGTCTTTTATATTTGTTCGATTCGTTCATTTTATAGAACGGATATACGGTAAATTTTCCACTACTGCACGTTTCGAAATGTTCGCTCACATCTTGCATTCGTGTGGATGGATCTCGTATCTGTTGTCTGTGAATCAAAGACAGCTGACGAATCAATTGTAAGAAATAAATCTACATTTACACCGGAAAAAGGAAAAAATAAAGATTTAGACTTATACATTAATCATCTGTCAAACTTTTGCCATTAATACCGAAGCCACAGGACAAAGTAAAAAATAATTTACCATTTAAACAACAGCAAGCTTTATACAGATTACAAAAAGATGAATCGATAATTATAAAAGAAGCTGACAAGGGTGGTGCATTAGTAATAATGGACAGAATATATTACCGAGACAAAATATATATACACACACAGCTTACTGGTACTTTAAAATCAATACAACAAAAAACAAATTGATTAAAAGTTCTTTCTCTTTAGTACTCAGCGGCAACTGCTTTCATAGATTTTCATAGAAAAAAATCACTTGTGTTTGCCACTGAAACTTTTCTTTAATTGCTATTTTGTTATTTCTTTGTCAAATCAAATGTCTGTTGAAACTTGTCATTAAATTAAAAAAAAGCCTGAGACACAAAAAATTCTTGCGCACTGCTATAAGACGTGTCTCGCTATTTATTTATTCAGCGTTCATGTATTTGGTTATAAAGATTTATTTTTATTTCTGACCGGGTATTGGTTAGTGTCTTATCGTTTGTGGTTGTAATTCTATCTATTTTCTATTCGTATGTAAAAAGTTAAGATAATTAAACACCCAGTTTATTTGTATGATTTTAGTTTAAAGCATCTATGTGCACAGGATTTATTTGTTTTACACACTTTGATTTGGAAGTAGGGCGACATAGCTAGTTGCACAATTACTAATACAATTCTATGTTAATATTCTTGTAATTGTTATAAAATCAATCAAATTACATAATTAGAAATCTAATCTTGATTTATATCCAATGTTTAGAAATTTACCTGTTTTTATTGTGTTTTTTTTTTTTTTTTTTTTTTTTTTTTGTGGCGTTGATACATTTGAATGACAGACACACAGTTCGTTATTCTATTAGCTTTTTTTGTGTGTACTGTCTTAAATTGATTTTAGTTTTTCGTTTTATTCTGTGATTAACATGTCAAAATGAATTTCTCTGTCTTGGGGGATCTTTTCCATTAATGTGTACTGTATTTCAGTCATGTAATGTTGTCATTTTAGCAATATATTTAACATAACCATAAGGCGCGAATTTTGGCTAGCCACAACACCATGTGCAAACTTTTTCTTAAATGTATTGTACAAGGTCAGGTTTATGGCAGCTGTTATCTATGTTTTTTTTTTTTTTTTCACTTCAGTGTTGTGTTGTTTTGTTGTTTTCCTCCTATAGTTGATGTGTTGCCTTCGGTTTTATTTTGTAACCCGGATTTGTTTTCTCTCCATCGATTGATGACTATTATACAGTGGTATACTACTGTTGCCTTTATTAACAATAAGGGTTGATCTAAGATATGTATGACCAACGAGAGTTTTTACTCTTGAAATGTTTATTAAAAAGAGCTACTGGTACCATTAATGACATTCCACCGTCAATTGAACTAGTATAATATTGCACTAGTAAAGCTAGTTTCAGCATAACTCAACAACATGAATAAATAAATCTATTGCGATTATATAACCGAGTTGTTGGCAAGTATTAGAGTACGTTAGTAGAATAAACCGACGTGACCTTACTGACATGTATGCTTGAAAATATGACAATGATATAGTTTCGTTTGATGTGTTTGAGTTTTTGATTTGGAAATTGACTAGGAACTTTCCGTTTTGAATTTTCAGTATTTTTGTTATTTTACTTTAATATTTCAAAACTTCATAAATAAATGTCAACAAACAAATGTCATTGTTAACACGTTTGGTACACTAGTACTTACACCTAACTGTTTATTGATATAATATATTATATAATGATCAGTGCGTGTAGATAAGAGGTGTTTTTGTATGGTTTTGTCGATTTCGTACTCATGGTATTTCCCAGTAAGGACTATTTTTAGCGAGCAAACAAAAACAAATTACCGGTATGCGTCTGCATGAACTATGAAGAAACACTCTAAGGGTTATACTATTTGCAGAAATTTGACATGCTGTCATTTTACTGATGAGATTTAAATGGATTTTTGTTTACATGAAACCCATTAAACAGGAACTACTTTTACCAAAGTAATCTGTAGAAGCACCACTTATAAAGGGTTCTTTAATATGTCTGATTCCAGATTAAATATTAAACTGTCTATTTGTTATGCTTCGCCTTCACAAGTTAAAGGGGGATATTCTATTCTTGTCTTTGTGTCCGTTAGTCCGTCCCTTTTATTGAGTTGAAGTTATAAAGTATGGTGGTGTACCATGAAGTTGTGGTCACATTGAACTTACTTGAAACTCGAATACCGTATGGTGACCTGAATAATTATTAACATGTTTTCCTTAGGTCTTGGGTGGACGGTTGTCTTATTGGCAATCAAACTAAATCTTATTATTTCCAAGTCAAAGTTTGAATTCCTTTACATAAAGAAGTGCTAGACAGACTAGAAATTATAAAAGTTATAAATAAAAATCATATGGGAAATTTGTTGTATTTTCTATAACAAAGAAGAACGTGACATCGGCCATCTTTTTATCTCATGGTTTTATGGTATTTGATATAAATATTTGTTCTTACAAATTTCCCCACGAAATGTTAAATAAACATCTGTGAATTATAAAACTTTTGGAAGCAGGATCGACAGAACAAGAACATCCTTAGCCAGCCTATTATGTAATTTGTTGTTTTTAATTTGTTGTCAACTTAATCTCAACGTTTGTTTCTGTTCTTTATTTTGTTGCTTTATTCTTTACCCTTAGAAAAGGTAAATTCGATATAAATCTGATTAATGGGAAATAAACAACATATTTCAGTTAATAAAGTGAATCAAGTACTTGTTATTTAAATCAAGAGAGGATAAAAAAAATAAACAATCCCAATCCAACTTAATCACATACCAATTTCAATCGTCAGCAACTACAAAAACGAATCAGAAAGTTCTCGCTGTTTTATCGGCTTACGGGATATTACTTACGGGCAAGGTAGGTGAATCAATTACATTTTATTTCCTGTAATTGTAGATATAAACACCATGGAACATAGGTCACAAATTACAGAGGAATTATTTCGTAGTTAATTAAGAATAAAATTGGAAGCTTGGAATAAGTGATGAATATTTTCTGTTATTAGCGTCTAGTGTTCTACAATATGACGTATTACGATACGGATTACAGTGCATGACTCTTGTTTATAAAATAACCATCAACAGAGAGCGTCGACAGCATATGTTGTTGTTTTTGTTTGGGGATATAAATTCAACATATAATAGCAATCACAGAACCCTTTCCAAAAATGTGTAAGGGAACGACATTTTAACTTCAAAAGCAGGAAAACGGTTTGTTTTTCAAAAACAATATTCTGATCCCAATTTGATGAATAACAATATTGTTGTCAAGCTGATGAAAAGCGTCGATTAAATTTTTAAAAAATCTGACATAGACAAAAATCATACCTCCCTTTTGAAGTTAAATGGTTGCTCCCTAAACAGAAACATGTGGTCTTCTGTCCCTGAGGTCTTTGCAGTCTTAGGGTTTGTCTAGCTTTTGTTATCCATTTTTACTTCAATGTAATGAAATGAAAAATGTCAATTTGTAATTAATTATTAAAATTGTTTGAACTGTTGTATCACTCGGCAATTTTAGGGCATAATCATAAGCTGATTAATGAAGCCATTTCAAAATAATTTATACATTTGATCTCACTGAAACGATTTCAAACCTTATGTATTGTTGTTATGCAATAGTTTCTTTGTATGATTGTGTTTGTAGTATTTCAGTGTTTCGGTTGTTCTGTTGTTTTCTCTCATTGTTGTTTTATTTGTGACCCAGATTTGTTTCAGATAAATCGAATTATGACCATTACAAATTGTGACTCGGATGGAGAGTTGTTTATTTGTTTTTTTTAATGTTTAGCCATGGCGTTGTCAGTTTGTTTTAGATTTATGAGTTTGACTGTCCCTTTGGTATCTTTCGTCCCTCTTTTGTCTCGTTGACACTCGTGTCACAGTTCTTATATTTATTGAACAGCAGTATACAACTATTGTCTTTATTCATATTTCAAAAACGGGAATTATGAATAATTACTTTGCTATAAATAGCTTTAAACAAGCCGTTATCATTGTAATATAACAATTTAACTTTCTTTTTACACTTCCGTAGCACGTGAGAAAATCCATTTTTTTTAGTTTACTATGTCATGTGTTGTATAATTATATATGTTATAGGCATATTGTAAAATGCCTAACATTGACAGGCATTATACAAAATGACTAAAAATACCTAGTCATTCTGTAAAATGACTGAAATTTTGAAACAAAATTCCACAAATTGCCTGTTCAGTTTCAGGCAATTTGTAGAAGAATAATATCATTGAGATGTATATGACAGAAGTGGAAAAAAAACACACAAATATCTTGAATATATCAAAGAAAATAACTAATGGTTCGGTAGAATTAATTTATTTTCCAAAAACCAGCTGGAAAGGTATGTATGTCATACTAGAACACACCCGTGATATCGCGGGTCCGTGACTGAAGTATATAACTATACGCAAGCCTTATTTTAGTATTAGTATTGTCATCTGATAAAGTCATGCCGATTATAAGATACACAGTTTTCTCTGCTTTCAAATCTTTCTGTTTGAACCCGTCGAACTGGAACTTATCAATTATTGATAATATTAATTATTTGGAAAACAAAAGGTCCTGGAATGGAGTACTTTTTAATCAACAGCATTGTCCTATATTAGTTATAAATAAAGTTGGATTCTTTGATTCGCTGTTTTACGTCATGCCCGCTAACAAATTAAAAACTGTACCTATACGCCTTATTTTAGTCCAGATTTTTAGTATTCGTATTGTTATCTTAGAAAGTCTAACTGATTAAAATACTACAATAGGTAACAATTTGACAATAAAGTAATGTCAACCCTGTGATTATGACCCGTGTAATACTATATAGCATATTAATCCTGAATACACCGTTTGGTGGTGCGCCTGTCAGATGCGGAACGTACAGATAAGGTAATCGGTAACAGGTGAATATACTATTGGTATCGGTATCGGACTCGACCCGGAACTTCTTAATTATTGGCAATATCAATTACGTGGAAAACAAAAGGGCCTGGAGTGGTGTAATTTTTAATCTACACCTTTATACTATATTAGTTATATATAAAGTTGAATTTTTTGATTCGTCGTTTTTACGTGATGACAGCTGACAAATTGGACCTCGTAATTTTAGTATTATAGATTCGTATTGTTATCTTAGAAAGTTTAACTGATTAAAATACTACAATAGGTAACAATTTGACAATTAAGTAGTGTCAACCCTGTGATTATGATCCGTGTAATACTATATAGCATATTAATCCTGAATACACCGTTTGGTGGTGCGCCTGTCAGATGCGGAACGTACAGATAAGGTAATCGGTGACAGGCGAATATACTATTGGTATCGGTATCGGACTCGACCAGGAACTTCTTAATTATTGGCAATATTAATTACGTGGAAAACAAAAGGGCCTGGAGTGGTGTAATTTTTAATCTACACCTTTGTACTATATTAGTTATATATAAAGTTGAATTCTTTGATTCGTCGTTTTTACGTGATGACGGCTGACAAATTAGACCTCGTAATTTTAGTATTATAGATGATGTGGGTTTTGTTTTTAGTAAAACTACGTTAAGGTAGCACCATACAAACATTTGTTCACTCCCAATCAGATAACTTTAAACTGATGTAATTCATATTATCCTTCTTTATATTTTATAAATGAGGTACCAAAAGAAAGAAGAAAGATTAATATTTCAAATTGTGATAATTTCATTATGACATAATCAATTGTTATGCAATTAGTTGCTATATTGTGATGTCCACACTTGAATGAATTTAGCGTCTTTGTTCTTCATAGCAGATTATAGATTATAAATCAAAAATTTCGTCGTGAGTAAGTGTTGTTAAATTTATCATTTGAGTAGTTAAGAGGCTAAATAAGGATTCTTTTAAAATTCATGAGTACCTCCCTTATTAATTGACAATGTTTCAAATGTATGTCTCAAATTATATTCAAATGTGACAGAAAGAATAATATTTTCAGAGACTTCGAGACGGACAACGGTACTATCTATAATGAAGAGGATTCAAAACTCTAAATTTTGAAGCTAACAATGATTCAATATATAAGACTCATCACTTACGCTCAGATCAAAATAATTATAAAGCCAAACAAGTACAAAGCTGAAGAGCATTGAGGACCCAAAATTCCAAAAAGTAATAAAAGTTATTTTGATATTGATCCATTGGTAATAAGGAACATTTTTATTGACCATTGAGAAAAAATCTGATGTAACCGTCCTTAACAATTTTAAATTAATTAAATGACTTAAAGATACATTCATATTATATACAAGGTATCAATATATTATTGAATTGTGGAACACAAGTCCCAGTCAATGAATAATCTAATTAACTTAATAAAACAGACGATTATCTTGTTTCCTTTACAATTTGATTTTGAACAAAGAACAAGGATAGTCATCTAGATTTGGTTTTTATTCATAAAACCAAAAAATAAATTGCATTTTGTGATACAGTTATGTAAACAATCTGAGAGTTAATTTCGTTTCAATTTTGACCTTGAAGTGTATGTATTGACTGAATTCAATACCTAAAAAACAACTTTTAAAAAGGATACCGAGGGCAAATACAATATACAACAATGCTATTTATTTTAAAGATCTCTGTGAGAAATAACCTGTTAACATATATTTTGTAAGCGCTATAAACGAGATACATTTAAGTGTTGCAGACAAATTTTCATTTAGATTCTAAATTCAATCATTGCGTTTTCTAACAAAACAAAAGGTTAGTCTGGCTTTGAACCATCTCCAATGTATGCTAAATAACGCATCATAGATACATGGATTGAAATTTTATATGTACGCCAGACGCGCGTTTTGTCTACAAAAGACTTATCATTGACGCTAGAATCAGAAATGTTGAAATGGCAAAATATAGTACGAAGTTAAAGAGCATTGAGGACCAAAACTGCGTAAAAGTGTTGCCAAATACAGCTATAATAATCTATTCCTGAGGTAGCAAAGCCTTAGTTATTCAAAAATTCAAAGTTTTGTTAAGAGTTAATTTATAATTATGAACATATCAATGATAACTGAAGTCAACACAGAAGTGCTGACTATTGTCACCTAAGCAGACGTTGCGAATATAAGAGAGTTCTTATAAGTTATTCCCAGAAAAAAATGCGACCTTCATATATGAAACTGATAAGCTCTACATGATAAACGAAAGTTGTGTCAAAGAAAGAACCCCTCTTGTTGATCCCACTAGGACGAAGTCGATCTACTTCTTTAGGTCGATATATCTTGTATTTACCTCATGCAAAGGCTATAATTATCATATCATTAATTTACGACAGTATTTGTATCAAATTTGTCAGTGTAATATATTCGATCATTTAACTTTGTTGGAATTTTATAGATATTATACAATTATAGCCTTTGTATGGGGTCGATACAATGATATATTGACAGGAAAGAAGTATATTGACTGAGGACGACTGAGAAGTGGTTTATAGAGAACAGTTCTCAAAATTTGTGTGTATAAATAGATGAGATATAAATATAGAGAGGGTCGTGTATAAACAACAGACTAAAGACAAACAACTGTCCATTCGTTCGATGTGTTTTGTTAGTTGATTAGGGAATTGCCGTTTTGAATTTCCTCGGAGTTCAGTATTTTTGTGATTTTACCTTTAACTATTGTTTGAGTTTACACGTAGTTTAATATTACAAGCTGATACGTCTTCTTGTTCGTTAACTGTTAGTCCTCACTTCTGTTTTCTACAAATAAAATTAAAATATTTGAATAAAATTTTTCAGTCGTCATTCTTAATTATTTGTGTAGGATGCATCTATCTATATATAACTTTTTTAAATCACGGATATGACACCTGCATGAGTATTTCTCGATCAACACGACACACTAAATATGATGTATAAAGTGCTATATAGATTACACTTAATCATATCAATGCTCTGTCTCCTAATATCCGCAAACTGAGCGGTAAAAACCAATGTTCAAGTCTTTTTTAATATTGTTTAGAAACATTGAATTATCATTGATATGGTTACATTTATAAATTAACTGTTTTCAAAACATTGAATTTTTGAAATACTAAGGCTTTTCTACCTCAGGCATAGATTACTTTAGCTGAATTTGGCAAAACTTTTAGGAATTTTGGTCCTCAATGCTCTTCAATTTCGTACTTTATTTGGCCTGTTTAACTTTTTTGGATTCGAGCGTCACTGATGAGTCTTTTGTGGACGAAACGCGCGTCTGGCGTATATACAAAATTTAGTCCTAGTATCTATGTATTCTAAATGGTTAGCAACCTTACTTTTCAACCCTTACAAACAGCAAATTTCAACAAGGAGAGATACACAGAGTGTATTATTTCCGCTATGGACCAACGAAGCCAAAACATAGTCTTTTTTTGAAAGGCAACAAGTGTTTATTATTAATTTCTGACCATATTTGTATCAAAATCGTCAGTGTTATATATAAGAGCATTTTAATTTTGTTTGAATTTTGTAGAACATATTATTTGTTATTTCATACAATTTTTATGGGTTTCTTTGTACGTCTTATGTATTTGAAGTTTTTGCCTTCTAAAAATCGATGATAAATATACACTTTTATAACATTTTAACAATCTGATGAAATTCATTACATGACGTCACAAAAAGTATATCGATTTTTACGTTAAATGGATATATCAATATTTAACATATATGTCCAGATTCGTTAACATTTATTGTGCTATCAAAATAGAGATAAAGTCATCTTTGTCATAACCCTTCGTAATTACTCGTATTATTCCCGCAACACTGTTGGGAATTGTCAATGAAATAATAAAGATTAAAAAGTACTGAACTATTAGAAATTTAAACAAAAATAAAATGATTTATAAACAATATCAACCACAAACCTCCAGTAACAGTTTCAGCAATTAATTGTTTTTGTGCCTTATCTTGTAATTTCAGTAGCTGTTTTTAAAGCTTCGATTACATTAAGGCGTCTAATTTGGTAAATAGAAAAATTTCAATGACATAAACTTCGTGTACTTGAATATTTATGGAAAACGAATCCCCCGTTTTTATTTCTTTGTTGACATGGTTGTTTATTTTTTATATTGATTACGATAACAATGTTGATTTCAGTACCCTATTTTTTATTATTTATATACCTGTTATGTATGCTTTGCTCGATCCTTATTATTAAAAAAAAATGATTGTTTTACGCGATTGTCACACAAGAGAGAGGTTTACCTAGTTATCAAATCAGATACAATCCATCCAATCTGCATAAGTAAATGCCAGAACCAAGCCTAGAATATGACATTTGAATTTGACAGCCCATGCCCCTTAAAACCTCCGAAAACACACACGTACAGTGTAAAGAATGAAAATATAAATCATTCTAGACATAAACATTTAACATTTCATTCGATTCGTTGGTTGAAAGTCTAACATTTAATTTTGTCAGGTTTTATGGCCTTTCTCCTTTTATAGTTACGTAGTTTCGTGAGCAAGTGCACATATCAAGAACATATATTACAAATTATTATAACAAAAAAAACAGTTGGGCATATACTAAACTGGTAGGCTTACTAGTGTATTTATTACCTTTAAATATGCATGCATCATTGTATACTGCATATACAAATCAAAATAGCTGGGTCAGTAACGTACACTTATTGCCCCAAGGATCTTACTGTGATAATGGAGTGAAAATATTTTGCTTTAGAAAAAAATCCAATTGCTTACTTTAAATGATGTAATTCTGACGTAAATAAAGAGTGGAATTAAATACAAATCTGATATTTTGCAAAAATTCTGCAATATTTTTGACAGATTTCTGAAAATTTAATAGTGGCGAAACCATTCGCCCACACATGTTTTGGCTAATATCATATATGCATTCCAATGGGCAAGAGGTGGCAGCATTGCACATCACACACACAACCTTGCAGAAAGGTGTTAAATTACGAGAAAAATATACGAAAATTAAATCTATTCCCATATCAAGCTATTGTATTAATAAATATGAAGCAGATATTGTTTTATTTATACTCATTAAGCAATGGATACCCATTACATTTTCTTAATAAATTATTAATAATAATAATTTAATAAATTAAGTTTAAAAAAACAACCTTTACAGGGCCGTTTATTGCGGTTCCTGGCTCTACTCATTGGGTATGACCGAAGCGCTTTTCTGGATTTGCTTTCAGCAAGAACGTTCAGGCAAATAAATGTATTTGTTGTACACTGCTCTTCGAAAGAATTCAATAAATTGAACAAACATTGTCCTTGAAAAAAAAACTACTTCATATATAATTAACCCATTTGTTCTACCTATGAGTGAACTACTAAATGTTAGCTTTTTTTTTAGTGTTAAGAATTGAAATGTCAAAAATGTATTGCTATCTAAACTATGTTCATATATAGTAAACCCAATTACTTTGCTCATGGATGAACTACTAAATTTATAAACTCTTGGTGTTTGTGTTAAAAAGTAAAATGTCAGAAATATATTGCAAACTTTGTCAATGTTCAATTTGCCAACGCAAACACGGTCTTTACTATTATTAAATGTATTGTCCAATTTCAACGACGAAGTTAAGAGGTATCGAGTGCAGATACAGACGAAGATTAATGAAAAATGTTTTACTGAATATAATATTCCGACTAATCTTATTTATATCCGTTACGGAAAGCATTAAGATATGTATTATAAATAAATGATGGATCTTTTTGTAATGGCACCTTTATTGTCTTTTTGAAATGAAGGAATGTATAGAAATAAAGTTTTAAAAAATTTTAAATGCGCACAACCATTTTGTTTGATCATCACAGTTGTTAATGGAATTTCAAAAAAAAACAATAATATTAAAAGCTTTTTTTCACATTTTTCTGCTTTTAAAGTTACATGTGTTTTTTATAAAGATTGTGTTACCTTTAATGTTAGTAATGTCTGTGGACTTTGGTTTCATTTATTCTCTCTCTTTATTATCGCATTTGCACAGAATGGTTTGGGGTTTTTTTTTTTACTTTGCAAGTAAGTTTTTCTTTGATAGGTTTGTTTTTAATTTTCATATAATATCTCATTTCTTAAAAAGGATTTTCAATTTTAAGAAACAAAAAGGAAGTCGGGGCTGATAATTACTTCTTATAATAAATCACATTATTGAAGTTTTGATCAAAGCGTCACTGATGAGTCTTATTTAGACGAAACGCGCGTCTGGCGTATTAAATTATAATAATACTGGTACCTTTGATAACTATTAGCATATGTATAGATTTTGAAAAAGCTTTGAATAAAAAACTGAGTCAGATTTATCTTTTTTGGTAATCAAAAACCAAAATTTTTAAGAATCACATGTCCTTAAAAATGCAAAATTTGAATTTTCTTGCCATATCTTTATTTATTATAACGTTTTTTCTTGGAAAGTTTTTCATTTCTCATAAAGGGTCTATACACTTTAATGCCAGAAATTGATTTAATTAATTTGCCGTTAAAGAACACTAAAGTGTCATGCAAAGTGTGATGTTTAATTATGGATGTTTTTTTTTTCTTTTTATTTCATTTATATATTTTTTGGTTTACTTTTATGCAATTAAGTGGAAAAGATAAAATTAAGATTTTTCCCTTTATAATTAGATAACCAGTTTCATATCTATTGAAATAAAAACGTTAATGATTATTTGCTGTTCTCTTTGGCTACCTCTACAAATGGAATTTGATTACTATAATGAAGCCGATATAGCTGAAACTTTACCCCAAACTAACAACTTACTTGTTAAGCAATACAAAAAGAGCCCATTCTGTGCAAATGTTATACGAGAAAGAAAAGATCTCGTACATTTCAGTTTTTATCTTTATGTTCTTTCCTTTTTCTTTAAGCTCAACAGTCGTTCATTGCTGTTATGGTATAATCCTGTTCATCACTGTTATATATGAGAATAAATGTCACGATAGATTACATACATCATCGCCATTCGTAGTACATGAAGACATAATCTTATATTTATTATAGTTTTATGCAATGCCTACACATCTGTACAAAATTGTAACGCAGAAAAGCAGACGAAACCATTTAGTCTTGCTTCAAATCAAATTTTTAAACGGGACCTTAAAACTCGTAGGTCAAAAATTTTCCGACAACGCCAGGGCTAGAAAGAGAAAAAAAGACAAACAGTACACAAAATACATCAGATTTCTAAAGACTGAGCAACACGTACCCCAACTAAAACAGGAAGTGAGCCTTGTGTCCCCGAAAGGATAAGCAGATGCAGCTGTACATATTGCACTTCACGTTGCTCGGGTTAGTAAAAATCCGGAAATAAGTGTAATTAGGAAGGTCACATTCGGGGAAAAGGAGACAAGTAAGTTTGTATTTCCTATCATGATTTAATTGATAAAGATTTGCTTACAAGGACACTATTAAACCAAAAGTTCCAAATGATGAAGTTGAAATCATCCCTTCGTTAATTTCACAGAAGCCATCACGAGTTGGTTGACCGTTTGTGAATATCCGTTTAATATTCGATAGCGGATATGTTCCATATGTCGTAACTGCAATCCTTTGCAAACTTTTCATCAATGTAACCTACCGAATTAGACTTGTTACCGGGTTTGTACTATTACATGAGCGACATGTTGAGTATGATCTGCTTACCCTTCTAGTGCACCTGTGAATACCCCAGTTTTGGTGGGGTTTGTGTTGCTTGGTCTGCATTTTTTTCTATGTTGTGTTTGGTGTACTATTGATTGCCTGTTAGTCTTTTTTTCCATTGCATTGTCAATGTATTGCTGTTCTTTCGTTATGTTTGTTTTTTAAACTAAGGTCATAAATTGGTAAATAAATATTTTTAAAGAAGGCTGGTACTTGTATTTTTTTCTTGATGCTAAATGTTTTGTACTTTCATTGATGCTAAAGAAAGCCGGAATATTTTTGCTTGTAGATCATTTCCTCTCCGATTACCGGCGAATAAAAGTAAAAACCAAAAGATAATATTTTTTTTACTCAATTTCATATATCCTTGATTTTTGTTCAATATAACACACTAACTAAAAAAATTATCGAAGTTTATATTTCATTTAATCTACAGTAACAGACTGTAAAGAGAAATAATGTTTTCCTGTTTTTGCAAATCTGTGATAAGACAGGTTTAGGTATTATTATTAGATATTTATTTCCGCTAGTTGAGACGATTTTTATATTTTTCTGAGATAAAAAGTATAAGTACTTTTAGTAGATAATCCGGTTAAATCTTATGACATAGTTTTATAGGTAAAGTGCAAAAGGTTTGTTGTTTCTATTAATTTTTTGTGTTGCTATCAAGGATTTTGAGATCAGACAAAAACATATGCAATGCATGCATGCATGCAGTTAGGCGTATAAAGTTACACTTCCCTTTGCAATGTTATTTTTACATTCATAATTAGAAAACAACTCGTGTATATATATAGGACATAGATGTGAACAATATCAAGTCTTCAAGGTACGACCTTAATGAACAATATGGAGAATACAGGTATGACAAAATATCAACTACTCAAAAGTGAAATATCAGTAGAAGGGTCGGAAATAAGAAAAAAATCGATTAAAATAAAAACAAAAAAAGGACAATACTACAAATCTTATAATTCTATCAGATACTGTTACACACCGCATTAAGACCTCAACAAACTTAGAAAAAAAGAACTTGTGCAATGCCAAAATTATAAGAATCGCAAAATGTAGAATCATTAGAGGTTTTACTTGAATAGCAATTATGTATACATGTTTAGTTACTAGTATGTATTAAGCTGTTGGAAATAAAATATATGTTTGTACCGATAAAAACGTTTTGTTGTACGCCATACACGCGTTTCGTCTCCAAAAGATGCATCAGTTACCCTCGAATCGAAACGTTAAAAGGCCAAATATTATACGAAGTTAAAGTGTATTCTATTGAATAATATTGTGATTTAACATTTATTTATTGAGATTTCTACAGAGGTAGGGTGAAGCAAAACAGAAAACATAATTTATAAGTTTCTGTTAAGTATTTAGAGTAACGACAACATTGCATCAAATTAATCAGTAATGCATTGGTTACGATTATTCAAATAAACAACGTTACTTCAGTCAGACTATATGTATTTTAGTTTTTGTATAATAAACATAATCTTTTTTTTTAAACTTGACACAAGTAAAATCATGCAATAAGTTATTGACATCATTGTGGTTTTATAGTTAAACCTTTTTTTGTACATTATATCGCTTTTTTTTAATCAACTAACAAAAACAGACAAGTTGGTGGAAAATGTTTGGATTATTCAGATGAGCATAACTATGAAAGATTTGGTACGAAGCCTCGAATGACAAACTATTTGCACAGAGTGACTACAAGTCTCTAGAAAATTTCATTTTTCTTACTATGCATTCAAATGTAAAACTAAAAAAAATGTTGTGTAAGTAAACTCATCTTATGACCCCGGCAGTGACTTCAATTTACTATTATTTTTTTAATTTTTCACGATTATTTTATTATCTATAAATGAAAGTGTAATTGAAAGATATTCAATTTTTAATTGTATGCAGGTTATATTTTTAGAGAGACAAATCTGTTGAAATCTTGTAATTATTTTTAACTATATAAATATTTGAGTACAATGTTTTAATTTATATTTTTTTAGATCCTTAAGAATAATTTTTTTTAACGGAAAAGGTGTTTCCGAAAAGATTAACATAGGACATTGAAATGGCGGGAACTTTATGTGTTAACACGATTTGAAGCACTTTTGGACTATTTTAAATATCGGTGAAATTTATTCTTACATACTTTTGATTTTTTAACTGTGTATGCTAACATTGCCCATGTGAAAATTTAAAATTGTTTCTATTAATAAAATTAACGGTACCAATTTTGTTGCACCAGATGCGCATTTCGACAATACATGTCTCTTAAGTGATGCTCGTGGCCAAAATATTTGAAATCCAAAGCTTATATAAAAAATGAAGAGCTATAATCCAAAAGGTCCAAAAAGTATAGCCAAATCCGTGAAAGGAATCAGAGCTTTGCATGAGGGAGATACCTTCCTTAATTTATGATAATTTCCATCATTTGTAACAGCAAATTTTAATAACACAAAAAATCCGTATTTTCATGCCAGTACCGAAGTACTGGCTACTGGGCTGGTGAAACCCTCGGGGACTAATAGTCCACCAGCAGAGGCATCGACCCAGTGGTAGTAATAAACTTAACGGTACCAATTTTGTTGCACCAGATGCGCATTTCGACAATACATGTCTCTTCAGTGATGCTCGTGGCCAAAATATTTGAAATCTAAAGCTTATATAAAAGATGAAGATCTATAATCCAAAAGGTCCAAAAAGTATAGCCAAATCCGTGAAAGGAATCAGAGCTTTGCATGAGGGAGATACATTCCTTAATTTATAATAATGTCCATCATTTTGTAACAGCAAATTAACATTGAACGACACAAATATGTTAAATAAATTTTCTGACGTCAGACACGCAAATTGTTTCTTTTAAAATTGAAACACAATGATGACTGCTGTACTCATATTTTGGATATTTTATTTATTATGTCTGTTTAGTTTACGCATCATTGAAAATATAACAGAATTTGATGAGACTGTCGCATAGAGTGAGAGATTTAGCCCTACAAAACCAGGTTTAATTCAACATTTTCTACAATTTGAAAATGCCTGTACCAAGTCAGGAATATGACAGTTGCTGTCCATTCGTTTTTGATGTGTTTTGTTATTTGATTTTGCCGTGTGATTAGGGACTTTCCAATTTGCTTTTCCTCTGAGTTCAGTATTTTTGTGGCTTTACTTTGTATATGGTCGGTTCGAAGCAATTAAGAGTCTCTGGAAGGCATTATTTGCCTTTTAAATTGAATTGACTTTGAATTTTTATTTAAAATGGTATATGCTCCCTTCTTTCTTAATCTTGAGGCAGATATGTGGGACTTCGAGTGGAGGATAGAATATGTAAATTATGTAACACTGAAGTCGAAGATGAAATTCATTTTCTTCTTCAGTGTCCTGTTTTAGAAAATAAAAGATCTGAATATATAGATTACTTAAATAAGGTTAACAAAAACTTTAAAAGCCTCCCAAATAAATCAAAATTAATATGGTTAATGTCATCTGAGGATAATGTTATAATTAAAAAAGTAAGTTAATTATTGTGTACTTTATTCAAAGAGAGAAAATTAATTCTAGATACAGTTTAGTCACCGGTAGTTTGTCCATCTATATTATATTGTAAAACTATATATATATATATATATATATATATCTTTTCTGCAGAATTTACTTGGTCGAAAAGACTTGACTTTGTTTAATTGTTAAATAATCAATGTAATCAATATGTAATCACTTGTATGAAATTGAACTTAATTGTACTGCTCAAATTATTGGGCGTCATAATTGACAATAAAAAAAACTTTGTATTTGTATTTGTGCTTTCATTATATACACAACTAGCTGCGGGAATTTTAGAAGTAGTATTCAATGAAAAATATAACATTATTAAATTTAAAGACATGTGTTTACTACAGCTCAATCAAGTAAAAGATGTTAATGTAAAAAAATCTTTTCATGTATTTACCAGTACCGACATTATTGAAATAGATTTGTATATCTTGAATCTCTTAGTTCCTTTTTATATCTCTCTATATATATATACAACTCACAGCTATCTGAGTGATCTTTGAAGATTAAAATAAAAGAGCTTTCTAATTGTCGGTAATAAATATTTTGTCGTTAACAATGGCGCCTTCGCCTAAAAATCATAGCGTATAGGATTGTAATCATCTACCACTGATGCATGTTTAACTATCATACATAACATCAAAACCTAGTGATAAAGTCAAACCTGACAGCTTTACAGAGATTGCGCTATCCCATGTTTATTTCTATTTCATAATAACAGTGTTTTTTTGGATTGACGTAAATATGTTATCTCTGTAATGTTATCATACTTTTGAATTTTAACTTATAATTTAATAGTATCAGCTTTGAGAAAACAGAATCAACAGTTGTAAAAACGTTACTTTTTAATCTAGAATTAGTTTCTTGAAACACAACAGGATGTTCATGAGATAGATTGATGATTTATTTTAACTAATGCTTCTTCAAACATATTATCTAATGCTGCACGAAGCAAATTCAGATTTAATCAGAATTTTGTGATATATTTGGAATAAAATAAACTGCTATATATTTTAACATTATTGAGGGATTGATAACTTAATGGCCAGTAAAGAAATGCATGTTTAGGGAGGAATTATATCTTATACACTAACAGTGTATTTTATTGACATAATACCGATATAAGGAAACGGAAAGAAGCATTTTATCCGTGTCATGTAGAATCCTTATATCAATATTCCGTCACTTGAAAACACTAGTGTTGTTTTATAATAAAATCTGAAACAAATTTAACTGATTTCACGTTACCATTTTTATATTTTAAAAGATTAACATAGAACAATATACAATTCCGTTTCGTTTTATTATATGCTGTACAGTCGGGTTATTGAGTGCGGCTGATTTCAAACAAGAATCTGTCAGAGCGACAGCAAACCGAATTTTATTAAAACAAAATTGTGTTCTTGCATTATTCTATATCACAAGGACCATAACACCTGAAAGGTTATAGTGCAAATCGTCAATATTAATCTTGACCTCCATTTTGTCCTCAGTAACAACAAATTTAAACTTAGAAAAGTTTTGATCGAACAGTTCATGAATTAAACCATGAACATGAATTAAACCTGGAACATCACTGGAAAGACCATTTGCAATCTTTCAGAACCATAACATCTGAACGATGAAAGTAAAAACCATCAATATTGATCTCCATTTTGCCATCAGTAACAACATACTAGTATTAAAATTTGAAAAGCTTTGGTCGAATGTTTCATAAATACATGCAAGGACACTGTTAGACAGCCGCAAGTCTACCACACATCCCAAAATCATTAAACGATTTTTCCTTTGAAGATCCGGTTAAAAAGTATATGAAAAATGGCAATGGACATAATGATTTTATACATTTTCATAGCTAATACACAATATTTTTTCTTAAACTTATGTTGCAGAAATGAGTTATCTGTTGGAAAAATGATTTTCCATTACACATTTTAAGAAAAAAAAGACTGAAAAATCAGTGATGAACAGAACGTCTAGACAATAAATTTAGCTGTTTTGGCTTATGTGTTGCCGTCTTTTTTCCCGCAAAAATCGTACAAGCGTGTAATTCCCGAAATTTATTAGCCTGTACTTGAAGTTGTGGCAAAGAAACCACAGCGACACAGATGGCCGTCGCCTAACTGACAAGAAGACACAATGAACGCAATACAATTAGAAGCGAAAGAGTTTTCTGCATGAGGTCAAACAAATAGCATGGAAAATATGAATGATATAGAAATAATATTGTCTTGTCGGATATATATAATATACAGAGTCGAATTATTTCGGCTGTTACATAAATTTATCGTCACGACTCTTCTTTGTAAGATTATTTTCTCAATAGACCAAGCATCAATGAGAGAGATGTCAAATGTTGTCAGTGCTGTTGATGGTACCTTGATTCTTAGAATCAGACCATGTTAAGAGGAGCAAACATTTGTTTGTAGAAAAATTTTCCAAAGCTTAAATGCTCAAAGCATTTGTGACGCAAAATATGAAGTACACGTCCTGTATATGTATATGAGAGAACTTTCAGTAACTCTTTCATAAATAACTCCTTTGTAAAGGAAGGCCATACTTATATTAAGTGCTTGTAATTTATGTGTATGTTCAGTCTATTATAACATGATAAGCTGAAACATAACACGGAAAATTATAATCCTCTGCAATAAAAGTACTTTTTGTTTATTTTTATCGGTAGGCTACACAGAGCGTAATAATGTACTTAAGTGATAATTTATCTAGTGTGACAGAGCTATATCTGGACTCAAACAAACCATAAATTTCATGTCATGTTATGATTAAAAACACATAACAAAATTAATTTTCATTCCAGTCTTTACCATTGACTCTACATAAGGTGTCTCATGTCACGTCCATGTTTTATCAGTAAATGTTTGTTAGTACAATCGGTTTTAATAACTTTAAGGTGTTGAAAGCAAATACATATTCATCAACTATATAGATGTTACAGCTCTGCTTTTTTTCCTCTCACCTAAATAGAGTCAACTCAATTAACTCCGTTGTAAGACCAACGTAAGAGGTGAAACACAAATGGCAGGATTTAAAACTGAAATCAAATAATAAGGAGGTTGAAAGATTCAGAATCTGACAGGTAGTGAAATTATTTTGTTGTATTATTTCTGATGTAGTTTAAACAATGTTGTTATCAATATAAAAGAACAGAACAAAATTTTAATAACATTGAACATTTTAATTAGTAATAATCACAAATGGTATTTCTAATCCTTATATATATCATGTACTAGAATATCATTTGTGTAATCTATTAATGCTCATAAGAATAATATTGCAATGGATTCTAAGACTTTAGAAATATATGACATATTGTACCAGCTATTAAAAAGTAAAACTGAAGAATTCACCATGTTTACACCATGTAATTACTGGTGGTATTGACACTGACCTTGGTAAGTAAAACATGTTAGATGATTTGAGGTCGAATGTACTTGTACCTAGCTTAAAATTTGTTGGTTCGTTGTAAATATATTTGGGCCTTTATCTGATACTTTGTAATTCAAACGCGCCTAATTTGGTATGAAGAAAATTTACAAACATTTTTCACATTTACAAGTCTTTTTTATCCTGCATCATGAAAGGAACTCTTTATCTTTAATAAAAACTACCTCTTTCATTCGTATCTTATGCAGATTACTAACATGTAGTATCTATAACATTACTTTAATATAAACGATCGCTTTCATTCGTATCTTATGGTTAAATTACTACCTTGTAGATAATATGTATCTATTTGGTAATGTCTTCAAGATAAACCAATTTGCCATTATACGTTACTTTTTAAAAAAATGGAGTGTAGAGTTTCTGAGTCATTTGGGCTTGTATGGAAAGTGTCTTATCTTATTTTTATTTAGCTCAAACATGATTGAGGACACTTGTAGAACAGGTACTATTAACATTTGAGGGCAACAGCATTAATTAGTGAAATTCATTATAAGTAAGGTTTAGGGATGTAATACTTTGAGGGTCATATACTTGACGACTAATGGAAAATATTTTATTAACATTCAGACCTAGATTAAATTGATATAAGTTTGTTAGTATCTGAGAGATGTAAAATATACAATGCCACTTGAAAACATTTGATACAGAGAAAAGGCACGAAATTTTGCCTTTAACGGGTCACATGTTAACCTATACGAATATTTGTTGTTATTGGTTCTTTTTGCGGAAAGCGTGAAATTTTAAATACGTTTGTTGTGAAGTGTCATACCGAACGTGTCTAATTATTTGTACATCTCATATAACTGAATCAGGAACAAAGAAATGATTTCCTTTAAAGAAGGCGACTAAGAATCGATAGGAAGAACTTTTCACTATGCTTCTGTTTTGACAATAAAGAATTCCATTCTTTAAACATATGAATTGCATACGACGTTCAAAAAGAAAATAATTGTCGATCCGTTTTTTTTTCAGTCAGGTGGATCTAGCTGGTAGTTTAGAAAAATTTGTTCCTTTGTTTCAAATTCCGTTTACTTCAATCAGTGGAGATGAAAACGAAGCAAGATGGAAAAGATGTTCAATTAAAAGCTTAAAACAACATTGTTATGTAAGAGCCTGATTCTCGGGTTTGTGCAATTCTTTGTTGGTAGTTCTTAGCAGTTCTTAGCAGTGTAAATTCCATTACTTGGGATAATGATTTTCTTATTTTGAATTTGCAAATAAAATCTGATCATAACTTCTTTGTTTTTATCAAAGATCCATTATTGAACTGTCAATTCATATTAACTTAAGTATGACGTCTTCTCTAATATCAAATTTATTTATATTTGATTCTAGTTAGAATTAGCGCAGGTTACTTGTCAAATCACCAAAAGTGCATAGAGAATTAAAAGTACAGATTTATGGTATTAAAAACATTCTGCCGTTTTAATTATCAATTTATTTAAGTCTGCGATAAGCTGAAAGCTATACTTGAACTATGATATAAGCTAACATAGTATAAATCGTGTGGAGGACTTATTAAATTTATTCAACAAACAAACGTTATTCCAATCGGGACAATATTCTTGTAGACTGGTTTATTTATTCATGTTAGGCAGACTTCATACAGTTGTTGACCGAGCAAATGAAATTCGTAACACAAACGGCTTTACCTCATACTTAGTCCGAGATTACTCTGACGTCCAACGGCTGTTTTGCCAGACAAGCTGGGGCCGTGGGACGTCAGAGCTCGTGTTGTGATTGTTCTCGTGGTCGGAGCTAAATGCTTAATACCGATCTCCTGTAAAGGAGGTGAAAAATCGTGGTTGGCTACTAAATGTTAAACATCGATCTCCTATAAAATTTGCATATTTGAGTCTCGAGGCCACGATCTCTCTCGTAACTTGACGTCCATTTGAAAGTGAAAGTCAAAATGCAGAAATCGATGGGTCTCTGTGAAAACTGTTAAAATATGGAAAAATAAAGGTTGGCAGGTAGGTGAAACTTACATAAATGAAAAAATAAATGAAAAATGAACAGATTGACGCCCGATTTATATAATTCCAAGGCCGTCAGTCGGCACCAGAAGCGACGAAGCAGCGCATCTATTTTGGGTGGGCAAATATCCACTTTTTGATATGGGACGAGCTCTGACGTCCCACGGCCCCAGCTTGTCTGGCAAAACAGTCGTTGGACGTCAGAGTAATCTCGGACTACCTCATACTGTACTTTATGGAGAAAGGGTCAGAATCAATAGAAGAGCGTAATATTTAGAAGGTGATTGTAGAACTGAAAGACAAATTTCCTGAATTATTGCAAATATTTGATTTGTATAATGCTGCCAAAAGAAAAGAGGTTTCAGACATTGCCCTGGAAAACATACTTCCAAGGGTAGCAACGATACATGGTATGATAATGCAGTCAAGGTACTATAAGTAAAGCCGAATACAAAGAGGCATTGCTATGTGTCTTGCTGATAATTTATTCGACCAGAGTATAAGTATCATCAATATTGTAGTATTCGCAGGGTTAGATTTAGGTCATCAAATAGACCATCTAAAGATGTCCGAAGAACTACCCAGAAATCATCCTCTACAGGTAATGAACAAATGGTTGATACAGACGACTTTAATACTGAAGAACAATCGCACATTATTGACTACAGGAACGCCCCATCACACTTCCTGATGCTTTAAATTGCTAAAGGGAGATAAAAGGTGTTGCATAAATAGTACTTCGCGTTCAATCTGTAGTAACTCAATAACGATCCTGTATACAATGAAAATATTATATTTATATTTATATATAAATATGCTTAAAAGTGAACAAAAAAGTAAATTAACAAAAATTCAGAACTGCAAGGAAAACTCTAAACGGAAAGTCCCTTATCAAATGGCAGAATCAAAAGCTCAAATATATCAAACCAATGGACAACAATTGTCATATACCTGACTTGTTATAGTCATTTTCTAATGTAGAGCATGGTGGATTACACTTTGTTACATAACTAGCTCAACCTCTTACTTGTATGACAGTCGCATTAATTTTCATTATAATGGCAACGATGTGTGAAATAACCAAAGTCCGAGATCATAATTTCTTTTTCAAGAAACTACGCTTAACCATTGTATCTTTTTACAGACTTAATAGGTAAAAATGTCAAAAGAGGGGGTTCAGCAGTTGAGTTATAATCTTAATCACTAGAAATACAAACTAATAATTAGTCAACAAAGAAAAACAATAAGGCATAGGCAAACAAGGATAAATAGAAATCAAAACTTCACTATAGTACAATAACGGGATGTATGAGTACCAAGCCGCGTCAACTGAATATCAGCTAAGCAGTAAAAGTAATAATTAACAAAGACATATAAAAGAATAATATATCACATTATTGAGATGATATTACGTCCTTACATATAATATATACTTCAAGACCACCGTGTATTATTAGTGAAGTTGATACGGATTGTTTAAAATTTATTATAATATATAACACAAGAAAAGGAACATGTTCTTTGACATATCCATAGTTCATCAAATTTCTGCTGAGATACTAGTGACGTTTTTTACAAAGTTTGAGTAGCAACTGCAAGCTCTAAAATACCGAATGAGTTCGGAAATGAATATCCCACCAGTCAAACTTACCGGAATTAGACCGCAATTGTTTTGCCAAGTTTTTGTAGAAATCTGCATCCTGTTAAATAAAGTTACTATAGCACCAAAATGGGAAATGCCAGGACCAAAGTCATCGTTTCAGGGTTTTAAGTGCCATTTGTTGGGAGTTGCCTCAACAGAAATCGACAGACATTTTCGATGTATATTTGAAAAGGAAGGAAACCACAAATGTTGTTTAGGTACCCAAGTCTTAAACTAAGTACTATTAACCTAAAATCTTTACAGTCATCTCAAATTTAGCATGGTTTGTCAATAGTTACTCAGCTGCAAGGTTTTTCTATTACATCATATTTGAATCGTGACGGTGCACTGGAATGGTCTAAGCGCTTTGAATATTGCCGTTGAAAAATTCGGGATGATAATCGTAATTATGGTATTTAAAAATGAAAAGTGTTTTATTGATATTGATACTAAGAACGTATATCTGATAGCATGTGCTGAAATTATGTCGATGACTTAATTACGAAACGTTCATACACCTTATGACATTTCTTTTTATGCATATATTATTAAAAGTTCTAATGAAAACAGCTACATACTATTGGCAATCATACCACTTCTTCTTTTTTATATTAGCTACTTCATGACTGTCTCTGAAAATTTCGATATCTCAGAAAATAACTATAAACAACACTAATTTAATTTTGCATTATACTATTATGACATCTTTAAAACATTCATTGCTATAAAAGACTAGAGAAAGGTTTGGGATGCTTTGTGTGTTATGAAGTTAAACACATTCTAACATGGAGTTTGTTGGCAAATAAAGGCAACAGTAGTATACTGCTGTTCAAAACTCATAAATCCATGGACAAAAAAACAAAATCGGGGTAACAAACTAAAACTGAGGGAAACGCATTAAATATAGGAGGAGAACAACGACACAACATTAAAATGTAACACACACTCACACTCACACACACAGAAACGGACTAAGCATTTAATTTAGACAAAATCCTATGAGAATTACAAATATAACATCAAGACCAAATACATGAATTTGGGATAAACAAACATTGATTTGTGTTCTTTTATAGTTTGGCCAAAAGCCCGAAAATCAAGAAATAAAATTGATGTGGCTTTAAATTTTCTTACAAGAAAAACTTATTTAAAGAATGATTGCAACGTTGAGAAAAAAATAACGCATATTCCGCCATATTAGAAACAAACTAATTCAAAAGTTCATAAATACTTGGTATGTGAAAAGTTTGCTGCATACATATGCATGGAAGATATTAAAACATTTGAATTTAATTTTTTTAAATCATATATCATATCAGTATAAAATAGAAAAACTAGAGGCTCTAAAGAGCCTGTGTCGCTCACCTTGGTCTTTGTGAATATTAAACAAAGGAAGCAGATGGATTCATGACAAAATTGTGTTTTGGTGATGGTGATGTGTTTGTACATCTTACTTTAATGAACAGTCTTGCTGCTTACAATTATCTCTATCTATAATGAACTTAGCCCAGTAGTTTCAGTGGAAAATGTAAATAAAAATTTACAAATTTTATGAAAATTGTTAAAAATTGACTATAAAGGACAATAACTCCTTAGGGGGTCAATTGACCATTTCGGTCATGCTGACTTATTTGTAAATCTTACTTTGCTGAACATTATTGCTGTTTACAGTTTATCTCTACCTATAATAATATTCGAGATAATAGCCAAAAACAGAAAAATTTCCTTAAAATTACCAATTCAGGGGCAGCAACCCAACAACGGATTGTCCGATTTATCTGAAAATTTCATGGCAGATAGATCTTGACCTGATAAACAATTTTACCCCTTGTCAGATTTGCTCTAAATGCTTTGGTTTTTGAGTTATAAGCCAAAAACTGCATTTTACCCCTATGTTCTATTTTTAGCCATGGCGGCTATCTTGATTTGATGGTCAAGTCACCGGACACATTTTTTTTAACTAGATACCCCAAAGATTATTGTGGTCAAGTTTGGATTAATTTGGCCCAGTAGTTTCAGAGGAGAAGATTTTTGTAAAAGATAACTAAGATTTACGAAAAATTGTTAAAAATTGATTATAAAGGGCAATAACTCCTAAAGGGGTCAACTGACCATTTCGGTCATGTTGACTTATTTGTAAATTTTACTTTGCTGAACATTATTGCTGTTTACAGTTTATTTCTATCTATAATAACATTCAAGATAATAACCAAAAACAGCAAAATTTCCTTAAAATTACCAATTCAGGGGCAGCAACCCAACAACGGGTTGTCTGATTCATCTGAAAATTTCAGGGCAAATAGATCTTGACCTGATAAACAATTTTACCCTGTCAGATTTGCTCTAAATGCTTTGGTTTTTGAGTTATAACCCAAAAACTGCATTTTACCCCTATGTTATATTTTTAGCCATGGCGGCCATCTTGGTTGGTTTGCCGGGTCACCGGACACATTTTTTAAACTGGATACCCCAATGATGATTGTGGTCAAGTTTGGATTAATTTGGCCCAGTAGTTTCAGAGAAGAAGATTTTTGTAAAAGTTAATGACGACGGACGCCAAGTGATGAGAAAAGCTCACTTGGCCCTTCGGGCCAGGTGAGCAAAAAAGTGAATCCAAGGGAAAATATACGGACGGCTATATTTATTGAAATATAAGGAAAAGGGAAACATTAACACTCATAACTCTTAAATCCGATAATGCATGATGTATCTATTAATGACTTGCTACCATTTATACAAAAGCCGTTAGGTATTCATCACATTCGCACGAAACTTTATTCATTACCCCTTTCAACACATTCTCTGTTCAATTTATGTTTGGAATCCACTGTTACAAACCCTCATTCAAACCAATACAAAATTACAGCTATAATTTCGGATATTGCAAGTCACAAACTTTTCAAGCCAGTCCGCATTGACAAAGATGAAAAAAAGAAAAGATCTTTCCTTAATCTTTCTTTTGCCAACAAAGGTCTCGATGGCGTCAACTTATGCAATATCCTTCATCATAAGTTAGTTCAATCGAAAATACCTCCTTATTTCAAAGACCTGTCTGTATCAATCATTTTTTATACCTATACCAAACCTATTGCAACTAAAATTTTCAATTACAAACACGTTTTGCAGGATCTCGATACTGGCGACTTCAAGTCTAAACCTCCAGATTGCACTTGTTCTATTTCCAAATTCACATATAATCCTGCTGGCCACGTTATTACCGGTGACCTCAACATTGTCAATAACACTTCTCTACGAAATGTGTTATCGTAAGGTCCGAAATAGCGTGAGCCTAATCCATCTATTGGAAATACAACTTTAAAATATTGATGGATTCAGTTGAGGATTATGCCAGCCAATGGGCTAAGCGCGAGAAGGAAGACGTAGACACTTTTTCCAAATGGATTCAGGCAGTGAGGTCGGTGATACGAATCAGAATTAAGAAACTGAATGGGTCTATCAATGCCCATGCTACGTTAATCTTTAAAGTTATTGTGAAACTACCTATTCTAGAGGGGGCGTGAATCAGGTGCGGATACTTAAAAATCCCAAAGATATTTTAGAGTACATACAATCTAACTCTTTCATCTTATAACAGTATTAAAACATTTGACTTTTCTACTCTTTACACAAGTATTCCACATTCCAAACTAAGAGACAAATTGAAAGAGTTAGTATTGCTTTGCTTCATAAAAAAGAATGACCAACTTAGGGAGGGAAAATCCTACTTTGTAAAGGATCACTCTGATTCAAACAAAAAATTCTCTGAAACTGATATTATCAAGATGCTTGATTTCTTGCTTGACAACATAATTGTTGCGTTCGGAGGACGTGTTTTTCAACAGACTGTCGGCATTCCAATGGGAACAAACTGTGCCCCTCTAATTTCCGACTTGACAAACTGACAACGCCATGGCTAAAAATGAAAAGACAACTGAAACAACATAGAAAAATAAATAATAAGCAACACGAACCCAACCAAAAACTAGGGGTAATCTCAGGTGATCCGGAAGGGTAAGCATATCCTGTACCACATGTGGCACCCGTCGTGTTGCTTATGTGATAACAAATCCGGTAAATAGTCTAATTCGGAAGGTCATATTCATGAAAGGGAGGGTGATTGTAGTTACGACAAAAGGAACATATCCGATATCATTTGTGAAACGGTTATTCCATAACGGTCAACCAACTCGTAACATTTACGAAGGAATGATTTCAACTTCACCTTTTGGAACTCTTGGTTATATAGTTACCGAGGACGAAAAATAAGCATTTAAAAATCACGATGGACGTAAAATTAAATAAGCAGAACACGTTGGACGAGACACCTGTCTTGCAAGACTGAACGTTAATTCAAAAACGGCGATCACGTTGCACGAATATACCCCTTTACCAACCTCATATATTTTTCGTCAAATTGTGTGGGAGTAATTGGACTTCGACGTGTAAACGGCGAATGGGCGACATTTGGCTAAGTGTATAGCAATGACATGAACTTCTTACAAGAATGCAAAAATGGAAGTTCCGTAAACATGTGTCAAGTGTATTATCCGTGTTCGTGTTATTTAAATTGGTAGCCAACTTTGTTCTTGCATTCTAGGCTGGTTTGCAAAGGGTCCATTCATCAAGGGTATATATACGGCGGTGGACGACAACGTACATGTATTTCATTGGCTTTTATGTTGGAAAAAACTATTCCAAAGACTAGAGATGAAGTAGATAATATTATTCTAAGAGTTACTGACTTGTACCATAAAGTTTGTTCTACCATTGGATACATGCTTATAACAGAGTTTCCGGAAAATATTTGTATTGAAAACGAAAGTTATGCTGTAACATTGAAAAATCCGATGAGTGGAACAGGAAAATGACAATTCTGACGCTTTAATATTTACTATTGAGTCTGCAATACACCAATAACACCCCTTATTAATTCTAAACTAAGAGTGGTCGACTCTGGCGTAGTTGGAGTCGTCTAGCTGAGGCGTCTAATACACCAGTATCAACAACAGATTATGAAATACCCATGAAATGCCAGTTGATAAAGAGTCTTCGTTCCACTGTGATAACGGAAGCAACAATGAAAAGACAGTTGAAGTTTTTTGTGTCCATCAATGAAAATAACGTTCAAACTGCAAATACTCGAAACGATGATTCATTTAGGTCCTATAATGACAATAAGAATGACACTGCCGGTACTGGAGATAGTGAGTCATCTTTCTTCAGAAATGACCGAAACGAAAAAACTGCGGGAATTCCATTTGGGCTGAAGAATTTGGGACTAGAAAGACACATGGAAAGTCTTAAGCCATCACGTCTATTAGGAAATACCTAAATTCCATTATATTGACAACCATGTGTGAACAATCCAAATAGACATAATAGGTAAAAATGTCGAAAATAGGGGTACAGCGGTCCACATTGTGTAGTATTATCTTAATCACTATAAAAACAAGCAGATATTCAAATAAAGATTTATCATGACACAATGGCGAGATGTTTAACTACAGAACCACGTCCCAGACAAAGCACATAAGCAAAAGCAAAAAGACAAGAATACAAAAATGATAATAGAACAATAACGAGATATATGAGTACAGAGCCATGCCATATGTAACCAAGAAACAGAAAAAGCTTATTAGCTTTTAAGTCACAACAAAAGGTAGGACAGTACCGTTTCTTTTCTTAGAAATAATTTTGATTCCTCAAATTGAAAAACGTCATCTCGAATGAACGAGGTTGGTAGTCTAAAAAATTTCCACAAAAACATGGTGCCAATTTTTCAAACAAACAAAAAATAAAAGAAAAGTTGCAACTTCAAAATGACACAAAAAGGCAATTATGGTGCGGGTATGCACAGACACTGTCATTGTCAAATAGGCCATTTAGACTGTCATGGGTTGAATTTTTTTGCTGTATCGTTTTTAAGTTGAAGAAAAATCAGAGGAAATGTTCGTTTAATTTGCATGAAAAGACATTGATCATAATAAAAATAGTAAATATCAAATAAAAAACTAAACTGAAACGCTTAAATTATCAATTAATTCGTATGAGCATGCCCAAGTTTATAACAGTGAAGGTATTTATAACTATATATTAACATGAGAAACTGACAGATATGTTAACAAGTTTTCTGATCGGTATATTATGAGTGTGTATGGACACATCTTAAACTTTAAAAAAAAATATATATACAGGAAAGGTAACAACTAAAAGGAAATTCAAATGAGCCGAGCGCTATGAGCATCTGTCATATATGCCGAAAAGATTGTTGAAGTTGTTGTCCTCTCAAAGGAACAAATTCAAGTTGAAGGAGAAATAAATCTCTCCCAAGATCAAATTGACAAACTTACGGAACCACTGATTGAAAATTTAGAACCAACTACTGTCGTATTTCAGTGGATGTTCAAGCAGATCATGAAAATCAACCTATCAATATGTCTAACTTGTGCAAATAAAGGCAACAGTAGTATACCGCTGTTCAAAACTCATAAATCCATGGACAAAAAACAAAATCGGGATAACAAACTAAAACCGAGGGAAACGCATTAAATATAAGAGGAGAACAACGACATAACACTAAAATGTAACACATATAGACAAAATCCCACGAGAATAACAAATATAACATATATATATAACATCAAAACCAAATACATGAATTTGGGAACAACCAGCAAATAACTTGATGGATAATGTGCTGAAACTTCTAGAGAACTTAACATTGACACCCATTATAAGAAATTGTAATGTAAAATTCAATGTGAATTTGATTTCTAAGTGAAAGCTATCATAGTTACTTCAGTCTTAGGCTGTCTGTTTAAATTTTTATAATGTTAAATTCCAGCTATTTCAATAAATACTTATATAATAAACAACTTTCTTTAACTCAGAGTTTGTCAAAAATACAACAATTTGAAAAATTAAACTTGAAAAAATATTCATCAAGTGCAAACACTATTATTCGTTATAATAAAACAATCTTTTCAAATGCAGTTGCGACGCAATTCTTTTGCGCGATATTCCGAATTCAAACAGTCCAGACTGTGAAAAACTTTTGGATGTAAGAAATAACATGTTTTACGGACGTTTTACCAGTCAAAGAATCTGTATGCTTTTTTCAGCAAGATGAAAGCGATATAATCGTAGCTTTTACTTGGTGGCATTACAGATTTTATGCATTTCTGTATGGAAAATTTAAAGGCGAATTATCTGAGCATAGGTTTGTTTGTGGTCACTAAAATATTTGCATAAAAAGATGAAGTATGTAGATATAGTATACATATATATATATGTCTAAAATGGTTTTTTTTTTTTTTTTTTTTTTTGTGGGCTTTAAAAGAGGGACGAAAGATACCAAAGGGACAGTCAAACTCATAAATCTGAAACAACTGACAACGCCATTCTCAAAATGAAAAAGACAAACAAACAACAGCACACACGACACAACATACAAAATTAAAGAATAAACAACACGAACCCCACCAAAAAACTAGGGGTGATCTCATGTGCTCCGGAAGGGTAAGCAGATCCTGCTTTATTGTTGTTTGTATTTATATGTTGCTCATTTCTTGTAATAAGTATACTTGTGTTTAAAATGTAAATCTTCAGTAAAACGGAGGGAATAAAGAGAATCAATTGAAAGTATGAAATTTAACGTAGATATTTCATGGCTAATTGTAATGTTGACAAAAAGAGGAGTTCAATAGACAACTTTTCGAGTTCGCTGCAAATCCGTCAAAAAATTAGTTTTAGTGAACATCATTCGTGCGTTTAGGGGCGTCGTCACGTTCGTTCCTTTGTTGAGCGATTGGTGGAAAAAAATGATAACGGTCAAAGGACACAGTTATCGTCCTTTGTTTTCGTTGTCTACCAATTTAGTCCCTCGTGTGAACAGTGTATAACTTGCAATTTTTATTTGACACACTTTCCCAATTTATTTCTTGATATTCAATGCATGCAATATCGAGTAGGGGGATGTAATTACATGTTAAAAAAATTAGGTGCTGAACCAGTTAAAAAAGGTTGAATTTTATTACGTCTGAAACTGAATTTTAGACCTCCTTAACACCAAACTGCAATATTTTGAGTTATAGCTGGTAGAAGTTTCTATAAATTTGATATTATGTGTCCCCCTAGTAGTACACTACACTGTAAAAAATCTTTTTGAGATAGAACAGGTGAGATTGTTTTTTATTTGAATTTATTGTCCATAAGAAATGCACTACGAAATAACTGTGTTCTCGGGCCGAATGCTATATTGCACGAATTATTCTGCAAAGTAACTTCTAACATTTTCATTTGGTGTATAATCCTGCTGGCCATGTAATTTCTGGAGACCTAAGAAAAAGTTATCAAAGGTACCAGGATTATAATTTAGTACGCCAGACGAGCGTTTCGTCTACATAAGACTCATCAGTGACGCTCACATCAAAATATTTATAAAGCCAAACAAGTACAAAGTAGAAGAGCATTGAGGATCCAAAATTCTAAAAAGTTGTGCCAAATACTGCTAAGGTAATCTATGCCTGGGATAAGAAAATCCTTAGTTTTTCGAAAAATTCAAAGTTTTGTAAACATAGTCAATAACTACAAGTTGAGACAACTTTTGTCCAAGGGTCCGAAATACAGAGAGCCACAGCCAATCAATTGGAAGCAGAACTTCAAACTATTAATGGATTCTGTTGAGGGTTATGCAAAAGACTGGGCAAAAAGAGAAAAGGTCGTAAGCGTACTTAGTGTATATGTAGGAATGCTCTTCAACTTTGTATTGTTTGGCTTTATAACTATTTTGATATGAGCGTCACTGATGAGTCTTATGTAGACGAAACGCGTGTCTGGCGTACTAAATTATAATCCTGGTACTTTTGATAACTAATTAGATTGACACTCTTTTGGAGTGGGTTAAATCAGTGAGGCCATTGATTCAGATAAGAGTAAGTAAGCTCAAAGGGTCAATTAGCACCAAAGCTCCTTCCATCTTTAAAGACCCTCAGGTCATAGAGATGTTGTCTTGCCTCCATGACAAATATGTTGTCGTTCCAGCTGACAAAGCCTCAAACAATATTGTTTTTGTTTGCAAAAACCACTACATTGACTGCCTGATTAAGTAACTGGGGATAGAAAACACACTTGGAAATCCTACAAATACACTAAGTACGCTTACGAAGCAGGAGATCCTGGAAAACCACAAATCGGTTCTAATCTCCTTTGGTGTTAATCCAAAGGATGAAGACCAGGATTTCCATCCTTATATTGGATTACTAAGCTTCGCAAGAATCCTTATAAGGAAAGGTATATTGCAGGTTCTTCCAAGTGTTCCACTAAACCCCTTTCTAAAGTTCTTACTGCCATACTCACTGTAGTCAAAGAAGGACTTCAGAAATATTCCGAAACGGCATATTCAAAAAGTGGTGTTAATCAGATGTGGATACTGAAAAATTCAAAAGAGTTATTGGTGAATTTACAATCTCAATCATTAAAACATTAAAACCTTTGATTTTACAACTCTTTATACCACTATTCCACATACTATACTTAAAGCTCGACTGAAAAAAAACTCGTCAGCTTATGTTTCTTTAACAAAAAGGGCACTAGACGTTTTAAATATCTAGTTTTGGACTGGAATTTAGCTTACTTTGTGAAAAATCATACAGAGTCGAGGAAAAAATATACCGACAAGGATATCACTGCCATGCTGGACTATTTAATTGACAACAAATTTGTTGAATTTGGAGGTTTGGTCTTCCAACAGACTATTGAAATCCCAATGGGTACCAATTGCGTTCATCTACTTGCAGATTTGTTTTTATATTCTAATGAAGCAGAATTTATCCAAGGGCTTGTACAGAAAGGAGAAAAGAAATGTGTCCAGTTTTTTTTTTAATTTCACCTTTTAATATATAGATGATGTACTGTCTTTTAATAATAATAGATTCAGTGATCACTTACATTTAATATATCCAAGTGAACTTGAAATTAAAGATACTACCGACACAGATAAATCTGCTTCATATTTAGACCTTTTTCTCGAAATGACTACTGATGGTAGGTTGAACACCAAAATTTATGAGAAACGCGATGATTTAAATTTTGCTATAGTCAACTTTCCATTTCTGTGTTGCAATATCCCAGCGGCACCAGCATATGGAGTATATGTGTCTCAATTGATACGTTACTCTAGAGCTAGCTCAAAGTACGTTGATTTTGTTGAACGAGGAATACTGCTTTCTCAAAAGTTGCTAAGACAGGGCTATGAACCAATTAAATTAAGGTCATCACTCAAGAAATTTTACGGTCGCCATCATGAGCTGATTGGCCTGGCCTTTATGACTAAAGTGTGTCAGAAATCATATCTCATATTCTTCCTCAGTCATAAGAACCTTCCATCATTACCGAACTGAACAAAGAAATAACACGACGGGTGCCGTATACGGTGCAAGAAATGTTTACGCTTCCGGAGCACCTGATTTCACCCCCGGTTTTTAGTGGAGTAAGTGTTGTTTCTTAATTATTATTTATAACTGTTGATGTAATGTCCTTTGGTTTTGTGAGTCTTTGTTTATTCCTTGGTTTCAATTGTTATTGTCTTCTAATAATTGATATTCAGCACTGATATCATTAGGTAGCAATACACAGTTGGAAGTTTAGTTTCGCTTTATGACCATGGTGATTTTATTTAATATGAAAGTTTTTGTACAATAAAATTGATTTTTGGATAAATGAAGAATAAAATACCTGATTAGTGGATTAATATGAACATTTATATTGTTTTAGCATTGTTTGAAAGGGCATTTATTTGTTTGACAGTCCGTATTTTCCTATCCGTACCACCCATAGGTCCATAAATTTGTGTAGTGTTTACGCTTTTATGGAAAAACGAGCGGAAATTCATGATTTTTTTTTTTTTTTGGACCTCTTGATAGATATATGCCTATGGTCAGGAAAGGTATTACTGTATAATTGATTGTAATTTTCCTTTAGACCAAATTTTGGAGACATGGGCCCGTATGCATAAAGCTACTTAAGTTAAGATTTTCCTTAGTAAACACTTAAGTTAAGGAAACTCCGCCCTTTTTATCTAAGTGGTATGCATAAAAAATCTTAAACTAAGTATTTCCTAAGTAAAATCTTAGTTGTTTTAAGTCACGCCCACAAAACTTAAGTGGTATGCATAAAACTCCTTATACTAAGGAAACGCCTAAGATAACACTTAAGTCTAAGGTACCTATAGAGCTACCTTAAATTTTCAAATATAGTTAAAAATTAGTCGAAAGTTTGCGTTTTTGGTAGAACATTATTATGTTACCTACAATTTGATTGATTAATATATATATCAGTAATAAACTAATTATTCGTTTATTTATTGCTAAATAATAAGTAAATATTAAAGGGAGATGGCAGCGCATAATAAGCTCAACGATAAGTGAACATTTTATTGAAAAAAAGTGTTTTGTAAAATTATTTGTTAGCACATGCATGCTTACAATGCTGTACTCAGTCTTGTGCTACGCCACTGATTTAACCTTGATAATGTTTTGTTAGAGTTTAAAACATATTGTTCTCTCCAGAAAATATTACACCCATGGAAGATAATTAAAGATTAGGTAGAGGAAAGTTTTGGATTACCAATGCTCATCCGTCAAAGTATCAACCATAAAAAGCGTTGTCTTATATGCGCCAACTGTTCATCATTAAACTATGTTACGTTCTATTGAATTGCTTTACATGCCTATATCAATTTAAACCCAGCTCTTTAAAATAAAAGCATGCATTGATCAATAAATTAAAATAATCATAACAAACTTTTACACGGATGAGTACATGTGATGAGCTAATATTTATCATACGGTAACTAGAGAAAGGTTCCGATTTAAGTATTCCTTAGTTAAGTGAATACTTAAGTAAGTTTATGCATACCATTTAAGAATTTGACTTAACTAAGGAAATTCTTAGTGAAATCTAAGTTTAAGGAATACTTAAGTTAAGATGTTTTATGCATACGGCCCATGTTCATCCCCTTTTTTGCAATATTTTGTATCAAATAAATGCAGATTGTTGCCACTGTTACACCAATAAGAGATTATATTTCAACATTATAACCATTAGAAACCAATTCTATGGAAGATTCTCTTTCTATAAATGTACACATGCATAACACAAATATTAAGCCTTATTTGTTAGAAAAGAAGAAAAGTGTCAATTTTAGTTTTTTTCTAACTGTATTGCTACCTAAGGGAATTGTGATTAGGTACCTTTGTACGGAACAATTATTATTTCTAGTTTATCCTGCAAAATGACGATCACTAACACGCTTGATGAACGTTTATAGCAAAAGGATACAGGCGAGCCCCTCTATCTGGTAAATGACGTCATAAAGGCGCGCATAATTGACAAGTTTTTCCGGTGACGGACAAACTCGAAAGTGATATATTGATTCCCATAGTTTTGAACTTCCCTCGGAGTTCGATATTTTTGTAATTTCACCTGTTAAACATGTTTGAAGGCGTCAACCATCCGCTTACCTCGGACAACAAATAAGACAGTGAGTACTCCCCAATTCCAGATAGTAAGTAAAAAATATATAAGTAGTATACAATACAACACCAAGTGGCAGAAAATTTCAGGGACTTCATTTTTGGCTCTCTCTTGACACCATTTGCGAGTATGGTCTAGAGATTCGATGATCGTCCGTCTGAAGATGACAATAAAAGGCCTGTGTTGAGAGAGCAATATCTCTTTCACGTACAACACACCCTTTTAGATTTCGAAAAAGAGAAAGCTTATGCCGCTACAAGGCAGCACTCGCACCCGCAAAATGGAAAGGGATTGGTATAATACTATACATCTAAATGACATTTCTCTATGTATGAATTTAAAAAGGCTGATGAACATGTTACCGATAGTGTTAGCTTTACTCTTTTTTCAGATTTAATAAGGGACTTGGAAATAGAAGTATGCTCACTCTTGGTCTTCATCAAACCGGCTGTAAAACCTTGCCGAAGTAAGGCGTCCGTTTGGCTGTGCTGGATGTACAAGTACGCAGCCACGCCCGGCCAAAATGGGAACGTTTAATCCGATGCTTCATGTTAAGATTGTGAAACACTCCCCGCACGTTAGAAAATTTCCACAATCTTTGAAAGAGACGTGGGTGCATTCACTGTTCCCTCATTTTCCAAACCTGAACTTCATCCCTAAAAAGTAAAATCACAAAAATACTGAACTTAGACAGCAACCATTTGATTTTCTGGACGAACTTTTTTTTCGCCTGCGGCGAAATACAATCTATTTTTTCGCGACAAGTCGAAAACAATTTTTTTCTTTCAATTTTAGCATTACATATAGTAGCAGCTGAGGGGGAAACAAACAATTTATTTTTCTCAGAATCAAAAACAAATTATTTTTTTCTCCAAATACTGGAAACAAACTTTTTTTTCCAAAAAAATCCATAGCCCCCCCCTCCCCCAGAAAATCCATAGAGGAAAATCAATTTGGAAATTTCATAATCACATGACAATTTCATATAACAAAACGCATCAATAACGAATGGACAAGAACTGTCATATTCCTGATTTGGTACAGGCATTTTCAAATGTAGAAAATGGTGGATTAAACCTGGTTTTATAGCGCTAACCCTCTCACTTTGATAACAGTCTCATCAAATTCCGTTATATTTACATTGATGTGTTAACTAAACAGACACAATAAATAAATAGTCAAAATATAGGTACATCAGTCGTCATCGTATAACATTTTAAAAGGGACAATTTAACAGAACACAAAAACATCTATCTACAAACACATTCATTGGTTTGTGTGTCTGACGTCAGCAAATTTTATACGTCACATAAAGTCGTTCAATGTGCATGCAAACAATTTTAAAATTTACATAGGCAATGTTAGCATATAGGGTTAAAAAATCAACATTATGTAAGAATAAATATCAGAAATAGACCGAGATTGAAAATAGTCCAAAAGTTTTATATAGAATTTATATAAATCCACAAATAGTAAATTCTACTACGCGATAGAATGATTTTGACGTTTATGGTTCAACGTATTTTGTAATTCATAATAGAAATATATCATAATGACATAAACTAGAACAATATCATACTGACGGGATCTTTTAAAGTACAGAGTCACGTTATAAGAACCAAAGAAATACAAAAACCGCATATACAAAGCACGACACCAAAAATTGAAAGACAATACAAACACATTGACGAGATGTACAAGTACCGAGCCACGTCAAACGGATATCACATAAAACCATTCAACAGTAAAAGTAATATTAATAATAGAACAAAGACAAATGAAAGAACTATATAACAGCTATGGCATGGTATTGGTTGCAAAAATTCGACAGTTTTCATTCAAATGCAATATTTTATATTTAATTGGTATATTTCTTCATTTAAATGCAATATTTTTTCATTTGAATGGTATAATTTTTCATTTAGATGCAATATCTTTTATTGCAATGGTATAATTTTTCATTTTAGTGGTATATTTTTTCATTTAAATGCAATATTTTTTATTCAAATGGTATAATTTTTCATTCAAATGGTATAATTTTTATTCAAATGCAATATTTTTTATTCAATTGGTATAATGGTGTTTTTTTTTTTTATTTATATGCAATAATTGCATCATGGGAAATTATTTGACGCCTTAAGGTCAAATTTACAACAACGTTTGTGATTGGTCGGTATTTATTTGGATTTTCTCCCCTTTCTTTCTAAACTTGAGTGACCAAGAATTAAAAAACGCGTCAGAATATCGCCCCTCTAACTAAATTTAGCGTTCGTGCGAGTTCGTGCACTGGCAATTAATGCCAATAATGACCAGGTACAGTAAAAAATGCGAATGACAAGTAAAAATAATTAATTTGACATACAACTTGTTCATGGATAGAAACAGATGCCTTGCAAAAACATCTCTAATAAAAACTCCCCTACAGTCTACACATTAAAATAAAAAAAAAAAAAAGATATACATAGCTAGCCCCCCTCCCCCTCAAAGTCCAGATACATGTTATCATGACGTTCTTTGTGCTAAATGTATATTATTTTTTTACTCTTGTTGATCCTCAGAGACGTTGAAGGAGGGCAAACAAGCCTTCCAGGAAGTTATAATTATTTTAGCTAAGCCACCTCTTTTTTGCTACATGAAGAAAAAAAATCACCTAATTACAACAGCAGAACCAGAGACTCCGTCACAAGTAGAGACATAAGCTCCGGAACTAATTCTTTAATAAAGACAATTCAGGATAAATTGGAACCAGTTATAAACCCATGTTACAACAATAGTCATAGATGACATGTATATGACTTTACTGTATGAGGCGTGAACTTCATATTTAATACTATCTATAATATGTGCTCTCATGTATTATGCCAAGAAATCCTAGCTAAAAATTCCGGTCTACCTCCTACGGCACCTGTTAGTAGTTAAAGATTTGATTTCATTCAACAAATTATTGATTTATGACCTTCATGTACGTGTCGCTTAGAACACAGCCATATACCAAATGGTCAATATTAATCATCCATGTAATATGCTCTATGGGGTATTTGCAGAATTTCAACGGAGGCAATTTCTTGACATGGGAGAAAGGTAGAAGGACCATTCACAATTTGTTTTACATTCCTTTTTCTCTTTTAATTAAATAAAAAGAATAATAAACCTTTCAAATGTAGAGTTCAGAAGATAAAAATATTCCCTGTGGAACACCCCGCCTTTTTTTTTTTTTGTGCTCTCTTTTTTCAACCCTCGAATTAAGCTTTCCAATCTAATCAAAATTAAAATCTTGCTTTCTAACCAATCTGTTCATGTACCTGACCGGCAACTTTCTTTATTTAATACGAAAATCAGGGCCGTTATACACATGCATGTTGTTTGCTTGGAGTATACGCCCGGAAAAGAAAGAAAAAGACTAACGCCAAGATACTATATTCCCACTGATTCTCTCTAATTCTCTCTGTGTTCAATAAAATAAACGGTACCAATTTTCTTGCACCAGATGCGCATTTCGACAAGACATGTCTCTTCAGTGATGCTCGTGGCCAAAATATTTGAAATCCAAAGCTTATATATAAGATAAAGAGCTATAATCCAAAAGGTCCAAAAAGTATAGCCAAATCCGTGAAAGGAATCAGAGCTTTGCATGAGGGAGATACATTCCTTAATTTATAATAATTTCTATCATTTTGTAACAGCAAATTTTAATAACACAAAAACCGTATTTTCATTCCAGTACCAAAGTACTGGCTACTGGGCTGGTGATATCCTTGGGAACTAATAGTCCACCAGCAGAGGCATCGACCCAGTGGTAGTAATACAATTAACGGTACCAATTTTCTTGCACCAGATGCGCATTTCGACGATACATGTCTCTTCAGTGATGCTCGTGGCCAAAATATTTGAAATCCAAAGCTTAATATACATGAAATATTTGCAACTGCCCTTTCTTGGTTTTGTGAATTCTAACCCTGAGTTTTCTATTTGTTACTTAGTTATGCCGCAAATCATTTTACATGAAGAATTCGTTGCTGATCAGCTTTTTTTACTGTTCTCTTCTCCGAATCACTTAAATACTTTTTTCAAGACCCACAGTAGTTCAATAATTACTATATGTCATTGCTTAAATAAGTATGCAGAGCATATTTCAAATAAAATGGAAAATGGAAATGGGGAATGTGTCAAAGAGACAACAACCCGACCATAGAAAAAACAACAGCAAAAAGTCTCCAACAGGTCTTCAATGTAGCGAGAAATTCCCGCACCCAGAGGCGTCCTTCAGCTGGCCCCTAAACAAATATATACTAGTTCAGTGATAATGAACGCCATACTAAACTCCAAATTGTACACAAGAAACTAAAATTAAAATAATACAAGACTAACAAAGGCCAGAGGCTCCTGACTTGGGACAGGCGCAAAAACGCGGCGGGGTTAAACATGTTTATGAGATCTCAACCCTCCCCCTATACCTTTAGCCAATGTAGAAAAGTAAAACATATTTTATCTTCAGGCCTTTTTTTTTAACTTTACCTTTTAATACTGCATTGGGAAAGGAGGGGGAGTATGCAAGTTTATTTTGTGATATAGTATATAATATAATTAGGTATCCAACAAATTATATGATTGTACGTTTAGCTATTATCTAGACTCGTACAAAATGTATATAATAAAACACATATAACAGGGGCGGATAAAAATCCTCGGTGTCTTAGGGAGGGGAGGGGAGGTTTAGATTTAGATATTTGTATAGAGATGTATATATGCGAGTATTGTCAGTAACGGTTATGGTGTGTGTGTGTGAGGGGAGGGTTTCAGATCAAAGATCGTTTCTATAATTCTGTATCTTTCAGTTTTTAACATTTCACTCTATTAATGACATTTTTTTGGGAAAAAAAGGTAGGGGCACGGCGTTTTTAAAAACATATTAATGGGTCGCGTGTTTTTTTTTTTTTTTTTATGTTCTTCGGAAGTGAGCCAGAAGAAGTATATTTCTGTTGTTTTTTTTTTTTTGCATTTAGAAGATCTTCTGGCTCTCTTTTGCCTCTTCTTTTTTGATAGGTTATTAAGACGGCAGAGGCACATAACAAACATGTCGTCGTTTAGTCTAAATGAAATTAATAAAATTATGAATGCAGATATATATTAGAATGTGAGCTGTTTTATCAACGTTTTTTATGGTATGACATTAAAGGCTGGATAAATATAAAAACTACACGGACAATTAATCTTAAGGGACAATTATTTGATATTCTAGGGAAGGGTTTTTGATTGATTAGTGTTTAACGCTACTTTCAACACTATTGGGCTATTCTGTGTTGGTTATTTTAAATCTATAAATGAAGGATGGGGAAGCGAAGGGAGGGCATTATTATTCATTTCAATCTGTCGCTTATCATGCCTATTTTTCAGCTCTTACCAGGCAACCATATTCATTAATGAAATCCTTCTGTCCCCCACCCGAACAAATAAATAAATATAAAATAGCTCTTATTTACAATTGTAACACAAGTTTAAATTGATTGATTGTTGCTAATTTTAACACCCAGTGACAAATATTTCATGCTTGTTCATGAAAACACGAGTTAAAACGTCAGGTATATAATATAAAAACGAAGAGATGGTATGTGATTGCAAATACATGTAAATAAACTCATCACAGATACCAGGACTAAATTTTGTATATACGCCAGACGCGTGTTTCGTCTACAAAAGACTCATCAGTGACGCTCGAATCATAAAAAGTTAAAAAGGCCAAATAAAGTACGAAGTTGAAGAGCAATGAGGACCAAAATTCCTAAAAGTTTAGTAATCCAGCGGAGTTCAAACATGACGTGGATGTAAGCAATTATAGACAATCGTAAGGGATTCAACAATGACAAAAACCTGATACTGTAAAGTCGTCTATAAAAGGCCCGACATGAAAATGTAAACAATTCGAACGAAAAAACTAACAGTCTAATCTATCTATTAAACGAGAAGACCTCATTTTGTGTGTCGCTTCTCTTCCTTCCACGATTAATTAATCACCATGCCTCTGTGTTCTATAGGTAAAATGCATAGTCGCATTTGTCATCCATTCTTATGATTATTCAGATTGAGTTATTTTTGGAGAAAAACGACAAAAAAGGAGTCCGGATATTGATTCCGTCACCAAACTGACTTTAAGTCATAGATAAGACTTCCGGTTTAAAACAACCAATCGTATGATAGATAACAAAAAAAATAAATAAGCCAATCAGAGCGTTCTTCATATCATGGTGTTTGGATCGCAAGAACCACAACTATTATACCTCCCTAGAGAGGACAATTATTTTATGCGTTTTATCTACATGTAAACTGCGATTATGCTACTTTAATATATAGATATTCTCTGTATTCTGTCTACTGTTTTGTTTGAAATGTTTACTATTTAAGGGGTCATACCAGTGGCATATATATTAAAATAAGTAAAAAATGTGGAAACAAGAATGTGTCCATAGTACACAGATGCCACCTCGGCACTATATTTACTAAGTTTCGAGTTGATTGGACTTCAACTTCATCAAAAACTACCTCGACCAAAAAATTTAAACTGAAGCGGGACAGACGGACGGACGTCTGACACGAACGAACGAACGAACGAACGCAAGGATATACAGACTAGAAAACATTATGCACATAAATGGGGCATAAACATTTATTGTTGAAAGTGAAAGTAGTGATTTGGCAAAAATGAAAGTAGGGTAGAGACTAGAGAGAGGTAGGACCTTTTTCGGGACTTCGGGATCGGGTGTTTTTAAGCTCGGGATCTGGGGATAGATCAATACGGGATCCGGGAATATATTTTTCGATTTCGGTATTTCGGGATATGAATTTCTTTAAATTCTGCATCTCGGGCTTTCAAGTTTTTAAGACCGTGATTTTGGGATCAGGACCCCTCCAAACAATCCTCAAATAAGCCTTAGTCGGTCTTAGTCATTTATACAAGATTCATATCCTACCATTGGCATGTTAATAAGGCTCTCAAAAGAAAAAGCACTGATGGATCCGATTGTCCTAGAAGCATATTTTATTAGACTAATAATGGTCTATATATAAGTAGTTACATTTATTTCATGTTTGAAGCGGTGCAAATTTTTAATTTAATTTGACTTTTACCAAAAGATGCATTGTAGCAAAGGAGAAGAATAATTGTGGTCAGAGGCCAGAAACACGAAAAATAGTTGAATTTAACAGAAAGGAAACAAATATCGAAATTTGGAAAAAGGGAGAGGGCTTTTGATACCTTTTCTGAAATTCTCCATGATACATAATTATCTTTTACAAACATCATCCTACAACAGTTCACAAGCTGTATATGCCCGCGATTTTGCGGGTGTGTTCTAGTAATACATAACAAAACAATTTACAAAATATCAAATATGAGTCGAGACATGAACCAACGGCAACCACTAAATTACAGACTCTTGACCTTGGACATTAAATAAAGACTATGGCAGGGTTGATATAGAAACGAAGATGTGGTATGATTGCAAATGAATCAACTCTCCACAAGAGACCAAATGACACAGAAATCAACAGCTATAAGTCACAATACGGCCTTCGACAATAAGCTAAGCATACATCGCATAGTCAGCGTATAACATATGTATGTATATATAAATATGTATAACAAAGCAACAAACGGCAACCACTGAATTACATACTCCTGACTTGGGACAAGCACATACACACATAATGTGGTGGGGTTAAACATGTCAGCAGGATCCCAAATCCTCCCCCTAATCTGGGACAGCGGTGTAACAGTACAACATGTTTGTGAGCACTCAATCCATCCCGAATATGGGACAGTGGTATAACAGTACAGTAAAATAGCAACCTGTACAATCAGTTGCAATTATATTTACTTAAAAGATCAAAACGAGACACACACAAACAAACTAAGACAATAGACACAAAGCACCGACATAAGAGTATTTGCAATTACTGGAAATTTGCTCAAAGCTAATAACAACTAGAACTGAAATAAATCTTGTTCTTGAGCTCTCAAACAGTACACAACGCGCGGCAAAGGATTAAAAAAAAAGAAAATAGTCTGAGAAACGTCTAGTTTACGTTGTATATAGATATAAGAAGATGTGGTACGAGTGCCGGTGAGACAACTCTTCACCCAAGTCAAAATTTGTAACTGTAAACCATTATAGGTCAAATTACGGTCTTCAACACAGAGCTTTGGCTCAAACCGAACAGAAAGTCATAAAGGGCCCCAAAAAATGACTAGTGTAAAACCATTTAAAGTCTAATCTATTTTTAAAAAAAGGATACTTGCATATATTTATATATCTTTATACAATGGAAGTTTTTGAAAAGTGTCCCGAACGTTGTGACCATCGAAATATTGCAATAGAAATACTAGTTAGGACCACAAGATTTTAATAAAACAGCCAGTTTAGGACTCGCACGAACGCCAGATTTAGTTAAAGGGGCGATATTCTGAAGCGTTTATTTAATTATTGGTCACTCATGTTTAGAAAGAAAGGGGAGAAATCTAAACAATTATCGACCAATCACAAACGTTGTTGCAAATTTGACCTTAAGACGTCAAAGAATTTCCCATAATGCAATTATTGCATATAAATAAAAACTATTATACCAATTGAATAAAAAATATTGCATTTGAATGAAAATTATACCATTTGAATGAAAAATTATACCATTTGAACGAAATATTATACCATTTGAATGAAAAATTATACCATTTGAATAAAAAAAATATTGCATTTAAATGAAAAAATATATCATTTAAATGAAAACATATACCATTTAAAGAAAAAAGATTGCATCTAAATGAAAAAATATACAATTCAAATGAAAAAATATTGCATTTAAATGAAGAAATAGACCAATTAAGTATAAAATATTGCATTTGAATGAAAAATATCGAATTTTTGCAACCAATACCATGCCATAAACGGCCTCTATTTGGGACATACCAATTGTTCAGATATTCATTTTTATAATTTTAATAGATTTGTTAGGATGAAATTTGAAAAAATAGGCAGGACAGGAGTTTTTAGTTTAAAAAAAAAGGCAGGATGAGACACTTGCAAAAAAAAAGTCCGGCTGACAATTTAGGGAAAAAAAAGTCAGGATAAACTAAAAAAAAAAAAAAAAAAGGCAGGACCGAACAGAGTGAAAAATAACTAGAGGCTCTAAAGAGCCTGTGTCGCTCACCTTGGTCAATGTGAATATTAAACAAAGAAAGCAGATGGATTCATGACAAAATTGTGTTTTGGTGATGGTGATGTGTTTGTAGATCTTACTTTACTGAACATTCTTGCTGCTTACAATCATCTCTATCTATAATGAACTTGGCCAAGTAGTTTCAGTGGAAAATGTTAGTAAAAATTTACAAATTTTATGAAAATTGTTAAAAATTGACTATAAAGGACAATAACTCCTGAGGGGGTCAATTGACCATTTCAGTCATGTTGACTTATTTGTAAATCTTACTTTGCTGTACATTATTGCTGTTTACAGTTTATCTCTATCTATAATAGTATTCAAGATTATAACCCAAAACAGTAAAATTTCCTTAAAATTACCAATTTAGGGGCAGCAACCCAACAACGGGTTGTCCGATTCATCTTAAAATTTCCGGGCAGATAGATCTTGACCTGATAATCAATTTTACCCTTTGTCAGATTTGCTCTTAATGCTTTGGTTTTTGAGTTATAAACCAAAAACTGCATTTTACCCCCTATGTTCTATTTTTAGCCATGGCGGCCATCTTGGTTGGATGGCTGGGTCACCAGACACATTTTTTAAACTAGATACCCCAAAGATGATTGTGGCCAAGTTTGGATTAATTTGGCCCAGTAGTTTCAGAGGAGAAGATTTTTCTAAAAGATTACTAAGATTTACGAAAAATGGTTAAAAATTGACTATAAAGGGCAATAACTCCTAAAGGGATCAACTGACCATTTCGGTCAGTTTGACTTATTTGTAAATCTTACTTTGCTGAACATTATTGCTGTTTACAGTTTATCTCTATCTATAATAATATTAAAGATAATAATAACAAAAAACAGTAAAATTTCCTTTAAATTACCAATTTATGGGCAGCAACCCAACAACAGGTTGTCCGATTCATCTGAAACTTTCAGGGCAGATAGACCTTGACCTGATAAACAGATAAACCTGTGTCAGATTTGCTCTAAATGCTTTGGTTTTTGAGTTATAAGCCAAAAACTGCATTTTACCCCTATGTTCTATTTTTAGACGTGGCGGCCATCTTGGTTAGTTGGCCGGGTCACCGGATACATTTTTTAAACTAGATACCCCAAAGATGATTGTGGCCAAGTTTGGATTAATTTGGCCCAGTAGTTTCAGAGCGGAAGATTTTTGTAAAAGATTACTAAGATTTACGAAAAATGGTTAAACATTGACTATAAAGGGCAATAACTCCTAAAGGGGTCATTTGACCATTCGGTCAGTTTGACTTATTTGTAAATCTTACTTTGCTGAACATTATTGCTGTTTACAGTTTATCTCTATCTATAATAATATTCAAGATAATAACCAAAAAGAGTAAAATTTCCTTAAAATTACCAATTCAGGGGCAGCAACCCCACAACGGGTTCTCCGATTCATCTGATAATTTCAGGGCAGATAGATCTTGACCTGATAAATAATTTTACTCCAGGTCAGATTTGCTCTAAATACTTTGGTTTTTGAGTTATAAGCCAAAAACTGCATTTTACCCCTATGTTCTACTTTTAGACGTGGCGGCCATCTTGGTTGGTTGGCCGGGTCACCGGATACATTTTTTAAACTAGATACCCCAATGATGATTTTGGCCAAGTTTGGTTTAATTTGGCCGAGTATTTTCAGAGGAGAAGATTTTTGTAAAAGTTAACGACGCAGGACGACGACGGACGCCGGACGCAAAGTGATGGGAAAAGCTCACTTGGCCCTTCGGGCCAGGTGAGCTAAAAAGGCAGAACAGATATTACAGCTTATTGGCGGAAGGAGCCCCAGAAAACAACCGACAGAAAAGTGAAAACCCATTCATTTATTTTAGTGTCAATAGCGACTGCAACGTGCGGGATTCAAAATCACGATCTCAGTGTTGACAGGCTAGTTATACAATCGTTGGAATATTTAATACAGGGTTGTATCAATTTAACGGGGTAAACTATCCATAAGAACCTAGTATTTTTTTCGGGGTTCGTATGGATAGTAAACCCGGTAAATTGTAACAAACCCCTGTGAATTAAGTATAAGTCGGACACCAGGAATGATATTTATAGAATATTGTTGGTCATCGCAACGAGATTGATTTTCTCGCCTGTACGGCGAAAGAAAAAAAAGCAATTGAGGTTAGACGACAAATGATAATTTGTTAATCGCTATTTTACCCATGACAACAGTGTTAATTTCGTTGTCTACAGCAACGTGCACCCTTAGTTTGTAGCGATATTTCGAATTTTTCATTTCACTCGAAAGTGCTGAGAAAAGAATTTAGTCAGTAAGATCAATGAAAAATTTCGTAAAATAACGATAAATTAGTTTAAACATATTTAATTAAAGTGAATTGGGAAACAAGTGTTTATGACAAACGGGACGATTTCAACTTCCCAATTATCAATTTCCCATTTCTCAGCAGTAACATACCATCTGCCCCTTCGTATGGTGTTTACATATCACAATTGATACGTTATTCACGTGCTTCTTCACACTATACGGACTTCATATACAGGAGTGTGCTACTTACGCAGAAACTTCCCCAACAAAGTTATGAGGAGGACAGATTAAAATTGACACTCTGTAAATTTTATGGACACCATCACGAATTGGTGGATCTATACGATGTGTGTTTAACCAAACTAGCTAAGGACATTTTTATCACATGGTAGATTGTGGTTTGTCATTATGTCGTCTAATCTTTTAATTACCAAACGTGACTTATTCCCGATTGTGACTGTTTCGCTGAGTGTGAATTTGCATTATTATAAGACGTGTTACGGTACTTGTCTATCCCAAATTCATGTATTTAGTTTAAGTGTTTAATGTTATATTTGTAATTCTCATCGGATTTTGTCAAATGTGTTGACGTCTTTTCTATTATATTTATGTGTTATGGAAACAAAAATTAATCACCGCCGTCATTTATTAGATTTAATTTTGGTCAACATAATCTGTACGATAATTTACGTTTGAAGTTGGATTCATAACAAACTGCACACATATATTATAGTTAATTGCTATTAATAAATATTGCAATATGCATTGTGTTTAAATGCAATATCAGTATTTAGTTCTGTTTTAATCTTTAATCAATCCTAATTCTATCTTACTTTTGAGATATAGTTTTTCATATGTGACGTAATTTTTCTGCTGTTTCAGAAATTTCATATATTCAAATGTGACGTAATTTTTAATGCCTTTTCACCATCGTATGTGACGTAATTTTTAATGCCTTTTCACCATCGTATGTGACGTCATTTTCATAATTTACTGCGTTGAGGCCTGGACTGAGTCGGGTGTGTCTATTCTGTGTTGGTCATTCATTATGTATTCGTGTTTGTTTTATGTAATGAGTTAATACTTCAGTTTCATTATGTATATCTGTTATATTCATTTGATAAAATTTACTGTTTGCAATAGCATTAATTGTTCTAAACAATAAGGATGTTCTTATCCCAAGCATAAAAACTTAGCCGTATTTGACACAACCTTTTTCGACTTTTGATCTTCAGTGCTGTACAACTTTGTACTTTTTTTCGCTTTCGATCGTTTATATCTGGGCGTCACTGGTGAGTCTTGTGTGGACGAGGCGCGTTTTTTGCGTAGACCTGATGCTTTTTGTTATTCATTAATCATGTGTTTCTTTGTCTAAAACGTTTTCCTATTTATTTGTATTGTAGTCCTGTAATATTATGTTGTCATTTCTATGTTATATTTAACATTGCCATTAAAGTGCGAGGTTTGGCATGCCACAAAACCAGGTTCAACCCACCATTTTTTCCTTTAAAAATGTCCTGTACCAAGTCAGGAATATGGCCATTGTTATATTATAGTTCGTTTCTGTGTGTGTTACAATTTAACGTTGCGTCGTTTGTTTTCTCTTATTTTTGAGTGTAAATTGACATTGCGATAAGACGTGTCACGGTACTTGTCTATCCCAAATTCATGTATTTGGTTTTGATGTTATATTTGTTATTATCGTGGGATTTTGTCTGATGCTTGGTCCGTTTCTGTGTGTGTTAGATACATTGTAGTGTTGTGTCGTTGTTCTCCTCTTATATTTATGCGTTTCCCTCAGTTTTAGTTTGTTACCCCGATTTTGTATTTTGTCCATGGATTTATGAGTTTGAACAGCGGTATACTACGGTTGCCTTTATTTGAAACTTATATTAATCCCTTTCCACTTTGCGGGTGCGAGTGCTGCCTTATAGCAGCATTATCTTGCTCTTTTTCGAAATGTCTTTAACGTGCAAGAGATATGGCTCTCTCTTAACACGGGTCAGCCATTTATAACGATAAACGTTATGTATGCAAAGCGAGCAAATTATTTTTTTACGTAAAACATCGATGAACCAAAATTAATCGAACATTAAAAGTATAAAATGTTTCGGATGATTGTTCGAATGCTTGCCGCTTACGAAATCGAAAAATATTTATCTAAACATGCTATCTTATCCCGCGATACATACCAGGATAGCACGTTTAGTTTCTTCATCAGTGACGCTAGAATAGAAATTTTTTTTTTAAAGCAACATAAAGTACGAAGTTGAAGATGTTAATTTTCCCATTGTGTATATATTTGTATTGTATTGTTTGTATATGCCTTCAACCCCTAGGGGTATAAATGTGTATTTCATAAATAAAGTTACAAAAAAATATAATGCCTAAACATTCATTAAGGTTTTGTAAATACAGCCAGGGTAATTAATTCCTGAGTTAGAAAAACTTATCTGTTTCAAAATATTCTCAAGTTTAATTAGTTAATTTATAATAATGACAATATCAATAGGTCAACACAGACGTGTTTAGTACTAGGCTAGTGATAGGCAATTTCATTTGAATGAGACATTATTCATCTACTGACTGCTCTCCTTATCATGACCCCCACCCCTAATGTGTTATGTAATTGGCGTGTCTCATTAGTCCAGTGTAAGTGAATTCAAATCTCAACTTCCCAAATTTCAGCGAGATATAAACTGTAAACAGCAATAATGTTCAGCAAAAGAAGATCTACAAAAAACATTAATATGACCACAATTGTTCAAAGCACAATAAGTAAAAAACAATCATCGTCGATTTCATTGGATAGTTGTCCAGGAACAGTAAACGTTGACATGTTTCTTGAAATAGAAAAAAAGTATCATGTTCAGGTAAAAAAGACGGGTAAGTTAAAACAAATGATCTACCCTGCGTAAATGAAACATTGTATTTAAGAGCCTGATTCTAAACGGACGTGTTTGTGTACTTATACATCCAGCCGGGCGAAACGTTGAAATTAGTTTTCAGTTCCGAACGTGATAATAAGTCTTAACACGTGCAATCCTGAGAAAGATTTAAGAAAATACAAAATATAGGCTCAGTTAAACTTAGAATAATGGGTTCGCATGCGAAGACGCGAAGAAATAATGTCTACACTTACAAGAACAAAGAACAACTTAAAAATACAGCATTATAATTTAAATATATTGAATTTCTATGAATAATCTTGTGTATGGTGCTGGAGTTGTATAATCTTATATTTTAACGTAATTAAGTCTCCCAAACAAAGTTTGGAGACTTATTGTTTTTGCTCAGTTCTTATTATTTTTATTATTCTTCGTCTTCTATTCTTCCGCCACTTTAAAAATGAACTTGTCCGCAGCGTTTCTCCAAAACCGCTTGTCAGATTGACTTAGGATTTCATAAAATGGTAGACTAATATGTCTAGGTGAGCCATCAATCTTTCGTTTGTGAATTGGGGTCTATTAAAGGGTATTTTGGAGGGTAGAAAGGGGGAGGGGTTTACTATAGAACCCTATGGGATTTTATTTTCTAAAATTTTTAAATGCATATAACTTGAAAACTGTAAGTGATAGATGCATGCAGTCTTCAGAAATGATTATAGGACAATAAAACAAATCACTTGAAAAATTTGAGAATATGCTTTTATCTTGTAAACAGTCCAGATCCCCACCCCTAAACCATATATATTCTTGAATGGGACGATAAAACATATCAAATGAAATTAAAGGGTAGTCCCCGGGGGTCATCCCCACCCTGTTCAATTTGAGAATGTGCAATTATCTTGTAAACGGTCTAGATCCCCACCCCTAAACCATATATATTCTTGTAGGGGATAATAAAACAAATGAAATAAAAGGGAAGTCCCTAGGGGGTCACTCCACCCCCTCTTGTTTGAAAACTTGTAAACGGTCAACATCCCCTCCCCTTAACCAAATATATTCTTGTATGGGACAATAAAACAAATCACATGAAATTAAATAGAGGTTCCTGTGGGTCACCCCCACCTCGTTCAATTTGAGAATGCACTATTATCTTGTAAACGGTCCAGATCCCCACCCCTAAACCATATATATTCTTGTAGGGGACAATAAAACAAATGAAATGAAATAAAAGGGAAGTCCCTAGGGGGTTACCCCACCCCTCTAGTTTGAAAACTTGTAAACGGTCAACATCCCCACCCCTAAACCATATATATTCTTGTATGGGACAATAAAGCTAATCAAATGAAATTAAAGGGAAGTTCCTTGGGGTCGCCCCACCCAGTTCAATTTGAGAATGTGCTATTATCTTATAAATGGTCCAGATCCCCACCCTTAAACCATATATATTCTTGTAGGGGACAATAAAACAAATGAAATGGAATAAAAGGGAAGTCCCTAGGGGGTTACCCCACCCCCTCTCGTTTGAAAACTTGTAAATGGTCCAGATCCCCACCCCTAAACCATATATATTCTTGTATGGGACAATAAAGCTAATCAAATGAAATTAAAGGGAAGTTCCTTGGGGTCGCCCCACCCCGTTCAATTTGAGAATGTGCTATTATCTTGTAAACGGTCCAGATCCCCACCCCTAAACCATATATATTCTTGTAGGAGACAATAAAACAAATCAAATGAAATGTAGGTAAAGTCCCTGGGGGTCACCACTACCCCTCCTGTTTGAATACTTGTAAATGGTGGAGATCCCTACTCGTAAGCCATATATATTTTTGTATGGGACAAAAAATCAAATCAAATGAACATGGGACCATATAAATGGTGAGTTATGGGAGCTTTGTTTGGGAGACTTCGTAACAGCATCCTGTTACAATTACTTCTTGTTGCATATTTATTCTTGAGATTTAAAAGGCGAGGAAGATTTCAACAGAAGGATAATAAAACAAAAACAATAAAGAGATTACTGATTATATGCAAGTATGCGACATGAAAGAGAAAGAGCAAACACTGGTCGGAATTGCTTATCCGGGTAGGAGTACGGATTATTTTCCCACCAGTCAAACTTATCCGCACTTGTTTTAGTATTTTTTGTAGAATTCCGCATCCTGTTAAACAAAGTGACTATAGCACATTTTTTTGAAAATGCCAGGACCAAGGTCACCGTTTTATGGTTTTTAAAGTATTTTAAGTGCCATTTGTTCGGAGTTGCCTCATCAGACAACGACAGACATGAAACCACAAATGCTGTGCAGGTACTTTAGCCTTAAACTAAGTATTACTAACCTACCGTACTTAACCACTCTGATCCGGGGAGGGAAAGTTGGTCATCTGACGTGGGTGTGTAAACAATATATTATATATTAATATTAGGCATGCATTAGCACTACAGCTGTTTATTTGTAGAAGTAATCATTGCCTCAATAAGTAATAATAAGAAAGCAGAATATTGTTAATTATTGGACTACAATAAGAAAATAAAGCCATTAACCATGTATGCCATTCTCCATAGGATTTCGGGTACATGTATACTAACCAAAAGTAAACTGTTATACTTAAATACAAAACATGATTCAGCTAACAAAATAAATGCTTTTTTTAACGGGAGCATACTCTCATTTATAAAATATATTACAATCATTATAAACAATCATATTGTAAATTTGATAATAGTTAGAAAGTACTAGTATAAATGTTTTCAAAAGCTTGGTTTTGCAGAGGTCTGGTATGTTGATTTTTTCTGGGGGGTTTTTTTGGTAGACTTTTAACGTACTTGGGACCTTACCCACTCTAAACACGAGGCGTCGGACATAATTTCCCCGTTCTAAATAGACATGGCTAGGTATTTATACATCCCGTACAAGCATGTAGAAGCCTCACTTAATAGCAAGGGATTTTTATCAAGAAGAAAGAAGTCGATGGAAGTCCTCATTTCTATAACCCAGTAAGCACGGAGAGTTATTTCTTAAGAAGACAGATTGTTGCATGATTTTACCACCTAAATGTATGAACCAAATATTAATAACTTTTCAAACCAAATCCATAGAAATTAAGAAGAATATCATTCATTATTCTTATAAAAATGAAAAAATATAATAAGTCTTTTTATACAGTATAATGATCATGAAAAATTTGCAATGTCAACTCGAAATTTCTTAACAGCATTACATAAAACTGAAAGATTTTTGTGTTTCACTAATATTTTAAATAAATGTGTTCTTTGGTACTCACATGATTGGAAAAAAAAGTAAATAAATCACACAAATATTGAGCTCAGAACAAAATTCAACACGGAAAGTCCCTAATCAAATGGCAAAATCAGAAGCTCAAACACATCAAACGAATAGATGACAACTGTCATATTCCTGATTTTTTTAGGCCGCAGATGGCGGGTTAAACCTAGTTTTATAGCTAGCTAAACCTCTCCCTTGTATAAAAGAGGGACGAAAGACACCAGAGGGACATCCAAACTCAGATCGATAATAAACTGACAACGGCAAGGCTAAAAAAGAAAAAGACGAACAGACAATAATAGTACACAAGACACAATACTAGAAACTACAGACTAAGCAACACGAACCCCACCAAAAAGGGGGAGGTGATCCCAGGTGCTCTGGAAGGGTAAGCAGATCATGTTCCACATATGACACACTTCATGCACTCGTGCTGTTACAAACCCGGTAAATAGTCTTGGTTCGTGAAAAGAAAACGGGATTGTAGTTTCGACATCAGGTGACACTCGCATCAAATTCCATTATATTAACAATATTTGTGTACAATAGAAACACACACAGCATGTAAAAATATCAAAAAAGGCAACAGTAGTATTCCGCTGTTCGAAACTCATAAATCGATTGAGAGAAAACAAATCCGGTTTACAAACTAAAACTGAGGCAAACACATAAACTTATAAGAGGGAAATAACAGAAACACTAAAGTGCAACAAAAAAAAAACTACAATGTTACACACACAGAAACGAACTAAGAGATAACAACTGCCCAGTATAATATAAGTTGCAAAACTTGTTTCCCAATCCACTATTAATAAATATGTTTAAACAAATTGTTTAAAACTTTAATCACTATAAAACAAAAAAAGTATGTAGCAAAGAAGCACCGTAAGGCATGTAGACAAAGCACGTTGGCAAACATAAAAGTTAATATTACAAAAGTTTTACAATAGAATAATAACACAATGACGGGATGTATAAGTACAGAGCCATGTCATATTTATAAAAGAAACACAAATAGGCATATATTCAAAGCACCCTATAAAATATGAAAGACTAAAATACTTAGGGACAACATCAAAAGTTCAGTGAAGGATAAAACTAACTTAATTCACATAGTTTTTCAACTGACCCCGACCCCCTCTTAACTTAATTTGGGAAAAATTGATTGACCCATATGAATTTATGTAAAAATCAATGTCGGATAACCAAGTCTTGATGCAGTTCCACCCCCACCCCAAACTATTTGAATTAAGTTTTGTATCTTACATTGATCATCTTTTGATGTTGTCCCTTAAAATTATCATAGAACAATGACGGGATGTATAATTACAGAGCAACGTCATATTTATAAAAAGAAACACTTAAAGGCATTTATATGAATAGCAACAATGAAAGACAAAACTCATCATAGAACAATAACACAATGACGGGATGTATGAATACAGAGTAAAGACCAATGAATATCACCAAAAACTGACTAAGCAATAAAAATAATATATATCCATAAGCACAAATGAAAGAATACTATAACATATTATTAAGATGATAAATAACGGTAGTACTCAGAATGTTAACTTTAAGACCATCGTGTATTATTTGTTTTTGTACCTGCCGATGAACTTTTTCAGAAAAAGGAATTTTCTTATTATAACAGTTTTCCTCATTTAGCTCTGCAAGTTTTCTAGTGTTGACACATCTTTGGCTTTAAAAAATTGTTAGTTTGATTATTCCTGATGAAGGTAAATCTAGAAAAAGAAAGATGCGTTTTCCCTTTAAACTGCACATGAAACGCTTGACAAATTTGTGAATCTTTCTTGTTACCTTACTTACATGGTACATACCATGTATTTCATTCCTTCATCTGATTTATGTTTTGTATATACTGTTGGATGATATGGACTGTCGTATTCCTCCGCTACCACGTTCTGCTATACCGATAAACTTAATTTAGAAGAACTCAGAATCTTCCATAGCAGATATTGCCATTGAGTATGCTTCTTATTTGGTGTTTTGGAGGGATTCCATGATTGAGTACTAGTATTAGAATTTTGTAATTGTTGATCTTTTATATTGAAATTGTTACAACCTTTTTTAGCTCACCTGCCTTGAAATTTTCAGATGAATTGGACAACCCGTTCAGGTTGCTGCCCCTGAATTGGTAATTTTAAGGAAATTTTGCTGTTTTTGGTTATTATCTTGAATATTATTATAGATAGAGATAAACTGTAAACAGCAAAAAATGTTCAGCAAAGCAAGATCTACAAATAAGTCAACAAGACCAAAATGGTCTGTTGATCCCTTTAGGAGTTATTGCCCTTTATAGTCAATTTTTAACAATTTTCATAAAATTTGTAAATTTTAACTAACATTTTCCACTGAAACTACTGGGCCAAGTTCATTGTAGATAGAGATAATTGTAAACAGCAAGAATGTTCAGTAAAGTAAGATGTACAAACACATCACCATCACCAAAAAACAATTTTGTCATGAATCCATCTGCTTCCTTTGTTTAATATTCACATAGACCATTGTGAGCGACACAGGCTCTTTAGAGCCTCTAGTTTGAATTTATTTCATCCACTTTGTTTCAGCGAATGATATTTTTGGCATACATTGTTTAAACCACAAAGTGAGTGAAAATATTTTAGAAGCAAATACTAGGTTCCATTGTCCAGTAAGTGGGAATAATTAATTTGCACAAACCGAAATACACCCAAATCGTTACAAAAAAAGTTCTAGATGCTGCTAATAAGCATATACCAAGTAAATTAATTGTTGTTCGCACGAAAGATCCTCCCTGGATGACGTCACTTATAAGGAGACAAATTCGTAAACGGAAACGTTCGCACAAGTCCGTTAGTATTAGTCCAGAATTGAGCTATCCCCTAGCTCGGTTGTTCAATAAGTCACCTCAATTAAGCATTTATCCGTATGAATGAAAATAGAAAATGTAATACCAGTTTTAAAGAGTGGTCCTCAAGATTTTATCAAACTATATACCAATCTCTCTGTTATCTATTATTGGTAAAACGATGGAAAAATGTGTTTTTAAATGTTTATTCAATTTTCTTTCTTGTTATAAAATAATTACAAACTTGCAATCAGGTTTTATGCCTGGAAATAGTACTGTTAATCAACTTATTTATATTACAAACGATATTGCTAAAGTCCTTGATTTTGGAAAGGAATAAGAGTTGTGTTTTGTGATATCAGTCAAGCGTTTGACCAGGTCTGGCATGAAGGAGGCTGGTATGAAGGCCTCCTTCATAAACTAGAAAAATATGGAATAAGAGGAGACTTCTAAAATGGTTTAAAAGTTATTTATCTGAAAGAAGACAAAGAGTTGTCATAGGAGGTTAGACCTCTCATGTGTACAGCATTAAATTCAGGTGTCTGTCCCCAGGGCTCAGTTTTAGGCCCTGTATTATTTTTATTATTCATAAACGATATTGTATGTGACATATCATGCAACATCAGACTTTTTGCTGACGATACATCATTATATATACTAAGTAGTTGCTGTTGAGGACGAGAATGCCACAGCTGAATTAATGAACTCTGATATAGAAAAAATTCACCTATGGTCTCAACAATGGCTTTTTAAGTTTAATTTAAGAAAAACTGAAACCATGGCCATATCTAGAAAAAGAGCAAAACCCCATAATCCACCAATATATATGAACGATACACTGATACAACAGGTTGGGGAACTTAAACATTTAGGATTATTTTTTCAAGAAAACGGTTGTTGGGGAAAGTCACGTAAACTTTATTATTGAAGCTACGCACGCCTCGCTTAAATCTTATGAGGAGTTTAAAGTTAAAGCTATCGCGTAATAATCTACAAGTTATATATCAGTTTCATCAGGCCTATTATTGAATATGCGGATACTGTGTGGAATAATATATCAATTTATTTAAAGGACAAACTAGAGAGCATTCAAATAGAAGCGGCTCGTAAAGTCACAGGTCCCACTAAGCTTTGCTCTAAATCTAATCTTTATAATGATACTGGTTTGGTATCTCTGAGTGAAAGAAGATCTAGACATAAAGTTATTAAATTTCACGAAATGTTTCATGACCAAGCTCCTAATTATCTTTGTAGTCTCGTACCTCAATAACTTTATCAAGTCTATAACTATAATACTAGAAGTGCATTTAATGTTCAAAATATGAACTGCAGAACTACCTTTTATCAATATTCTTTCCTACCATCTGTTATTTGTGAATGAAACAGGCTTCCACAAGATGTTAGATGTAATCCATCAAAATTAACACTTTTGAATTATATAAATCGAGATACTAAGAAAGTGCCTACATATTATAATACTGGTTGTAGAAAATACTTCACGCCAGACTCCGGTTGAACTTCAGTGGCTTAAATGAACACCTTTTCCAGAAAAATATTGTTATTTCCAGCCTCTGTAAATGTGGGCAAGTTGAGAGCAGCAAACACTATCTGCTAGAATGTCATAATTATGGACTCATCAGGGCACAAACCATTTCTACACTACTAATATATAATTTACAAACATTATCATCAGGTAGTGAACTCATCAGTGATGAGGAAAACGAAAATATTTTTAAAGTTGTACAGAGATTTATTTTAGAAACAGGGAGATTTGGTCCATAACAATTATCTAAATGTCGATGTCGATTTAGATGTTGAAACTTTAATATAATGTAACCTAGCTTATTTACATATTTCTCAGACACATGAAGCATAATTATAAAAAAAAATGAGTTGATCACATTTTCGATCAAACTGACTTCTGAGAAACGGGCAAACCACAGAATAAACATGTTAGATATGAATTTAAAATTAAATTATACGAGTTTCTTATACATACTATATTCCTAATTTTTTTTAAAGGGAGACGGATTTATATAAGCTTTTCTTGTTTCCGAATCCCTGTATTTATATTGTATAATTATATTTCATGCAGTTTTTAAAATAAAATGTTTAAACTAAACCAGGAAGTTTTTCTATAGATTGTTTCCATTCTACTATTTTGTAAAAATATCATCTTTCGCCACGAGGAACTCTCTAAATAAAGCTATTAAAGCGCATTTATCCTCCTACATTAATAACAATTTTCATTAGATTGTTTTATTGCACTTGAAAAAAGATGACACTGACAAATGTAATTTATTGTACGGGAATATTTGCTTAAACAAAATATCGTTTCATCTTCTTCGTATATAATTATGTTTTATCAGTATCGTTGCACAAATTGTGTAAACTAGTTTTTATAGTATTGTCAAATTTTGACGATCCGAGACCTAATTACTTTTAGTTAATTTTCTTATGTCTCTGTGTATATCTGTGTAATTATGTTAAATCTCAATCTGTCTCAATTTAAAGAACCCTTGCATCTGAGACATCGTCGCAACACCGCATGCCCTGTGTTAAGCGCCTATAGACCAACTAGGGTTGTATTTATATATATAGTTTATTTGTTATCATCTCCTTGGGATAGTTTACCTGTCATATAAAAAAGAAGATGTGGTATGATTGCCATCTTTACCAAATACGCAGAATCCTCTTTGATATGTATTGCAAAGTTATGCTGTCCTTAAAATATTAAAAGTGCATTTTAAGCAAACAAAAATAATTCCACACCTTGATCCTTGAAATAAAAAGAAATGGAAAAAAAATATATTCTGTAGTACCGATTGTCAATAGCACATTTAATTACTCAATGAAAATTATATGTCATTTTTTTTGTATATAATAAACTCATAATCGATAATAGGATTAAATTTTGTTTTTACACCAGACGCGCGTTTCGTCTACAAAAGATCATCAGTGACGCTCGAATCCAAAAACGTTAAAAAGGACAATTATAAAAGTGGATTTTGAATGGAAAAATTTCCAAATCAAAACCTCCTTTTACAAACGCATCCCGGCCGCAATAATTATACTTAAAAATACATTTAAGAAAGAGGAATAATCCTTACGATCTGATGTTGTATGTTTGTCTATATTTATTGCAATAACTGTCCTTAAAGAGAGCTAGTAAGTTTACTGGTGTTATATAATATTTCTTTTGCGACGACCATTTATGTTTACGGAACTCTATTGTCCTTTCAATTAAAATCAATTACGTAATGTTTTATTCCTTAGTTTGGGTGCACTCTCGTATAAATATCAAAACTAGTTCCACGCACAGAAACATTCCATACCTAAATTGAATCCAAATACCATAAATTTCCGTATAACAGAGTGAACAACCGCTATCCGTCATACATAAATCTTAAACAAGTTAATTAAAGCACTTTTATCTTGGTTCAGTGCTGCTATTAGACTAATAAGTTCCAAATTAAAACATGCAATACTAAATTTCCCAAAAACAAGAAGTTTTATAACTGTTTCATTGCAAACTTATATGAAAATCGTCGCCACAATATCGTGAATTAAGTTTGACACAGCAAGGAATGAAATAATGAATGATAACTTACAATGGTAAAATACAATTAATGTCACGAATGTTTTCTCGTTTTTAGTACAGTAAATTTGAATATGTGACAATATTATCAGTCTATTAGGCCATGCAAAATTAATTCTTTAACTTTCTTTATAGTTTATGAGATAAGAATTGTATGTTTTCTTTTAAGGAGACATAATTTGAAGTACCCAGATTAGTTTTGTCAAATTTTATTAAGCTCTTGGACTGACAAGGAAGTAAACAATAAAATGCGAACTGATTCGTTCGAATTCTCGAGATCATGACTGATTTTTTAAAAGCAAAAGGGAAAGACAGCAATCAATGACAACTTCTTAATTACAGCCTCATGAACTGTTAAAAGGCACACATATAATGTTGCGTGGTAAAAGGCAATGGTTTACTCATTAATGTGTCCCGAATCACAAAATAACAATTAACATCAATATGTATTAAGGTAGAACAATACAAAGATTTTTTCACTCCCAGTCAGACAACTTTAAACTGATGTAATTCATTTCATCCTTCTTTATATTTTATAAATGAGGTATCAAAAGAAAGAAGAAAGAATAATCTTTCAATTGTGATAATTTCATTATGACATAATTATTACATAATCAATTGTTATATAATTAGTTGCTATATTTTGATGTCCACACTTGAATGAATTTAGCTTCTTTGTTCTTCATAGCATCCCAAAATATTTGATAGATTCTTGTACAACACAGCTTGACCTTCAAAACTGTGTCTCAGATTTCCCAAAACATGAGTGACTCATGAATAGAACAAATTTTATACACAATTGAATTTAGGGATCTCTTATGAAGTGATGTTGCAAACTACATTGAAGATTTATGAGAGAATGAAATACATTAGGAAAAATCTGAGATACAGTTTTGGAGGTCAAACTTATTGTGTTGTGCATGATTCTATAAAATATTTTGGGATGCTATGAATAACAAAATAGCTAAATTCATTCAAGTATGGACATCACAATATAGCAACTAATTGCATAATGATTAATTATGCCATAATGAAATTATCACAATTTGAAAGATTATTCTTTCTTCTTTCTTTTGGTACCACATTTATAAAATTTAAAGAAGGATGAGTGGAATTACATCAGTTTAAAGATGATGATTGGGGATGAAAAATCTTTGTATTGTGCTACCTTAAACCATTATATCCATACAGTAATTTATTATTAAATTATTCATTATTGGTTATAATTATTTATTTATTAACCTCTTAATTTAATGTTTTTATTTAATTTATTATTTGTTCAGTTATTCATTTACTTGCTTTCTTTTTTTATAATGTCTTAATCTATGATACTTATATTTATTTTATCACAATAATTTGAAATGAAATTCTTTGATATCGTTGTTAATTTCTATTATTAATTAATTCAATTGTAATAAATTCCGATAATCCAGTAAAATAACGTGTATATGTTCTCCATCGAGTCTTCCTATCATGTGATCCTTGCGAACTGATTGCTTGGCAGACGATTACTGGCGGGCAGAGGATGTTGAGTAAGGATGCCAGGTTAGACTTTATCCGCCTTTTACCGGGCTCTCACAGGGCGCACAGTGCTAGAAATGATTTCCTGAAAACGTGATCATCATTGAAGATATTGGTAAATAAAACAAGTATAAAATGGTACCTAATCATGTACACCTTCTAAATTGCGCTCGGCCGTATGTACTTTTTGCTCTATAATCATCAATTTGTATTTGATGCAAAAAATTTAAAAAATTTTTAAAATTTCCACATTGATAAAGTACATACAAAATGTATTCTTTATTTTTATCTGTTTTGAAATTATTGCATTTTAAAATTACGTCATTCACAAGTCACAGAAGGGAACAGACGTCTTCAAATACGGCGATTAGTTATACTAAAACTGTTCCTTTTTAAGTTATTATAGTAGTTTTCTTGTATTGTTTAGCTTTGTAAACAATTGTTTATATTGTTAAATTGCTAAAATTTACATAGTTATACTAAAGCACATAAGTATCACTTATATCAGGAACTCTGAAAAATACACTCTCCTCCAAAAAAAATATAAGGTTACTGTAGTCCAAATATTTTACCTGTAATAAATTCCCTCGAATTATTAATCAATCAGTATAAAACATAAATTATACCCTTGAACTGAATCAGACAGTTCTACCATAGAACAGGTTCTAGGCTGGAATATTATAAACAAATCTATTGTGACTGTTCTAAGAGAGATAACTCTAAAATATGTTGTATGTAGGTGGTACACGATATTTGTAAAGTTAAAAATACTATGAGTTTCTCTAATTTAATGAACAGCAAAGATAAATTTGTTCTTGTAGGCTTAGCAAAGTTCGGTAAAATTGTAATGTCAATTTACAAATGATATTTACCTTCCCATTTATTCATGCATTTGTAAATATGTTTGTTCATGCATTATATCTTATTTGTTATATTGTTGTACTATCATGCCTCATGTGAGGCCTTTAGTGAAATAAAATGTTTCAATGTGTCAATGTTTGTTTGAAGTTAAATTGGTAATTCTAAAGCTACCTGAGTGTGTAAAGTTTGGTACTCTGTTGTTTCTTTTCATTTTTGCCATGATGCTTTCTAGCTGCCTTTAACTCAATATTTTAGTTACCCTCTTTGTTGTCCTCTCTATACCATATGTACAATATGATTACCTAATTTAAGTATCAAACAGATGAACAACTTTAAGACTTGCTGGACACCGATTTTTTTTTTAATATAAAATTTATAAAATACTTTGAATAATACCATTTAACGATACATATTTCTACAATAAGAAGTAAATCCTGCTTTGGTTTTCTATAAGAAAATTGTTAATTTATAATATTCACTGAGCCAAATAGCAACGGTACTTTAAATAAGCACTCAAATGGTACTTTTAAATTTAGCACATTATTTGATTGGTATTGGTTGAATTACTTCCATTAATATCAATTAATTAATAGTGTCCCTTTGGTAGGATTAATTGTAGTCACTTTGTGGACATTGATGAATTATTAATTTTAATATATGATATAGTATTCAAGATAACACCTTTCGGTCGATTTCCCAGTAGCTAGTCATATATCTAGTAAATATTTTGAAAATAGTACAATTTACTGACCTGACTGTGGAAGTTTATTATTATGTAAATTAGTTTAAGTACAGAATTGAATCAGTAAAGTCGTGCATCCTCAAGATTCCAATAATCATTGCACTTTAGTAAGAAAGCAAGGGGACATATTGCTGTTTTTGTTTTCTCAAAATGAATACTGTATTTTATATTATAGATCTGATTGTTGTGTTTCAGATGATTGTTGTACAGGGCATAGTTATACATAATGACATGCAAACACTTTACGAATCTCTCACAAACGTATCAAAGCATATTAAACCGAGGATAAACCAATCACAATCTGTTAATGTGGATGTTATGTTTGCTATGAATACAATACAAGATTACGATGAAATTTCAGGAAACTTAGTTTTTACTGCATCTTTTGCTTTCTTTTGGAAGGACGAGTTCAAGATGTGGAATCCCTTGAATTATAATGGAATTATAAACACTCAATTGCCTATTATGAAAACGTGGGTACCTGCTCTTGTTCTTCGGAATGGTGTCAACCAAAACTCTTTATTCACGTTCAGTAACATGATGGATATCGAAACTACTATGGTTACATACACTGCCGATGGGGATGCCATTTTAAACATTTTCGGACAGTATCAAATCACATGTGACTCTGATGTTACACATTATCCCTACGATGAACATAGGTGTATAATAAGTGTGTGGACTCCTGACGTATTGAGTGGAATGACGTTGTCTTCAGTAAGAGGAATGGTTTTCGGCGCATCAATTGGAAATGCTGAATGGGCTATACCATTAACTTCTGTAAATGAATATCATAGGAATCACACAATTTACTGGATGGGGTTTAATTTAACAGCAGATGAAATAGAATTTTCGTTTACGATCAAACGAGAATATCTATTCCCATTTTTAAACATTATTTTACCAATTATTATTCTGATGTTTAGCCATTGTTTAGTTTTCTTTCTGCCTGTTGTGTCCGGCGAAAGAACCTCGTTTTCATTTACACTACTTTTAACATTTGTAGTGTACATGACTGCAGCTTTAGAACAACTTCCACCAAGCAACAATATCTCTATTTTCAACATTTTTTTGTTCCATCAGTTCGTATTCAGCATTCATATAACAATATTAGTAGTCTTCAGTATCCAGATATTTTATAAAGACAAGGACTCAATTAACTGTGGTGCCCCGTTCAAAGTCATTTTGTTTCTGTATCATTGTTCTTGTAAAATTTGCTTCCGGAAGAAAAGGATTGTTGATGGATGTACGAGCAATCAGACCGTGTACGATACCTATGAAAATCATTCGTGGAAGAAAGTGTCTGTCTTTTTTGATAAATTATGTTTGTTTTACTTTTTTGTTAGCTGTGTAGTGCAGCTCACTGTGTATGGATTGGTTGTACCAAACTTATAAAGATTTATCCAACAATCTATTAACATAAATGCTCTGATGTTGTGCTTGTGTAGGTGATAAATTTGTCCTGGTAAAATATGTCTGGGCGGACAAATGTTACTAGTATAAAAAGTCCATGGTTACAGATTTTACTAGTATTTTTAGTTCGAAGTTAGTAATTTTTGTCCCCAGACTAGTTTTCCTAGGAATTCAAGTCCTTGTCATTCATATTCCTAGGTAAAACGTCCATGTCCTTTTTGTTATAGGAAAAATATTAATAAATAAATTCAATTACATATAAACATAATAAACAATGGAAATTTAATTGTTATGTATTTATATTGTTTAAGAGTTGTGTATTTATTTATACATTTTTGTAGTTTTGATAAATGTATGTGCCTAGACTAATTTTCCTAGGAACTAGGATATCATGTCAATGTCATCAATATTCCTAGATAAAACAGTCCTTGCCTTAGTTTTTAAAAAGTAAATTTAAAAATTATGTTTTATAGTTGATTAATCGTATTAATAGTTATGTATCAAGTTTTCTATTTAAAGTCATAAGAAACGAGTGACCGGTGAAAAATATTGTTCTTCCAATTCTTAAACCAATGCATACAAACATCATAAACTTAGTCTTCTGTGCTCGAATTTATCATTTTTTTCGTGTAAATATCGTATAATCGTCAATTTTTTTTTCAATCGGTCAGTGTTGTTGTGAAAATATGGCAGGTAATTAAAGTTCGTGTTTTAAAGCCGAAGTTTAACGATTGTCACCTGTTTGTCAACAATTGACGAAAAATAAACAAAAAAGCATGGAAATTGAGCACGTGTTTAACATGTAAATTCAGATAATAGTTTATTTTAAGGACATCCATGCGTATTGTGGTCACCGGATTTTTACGAGATGGGTCACACTGAGGTCATCTTGCATACGGAAAATATATCGGGGGAATAGCTTGCTGGAAGGAAGCAATTCAAATAAAGTAAACTTCTTCTAAATATGAATAAATTAAAGAATTTTCTTCAGAAAAAAGTATATGTACATAAGTTTTACAATGAAAACTATCCATTGAGTTATAAAAAACATATGCAATATTTTTTTTGGATTTGAGGTTTCTTATGACTTTAAATATATGTCCCCAGATATATTTTCCTTGGAAATCATGTCCTTGAAATTAATATTCCTACTAGGTAAAATGTGGATGCCCTTTATTTTAAAAGGTAAATTTAACTAGCTGTTATATTTCAATAGTTTAGAATTGTGTAGGAATATTTTTGTAATCTTTATGTCCCAGACTAATTTTACTAGGTAAAAATGCCCATGCCCTTTATTTTAAAAGGTAAAAACTGTTATGTTTTAATATTGTTGTAGTGAACTTTTTAACATCCCTGTCCGTTATTTTAATAGGAAAAAAATAATGAACTTTCGAATCTTAACTAAGAAAATATTTTTCATTTTCAATAATTTTTTTTTATAATAAAATAGGTGAAATTAGGAATTACGCGTAATTACTAAACATTTCAGTAAATACCTGTAATCACTAGTCCATGTAGTAATTACATGTATTTACTAGTTGTTTCAGTGATTACAGGTATTTACTCATTTGTTTGGTAATTTTTTACAGCTATTTACTAACTTGATATTTTTGTTTAAAAATTAAAGACATAATTCAAGATATCAAATAAGGAGGTAAGGGGTAGGGATTTTTAGGGCTTACTAAAGGATCAAGGATTATAAGGCACATTAAAAGTGCATACTCTTCAGTGTTTGTGAATTGAAACTGCAAAATGGTTGTTTTATAAGTTTTGAAACTCCCTAAAAATCATTTTGAGCATGCAAGACAATGATATCAATCCAAAATTGAGAAAAACATTTTTGGGAAATTTATAGGCAACTTAGCCAGCTATTTTTAAGATAGACATTAGATTATGGCAAACTTGGTTAAATGATCTTGATAATTCTGAAAATCTCATAATTTTGTTATATTAAAATCTCCATCAGACATACTCTGCATATCAACTTGGCCAATAACATGAGTTAAATTCCTTTTACAATTTTACATTTTTCCGTGTTTTTATGAGTTCACCAAGACCTCCAAACTTATTATAAGCTTATATACCTCCAACAAAATTTTATCATCGTTTCTTCTTGTATAAGAATGATATTTTTGTGGATTGAAAAAGTCAACTAAATGGTCCGTCCCTTTTGTTTTACTTTCATTGTTGACATTCTTTTCCTTTTCGTCAAGCCTGCGTTTTTTGTCGCAAAAGCGAGACATAGCGAACCAACCTAATAATTCCGTCGCCAGCGGCGTCCACAAATATTTGCTCTGTGGTTATCTTTTTAAATTTTGATAAGTTTCTCAAATTAGCCTGGATTTCTACCAAACTTGAACAGAAGCTTCAGTTGTTTATGATCAAAAGATAAATTTCAAGAAGTAAATTTTGTAAAAATAAAATCAAGTTTTTCCGTAAATTACTTATAAAGGGACTTAGTTTTTATGCCAGTTAACATTACATTCACACTGTGGTTAATTTTTTTTGGAATTTTAATAACTTTCTCAAAATATCCTGGATTACTACCAAAATTGGACAGAAGCTTGTGTATGATCATAAGATAATATCTAGAAATAAAGTTTGTAAAAAAAACTATACTTTTTCGTATATGACTTATTTAAACGGACTATTTTATTCCAGTTAACATAACATACAATCTGCAGTTAAAGTTTAGATTTCATAAACCATCCTGAATTTTTAACAAATTGATAGAAGATTCTTACAGAACTAGTCAAAAGATAGTATCTAGAGGAAAATTATAAATATTTGTTTTCCTATTTTTGTTGGGCCTGCGACTCACAGCAAAAGTAGGCGAGACACTGGGTTCTGCAAAACCCTTAAAATTTTGATAGCTGAATACTCACTGATTTTCTAAATAGTATTACCATAACTTTTGATCAGTTGACCATATTACCACATTGTTTTAACAGTTAGTAAATAGGTGTAAAAATTCATTTTAAAATCAGTAATTACTGGTAATTACTGGGCAGTTTTAGGAATTACTTTTATTTACTAAGTACATCAGGAATTACATGTAATTCCTAAATTTTAGTAATTACATGTAATTCCTAATTTCACCTATTTACTGTAACATATACACAGGTTAAAACTTACACAAATTTGTGGTAAAAGCTTCAGTATCTATCAACTATCAATCGCTTCATGCACAAATTAATATAGGTTGAGTGCATGCCCCTCTGTTGGAAATAAGAACATATCTCCACTTAATTTCAGTTAACTGATGAACATGATGAAGAAACATTCAGAACTATTAAATTGTATCTTAGACTTGTGAGTGTCTATTTACCATCACCACTAATCAATAATATATGTAAACATATACAAAAAATCTAGATACATTATGTACATGAAGATAGAGAGAGAGAGGTATTGATGATTTTATACAGAGTTTTATGTAGTTTACTTTCGAAAAAAAGACATTCCAATGAAATGGATGTATCAGACATGTCAGATGCAGAACCTAATCTATTTAACTCTCCCAGTCATCCATTATGGAGTCAAAGTCTCGTGACAGTACTCATGTACAACTAAAACTATGCCTAGTAATTCATCTGATTCAACAAATGCAAGTACTGTGAAATGTTTCAAAACAGCCTATTAATTGTGAAGTAATTGCAGGTCTCCCCATGTATGCAAGGTATAACAAATTGACAAATAAATAGATGACCATTATTCCATGTAGTCCAAAGCAAGGTGTCACAGAAAAAAAATAAATAGCTAACAAATTGACAAATAATTAGATAACCGTTAGTCCAAAGGAATGTGTCGCAGGAAAAAAATAAAATATCCTTTCAACATGGTCAAGACGTCATAATTATTTGGCTTAGATGACCATTTGATAATTTGGGGGGCCAGAAGTAATTTTTCCAAATTGAATATTCATTTTCATCTGCTATGCTTATTTTATTCAGTAGACATACATGTGGATATGATTATTCATTTTCAAAATCATCCTCCCCAAAAAGTCAAAGAATAATCCCCTTTCCTTTCAACTTTATACCTATATGTACTACCTCTGTACCTTTGTCTTCAGATCTAATCCTCTTGCACCCTGTTTTTGTTGCTCTCCAGAACATAACTATATTAAGTTTAGCTTCTACAGACCCCTTATCTAGAATCTGGGAAATGTCCTACTATAGTGAGAATTTCTTCTTACAATCGATAGGGATTTTTATTTGGTGGTCAAAGTTTTGAAGCTGTGTGTGGGGTCATTATGTGGTTCATAAAGTCATCAAGTGTTTTTTTTTTTTGGGGGGGGGGGGTCAATAAATTTGAAGATATACCCCTCAGCTGATATACAATGACCGTTCCCTAAGTTTAGCTTATACAGACCCCTCTACTATAGTGAGAATTTCTCCTCGGTTAGGTTCCAGTTTTCATTATTTAAATCCGACTGAAAACATGAAAAAGCATTCCGACCTGGGAGTCCTTGCCTTCACCTGTGATAAATCTTAGTGTCAAGAGACAGATTATTCCAATGGTCCACTAAGAACAAATTTCACTGACGGCTAGAAATGTTTGCATATATATATATACTAATGCTTACCAAATCCTTGTGCTTACCTTTTCTTTGATGCAAAATATCCAAATGAAAAGAAATGATAAATGTCCAGCGATATACGATGACCTAATTTTGGGAGAAAATATAAAATAGAGAACTCTATCAAAATTTCACGGAGCTGAATTTCCGGATTATATAAATCGAACGTTTTGAAAAATCTCTCAGGTTTCCCACACAAAAAGAAGGTGTCAAGTTAAGAATTTTGAAACAAAAAGATCATTTCAGCGATACAGGCCTAATTTATATGTATGTTTATGTGCTTCGTATCAACCTCATTTAAAAGTTTTCAAATAATACACTCCCGCCCGCCATGATCCAGTAAATGTATATTTTGTTATAAGTGTACTACTAGAAAACAAGCCTTGGGACAATTTTTCCTAGGAAAATCAGTCCCAGACATATTTTACCTGCTATGGACATATTTTCCTAGGAAAATTTGTCCTAGGACTTACATTCCTAGTAAAATCATGGACATGGACTTGATTAACTAGGGGTAAAAGTACCGGACCAAATTTACTGTTACACTTGCTTCTATTTGAATGTTTTTATATTGGACTGATTATATCATTTCAAATCATTGATATTTGCGTTTATATTATTAGCTCACTTGGCCCAAATGGGCCAAGTGAGATTTTCTCATCACTTGGCGTCCGTCTTCGTTGTCGTCCGTTAACTTACACAAAAAAAATTCAAATAACCTCTGAAACTATTAGGTCAAATTTAACCAAACTTGGCCACAATCATTACATGAGTATTTAATTTTAAAATGTGTCGGATGAACCATCCTGTCAACCAACGTGGCCGTCATGGATAAAACTAGAATATAGGGGGCAATACAAATTATGCTATTATTTTGTAAACAGTTATGAATAGAGAAATCTTACCCAATAAATAATGATCAAAATGTTTACCTCTACTTTAATTGTTTATTATATACGTCAAAATTACCAGACGATTTCTTGCATGAGTTATTGCTCTTGAATGACAATTTGTTTTCTTCATTATTACCTATAATAGATACAGAGATACATTAAGTTTCAAAAATTATCAGCAGGACAAGTTCAACAAATAAGTTTAATTGTCGAAATCGTCAGCCTTATTAGAGTTATTGACCTTAGAAGACGATTTATCAAATATTTTGCGTTTTTTGTCTTATCTTTTTTTTTAATTGAAGTAGATGGATAAATAGAAACTTAAATAAGCAAACATTTATAACAGCAAGACATGATCAACAATAGTCCATTTGCCGATTACCGATTAAATTCTGCTATTACACACTTTTTAAACGAATTTCCTTCCTTTGTCATTCGTAGGCTGGTTCAATACCGGACAAAGTTGGCTATCGCCAATGCAAAGCATGCTGAAATGAAAGTGATGTATCGGCGGTTTAACTTAACTTTTCATGAAAAATAATTTCTGATGTCAAAAGCATTAAGCTGAACAACAAATGAATTTAATTAAAAGATTTGAAAACCTTAGAGATTACTCACATTACGCACAGGTGAATTTGCTTTTTCTGCTAGCTCTCCATTGTAAATAAAAATCATAATGTCCCTCACCCTCATAAGGGAGACAACTAAAAAGGGGATCTCTAAATACAGGGTCAATGACGGGAATTGGCAAATATACTTTTTAAAAGGCAACAAAAAGGAAATCGTCCGACGTGTCCTTTAATGACGATTTTTTAAATAAAAAAAATTGGGGGGGTGGGGGAGGGTTCACTTGCCTTACATGATAAAAACCATACTAGATAAATAGACACTATAATTTACAAAAAATAATCAACAAGGCAACATATACTAGTATGCCACGTTTCGATGATATATGTATTAAACTGTCACTCTTTTGTGTCAGGAACAAAATAAAAGAAGATAGAAAAAGAATTAAACAGAATAAGTGATCATCAAAATACAATATCAACAATTCTTGATTTTAGTCATAAATTCTATTTTCGACTACAATGTTTGAGAGTATCCTTTGTTGAATATGCACATAAAGGTGAGCGACACATGCTATTTAGAGCCTCTTGTTGATGATTATAATAGCAATGAATTTCACAAGTAATACTTACTGGAGACATTTTCTCTCTGATAAATTGTCTTCCGTCACTTCTATTAAATGTTGTATGAATATAAGCCTAGTCCTATTCCTTTTCTGTCCCGCTATCTACTCCTGCGCTTTCGTTGTTTGATTATTTTCGTTTGTTGATGTAAACTGGTTTAAAAATAAATCAACTCATTTATTTTCTCGTTTGATATTTTGTCATATCGGACTTTTTTACACCGTTTGATTATTCGTTTCACTTTGTTGAAGTAGTTATCAAAGGTACCAGGATTACATAAAACTCATCAGTGACGTTCAAATCAAAATAGTTGTAAAGCCAAACAAGTACAAAGGTGAAGAGCACTGATGACCCATTGAATGCCATTTAGTGACTTATAGTTACATATTATGTCATTAGGATTCCGGTAGACAGTCGTCTCATTGTCGTTCACACCACATCTTATTCACATATTGCTCCTACAGGAAACAAGCTAAGGCAACTACAGATGTTGGGCAAATACTTTTGCTTTAGAACAAAAACCAGAATCAAAACTTCAAATGTAAAATTCTTTTGAAATCGGAAGTATTTTTAGAGGCGTATTAGTATTTAAAATCTGCAGCGGAAAGAACTGTTGAAACTGAATAAGTGAATCACGCTTGTAGCCCTAGTAGAAAGATGTTGAACATTTTCCGAGTTTTTATTTATCATTTCTCGATGTTTTAATTTTATTAAAGTCATTATGATATCAGATATGGTTTGAAATACCGACTACTATATTGAGGCGTCAATGGGACCCATAAAATTTTAATAATAAAACAATATTTTTGTTTCACGCATTTATGAAAGCGGAATATAAAAATTATATTACCCAGTTATCATTCAATTTTGTTAAAATAAGGGAATTCACATCACTGATGTACTATTGACATGGACGTCAATAGATCAATCATTAATTTGGTTTTACTTTGATGGCATCTTGTCTAAAATTTAACTTTTTTATTCGAACGTCACTGATGAGTCTTTTGTACACGACATGTGCGTCTGGCGTCAATAAGAAATTTCAATCCTGCGATGAGTTTTTATACACACTAAATGCTGATACATAATAGCGATTTCATACATTGTAATTGTTGCTTTATGACCTTATTTGACATGGATAAACGTGTTAGTACGTTCTCCAAACGATGAACTCGAAATTGACAGCTTATGTCCCAGTTATTGTTAACGCTGGTATTTTTCGGATTGTGGTACTTTTAACCATGTAACGTTAAGTTTGTGATTATGCCTTATTTCATCCAATACAGTCATATGAATTCAGTAGAAAATATAAGATAGAATACCATAAATGTTTTGAAAGGTATACGCCATAGTTTGTGGAAAGAGGAACATAGACGCCTTAAAATAGTTACTGATTGCAGAGTGAAAAAAGTTCTGAAATGTGGTCTTTGAATGTTATATACATGTAGCAGTGTGTGTAACATCAATTTTATTTATTTGTATAATATAATCCACTGACGTTTTATTGATCGTTGACGTTTTAAATACCAATTACAAAACATTACATAAAAACGTAATGTGAAACAGTAGTATTATCTGTCCGAGAACGGAGTTGTTATTAATGTATTCTATTCTATTCCATATACGCACACTGGACTAAAACAATATAGGACAAAAATACAGCAAGTTTAAAACCTGAGGTTGAATCAGGAATTGAAAAAGAAAACCAAAAGAACAGTGGTCGTCTTGAATTTATAAAGATTGCAGAAAAGACAGTCATCATACATATTCTCATTGAATATTGAATATCATAATGAAAATGAATCATGCTTTCTGTCTGTGAAGGTTGTGAGATAGTGTAAGAAAAGGATTAACATTTTAAAAAGGCTATCATTATCAATATGGCCCAGGAAATACTTACGTTTTGTCTATGGATTGATTAAACAGAATACCCTCAATAAAACCCAGAATAAACTATACATGGGCACAAGCGTTTGCGCTTTTTTTTTACCTGTAAACCGATATGATATTTGCGCTTGAAATTTTATTTCACCTGCTTTTTTTACCGGACATTTTCGCTTTTACCAATAGTAGTCTTCCTTACAATGTGAAAAATGAGCACTATCAGCTAAGAGTGTATGACAAACGAAAGGCTGCTGACGACATCACACAGAGACAATAAAAATAATTCGTACTGAACTGAAAGATGCTGGTGAGCATAAGGATTTACAGTCTGTATCAAAGGCTGTGTACAGAGTAAGAGGAAAATATAAACTGAATTTTCCTATATCAAGAGAATAATATTCCCACTTACTTTTTTGAAGGCTATAACGTAGACCTCAAAATCCAAAAACAATCTTAAAGTCAACGATAGAGAAAACGGAAAATCATTTGTACGTGTACAAAATTTTTAGAATGCTTGTGTTATGTTGAAGAAATTTTTATGGACGGAACATTTAAATTTTGCCAAAAATTTTAGAACAGCTTTATACCTTTCATGGATTCAAATTGGGAACTATATTCCCAAGCCCGGATAAAAGAGGAAGGAAGAATTTAACCAAATATTGCAAAAGCGCAAATGTCCTATGATTTGAAGCGCAAGTGTCCAAAAAAATAAATCGCAAATGTCCTATGAAAAGCGGGAACGTCCCGCTCCGCTATATATAGCATATATATTATTTCAAAACTTACGATCAAAATTTCTTCACATTACTATGTAATTAGACAAAGGCACCATCCGGGGGCTGAAGGAAAGTGATAAGAAATTTACATTTTTTTTTGAAAAAGTAATAGAAAGAGTAAACCAATCATTAAGGTGGTACCTAACACTACAGGGAGATAACTCTGTAAAGTCAGCTAAACGTTTTAATTACGTTGTGTTGTAAAAGGAATATTAAGCATCTCAATGATCAAAATTGGTGTTTGTCAAACTGCTATATAACCAGTGTAATTTTTCTGACAAAACGGTTGGTTCAAAAAATTTTAAATTTTTATATTTTTTATTAAGTCTCAAAGTAAATACTTTGACAAAATTTTATGAAAATTAAACGAGCCAAATTAATTTTAGTGAAAGTGTTGCGTACCACCTTAATAACAGAGTGACATGTATTTAACATATGAATTTAAACAATTTGAGGACATTGACAGTTAAATAAACAAGAATTTGACCAATATTATTACACGATATGAAGTTGCAGAAATTAGCACTACCATCAATGTTAGTGCAGCCTGTTTGTGTAGCGCTATAAAACATGAAATAAATACGACTGGACATGTTCTTTTGTGAGCTTTAGGATTATTGACATCAGGTCGAGGATTTTTTCAAAGGTTAAGGAAGTGGAGAGAACACTTAGCATGAATTGACATGGTATGTTTCTTCTTGTTCCTGTTATCACTTTGCATGTTTGAACTTTGGCATTGTTTTCTTTCTGAGATTGCACTTTCATGCACCTTCATTTGTAAAACTTTCACTTTAGCCATGTCAGTCATGTTTGTTGACTAGAAGTTCGGACACGTGTGTTTTAACTAGATACCCAAATGATGCATGGAACGAAGTTTGGTGAAATTTTGCAATGGCATTTCAAAAAAGAAAATTAATTGAACGATTGCCAGGTGAGCTAAAACGGGAAAGGAACAACGAAAATACATCGGCGGCAGTTCTGTTTTGTCGACAGAATAAATCGTCAGTGTGACATAATTTTGATCCTTGTAAAGAGATGATCCTAATAGAATTCACATTGAAAATCCCCCAGAGTTACTTGATATAAAGGGAAACGTTCAGGATAGTATAAATGTTGTATAACCCAAATGGATAATATCGTCAACATAACGGTTTAATGATTGTCTCGATGATACTTATATACAAGTCCATGGAGGGAAATATAACATACATTAGATATTTAAAAATTGTAAATTGGTTAATTGGATATCATCGTTGAAAATTTATTAGGTTGTTCAAATGTACAAGTTGAATTATCAAATAATAAATATTGCATAATGAAAAAATGTATTTACTTTATACACGGTAGATATTTACCGAGGGTAAACATTAAACTCAATTTTTTAAATGGCTAATATTATATATACTGAAAAAAGACTTACATTTTTATTTGAAGTGGAGATCATTTGTACCTGCATAGATTGATTAACAAGATTGCAAGGCTTTTCTGCTGTAATTAGTTTAAATATGTCTGATCATTAATATCATTTGGTTATTTCTATAATATAGATTGGTATACTCTTTACCGAGAACTTAAAAAGACCTCCTACTACAAGCTTTTATCCAGTACAGTACACATTTGTGTTGCAACAGACTAGGTGGGATTACTCAGAGCCGTTGAGATACTTAAGCCTTAAAGGAAAAAATACTTTCATTTTCCTAGTAGAAGTTTGGCCTATCATGTATCCAAGACATTGAAAGATTTCATCTTTGGAGCACAGTGATTGGATCTATGGGTATAATATTTTATTTTTTATTTATTTACAACTGCAGAGTGTTCATTTACAATATAGATTTTATAACATATGGAAAAAGGAAATCAACAAAAATAACGAACTCCTAGGAAAATCCAAAACGGAAAGTACTTTTTCTATTATGGAAACAATCATTTTGAATTATTCAAAAATGCATTAAATTTAAATAAATAAGAAGTCGATTCACTATTGTCATGTTAAAATTGTCTTAAACAGAATTATATATTATTATGCTACGCAAAACGGTTTTGTCTTGTATCCATAGCGACAAACGGGGAATAATTATAATGTATGTTAAATGGGAAGTGACAAATTATTGATTGCTATGTTTTTTCATCACTTTTCAATTCATCTATTTCTTTTAAAATAGATTAAAAAAAATCGTTACAAGAGCTAGCTACAAATAGAGAAAAGTAAAGTGAATGAAAAAGAATAAATGCGTCTCGCTCTGCCTCTAAAATTTGACTCGCAAGTTCAATAGAGACATTAGAAAATTTCGCATTTGCATTATTAACACAAATTGTAACTTGCTCACAGAAAGCCTACATGTTTTTAAATAATGTTGTGAAAACATGGAAATGTTCTTTTGTTAGTTCTAATAGTTCGTTTATGTGTATGTTGCATTGTCGTTTGTTTTTTGTTGCACTTCAGAGTTCTGTTGTTCGTTGTTTTCCTCAAGTAATCTTTATAAAAATCTTCTCCTCTGAAACTACTAAGACAAATTTAACCAAACTTGTCCACAATCATCATTTGGGTTTAAAAAATGTGTCCGATGAACCCGCCCGTGAACCAAGATTGCTGCCGTGGCTAAAAATAGTACATAGAGTAAAATGCAGTTTTTGGCTCATATCTCTGAAACCGAATCATTTAGAGCAAATCTGACAAGATAAAATTGTTTATTAGGTGAAGATCTATCTGCCCTGAAATTGTCAGATAATTCAGGAAACCCGTTGTTGGGTTGTTGCCCCTGAATTGGTAATTTCAAGAAAATTTTGCAGCTTTTGGTTATTATATGGAATTTATTCCACTGTAACTACTGGGTCAAGTTCATCATAGATAGAGAGACTTGTAAACCGCAAGAATGTTACGTAAAGTAAGATCTATAAACACATCACCATTACCAAAACACAATTTTGTCAAACAAAACATATGTGTCCTTAGTTTACTTAGTTTAATATGCACATAGACCAAGGTGAGCGACACAGGCTCTTTAGAGCTTCTAGTTAAATGTATAAATTAAACCAAATTAATGGGGGGGGTGGATTCTCCTCGGAGACAAAACGTCCATCACGCTATCATATTTGTGGAGGTAAGTGTTACATAGAAATCGTAAATAAAAGACTGAAATGAAAATTTTTCAAAACTTAGATTCTCGAATCGTTTACCGATTCAAACAAAGTTCTATTGTGAAAATAATACAAAATTAAATGAAAGTGCTGTCAATTTTTACAATGGGAATAGGAATTGGTGTTAATGATCATTCTTATATCCTTTATGCGTTTCTAATAACATTAACGGTACTAATTTTTCTGCATCAAATGAGTATTTCCATAAATAATATCTCTTCGGTGATGTTCGATCCCAAAATATTTTGAAAATCAAAAGATGAAGAGCTAAAATCCAAAAAAAGTACAAAAAATATAGCCAAAGCCGGGTAAGGAGTCAGAGTTTTGCCTGTGGAAGATACATTCCATAAATGTAAAATAATTTTACACATTTTGTAACCGCAAAATTTAATGACAAAAAAATCCATACTTTTATGACCGTACCAAAGTACTGGCTACTTGGCTGGTGATAATACCCTCGGGGACTATCACCAGCCAAGTAGAGAGTCGACCCAGTGGTAGTAATAACATTAACAGTACCAATTATTTTTTTCCAAATGCGCTTCTCGACAATAAATGTCTCTTCAGTGATACTTGAGGCCACGATATTTGAAAAATCAAAAGCTTATTAAACAAATGAAGAGCTAAATCCATTAGGGAGATACATTCCATAATTTAGCATAATTTAAAAGTCAATTATCCTGTTTTTCAGCTGAAACGTTTTTTTACATATTTATATTAAACAGCGACATCTTGCAAGTGGAAAACAAATTTTGAATTCAAATTTCTCTTCGCTGAAAACATTTAAATACCAAACTGTATTAAAATTTCATTGAATAAATTGATTTCCAATTCTCATCGAATTGATGGCTCCTGCACCTCCATTTCTCATACTAGATCTCTTACATACTAAAACGTATATCAAAATTACAAAAAAAATAATATTATGTGTATCGGCATTTCGTGTGTTTTTGTCTATACGTGATCTTATTAACCATTGAGATTACCTCCTAAGACACCTGATATAGACATTGATATAGATAATGACCACGTGTAATTGAATTCGTATAGTTCTGTCTGATTTCATATTCTAAATTAGACTGTGTTTATCATTGTTTCCTGAATTAGAAAGATTTCTTGTGGATCATCTTAGTCAATCAAATGTTTCGTCCTAATTTCACTTTAAATGTTGACATTCGTTTCCTTTAAAGATATGAAAACATGCGTAACCAATCTCCAGCTAATAGTCCAATGGAAGGTCACATGAATACGAATTGAATGAGGCCTATTTATTCACTTGAAAGTTAATGATTCAATCATCAATAGTTCTTTGCTGATCTTGACCAAATTAAACAAAATTGGCCACTAAAAGTGAATTATTATTTTACGTAGCTAATGGCCCTATAACTCTTTTTTTTCTATGGCGATGGTAGTTTATAGATTTTCTAAAAGAAAAGTTGCAATGAGTCACTTGGTGTCGACAAATTATAAACTCAGTATAAAATACAATTAGTTTTAAACATAGTAAATCTCAAATTGTTCATCAACCCGAATTGTTTTGTTGAAGAACACATAACAATAATAATACAACAATACACATTAGTATACAACAAAATTGAGAACGAAAATGGAGAACGTTTCAACGATACAACAACCCTACCAAACAGCAGAAAACTGCCGGAGACCACCACAGCTAGAAAATATGCATCCGGAGTCATGCTTCATCTGCCCCCTAAACAAAATGTGCAATAGCTCAGTGTTAATGAACGTCATACTAAAAAAATCAAACAAGACTAAAATATATCAGAGGTTTCTGACTTAGCAAAAATGCGGCGGGGTTAACATGGTTTGTGAGATCTCAACACTCCTTAACCTCTAGCCAATGTAGAATAACAAACCGACAGCAATACGCACAGTAAAACTCAGTTTAAAAGAAGTCCGAGTCCGATGCAAATCTAAATAAAGCAGTTATTTAACACCACAAGTTCCTGTTTCTATCAAAGTAGCCCGGTTGTCTCTTGTAATATTGCTGTCCAGTAGTCAGCACTTATGTGCTGACATGAATTATCATTGATATGATCATATTTATAAATTAACTATTTACAAAACTTTTAAATTTTTGAAATACTAAGGCTTTTCTACCTCAGGAATAGATTATCTGAGCTGTATTGGGCACAATTTTGGGGAATTTTGGTCCTCAACTTCCTTATTTACTTTTTTAGATACGAGCGTCCCTGATGAGTCTTTTGTAATACTGGTATCTATGATGAGTTTATTTTCTGTCAATTTTAGAATCCAGTGTTTATAATTATAGTGACTTAAAAATTGTGTTCGAACGTTACCTTACTCCTCCAATTAACATCAGCGACTATATTTGTAATGTTATAGGATGCGATTGTTGTATTTATTGGAAAATATTTTCTACTAAAATATTTAGATGATATTTGATATGATGTTCTAGATAAAACATTTCGGAATTCATTTGCCAAGTTGTTTTAACTGCGTCACATGTACAACATATTATAAAAATAACATAACTTGTACATATTTGTAATTATTTATTATAGGGTAGAACAGAACCGGTAAAATCATGCAACAAGACCCAGAAGTCATTGGGTATAGAAATTAGAAAAAAAACTGAGGTGGAACACTATTGTTAATGCAGATCTCAACATGAATGTGATTATTCTTTGTATATGTCTGATTGTGGTTTGGATGTTCGTTGTACAAGGCTTCATTTTACATACAGACGTGCAAAAACTCAATGAGTATCTAACTAATGTATCAAAGTATGTAAAACCGAGAATAAACCAACTGCAGCCTGTTAATGTAGATATAATGCTGTCGATGAATACTATTCAAGATTACGATGAAATTTCTGGAAACTTAATTTTCACTGCATCGTTTGCTTTCTTTTGGAATGACGAATTAAAGATGTGGAATCCCTACCTTTATAACGGAATTGTAAGCACACAATTGCCAATACTGCAGACTTGGGTACCAGCCCTATTTCTACAAAATGGCGTCAACCAGAACTCTTTATACACTTTCAGTAATATCATGGATATTGAAACGACTGTAGTTACGTATAATTATAATGGTAATGCAGGATTCATAATTTTTGGACAGTATCAAATTACCTGCGAATCTGACGTTACACACTTTCCATTTGACGAACATGTGTGTACAATAAGTTTGTATACAATTGATATATTGAATGGAATATCGCTGTCTTCCGAAAGGGGAATTTTTCTTGATGCATCAATTGCAAATGCTGAATGGACTATAAAACCAAATTCAGAAAATACATTTGTTACGAACCACACATTCTATTTAACAACAACGAGTACAACGCAAGATAAAATACAATTTTCGTTTACGATCAAACGTGAATATCTTTTTCCATTTTTGAATATAATATTCCCAGTTATCATACTGAGTTTTAGCCATTTCTTAGTCTTCTTGTTGCCAGTTGTGTCTGGCGAAAGAACCTCGTTTTCGTTTACTCTACTTTTATCAGTTGTTGTATTCATGACTGCAGCATCAGAACAACTCCCGCCAAGCAACAACATCTCAATTTTCAACATATTTTTGCTGCATCTGTTCGTTTTCAGTATTCTTATAACAACATTGGTAGTGGTCAGTATACAGTTATTTTACAAAGACACCTATCCAACCGAGAATGGTGTCCTTTTCAAAGTTGTTTTGCTTCTCTATGTATGTTTCCATAAGACAATGGTTGCTGATGAAAGTATCAACAACCAGAGCGAAGATGACAATAAGGAAGCACAGTTGTGGAAGAAGGTGGCTAGCTTTTTTGACAGATTTTGCTTATTTTTCTTTTTTGTATGCTTTTTGTTGCAGCTAATTGTGTACGGATCGGTTTTAGCAAACATTTAAAAAAAAAACATTGGAGGAAGCGGGAATAACACTGCTCTGATTATACTGAACATATCTTTCCAAATTATCATTAATACCATCTATGTTAAAACTAGTCATCTAGGAAATCATTGGCAGAAGAGTACATAACTAGCCACCAATTCATGAAGATTAGCTTCTTTCTCAATCTCCGTTCAGCGCTTGGTATTGCTATGTATACTCAGTACACTACACTACACTAGCATTGAACGGACTGGATATAAACTCTGCATCGGAGATTGCTTGTACCGTACTATTGCACTTTCTAAAAACCATTTAGACTATGTCATTATCTTACAAAATTTGTATTTTGACACACCATGCATTATGTTTACTTCTATGTTTGCTATTTGTTTGATTTTGATTTATCAAATCCAAGTTGTTGTTTTTTTAGAATATTTACAGGGATTCATAGATGGTTGTAAGTGTCTCAATACATACAAATCGTCTAATGTATATCTATTAGAAATAATCTTACATCTATCTAGAAGACACAAGTGTATTATATAAATATATTCATAAATTATACAACAACTTACCTATCTTATGATTTTAAATTTAATTACATGTCTTTGTTCTGTGCACTGAGCAGACTCAGGTGGTTCTAAAAAAACACCATCGAAATGTCATTTAAAACATATGAAACTCCTATAGAGAATAAAACATACTGTTAGATACCTTGGATTTTTTAGTTATACAGTCTGGAAATCTTTTCATACAATAAATCATTAATTGGAGGTTTGTTTTCTTTTGCGAAAATGTCAATTGTTCTAAGGAACCTCAAATCAAATTAAATTGAATTGAACTATGTTATAATTCATAACTTCAAGCGACATACATAATTTACAAAAATGTGAGTTACACATACAAACAGTTCTTAAATCTTAAAGTCATATGAAATTTCACATTAAAAAAAAATTATGCATATTTTTTTTATAACTAAATGTCTAGTTTTTATTATAAAACTTATGAACACATACTTTTTTCTCAAGAAAACTCTATAATTTGTCAAAATTTAGAAGAAATTTGCTTTTTTTCAATTGTTTACTTGTTTCTCTTGTGATCGAAATGCGCATGTATAGGTCATTGACATAAACTATTTTAACTTATATTGTACATGTTATACACATGCTCCATATACATGCTTCTTTGGTGATTGTTTACTTAGATGACACTCGGTAAACGACGACTTCAAAACACGACAATTAATTAGATGCCATATTTTCACATCATAACAAAAAACATGCATTAGTTCAAGAATTGGATAAACATTATTTTTCATCAGTCACTCGTTTCAGTTTAAATCTAAAGATTACTATTAGGTTGACTGAAAGTATGAATAATTTATCGAAAAATATCTGGTATAATTGGATCTTTTTTAGTCATAAAATGTCCTAATTTCTTCTGTGCTACCTCCTTTACAAACGTTACTAAATCAGAATTACAAGAATTAATAAATCCAGCCAGTTTCATTCATCTCGCTAGTCGAAGTTTTACTCTATGGAAAGTGAATCAAATAAAACGAAACTGTGTAATAAGATGATGATAATGAAGTAATATTATGTAAGTTAGTCCAATAAGAGAAAGCATTAAAGGCATACTGGTACTTTTTACGAGTGTTCAGAAAACATGAGCCCAAGCAATATCCTGGTAATCTAGCTTTCAATGTAGAAATTCTTCCAAAAAATCATAATTCTGTATCATTTACCAACTCTACAAAAATATGTGCAATCGTGAAACAAACAATATTATAATAGGACAAAAAAAGAAGACAATAACAATCAAAACCAAGGAGTAAACAAAGACTCATAAAACTTACACATGATTCATGTCACTGTAAAAATAACAGGACCGTGTTCAATATTCTTTGATCGTGACAGCTACAATTGTATATACATTAGGTCCCTGTTAACTGCAACCATGCTTTCTATCATGAATATATGCACTAGAGCCTTACAACAACAACCATACCTATTACAGTACACATACGTGTGCTAGGGCCTTGTCACTTTAACCTCGACAGCTAAAATATACATTCGTGCACTAGGGTCTTTTTATCCTTGTCGCATCTAATTTCACTGCCATTTCTAGAACAATTAAAAAGCTCAATACCACGATTCGACTTTTTATTTGAAACACTGACAAAAATATCGCTTGTATTTTAAAATTCAGTAACATACGATGTGTGATCTCTAATTCATTTTTTTTTTTTGTAAAAAATAAATGCACAACGGTCGCATATATCCATTACGGTACAACTTAAGTACCTTAAGCTTCAGAAATAATATAATGTTTTATACTGTGGATACATTTATTTTCGTGGATTTAGGAAAACTAACATGTACCCGAATATTAAATTTCGTGGTTTTTCCGATGTCTGCATACAAGTCTATTATAAATACGTTGAACATTTGATTTCGTTGTTTGTCTGTACTCGCGAAAACCACGAAAATTGGTATTCGACGAATAATAATGAATCCACAGTAGCTCTCAACTCTTAGTAAAATTAAAAGCATTTCTAGCCCAACAACATAATCATTTTGTGTAATATGATCAATGCATGATAAACAATAAAATTACACCACCTCACATTGTTCCCAGCATGATTGAATCAGTTTTTGTAAGGATTGACACCTGCTGATCTGACTAAAAATGCTAATGTGGCATATGAAAACTCTTAGTACATAGTGAAATTAAACTATACACCACTCTGGAAAACCTTAATTCTGATGACATTATTGCTGCATAAGTTAAATTCATTCATCAGGGTATTGAGAAGTTGATAGAAATAAGCATATGTATGTCACATACGGCCTGTAATATGAACAAAACTCAGACCACATAGTATGAAGCTGTCAATGGCCCTGAAATGACAAATGTAAAACAATTCCAACAAGAAACCAGCGTCCTGATTTATACACAAAACAATAATGAAAAACAAATATGATATACTGAATGACTTCGGACAGACACATGACAAAAAAAAATCTAAAAAATGAGATAAAACAAGCTATGACAATTTAAGCAACACTGCCACAGTTTTCATCATATTTTTGATTAACGGCCTATAGCGCTTACAGTGCTTTAATTTTTAATGAAAGTACTGTATCATAACAATGATGAGATTTTAGATTCAGTTAATTAATTTACAGTCCCTTAGAATTGTAAAAATATAAATAAGATGTGGTATAGGTGCAAATGAGACAACTATCCATCCTATGTAAAATGTGTAAAAAGTAAACAATTATAGGTCAAAGTACGGCCTTCAAAACGGAGCCTTGGCTCACACTGAACAGCAAGCTATAAAGGGCCCCGAAATGACTAGTGTAAAACAATTCAAACAGGAAAACCAACGGTCTTATCTATATAAGAAACGAGAAACACGTTTGAACCACACCAACAAACGAAAACCACTGAACAACAGGCTCATGACTTGGACAGGTGCATACAAATGCATAAAAAACCTAGATCTGAAGCAGACCTTCGTATCTTTGAAGTTTAATTTCTAGGTCAATTATATAATATGAGTTAAAAACTGCAATAAGTAACGAATTACATTCGAGTTAATGTTCAGTGTTGTACAGGAATAGAAATTTTCTCGGTAATAAGATATATATTTGAACTTTCTCAGACGAGACAATTGGCATTAGAAACTTACTTAACGATTCAATAACCGAGACTAAGACACACCTTAAGCTTAAAAATGTGCGAGTCCTCCAAGGAAGACATTTGTCGCTCGAAGTCTTCAAATAAAATAAGGAGAAATAGCGATGTCCATGTATGTTTTGGTTTGAAAATATCAAACTTCACAGATGACGACGGATATGTTCCAATTGTCGCAACTACAATCCCGTCCCCCGTTTCCCCGAATGTGACCTATCGAATTAGACTTATCACCTGGTTTGTTCTTACATGAGCAACATGACGGGTGCCACATGTGAAGCAGGATCTGCTTACCCTGTCAGGAGCCGCTGAGATAACCCTCAGTTTTTTGGTGAGGTTTGTGTTGTTCAGTCTTTAGTTTTCTATGTTGTGTTTTGCGTAATGTTGTTCGTTTGTTGGTCTTTTTTTTAGCCAGTTTTAGCCCGTCCCCCTTTTCCCCGAATGTTTATTACACACAAACACACATCGTTCTCCTACCAAAACATAATTTCACCGCGATTGACATTATTTGGCAAAAAAGAAAAAAATACAGTGAAGGCAAAAATACACATGTAAAATTTTTAATAACACGAAAAAATAAATCAAATTGTAGCCAATTTCTCATCAAAAGTCAAAAGTCAAAATCTAAAGTTTTCTTTTTCTTTCATGTATACATTCGTTCTTCATATGATACATTAGATATTTATTCATACAATAATTGTGATTCTGCTGAATGGTCAAATTAATATGTTGTCAATAGAACAAGTGTGGACACAGATCAGTGTGGATAGTATGTTTGGATGTTTGACACTGTTTTGTATGACAAAAGAAGTTCCATGTTTTTCCCAAAGGGTTCTATATTATTAACTGTCTTGCACAATTTGACAACCAACCTGAGCATTAGGAGAGTTGTTTATTAAATATTTAGTTTTCTATGTTCAAGACGGGCATGGAAGAGACACTTATTGCATTAATTACCAAATGATTATGATAGAATATGTTCCACATCTTTGATTTTGGATACATTTTGAAGCTAGGAGAGCACATAACAGGTTCATTTTTTTTTATGTGATTTTTTTTATATGGGAGATGATATCTGAGAACATGTATTTGCTTACTATTTGTATGGTTCTTTTTATATTAATTTGTGGAGGATCATCATTATCATAAGTAAAAGATTTCGTTTAAATGTCGAAATTGTTTCTCAGATTAGAAGACATTTAATTGTTTTTAGTAATTAATTTACTCAGATTAGAAGACAATAGTAATGACAATGCCTGACATGATGCTTGGGGCTAGATGAGCTAGAGAGTAAACTTCTGTGTTATTTTATATTAATTATTTGAAAATATTTCCTACAAAGCAGGTTAAAGCAAGAACCTTTGTGAGCATGCTTCAAAGACTCATAACTGCTACAGAAGTCATCTGATAAAATTTCAAGTGGATATGAACATCTACTTAATATGTCTAAAGATCTAAAAAGTTATAGTATTCAATAGGAAAAAGGTTTTGCAAACATATTCTCTTTTCAATTTATTTTGTTATATGGATACAACTAAAGTAATACCTATACAGTAAGGCAGTTTTGTTGTGGTATGAAAGTATATTGTAGTAATTAATAACTGCGGTTAATTCACACAAATTAAGAAATAAACAAATGAATGATAAATGTTGAACATGAACAATGAAATATAATAGTTTTTGAATTCAATTAGGCCAAATAGGCCTTATAAATTTTGGTCTTTTTTTAACATACTGAATGACCATTTACACTCAGGACTAAGGCGTCATGTTGGCAGTATAGATGTATAAAAATAAAGTGTAACATAACAATCTTGCATCATATTGCTCATTTGCTAGTAGCAAGAGTAGCGTTGTTTGGTAAATTTGTGTTTTTTTTAAATTTGGATTATTTGGCTAATGGACAAAAAATGTTTGATTTAAATCTAAATAAAATGCTATTGCAATGTACATGTATCTCCCTATTACTTACATTGTACATAGAATGGATACTACTTTGATAATTCCTTGTACGTACATGAGAGTTGTCTGTCAAATCTTTATTTCCCAATGAATGAATTGCATAACAATGAACTGAGCTCAAAGCTAAGCACTTTCATAATACACTTAGAGAAAGAGCTCAATCCAGTGATATACTTTGTACTACAGGTCCTTCATGAACATCCATCGACCAAAACCACATCTTAATAACATGCCATACTACATGGTTGGATCAGAAGTCCTGAAAGACATGAATTTTATTATTGTATTTTAAGTATATATATGTTACAGTAAATAGGTGAAATTAGGAATTACGCGTAATTACTAAACATTTCAGTAAATACCTGTAATCACTAGTCAATTTAGTAATTACATGTATTTACTAGTTGTTTCAGTGATTACAGGTATTTACTCATTTGTTTGGTCATTTTTTACAGCTATTTACTAACTTGATATTTTTGTTTAAAAATTAAAGACATAATTCAAGATATCAAATAAGGAGGTAAGGGGTAGGGATTTTTAGGGCTTACTAAAGGATCAAGGATTATAAGGCACATTAAAAGTGCATACTCTTCAGTGTTTGTGAATTGAAACTGGAAAATGGTTGTTTTATAAGTTTTGAAACTCCCTAAAAATCATTTTGAGCATGCAAGACAATGATATCAATCCAAAATTGAGAAAAACATTTTTGGGAAATTTATAGGCAACTTAGCCAGCTATTTTTAAGATAGACATTAGATTATGGCAAACTTGGTTAAATGATCTTGATAATTCTGAAAATCTCATAATTTTGTTATATTAAAATCTCCATCAGACATACTCTGCATATCAACTTGGCCAATAACATGAGTTAAATTCCTTTTACAATTTTATATTTTTCCGTGTTTTTATGAGTTCACCAAGACCTCCAAACTTATTATAAGCTTATATACCTCCAACAAAATTTTATCATCGTTTCTTCTTGTATAAGAATGATATTTTTGTGGATTGAAAAAGTCAACTAAATGGTCCGTCCCTTTTGTTTTACTTTCATTGTTGACATTCTTTTCCTTTTCGTCAAGCCTGCGTTTTTTGTCGCAAAAGCGAGACATAGCGAACCAACCTAATAATTCCGTCGCCAGCGGCGTCCACAAATATTTGCTCTGTGGTTATCTTTTTAAATTTTGATAAGTTTCTCAAATTAGCCTGGATTTCTACCAAACTTGAACAGAAGCTTCAGTTGTTTATGATCAAAAGATAAATTTCAAGAAGTAAATTTTGTAAAAATAAAATCAAGTTTTTCCGTAAATTACTTATAAAGGGACTTAGTTTTTATGCCAGTTAACATTACATTCACACTGTGGTTAATTTTTTTTGAATTTTAATAACTTTCTCAAAATATCCTGGATTTCTACCAAAATTGGACAGAAGCTTGTGTATGATCATAAGATAATATCTAGAAATAAAGTTTGTAAAAAAAACTATACTTTTTCGTATATGACTTATTTAAACGGACTATTTTATTCCAGTTAACATAACATACAATCTGCAGTTAAAGTTTAGATTTCATAAACCATCCTGAATTTTTATATTTCAACGGTCAGGTCAATAATGGGATATCATATGGTCAATAGTATGGGACCAGTACACATCTACAAACATACAAAAATAAGTTTGAAAGAATACAGCGACAACATGCGAGATTTATAACAGAAGACTACAAATCCAGAGACGTTGGTTGCGTCTCAAACACGCTCACCAAACTAAAACTACAAGACATACAGACAAGACGCTCAAGCCAGAAGCTAATATTTCTGTACGAGTTGGTCGAGGGGCTAATTTCTCAGTGCTACAGAACCAGACAATTAAAAAAAAGCTCGTCCAAAAAGAACACTGAATTGCTGCCAAGGGCCCGATTTAACAATTATCAGTCAAGAAATGTTGTGAAAAAACATGCAGATTAAAAACTACACAAAGTGTTTTGAGATCTCAACGAGCAAAATACCACAATATTCCAAATCATTTCTCGTAAAAAGAGTATTCGAATGGAACCACCTTGAAGAAACTGTAGTGCGCACACTGAGTGTTGACAGTCGTTCAGAAATTGCTCTCGTGCATCGTCAATACATCGACAGCGCTCTCTCTACCGTTGTATTAAAGCCGGTATTTGTATCAACAACGTTTTCCTACAGATACAGAGACAGATCTTAAGAATGATCATGGTACTAGATCGAAAAAATTAGGAGGTGTACCCTCTGGATTTTTTGTTAATGAGCATGATCGTAAAACTATGAAACTGTTTATTTTTTACTACACGCGTCAACTACATAAAATTGGGAATGGAAATGGAGAATGTGTCAAAGAGACAACCACCCGATCATTAGAGCAGACAACAGCCGAAGGCCAGCAATGGGTCTTCAATGAAGCGAGAAACTCCCGCACCCGGAGGAGTCCTTCAGCTGGTCCCTAAACAAATATGTATACTAGTTCAGTGATAATGGACGTCATACTAAACTCCGAGTTATACACTTACTTATAATTTATATACTTAATCCACTTCGTCCCAATGGGGAATACAGTTACGAATTATACACAAGAAACTAAAATTAAAAATCATACAAGACTAACAAAGGCCAGTTTCTCCTGGCTTGGGACAGGCACAAAAATGCGGGGAGTTAAACATTTTTTTTTTAAATCTCGACCCCCCCCCCCTAATACACCAACTTATAACCAAAGTGACGCCCTATCCCTTTGACTTATCAGAGAAAAGATCACGCCATCTCGCCATTTGCATGACAGAGGCAATTATCTCTAATATGCTAACACTATTTTTATTTCTCCATGAAAATATTTGCACATGCATGATTTGGGGATTGGTCCAGGGGTATGTATTGGGTCATTTTTAGAGTAAAATGGTAGCCTGTGATTCTGGCTGACTGCTCGAAAGAAGAGCCAGGCGGAATACAACATGGTATGTCAATTAAGTTAGGATTATATTGTTACGAATTCATTGCAAACGATTTTTTGTTTATATGACATGCACATTTAAAAAAAAAAAGCTTTATTGATTAACATCGTGAATCATTTCGGTAAATTAACGATCCGATCGACAAAATATTAGATTTGGTAACATTGCCGGGCTATAAGGAGGTGTGGCACCGGGTAGGGTTCATAACGGGAGTACTGGGCGATAAGCAGCTGTTGAGATTGAGGCATATTGTGGTCTTTTTGGTTGTAAATTTTTATAGAACGGAAATCTTGTAGCGGCAATTTTTAAGCTTCTTGACAAGAAAAATTCAGTAGGCATGTATATCAATATATATATATGTCAGCCTTTTCCCCTCCTGTCAGGACAAAATGGTCCGATTAATAGAAATCGTTTATTACTACGTAGTACCTGGGTTTTTCAGTAATGATGTAGCCTTTTATAGCCGACTATATGGTTTTAGGTTTTCTCATTGTTGAAGGCCGTAGGTTGCCTATACTTGCTTACATCGACTTTTTTTTAACTTCGCTTTGGTGGATAGCTGTCTCATTGGCTATCATACGGTTTATTATCACTTAAATTCTCCCTCGCCCTGCTCGTCCGAATTTAAAGTATTTAATCTCAAAATTCAATAGGCTATAAACAAGACAAACACAGATATAGGATTAGTTGCCCGCAGTAACATCTTATTTTCTCTTGCGATACAATATTTTATTTAACTTAATTGTACATTTTTCTTCGAATGAAACAATATATAAATAAATGACATATAACATTGTTCCTCTTTCGCATCGTTTCGTTTTCCTCGGCTAATACCTCCAACGACTGTACGTACAATAAACACAGCAGCAACTGCATATATACCTATGTGACCAACTTCAATTCGACGTAACTGCGAGCACCTTCGATACTAATACATTTAAATGCCAAACTTTATATAGTACCATTTAACCCCATCCGTAATCAAAGAGCTGATAGCTCTGAGGTGGAAGAAGGTGAATAAAAGATTATTCCATTGAATTACCATAAAAGCAGCCCCACTAACCCAGCCTGCTTTGTTCCAATATCGTTTTGACGTATTTTTTTTCTTCAAACAAGAATGTGTCATAAGTACATGGATTTCCCATCTGTACAATCATTTTCTATGTTCGGTGGACTGTGAAAATTAGGTAAAATCTTTAATTTGGCAGTAAAATTAGAAAGATCATATCACAAGGAACACATGTGTACTAAGTTTCAAGTTGATTGGATTTCAACCTCATCAAAAACTACCTCGACCATAAACTTTAACCTGAAGCAGGACGGACAGACAGACCAGAAAACATAATGCCCATAAATGGGGCATAAAAATAGTAAGACTTGTTACATACCCGCCAATTTTTGAAAGTTCCCATGGGGGGTTTTAGTGCGCGACAACAATTTTAAAGGTTACAATTTTTAGCGAAGTATTTTGCACGATCTGGATTGTCTAGAAAAAGTGTCATATTTGTATGATGAACTTACATGCCTTTTTCTTAAGTCTGTTTGCATGATTCTAGTTATTGAATCGGTAGAAAAGATGAACATGTAGCTAGAAGACCAGGGCTTATTTTCTTGTGTAAGAATATTAGATGCTTGTTGAAATTTTCAATTTTGAATTATGCACAAAGATGGACCTTTAACAGGTTGGGAACATCTCTCCAAATGAGGCGTAACCCTCATTGGAAGAACATTTCAACCCACTGTAAAAAATGAGCACCTTTATATTCATATTATTTGATGAAACTTTTCCCCATGAACTATGCATCTATCAAGTATAAAATGGTCAAAACATGTCAAAAAAATTTTGTTATGTTTCTTAACTTCTATCTTCTTTATTAATTTGACCCCTCATTTAGAAAACTGGTTCCAAATATAATGATTTTTTCCACTTTTGAGTTAAAAATCTTTAAAATTTTCTTTCTTTTATTTCAACAGTAAAATGACCCCTTGTTTTAGGGACAGTCCCTCATTTAAGGGACACCACTCATAATGGGGGGGGGGGGGGGTCCCAACCTGTTTGTTGGTCTCTGTGAAAAAAGAATAGTACATTGTCCTTTAAATGATTTTAATAAATTGAATACAAAAATAAAATATGTTACAACAAGTATTTAAATTATGTCAATAAATTAGTGAAAAAAATAGTTTTCATTATCTTTATGGTAGTACTTGGTAGTACTGCATCATTGAATTTTGTCAATCAGCCATGCTTTTATCCTAAAAGCTGTGTAAGAACGATTGCAGATGAAAATTCACATTTTACAACTAGATGAAAACAACACAAGTTCAAAATCTAGCATGTTAGAATAATCTTCAGAGAAAACGTTTTTAAATGGCTTATTAATTGATCATGAGAAACACAGAATTGATTGGCTGAACACGATTGTCTAAACTTAATAAAGAACAGATGATTTTCACTAAATCGTGTTATAGAGTTTTTTAACGATACCCTTAATATTAATATTTTTTAATGAATGCATGGACGTATTATAAAACGTCCTTGATAAGAGAAAAGAGAATGAACACCGGGCGAACGTACTAAACGGGCGAAAGAACTCATGACGAACAGACAAGGGCGAACATGTAAACAGGGCGAGTTGTACCGATACCAAATTCACGCATGCGTACTACAATTATCTACAGTAAAAACATCCGGTTACAAGTAAACAAATAACGTTCATGTAGTTGAGATGAAATCTATTAATTTACATAGAAAGGGTACATATTTACGATAGTGATTGTTTTTCAATTCTAATTTACAAATTAAATGATTCAGATGCTTAATCATGTGTAAAAATCGGTGTCAGGAATCAGAAGTTGTTATGAAATTGTAATACACAGAAACGAATGCGGCATACGGAGACTCAATGAATTTAAAGGCGGCACCATTGGCCTTCAGAAGACTTGAAGTCTTCTTCCACCAAAAACCGCCAAAACTTTCCTCGTGCCTTATGCACCTAACATCAAATTTATAAATAGTACATACTGTTACAAAACCAGTATCCGAACTAGTTACATACTAGTTCCCATCTATAATTATTACTACAAATAGCAAACGGGAAAAACCCTATTTCAAACGAAATAAAATTCATATCTCCTTATTGTATTTACCTGAACAATCCAGTCGTTATATTCCACTGACCAACGACTATGTCATTAACCTAGCAATTAGGAGAGATCGATTACGTCGAGGGACTGAACTAGTCGGGATGTATTTTTATATAGTTTCCGTTCTCGAACAAAAGTCCACGTCAGTAAATAAAATAAAACTGTGATCCTGTAAACATGCAATTTTTGTTTTGCTTTCTTTTAGACGAATTTGCTGTAATTAATTGATTAAAATTACTTAGGTATATATTCCGTATGGAGGTGCTTCTACTTACAAGAGGCTTATACACCAAAGAAGAAACCGAGCGCCATCTGTCGTCATAATGATCGTTAATACAACGATGACATTTCACACATTGACAAATCACACATTGACAATTTACGAATCGACAAGTTACAAAATATCAATATACAAATTGACAATTTACAAATCGACATTTAACGAATAGACAAGTTACAAAACATCAATATACAAATTGACAATTTACGAATCGACAAGTTACAAAACATCAATATACAAATTGACAATTTACTAATCGACAAGTAACAAAACATCATTATACTGCAATCAGCTATTTTACCATACAGATAAAGCTATACGTATAAACGTTAGCTTTATACGTCAATGACCTCAACTAAAAGAGGGACGAAAGATACCAAAGGGACAGTCAAACTCATAAATCTAAAACAAACTGACAACGCCATGGCTAAAAATGAAAAAGACAAACAGAAAAACAATAGTACACATGACACAACATAGAAAACTAAAGAATAAACAACACGAACCCCACCAAAAACTAGGGGTGATCTCAGGTGCTCCGGAAGGGTAGGCAGATCCTGCTCCACATGTGGCACCCGTCGTGTTGCTTATGTGATTACAAATCCGGTAAATAGTCTAATTCGGTAGGTCACATTCATGAAAGGGAAAGGGATTGTAGTTACGACGTAAGGAACATATCCGATATCATTTGTGAAACGGTTATTCCATAACGGGCAACCAACTCGTGATGGCGTCCGTAAAATTTACGAAGGGATGATTTCAACTTCAACCTATAAGCCCCGCCTACTTACCGGAACTACTGTATTCCATCAACAACGTCACGTCACAACCATGACAACGTGTAGTAACAATGGTCAAACTTTTATAAATCTAACTTGTTATGTCTTTAAATTGGTAATTTATATACCATGTTTATCAAATGTTATTAATTAAGTTCATTTTCCCTTTCTAATTCCTTAAAATGTCAATATCTTACCGCCTGGACTACGCTCATAGGGAAATACACCAAAATGGTACCCCAAGAGGGAAATTCCAAAGATTTTTTTGTAACAATGTTTGTTACAAATTTTTTTAAATTTTTAAAATTTTTTTTATCGATTTCAGTATAAAAACAATATACGTATAGTGTCTTGAAATATGAAATTTATTTGTATTCGGCACGAAACAGGGGAAATGCTCGGTAGAACCTCGCATTTCCCCCGTTTCTAAGCCTCATACAAATAAATTTCATATTTCAAGACACTGTACGTATATTGTCTAAATATACAAATTGACAAGCTACTTTAGACAAGTTACAAAACAGCAATATACAAATTGACAAATCACACAGTTACAAGTTACGAAGTAAGAATTTTGACCCCGTCGGCTTTCCATAAACGACACCTGTCGTGCTACTTCTGCTGTGATTTGTTGAGGACACATTTGTAGTGAGGGCCCTCATGGGGTTTTTGATTATGTGATTACTTGGCCGTTTTTTTAATGATTATTTGATTATTAAGCCAAATATTTCATGATTATTTGATTACCTAGGACTGTATTTTTAGTTTATGATTATTTGATTACTAAAGATAAGCAAATATTTAATGATTATGTGATTATATTGGCAAAAAAGTGGTGATTATGTGATTACTAGGACCCCCCCCCCCCCCCCCATGAGGGGCCTCTGTAGTGATAAGGCATCACACACAATAGTGGATTGCTTACATAATATAGCCATAACACATTTTGAGATTTATGAACCATTGTCATGTGTAAGGACTCTAACCCCAATACAGAGTATTATAAGGGTTTCGCACATACTCTAACCAGGATATACGATATAATTGGAAAAGTCGAGAAATATTGACAACAAAATCAATTTTATTATGAATAATTTCAGATGATAAAAATAGCAAGCCATTAATCCATTTTTCTCCAGAGAAATACATACATTTAATTTATTGATCAATATTTGCTAATGATTTATTTTTGTGATTTCGTACTTACGATCTGTCAAATCCATCATGTACTCATTCTCCGAAGGGCTTGATACCGTGGCCAGTCTTCCACCCCATGACTCACAATAGTACTGGTAAATTAATTGATACATAATATATACAATCCCAAGGTTAATCAAAATATATCATTTTACTCGATATAAACAAAAATGATTTAGGAATAATGATAATTACACTGTGTCTAAACCACACCGGCAAAATTTGATCAGACTCGATGGTATCTAACATCCGGCACAATGACGGAACATCAATAGACAGAAGAAAGCTAGGTTTCTCCTTATTTTCTTATTTTTTAATGATATCGAAGAATATATATACATATACAACTATTTTCTATTGTGATATGCAATATTTTCTACAACCGTTCTATATTAACGAAGAAATTAATAAGTAAAAATGCATGTCAAAATGACGAATTGAGTGAACCTTGCCTCGAAATTGTTTAATTTCTCGTTAAATTGTTCACATTGTACGGAAAGAAAGATACGGGAAGATAGATACTGACACGGAGATTGCAAAACTAGTCATTATGAGCATCTCAATACTTATATTTCTGTGTATGGAACGAAAGAAATGGGTCATGTCAAATTAAAATACACCGGTTTCGTCATTGTTGTTTACTAACAATCACCCGGTTTCGTCTATATATATCACCCGGTTTTTTATATTTTTTTAAAACCAACAATTTATGAAAAGCAACGTTAACACGGATCTGAACATTGTCTTACGAAAGAATTTAGATATATATTTATTATAAAGTAAACTTGGCGTGTTTACATTTATTTACATAGGTAATTATAGTACTACACATTTTCCTAATGAAAGACGTATCCGTTATTTCACTGATCTTCAAACTAATTTTAAATGGAATATAAATACTCATTAGCAAACACTGATATCTGAGACTACTATAACATGTGTTATAGTAGTCTCAGCTGATATCTAATTATTTTTTTAACATTAACATTATGATATTTATTATATAGGTTTTGAGATACATCGCAATATGTGACCCCCCCCCTTTTTTTTTACAAAAAAAACCCCTAAATAACGCTTAATAAACAAAATTTAAAACATCACCAAAAAGTATGCAGAAGTTAAGATTTATATTACTAAGAAGTGTGTAAAGTTTGATGCAATAATGATAAATCGTTTTGAGATATGGCGCGACATGTTAAAAAAAAACACACTCCTGTTTTACTTACAAAGTTCTGTAACTCAATAAGATTTCATTTGATTTTCACTAAAAGGTTTATAGATCGTTTGACCATTTCAAGAAATAACTTTGTTAAGTTTCATGAAAACTAGATGAGCTGTTCTCAAGTTACGGTGCGACATGTTTACGCTGGACGGAAAGATAGACGGACGGACGGACAGAATAACTGATAGATGGAGGAACGGACGGGTGGAAGGAAGAACAGACGGACGGACGGATGTATACAATAATACGTCCTGTCAAAATTTTGACGGGCGTGTAAAAACGCAATGAAATGAAAAAAAAAACTCTTAATTAAAGGTCAAAAGTTTTATTAGGATATCGACCAAGTCGATTTATTTGTATATCTTGTTGACTTCCTAAGTCATTTTTGCTATATGTTTGAAAATAATAATTTCTATCTATTATTTTATTATTGAAAAAAATTAAATTAAAGAATTCCAAACAAAATTACACCGTTCTTGAATTTAAAAAAAATGTGTAACAACTGAAAATTTCAAATTTCACGAACCGGATCGGACATAGCTTCACTGGCGTTTTTTTCAATAAAACAAATAAGACATATTATTTATATTTAAGTGTACGCACTGACATGTCACAAATGCTTAAATGGTCGCAATTCAATTTATGGTGAAGGTCTGTGGCCGAAGGAAAAATAATATAAAAATGAGGTTAAGGGCAAGGGCAATGGACATATGACAAATAGGAAAAAAAATCGTTAGATCTGTGTTTCATACTTGTATATGTTACAGTCAAACCTTCTTCCTTTTGACATATGCAGCTTAATACAAATACATGTAGTTCAAAACGCTATGAATTCGAATCAATTAGTGTCGCTTGTTTCAAAATATCAATGAGAATGTTAATAATAAACCTAATCAGACTCACATAATCCGATTTCGCGGGTGTCCCTGTTTTCTTATTTCTTACAATATTTTAATTCGGTATACACTTTATAATATAAGTGGCGAATCTAGAAGACTTATATATTGCACCCCCTCCCCCCGATCCCACCTTTGATGCATGGTAGTTGTAATCCTTTTCTTCCTATAAACATTCATTTTCCATGTCGATTATGCATTCATATATACATTTGTCTTATCATATTTTCCATAATTCATATAGAAAACGCATATTTGAGAGCTTTAACCTCAATTTGCGTTATAACCTTTATTTATATGTATTCTGCTGTTAAAAATTTTTGAATGCAAAATAAAATTAAAATTATTTGTGTTCTATAAGAGTAGGAATTCTAGTGTTTGCTTATTTTTTATTTGAATCTGAGACTAATCATATAAATAATAAGCCGTTGTCCTGTGAAAGAACTTGTTTTCCAACTACCCGGTCACAAAACTCCTTTTTAACACTGAAGTTAAATGATCAATTATAATGCAATGCGATTATGATTTTTTTTATTTGACCAAACCGGGTTATGCATTGTGAAATCTAAGACCAAACCGGGTGGTACACATTGACGAAACCGGCCAGTTCCATTTTGACATGACCCATTTCTTTCGTTCCATACTCAGAAATACAAGTAGTGAGATGTTCATAAAAACAAGTTTTGCAATTTCCGTGTCAGTATCTATCTTCTCGTACCATTCTTTCCGTACAATGTGAACAAGTTAACGAGAAATTAAACAATTTCGAGGCAAGGTTCACTCAATTCGTCATTTTGACATGCATTTTTACTTATTTCTCCGTTAATATAGAACGGTTGTAGAAAATATTGCATATCACAATAGAAAATAGTTGTATATGTATATATATTCTTCGATATCATAAAAAAAAATAAGAAAATAAGGAGAAACCTAGCTTTCATCTGTCTATTAATGTTCCGTCATTGTGCCGGATGTTAGATACCATTGAGTCCGAACAAATTTTGCCGGTGTGGTTTAGACACAGTGAATTAAACGCCTAATGATGTATGGATTCCCCGATTGTAAGACAACAAAAGCATCATGATTCACCTCCGATTGAAAGAATGGTGCAGTGAACATGTATCTTTATCTTAAGTTTCTGTATTTTTTTTATTGTTGTTTCATGAAATCTCTCTTTTAATCATGATTCTACATGTGTATTAGCCCCTCTGATTTTCTGAATTTCATAACCTAAACAGATAGTAAGGTATAATAGCTTATTCGTAAGTGTGGTATATGTTACTTAATCTTAGCCTAGATAGATCGTAAGGTATAACCTAATTCGTAAGAGTGGTACATGTAACTTAATCTTAAGCTAGATAGATAGTAAGGTATAACCTAATTCGAACGGGAGGTACAGGTAGCTTAATACATACAGTTAATATAAAAAAGAAGATGTGGTATGATTGCCAATGAGACAACTGTCCACAAGAGACCAAATTGACACAGAAATTAACAACTATAGGTCACCGTACGGCCTTCAACAATGACCACAGCCCATACCGCATAGTCTGCTATTGTAAATGGCCCGAAATCATAAAGTTAAAACCATTGGAGTCTTTAAATAATACTTGTATCTTAAAAAGATCCAAATTCTGGTTTACAAATATATCAGACGACCTTAGAGGACTGGATACAATACATTATCAACAGTTAACAGCCTTTTCTCCTATAGTGTTGTCTATGGTAATGAATATCCACATCTATTGGGAATATAGTTGAACAATACAATTTCAAATATCCGAGCGGGCTGTTGTGTAATTTAAAGCTTCCCTCCTTGTGCAATACGAAAAACTCATAAGAAAGAGCAATTTGTATGGCTACTTGCAGTTGCATAATTGTTAAATCTTGTTGAATTCAATATCAAATTTATATTATTCATAGAAGTTTCATATCTTGAATATTGATAACGGGTTCAAATTATTTACTTGCTATAAAACGTCCGGTTTTTTTCTTCTGCTTCTAGATTTGAGAAATAAGCAACTCTGTTACACTCAAACAATTGATTAATAAAAATTGGTACATGGTGTCTTCGTATGTCTTCTGATAACAATATATTATTGATATTTAAGTGATATATCCACCAATCTTTATAAATATCAATATGTTTAGTTGTCATGCCATACTCGATAAAAGTGCGGACGTGATAAAAAGCACCCTTTACCAAAACGTCAACGGAGATTACATTCCACGGAGGTTACATTTCGACGATTTCGTCATTTATGAACCATAATATGAGTATCTGAAGATAAAAGTTGTTCTAAAATTAAATGTTGACACCGTTATCAATCTGTTGGATTTGGAGTTTATTTACAAAATTTGGTGTTTGTTAAGAATTGACCATTTCACGGAGATTACATGCTTAACAAATCTCTGCAGTTTTCAACTGTGTTTAGTTTTTCAGACTGATGCAATTTGGAATGAATGACCATTGTTATGTATAAAATTATTCATGGTAACCTTATGATCAAATTTTACTTATATCACACTCTGTGTTGTACTAAATATTTTGTCCTGCTTGGTCTTTTATCCACCTACGGAATTTTCAGGTTTACGAAGAAAACATTATGGACGGCCGGTACGATCACTATCGTTGTGAAAACTATACTAAACTATATTAATTAAAAATATACCTGTAAGATCGTTGTGGGGCTCATATGGAAGGATCCTATCCTTTTTAGTCCACCATATTTTGGTACACTATAGATAATAAAGAAATCTAAAATTCTCAGATATAAGTATAACAAGCTACGGGTATATTATTCGAAGTCGTTAGGTTTGCTTTCTAATGGTGGGACAAAATAACGTCATAAAATGGGCGCTTTAACGGAGAACCAGTGTAGAGTGCGATGCTTCCTTACGCTAAAGTGCGATGGCCCGGGAAAATATAGACGTAAAAACGTAGTTTGATTATGACGTTATAACAGTCGTTTGTAACATAAATTGGATTTTTTCCTTTGATGTTTTTATGAAATAATTTGCTTAAAAAGTGTGGTGAGGCAAAACCATGGTATATTATATGCAAATTTATGTTGTACCATACTTTGCTAATTAAATATGCAGCTCGATTAGAATCCAAAAGAAAAAAGGCGGAGCTTCAGCCATGGTATAACATATTCATTTTCATGTTATTCCATGGCAGAAGCTCCACCTTTTTTTAAAATGTATCCGCCTCTAAAATATTTAGGAAACTGTAAAACGTAGTACTAAAAGGTCAAGATCTTCATTTGTTTTCATTTTATAAGAAAAAGCAATAAATTATGTGTACCACATTTCAAGAAACCCTTTTCAAACTATATAGGATTGTTACAAATTCCCTTAATTTTGGAAACAATTACTAAATGTTTCTTCTTTCAGTTTTGAAAAAAAAAAATAAAATGTAAAACTATCATTTTCCTTGGCGAAAATTCAATTAAATTTCGATTTAAAAAGAGGGGTACCTATACAAAAAGGAATAAATATCGGATACAAATATCTGTGAAAAAACATGATTAGGGGACGTACACTATCTACGCCCCTGGATCCGCCACTGTTAAAATATTGTTTTATCATTAAAACTGTGTTTTAATAAATAATCTAATATAATTACGGAAGAAAAGCATTTTTCAATTAGATGAAAATTCTGTAAAGTATGATTAATTTATATGATACATTGAAAACAAAAAAAAACAATTCTTACCGTCATTAGAATAATTATTTAATCCTTGTCGCTGGAATCCGACAGTTTTGTTTACCTCAGTCTGATGACATTATGAAATTACCTGCGCCTACAATCATACACGGGGCGCAAAACTAAAAAAAAATCGGGAAAATCCGACATTTTCTTTACTTTCTGCAAATTCAGGGGCTCTATTACATGAAATACACAGACGATCATACACGAAGCGCAAAAGTGACTTGCGCGAGCTTTCATTTCATTGGATAAAACTGTAACGTGATCAATTTCCAATATTAGTTGAAGGTCTTGAAGCTGTCAATTAGTTTATTTATATTACAAATTTTATATACCATGTGTCTTACTCATTAACATATTTAAACAAACTCATCCTTCGGATTCGTTTGTTTAAATATGTTAACTGTAAAAACCATGGTATATATAGTACTTATACAAACTAAAAATTAACGCTCCGGAAGATGAATTACAAATATTTTTTAACAACTTTTAAATAAACCAGTATTTAATGACTTTAAATTATTCAAAACCTAACCATGATTTGTCGTCTGAAGCAAATGTGTTTTTTTTTCATGCTGGAAAAAAGAACTTGTATCCTGTAGTCAATCATTTTACTATTTAGATACAAAATAGTATTCGCATAAATATCCTGTATCTTGATTTTATTGGAAGCGAACGAATACATTAAAAATCATTGTTTGTGTTGCAGTATACTTTGCGGTCTCTGTTAAAATTCAATTCAATTCAAAATATTTTATTGTTCAAATATCAAATGTACATTTAAACAAAGGGATTGGACAAAAGGCAGTGCCTATACAAATCCTTTCCCATACAAGATGGATTGAATAACATGCATGATAGTATATAGTTTTCTGGTAAGTTAATAGATCATACGTTGTTGCAGTGAGTCAGGGAGGCAGTTCCTCCACTTCTTGAAGTATTTTTTGTGTATACATATATAAATAACTATGTTAACAAAGTTAAAGCAAGACCTACTGAAGGTGATGTCGAATTTTATACCAAAATAATAAGTGTTGGTTAGGAATCAAGTAGATCATAAAGTGATTTTTACTCAAATTCACAAGCTCACTGCAACAAAGTTGTTCTATTGTTCTGTTAAAATATTGTCATATACATGACAACAAACCAGAGTATACTGATTTGTATCACTACAATATAATAGTTATTACGGTGACGTTGAATTCCCTGTCATTTATTCATCATCCACGCACGAACTTATCTCAGAAAAAGTAACACTACTGTCCCAGGTTAAAGAGGATTGAGCGCTCACAAATTGTTTAACTCCGCCACATTCTTTATGTGCCTGTCCCAAGTCAGGACATTGTAATTCAGTAGTTGTCGTTGGTTGATGTCTGTCATATTTGTTTATTTAAATTTAGGCCGTTAATTTTCTCAATTGAATGCTTTCATATTTTTCATGTCTTTTATAGCAGACTATACGGTATAGGTTTTTCTCATTGTTGAAGCCCTTTCGGTTGCCCTTAATTGCGTACATCAACTTCATTGAACTTGTGGATAGTTATTTCATTGGCAATCATTACCACATCACCTTATTTTTATATTCTAATACGTCAATTTTGGAGTTTCAACTTCTTACTAGAGGTTCCAAAGAGCATGTGTCGCTCACATTGGTCTATGTGCACATTCAACAACAAAAATCTCTGTTTTGTTGATCTTATATTGCTGATCATCTAATTTGTTTAGTTTCTCTCTTTCTTCTAGTTATGGCTCAAAACACAAAAGAGGGTAAAAAAATATCTTCATTTAAGGTCAATCACTCCTATATAGAGTGAGTTTACTAACTAACTATATCAGCAAACTTTGACCTGTTAGTAGATCTACACTTGCTGGTCATTTTTATGATTTAAAGTGTCTATTTATTTATCATGCAAGGCAAAACGCCAAAAACAATGTTGAAAATCGTCACTAAAGGGCAAGAACTCCAACAGGGAGTCAGGGGACGTTTTCCTCCATATTATCCTAATTGTAGATCGTGTCTTGCTGATCGTTTTTGCTTATTTAAGATTCTATCTATCTATTATAATTTATAAGATATAAGGCAAAAACGCTGACAATTGGTAGCAATCGTCTCCAAAGGGCAATAACTCTAATAAGGAGTTGACTGACGATTTCGACTATGCAAAATTTATTTGTAGAACTTGTCTTGCTGATCGTATTTGCAGTAAAAAGTTCTCTTTAAATATTGTAATTTTCAAGATAGTAGGAAAAAATGAAAAAAGAGATAAAATTGGTCATTTATTTAAGGGCAATAACTCATATAAGAAGTCGTCTGACAGTTTTGTCGTATATAGACAGTTGATAGAGCTCAACATTCTGAACATTTCTGGCCGTGTCAGAATTTCTCTATCTATAATTACGGATTTCAAAATAAAAGACAAACATTGCATTTTACCCCTATGTTCTATTTTTAGACATGTCGGCCTTCTTGGTTAGCAGGCAAGGTCACCGGACACAATTTTTTTAATTATATACCCTAATGATGATTATGGCAAGTTTGGTTAAATTTGGCCCAGTAGTTTCAGAGAAGATATTTGTAAAAGTTAACAGACAACGACGGAAGCCAAGTATTGAGAAAAGCTGACTTGGCTCTTTGGGCCATGTGAGCTAAAAATGCAATTATAAAGCTTTAGATAACTTTGCTCTTCAGATAGCTGGCTATCAGTTTGAACACGAAACCAGTAATACCAATATTGGTATATTTTATTCAAATTGCATGCAATTAGAACCTGCATGTTGAAATGTTTCTTTTTGTTCTTCATGTGGTTTTAATATTGCATGACATTTTTGACAGCAGTTGATCTTAATTGAAGAGCTAACTAATTTCTATGGTAGTAAGGCAGAATTCAGTTAAAAAACCTAATTTGAATTAAAAGAAATGTTAGTTAAATGTCCATGAAAAAGGAACCGTTCTTTTTAAGTCTATTACTTATTTGGTTTTCTTCCTCTTTAACGTCACTTCTTGTAGACACTAAGTGTGTTTAATTACAAAAGAGGAATTTTTTGCCTTGAATTAAGGCACTTCAATCCTAAGCGATTGGTTTGAAAGAATTATTTAACATTTAACACAGATACATTTTCCACCCATGCATTTCATGTGAAAGTGAGGTGAAAAGAGCTTGCACGTGAAACATTTCAAGTGGAATTAGCATGGATCAAGCTTTCACATAAATTTGACAGTAACTGAACATATTTTAGATAATGTTAATGCTCATCTAGTCTTCTTTTTGGTAGTGAGCATGTGTTCATACTACCATTCTGCATATTTCTTTCATGTTGTTCAAATTAATTGGTCCTCAACAATACTAGTCAGTCCTGTAAACTCTGACCAAAAATTCTCTAAATGCAACATATACATTTGTAAGATGCAACAAGAAATGTCTCGCCTGCTTTACTATTCATGAATTATTTTATATTGATAGTCATAAGGATAAAGTTTTAGTACAATGTGACACATAAACTCAACATGATTTTTTTATCAATAATCCATGAAAATGAGGTCAATCATTACATACACCTAACATAGTTTTGCTATTGCTTATATTATACAAGAAACAGAGAAAACCATGAAAATTTAATATTGACCAACGAACCATGACAAAATGGGGTCAAGGTCAGATGAACCCTGCCAGATAGACATGTATGACTTTCATACATCAAATAAAGTTGAACTTGACCTATTGTTTAAAGTATAAGAAAAACTTTAACATTGAACAATGAACTGTGCAAATGAGGTTAAGGCCTGATGAAACCTACCAGCCGGACATGTATGTATCTTACAATTACTGTTCCATACACTAAATATAGTTGACCTACTTCTAAAAGTATCTGAGAAATGGACCTAATCATGTAACTTCAACCTTGATCATTTATCCAGGCAATGAGGTGGAGGTTATTTAATTAGGTCATATTACTAATAAGTAAGAAATTCATATAACAAAATAAGAAATCTATTTTTACGGTCGCTGTACCTAAAAATGAGGCATCTGTACACCTGTACTTCCAGGTCAATTCGTCTCATTGGCACTCATACCACATCTTCTTATAATATCCAATTATTATCTAAAATATAAAGCTCAATACAATTAGTTTACGCCACAAAATTTTTATCCTAGCTATGTTTACATGTCTCAGGTGTAGAATGTCATGTACATTGATGACTCGCATGCTGGATAATAGCACTTGGTATTATTCTTGATAAATTTTGAAACTGAATGGAGAATGTGTCTATGGGCCACAGATGTCCCTGCTTGGAAATATGCATGAGTCAACTTTCACATACAGATGCAGGATTCACGTAGTTAAGGCTGTTTTGTGGATGGAAAGACAGATTTAGCCATTTTTCCATTTATAAAGGGGCATAACTCAAGAACGATAAAAGTGACACCCAATTTCGAACTTGATCTGTGTTTTGTGGTAATTAGCATTGTGTATAAGTTTTATAACATTTGGTTGAGGCAACCTAAAGTTAGAGAACTGAAACCAATTTGGGGACGGACAGACGGGACGGACAGACAGGACGGACGGACGGACCTTGGGTAACACTTAATGCCCCCTCCGCTACGGCGGTGCATAAAAACAAATTACCTATGGGAAAGAGTCCTACTTGCAAAAGACAGAAATGAAAAATGTTAACCCTTTTATGAAAGTTTTGTTAATTTACAATAATTCAATCTTCTAAAAATAGTTTGCTCAAATATTCAAGTGCCTGTTCCAAGCTAGGAATCGGCGCATTGGTTGTCTCATGTTAAAACTTTGTATTTTAAAGAAATAAATGGGGAATGTGTCCATGGGACACAGATGATGCTACAACTGGCATATAACTTTATAAAGGAAAATAACTCAAGAACTTTATAGTGATGCTACCCAAATTCGTACCTGATCTGAGCTAATTATATATAAAGCGGGGGCATAAAAATTGTTATTTGGAAAATTCTGTGTTGATATATTTTTTATTTATCTTATTTTCATAGACTCCTGACAATTTAGAACATGCAACATGTATTGTGTATAGATCGACTGCATATTGCACTTTGGGGTTTTGTTTGTTGATGGGCTGCTGTTTGATTCAAAGCCGAATATATGGGGGGTTTTTTTGGGGGGGCAGGGCCCAGCCCCACTTATGAAGCTACAAAAATGGTTAATGCATAGACTTTTTACATGTCACACACCATGGAATGACCTCAAAATTTGTTAAACTCTTGTTATTTCAATTTTCTATTTCATTTTAAACTAAATTTTCCATTTTAAGACCTTATCTGTAATGCTCATATTCAATGATTTTAATTTGAATTGTATAATATTCTGAAAGAGCTTGTGGTTAAAAAAATATACACTCATTACAAGTTAATTCCAGGTTCTTTTGATCTCTTGAACACACTCTGTCTGTTACATTGTAGTATTGTTTAGAAGTTCTCTCCTGCATATAATTATTAGTAACTATGGATTTCTTGATGTTGAATCAATGATAATATCCTGTTATGCATTAACCGCATCAGACTCTTGGAATAATTCATACAGGTTGCACTTTTGTAAATATCGACAATGCAATTTAGTCCGGCCGATCGGTGAAAAAATTGCTCAAATAATGAGGAAAGCACCAATTTTTGCATGATGGTACATTTTTGTGTACTGAGCAATATTAGCTATGGACCCATCCTCAAAATTCAATATGGCGGCCTATTTCAAGATGGCTGCCGTACGTTCTAAAATATTTTCCAGTATTGCACAAACCACAGTGGATTTGATGCTGGGTGCACAAAAATCAACATATTTGAATGACTTGGTGTACTTAGCAAGATTTTGTTTTGTTCTATTTTTGAAATACAAAATGGCGGCTATTTTCAAAATGGCCGCCTTGAAAAATAAGCAAATATTCATTATTGAGAATTGACCTGAATATGAGCATTTTATTGATGTATAGTGTCATTTGGTATCTGTCCCAGTTCTGTCCTTTCTGATTTTGCCTTGCTTGTCATTTCATACACAAAGTAGTAGCTGTCATAAAAAGCTGCAGTAGTAGCTTTCATTAAAAGCTGCACTATTTGTTGTCTTGAGTCACACATAAAAGCTGTAATTTGGGATTTATCTGCCTTAAGATATTATTCAGTGCCTATCTTATCTCTTGGTCGCAATATTTTGCAATTTGAGACATTAAACTGAATTGAGAATCAGTTAAACACATATCAGTGAAATGGCAGGAATTGGGGACAACAAGGACAAGAACATTGAAATGGCAGAAACTAAATCACTTGGTGATATTGAGAAACCCACAGCTGAAGACGCTTTAACAGAGGACAGCTCAGAAATGATTATTAAACAATTGTACCAAGAATATTTAACAGATAGAAATCAAATGCTAAAAGAACAGTTGATATTTACCGCAATATAAAACAGAGCGAAGCGCGAATATATAAAATATGTGTTGGTCTCATTACGTTTCAAGCTGAACAGAAAGAGGCAATGAATATCAATAACAAACAGGTGAAAGCAATATCTCAGCAACTTCAGCAGTCTGACGACAGGATAGACCACAAGGCTAGTAATAATTGCTTGACGGAATTGATGGTCAGACCAATAAGATATTCAATGTTGTGGTGAGACTAATGGACAAGCTGACAACACCTGAGGAAGGAGACACAGTTCTATTTCAAAGTGCATTTAAACAGCAGGGTACCTTCCAACAACTGGCATCTGTTGTGAATGAATCAGTGGACAATAGAAATAAAGAAGTTAATATTTCTGCAATGGACGCATCATCTAAGCCAAAATTTGACCTTAGCCAGTACAACGCAAGTTTACCAAAAGTACACATCAAAATCCATGCCGTGGGTCTTTCCACAATTGTGCCATAAACCGTGCCAACTCATGTTGAAGGTGTCTTCGCCTTAAGTCAAAAGTCCTATGTCAGGGCCCTTGGCCCTGCATGAGACAGTTCAAATTATTCAACAACAATCTCCATTTAAGAACATACTATAAACCTCTAGTACTAATCAAGGATACCAGCAAAAGGCTTATGTGTCTTCTTACACACACTAATCATCTACTATGAGTCAATAATATTTGGTTTAGATCAGCACACCATTACAGAAACAATTAGCTGCAAATGAATTCTATCAAGTTTCTCCAATGTTGAATGCAGTGCCTACTTACGGTATCATCCCCGTCGAGTCAATGGCAAATCCCACATTTATCACTCCAATTATGACAACCTCGTCCGCTTCTGGAGCTCTAATATGCTTCCCATAACATCAAGTTGGCTCCATTGACCGATCCAGGAAAAGGCAGAGGAAAGAAAAAGAGTGTGACAACACCTCTTCTTCAGACTCTTCACTGGAGAGAGAATATACCATGTGGCAAGAAAATCTTTGAGCAAGGGACCGGAGCCGAAGCCCACAGCTGCCACAAATTTAAAAACTCAATTGAAGAGGATCCATCTCTTGGGAGGCGCTCATTTACCAATTTGAACGAACTGCCGGTAGATGACAATGGGAAATCAGGAAAAATGTGTGTAGGCCCCAGATTGCCAGGCCGATGTTGGCTTTGAGTACGCTCGCATGGTAAACACAGATGATGATTCCAAGGCCTTAAAAAGCATTCATTTGGAGCAGCGCTTCAGCAAGGAAGACGATCAAACCAGATTGCAACCATAACATTCCGTCGAGGATGTAAAGACAAAGAATCTTCAAGGCATGTAATAGAGAGGAACCTAGATGGCGATATATGGATAAAAAAGTGCCAATTATGACCATCGACCACCGTTAAAGAAAATATGAGCAGTCCTTTGGATTATGAGTTGCATAACCTCACACAACTTGTCACAAAACTAACTGATGTTATGCTTTCAACTAATCGGCATAATTTTGGATTGGCCGATCAATATAATCTCGGTTCTTCTGATAAAAAATCATGGAAGATCACCAGTTCAATGGAAGATCACATGATCAATATAAACGTGGACGATCTATTGAGCAATACAATCGCGGTAAATCGGCAGATAGAAGTACATCCAAGCTTAATGCCTATCGATCAGTAACACCCCCACTAAGCTAGAGATCATATAGTCCCTAAAGACAACGGTTAGCATCTCCACGGACAAACTCCAGAAATCCCGAATATTTCAGACAACGGTCACCTTCACCAGGATACGGAGCAAATCAAAGTGTAACCTCAACAATGGAGCAAAGGGTCGGACCAGTAGGACAACTCAGATTCCAAAGTCTATTGGCAATGAAACATCATCTTATCACACAATCGAACAGAGGCCCACTGCCTCGTCCAATATTGTCATCAGACGAACCATTTGAAAGAGCTTAGTAGTACGAGGTACTACACATGACCAGAATGTGAGCATGATTGTGGACACTGCTGCAATGATAACATTAGTAAATGAGAAATTAATTCCGGTAGAAAATTGAGATTTGGAGAACGTAACGCTACGTGATGAGGTTAACAGCTTGTTATTGAGAAGATTATAAGGAACGACTCTCGACATTAATAGAGTAAACATACAATGGGATGTGTGCAAAGAGCCATTAACAGACGATGTTATACTTAGGCTAGTTATTTTGGACACACTGATCGCAGTGATAAACCTGAGTAGTCCCACAATTACCATTAACAATAAAGAGATAAATGCTTCATTTGTTAATAGTGGAAACGAGATTTTAACTCAGCTAGTTTGCATAAAACGAACCATCACAGTTCCACCAAATTCAAACATGACTGTTACCATTAAGACTAATAAAAGTGCTGACCAGGAGTGCATTTTAGGATCATGCTCGCTGAAATGTTGCAAATTGGTTACGCACGTACTTGGAAAAGGAAATAGTTGCCCCTTAACTATTTTAAATGATGGCAATCGTCTAATCCGCCAGAAGAAAGGTACACCTATTGATTACATAGAATAATTTGACGATGTAGTGGGTACGGCAGATGCAAACGCGATAAGTGACGTAAGACGTGGCATTGAAGAGACACGAGACAAGGTGCCCTCGGCACTGCCTCAAAGTTCAGATGAGTTACCTACTATTCCACCACATTTAACCGACCTATATTAACGTCAATCGACTCGTTTCAACCTATTTCATTCCAACCAAAAACTGAAAGCGTTTAAAGAACAATTACAATAACATGTAACATTATGATATTGATTAACATTTTGAATTTCACTATTTGTTTTTGTATATGCAGCTATATTTGCAACTTATGTGTTATAGAAATACCCAAATTATTTGTTTTATACTTTTGAATTAATTGATAACAAATTCAAGAACATGAAGTCCATTTTTAAAGAATCATTACTTTAATTTCCGAAATTATATAGAATACTTTTAGGACAATCTCGAATTTTATACCGTTTTTCCGCCATCTTGAAAATGGCAGCCATATTGGATTTTTCAGAGTGGGTCCATAGCTGAAATCAAAGGGTATATAACCAAGAACTACTATGCAAAGTGTCATGCTTTCCTCATCAAGTGAGCAATTCTGCTCTATATCTGCACCAATCGGCCGGACTAATTTGCCATAGGAACTCCTTTTACGGCTAAAACTGTACCACTTTTACTATCACCCTGTGTAACCCCGATACAGATGAAACCGGACGTTGACGCGTTCGAATCGAACACATCGTGTAACACGGAGTTCAGACAGTAAGAAATTAATACTTTTAAAGAAAATCCAATATCTATTCTTCGGATATTTTGCTCCAATATATTCTTTGACATAATACTCATTAGTTAATAAAAGGTTTTTCAAATATGTGGAATTTTTATATGCAAACATCAAAGAACGCACGACGATATCAATGATAAAACGTGCTTGGTATTTTTAAATATTCAAAACTTAATGTTTCTTGTACCTCATAGTTTTTATAACATACATTTTTGAAAATTCCATAATTAAAATTAACAAACTTATAAAGGTCGTATGTTTGTGTTGTGTCTAGAAACAAAAAAATACACGTTTTAAAGTGTCTTTATTTTCATGTTGTGTACGCTTCGTTGTCATTACACCTTTTTATACTGTACGCTTCGTTGACACAATATTGCGTTTGTCAATGAATTTTGCGTGTATGAAATAATGTTTTGATATGATTATAACCAATATGCATGTTTAAAAAATAAATAATTTACCACCATAACATGCAGACAGCAACCCATAATATCCGTTGTATTTTCGAAACACTCTTGGAGGTAAAAAAATCCTTATGTATACGAAAGTTGAATTGGTAGAAATACATTAACTCGACAGTTGCAAATATGACTAAGCATACAGATACGCACGTCCGAATATCCAATTTGATAGCATTTAAGAAAGTGTTAAACATGCGACAGTCAATGTACGGTTAGGGGTGGGTTAGGTGCCTGCTAACATGTTTAATCCCGCCATAATCTGTATGTGCCTGTCTAAAGCCAGGAGCTTGTAATCAGTGGTTATATATATTTTTGTGTTCACTATTTTTTGCAAAAATTAGGCTGATAGTTTTCTCTTATGAATTGTTTTACATTTGTCATTTCTGTGTGATTTTTTAGCTGACTATGCGGTATGGGCTTTGTTCATTGTTGAAGGCCGTACGGGGACCTATAGTTGTTCATTTTTGTGTCGTCTGGTCTCTTGCGAAGAGTTGTTTCAATACCACATCTTCTTTTTGATGTAGACGGCAATCAAAAACTATTAATGGATTATAGGCTTTTGGCCTGAATCTCAGAGACGGGTCCAAGGGGGTCATAGATTACAATAGAGTTACATTCAGGCTATAGAATATGGGTATACAATGAACATGTAACTTATAGCCGTCAATAGTAATAGAGTTTCTTTAATGTAAAGATATAAAGATGAAGAGATACTTTTTAATATTAACTGAATTGCTTTCTTCGATTATGTTTTTTTTTTTTTGTTTAATTTTTAAGGTATAAAGATTATGCTTAGTTTCCTCGAACATTACAGTCTTTCTACTGTGATGCCAAAACCTACATGATTGGTAATTCTGGTACTTTAAGCACCTTGAAGTCTATACCAACCCATATGCATTTCATTCAAATTTTGACTTATTTCGGAGAAGACCAAAAGGACCATATTTATATTCCCCCGTTACTTTTGGCGTCATCGGTAAATTATGCAATTGAGCAAAGCATCAATCATCAACCATCAACCTAACCTTAGACTGCCACTGGATAAAATGAGGTATATTGAATAAGGACACAAATGTTGCCTTTCAACAGGCCATTTATGGACCTCTCAAAAAGTTTTTCAAGGGTTCGTAAAGTACACGAGACATTGGATCGTATATTCTCATTCGTCCTTTGTCGATATTTTATGTATACTTCTTAATATTAGTCAGACCGTACGCGTACGGTCCGACCGTATGAGTATTTTGAACAAGTACGCATACGGCCAAGACCGTACGCGTACGGGCCAAATACTCATACGGTCTGGAACATAATCACTGACTAATACTTTATAGATACACATGATTTAACTCTTAGTTTTAATTCGCTTTGAAATAACTATCAGTTACTACAATTACTCCTTTGTCGATATTTTATGTATATGGTTTTGTGCCTTGTACCGACATTTTGAGTTGAGCCAATTGCAACTGTACAGGTTTTTTTTTATGGTTTTTTTATATAAGTTGTGCTGTTACACCAGTGTCCCAGGTTAAGGAGAGGGTTTGGGGCTCACATGTTTAATCCCGCCGCATTTTTTTTTTGTGTCGGTCCTACGTAATGGGCCTGTACAACAAAGGTTATATAGATCTGTCATATTTTTCTTTCTTTGACAAATAATCCATAAGTTATAAATAAATAACCGTTAGTTTTCTCGTTTTTATTTTTTCACATTTTTTTATATTGTTTTTTTTTTTTTGCCGACTATATGGTATAGGTTTTCCTCACTGTTAAATGTTGTACATTGGACTATAATAATTGCTTTATTCACCCACTTCATTTAAACTTTGGTGGAAAGTTGTATCACTGGCCATCACACCACATCTAAAAAGCTTTATATGTAAAAAAAAAAAAAAAAAAAAAAAACACACCCATAGATAAAGCAGTTGGGATGCCATCTAAGGCATTCGGCAAACTAAGTTGAACGAGTTCCTATGTCTGCTTTCGTCTATTCGAATTTGGACCAACATCAGCATTTTGAAGAGCCTCAAATTGTGAAAAGGAAGTCATTAATGTTTTAAAGACTGTTCTATACTTTATTTCCTTTGGAATATATTTATTAACTGTTCATTTCATCTGGTATAACGTTGAAAGTCCCAATTTTCAATAGAAACATTCCTATCAGATGTACGCTGGTTAAACACTGCAATTTTGGCTTTTGGTGACTGGTGATTTAAGTTCAACTATTTTGACTAATTTAACGGATAAGCATTTACAATAAAATACAGAAAAAGGGTCGCCGACATCATCTCGAATACCTTGACAAGAAAGTGATTGTGACGGTTTTTGTCAACGAACTGTACAGTGATTTTTTAAAAACGCACAACGAACGCGACACATTTAGTGGAACGAACAATACAGGAAGAGAAAACTTATTTACAATGATATTGCGTTTATTCTTAGTTCTATGGAACATTTGAAGGCACGTAGTAATTCAAAGTATAGTTATTTGTTATTGCTTAAGGTATTAATACGCAAAGGTGTATGCACGAAAAGATATTCAGCATTGTTTATCTCATAAAACGTATGAAATTGCACCATGTCTGTGCGTTTTGCATCTAGCAGTTTTATCAAACGTTCTATGCAATATCTAAAACTAACAACAATTGTATAATTGAATAAATAAACTAGCATGCACATTGACATATTTATATATACTCAAATAAGTTCTAGAGAGGCATTCCAAATTGTTGTCATCCTAAATATTGTCCTGATTATCGCTTCGAACGCGTCAACGTCCGGTTTCATTTGTATCGGGGTTATACGGGGTGACTATGAAGTTTTGAAAAAAAAATATATCCTAGAATGGAAAGTTCATATGCACTACTATTTTTTTCAAAGGTCAAAATATAGGACTGTGCGGCATATTTTCAACGTGTATTACCTTAAGGAAGCTGGCTTGTCATGTTTTTGATTTTTTGTCAGATTTTCGGAATCCTCTGGTTTTATCCATTTAAATGCCTTGAAAAAATTTGCCCGGTGACCCCCATTTTTCTTTTTGAAATTCTTTAACATGTATAATGATAAGCCATCTGTAAAAGTCTTATAAAATTTTAATTACTTTTTAACATTTTTTGAGAACTTTAACTTGTCAATGATAAAGCTATGAAAAGTCAAGAGAGGATATTTTCCCGCCAAATTTTCAATGGCTCATATCTCGAAAACAAGCACGGTGACCTATATATTTTTTTTGCTTTTTGGATTCCTTTATAAATTACTTATCAATTTAAGCTAGTGTTTTGAAAAGTTAATTACTTTGAAACTGAGAAGCGAGCTCCCTTAACTTCTTTACCATAAATACATAGGCTTAAATAAAACAAAACAATATATTCATATTGCCGATAACCCAGACAGCTAGAAAACATACAAAGAAAGGGTTGAAATATGAGTAGAAGCGTCTATAATCCAAGACTCTGAGATACAGAAAGTCTCTTTTCTAAAGTGTCAGCAATATAGTCGTCTTTGCTAGTGTCAGACTTCCATCTATCATGCCTTTTAATGCATCGTTCATTAACTTCTGAACTAGCAGCAGCGGTCGCCCCATCAGCACGCAAGGAATGTAAACCCAAATTCAACGTAGGTGCGACTAATTTCAGTCTTTTCAATATATTTTCTCTAGCTGCTGTGTAACTTATTTTCTTATTTTTGTAAATAAGTTTAGCTATACATTTATGCCTGAATATAATAGGTCGAAACATATAAAAATCTGAATTCAGGTTCAATTTAGCCAAATTAATATAATTCATGAAAATACTGACTGGACATGCTATAGTTTTCCCTTTTTTTTTCAAAATTCCATTACCCTGTCTATACTGGTCCGTTTTGATTTGAGAAATAAATAATTTTAAAAATTCATCATACAAAGTAACGTCTTTACATTTTAAGAACTAAGCTCGTCGAATCGGATAAATCCTGCAAAACTTAACACTATCATATATAAATCTCTTACAATTAATAAATCATTAGAATCTTTGAATTTTGTACATAGTTCAATAAGCATGTCGATACTAAGGGGACGACCATTTGATATTATGGGTGGGGGGAGGGGGGTGGGGGGTAGGAGGATTTTGAAAATAAATAACTCAGCCTTGATAATCAAAAAAATTAATGGTTTGTTCTGTGGTAGTTTGAAAATAAATTACCTGACTTGCAATGCATTGAAAATAAAGAACTCAGCAGGTCTAATCGAAAGTACATGTACGAGATGGCACCAGATTCTTCATAAATTCATCTTTTTTCCCCAAAAAAAATCGGGAAACACTTCTCAAATCTTTTAATAATAAAAGTATAAATATTATTTAAATATACTTGAAATGTCTGAAAATTGGTTTCATTTAACTTGAGGTATATTGTCTCACGAACACTTACCTCACTTTTATTTAACAGGGCCTTAAAAACATTGAGACAAATGCCTTAAGTAGGAAAGTTCAAAACCAAACGCTTGTCTCCATATCAAATTGTGTTCACTGTGAGTGCCTTGCAAGAAGCAAGTTCTGTTCTCCCTCAGAGGTAGGCCTTTGGTTTTTCGGGATCAATGTTTCTTATTTATTTGTCTTTTGTTCATTGATTGCCCTTCTGTATTCTGTTAGTGTTGCATTCATTTTGTAATTCAGTGATTTTGTTATTAATTTGATCATGAGTTTTAAAAAAACCAGCAGCCACAGACTTTACTATGCATGTGAATTACCTTTTTGCTTTATCATGCATATTGGTCTTTTGATGCTGTCCCTAGAGACTTAAGTCTTACACTGAATCTATACATTTTGCTTTGAGACCAAAATATTGTCAAAAAATTATGAAAACAGAACTTGCATTTTCGAATTAAGAAAGGATCTGGGGAACACCCAGAATGCATGATTTTACATCATTAAATTTTGTTCTATAGCTTCTTGGGCCTTCAACAGTTCCAAAACCCTTAAAAAAAAATTCCCACATGTTTCCCACTACTTTTAAATGAGATTAGTTACAACCAAACTTTAATACTGTGTATGTATGCAATCAATACATTTATATGCAGTTGGGAATAAAGAAGAGGATGATGATAAATTCTGATTAAATGGTACATAATGACTTGACTATACATGTATTAATTATCATGTTTATAATAAACAAATATTAAAAAATTATATGTTTTCGAATATTATAAATATAGTTGTGAAAATAAATAATCAGTCCCTTGCTTTAATGAAAATGAAAAATCTTGCTTCAATAGTGCAGAAAATAGACAATCTGTCCTCTTAGTTTACAAAAATAAATAACCGATCCAAAAAAAAACAAATCCTCCTGCCCCCCATCCACTCCCCCCTTTCTTGTTGACAGGTTTTCTGTTTAACTTTTTGGCCGATTATTGTAATGATTTAACGAAAGAATTATCAGTAGGGTCAGCAAAACCATTCAGCTCATGCACCCATTTTAAAGAATAAATAACACCATTAATAACATTTGGAGAACAGTTTTTGTCTATTAAATTAGTTAGGTACAATGCGACGTGAATAGGATCAGCCGGTAAATTATTAAAACCATGTTCCTTTATAAATGTACTCCATCTGTTGAAACTAGAAAAGTACGTCTTGTTCGTATTGTTACTTCTCGAGTCGAGGAGAAGTGAAGACATCTTTCCGGTTAAATCATACAGAATATGGTCATTAGAAACTCCACTTGCCTCCATAGCTGCTCCGACATTCTGCCTCAATCTTATTCCTGCAAAATAGAATTACTAAATCAAAACACTAGCCTCAAAGCTATCATTCTGAATTTTAGCAACCCTTGACAATACAATTATTTTGAGGTAAATAATAAATATTTCTCACGAAATAAAAAAAAATCACAATTTCTATGTAAAAAAGGTCAATAAGGGGCAGAAGTCCACTCAGGAACGATCAGTGTTCCTTTTGCTTTGTCTTGTTTTAATTTATTCAGAGTTTTAGTAATTAAGATAGGTGGCGGAACAAGCCAGTTTACATCATTCCCTAAAAACTGAGTGAAAGCGTCTACAGCTTCTGTCCCTGGACACCATACTTTTGAATTAAATCTCTCACATTGAGAGTTATAGTGCGTTGCAAATCTGTCTACCGTACATTTGTCCCATAAATTGCACAAATAATGATAAATCGACGATTCTATGCCCCAATCGTCATGATCCATGACTATGCTCAAATAATCTGCATCATTTTCAGCTCTTGGTATCCAATTAGGTGTTAAGTTAATCTTTTGTACTTTGCAAAAATCAAGAATAGAAGTGTAGAAATGGATTGTAATTTCAATTTCTTGCTACCTACTTTTAAAATATGCTCAACATTCTTGTTATCCGAATTAATTTTAATTTGTTTGTTTTCAGTGACATTTTTAAATGTGTTTAATACCCTTCTTACACATTCTAACTCTCTCCATGTAGAACTTTCACCCATTTCGGATTCCGTCCAATTACCAAATGTTTCAAAATTCTCAAAATGAGACTCAGCAAATGGTGTAATATAACCACCAAAGCCCACATCTGAGGCGTCACAAAACAAATCACAGTCAAACAAAGTATTGACTGTTACAGTGCTTATCTTAGCACCTACTGTATTTATATTTCTACAGTGAAGATTCCAATACATCAATTCGCTTAAAGCTTCCTGTGTTATTTTCACACAAGCTAAACAAACTGTGATTGTTGAATGTTGGATTGTAAACGATTTAATCTGGATTCCATCATTGCGTTCATATTGTCCTGTTGAGAACTAGCGATGACACTTTTTACCTCGTTTGCAATGGCTTCTCGAATCGGAGAATATAACCCGGTGTCCATCTTGACACTACGACTGTTGGGTAAAAACCGGATTTTAATAAATTGACGAATACAATTCATAAGGGGACGACCATTTGATATTCTGGAGGGGGGGGGGGGGCAGGAGGATTTTGAAAATAAATAACTCAGCCTTGATAATCACAAAAATAAATGGTTTGTTCTATAGAATTTGAAAATAAATTACCTGACTTGCAATGTATTAAAAATAAATAACTCAGCAGGTCTAATCAAAAGTATGAGATGGCACCAGATTCTTCATATTATTAAATTCATCTTTTTTCCAAAAAATTATCGGGAAACACTTCCCAAATCTTTTAATAATAAAAGTATAAATTTTATTTAAATATACTTGTAATGTCTGAGAATTGGTTTCATTTAGCTTGATGTATATTTTCTCAGGAACACTTACCTCATTTTTTTTCCTCTTTAGGGCCGTAACTACATTGAGGCAAATGCCTCATGTAGGAAATTTCAAAACCAAACGCTTATCTCCATATCAATTTGTGTTCACGGCAAGTGCCTTGCAAGAAGCAAGTTCTGTTCTCCCTCAGACGTAGCCCCTGATTTTTCGGGATCAATGTTTCTTATTTATTTGTCTTTTGATCATTGATTGCCCTTCTGTATTCTGTTAGTGTTGCATTCCTTTTGTACTTTAGTAGTTTTGTTATTAACTTGATCATGAGTTTAAAAGAAAAAAAAACAGGAGCCACAGAATTAACTATGTGAATTACATTTTTACTTGATCATGCATATTAATCTTTTGATGTTGTCCCTAGAAACTTAAGTCTTACACTGAATCTATACATTTCGCTTTGAGACCAAAATATTGTCAAAAAAATATTAAAACAGAACTTGCATTTTCAGATTAAGAAAGGGTCTGAGGAACACCCAGAAAGCATGATTTTGCATCATTTGTTCTATAGCTTCTTCGGACTTCAGTGGCTCCAAAACCCTTCAAAAAAAAATTGACTCTCTCCGCTCGGTGAAATATGTTTGCCAATACTTTAAATAAAGGCTAGATACAACAAAACTTTAATACTGTGTATGTATGCAATACATGTAAATGCAGTTCGGAATATAGAAGGTTCATTTCTGCAGAGGATGATGATTAATTCTGATTAAATGGTACTTAATGACTTGACTATACATATATTATTTATAACAAATAATTGAACTAGTATCTCAATTGTTTGTAAAACAATTGAAAGGTCTTTCCTGTAAAAGTGATGTTTTCGTAATGTACTTTGTACGACATTTCGTTTGATATACGACAAGCATACCTTCTGAAACTTTTCGCTTTTAACACTTAATGACCTCATCCGCCTACATTTTTGAGATCGGAATTATGATATATGTAACATAGAGTAGATGAGCTTTCATTTGATATGCGACAACGCCATGTTCTAGAAAGTTTGATTTTTGCACTTAATAACCCTATCCAACTAATTTTTGGAGGTCGGGAATTTGATATTTCAAATGTACACATCATGACCTTTCATTTGATATACAACAACCCTATCTTAAAAGAAAACTTATTTTTTGCACTCAATGACCCCATCCAGCCCATTTTTGGGAGACGTCAAATTGAAATTTGAAATGTACGCTTTATGTTCTTTCATTTGATATGCGACAACCTTACCATCTGAGAAATTTGAATGTTTGCACTCAATGACCCAACCCGTCCCACTGGGATGAAAAGGGGGTTTAATATTTTCATTTTTAAGTAGAGTTTATTAAGACCTTTAATTTGATATATCAGATGACCCCATTTGACAAAGTACAAATAATGATGCAATATCAACTATATAATTAGAAGTTATGAAACTTACAAAGTCAATGCAAAACTTGAAAATTTCAAATTGATTTTTTTTTTTGGTGTTTTTTTCATGGAATGTTTTTGGTATTTGGTCAAACATATAACTATGTTAACCTCTTCAACTTCTAAAACATTTTAAGTGGTAAGCTCTTGTTGATTCAGAAATACATGCCTCCGCTCGCAAAACTTCAAACTGCATTATCTCTAGAACGACAATAGATATCTCAAATCTGTTAAATGATCAATGATGTACAGTTCAAGAACAACATTATAAAAAGAGAATTGGGACAATTTCAAAGTTCACCAAGGTCACAATTAATCATCAAATATATGATGCAATACCAAACTTGAGAACCGGAAGTCGTAGAGACATGGGACTATCACCATTCAACTTAGGACCACTTGACCTTTTAAATATCACAAGGTCAAGGTCATAGTATACTGTAAATGGTCAAGGTGAAATTTCATCATGACCTTTCATTGATCTCAAATTGAAGGTCTTGACTTACTGATCATCTTTGCAGTTTATAGTACATTGATATCAGTGACCTTTTAAAAGATATGCACACAAAACTATACTTTTAAGAATCATCCCGTTGTAATTTTAAACAGACGGTCGGACATTTTTGGGATTATTGTATAAAATGTAGAGCTCGTCGAGAGGAACAATTTGTACGCTGTATGTATGCAGCAAAGTCTTATCGTTTTCCTAATATGTAAGCTTGAAATTGCAGCGTAATTTTTTTTTTGCACTCAGTGACCTTTGACCTTGGGTGCATATTAAAGGTCACATGAATTAAAGATTATTGGTGAAGGTTCCAAGTCTTTATGACTTCTGGTTCTCGAAATAGAATTTTTCAAAAAATATTTATAATTTTAAAAGGGAAATAACTCCTGATAAGGCTAGAAACAAATGAATTGTTTATGTTTATAAACATTGCCATCTGTTCTTGTACATGCTGCCGTTTTCAAATCGATTCTATCTCTAATACTTTTAAAGAAAAGTGCAAATGAAAGAAATTGCTTCAAGGGGACATAACTCTCAAAGGGGATGATGAAATCCTACGCATTTTTCAACCATGGTGTTGTCAGTTTGTTTTAGACTGTCCCTTTGTTATCCTTCGCCTCTCTTTTTTATATATACTTTTATTTTTTTTTTTTTTTTTTTTCTTTTGACCTGATTGTACTCAATGGTCGCTTGAAATGAAGTCATATTTTCGCGGAATATTCACTGACGTCATAATTCCGGTTGCGCGAATTTAAAAAAAGTACCAGTCCTACTAAAAAAGCGGCCATGCCGTTTCTAAATTTTAGAAATGGCTAAAATTACGGAGAAATCCGCCGAAGAGCAGGGAGATTAAAGGAGATACTGGAGATGAACAAAAATAAATCAAATACTACTTTGCATGACGAAATTGAAAAAATGGTGATAGACACGGAAGAGGGTATACTGACAGTATAACACATGAAAGACGAAAGAAGAGTTGTGGGTCTTACTAGTCTGGAAAAAGCACTGAATAACTGTCAGAACTGCACGGCCTAGCTGAATCTACTCAACGTAGAGAAAGAAAAATAGCAAGGATTTGGGAGCTGGTGTAAAGCAAGTCTTCACTGAAAGACGTATAAATGAAACTCCAAGAGTTAGCGACAAAACAACTATCCGCTAAAAAAAATTGCATGTGTTAAATGACGAGAACAGTCACTTTTATTCTTAGATAATGAAGTCTATATTACTATCTTGAATTGAAAAAAATCAGAATCAAAATTTAGTGTCGCTATTTTTCATTTTTCTTGTATAGCATTTGGCAGACTCCAAATTGTATGGAGAATTGTCATTGTACGGCAAAATTTAACAAGACTATCAATAAAATAACAAAACCAACTACATGTGCGATGCCCTCATGAACATATCAGGTCGAATAACTACCCTATTCGTAAATAAAACAATATATAAAGTGAGTGTCTCATCCTGTTCTGGGCTTAAAATTGGTACATAAAAAAAATTCCGAGTTGAATTGATATTTTAAAAATATATAATATTATTTGTATACACGTAGAAAAACTATCAGCACAAGTCCGTTAACGAGATTTAAAAAAAAATACGTTGGTGTCATTTTTGGTTTGATTTTAAGCAAATTGGTACCAATAGATGTAGCATTTAGTTTTTTAATTGGTTGTATTTTTTTGTGTGTAGTTTATGAAATTGAATATAATAGAACAAAACAAGAAAAACACCTGTTCACATGCTGTTAAAATGGCTTGTAATTCAATGGTTGTCGTTTGTTATTGTACATCATATTTGTATTTCGTTCATTGTTTTGTACTGAAATTAGGACGTAAGTTTCCCGTTTGAATTGTTTCGAGACATTATAAAGTTTCAAAATTGCGGAATTTGTACCTTATACACCAATACAACGATGGTTGCTAGGCATTTTCTGACTATACGAGAATGGCTGCTAAAGTCTATGTTGGTAATATTGACCCATTATCTTTCAATTGGGATATATATCATAGTTCATATTAATCTGAACCCAACTACGTATGGTTTCTAGGTACTTTTATATCAAGTAAGGGTCGTTGCTAAGAACTTATGAAAAGACCTTGACCTCCAGCATTTTGCTTTATTACCAAATACAAGCAATAATCATTTTTGAATACAATTTCTTAACAAAACTTAATAAATTTAATAAAAAAAAAAGACTGAAGGTCAAAGGTCAAGGTTATCAACACCTTTGAGCAATTCTAATAACAATGTCAGAATTATGTTACAAAATAACAAAAATGGCATTTTACGTTCCCATAGCAACCACCCGAGCAACCAATTTCCCAAACCTTTAGTTATCAATTATTCCTAGGCAATAGTGATAGTTTGCATTTATTACCTCAGTATGATTGGTTGTGGGTGCAAAAGTGTGAAATTATGTCATTCAAATTGCCTATAATTTGCCTTCTTGAATACATTGAAAACTCCATTATTTTAATCAGTGATGCCCCCTTTTTCCCTTTTTATCAGAATTATTTTTTTATCTTTCATTTTTCTCCTTAAGTGATATATTTTAATGAGCAAAAGTCAAAATATTCATCAAAATTGAGATGTGTGCATGATGACTGCTTAAAATTGGTCATTTTTGTTTGTTAAAATATGCATTTTTGAGGCAAAATCCTAGGGGACCCGTTACCATGGCAACGGGGACATTAACATTTTTTTTCTAAGCATATTTCTTGAGTTTTATTCGATAGCTACCAACAAACAAAATTTCATGAAAAATCGTAGACTATGCGTGCCACAATTAGGTTGGTGGTTACAGAGAATTGCTATTTTAAATGTTAACGCGTTACTTTATCGGGCTTTTGACATGAACGGCCTTTCATAGACGTCAGCAAAGTCGGTTTCACCCCTCTCTATTTAAGTCGCATGTCATAGATATGTCTTAGTGTAGTTATATATTTAGATTACTAAGCAATATTGTGATATTGCGCTGTACAGCTGGATAGTATTCCTTTTTCATATTTTTGCTTGGGCCATTCAGCGCTTATTGTATGTTGTGGACTGCGAAACATTGAAGACGTATGTTAGTTTTGTATTTGTTGCTTATGTGAATTTTGCTGTCTTCTTGACATTGCTCCTTTCCCCTTTTCACACAAATCAATAATGGAAAAATCATAGTGCATGGAAAGCTTTAATAGTCTACTTTATAACCAGTGAAACTAATCCTAAGAAGAAACAAAAAGTCCTGCTCTATGTCTAAACATCGAATAACACCATTTATGACTAGACGACAATCAAAAACTAAAAGTCCTGGCTTTTTACAGGCACATAAGGAATGTGGCCATATAGTTCATCAAAAGAATCTTTAATGCCTTAACGGGTTGAAATAAAAGAAGAATTACAGCAATGGCGTTTGAAAAATAATACTTTTATTTATTCAAAACCATCTAATGATATTTGTGATAGCATAACCGAGAACTTTTCAATTAGGTCTTGAATATGACTATAGTTTTCAGTACTTAAAAATGACTGAAATTTTTAGTACTTAAAAAAGACTGAAATTTTCAGTACTGAAAAACTTCTGAAATTTACAGTAATTAAAAATGACTGAAATTTTCAGTACAGTAAAATGACTAAAATTTGCAGTACTGAAAAATGACTGAAATATTCATTACTGAAAAATAACTTAAATTTTCAGTAATGAAAAATGACTGAAATTTTTAGTACTGAAAAATTACTGAAATTTTCAGTACTGAATACAACTTTTTCTCAACATTCTGAAAACATGCATATAATTAAATGTACTGAAAAGATAGGGGTAAGAAATGCACTGATTGGTTATATTCTTTATCAGTACTGTATATTTAGTGGCATTAAATGTACATGTTAACGCTAGGTAAATTCCTGGTAGTGTAGGGGAGCAATAGATTTCGAATGTGGTAGTCAGTCCGATAGTAAGCGATATCAAGTCTACAGTTCACGTGATTTGTTTTTAGATGAAAGGTGTACTGTATCAAAACAATGATGGGATTCTAGATTCAGCTTATTAATTGACAGTCTCTTAGAATTTTGAAAAACCTAGATCTGAAGCAGACCTTCGTATCTTTGATGTTTAATTTCTAGGTCAATTATATAGTATGTGTTAAAAACTGCAATAAGTAACGAATTACATTAGAGTCAATGTTCAGTGTTGTACAGGAATAGAAACTTTCTCGGTTATAAGATATATTTGAACTTTCTGAGACGAGACAATTGACATTAGAAACTTACTTAACGATTTAATAACCGAGAATAAGACACACCTTAAGCTTAAAAATGTCCTCCAAGGAAAGACGTTTGTCGCTCGAAGTCTTCAAATAAAATAAGAAGAAATAGCGATGTCCATGTATGTTTTGGTTTGAAATACCAAACTTCACAGGTGACGACGGATATTTTCCAATTGTCGCAACTACAATCCCGTCCCCCGTTTCCCCGAATGTGACCTATCGAATTATACTTATCACCGGGTGTGTACTTACATGAGCAACATGACGGGTGACACATGTGAAGCAGGATCTGCTTACCCTTCCGGAGCACCTGAGATCACCCTCAGTTTTTTGGTGGGGTTCGTGTTGTTCAGTCTTTAGTTTTCTATGTTGTGTTTTGCGTAATGTTGTTCGTCTGTTGGTCTTTTTCTTTTTAGCCAGTTTATTTTCGACTTAAGTTTGAATGTCCCTTGGTTATTTTCGCATCTCTTTTACTCAGATGAAACAATAATATCGGGAATATTTATCAGACGATTAAGAAAGTGTGACGCGGACGACGAAGCAAGACAATAAAAACCCCAAGAGTGATTTGTATTTGTGTTTACAGATTTGCTGTCAGGCGACATAAACACACAAAAACACACATCGTTCTTTTACCAACACATCACCGCGATTGACATTACTTGGCAAAAAAAATCCCCAAAAAAACAGTGAAGGCAAAAATACAGATGTAATATTTTTAATAACACGAAAAAATAAATCTAAGTGTAATGAATTTCTCAGCAAATTAAAGTCAAAATATTTTTCTTTCATGTACATGATGTATACATTCGTTCTTCTTATTATAATGTTTATGCATACAATAATTGTGATTCCGGTGAATTTCAAATTAATATGTTGTAAATAGAATAAAATTACGAAAGATAACCCTAAGGTTAACGTTTAATTATTGACATACATGTATTGATTGTTAGTGAACAATTCTTTTTACAAACTACAAATTAAATTAAATTAAATTATTTGATTTGAAGTTATTTTTCACATATGAATGGATACTTCGTATTACAGTGTTCATCTGCCCAAGAATATACACCAGCTAGTTTATAATATGCCAAGCAGTCTTGATTGTTGTAATTGTTCGGTTGGTTACTTCCCCAGTAGAATTTTGTGATCAAAGGTTCTGGGTTTGTCGAATTATCCCATGTCCAATGTCCTTCAATTAATCTATCTGTTCCTCCTATCCACACGGGTTGTGTTCCTAAAGTAGGTAAATAACATGTTTCTATAATACTTTTCATTGTTGAACTTAAGGTCATCAATTATGACGGTAACATTCAATTGATCAATCTTTATTTGAATATGTGAATTGAAAATTGCTTATGCATCTGTATCTCTATTTTCTAATATCTATAAATTACAAAACACAACATAGTCGCTCTGTCTAAGTGGTTTTGATGCCAAATAAAAAAAAGAGATTTTGCTCCTGCATGTGTGGAACTAAAAAAAAAATAATTGTGAGAAATATATTAGTTTATAAGGAACAATATAAATGTACTGTTTTGATTTAAATTGGATGCAAATTTGTCTTTAGATGAACCTACCGGAAGAATAGAGCTTTGCATAACATCTTGAGAAGAATAGAGCTTTGCATAATATATTGAGCCTGTGTTGTATTGTGCAAATAGATTCACAATTGATTTAAGCGAGACGAAGTATTTAAAAAAATAACTCGTTTGCGGATTCAGATGTAGGATACTGGTAGTACAAAGTGTACATATAGAAAGATTATTTATTCTCCAAAAACTAATTACAAGTTTTTTGAGAAACATACAATATTAATAAAATTACAATATAATTAAGGGTAAACACATGTAGTATGCTTATTTAAAATGAAGTACAAAGTTATATTGTATAATAAACTGTTAAACGAAAAAAAAAATTAAGAATGACAAAATACATGAACAAGTAGGGACTCTTTATGCCCCATCTAGGGGCACTATGTTTTTCGGTTTGTGTGCGTCCGTCCGTTCGTCCGTCTGTCCGTCCATCCATCTGTCCCGCTTCAGGTTAAAGTTTTTGGTCAAGGTAGTTTTTGATGAAGTTGAAGTCAAATCAACTTGAAACTTAGAACACATGTTCCCTATATGATATGATCTTTCTAATTTTAATGCCAAATTAGAGTTTTTACCCCAATTTGTCCACTGAACATAGAAAATTATAGTGCGAGTGGGGCATCCGTGTACTATGAACACGTTCTTGTCATTAATACATTTAATGAATTATAAACACCTTTTTAAACTGATTTTTTTGTATAACCAAACAGTGAGTTAATTGACATAATACTTGGTCTTTTATGTACATATGTACGTTCGTTTTTCAACTGAGAACAGCAAAACAAATAATTATAAATTCATCACCTATATTGCCAGAGTTACATAAAGAACATTTCCTTTCACTGCGGCCAATGTTTACCATCTCCATTTTTCTCTAAACAATGCATGGTTATAATTACCTGCTCTGAATTTTCTTAGAATTTCGGGATTTATTTACAAAATCAAGTTAACATCAGAAAAAAAATCACACTATCCCAAGTCGAATCCCTAAAACCCCAAGCTTCCCTGCTTTTAAAAGTTTCTGGATTATGCCATGCATGAAATGATGTAAATTTAAGTTGTCATTTATAGCTAGTCATTGGGAATCAATTTTTCTATTTCTATGAAGTTTCAAATTATAAAAAAGTTTAGTATAAGTGAACCTAGTTTAAATGTCTAGGAGGAGGCTGTGATATACTGACGATAGAATATGAATAGTGAACAGTTTATTTCCACGGGTGTCATTCGGTATATCGAGAAAAATGATCGTGAGGGAACACCTAACGGTGGTTCTGATTGGGTCCCATTAGTATTCGCGAACCAGCGATAACAGACACCACATAAACAGCTTCCTCAGCCTAATTTTTAGACATATACTCCGAATTTGACTACAGCGATCATCTAAATACAAGAGTCTATGAGCGTATACATGGGGGTAAAACATTAATGATCTAGGGTTTTGTGAGACAACGTCTCGTCCTTTTTCTCAAAACTTGACCACCATTTACTTATTCTTTCAAGATAATTTTTCTCGATATACCGAATGACAGCCATGATTTCACAAACCTATTAACTGTAAAATCGTGCAATATCTGTATTGGTTATTTTTGTAGTTAATTATGGTCTCATTTGCGTTTATCCAACATCACCGAGTCATTTCATTAACATAACCTAATTTGGTCTCATTGCAAACACATAATGATGTAACAGATAGAAAAGTTGCACGGGGTAAGTCCAGAACTATTTGAGAGGAGACAGTTGGATTCAATATTTCGCCCTGAAAACCGTTAAGAGTTTTTGTTATCAAATCACAAAATTTAAAACAAAGGACCTGATTAGAACTTTTGCACAAAATTATAATATAAATACATTTTACACGCACATGTATATAAGCTAGAATTGCCATGAGATAGTCATCAGGTATTGAACTTCGAATCGATCACTTCGTGGACAATCATTATGAAATTTCCTAAGGAATTATAAGCCTTACTAGTAGCCATGAAATTGGATGGAAAAGACCAAGAATGGAAATTCTTAGCCAGTTCTGACCAACTCTTAGTTCAGCTCACCTGGATCAAGGACAAGGAACCAGACACGTCCTCCAGGAAACTTAAGTCGGCCCTGCAAAAGAAAAACCAGCCACCATCTACCAGGAGATGCAATGTTAAGCGTTTTGCCCAGTGGATGGACACAAAATCAGCCATTGTTCCCGCTGATTCTCAAGAGCAAAAACCCAAAGCCATCGTAGCCTACAACAGTCAGACGGAAACCAGGGACACAATAGTTGGTAAACAACTCACACCAACTAATTACAAAGCTGAACCAGTGGATGTTGTCATCAATACGGATATTGTCACAAGCCCGTTCAATCCCAAAAAGGCATGCCATCGCCTTATTTCCTACACTTCGGCTACAGACTTCGATGAGAGGTCTGACATCGAGGACCCTGACCTACTAATCACACCATCGCATACGTCGCCCTTGAACTTAGCATCAAAAGAGGCTATATAAGCTACCATACTATCAGAACGGCCAAAGACTCCGTACCAGCAACAACATCACAGTCGGAGCAAAATGAAAGCCAAAAGACGTGCAGATCCAACCCTGCAATAATAGGTACGATAGTCCGCAAACTCCTTAAAGATAACCCTAAAATCCATAAACAACAAAAACAACAAGATAATCAAGTACACAATCCTGTACGTGATCAGTCCATTCAACTTTCGATCGCATATAATACGCTTGGGGTTTTTTTCGCAGGTGTGCTTGGACGGGGCTTGAAAGTTTATTTAAGGTCGAAGGTTTGAATTGACTAATGACAACGATCAGTGAATTTCCTTAACGATTTAATATAATAAAGTTTTTTCGACTGATTATATCGCACGGCCTTTCACTAATCTTTGCCACAGTGAAGTTTAACAAAATTAATTTCATTATGAATAATTACATATGATAAAGATAGCAAGCCATTAATCCATTTTTTCTCCAGAGAAATACATACATTTAATCTATAGATCATTATTTGATAAATTATGATTTTGTTTTTGTAATTTCGTACTTACGATCTGTCAAATCCATCATGTACTCATTCTCCGAAGGGCTTGATACCGTGGCCAGTCTTCCACCCCATAACCCACAATAGTCCTGTCAAATTAATTGATACATAAATTATACAATTCCAAGGTTAATCAAAATATTTTTAATTTTACTCGATATATGGTTTACGAATAAAAATAGTTAAACGCGTATATTATAATGATGTATGGATTCCCCGATTGAAAGACAACAAAAGCAACATAATTCACCAACGATCGTAAGAATGGTACACTGAACATGTATCTTAATCTTAAGTTTCTGTATTTATTTGTGTCTTGTTGTTTCATGAAATCTTTCTGATAGTCATGATTCTACATGTATTTGTCTCTCTGATTTTCTGGATTACATAACCTAAATAGATAATAAGGTATAACCTAACAAGAATATGTCCAAAGTACACGGATGCCCCACTCGCATTATTATTTTCCATGTTCAATGGACCGTGAAATTGGGTAAACAATCGAATTTGGCCTTAAAAGTAAAAAGATCAACCAAAAGGGAACATGTGTACTAAGTTTCAAGTTGATTGGACTCTAACTTCATAGAAAACTACCTTGACCAAAAACTTGAACCTGAAACTCACACTTTTAATTTCTATGTTCAGTGGACCATGAAAATGGGGTCAAAAGTCTAATTTGGTTTTAAAATGAGAAAGATCATATCATAGGGAAAATGTGTACTAAGTTTCAAGTTGATTGGACTTCAGCTTCATCAAAAAATACCTTGACCAAAACTTTAATCTGAAAGTCGTACTTTTAATTTCTATGTTCAGTGGACCATGAAAATGGGGTCAAAAGTTTAATTTTGTTTTAAAATAAGAAAGATCATATCAACAGGAACATGTGTTCTAAGTTTTATGTTGATTGGACTTCAGCTTCATCAAAAACTACCTTGACCAAAAACTTTAACCTGAAGTGGGACGAACGGACGGACAGACGAACGGACGAACAGACGGAAGGACGCACAGACCAGAAAACATAATGCCCCTCTACTGTCGTAGATGGGGCATAAAAATATAGTAAGTTTTAACCTAAACAGATAGTAAGGAATAACCTAAACAGATAGTAAGGTATAACCTGAACCGATAGTAAGGTATAACATAATTCGTAGTACGAGTAGTACATGTAACTTAATTTTAGCCTAGATAGATTGTAAGGAATAACCTAGATACATTGAAGGAAACTACGTACAAACGCATATGCGATAACATTAATAAATGTTAAGGAGCCACCTAAACATATGGTAATGAATACCATTGATACATGGTTGAGGACAACCTAAACACTGGTGATAAATAACATTTATACGTGGTAAAGGACAACCAAAATACACGATAAGGAATAACATTAAAACGAGGTACGGAACAACCTAAACACATAGTAAGGAATAACATTGATACATGGTTAAGGACAACCTAAGCACATGATAAGGAATAACATTTAAAAAAACCATGGTACGGAACAACATAAACACATGGTAAGGAATAACATTAATACATTGTAAAGGAAAACCTTAATTCATGGTTAGGAATTTCATTAATACATTGTAAAGGACAACCTAATTACATGGTAAGGAATTTCATTAATACATTGTAAAGGACAACCTAATTACACGGTAAGGAACAACATTAATACATGGTTAAGGACAACCTAAGCACTTGGTGATGAATAACAATAATATGTGGTAAAGGGCAATCTAAACACATGATAAGGAATAACATATGAGAAGGAACAACATAAACACATGATAAGGAATAACATTCAAACGTGTTACGAAACAACATAAACACATGGTAAGGAACAACATTGATACATGGTTAATGACAACCTTAACACATGCTAGGGAATAACAGTTGAAATACCATGGTACGGAACAACCTAAACACATGGTAAAGAATAACATTAAAACGAGGTACGGAACAACCTAAACACATAGTAAGGAATAACATTGATACATGGTTAAGGACAACCTAAACACATGATAAGGAATAACATTTATAAACCATGGTACAGAACAACATTAACACATGGTAAGGAATAACATTAATACATTGTAAAGGACAACCTAAATGCATGGTAAGGAATTTCATTAATACATTGTAAAGGACAACCTAATTACATGGTAAGGAATTTCATTAATACATTGTAAAGGACAACCTAATTACATGGTAAGGAATTTCATTAATACATTGTAAAGGACAACCTAAATGCATGGTAAGGAATTTCATTAATACATTGTAAAGGACAACCTAATTACATGGTAAGGAATTTCATTAATACATTGTAAAGGACATTCTAATTACATGGTAAGGAAGAACATCAATACATGGTTAAGGACAACCTAAACACTTGGTGATGAAAAACAATAATATGTGGTAAAGGGCAACCTAAACACATGATAAGGAATAACATATGAGAAGGAACAACATAAACACATGATAAGGAATAACATTCAAACGCGTTACGAAACAACATAAACGCCTGGTAGGGAACAACATTGATACATGGTTAATGACAACCTTAACACATGATAGGGAATAACAGTTGAAATACCATGGTATGGAACAACCTAAACACATGGTAAAGAATAACATTAATGCGTGGTAACGGACAACCTATACACATGGTAAGGAATAACATTAATAAATGGTAAGGACAACCTAAACACATGGTGATGAATAACATTAATATGATGCAAAGGGCAACCTAAACACATGGTAAGGAATAACATTAATACATGGTAATGGATAACCTAAACACGTGATAAGGAATAACATTAATACATGGTAATGGATAACCTAAACACGTGATAAGGAATAACATTAATACATGGTAAAGGACAACCTAAACACATGACAAGGAATAACATAGACACATGGTTAAGGACAATCAAAACACTTGACGAAGAATAACATTAATACGTGGTAAAGGGCAACATAAACACATGGTTAGAAATAACATCAATACAGTGTAAGGTAAGGAACAACCTAAACACAAAGTAAGGAATAACATTAACACATGGTACTGGACAGCATAGACATATGGTAAGGAATAATATCAATACATGGTAATGAACAACCTAAACAAAGTGAGGAATAACATTAATACATGATACAGGACAACCTAGAAACATGGTGAGGAATAACATCAATACATGGTAAAGAACAACCTTAAAACAAAGTAAGAAATAACATAAATGCATGGTAAGGGACAACCTAAACACATGGTGATGAATAGCATTAATACGTGGTAAATGGCAACCTTAACACATGGAAAGGAATAACATCAATACATGGTAAGGAACAACCTAAACGCAAAGTAAGGAATAACATTACTACATGATAAAGGGCAACTTAAATTTATGGTAAGGAATAACATCAATACATGGTAAGGAACAATCTAAGCACAAAGTAAGAAATAACATTAATACATGGGAAAGGACAACATAAACACATGGCAAGGAATAACATTAATACATGGTAAGGAATAACTTAAACACGTGATAAGGAAAAAAAACCTTTTACATGGTAATGGGACAACATAAACCCAAGGTGAGGAGCATAACATTAATACATGGTAAAGGACAACCTAAACACATGGCAAGGAATAACATTAATACATGGTAAAGGACAACCTAAACACATGGTGAGGAGCATAACATTAATACATGGTAAAAGACACCCTAAACACATGGTGAGGAATAACATTAATACATGGTAAAGGACAACCTAAACACATGGTGAGGAGCATAACATTAATACATGGTAAAAGACACCCTAAACACATGGTGAGGAATAACATTAATACATGGTAAAGGACAACCTAAACACATGGTGAGGAATAGCATTAATACATGGTAAAGGACAACCTAAACACATGGTGAGGAATAACATTAATACATGGTAAGGAATAACTTAAACACGTGATAAGGAAAAAAACACTTTTACATGGTAATGGGACAACATAAACCCAAGGTGAGGAGCATAACATTAATACATGGTAAAGGACAACCTAAACACATGGCAAGGAATAACATTAATACATGGTAAAGGACAACCTAAACACATGATGAGGAGCATAACATTAATACATGGTAAAGGACAACCTAAACACATGCTGAGGAATAACATTAATACATGGTAAAGGACAACCTAAACACATGGTGAGGATTTTTGACATGGTTAAGGACAACCTTGAAACGCACCAATAAATGGTAAGAGACAACATCAACTTCTGTACTGTTTAAATTAAACATACGGTGAAGAAGAAAATTAATATATGATAGGGAACAACCTAAACACAGGGCAAATGACAGGTAAATTTTCATAATGAATTAAATTGATTTATTATTTAACCCTAAATCATAATTAAACCAAATTTAACATCTACAGATCAATCTTCAACCTTCAAAGATTGAGAAGTCAAAATACTTGTAGAAGCTCATAAGGTAGCACAACAGACTATTTTCCGATAGTGCAACTGTTTACGCTTGAAATGTTGTATTTTTCTCATCTGATAAGATATAAAATGACATATCAGATACAAAAAGAAAAAGAATAAAAAACCTACTGCTTAAACTCACTGTTAATCGTATTACAAATAGGGAAACAAAAGGTGCCATATTTGAAAAAAACAATGAATAATTTAGTAATTTCCTACTACCGTAATTAAAATGTAGCACTTTCAGTTTGCATCAACCAAAAAGTTTATGTCACCTAAATAAGCACGGTATACAAGATGCAAAACTATTTCTCAAATTTCTAATAGTATGTTATATTATGGAATAATGGCTGAATATGTTTTCTTTCCAACTACTTATAAATCGGAAATATTCCAAATTAAATTTATTTTTGAATTGGACCTTATATAACAAATCCTAGACACGATTTTGTGTCATTGTTTATGCCGGCTCTTTATGATGAAACCAATCAAACATTCTGTTTCTCGTAAGCCAAAAACGCTTATTTTAGCATAATAATGGTGTATTTTAATCTTTTCTTCTTCTAAATGTGCTCATTTAGATACATGCGGGTTCACTGTTGACGGCCGAACTGTGACCTGTGGTTGCTCACTTCTACATCATTTGGACTCTGGTGGATAGTTATCTTATTGGCAATCATACCGTATCTACTTTTAATGTTTAATTCAACAAAAGAAGACAATGTCATATGCCCACGTCCGATTGTTTTGGGTCATGCAAAATTATTTAATTAAGCGACAGGTACAATCTCTGACGAAAATTCTTGGAACAGACAATTAACTAAGTACGGAGCAGTCATGTATCCACGCTACTAAGACTTTACACTACAATTTGATAAATTCGAAAAAAAAAAATTGAAAAATATTTTGGGAACAAATCTATAACATACTTTAAATGCTTGAAATCTTCTTTCAGTATGCTTTCACCAATAATATTTTGTGTATTCTCAAATGCCGATTTGGTAACGTTGAATTGGGTCGTATATTTTAAACAGAACCAAAAATTTGTTTACATTAACTAACTAAATCAATTTTACTACACCAGATGCGCATGTAGACAATCATTTCTCACAGTCTTTAATTCATTCAAGGTTTTTCTCGTGTTTTTTACCAAATTATCTATTTTTAAAAAGAGTGAATGTCATATCTTCTTAGTATACAACTTACCTTAGCATCAATCCAAGTTTTACTAATTGCAAAGTACTGTTTCGTCACTGAAATCAAAATTATAACGTAAATAAAGACGTTAAACGGGCGCACTAGCTGTCAAATTCGTGTTCGCCTTTTTGACGCACATTCTCATATTTGATTTATAACATACTAAAACGTATATCCAAATTACAATAAGTCTGAAATAAACAGTTGACAATGCATGTACTCGATAATATATATCAGAATTTGAGTGTATATTAGTCTAGACGCCATCAGTAACTATCGAGATGACCTCCGAAGAATGACGAGGGTCACATAACCCGGTATAAACATAAACAAAAAATATAAATAGATAACGACCTCGTGCAATTGGATTTTTCTAGGTCTGTTTGACTTCATGTTATAGGTTAAAAAAAAGTTAATTATCGTTTTTTACTGTATAAGAATTTTTTTTGTGGATCGAAACAGTCAACGAAATGGTTCACCTTTGTTTCACTTTCAATGTTGACATTCTTTTCCTATTAATGGCTGAACACGACTTATGCATGCGTAACCAATCTCTAGATAATGGTTTAAATTGAAGTTTACATGAATACGGATTCAATGAGATCGAATTATTCACTTGCAAGTGAATAATTCATCAGCGATGTTTTTGTGCTTATTTTGACAAAATTGAACCAAATCGGCTGCTAAAAACAAATTATTATTTCATTGTTTCACTTTTAGTAATGATTGAACCAAACACAATCATATTCTATTTTATTTTTTTCATATCTCGTAGCTAGTGCCCCTTTGATAAATTATATTATTTCCATTTACTACAACATGTGAATCATACTTAATTTCATGCACCAAGGATTAATTTGTATAGTAAGATTCACTATTAAAATCCTTGATTGCACGAAATGTACACTAGTTGTAAATTAAGAAATAATTAAAAAAAGTAAGTTTCAAACTCCCTCGGACAAAGTCAATAAAATTTCACTAGGTAACGACATTTTCGAGACAGGTTTACGACTGCAACGTTAACTGCCTACTGATGTCATGGCAGACATGTTCACACTATAATAAATGTTCCCCACATACTGAATAGCATAGAATCTTCACCAGAGAGACAATTTTAAGGCCTACAGTTTATTTTTATAACTTTATTTTACAAGTATTCGAAAATTAAAAATTAAAAAGTATAATCTAGACAGTAGTGTTGCGTTTTTAAACCCGTCAGTATACCTGTATAAACTTTTATTCCAATCAAACAATTGAAACTTAAGCTACCACTCAGAGAAGGTTTTTCTTATAAATTCTTTTTTTTTGTAACAGTGACCTTTACCTTTAACCCATTGACCCCAAAGGCAAAAGGTTACTCCCCCCCTTTAACTTCCATCTGTATAAGTTTTATGCCAATCAAGTAAGGGAAATTCAGATTACCATCTGGAAACCATTTTTCCATTAAAACAAAATCATGTTCCTGTACCAGTGGTGTTCACCTTTGACACGTTGACACAATAATCAAAAGGCTTCTTTGCCCTTTATAATCTTCCATAATTTAAAGCCTTAAAATCTTTGCTGTATAACATGTATATATGGTTTACTTTTATAAATTGATATTTGGATGGAGAGTTGTCTCATTGGCACTCATACCACATCTTCCTATATCTATAACATAGATTCTTTTGATATTTCCCCCCTGGATTTCATTATCTATATGCATATATATATATATAAATATATAAACGCCTAAAAAGTATACATAACAACACCAATGATATAAAAAGGAACTATAAATGTAATTATTTATAAATATTTCGGATAACAGATATCCTTCGTCAGTCAGATTCTGATGTTAAATGAATCATCTTTAAGTCTTCTTAGATTAAACTTTTACTAAATCTGGAAATTTATACAATAAAAAAGGCAAACCGAACATCAGTTAAGACGCTTGCACCATTCTAAAAATTTGTTGAATATGACAAAGGTTATATGACTAATTACATCAGAGAGTTCAAATATATGCTTTGAATAAAAATAATAATGTGCGATGTGAACTAGCACAATTTTAAAGCTTTAACGGTGTCGATATTATGATGTTACAAGAAAGATTGCGTCAATAAGAATTCCAAATAAACAGCACTGAACGGTCTAAATTTCTAAATATTTCAGATTTGACAACTGTAGTGTAGTTACATTAGAGTCTGCGATGTTTAAAACAAACGGCCGTTAAAATATAATAACAAATTTTGACTGTGATCGGTGTTTCAGGATTAAAATGATAACATTTTATGGAAATTTTGTTTTTATTTTTACTATTTACCAGAACGTTTACTGTATAAGTTTAATTCAAATCGAAGAAGGGATAGTCATGTTATCATCAAGAAACCATTTTTTTTTTCGGACCGACGGACGTCAGAACGGACGAACGAATAGACGAACAAACAAAGTGATATATAAATTAACCCAATTTTTTCGGGGAGCATACACATCAAGAGCACGGTAATTGATCTTTCTTTCAAACCTGTGTAATAGGTATTTTTATTTTCTCAATTGAACAATGCATATAGATTTTACAACAGCATCAAGTGTGATCTGATATTTCTCTTATCTTTTCGATACAGTTAAATTTTCAATTGCGAGTTTTACCCACGGTGACTCGATAAAACAAGAATATTTAAAAAATTCAAAGTGCATGTTTTAAAACTGTTTTTCGTATTCCCTATCTGTTTGTATTACATTATTAATTTTCAATAACTATTATGTTAATTCAACGTTGACATCAATTTTTTTTTCTTTTTTAGCAATGTGCTTGTTTACTTTTTAGTATACGGATATGGATAGTAAACTGTACATTTCTAGAAAACAAAGAACGTTCATGCAAACGTTAACTGCGTTAATAACGTAATACAAATAGACAGGAAATACGATTAAAAAAAATTAAAAAATGACTAATTTTTTTTAAAACTGCTAACCGAGTCCCATAGTTTGACCGAGCATTAAATGATTAAAAGTTAACTGCAGACAGCGGAACATGTTATGGCACGAGATTATTGTACACGATATGAAGGCAAACATTATCTTTCTTTTTTTCATTGATCTACATAAAGATCGTGTTCTGCCTTTGAAACGTCAAAGGTTATAACTGCATTACGTGATACACAACAGCAGAATCAGACAAAGTTCTATATCAAAATTATGAAAATGATTATCCCTACGGTGAATGAATAAATCGGATAAGAATTTTTAGGAAGGTTCTCCGTACTCTTCCTTTAAGTGTCATACCCCCAAATCATCCACTCTAGTTTAGTCCTACTCTTACAAAAAAGTACTTTTGTTTACAGGCAGATGAAGTTACATGTAAATAACTCTTCCTCATTGAGAAATTTATTTTGATCCTTTAAATTTTGAAAGCAACTTTATTTTTGTATGGACTTGCAACACAATATTTTGAGTAGATGTGCTCAATGGTATTCTAATGAAGATTTTCAGTAACCGAACATGCTATTTTTAGTAGTAGGGGATTTCCCGAACATCATGTGTTCTTACAAGATCTTAAACATTGTTGAAAATTAGCATGTATAAAGTTAATACCTGTATAATTCAGAATATACAATGTACATGCTTTTCATAAAGTTAAAATATTAGAGAGCTGTGAAAATTGAATTTGGTTGAATATATAGGGATTTTGAATAACTGGTCTGACATTTTTAGAGTGATGCTGCCTTATCAGTGTGGTCATTTCCGTGTTATCAATATGAAGAAAGCCATTTTAATTACTATACGTGAAATACTGAATAAAAAACAGGAAAAGAGTCATTTTTTTTTCTTTCTAAAATGCAAAATAAGCTTTAAGTAAATGAAAAAATGATAAAGGAATACATGAATGCATGAATACATAACTTATTATATTATATTTGCTTACACAGTTTTATTCTCAGGACTAACCATCCATTTTCTGCATTTGTTGGATCATAACAATGATCATTATCCACAAAGTAACACTCTCCTACAGACTCAAGAAAACTAGCGGCACAGCAATTTCCGTTTGATAGACAGCTTATTGCACATAATTTAAAGTTCTGTACCTCAACTTTGCTTGATGATATAGATGAAAACTTGGTATTTTTCACTACCTCGTAAGTTTGCTCTCGTAATTCACACGAATTGAAAATCCATTGTAAGTTTAATATTTGATAAACTAACCAAATCGATTTGTTCATTGTCCGATGCCACCTTGAGACATATATCATTAAAACAATAAACAGCCTGGTATACAAGAGTGAAACAATGTAATGAAACAAGTACCAGATAAATTGCCTTAAATGTGAAATAAATGTATCGTACAATGATAAAGTCTGCCAACCAAAAATAATTATATAAACATATGACACTTATTTAGCAGTGCGCAAGACACGTATACCTCATATTTTCCATTATTCGTTAAATAATTGATAGTGTTCATAGGTAATTATAAATAAATAATAAATAAATAAGCTTTATTTAGAGTCGGCAGGGTATGGATAGTTAGATAGATACTTTATTCTCTAAAAACTAAATACAAGTTTACAGAGAAACATATAATATAAATACAGACACAATAGTTAAGGTAAACAAATACCGTAATTATGATGACATACATGTTTAGTAACATGTAGAATTAATGATATAAGAAGGAAAAATTATCGGTAAGATGCTTATGAGATTACATTTACATGGAGGGACAAACTTTTTTATTTATACACTTAATAAATAAACACAGTTTTCTTAAGACAGATTGTTTTTTACTATTATTAAATAAATGAGCAAAATGAAATTATATTTGGATTATTTGAAAACTTTATTTGTAGAAATAATTGTCTTTCGTTCTTCAAATGCGAACAGCAAAACAAATAATGAAATTCGTCGCCTATCTCACCGGAACTACACAACGAACATGTTCTTTCATTTCGGGCAATGTTTTGCCATCTTCCCTTTTCTATGGATAACGCATGGTTACCTGCTCTGAATTTACATAATGTTTATCTTCAAGAATATTCAAGTAGTTCTCAATCTCCAATGTTTTTTTAAACAGTCTATAGTTAATGCATTTTGGTGAGTCTTGTACTGAAGAGTACCGACGTCTGCTTGTATTGGTCGATTAGCCTCATTTTGATGCTCTGATTTAGCCACTTTGAGAAATGTCCATTTTGTTGTTGAAAAATATTTGAAAACCCGCTCATGTTAAGAATATTTTGAACATATTTGATCCATTTGATGATTTGATTTTTCACACAATGTTGGTAATATGCAGTCTTGTAAATTAATGAAGACAGTTTGTTTTCGTCTGAACATAGTTTGCACCAGAACGAAATAGTTCGGCATTTTATGCTGATGTCAAGTGGGTATCTGCCTGTTTCACCATACACAATTATGCTTGGTGTTGATTTTTTCAAGTGCAATATATGTTTTAGAAATTTCAGGTGAACTTGTTCGATAACATCATTTTTCTCAGATCCCCAAACTTCACATCCCTACAGAAGCATGGGTTTAACTTTTTGTTGAACAGATAAAGTTGGCATTTTATTGAAAGGTTAAATAAACGGCTTTTTTGTATGACGCCATACATGGCTTTCGTTGCTTTTTCTGCAATTTTTTTCTTTTTTTTTGTAAATGTTTATACATGTACCCAAATAATTGAACTCGTTTACTATGTCTAGTTTGTTTCCTTTGTACAAGAAATGTACGTTACTAGGAGGTCTTCCCTTTGAAAATATCATAACTTTTGTTTTTGCCACATTAACTTTTAATTTCCAAATATCACAGTATTCACTAAATATATCTAATTGATTTTGAAGATCGTCTCTATTCTCTGACATAATGACTGTCATCAGCATAAAGTAGTATAAATAATTTTAGGTACACATTGAGATCGTTTTCCAAACATTCAGATATAATCGATAAGCTTTTTATATTTTGCTATTCAAATAATCTGTTAAATCATTTATATATAAAGAAAATAATAATGGTGATAGGTTATCACCCTGCCTAACGCCAATATTGGAAGAAAAAATATTGCAGATTCATTGTTATATGTTATCCGTGATTTGATACCATTGTACACATTTACTATCACATTATACATCTTATCATTGATGTCATTCAAGTTCATTTTATACCAGAGTCAATTTCTCCAGACAGTATCGAATGCCTTTGCGAAGTCGACGAAAGCGCAGAACAGTTTTTTTCTCCGATTTTTCATCATTTCAAAAAGTCAATGTAATATGAATAAATTATCAGTGGTGGAGTAATTTTTCCTAAATCCGCTCTGGTTATTATGAAGTATAGAAAAAGATTCAATAAAAGTGGATAATCTTTCATTTAAGACAGACGTGAATAATTTCCCAAAACAGCTCAAGATTGTTATTGGTCATAAGTTATTCGGATCTTCCACATCTCCTTTGTTTTTGTACATCGGATTTATATTTCCAAGGAGCCAGCTTTTCGGTATAATTCCAGTATTAAAAATTATATTAAACAATTTCACATATATATTTATCATTTTGTTAGCTGTTGATTTTATGTATTCATTAATAATAAGGTCATCGCCACTAACTTTATTGTTTTTAAGCTTCTTTATACATTTCAATATCTCTTCTGCTGTAATTACATCATTAATAATTTCGTTCGACTCTTTTTGTACATTGGTATCATCATGTTCATTTTGTTGTGTGTTTCCATTTTCATCGTTGCTTGTTGTCTGGTTTAATTCCTTAAAAAAGTCATATAAGATTTGTATAGGTATATTTGGTTGTTTTTGTTTTTGTTTTTGTTCACCATTCAGTAATTTTCAATATTCCTAAAGGGTTTTTTGTTTTCATATTTATCATTTTATTTCTCATTTCGATCCTATATTTTTTAATACATTTGTTTAAGGTCTTTTTATATTCTTTTTCGCTTTGAGTTTTAATTCTTTTATTTTCTTCGGATTTACATATAACCTTTGAGTGCGCCTCGTGTTTTTTTTCTTTTTTGCCTGCACTCGTTGTCAAACCATGGTTTATTCGATTTTTCTTTTTGCGCATTGTAGGTTCTTTTATCAGTTTTTTTTTTTGGATTGTAAGTTCCAAACGTATGTTTTGCGGCGTCGACAAATATATCACCAATATTCTTTACAGTATCATTAATATTATTCAGGTTAACATGGTCATCTGTCGGTAGATCCAAAGCATTATCAATAGTTTCAATTTTTGCAAGATCCAAGTATTCATTAAATTCATCCGCTTTAGCTAAATTCCACTTCTTGATCTGTTCTTTTTTTGGTTGGATATCCGTTCTAGGGTTACATGCATTACAGGTACATGTAGTAGTGTTGATGTTTATAGAAATGTCCAAAGGACAGTGGGCGTCAGAAAATAAATTACTAAAATGTAGCACATCAGAGTTTGAAATAATATTAAGGAGGTCTGGGGTTGCTAAAAAATAATCAATGGTAGCTGCAGTTTTGCTTGTTAGTTTACCGGTAATGTTATCACCTATTCTTCCGTTCACAATATATACACCAGTGTATCTACATAAATCTAGGAGTAAATTACCGTAATTATTTTTTGTTTTATCCATATTTTCCCTAGTAGTAGGACATGTGAGGTTGTCAGGTATGTAAAGACTATTTTCTTCAAAAATGGATGATTCGATGAGAATATCATCAAAATCGTTATCTTCACTTGATACATGATCTAAGTCTATCGATGTTCTGCTGTTAAAATCACCGGCTAAGCATACATATTTATATCGAGAAGAATATTCTAAAATATCATTTTCAATTTCCCGAAAAGAATCGGAGGAACTGTATCGTGTATTTTCAGGTGGAATGTAAACCGAACCAAGAATAACATCGTCGTCTAATTTAGTGTATTGGAATGAAACATTTATCCACATGACCAAAAATTGCTCTCATTTTCTATAAGTCGGACATATTTTGAAATCTCATCTTTATAACAAATTATTAGGCCGCCTGATCTTCTATTTGATAAGCTGAATCTGTTTTTCATTTTGAAAGTATAGCCAGGTAGGTTTAGATGGTCGCAGTTGTCGGTTTTGGTTTCTTGGAAACATATAATATCGTATTTGGTTATAAGGTCAATAAATTCGGGATATTTCATTATTGTCTTAATTACACATACATTTAAGCTTAATATTTTTAAATTTCTAATTTCAAGTTCACTTCAATTTAGCTTACACTGTTTATGATTCAAAGTTTTTGTATTAACATTTGTACCTCCTGCGATTTCCTATGACGATGAGCCAGTTCTGAATCTCTTGTTTGGCCTACTTTCAGTGTCATTATTTTCTTTTGGGGATGTCTGGCTTTCCTCTGTTATGGTTTTAGAATTATAAACTTTACCTTCGATAATTAATTTGTCCCGTATCAGACTAACTCTTTTCCCATTTCTTTTTGCGTCTTTCATGACAGGATATAATTTTCTTCTCCGTTCTTCAATTTCGATAGGGAATTGTAAGTTCATCCCAAACTGAGGTTTTTCTTTTAACTTTGGCCCTGCTTCTAAACCTTTTCGTAGGTCAGCAAAATATACGAATTTCGCTACAATAAGCCTCGGTTTGCCCTTATTTTTGTCTGCCCTATTAAACCTATGGATATTTCCAAACTGTATATCTTTTTTAATTGAAAGTTCATTTGAAATGAAGTTCTGAATTACGATTTTGGTATCTTCCTCGGGTATCTCCTCAATCCCACTAAAAACAAGGTTATTTTGCATTGCAGGTCTATAATTTTCTCCCGCAAATCGGACACATTTACTTTGTTAGTGGCGTTACAGGCATCTTTCATTTCATTAATATCTCTCTTAGCTTCCGTTAGTTCTTTTTTAAATTCCCCTGCATCTTTCTCTAATGTATTTGTTCGTTTTTTTACATTATCAACTTCTTTTTCAATGCTTGTTACTTTACTTGTAAGCTCGCTAAGTTTTCAATCAATGCTTTCTATTTTATCCGTCCTTCCTTCAATAACACTTAATCGATGATCAAATTTAGTAAGTAGTTCAACAATATCTTCTTCCTTGTTCTGATTACCAGCATTGGACTCCATCATTTTATTTTGACGTTATAACACTATTGCGGGATTTTTGCAAAATTATAAGCAAATTGTCTTACGTTGCTAAGCATACAAACATAGACAAACATAAGCTCTAATGAGCTTTTAACCGATATATGAGACATTTTTAACAATAAAACCATTTATAACAATGCAACACATAATATAATACACATGCAATACATTTCACAGCACAAAAATGAAGCACTAAAAGCAGGATATAAGCATAAGCTAGGTATTAAAGCTAAAAGCATATAAGTGTAAACTAGGCATAAAAGCTTGCAAAATGCATAGCATAAAAAATTGAAAAATGGGGTATGATCTAGATGGTAAATAAATTTGCATAATATATAAGCTAAAAGTCTGCACAAACTGTGCACTTACAGTCATTTCCATTCCATGACTTTAAAATATTTTTGAACTGACTAAAATTAGCAATTTTTCTAAAATCATCAGGTACATGTAGATCATTCCATAAAACAGCTGTGTATTTAAAAGAGTTCTTACCATAGGTTGATGTTCGGACCCTAGGTATATCTACAATATTAGAATATCTAAAATTATATTTACAATCTTTCAATACAACTAAATCATGTAAGCATGTTGATGACAATTTATATAAAATTTTAAAACACTCAATAGCCATGTTACGCATACGTCTCATTTTCAGTGATGGAACCTTTGCTCGTAAAAGTAGTTCATCATATGGTGACCCTCTGCTGTTGTTTTTTATTTGGGCGGGTTGTTGTCTCTTTGACACATTCCCCATTTTCATTCTCAATTTTAACATAGTCTTCATATATATAAATCGTAAAGCCCTTTCCTGAATTTTTTCCAATTTGGTGGTGTTATTTTTGTTGCAAAAATGCCATGCCAAAGGACAAAAATTAAAATTAGATAAAATAAATGTATGGAAAATGGTCAATTAATTTATTCAATTTAGTAAGGTAGCAGCCAATGCGCTTTAAAACATTCAGTTGTTGGGATGTTTTACAACAAATATTTTTAATGTGATGATTAAAATTAAGTTGATAGTCAATATCAATACCTAAAAGTTTGACAATCTCATCACAGGATATTTTTGCTGACTGGATATTAAAAACAGGCTTTTTTGCAAATGTTTTATTTCCAACTGCAATGGCTTGGAATTTGTCAGGATTTGCCTACATACAATTAAAACTAAACCAGTCAATTAAAACAGCACTTGAACGAAGTAAATTAAAATCATATTTATTATAATTGGAGTTTATTATGAACTTGTCATCTCACTCTATTGGGTAGTTAATTATCTTTGCACATGGTCTATGACGTCACAGTGCAAATTCCATTCTAATCTATATTGCTACGTCATTACTTCACACGATGTTTGTGTATGATATGTGTATGCAAGTAATACATGAACTTCTATTGTTTTGGTCAGCTTTTTTACTTGAAACTGTACTTTGTTTCTTTATACATCAAGAAGAATTTCTTCATATAGAATAACTTTGCGTTTAGCCTGATGTTTTTATAATTTGAAAAATTATCTGTGTAAAACGTTCGTCTCGTATGGCTTCTAAAAGGAGGGATACTAGGAAAAGAACACGTGGTCCAGAACTAGATCCTAATAATCCAAATAAGTGGACATCAACAAAGCTAAAAGATAAATTATCTTCGCTAGGGATAAAAATATCCGAAAACTTTACTAATAAACAATTGAAACGTATTTTCTTGGATAATCAAAAAAGTAGTCTGGAAAGTTCTGACGGTGGAAATACCGAAACTACCAACATCATTGCAACTTTGAATACTTCTTTAGCATCAAATGTAGATAATGGTGTTATTTTATCGACTGCAAATACGCAACATCCCGAATTTTCCAGCCTAATTCCGACAGCATCTACCTACGGATGAATACAGTGGAGCCCACGCCTTTACCAGTAATAGGTGCTTCTGCGCATCAAAACAACACATTTCCGCCCAGGGCTGATCTCAATACGCTTGACTATGCTCTTGTCAACAACACTTTACAATTGTGTCAGCAAGTCATTGCCGGAGTTCCAAAACAGACTAATAAATACAACTTGCATTCTGCCATTAACTTTAACCCCGGGCCTGGATCAACATTACCCGTTAACCAAAATACATTTGGTGTTCAAAACCCTACATTGGAAGAATTCGCAAACCCCAATCAGATGAATTTTCCAAACAGTTTCGTATCACAAGTTCCAATCTTTTCCATGCAAAACCAACAAATGCAAATGTCAAAACATGGATATCCCGCCACAGCGTTTTCCGGAGTTGATATGGTTTCTCCAGAGATTCGCACCAAAATTATCTCAGGTAAAGACATCAACTTAAACATGCTCCTACTTCCGAACTATGAAACACTCTATCACCAAAATTTTAAAGAAAATGATGACCGTTTAAAACGAAATTTATTTACATTAGACGAGTTTATTATAGCTTTTGGAAGATATAAAAAAGTAATGTGTCAAGTATTTCCAAACAGGGCAGAAGAATTAGATAGCTACCTATCTCACATAATCGAAACCGCTAATGTGTGGCCAAGAAATTTTTTTGAATATCACAAAACGTTTAGTGCAAAATGTTCAATCATGTTACAAGAACACAATATAAAGATTGACTGGTCAAGGGTTGATTTAGAATTGAGACAAATGGTTTGTGCTGGATCTACAGTAAATATGTACACTTCACAAATCATCTATGTGTGGGAATAGCAGGGGATATCAAAATTCTAAAGTTCAACCTACACAGGATAAATATGGAAGAGATATTGTGGTGCATGATGGAATGCAAATCTGTAATAATTTTAATCAATCAAAAGGTTGTGTCAAACCTTACTGCCGATATGCTCACGTGTGTAAAATCTGCAAGGAAACCCATGGAAAGTTTGAATGTTCCACTAATAAATCTATGCCAGGAACCCAACAGGAACAAAACAAATCATTCCCAGTTAGACAGCCCAACAGTAAATCACAATGGCTAGATTCTATTGATACAGATTCAGATTCAGATTCAATATTTTATTATAGTCTTACCACATACAAACATAAAATGAGATTCACATACATAGATTTAAAACATTAAAACATTTGCATTGCATGTACCAACCTTAAATAGATTTATGAGAGACTTTTAAGATATACATAGTACTATATACATTTAAACATATTTTTACAATTTATAATTAAAATTCACAATATACATTTTTACTAAATGATAGTAAAACATTTGTTTCATTAAGAACTAGTGAAATAAAATACTATTTCTTCTTAATAAAATGTTGTTGCAGGTTTTGGCAACTATAGCAGCAACATTGCCATTACTAAATAAAAATATAAATTTTTCATTATCTGATAAAAGGTAAAAATGTTCATTAAAATGTACCGCTTCATGTATCATGATTTGTCTTAGATCCACATACAAAGGGCGTTTTAAAATGACATGTAGTTCATCTTCAACAATAGAGCTACAGTTAAAACATGTCCTCTCGTGGACTTCTTTCCTTTCATATCTTCCAGTTTCTATTTTAAGTGGAGCTACCCCACATCTAAATTTAGCGAATGAACTTCTGTTTTTTAATGACATAATATTTTGCAAATAATTTTCAGTATAATAGTTATTTTTAAACAATTTGTAAGTCCTCAATTTACTTCCCTCTGTATATGCAGCAACTCTTGTACACCAATTTGATTTAAAATTATCAAATGTATCTTCTTCAATTTGTTTAATACAATTTTTGTTCATACATTTAATTCAAAATTACAATATTGCTCATAATTATACAATTTTAACATTTCTATAACTCTAAAACTCCAGTTTTTAATTCTAGTATTACACTTTCGTATAGACCACTTAAAAATTTTAAAATTTATCCTGTGTGGGTCCACTATGGAACACCTAGCCCAATGTCTCATGACACTTGACCATTGTTTAACGCATGGAGGTTTCCAGCTCATATCACCAGCTATGGCATCATTTGGAGTGCATTTGCCAACCCCAGATACAACAGACGTTCCATCAACAACCTATTAACTTTGACCAATTAGAAAGGCAACTTTTAAATCATCCAGATAGGCATTTTGTGAACTTTTTATGTAATAGCCTTCGTAATGGATTTGATATGTTACATTAGTTTCAGATGTAAATTTACCTATTAATGAATGTAAAATTCTTTAACTGCCAGGAAAAATCCTGAAGTAGTCACAAATTTATTACAACAGGAGGTTGATAAAGGTTTTTTAAAGGGCCCCTTTTCTCAACCCCCTTTTTTAAGTTATAGAGTAAGTCCATTGGGTATTGCTACACACAAATATTCCAAAAAACAAAGGCTTATAATTGATTTATCATCTCCTCATGATTTAGATGAGCACTACAATGTTAACGATTTGATAGATAAAGACCAATGTTCCTTGACATACATTAAAACTGATGATGCTACTAATACGATTCAAAGATATGGTTCAAAGTCCCTATGTTGTAAGGTGGACATCTCAGATGCGTTCAAACAACTTCCGATTAAAAAAGAACAGTGGCATCTCTTTTGTGTCAAGTGGAATGGTCAGTACTATCATTACGTTCGTTTACCTTTTGGGTGTCGTTCTAGTCCCCGTCTGTTTGACTCTTTATCTACAAGTGTGTGCTGGATAGCTCAGAACAATTATGATATCAAAGTTATTTTCCATCTATTAGATGACTTTATAACTGTAGACAAACCTTCTGATTGTGGAGAAAGAACAATGGCTTTGTTAAGCCTTATTTTTAACAAACTTAATATTCCTTTGTCATGTAAGAAGACTGTTGGAGCAGTTTTCGAACTCGAATACCTAGGCATTATTTTGGACACGATTAATATGCAGGCTATACTTCCGTTAGACAAGGTTGAGAGAATCACACAATTTATTAGTTTTGTTTTAGATAAAAAATCTTGTACGCGTAGAGAACTCGAACTATTACTTGGACATCTTAACTTTGCTACAAGAGTAATTCTGCCAGGTCGGGCCTTTGTCACTTACCTTTATAGACTGATGTGTTCTGTCAAAGAGAGTCACCACTATGTCCATTTAAATAAAGAGTGTAAATCTGATTTAACAATGTGGCTACAATTTTTGTCAACGTGGAATGGAATTAATATGTTCTATGAATCTCATTTAACCTCTGCAGCGGACATGCATTTATTTACGGATGCTTCATCTACCATTGGTTTTGGAGGTTTTTATCAAGGAAAATGGTTTTATAACACTTGGCCAAAAGACCTCCCATCTATTTCGGATAAAACTCTTATCTATTGCTTTTTTTTTAGTTATATCCTATCGTGGTGCCAGCTGTTTAATGGGGAAAAGGATGGTATAAAAAGCGTATTTTATTTCACTGCGACAATCTAGCGTCTGTTATTATTCTAACTAAAGGTCGTTCAAAAGATCCAATAATCATGAAACGTCTTGTTATGTGTGCAGCAAAATTTAACTTTGTATTTTACAGCGAACATGTGCCTGGAAAAATGAACTTAATTGCTAACTCTTTATCTCGTTTACAGATGAACAAATTTCATCAGTTAACACCAAAGGCAGAGAAAGCAGCAACTCCTTGTCCAACCCTGGAAGAGATTATTTGGACATCGCAGTAGAAAATTTACAAGCTTTTGCTTTTGCAGATTCAACTAAAGCTTTGTACAACGTGGGATATGAACATTATCTTAAGTTCTGACAATTACAAGGATCAACTTGGTCAACTTTCCAGTTACCACCTGTATCTGAGAACTTGTTGATGCGTTTTATAGCCTATTGCGAATCTAATAAACATCTGAGATATTCCACCATTAAATCCTACCTATGTGGTATACGTGTCTTTTACTTACTAAAAGGGGGTGTTAATCCATTAGAGAACTTTGTCGGTAAACCATTGCTAAAATTAAAATCAGTATCAGTAGGTTTGAAAAAGAAGCCTGACATTATGCCTAAGAGAATTCGTTTACCCATAACATTTGATATTTTACACAAAATGTGTTATTTAATACGCAATTGTATTTTTGATAATTTTACAGATATTTTAATAGAAGCTGCATGTGTAGCAGCTTTTTTCGGGTTTTTAAGATGTGGTGAATTTTCTGTTTATGATACCAAAAATTTTTATCATGAATCAAATTGGTGTCTGAGTGATTTTCAAATATCAAATGACTGTATTTTTGTGCACCTTAAGAAATCTAAGACTGATCCTTTTAGGTATGGTATTACTATTCCTTTTTTTCAAAAACTCTACAGATATATGTCCTGTAGTTGTACTTCAAAAATACTATCGACTCAGAATGTCTTTTTTATTACTAATAAAGGTGATCCATTGTCAAGAATTTTTTTCATTTCTCTTGTAAAATGTACATCAGACAAATTAGGATTATCCAGCGAAAAGTAATGGCCATTCATTCAGAAGTTGTGCTGCAACTACTGCACACAAAGCACGACTGGAAGATCATCTTATTCAAACTTTGGGACGATGGTCCTCAGATTGTTATACCAAATATATTCATACCTCTCCAGATGTACTTAGACAAGCTCAAATTCAAATGACCTCTACTTTGAACAATTAAAAATTGTACTGACAGCAAGGAGTGGATTGATTTTTATCCTTCTCATTATTTCAACTTGGGGCTACAGCTGCAAGCATCTGTATTTGACTTTCGATACAAAATTTGAGTCAATCTATGAATACAAAATTAATTATCTCCATTCCAAGTTTTGAGATTTAGCTAGAGTTATCTCCCTTTGCATATGGAGATAGAACATTATACGTTATTGGTTTTTAATTGCAGTTGTATAAGTCCCCAGTTGCCATATTGTAAATAAACGCATATGCTTTTAGGTTCTTGAATAAATAATAGTTTAGTACTTCGTCTTTGTATATATTAGTATACTTTTCATCACACTTATAAAGGATTTTCTTATCCCAGGCATAGATTACCTTAGCCATATTTGGCACAACTTTTTGAAATTTTGGATCCTCAATGCTCTTCAACTTTTTACTTGTTTGGCTTTATAAATATTTTGTTATGAGCGTCACTGATGAGTCTTATGTAGACGAAACGCGCGTCTGGCGTACTAAATTATAATCCTGGTACCTTTGATAACTATTTACACCACTGGGTCGATGCCACTGCTGGTGGACGTTTCGTCCCCGAGGGTATCACCAGCCCAGTAGTCAACACTTCGGTGTTGACATGAATATCAATAATGTGATCATTTTTATAAATTTCCTGTTCTTTACAAAACTTTGAATTTTTCGAAAAACTAAGGATTTTCTTATCCCAGGCATAGATTACCTTAGCCGTATTTGGCACAACTTTTTGAAATTTTGGATCCTCAATGCTCTTCAACTTTTTACTTGTTTGGCTTTATAAATATTTTGTTATGAGCGTCACTGATGAGTCTTATGTAGACGAAACGCGCGTCTGGCGTACTAAATTTTAATCCTGGTACCTTTGATAACTATTTACAGCTACTATTACAAACAACAGACATGTTTCCTTTAGAAATTGAGGTTTGGGTTTATGCTTATGAGACAGCAACTCAAGGCAAGAATTGTCTTTTCTGTGTTAAAAAGTGGTACGGGTAAACGAAAGAGACAGTATTAGATATAACCACTTTATAATAAATCAAGAACAAGTAAAGTCATAAAATTAAAATGATATTTATTATAATTGGAGTTTATTCTCACTCTTTTGGATAGTTAATTATCTTTGAACACGGTCTATGACGTCACAGTGCACATTCCATGAAATCGAAATCAAGACAAAAATAATATCATACAACGATAATATTCCGTTGACAAAAAATTACATCTAAGTATTCTATAAATATGGCAAATCAGCACTTAATTTTAACGGTATTCATCTTCAATGATATTTATATTACAACGTTAACAAAAACGATTGTTTCTTGGGATCAAATTGTGATCGATACCTGAATTTAATTTTAAATTTCCACTACGTAATTAGGTAAGTACGTTGGTATCAAGATAATATTGCAAATAATTCTCCATACACAAATTTTATCTAAAACATTTACAGAGAGAGTTTTTCACGCCTACCATTTTTGATATTGGTTGTTGGTACGAGATGCGAAAAGTCAAACGATTTATTTCTGTAAACTATATATAAAATTCAAACCAGCTTCGCTGGCCAAGGGTAACGATCCGGACCCCTGTTCTACACCGGATCGTTACCCTTGGCTAGCGGAGATTAATTAAAACCTAAGCTAAACAAAGGTCATTGGATGCCCAATTATTTTTGCCATTAGAATCATCAATACATAAGATCTTCTGTACATCGTAAACAATAGTAGGTTTATCATAAATTTAATGCAACTAATATTTTAAATTATGGAAAAGCATCAGGTTTAGATGGTATTCCTGCAGAAATGTTAAAGGCAGGTTCTTCAGTTTTAGATCCATTGTTACAAAAACTATATGATATTGTATTCTCAACAGGATTTTATCCTCTACAATGGTCATCAGCATATATAACCCCGGTTTTTAAGTCTGGTGATCCATGCAAACCAGAAAATTATAGAGGTATTGTTATTAACACCTGCATAGGTAAATTATTTAATTGTGTTTTAAATAATAGACCAGACCACTTTTTTGAAGAACATGATATCATAAGGAAATGTCAAATTGGATTTACAAAAAAATCAAGAACATCCGATCATATATTTGTTCTTAAGACTTTAATTGACAAGTGTATTAATAGCAAAAATGTTAAACTTTTTGCATGCTTTGTAGATCTCAAAAAAGCATTCGACTCTGTTATTCATACAGGTATACAACTTAAACTACTCCAACACAACATAGCAGGACATTTTTATGCTATAGTTAAAGATATGTATAATAAAAGTAAGCTATGTGTCAAAATTGACAACCAATCAACTCCTTTATTTAGATCATTTAGGATGTTTTAAGCCCCAATTTATTTAAACTTTTTATTAATGATCTCCCTGATGTCTTTTCTTCTTGTGCTAACCATGTCAATGTTAATAATCAAAGGGTTGATTGTATAATGTATGCTGATGACATTGTTATTCTCTCAAATTCACCAGAGGGATTGCAAGAGAGGTTAACCATGCTTAACAATTACTGTTCTAAATGGTGTTTAAATGTAAATGAGAACAAAACAAAACTTATGATTTTTAATAAAACAGGGAGACATTTTAGTCTCCCTTTTTACCTAGGTGAAAAAGATATTGGTTGTACATATAATTATAAATATTTGGGCATACTTTTATACCCAGTGGAAAAATTTTTTAATGTAAAGATGAACTGTACAAAAAGTCTATGAAAGCATGTTTTAAATTACAACAATATATGTCATCGTCAAACCCTAGTGTTTCAACTTTACTTCATTTATACAGAGACATATAATACATATTATATGTCTCTGATTTATATGACCATACTGTAAAACCAATTTTAACCTATGGATGTAAAGTCTTGGGTATGTTTTCTGTAAACTCAGCTGCATGTAAGAAAAATGATCAATATATTTTAGAAAAGGTGTTTTCAAATGACACATCTGAAAAATCACATATCAAATTTATGAAATATGGTCTAGGTGTAAATAAGAAATCCAGTAATCTTGCTGTGACTTCTGAACTAGGTAGATACCCAATGTATTTTTTATATTATATTAGCAATGTTGAAATATTATCATCGACTCGATAATTCTAAGAACATGTTATTATATGATGCATATTTATGTAGTAAAGAACCTCACAATAATAAAGTGAATACATGGTTTTCAAGTATAGACTGTATTTTAAAAAATGTATTTTAAAAAAGCTGAGCATACAAACATGTAATTTAAAAACCAGTATCTACTCTTTCACAAAATTTATCAAAGATAAGCTATATAAAAATTATCTTCATTTTCGGAAGGAAAATAGAAATAAAGTTTTACAATCAGATCAAGGTAAACTTACTACCTATTTTTCCTTTAAAATTCTATTTTGTTTTGAAAAATATTTGGATCTAAAAGATTTTAGATTAAGAGAATCAATCTGTAAAATTAGAATAAGCGCTCATCCATTAAGGATTGAGACTGATAGATATGCCAAACTTTATGTGAATAGGACACTGAGAAAATGTTTATACTGTACTTTAAATAAAGTTGAAGATGAGATACACTTTATAACTGAATGTCCACTATATATTGATAACAGAAATGAGTTTTTTTACTGAAATTTCTTTAAATTGTAATAATTTTCAATCTTTAGACACGTTTTCAAAGTTTTTATGGCTATTTACACAAGAAAATTTAAATGTGTATAAATGTGTAGGAAAGTATTTATCTAAAAATCTAGAGATAAGGAGAAGTTCAAAAATAATAAATGCAAATTAGCCACAAATATACATATTTTGAGTGGTATATGATTTTAAATGGTCTATTTTAAAGATGTAAATTGTATTATCTGGTTCTGTCCTGGCCTTTTATAGCATTTTTAATAGTATTAAACAATGTTGTTTTCTTATATTATATGTCTCTAATCTTATGGGTGTCGTCCCGATTGTCCCACTTTTTGAAATTACAGGTAAAAAAGTAACGAAATTTTATGGGACAATCGGGAATATGTTTGTGGGACAGTTGGGAAGTTTAAATGTGGGACAATTGGGAATTGTTTTGAGTTGTTAATTTGTGTGTCATTTGGTCTCTGGTGGAGAATTGTCTCATTGGCAAACATACCACATCTTCTTTTTTTTTATTGAAGTCTGATTCTTCTGTATATAGTTGGTTACGAGTCTTGTCGACAAAGACAAAAGGAATATTGGTAAAATAATCTTTAATAGTGATTATTTAAAAGACAAAATTGGTCAAAATCTAGACAACAGCTTCGTTATCAATAAAGAACGTTGTTGGTTCAGGTGATTTTTTAACAGTCTAATCAATAGCGCATAGAATGTTGTTGACATGTCCTCTGAAATCCCTAGTAACATTGCAAAGGCACTAGTAGAAGCATTTCTCCATCAATAATTTCATATTAGATGCTGGAACATATTAATTGACTGTTAGATATACTGTTTTCTGATAGAGGGTAGAATGTAAATGAGTTTATTATTTATTTATTTATTTAAAAACTTAACAAAGAAAATGTAATTAAAAGTATGGTATTGACATTTGTTTTATAAATATTAAACGTAACATTGTAGATATATTTCATAAATCAGAGATATAATATTGGTTTTATATTAAAAGTGTTTTTATCTGATGAATTTTTTTTTTATATACTTTTGTAAAATTAATATTTTTTTTACCTTTATAAAATTAATATTTTATACTTTTCTAAAATTAATATTTTGTACTTTTATGAGATTAATATTTTGTACTTTTATAAAATTGATATTTTATACTTTTATAAAATTAATATTTTATGTACAATAATTAATTCTTGTTTATTTTGCAAAACAAACAACAGTTACCTTGTTTATCTAAGAACATTTTACTTCATAAAATAATGTGGGACAATCAGAACTTTTTATGTAGGACAATCAGAACTTTTTATGTGGGACAATCAGAACTCTAAAATTTTAAAAAGTGGGACAATCGGGAAAAAACCAATTTATGTTTAATCTTACGTACTTGTATGTAATGTCATGAAAGCTCTTTATAGGGCCCTTTAATTGGAAATAAAATATTCTTATTCTTATTCTTATTCTTATTATCTTCGTTTTCAAACATACGTTTTTCATGTTTTCTTTTTGATTTAATGAAACATATTTTTATGGCAAGTTTCCCTTTGGTGATTAATAAGCACAGTGCTCCATATTTTTTTTTATCTGAGGTTGAGGTGGTAATTATTTGATCAAACTGTTGTCTCTTTGACACATAAATACCATAATTTGTCATAAGTGCAAATGAAGTATCTACATTTGTACTTGTGCATGACTTTGAAAAACAACAACATTGACTGTTTAGTTGAATATTATATTAATATAATTATAACGTTCTTTCTGTTTCTGTAATTTCTTTACTTTTCAGTTCCTGCAAGTAAGAAAAAAAATCATTCATCAGAAACACATATATATATATTTGCACAAGTTTGTGAAATTAAGGAAATAAGAATTAAATTTTAGTTAGTATAGATCAATGGAATTTGTCGATATGTATGTATCCGCCGACTTAGGTCGGGGCCATATGGTGTTACCCTTATCCGACATTACGCCATTATGTCATTCCGTCATTCCGCAACGAACAGTTATACAGTTTTTTTTCTAAATGCCTTCACATATTATGCTGGTTTTTAGTATGTGATTCTACTATGATGAGTTACAGACCGAAATCATGTTTGGTTCCGCTATACTGATTTTTGCCGAAATAACAGTCTTTGGATTTTGAAAATTTCCACTCCGAGTGGGAACGTTCATTCCGACACATTTAGTTTTCAATATTATTGCAGAAAAAAATACAAAAATATTTGGCAATAAGAACGATTTAAAAAGTAAAAGTTGCACATAAAATTCGGATCAGTCCAGCAAAACTGCTTGGCTGATGTACCTAAATGAATAATCATACACCATTTTCAAGGATTGTGTTATTAATAATAACAAATGTTAGCTATTGAAGAATGCTCCATAAGGTTCTTTAATTAATAGTAAAAAAAAATAATTACAAATTGTACTACTTTTAGTATTAGAAAAAATTATATTGTACCAAAAAGATCATACTATCTTATATTCAGATAGGATCAAATGATCTTGAAAGAAAGAAGCTGATTGTGTACTGAAAGAAGTAGAATACCTAGTAGAAACAACACAAAGAATACTACCAACAACTAAGATCATCCTCGCAGAAATTCTACCTCGTTTTTTAAGAGACCGAGATCAGTCTAAAGAATTTGAACAGAAACGACTTCAGTTTAATACTTTAATTAAAGATTACTGTTTTGACAAAAACATTCAACTTGTAGAATATAGTAATATGAGAACAACAGACTATACTGATGGAATTCATCTTAATGAAGTAGGAGTTGGAATCATGGTGAAATGTATCAAGAAAATTACTAACCCGTTACTTGGTATTACAACAGATACAATGCAGAGAAGTCCAGACAACCAACATAGAAACCAAAACTATCGAAACAGACCACATCAAAACACAACAGAAAATGTAGGGTATAAACATAGCTTTTACAATAGAAATACACAGGATTATAATACACAAAATAGAAATATGAGTTATAACAATCAAAATTGGCAAAATGATAACAATAGGCAAAACCAAAATATGAATCAAAATTGGCAGAATCAGTACCAAAATGTAAACCGTCAACAATACAGCGACAGTAAAGACAACTTACTTCCAATGATAGAATCAATGCTGCAAGAAATGAAAAATATTAGGAAATAAGTGTATCTTATTCTATAAAAAAGAGAAATAAACATGGCTTAATGACTGATAAGGGTGGGTTTTTTTGGTGGTTTTTTTTTTTTTTTTTATATACGACAAGGTAACACCTCCCGAACGAAAGCTTATTTTTATAAGCTAGAGTTAGAGGAGGGGATACGGTCTCTGCGCAATGCTAGGCGGTGTTGTCGTAGAAGTTAGAAATAAAAAGTACCGGGGAGGAAGTTACGAATCAAATCTACTCTAACATCGTTAGGTTGATTTTCTAGGCACTTTATACATATTCTAACGCCTGGTATTTTTTAATCATAAGAAATCCGATGGACAAGGTATAATTTGCAGTTGTCGCTACACATAGGCAGAGATATACATATATAAATTTACAGTGATTGTATGCTTCTAAAAATAGATTAGCATCCTGTAATTATACTGAAGAGATGAGTAGATGATCATTTCTGTACACTAAAAAGAATACTTCGTGTATTGTATCAGAGATCCTTGTTTAATCCCTACGACAAGGTAACACCTCCCGAAACGAAAGCTTATTTTTATAAGCTAGAGTTAGAGGAGGGGATAAGGTCTCTGCGCAATGCTAGGCGGTGTTGTCGTAGAAGTTAGAAATAAAAAGTATAGGTTCCAGCCCCGGCGCCGGGGAGGAAGTTACGAATCAAATCTACTCTAACATCGTTAGGTTGATTTTCTAGGCACTTTAAACATATTCTAACGCCTGGTATTTCTTAATCATAAGAAATCCGATGGACAAGGTATAATTTGCAGTTGTCACTACACATAGGCAGAGATATACATATATATGCATTGTACATGTACATCTTGACTTAATTTCATTTTTGACCCCTGCTACATCTAGATATTCAATTCTTTCAAAACTCAACTAACAAATTTAGAAAACTTACAAATTATGGAATTTTTGTGCATAAAAGAAGAAAAAAAGAAATGTGTTGAAATAATATGTTAACAGAAATTAGAAATCATACTGTATATAATATATATACTTGACTGTTTAAAATTTGTTTTTATAGATAATCTTGTGTTTAATAGTAGTACAAGAAGAATGTGGTGCTTGGTAGATTATTATGAGCTAAAATACAACTTTTGCAATACTGTAAAACAGTAAAATCTTTACATAGTCATGATAGCAAGATATAGTGATATGTTAACTGGTTATCACAGTATAACTTCTCAAAAAACAAAGAAATAATAATTTATTGTTTTCTATATACATTTTATTTCTTAATGATTTATTGTTATCTGTATATACATTTTACCTTGATAATAATAATGATATATATTAAATTCTATAGTAAAACTTTATTATCAAGAAACTTTCTTTATATTTATCTTAAAGTTTTCTCCCATTTAACATGTAAAGTGGTACTAATTTTGTATTATATTAGTTATATTGTACATCATCGTGTTTATATTCATGCATCCATAAATCCTTCTTCTGATATGTAATAACAACCAGTAAAGATAATGCAATATACACAATTACAAATAGAGATTTTTTATTTTTTTCTATTTCTGAAAAACAATAAAAATAAATAGAAGGAAAAGAAATAAAAAGGGTTGTTCTATAATACAGTATTATCTGGAGTAAGGAAAATTTAGATAGAGTTATTCCTCTTTTAATGGTACTTAGCTTAAACAGAGACGTATTATATGTCTCTGGTTTAATAAGTTAAAGGACATTTCATTTTTAATGCATACTTTCAAACAGATGTAAAAAAAAATGTATGATACTACTATATGTTTATAAACGTAGACTTACACATGATTATACTAATGTTATAGATATATCACTGTGCTTTAAAGCTGGTTTTCAGCCACATATTTCAATTTTGGATTTATAATGAATCAGAACTCATTAATTAAGCAACTAACTATATCTGCATAGAATTTACATGGTCTTGGTGACAAATCAATTGATGAATTTTTTCTTGATAGTATAAAAAGTGACATAAATATCTTATTAGAAACCTGGAAAGGAGAATGTAAAGAATATAATATCCCTGGCTTTAATACCTTTTCTAAAATAAAAAAAAGAAAGCAAAACGACATAGTGGTGGGATACTAGTATACTATAACAAAAATATATTCCAAAAGGATTTTCCATATTCAAGAAGGTACTAATTCACAAAGCAGGCTATGGCTTAAATTGGACAAAAAATTCTTTGGCCTTACATATGACTTATACTTGTGTGCTGTTTTTATCACCCCTGTAAATTCCACTCATTATGAAAATGACTATACTCAGCTAGAAAAGGAAATAAGTACATATTCAAACAAAGGGAAAATTGCCTTAATAGGAGATTTTAACTCCCGCACTAGCAGTCATCCAGATTTTATAGAAAATGATTACCCCGATCTATTTAATGTACATTCTCAAAATATATTACCTCAAAATTATGATGTGGATCAATTTTTGAAAAGAAATAACCAAGATAAAATACTAAATGCACAGGGTAACAATCTTTTAGAATTATGCCTGTCATCAAGACTACGTATACTTAACGGCAGATACATTGGTGATTCGTTGGGATATTTTACATGTTTCAAGCCCAATGGCTTGAGTACAGTAGATTATGCTATTGTAAGTAAGAGTCCTGACCTCAGTAATATACTTTAAAACTAATGAAATCAACTACCTTTCAGATCATGCACAAATTGAAATATTTCTTAAATGTTATCTATAAGTGAAAAACAGTATCTGTTTCCAGATGACAAATGGAAAACAATGAAATCTTATAAGTGGAACGATACCTCCAAAAATATATTAATTCAAACCCTATCTTCTGAAAATTTTATAAATGAAATTATAAACTTTGAATCAAAGAAATATAGTGAAAAGCAAAATGGGATAGATCAGGCAGCTAGTGAGCTTGATTTTATTTTATGCAACTTAACAAAAAAAATCTTGTACACTAAGACATGTAAGAGGTATACCAAACTTTAAAAGAAACAAAAAAAAGAAACAAAAATGGTCAGATAATGAAGTATATGAATATAAAAAATTTAATAAATGCAGTTGGAAAAGAATTAAGACAAAATCCCTTTAACTGCTCACTGAAACATAAATATTTTTGTTTACTCAAATCTTTTAGAAAGTTAACGAAACAAAACAAAAATAGAATGTAAAAAGAAAATCTTTGATAAACTTTCAGATTCGATGAATAAAAATCCTCAGGAATACTGGAAAATACTAAAATCACTAGAAAACAAAAATATAGATGGAGATGATGATTTTAAAGAAATGTTAAAGGACAGTGAAAGCAAAATTAAACATTTCCAAAATCAAGGAAAGTTTTCAAAAATAAATAATGCTTTTCAAACCAAAATTGAGCAAAAGCTGAAAAATATTGAAGATACTATTTCTTTTAACCCGGAGACAGACTATTACTTGCTCTGACTTTAAATGTATTATAAAAAAAAACTTAAAAAATGGAAAAGCGAGCAATCCAGATAGTGTGTTGGACGAGGTAATTAAATTTAGTAGTCCAGTAACTACCAAAGCATATGCTAAACTATTTAATCTTATGTTAAAAACAGGATACTATCCAACTTCCTTGAATTCTGCATACATAACTTTAGTACATAAATCTGGTGACAAATGTAATTCAAGCAATTACATAGGAATTTCATTAATCAATTGTATATCCAAATTATTAAGCAGTATCTTAAATCAAAGAATGATTAAAACTATGGGGAAAAAAATAACTAATGCCCAGTTTGGATTTAGAGTTTATCATAGAACTGCAGACAGTGTATTTATCATTAAAACTTTGATTAATAAATATATTCATAAAAATAAAAGAAAACTTTATGTCTGTTTTGTAGATCTTAAAAAGGCTTTTGATTCCCTTTGGAGAATTGGAATGCTTTATGAATTAGTTAAAATGGGTGTAGGGAAACATATGTTTGAAATAATAAAACAACAGTTTATTCATACTAAAGCATCTTTAAAATATAATGATAAACATTCTAGATTCTTTCCCATTGACCGAGGAGTAAAACAAGGGGAATTCTAGATTCTTTCCCATTGACCGAGGAGTAAAACAAGGGGACAGTATTAGTCCCACACTCTTCAATTTATTTATTAATGACATAGTTGAAAATTTTGACCATAAAAGTTCAAAACCATTGAGATTATTAAATTCTGATATAGGAAGTCTTTTGTCGATGACCTTATAATTTTATCCGAAAGTAAAGAAGGTGTTCAAAATAGCTTAAATAATTTATCAAATTACTGTGAAAAAAGGCAGTTATGTCTAAATACTAAAAAAACAAAAACAATCATCATTGAACAAAGAACTACAAAACTGGAACCATACATTGTTAGGTTCAACAACGAAAAAAATAATAACGTTACTGAGTATAAATTTCTAGGCACTCTGATAAAAAATAATGGAAATCTAAATGCAAGTTTAACAGATTTTGCCAAAAAAGCTAGGAAAGCTCTGTTTTCATTAAAAACACATGCAGCCTTTTGGGGAAATTTCCCTATTAATGTATCCTGTAATCTATTTGATTCTCTTATAAAACAAATTTTAACATATAATGCTGAAATATCATACATGGATACATATCAATCATATTATAGAGCAAACGACAGATTAAAATCCCAAAACAAAGATATAGATAAATTCCAATATTTGGATAAGACTCCCTTCGAAAAGATTCATGTTAATTTCTGTAAATATATTCTAGGTACTAAAAAAACATCTGCGTATTTAGGTGTTAAAGCTGAACTTGGTAGACAACCAATATAAAAATATAAAAATACAAAAGCAATTCTTTATTGGGCTAGATTAAATACTGAAAACATAAACCCATTACTAAAAGAAAGTTATACATTAAGTAAACACCTTGATTCACAAGCAATTTATACTTGGTCCACTTTTATCAAAGATTCAACACAAGAAATGAATATTGATATACAAAAAATAATGTCCTGTCAAAATATGGAACAAGTTAACAAACTAAAGACTTGGTTTAAGAATATTACAAGCAACTTTTATTCAGAACTACCGGAATATAAAATGAACAGTTTGAACGAAAATAACAAACTTTTTCTTTACAAAAATATTAAAATCAAACAAGACCAAGAAATTTATCTAAAATATCCAAATTTTGAAACTAGACGTTTTGTTTAAAATTACAATTAGTGACCATAATTTGCTCAATGAGAAGGGCAGATATCTAAAAAAATACCTCAAGACAATAGAACATGTCCAACTTGTAAAACCTTAGAAGAAAGAGAAAATCACTTTCTCCTCTACTGTAAAATTAATCATGTTTTACGTATAAAACTTTTTAATGACATGGCAATAGATAATCCTATGTTTCCAAATCTATCTGATACTCAAAAACTAGTAGTCCTACTAAATCCTTCTAATAGTAACCAAGTGAAAAAACCAGGTTCCTTTATAAAACAGTCTTTAGAGTTGAGGACAGAGGACTCTTAGTTAGTTTTACTTATATATGTTAGCGGCAATAAGTAAAATTAGGCATTAAGCTTAAATCCTAGGCAATAAGCTAACGCCTAGGCATTAAGTTATTGCCTGAAATTTTCAGGCATTAAGCTTATTGCCTGAAATCTGATGATGATTATTCATCCTATTGCCGAAGATAATTTTAGGCAATAAGTAAACTCTGGAATTTATGCATATTGGGTGATTTATTCTTGATAAAGAGTCGTTTTTTATTATATTTCTAATTCTACATTTATAAATATACATTCATTTGACAGATCTTCAAAATTAGTAAGTTTATTTAGTAATTTTGAAAAACAGAATAAACTCATACTTTTTTCGTGTTTGTGTGGTATAAATAAGTATCAAAAAGACTTAAAAAAAAGTAATTTTATCCAATTGAAAAGGGGGGAGATTCTATAGAATAATTATAATTATATTTATTTGAAAATTTGTACACTTCATTAGTCGAGCTAGTTTGAACTTGTCAAAAGTAGACCAAATTAAGATTGGATTTTTTTTTATCACACCATTTTCTATTTTTTTTTATTGGATAAGTAAATTGTCTTTGTTAATAGTTCGACAATTTGTGATAACAAAATGATTTTTTAACACAAATTTCTATCAAGTTTTTATATTTCTAAATTATTATTTGATGCATTTTAATATAAATAACATATTTTATTTGTTAATTTATTTCTGGTCTCTTGTGGAGATTTGTCATATTGGTAATCATGCCACATCTTCTTTTTTATATTTAGGATGACACTGGGTCCTGTACTTTTGCATTGTTAAAATCGGTGAAATTTGATTTTTTTTTCTTCTTTTCATTCTCAAACGTATGTTATTTGCAGTAATAAAATAAAATAGTTGAAGTATTCAGTATTTATATGAAGATGCACGAGACTTTCCTATGAACTTTTAAGTATGAAACCGTGACGCTTCGAATTCAGGTCCCTCAAAGCATAACATGATTTTACCGATTATATATTTAATTTTTACTATTTACAATTATTTTGTTCAATTCTAATATAAAACGTAGTTATATTTTTTACTTATATTTTGTTTCAAAGAGTTTAGATCTACTATTATAATTATATAAAAAATATTTATAACCTCAGTTTCATTTAAAACTAGTAATTATTTTCTAATAATTAATCGGTGTGTGAATTAATGTTTTTGGTCGAATTTGATACAATATTTCATTTTTTTCATTTGCTATTTTCTTTTACGCCAATACTTAGGACATCCCAGCTAATGAAATCCTCAGATAGCTTTCGATGTGCAGAATGCTAAGAAATGTCGTAAGTCGATCCTAACTATATCATATTTTCTGTCCTAAGAATATCTTATAGGACTAATCTTAGGACAGTGTCGATAAACAGGCCACAGTTATCATAATATTATTATGTAACAAAAATATTTTAATTTAAATGAATAAATGTCTTTTATTTACTCGCATTTACATTTTAGGCATTAAGCTTAATGCCTGCTCACATTTTTCAGGATTTAAGCTTAAATCCTAGGATTTAAGACTAATGCCTAACATCATTTAGGCAATAGACTTACTGCCTAGGCGTTAGCTTATTGCCTAGGATTTAAGCTTAATGCCTAATTTCACTTATTGCCGCTAACATATATATATAGATATGTGTGTGTTCAAGTCAGTTATTTTATTGTTGTTGTTACTTTTGTTTATGTCACAAGTATAATGTTACTTATATGACAAATTAAGATTATTATAAACTTACTCATTGTTGATGCAGGCAGATGCTGATCATTTTATGACTTTGGTTAGAAGAAGAAGTCCTGCCAAGACACAACAACAATTACCAGACTAAACATGCGTTCCTCAGATAAGGACAAAAATGAATTTAGGAGAAAGAAAGGCGTGAAATAACACTCCAACGAGCTCTAGAATTGTTTGGATCCCTATCGGCAAATGCTACTATTAAGAATTTTATACCTATAGACATTATTTGTGGTTTGAGGCAGGAGTAAATTTAAAATGATATTTTATTTTTTCTCCTACCTAAAGAGCACAATGTAAATAGTGAAGATGGTAGGTAAATTGAGGATGTTCTCTCATATTTTTTTCTCACAACTGCTAGACAATTCTGGGATATATTGGGATCCTTATGCAGTCTTTTAAAATTGCTTTGAAACTTGTCTAACTGATATTCAATTCTGATTTTTCCCTATATAGCCATTCAAAGCATTTTAAACTGTTTGCCATACCAAACGGATATTTGTCTGACATGTCAGATGGTCCTACTAATTTTGTTATTACTGTTTATGTCCAATCATTTGTTTGTTTGGTCATCAGTCTGCCACACTTTTGTTTCTAGATCATGTATTTACATAACTTCTCAGCCAAGTCTTTTACCAGAATGAAATTGAAAATAACATTGTGATCTGTCTGGGTTCAATTGTTTATTGTTGTACAATAAATATGCTTTTGACTATTATAGTGTGAGTTATAGAATCAATAAAAAAAAAAGTGAATAATAAAAGTATGATCACGAGTGTAAAAAAAAAAAGAAGGATTTAACAAGTGATATGTGTAAGTTATGTACCTTAGTTAATATTTTGGCTCTATCATCATGAACAAACATATTGATTATTCAAGTATGCAAATTTCCCGGTACATATTTTATCAATGGGTTAAAACAATCAGGACTCTGGTAAAACGTCGCATTCATAGGTGGAAAAACTGTGTGAATGATCAACCAAAGTCCATTTTCAGAGACAAAGAGTCTGTGAAATGTCTATCATCTCTTCACGATAGGTATGTTGTTGTTCTTGCGGACAAGCTTCAAATAGTATTGTCTTTGTATGTAAATCGTACTACTACGAATGTCTTGTAAATGAAGTAGGAATAAATGAGCCATCAGGTAATCCCAAATACAAAAACATATCATTTGACAAAGATGAGATTTTGGCAGTTCATAAGTCCTTCATGGCTTCAATGAACATTACATTGAACAGCAAATCGGAGGACTTACTTTGTTTGTATTTGTTACATAAGCTTCACAAAATTCCGTACAAACAACGGTACAGTGCCGGCTCATCTGCATGTTCGACTAAAGAATTGTCCAGATTGTCAAAAAGTATGTCCGCAGTGAAAGAGGGTCTTCAGAAATACTGTGAAACTGCGTCGCGTAGTGGTATTAACCATATGTGAATTCTAAAAAAAACTCTAAAGAACTTCTGGATAACTTTAAATCTCAATCTTTTTCTGAAATTAGTTCTATCAAAACTTTTGATTTTTCAACCATGTATACCACCATTCCCCATGTGAATTTGAAAACATAAAAATGTAAGCATTCGCTTTTAATTTATTACTTTGGGATACCATACGGCATATCTTGTTAATAGTGAACAAAAATGTAAAACATGCTACACAAAGGAACAAGTGATCAGTATGCTGGAGTTTCTTATTGACAACATATTGTTGAATTTGAAGGGTAGACTTTTTCAAAAAATTGTCGGCATTCCTATGGGAACGAACTGTGTGCCTCTCCTTGCCCACCTCTTCTTATTTTCATATGAGTCGGAGTTCCAAAACAAAAAGATCAAAGAAACCAAGTCAAATAATTTCACATTCAGATATATTGATGATGTTCTTTCCATTAACAATCCAAACTTTTCTGATTGGATTCCATTAATATATCCCCCAGAACTAGAAATTCTAGAAACAACAGACACGGCTTCCTCCGCCTAATTTTTAGACTTATACCTCGAATTTGACATACACGGTCATCTCAGTACCAGAATCTATGACAAAAGAGACGATTTTAATTTTGAAATTATCAAATTTCCCCACCTTAGTAGCAATATACCAACTTCACCTGCATATGGGATATATATTTCCCAACTTATTCGGTATTCAAGAGCTTGCAGCTGCTACTCAGACTTTGTAAAACATCACCAGTGTCTGTGTAGAAAGTTGATGAATCAGGGGTACGTCAAAGAACGTCTCGTTCTTTTTCTAAAAATGTTCATCGGAGGGAACCAAGACCTTGTTGATAAATATTCCGTATCAACTTCACAAATAATACAGGATGGTCTTGAAGTATAGATTCTTGGTACTGAATGTGTTTATCGTCTTAATAACGGGTTATAGTATTCTTTTATTTGTCTGTATGAATATTACTGTTACTGTTTAATCTGTTTTTGATGATATCCATTTGACGTGGCTCTGTACTTACACATCCCGTCATTTTGTTATTGTTCTATGGTAACAATTTTTGTATTCTTGTCTTTCATTTTTGCTAATGTGCTTTATCTATATGCCTTTTTGTGTTTCTTTGTTACATATGACGTGGCTCTGTACTTATACATCCCGTCATTGTGTTATTGTGGTAAGGTAAAAAAAAATATTCTTGTCTTACATTATTGTTAATGTGCTTTGTCTATGTGCCCTTTTGTGTTTCTTTGTTACATATATGTTTGTTTTTATAGTGATTAAGAAATTAAAACAATGTTGACTGCTGTACCCCTATTTGTGACATTTTTACCTATTATGTCTGTTTGTTATGTTCACACATCGTTTTCAATATAATGGAATTTTATGCGACTGTCATACAATTGAGAGGTTTAGTTAGCTATAAAACCATGTTTAATCCACCATTTTCTACATAAGAAAATGCCTGTACCAAGTCAGGAATATGACAGCTGTTATCTACTCGTTTGAGCTTTTGATTTTTCCATTTGATTAGGGACTTTCCGTTTTGAATTTTATTCGGAATTCGGTATTTTTGTGAATTTAATTTTGATTGTTATTTCAAAGTACTGTGATGTATTGAGCTGACTTAGTCAGAGAGTGAATATATATATATATATATGTGTGAAATATCGAATATTGAACTGTATAGTATACAGAGATATGCCCCAGTTGGTCTTTAACATTTGATACCATTAGGGCTGGCATAATAAAATACATAATAATGGTAACCTTCCTATATGATACAATTGATACGCAAGTACTAAATGCTCCATTTTTGTTACTTTTCTTAGTTACAGATTGCACCCATAAATATGACATATGCAGGGGGTTCAAGGAAATACACTGAATTGGTTGTTAGCCTGGCAAAGGTAAAGTCAATAAGTACAAAATAAGTGAGAATGGAAATGGGGAATGTGTCAAAGAGACAACAACTAGACCAAAGAGCAGATAACAGCCCAAGGCCACCAATGGGTCTTCAACACAGCGAGAATATCCCGCACCCTGAGAAGGGCTTTAGCTGGCCCCCTAAACAAAAATGTGAACTAGTTCAGTGAAAATAGACGTCCCACTAAACTCCGAAACATATAAATCAAATAGAATTAAAAAAAAAAACAAACAAAAAACAGGACTAACAAAGTGCAGAGGCTCCTGACTTGGGACAGGCGCAAAGATGCGGCGGGATTAAACATGTTTTGTGAGATCTCAACCCTCCTATACCTCTAGCCAATGTAGAATAAACAAACACACAGCAATACGCACAGTAAAACTTAGTTCAAGAGAAGTCCGAGTCCGATGTCAGAATAGGTAACAGAAGAAACTTAGCAAAATGACAATGATACATAAATTAACAAAGGACTACTAGCAGTTACTCGCATGCCAGCTACAAAACCTCAATTAAAGTGATATCGATTGAAAGATTATGTCTACAACGACAACCACTGAACAACAGGCTCCTGACTTAGGACTGGTGCATAAAAATGAAGCGGGTTTAAACGTTTTAAAAGGCTCCAACCTTCACCCTAACCAGAGACAATGGTGTAACATTACAACATAAAAAAGACACACTATAAAATATCAGTTGAAATGGCTTAACTTGATCAAAAAGACATTTAAACAAAAACAAGTAAACATACACTGAACAAATAAGTTTGATCTATGACAATATAAAATGGCATTAAATAAAACAACGTACACATGTAAATTTAAATATAATAATTTTGTTGTTAGGAGTACGGAAGTAAACATTTTTACAAAATTAATAAATTTGTTGTTCAGAATACGAGTACAAAAGTGAAAATTTATCGTCATACTAATTATTTATCAAAGGTGGTACATATTAAAACAGTGAGACGAGATATAACACAAAATAAGTAAACATTGAATTACAGAAATGCATTACAAATTGTGTCAACAGTTCAACTGAACACGAAAATAATATTTGAGAGTGATTGCACTTACTGGAAGCTAGTTTAAAGCCAAAAAAAATTGCAATACAAAGTCATGAAGCGGGTTTAAACGTTTTAATAGGTACCAACCTTCACCCTTATCTGAAACAAAAGTGTAACATAGAAAGAAACACTATAAAATATCAATTGAAATGGCTTAATTCAATCAATAGACACATTAACACAAGGGATCATACACTGAACGAATACATTTGATCTATGACTCAATGTAAATACAAAATCAATAAAAAAATAAGGGGTTAGATGTTTAACAATTTCAGAAAAACAACCATAACCTTGAACAAAATGCCGCCAAATAGAATAATGTACATAGGTAAATGAAAATAATTTTGTTGTAAGGTATACAGTTTAAATGGAGAACGGAATTTTTTTTAATAAGTCCATTTGACAGATTTAATATATTCAACAATTTTTTTTTCTTCAGTTTTGAACATGTTTGATAATTTTTTACAGATACAAAAATGCTCAATCAAACCTTATATGGAGAGGGGGATTTAGAAGAGATGAGGAAAGCGATCAGAAAATATAATCAAATGATCTCGCATCATACAAGTGAGAGGTTTAGCTAGCTATAAAACCAGGTTTAATTCACCATTTTCTACACAAGGAAATGACTGTACCAAGTCAGGAATTGTTTTCCATACGTTTGATGTGTTTGAGCTTTTGATTTCGCCATTTGTTAAGGGACTTTCCGATTTGAATTTTTCTTGGATTTCGGTATTTATTTTATTTTACTTTTTTCATGCCCCAAAGTTGACAACTCAACTCAAAACTCATTTTTTATTGCATGTGGTAAATACATTTGAAAAATAGCTCTTTCTGTTTTTGATAGTGACTTTATCACGTTTCATGTCGGGTGGATCACATGGCTGAAAGGGGTGCCTAATTTTAACTCTGATGAAGTGACTTCCAAAAACAGAATGACATTTATTTCTTTTATTGGTACTTTATCATCATATTTTTTGTATCAAAATATAAGTAGTACCTTAAAATTAAAAAAAAAATTAAAAAATAACACCAACTATTTTTATTGCTGGTCAATTGATTTGAGATTCAATCCATTCAACCTATTTGCGAGCGACAATGGTGAATGGTAAATGAAAGTGTCCTACAACCCAGGTCATAGTTTCTACTATTTGTTTTCAATGGCTCCCTGATAAAGTTTATCCTTCCGCAGTAGTAGAGCATGAAAAATTGCAAGCTGATCAAATAATGTTTTTGATCAGGTCAGTTTGCTGGTCTTAACATTATCAGCTGGTGCAGATCAAAGGAATTTTGTAAAAAATATTGATGAAGTTAATTACAATGTTATATTGATGTAACAATTGTTATTCAATAATTTGTTCTTGTAACTGATTGTCATGTATAGATTTGGACTCATTCAACCGTTTGGTTAAGCATTTATGTTTTATTCATTAACTTTATTATAGGTTAATAGTTGGTTACTGGGTAGCGAAAAGAGAAATGAAGTATTTGGGTTATTTTGTTTGTATATAGACAATAACTGTCTTTAAATATCAGCTGTATTTGTACAAGGCTAGGAAACAAGGTGTATGCGAGCTTTTAGCGAGCTATTACACCTGTTTCGAGCCGAGTTGAAATTGTCCAATTTGAGAAAGGAGTGTACGAGTTGTCCTACGCTTCAGACTCGACATTTACTAAAAATGCATGCTACAATTGACATTGTTGTTTTTGTTACACAATCATACACATTCAAGTTTTGAAATCGGTAGTTGTCATCGTAGAAAAGACTGTTGTTTATGTGTGTATGTTATCAGAAAATTGGTCTAAAGAAATGTTTGAAAATAATCAACGTATAAAAGTAATCGTTAATTCGCAATCGATACGTCATTGGAATGCGACTCCAATACACATTCTGAGGTCACGTAGGTTCATACAATACTCAGTCAGGCAGTGGGCGGAGCTTTTAAGCGATATTTGTGTAGTATACAGATACAGCATAGCGATATCTGTAGGGCTGTATCTGTATAGTAGAACACCCAATTGCAGGATAAAGATATATAACATCTCATGTGCTTTGTAGATCGTAGATATAGAACGCCATGGACCCCTATCTTGATATGCAGAAGATAAATTTGAGAGGAGCAATGGTAACATATAGACAATAACTGTTTAGTGTCTTTAAATATCAGTTGTATTTGTACGAGGCTAGAAAACAAGGTGTATGCGAGCTTTTAGCGAGCTACTACACCTGTTTCGAGCCGAGTACAAATACAGCTGATATTTAAAGACACTAAACAGTTATTGCCTTTATCCTGCAATTAATTCTGTATATTGTTTGTGTTTTGAAAGACACAAAAACTAACATATTTAGCATTTATTTTCGATTTGTAATCCCTTGAGGCCCGCGTAGTAATATCAAAATCACACATTACGCTGAAGACGGGTTCGCAAAAACGAATCTCGAATGGTCAACAATAACACATCGCTCAAGGTGAATACTTATCTATTTTAACATAACAACTAGTTTCAACAGTAAAAACAAATAACAAAACATTGTCAAATTTGAAAAGTGTACGAGTTGTCCTACGCTACAGACTTGACATTCACTAAACATGTATGCTGAAATTGACATGGTTGATTTCGTAACACAATCATACACATTCATGTTTTGAAATCGACAAGTGTCATCGTCATTGGAATGCAACTGGAATACACATTCTGAGGTCACACAGGTTCAAACAATACTCAGTCCGGCAGTGGGCGGAGCTTTAAAGCGATATCTGTATAGTATACAGATACAGCATAGCGATATATGTAGGGCTATATCTGTATAGTAGGACATCCAATTGCAGGATAAAAGAGAATATATCTTCAATCAAAACCAAAAGGCCAGGAGTAGGGACACTAGTGTACAATTTGCTCTGGTGGTAATTATGAGACTTATGCTAAATGGTAATATTATTTGCCCGACCTGTTCAAGACAATTTTACTCTTCTTTGTCTGTCTTTTCTCAAACCCCCTACTAATCATTTATTAAATGTTACAAAGTCACTACCAAAAACAAAATGCCATTTTGTTCTTTATCCATATAAGTATATGAATCTTTTTTTTTTCTTCAAAGAATTGTCTAATAGTATTAAAAAAATGAAAACTATTTTGTATGCGGGGACAATTGATTTGAAATATGGTCCATTCAATTTTGTAGCATGTCTCAACAATGAATATTATTTTCCCCAAGTTACTACTATATCCAATTTCAGTTTTGAATAAATGGAAAAATTATTTTTCTTCAATCTTAAATGTAGAAAATTGTATACAGCCTTCTGAAAATGTCGATTCTAAAGATCAAGATAAATGTGATTATTTATTGGATTGCGAAATTACAAGTGAGGAAATATTTAATGTAATAAAAAAGGCTAAAAATGGGCTAGACGCCCGGTCTTGATGAGCTACCAGTAGAAGTGTTGAAAAACCAAACTGCTTTATCATTTTTAGTTCGTTTGTTTAATGTGTGTTACAATACGGGAAAGGTCCCTGTTCTATGGGCCAAAGGTGTAATTGTACCAGTACCGAATGTCGTCTGACCCCAGAGATCCTCTTTCATATCGTGGAATAACTTTAGCTCCAGCTACTTACAAGTTGTACTGTGGTGTTCTTGACTGTCGTTTGCGGGAAAAGTTTGATGCATCGGATATTATCCATGATGAGCAAAATGATTTCCGAAAAGATCGTAACACCATTGATCACCTTTTGTCTATAACTAGTATAATAGAGTCTAGAAAACTACGTAAACAGTCTACATATGCTGCTTTTATTAACTTTAAAAAGGCATACGATACTATAAATAGAGCATTGTTATTTCGTAAATTATAGTTACTTGGTGTTAGTTCTAAAATGATAAAGGCATTAAGATCTTTGTATTATAATGTTCAGTCTTGTATTAAGTTGAATTGTATTTTATCTGACTGGTTCCCTGTTAATACTGGTTTGAAACAAGGGTGTATAATTTCACCTTTATTGTTTAATTTTTTCATTAATGATTTAATTGATGAAGTCAAAAAATTAAATGTTGGTATTAGCATAGGTGAAGAAAAAGTGTGTATAATGTTATATGCAGACGATGTAGTTTTCTTAACAGAAAGTGAAAGTGAATTACAAATCATTTTGAATACTTTAGAATGTTGGTGTGATAAAAACATGATAAAGGTTAATTTAGAAAAATCAAAAGTTATGCATTTTAGAACACCTTCTGTGCCATGTACTAATTTTCCTTTTGTTTTTAATGGAAAATGTGTTGATAAAGTATCAAATTATACATATTTAGGTTTATTATTTACCGAACATTTGAGTTATGAGGATATGGCAAAACAGTTGCCAAATCTGCCAGTAGGGCATTAGGGTTACTAATAGCAAAATATAAAGCTCATGGTGGTTTTTCAATATGATGTATTTACAAAATTGTTCAATTCAATTGTATGGTCAGTGATTGACTATGGTGCCTCTATTTGGGGTACTAAAGAATTTTCATGTATAAACGCTGTTAAACATAAGGCTATGAGATTTTTTTATGGGAGTGGGTAGATATACCCCTAACTTAGCACTTTATGGAGATATGGGATGGAAACCATGTATTGTTAAACAATGGTCTTCCATATTTAGGACATGGTCACGATTAAATAAGATGTCTAATTGTAGACTTAATAAGAAAAATTTTCTTTGGAGTAATAATATCAGTTTTGATAAAGTAAAAAAATGGAACTGTAGAGTGAATACAAAGTTTAAAGAACTTGATCTTAATCAGTATTGTAATATTGAATGTATTTTGAGCAAGTCTGTTATTAAAGATATTGAAAACAAACTATTTATTATGTACCAAAATAATTGGCATTTAAATTTACTAGCTAATGAAAGCAGTAAATTGCGTACTTACAGGCTATTTAAATCAAATTATTGTACAGAAAAATATTTAAGTATTACTATGCCCGGTAAATATAAAAGTGCATTTGCTAAATTTAGAGCAGGTGTTGCTCCGATTAAAATTGAAACTGGCAGATATGAAGGTATAGTTGTAAATGAAAGGTTCTGTTTTAATTGTAGAAAAAATGATTTGAATATAATTGAAGATGAAAAACATGTTTTATTAGAATGCCCAGAATATGCAGATTTGCGAACGATATTTTTTAACAGTGTATGTAATATAGAAAGTAGTTTTAGTAATTTAAGTAATGAAGAAAAGTTTTTATTTATGTTTCATGATGATAGAGTTTGTTATTTTACAGCCAAAATCTGCCATGAAGTACTTTTTAAGAGAATGTTTATAATGTTGGGGTTTTTTTTTTTTAAATAGTATGGTGTTTTATGCTAAGATATATTGATATATGTAATAGATGTAATATCAATGTATTTTAATCTGTGTTTTTACAGTCTCTTATAACTCTTTTTAGAGTGGCTCTTTTATAAATTGTTAATATTATATTGTGTTGTATATCAAATGTTTTAAAGAGGTGAGACTCTAATAAATTATTTGTTGTTGTTGTTTTATATAATTGGTATATGATTTGCATATTAGGGACAACGTTTATATAATTGGTCGAGAGGGCTTCCGGTAGTGGTATTAAAATTAATTTTTTTTATAGACAACGTTGACGGAACTACTTTTTGTAACCGATGTAAACAAAATGGGAGCAATAATAATACCAACCGGCTCGACGTTTAAAATATGTATTTTCAATTTGCGTTCATCGTTAAATTAAGTAATAGACACAAAGCATTTATTTTCGATTCTAATATGACGCATACGGTCATTAAAATACTGAAGCGAGGGTTGGTTTGGTGTGTGTGTGGCTGACCTTTTTTACTCCCTGTTAGATAAAGCTCAAATATCTTAATAAATCCGTAGCTTGCATGGGTTATTTCGTGAATAACCGCTAGAAAAAACTGTTTAATTCTTCTAATTCTCAAACCCAACATTTGCCATTTCTAATTTACATGATTTTCCCGTAAGCTTCCGTCAATTCCAAAGTTGACATTTCGTAACTAAGGAGCCGCCATGTTGACTTGCTGAAATTATTAAATATGCAAATAATGCAATAGAATAGAAAATAAAACAAAACCTACCTCAAAAATCAGTTTTAATACAATATCATACGAATTTCGATGGTTCACGTAACAGAAAACTTTCAACTTTAGCGGTTTCATTTGTATGACGTCATGTTTTGATATCTGACTTAAATGCGCCTAAAAATTAATAGACTTTCGCGGAATTTAATTTAATTTTTATTTTGTTGATTTCTCCAAGCCCTTGTGCATTACTGCTTTTTGTTATGCATCCGAATAAGAATAACAGTTATTTTGTCTTTTTTTAATTGCACTTTTTAAATCAATTAAATCGGCAAAGGGTCTGCAAATAGGTTCCAATACATGTAGATATACGTGGGAAGTATGTTGTAACAGCCATTATTATGTATATCTCTGAGTCTGCGCTTAGTATAGATATATCGAAAATTTTATCACAGTGTTGTTTAAAAAGCGAAAGAAGCACGTCATATTAGAATTGCATGTATTTAACAGGTTGTTGGAATTTTAGAATCCGCATCTGGTCAAACTGGTCCTAGCGTATTTAGTTTCACAATAATAACTCTGACACTCGAATTTGGTATCTGTGACATCGAAGTACATAGGGAGATTATTCATGATTTCCTCTGGTACGTGTTATGTTTCTAAGTCAACTCAACACCATCAATTTAGTTTTTATTCAATATGAAAGAAGATGTTGTATGATTGTCACAAAATTAGGTTAAACTAAGAGCTAAACTGGTACCAACACATTTAATTGCTGTTTCAAGTTTGATACATTCCTTTACTCGTATTATTATACAGACATTAATATTTGTGGTCCTACATCCTGTCGATACTTGGCATTGCACATGATCATGCTTTTCTCTGGCTGCTTACAACGTCCTAACACTTATACTCTGTCGAAGGTAACTGGATGAAATTTTTTTACTATCAGAGATAGCTTGCTTTATTTTTTAATTACAATTATAACTGAGAAATCCCAAGTTTTTTAAGGGCTTGTTTTACACAGTCTTTGGTTTTCTATTTTAAAGATTATATACCCTTCCGTTGTTTTAGAGATTATATACCCTTCCGTTGTTTTAGAGATTATATACCCTTCCGTTGTTTTAGAGATTATATACCCTTCCGTTGTTTTAGAGATTATATACCCTTCCGTTGTTTCAATGCTAAACATTTGGAAATAGTATAGCAAATGCACAGCCTTTCCTCTGGTAATCTAATATTTGATAAGTCGGTGCATGATAGATAAAAGATTATTACATACAGTGCTAGCAGTGATTTCTTTGAGAAAAAAAAATGAATTTAGATATTGGTTAAACAATATAAATTTTATTCAAGCAAAATTTTCTTTTTATGTAAAGGTTGTTTAATACTTTTCAAAAATAGCAAACGCTAGCACATCAAAGAAAAACAAGAGAGTAATCTATGTTTAAAATTGTATAACCGAAAATCTCTGTATTTAAGTCTGTGGATTTTATGCAAAAGTCTTGGCGTTATGAGCCACACAATCCTATTTTCTATGAGTGTAAATTCACTGAAGAGTCTTATGTAGACCAAACGCGCGTCTGGCGTATTAAATAATAATCCTGGTACATTTGCTAACTATTATATGTTATGCAATGAAACAATACATAATCTTGCTTTAAATGAAGTTTCCCTTTTGGTATTCTAGTATGTACAAAATGGCACATCTCTATTATTCTTAATCTTTGTTGTTTTGATATAAGTGCACTTTGAAAATTTCTTAATACATATGGCTACAGGAGGGGTCGTAAACACTAATGTTTTAACTTTGAATATCAACTTGATATCTCCCGCCTATTTTTTACAGCGATTATTCTTACATCGATACTAAGTGTCTTCTGTCTGATTGTTATTATTTCGGTGATTGTACCGATCTAAAGTCAATTCCTTTCAACTGATTTTTACAGTTTTTATGATGTTTTGTTTTACCACTGTCCAAGGTTAAGGAGAGGGTTGATCACATTCAAATATAGCGAAACCAGTCTCATTCTTAATGTGCCTGTCCAAAGCCAGGCACCTATAAATTAGTCGTTGTTAAATGTTGTCTGACATCGTTTCTTCGTTTTTATCACAATTTGCAATTTGTGGACATGAGTTTTATTCTACTGTTAATGATATTTGTTGACGATCTGACAATTAAGTCTATTGAGTTTCTCGCTTTGAAAAAATATAAAGTACATCAATATAAAATGTAAATATAATTTTGTAGTGCAGTTTCTTTCTAAAGGTTATATATAAGTTTCACCTATTCAACCATTTCACCATTATTTTCTTCACTATGTCAATTGCATCATTATTAACAATCGTATTTGAATTTATCTTTGAATGACGTTTCAAATTCAAAATCCATTATAAATATCACTTGACATAGTGTCCAAAGGCATACATTCAAAACTTACAACAAGAGCAAACATTTCATGGGACAAAATACAATTGCACGCTAATGGAAACTGATCACAAGTTAATATTCCAACACATTTGCCTTTACTTAATCGTTCATTAGTAATTAACAAAAAATCACAATGTTTACATTAAAGTTATAGCACGTACTCAAAATTATCAGATGATTATCAAAATAACATCGAACACAATCAATTCTAAAGCATCTGAATTTCGAATTTCAAACTGTTGTTTTAAGTCATTTTGTAGTATAGTATTACAAACTTAGTCATTTATATAGTTTTTTAAGGTACCAGGATCATAATGTAATACGCCAGACGTGCGTTTCGTCTACATAAGACTCATCAGTGACGCTCAGATCAGAATAGTTATATAGCCAAACAAGTATAAAGTTGAAGAGCAACTTAAAAAGAGCAATATAAAATTCAATAGCGTCGATTTTCGTATATTTAAGATATGAAACATTTTGAAATCTTTATTTTTGATAGAACATAAATAAATTGCGTCCAGCCGTAGAAACTTTAGACAAAGTAACAAAATCAATGTTATCCATTAGGTACGAAATTACGCACATCAATAAGACAGTTTTTACCAAGAACTCAAGAACATATTAGTCTTCCATGAGGTACGAAATCGCATACATTTAAATCTCTCATGAGGTACGAAATGATATATATGTTTTAATATTCCATAATGTACGAAATAGTCAAGGTATCAAATGATCAGGGTAAGAAATGGTTCTTGCTAGGGTACGAAATGGAGGGTAGAAATAGTTAGGGTACAAAATGACTATAATTGATTGTCTGTAGTCATTCTATAAATATATGGGTATTGTTGAAAACGCTTTATCAAATGAAACATCCACATTATTCAAATACCAACGACCGCTTTTGTAAGTCAACGTATGTCCTTAAACAATGATAACTGCCCATACCGCATTGTCAGTTATAAAAGGCCCCGGAATGAAAGATAATGGCATGTTTCATACAGGAGTCCTGATGTTTTAGACTTTCCGATGTTGAATTTAAAAAAATGAATTCCATTAATTTGCATATATTTACATTTGGAAGGTACCAATACATTGTTGATAAATATTCGATATTAACTTCACAAATAATACACGATGGTCTTGAAGTATGATTCTGGGTACTGACGTTGTTAATCGTCGTAATAACGTGTTATTGTATTCTTTTATTTTTCTTCATGAATATTACTTTTACTGTTTAGTCTGGTTTTGGTGGTATCCATTTGAAGTGACTTTGTACTTATTCATCTCGTTATTGTGTTATTGTTCTAAGATAGTTTTCGTAGTCTTGTCTTTCATTTTTGCTAATACTAAGATACTAGTATTATAAATTTTGTATTCTTGTCTTTCATTTTTGTCTATATGCCTTTTTGTGCTTCTATCATACATATGACGTGGCTCAGTACTTATACAACCCGTCAATGTCTTATTTTACCATGGTTAATGTTTGTTAATATATCTGTTTGTTTCTAGAGTGATTAAGATTTTAACACAATGCTGTATCCTTATTACTGACATTTTTACTTTTAATGTCTGCTTGTTTTGTTCACATATCGTTGAAAATATAATAACATTTTATGCAACTGTCCTAGAAGTGAGAAGTTTAGCTAGTACAAAACCAGGTTAAGTCCACAATTTTCTACATAAGAAAATGTCTGTTCCAAGTCAGGAATATTACAGCTGTTATCCATTCGTTTGATGTGTTTGTATTGAGCTTTTGATTGATTTTGCCATTTGATTAGGGATTTTCCTTTTTTCATTTTCACATTTTTCACTGTTTAGTCGCTTTGTGGTGATATCCATTTGGCATGGCTCTGTATTTAATCACCAAGTCATTGTGTTACTGTTCTATGATAATTTTGTATTCTTATCTTTCATTTATTGCTAATATGCTTTGTCTACATGTCTTTTTGTGGGTTTTTTTTTGTAACATATGGCTCTGTTCTCACAAAACCCGTCATTGTGTTATTGGGCCACAGTAAATGTTTTAATTCTTGTCTTCAATTTTTGCTAATGTGCTTTTGTCTAGATACCTTTTTGTGCTTCTTTGTTAAATAGTTGTTTGTTTCTATAACACAGAGGCGGAGGAAGCCGTGTCTGATGTATAGAAATCTTTGTTAATCATAGAACTGTTATCACCAGTTTGATAAATTCTATTTAGTCTTAGATGCACGATTATTTGATCGGTTGTTATTGGCTTTGAACTAGCTGTCAGTTACTGTGAGTACTCTCAGATGTGTATTTAGTGTTGGTTTTTTTGTTGGAATGTACGAGTACCCGGCCACGTCAACTCTATAGTTTTTTTTAAGAAAGCGTGGGTTGTCGGTTTCAATAATACAATATACTTGTGTCAATTTTAGAGGTCAGTTTCTGTGAATTATACTGATTAAGGGCATAAGATAGAGTTTCGATCCCATGATCATTTTTCTTACGAAAATGTGCATACAAACTATTTTCTTCTAAGCAATACAAATATGTAAAAAAAAAATTATTCCTTCATGTGCTACTTCAAGAGTGAAAGGGGTCGAAATTTAAGACATTTCGGGTTTTTTCTTTTTAAATTTCTATCCTTTGGATAGACACGCCTTTTTATTTCAACAGATAAATAGCTGACTATGCGGTATGGGCTTTGCTTATTGTTGAAGGCCGTACGGTGACCTATAGTTATTATTTTCTGTGTCATGTTGGTCTCTTGTGGACAGTTGTCTCATAAATAGGCTCTGAATGTTTAACAGTTTCAGGATTTTATGAGAAAAACGGCATTTTACGGTATATTTTTCAAATTTAATAAAAATTAAAAGTTGACCTTTTCAATGAAATTTGTACAAAGAATCTTCATACGTTCTCAAATCTAATGCCATTTTCATATACTCGTTTTCAGTTTAATTCATAAAAAAAAGTCGAAAAATGCATCTTTTCTCGATATGTCATAGTTTGAAGTCGCGAAAATAACATTTTAAGTTAGCAACGTCATTATCTACCCTGTAACTGTATTGCATGCCCTAAAAGTTATGTTTAAACATTACCATTTTCCTTAATTTACAGCTATGGCTATATTATTGATCTTCTCAAACGCGATGATTGAGTTTATTGGATGATATTTTTTGCTATCTTAACAATTTAAAAGACTTATGATGTGATTATACAGATGAACCATTTGGGATTGATTTGTAGTTCTAACTTCGTCAAACGTACAAAATATAGAAAAAGATTTGTTACTAATTATTGTACTATATGGACAGAACTTGTTAAATTCTTGCATCAAGATTCTTCAACCATGTCATCAGGTAAATAAGAACTAGAAAGCACTGAAGGGAAGTCTTTTGGTATTGTTCTACATCTCAATATGAATGTGGTACTGTTTTGTATAGGTCTGATTGTGTTTCGGATGTTCTTTGTACAAAGCATAGTTTTAAATACAGACGTGGAAAGACTCCACGAGTATCTAACTAACGTGTCAAAGCACGTTAAACCGAGAATAAACCAACTACATCGTGTTAATGTAGATGTTATGTTTACGATGAATACAATCCAAGATTACGATGAAATTTCTGGAAACTTAATTTTTACTTCATCTTTTGCTTTCTTTTGGAAGGATGAACTTAAAATGTGGAATCCCTTAAATTATAACGGAATTATGCGCACGCAATTGTCTATATTGCAGACTTGGGTACCTGCTCTACTTTTGAAAAATGGAGTTAAACAGAACTCTTTATACACTTTTAGTAATATCATGGATATCGAAACAGCTGTAGTTACATATGATGCAAGCGGTAATGCTGCTTTAATAATTTTTGGACAGTATCACATCACGTGCGAATCGGATGTTACACACTTTCCATTTGACGAACATAAGTGTACAATAAGTGTGTATACAGTTGATATGTTGAATGGAATGTCGCTATCTTCCGACAGGGGTATTTTTCTTGATTCATCCAAAGCAAATGCTGAATGGACTATTAAATTAAATTCGGAAAATACTTTGGTTCAGAACTACAATGTACTATCCACTGCATCAAATACCACAGGAACGAGTACAACGCAAGATAAAATAGAATTTTCGATTACGCTCAAGCGTGAATCTCTATTTCCATTTTTGAATATAATATTCCCAGTTATCATACTGAGTTTTAGCCATTTCTTAGTTTTCTTGTTGCCTGTTGTGTCTGGTGAAAGAACCTCGTTTTCGTTTACTCTACTTTTATCAGTTGTTGTATTCATGACTGCAGCATCAGAACAACTCCCGCCAAGCAACAACATATCCATTTTCAACATATTTTTGCTGCATCTTTTCGTCTTCAGTATTCTTATAACAGCATTGGTAGTGTTCAGTATACAGTTATTTTACAAAGACACATATCCAACCGAAAACAGTGGTCTTTTTAAAGTCGTTTTGCTTGTCTACGTATGTTTCCATAAGAAAAGGGTTAATGATAGATGTACCAAAAACCAGAATGAGAAGGACACAAATGAACCACAATTGTGGAAGAATGTGGCTATTTTTTTTGATAGATTTTGCTTACTTTTCTTTTTTGTATGCTTTTTGTTGCAGCTGATTGTATACGGAATCGTTTTATCAAACTTTTAAAGATTCATTAAAGAATCAGTAGTTATATTTGTTTTTCCTGTCAATACTGGTTTCGAAGTCTGAGACTGAATATATCTTTTCAAAACATTATTGGTACCTTTTATGGTGTAACTAGCCATTGATATAAGGAATCATTGTAAGAGGAGTTCATCGTTAGTCATCCCTACATGAAGCTTGTATCTCAATCTCTGTACAGCGGTCGTTTTTTATTCTGTATACTCAGTACACTACACCACAATGCTCTGGGCCTGGGTTTTCTCGTATCTGTTCTATCGCACATTGTGAAAACGATCAAACAGTATGTCATTTTCTTTATCTATAAATTGTATTTGACACTTCATGCATTATGTTTAGTTCGATGTATTTACAACTTTGTATTTAAACAAAAAGTTTGGGTATGAAAAATACTATGGAGGAAGATTCACATCAGGGACAGATATATATATAAGTTACAGTACACATAAATCGGTTCATTTATATCAATTGCAAATTATCTAACCTTTATTCACAATAAAATTGTGTAAACTATGAATGGTGGTATTTATGATGTGAATATTTAAAATATATTTAAAACCGTTTTTTTTTTCGTTATTTTCAAAACTTTCACTGTATTTTGCGTACTGGTGCCATAATTGTTATCGATGGTATCATGCATGGTCATGGGTCATTTCTTTCATTCAGTTAGAGATGAAACTATTTGTAAGATATGCCCATGACGTATTCAATTTCAATACAATTACTGAGAGTATATGAATACATTTGAGAAGAAAAAAAAGATCCGTGTCTACGCTAAGTAAAAAGTAAAATAACACATTGTCGTGATGTATAAGTACTGAGCCACGTCATATGTAAGAAAGAATCACAAAAAGCAATACAGACAAAGTATATTAGCAAAAAATGAAATGCAAGATTACAAAATTGATAATAGAACAATAACGCAACGACGGGATGTATAAATATAGAGCCACGCCATATTTAACAAAGAATCACAAAAAGTCATATACAAATATATAAGAAAAAATGAAAGACAAGAATACACAAAATATCATAGAACAATAACACAATAACGGAATGTATAAGCACAGAGCCACTTCCAGTGGATACCACTAAAAGCAGACTTAACAGTAAAAGTTATATTCATAAAGAAAATAAAAGAATACTATAACACTTTATTAAGATGATAAAAAACGGCAGTACCCAGAATCTATACTTCAAGACCATCGTGTATTCATTGTGAAGTCGATATCGAATATTTATTAACAAGGTCTTGGTACCGTCCCAATGTAAGTAGTTCATTTTTTTTTCATTTTTTTTTTGGTGGTAAAAATCGGAAATTCTCAAAAACATCAGGACTCTTATATGATTTCAGGATATGAAACATGCAAACATTTATCATTTCGGGGCCTTCTATAGCTGACTATGTGGTGTGGGCTTTTCTCATTGTTTAAGGACATACGGTGACCTACAATTTTTACTGTTTGTGTCATTTGGTTTCTAGTGAAGAGTTGTCTCATTGGCAATCATACCACATTTGTTTTATACTCAAGTGTGTATGTGTACTGGTTTAGATTTTAGTCTCAGAAACTTGATTTTTTTCATTATTTGTTATTGGCTTTGAATTAGCTGTGAGTAACTGCGAGTACTCTCATATTTTTAGTTTTTGTTTTATATTTTTTGTTGTATGGATATGTACAAGCCTGTCTCGTCCGGTCTGTGATTTTGTTACTATTAACTAGCGTTGGACGCCTGTTTAGAAGTACATCTCCGCCACATTCTGAATGACTGTGGATGCCACAAGTCAGGAGCCTGTTATTCAGTGGTTTTCGTTTGTTACAGCATATCAGATTTGTTTTTCGTTCATTGTTTTGTACATAAGTAAGGCCGTTTTATCGTTTGAATCGTTTAACATTTGCCATTTCGGCGCCTTTTAAAGCTGAATATACGGTATGGGAGTTGCTCATTAATGAAGGTTATACGATGACTTATCGTTTTTAACTCCTATGCCTATGTTATATGATTTATATATATGAAGAGTGTTGTCTAACTGACAATTATATTCCATCTTCTTATTCTATACCTATGATCGTTGTATATGCACTCAGTAAAATTTTAACTTTTAATACCGTTTACGGATTAAACGACATTCTAGAATATATTGTTCGTGCAATCGCAGTTGTCATTAGTACATAAAGGGTCATGTTTTAGTTGTAATTGTTATCGACGGATGTAATCCTTCGGTCTGAGTCTGTTTTCATATTAGGAATGTTTTGAACTGACTGCTCAAGTATATTGAATTGTTGATTTCACTTCCGTTTCCTAAACCTGTACAGCCAAATATTTCTGAAATTAAACTTGTGCTTTCTATATCGTTGAAACCTATCATGTTTTACATTTATAGTCAAGCATGATGTTGTTGATATGTTTGATGCAAAGACGACATTTAATGCCTGATGTATGGCTGCACTGCAACACATTAATTTGTCAGGATAATGTTTTACTTTTAAACTTGTTAAAAGAATTTAGTATTGGGCAAATAGTTATCTAAGGAAACATGCTTATAATCTGATACGCCAGACGCGCGTTTCGTCAACATAAGACTCATAAAGGCAACAGTAGTATACCGCTGTTCGAAATTCATAAATCGATTGGGAAAAAAACAAATCCGGTTTACAAACTAAATCTGATGGAAACACACCAAATATAAGAGGAGAACAATGACACAACAGAAGCACTAAAATGCAACACACTCAGAAACGAACTATAATATAACAATGGCCACTTTTCTGACTTGGTACAGGATGTTTTAAGAAAAATGGTTTTGTGACGCTCAAATTGAAATAGTGTTAAAGGTCGAACTACATCTAACAACATGAAAACTAGTTGAAGATAATAGTACGAAACATAGGGCAAAATGAGGTTTATTAAACAGTTCCTATAACTCTCACGTTTAACCACTATGTGTTGAGAGGTCCAACTACTCATTTATTAGTAGTGCAAATATCTTATGTAGTTTCTACCATTTTATTCAGGACATGACAGATGATCCATGGCAAATCTTTTCCATCATGTTGGGACGGATCAAAATTTTTAGCATTATTTAAGGATCATCAAAATCGTGTCGTTGATTTTTGAATAATGTAGATGTATCATTTGATAAAGCATTCCAACAATACCATACATTTAAATGATAACTACATACAATCAGGTCACAAAATCACGATATGATTACTATTACTGAACATGGTACTAACGCAACAGAATTCTCTGGGAATAAACTCATCATAGAGACCAGGACTAAATTTTATATATACGCCAGACGCGCGTTTCGTCCACAAAAGACTCATCAGTGACGCTCGAATCCAAAAAAGTTAAAAAGGCCAAATAAAGTACGAAGTTAATGCAAGTCAGTCAACAAAATACGAAAAACGACAATTGAATTTCATTTAAATGACTACGTTTGACATACTATACAACAAAATAACTTAAAACAACATTTTGAAATCCGATTTTCAGATGCTTTAAAAATAATTGTGATTGATGTTATTTTGATGAATCATCTGACATTTTTTGGCACGTGCTAATACTTTAATGTAAATATTGTGATTTTTTTGTTATTACTAATGGACGATGAAGTAAAGGTAAATGTATTTCAAAATTAACTTGTGAATAGTCTCCATTAGCGTTCAATTGTATTTTGTCCTTTGAAATGTTTGTTATTGCTGTAAGTTTTGAAATAATGCCTTTGGACACTACGTCAATTGATATTTATAATGGATTTAAACCTGAAACGTCATTCAAAGATAAATTCAAATATGACGGTAAATAATGATACAATTGACATAGTGAAAAAAATAATGGTGAAATGGTTGAATAGGTGAAACCAATATATAACCTTTAGAAAGAAACTGACTTTTGGCGCTAAAACTTGATATTCTTTAAAGGGATTTGCAAGTCATTTCTATTGTCCTGAAACAGAAACTCTTATTTAGATGATTTAACTTTGATTATTTGACTTTTCTATTTTTATGTTGACAGTTCAAAGGATTGATTCCGACTGACATGTTGTTCTGCAGGCTCCTATTTATGTTTTTGACACTTACTATGACGTTAGAGTAAACGTCCAATCGTCCAATCAAAAGCAACGTTTCTTACGTCGTTTGGCTTGAAACGTTCAAGAAGACAATCCGATTTCGTTATTATTAAATAAATACTCGTTATTGAGTTGTCCTCATTTTGTCCTTCTTGTCCGAATTAATTTTAAAAGCAAATTAATTACTGAGATAACACTATAGGTAGGAAGATTTAGGCCAGAAGGCATCAAATTGTATACGTAATTAAGTATCTAGTCCTTCTGGCTTTTGCAGTTTACCGCTTTTTTAGCACCCTATGTCTCGCATTGTGGAACTTTCGTCGCGACAAAAATTATGAAGAGGGATAACTGCTAGATATTATCACACAACATGTCCCAGTTTTAATTGTGGTAGTATCGGCAGATACATATATGAAACTTCACACCGTATAGATAATTGTGGCTATGTTTGGTTAATGTGATTTAGGATAGTGTATAGCAAAAACGTACGATGAACACAAGGAGAAATCGAGACAAGACAGACAGAAATACAAAATATGCCAAGCATTCCACAGAAAACTAAAAGCGAGCTGATTTGATTTTTATTGAAACTCGTGGCAATTTTTATTCCCTATTCCCATTTCAATTTGATTTACCAATAATAATAAATCTGATGACGGTTCTATATGTAAATATATCACACTGCCATTCGAAGTAAAAGCCATATTTGTTATTTTGCCGTGATTGAACCGGTGTACAAAAATAGTATTTTTCATTAGATTTATGAACAAGTTAGATCAGTGCATGAAATGCAATCACTTAACAAATCATTTCAAAAACTTTATAAGCTAACATCATTAATAGTTTTATATTTGTAATAGTTGATAAGTATCTGTTTTAAATTCCTTTGACGATACAATGTGTTGGTTATGATTTTAAAAAATCTAAGTCGACTTAGGTGTTATTAGTGAAGCAACCACAGATATCATCTGAATGATGGGATTTTTTAGAGTGACAATCAGTCTGATTCTCTATACAAATATGTCTGTTTATGGAACCTTAATATATACTGAGGTAGAAAATCTTCACAAAGCTCTTACCAATATATCTAAAGATATAAAGCCGAGGGTAAACCAAACTGATCGGGTAAATATTGACGTACTTCTCAGTGTTAATGCTATTCAAGATTATGATGAAATATCTGGAACTCTGACATTCACTGCGTCGTTCCTTTTCCAGTGGAATGACGAATTCAAAACATGGGAAAATAACAAGTATGGTGGAATAACAGCTACTAAACTTCCAGTACTCAAAACGTGGATGCCAGTTCTTCATCTTAGGAATGGAGTCGACAGTAATTCATTATTTACTTACAGAAATAATATGGAAATTGAAACATCGACTGTCGCATATTTTGCTGATGGAACCGCAAGCTTTGTGATTATGGGTATGTACCAAGTCTCGTGTGAATCCGACGTAACATATTATCCGTTTGATGAACATAAATGTGTTATTTCTCTTCTTACTTTAGACTTTCTTTCTGAAACAACACTCACGTCAATGTTTGGAATAGATTTTGGGGCGTCATCACCGCATGCTGAATGGGCAATCAAAGCTAATTCAACTAAAGCAGTAAAAAGAAGCCTTACGATTCAGGTTGCAGCTTTTACAACAATTCAAGATCAGATTGATTTCACTATTATCATTAAAAGAGAACATCGTTTTCCGATTTTGAATATCGTTTTGCCAGTAACGAGTCTAAGTCTTGTTCAAACATTTGTGTTCTTGTTGCCTGTAGATTCTGGTGAAAGGACGTCGTTTTCGTTTACACTTCTTTTGACATTGGTTGTGTTCATGACGATGACATCGGAACGACTTCCACCTAGTAATAACATTTCTATTTTTAACATGTACTTGCTTCATCAACTATTTTCAAGCATACTAACTACTGCACTTGTTGTATTCAGCATCAGATTATATTACAAAGATGAACATTCTCGGCAAGACAAAATTGTTTATCGTTTGATTTTATTCATTTATCTATGTTCTTTGAAATCATGTATCAACAGGAGAAAAATTGAAGATGACACCTCGGATGAACAAGATACAATGAGAATTGATAAGAAGCCATGCTGGAAAAATGTTGCAATGTTTTTTGACAAAATGTGTTTGTGGTTTTTGCTTTTAACTTTTGTAATAGCTCAAACTGTATACGGATTGGTATTGATTTTTCACTAAAATGAACATTGTGGATAGGAGATTAATCTTATAAGTAGTTGGTTCACTAACGCATAATGTTGGCCCTAAAAATCTGTGATAATGCTGTGATAATTTGATTAATGTCTAATTGTTTTAGTTAAAAAAAAATGTGTTCACCACTTACGCCATTAGTGACGTATATAATGGTGAATATCGTAAAAACATCTTTTTTTTTGTAGAACTTTGCAAAATTTATTACAGTTTTCTGAAGAACTAACAATGGCACCACGCTTCGCCTACATATAAGTTTGCTGAATTATTCATTAGATACCATATTCTTTATTTTTCAATAAAAAATTCAATGGGCAAGGCTAATATATTTATAAATATGAACCAAATATACAATTTTCGTTTTAAACTTTTAAACATTATACTTTTGGCAATGCATACCCATTAGCGTGCTACCCATTAGATATACTTTATTATATGAAGTTTTAAAATAAACATCTTTTCCGGGCCGTTTATTGAAGTTCCTGACTCTAAGCTTGTGTGTTTCAAAACTATACAATTTTGTATATGTGAATCTTAGCTATTTATTTTAGTTTATAAAATAAAGTGTGTAAATAGAAAATGTCAGCAATCAAAAAGTATCTAAGAGGGAAAAAGATTGTAAATTTTTTCCTGTTATTCAACCATTATAAAAACTTGTATTTCATATAAGTAAAAAGTATTACTCAATATTACTAGCTCAATATGTCTATAATTGCTTTAAAAATCGGCGTGGCTATCATATTTTTTGCCCGATATGAATAAGCCATACTTCCCGTGGAAAGTTCTTTTACAAAATGTTTGCTGTTCATTTTGAGGTAACTTTGGATTTGTAGAACCTGAACGTTTTATGTATATCGCTTTTCAAACTTTTGAACATGGATTCGCCTGGTAGTGGTCATTCAAAAAAGTTAGAATAGGAATTCTTGATAGACGTTTACATATTACTCTTGACACAGAAGAGGAAAATCAAATGTGCCATATCCAAATACAAATTATAATAAAAGCGGTTCCTTTTTTCTATGACCCGCTTACATTATATAGAGGGGGGTGGGTATTATATTTTCAGAACAGAGCATTTGTCTGTCTCGTATAAAATATAATGTGTCAGGTTTGATTAAAGGTAGTCAAAAGTAAAATAACAAAAATACCGAAATCCAAGGAAAATTTAAAACGGAAAATCCACTGTTAAATGCATATTGAAAATGACGTTGTGATCACACCAATATGAACTTAGTTAACTATAGTTCAGTACGATGGGAACGTTTTAAAATACATAACAAGTTAGGGCAATTACCCAGAGTTAATAGGTGAACACGGAAATGCGATAATGTAAGCTGGACATGTCAAAAAGACATAATCTTGTTTCTTAAACTTAACCATCATGTGCATTTACCAGTTTTTCTACTTGTTCTGCGGGTTTTCTATGTATTTTTTCATAAAAATATATTGCTATTCTCTCTTCTTCAACAGAGGCGGATTTAGGGGGGAGCAGGCGTTCCGCTTCTATAGGGAATCACTGAAGCGTAAATGGTGCAACCCCCCCCCCCCTTTTAGGTCAGTCAGTGGGCCCCCTCTTATGAAAATTTCTGGATCCGCCACTGTTCAAATATATCTCTACTAAAATTTGTGAATTTTCAGTATCATGTCATTGACTTGCCAAAGTTATCCCAAATTACATTCAGATGGAGAAATTAAATAGGAAGTGCAAATGTACCATCATGTGAGAAAGTTGCATGGTAATGAGATGTGCAAAAACTTATACAACTGAATACCAAATATGTTTGACTTACCACAGTCACAACCAACGCCAGAAACAGCATACCTATGTATCGTTTTTTTACTCCTTCAAGGAGGACAAAAAGAACCAGATGCTCCGCAGGGCGCAGCTTTATACGACCGCAGAGGTTGAACCCTGAATGGTTGGGGCAAGTATGGACACAACATTCAAGCTGGATTCAGCTCTAAATTTGAATTGTGATTAAATAGTTGACACAGCATAGGTTTCTGACATAGAATGAATGTGGTCTAATGAGACTTATAAAATATTGTTGTTGCCTTTGAGCAATTCACTATGCTGTTGAATATTAATCCTCTCAAAAAAATGTATGAAGAAATTTTCTTTTTATTTATGAAATCTGAAATGAGAAAAATTTAAGGCCCCCCCCTCATTTTTTTTCACATCCCCCTTTCCCTTTTTCCAAAACTGATGTCAATTCAAATTTCTAATGGAGTTTGCAACAATAACTTCTCATTTAAATACATCATAAAATATTAAAATGTAAAATAAAGTGCTTGTTATCACCGAATGGTAAAGATTGTTTTAATTTATCAGTTGGTAGTGAAAGTGAATATACATTGTATATTTCATAAAACAATGATTTAAGTTGATTCAACTACTATTCTGGACAAAGAAAGATAACTCCAATTGAAAATTTCTTGCTATTGCACAATATTGTGCAATTAGATATTTCTTGCTATTGCACAATACTGTGCAATTGAAAATATTTGCTATTGCACAATACTGTGTAATTGAAGATTTCTTGCTATTGCGCAATACTGTGCAATTGAACATTTCTTGCTATTGCACAATACTGTGCCATTGAACATTTCTTGCTATTGCTGAATACTGTGCAATTAAAAATTTCTTGCTATTGCACAATACTTAATATAATAATTTTGGATCCTGATTTGAACCAACTTGAAAACTGGGCCCATAATCAAAAATCTAAGTACATGTTTAGATTCAGCATATCAAAAAAGCCCAATAATTTAATTTTTGTTAAAATCAAACTTAGTTTAATTTTGGACCCTTTGGACTTTAATATAGACCAATTTGAAAACGGGACCTAAAATTAAAAATCTACATGCACAGTTAGATTCGGCATATCAAAGAACCCCAATTATTCAGTTTTTGATGAAATCAAACAAAGTTCAATTTTGGACCCTTAGGGCCCCTTATTCCTAAACTGTTGGGACCAAAACTCCTGAAATCAAACCCAACCTTCCTTTTTTGGTCATAAACCTTGTGTTTAAATTTCATAGATTTCTATTTCCTTATACTAAAGTTATGGTGCGAAAACCAAGAATAATGCTTATTTTGGCCCCTTTTTGGCCCTTAATTCCAAAACTGTTGGGACCTCAACTCCCAAAATAAATCCCAACCTTCCTTTTGTGGTCATAAACCTTGTGTTTAAATTTCATTGATTTCTATTTACCCATACTAAAGTTATTGTGCAAAAACCAAGAATAATGCTTATTTGGGCCCTTTTTGGCCCCTAATTCCTAAACTGTTGGAACCAAAACTCCCAAAATCAATCCCAACCTTCCTTTTGTGGTCATAAACCTTGTGTCAAAATTTCATAGATTTCTATTTACTTAAACTAAAATTATAGTGCGAAAACCAACCAAGAAAATGCTTATTTGGGCCCTTTTTGGCCCCTAATTCCTAAAATGTTGGGACCAAAACTCCCAAAATCAATCCCAACCTTCTTTTAGTGGTCATAAACCTTGTGTCAAAATTTCATAGATTTCTATTTACTTTTACTAAAGTTAGAGTGCGAAAACTAAAAGTATTCTGACGACGATGACAACGATGACGACGACGCCAACGTGATACCAATATACGACCAAAAAATTTTCAATTTTTGCGGTCATATAAAAATTATAGAGGCTTCAATGAACCTGTCGCTCAACTGGTGTTTTGACTCTTATAAAGAGAGAAATTCTGTTTCATAACATTTTTTTTATTTAAATGACTACAGCAAATAACAATGATAATAATTTATATGCTTGCACAATATGATTAGAATATAAAGATCACCATGGAAAATTGAATCAATTTTCTAATTAAAACAAGTATGCAGCTATAATAGATTGATGCAGACAAATTATTAAATCAAAAACCAACACACATGGATGTTCAGTCCTGATAACAAGGAAGTTTATGAACAAGTTTCAAGTCAAGGGAATTATGTACATAAAGTTCTTTTATCGTTGCTGTAAAATTAAAGGAAGGTAGATGATAATCAAATATAACTTGATGTTATATTACATTCTAAGATACTAAATTTAGAATAAAAATACATTTACATCTCAAAGGGCAGTGATATTAGTTATTAGACATATATGATTATAAAACTTATCTTTGAAGAATTTATATAAGACAAATTCACAGCAATCATCATTGGCATTATGAAGGACGTCATTCCAAAAGCATCATCTTGTATGGTTTCTTTTCTAAATTCATTTTATTACTTGGTTATCCCTATAAAATGAATAACATAAAAACTCCTTAAAATGAGGATTTCATATTCAATTTTACAGCATTCAAATGCTTTACTTAGTTTTTATTCAACGATCATTTGTTTTGTTGCTATTATGTTACCTATCAAACCAATAAAGTGTCAGACTCAACCTTTTAAAACATTTTTACAATGATTAAACTTGTATTATGATTAAAATTAACACATATAAAAACTTTAAAATCACACCTGTATTTCATGTGAAATAGTATGTATACTAAAGTAGAAGTGCATATCTGCCAATTGTCATTATTTGTGGGAATTTCCACTGCGAAGGCTTCTAATTGGAAATTTTGAAAGAGTGATTTTGTCCACAATTTAAGACACCACAATCAATGTTACCATGGGTATAGGATTGTTTAAGTATGAAGAAGCAAATAAACAACATGAAAATAAATGTGAAGGCTCATTAAAGTTTCTGTAGGACTATGAGAGCCATCTTGACATAAAACCCTCATGGGCATTTTGAAAGGTATGGAAGTGTTACATTTAATGTACTTGAATTTGGCATGTGAATGTCATTGATTTTTTTAACAGAACTGCAATAAGTGAGATTTTTATATATTTTGATAAATCTTTTGGCTTAAATACCACAGTCTTCATTTGCATGTTTTTATATATTGGACAATAATCATAATAAGGAATTTACCAGATCACTGACAATGCCTTGGGTAACAAAAAATATTGAATCTTTTAAAGCCCCTTGATTTCTTGGATATTTGGAAGTAATATCATTCATGCCATTAAATACAAATGATAACCTACTAAAATACAGTATTGCACCATTTCACTGCATATCACATATAAGGCATAACATGAATATATTTACAAAGAATATGTGGATTAATGGATATACACATAAACACTCTGATAAAAACACCAAATATATATGTCATATATATATATATCACTATTAACAACAAAAGCAGTCTTATTTTACATATCAGCATAACATTAAAATAATTTCAATAAAACTATTCACAAGTTTTTTTTATAACAATTCAATATTTACATTTAATATCAACAAAATTACAGTTTTGTAGTTTTGTGTGTAACTGGTTTCCACAAACAAACAAAAGAACAGTCTTGTTGCTTTTTGGGGCTCTTTGTTGTTTTATTGTTTAATAGACAGTAAAGAGTTCTAAATGGAACTATGATAGTGTAATACAAACAAATTGAACACTTTATTTGATTCCCAAGTTCTTCTCAAGTCTTCCTTTATTTTTTTGTACATTCAAATGCTTGAATGCAGTTTATGTGAAGTACTCAACATTTCAATTTCAGATATCATTTCAGTAATTGAATTTCGACATTAAGTAAATGCTTCTTTGTTAGTTAGAATTTTTATCTTGTTTTACTACTGTTGCCTTTGTTTATTTACCCTCAAGAACACATATATACATTTATGGGAACAAGTAATCACATATGATGTTCATGTGTTTCTTGTTGGTATATATTTAATGCCACTTTAAACAACCTTGGCTATATCATACATATATGGCAGCCTATTTTGTTTTTTGTCTTCTTTTAATTTTTGGTAGAGGAAGTAAAGTACAGAGATAGAACTGCAAGAAAACTGGATAATCACATGAGAGAATATAAGAACACAGATAATATACAATTCATCATGACGTTGAAAATTATCGCAATGCTTTTATTGATAAAAAAAAATGACATGTGAAAATAGAATTAATAATGAAAATTTTTTTTTTTTTTAATTTTGCAATATTCCTTTTTAGTTTGTACTAAAGTTGCTATAATCCAAGATTAATTTTTTTGAAAGAGATTCACATCTATAAAAACATGCATGAATTTCTAAATCTATAATAAATAAAACATAGATAAAAGAGTATGAGTCTGTTGACTGGCCAATAAATCTAATATACATGTAAGATGATGAACAGGACATTGAATAATTAAGTTCATTTAAAATAGCTTGAGAAAATAGAAACCCAATGATTATTGTTAGTCATATTTTTTTTAACACAAATCACACAATTGTTGGTTTTTCTTTAACTGTTTAACATTTTTCATGCTAGGGCCTTTCATAGTTTACTATATACAATCTTGGTTTTGCTTAATGTTTAAGATAATACTGTGACCTGTAATAAGTTGTTAACATTATCGTCCTTTGGCTTCTGTATATAGTTGCTGTATTTGAAACCATCCCACATCTACTTATATTTATATTGATAACTACTGCAAGATCCATCATTCAAAAATGTTATAAGATGTTCTTACACACCATAAACTTCAACTGAAATAATTATTTTTTAAATTTGATATCCCCAAGATGCTATTAAGTTCTATCACCTGAAATTCCTGAATCAGGTCATTGTCCTTTCATTATATAAGTTACAGCCAAGTACATATGACCAGAAGACTGTCATGATAGAAGGCACTGATCAAGTTATCATGAGAAAATTCTTTTGTAATATTTCATATTAGATTCAAATTGTCATGGATTATTAATACACAAATTCAGTATTCAATTAATTCATGTTGTATACCATATAGAAAGCCATGCACTGTCCAAATTTTTGAATTATTCTGGCCACATGCATATTGGAAAAAAAAAATTGTATTTTTTTTCAAAATTAATGAAAGTTGTGTTAGCAAAATGGTTAGTGTTGTGTATAGTCCAGGATCTTTAAGAAACAATCTAACAGGTCTGAAGTATGTATTTTTACATAATACAAAAGATGGCTAATTTGTTTTCCTACTTTACTGGCATTCTATGCTCATTAACTCAAAATGATCCATGTTTTGCATACTAGCTTCCTATGAGATATAAACTACTGAACAATAAAGTTGTGTTCATATATGGTAAATTTATATTTACAATTACTGTTATACCAAAAACATGTACAATTTTTCTTAACAAATGTAGCTAAGTGTTGAAATGATTCTTTATTACCTATATAACATATCACTTATGTTGCTACAATAAAATAAAATGAGGTAAGTCACATACATAATGGTTAAATCACAACTCTGTCAGCTAAAATAAATGTAACACAAACAGATTAACTCAAAAACTAAGTCAGTGGTTATGAATGACAGCTCTGCTTTGAATTGCTAATCAGCCATATATAAGGTTCCCCATTCATAATACTGTAGATTCTTATTTTTGTGGGTTCCAATTCAGAAGTTTATTTTTATTGCTATTTATATCATGGTTTGGTTTAAGTTTGAATACAATCCAATCAGAAATATATACTTTTATAAACTTAAATTTGTAGATCATCTACACCCCTAAAATTTACAAAAATGTTTAACAAATAGCAAATTTTCTATAGCTATATATATAGGCTTGTACAAGACTACTGCAAAACCACAAATTAAATATCCACGAACATGTCAGATTTCCTAAATCAACTAATTTGACACCCATGAAAATAAAGAATCCACCGTATAACAAAGGCTTTTTAGCACTTACACACAAGCATAGTATTCAAGGAGCCTCAACAACAAAATATTTTTCAAGGTCCTCTGTATTCCCTACTCCTGATTAGAAGTGAATAGTTTGTCCGTATTGACTTCTTCTGTACTTTCCTCTTCACTTGATTTTTCTTGTATGTTGGGCATTGTACTCACTGTCGGCTGGTTGCTGTCCTGTCTCTGCCACATTGAACGTGCACGAACGTCTTCTAATGTCTCATACTGATTATTTCCCTTTGCTTTCCTGAATTGCATGTCATGAAGATAGATGGCACTGTAACTCATGTCATGTGACAACATTTCAATTGTCCCTTCATCATAATTTCCCCTTAAACTTAATGAGCTTGGTGCTGTATTGCTTATACTACCACTTGAACTCTGCATACTGCTAAATATTCCAGATCCTGATCCCCCAAGTGGACCCTCAATGTGTGACAGTCCACCTCTAAGACGAGGTTGTACACCTGATGCTAGAGTTGAGATTGGACCAGGAAACATGGCACTCTGCATAGTAATACTGGAAGCTAAACTGTTATACTGCAAAGAAAAAAATATATAGAATTTGTTTAGGTTTTATCCCTTGTATTTTGGTCAACTGAGGTTAATGTATGAAATATGACAGTAAATGATTGATGAGGGTCTGGATTAGATTTACAGAATAGATAATAATTTGCAAAACCAATAAAGGAATGAGAAAAATACACAAAAAAATAAATACAAAGATTAGAGAACATGGCCTAAAATTAAAGTATAAAGAAAAGGGACCTCCCTCCCCATTCAGACCTTCATTTATACATGAGCAATCAAGACTAAAAGTGATAGGTAATATATACTTCCCAAGTCTTCCTGATACTTAAAGTAATTCACATACACATGCATGATATTTTAACTTTGATATCTCATCATAAGGAATCCATAATCAATTACTTGCCATTGACTGGATATGATCTAAAGAAGGATCACATTACTGCTCTAGTTTGCCTGAACTATCAAAGGTAGTTATGAACCTTGGAAGATTTAAATACCAAGTCATAACCATAAGAATCTTTACCTGCAAACTACACCATTTATCTCAATTGATGTTGTAGGTCACCTCCTAACTTGAAAAACTAAAGATAATTGTGACTAATATATTTTTCCAACAGCTGTTACGTGAACTGATAACTTGAACTCATAGACGCACTTGAACTCCTCGATGTATTTACACTTGTATGCAAGTTTGTCTGCATAACTTAAATTAAAACAAGTTCCCATAAATTCTTCATCACAATTTAAAACATTTTACTAAAAAAGTTATTATTACATGACCCCTGATGATGTTTGGAGAGAGTTTCATGTTATTCCAAGCAAAGGAGTAGGTTTGGTAAGGTCCTAAAATGGCCCCCTTTTTTAGCTTAAATTTCAAATTAGGATTTATTGACCAATATCACAATGAAACATAGCTAATATATAGACTAAATAGGAAATAAGCCATTTTTTGAAAAATTTCGTTCCTATGTTTATTTGACATCACAAATAGTACTTATTTAGATTTTCCACACAAAATTCAATGAAAATGGGTAAATAACCATCGATAATTGGACAGGAAACATATAGCCCAAACGTCCACAACAAAGATCTTTTACAATGAAGTTTGTAAAGACATATAACATGTCTACCTTGAATATTTAGTATGTCGACGCCTGCGCTCCATGTTTCCTGATCCTAAATTTGGTTGAAATTTGTCGATTTTGTCAAATATTGCCAAAATCTCTTATCTTCACCTATTTTGGATGTAAAAATCAACATTTTGTGATAAAACTTCGACAAAAATAGTTCTGTTTAACTTTCTCACACGTCTTAAAGTCAACTTAAATCATTTTTCATCTTGTTACATTGAACTTTATAATCAGGGCTATTTATGGCCTTTACCGAACTTACTCCTTTAGCTAAATACCCAATAGTGTGAATATGTCTATTCAACAGCTGTAATATTTATTAAAAGTCACTCACCCCTAATCCTAGTCCTGTAGTGTTAACAGAAGGTAACATGCCTAAAGACATTCCTGGGAGTCTTGATGTCATTAAACCTCCATCCCCTTGCATAATACTGGGTGAAACTAGTTCCTTTTGAACTGCAACAAAAAGTATACTCTTTGGTAGTATGTTAAAAAAAAACTGCACATGTTCTTCTTAGATATCAAGTTTCATCAACACAAAAAGCTGTTAATTTTCAAAATATATTGGTGTTCATTTTAAATATGGTAATGAACAGGAATCCATTTTGTATAGATTATAATAAATTGACATCAATTTTTTTGGAAATCCTATTGTACAAAAATCAATGTTTTTTTAACAAAAAGTCAACTTTTTACAACAAAGTTTGATTTTGACTTATATTTTTTTCTCTCGTTTTCACAAAAACTGAAACTTTTATAGATATAAACACTGTATGATAGATCATCATAGGAAATAGAAGACTGACAGCCAGAGTGACTACTTATATAGAGCACACCCAGTAAGTCAGCTGTGGCTAATTTCAAATATGCTCTTTTCAAAAGTGGTTTCTATTATATAATACATATGTTCATTGTCAATATTACCTTGAGTTTTAACGTTCTGTACAAACATACTACGGTTTCCTGTGAGCTTCCATTCTGGATTTGTCATCTAAAACAAGTGAAACTGTGAGCTACTGCTCACTGATGATACCCCCGCCGCAAGTGGATAATATTAATAGTGTAAAAATATGCAAGTGTTCGGTAAACAGGAAGTTGTCGAGTGATGAATCTGAAAACACATCACACGGTATAGCTGACTTATAAAAATCCTGAAACCAAATTTCAGAAATCCTTGTGTTGTAGTTTCTGAGAAAAATGTGACGAAAATTTTTAACTTGGTTATCATGTGTAAAATCATACAAGTGTTCGGTAAACAGGAAGTTGTCGAGTGATGAATCTGAAAACGCATCACACGGTATAGCTGACTTATATAAATCCTGAAACCAAATTTCAGAAATCCTTGTATTGTAGTTCCTGAGAAAAATGTGACGAAAATTTTCAACTTGGCTATCATGTGTAAAATCATACAAGTGTTCGGTAAACAGGAAGTTGTCGAGTGATGAATCTGAAAACGCATCACACGGTATAGCTGACTTATATAAATCCTGAAACCAAATTTCAGAAATCCTTGTATTGTAGTTCCTGAGAAAAATGTGACGAAAATTTTCAACTTGGCTATCATGTGTAAAATCAGACAAGTGTTCGGTAAACAGGAAGTTGTCAAGTGATGAATCTGAAAACGCATCACACGGTATGGCTGACATATATAAATGTTGATACCAAATTACAGAAAGGGTGGATGTGTAGTTCCTGAGAAAAATGTGACGAAAGTTTCATGGGACGGACTGACTGACGGACTGATGGACGGACTGACGGACTGATGGACGGACTGACGGACTGATGGACGGACGGACGGACAGACAGAGGTAAAACAGTATACCCCCCCTTTTTTAAAGCGGGGGTATAATAATGCAAACAAATATCACAATTTTTAGTAATATTATGCTGTCAGGTACAGTGTAACCTGTCAAGCAGAAACCTGAGAAATTCAACATCCTGCTTTAACTGACACATTCTCTAGGTCCCAAAAATATGCATATCCTTGTAGAAAAAACATGAGTATTCCGACACAGCTTACACTGTATCTCTAAAACTTTTTTAAGATATTCTAAAAACAGGTTACACTGTATCTCTAAAACAAAACTTTTTTAAGATATTCTAAAAACATTAAAAAATTATACAAATTTTCATTTAACACTTCTTTCACTGCAGCAAGTGAGATGTAATGTTTACTCTTGAGAAAGTTGAATTTGTAAAATTAAAGGTTTAAAAATATTGTATATTTCAGTGTTGAAATCTTGTTTTTCAATTGATATGTAAGCAAACTTTATTCTTTCTAATTCAATGATCTATAAAATATTTTTGTCCACATATCCACTCACTAATGGCTTATACATATTACTTACATGAAAGTGCATAAGAGATAATTCAGTTTTGCCACCTTCTGACTGGTTTTCTTTACTTGGTTCATCTTCAGTATTTGGTACCCACTTAAAAAATTGTACAACAAATAATAAGACCCATTTCAAATATATCAAAAAATAAATTACAAAATATGTTCATCATCAACCATTAATCTCTGCTATCAGTTCTGTCAATTACAATCTTTGGTCAAATTTGCATTAGTAATAAATTCAAATTCTTTACAGTTCATCTGTGTCAATATAAATTTTCATAGTAAACAAGTAAACAGGCAGAGAATGTTCGTGTAAAATTGTCTCTAAATTGTCTTTTAAATGCAGTAAAATGTATTTTCCTAAATTGGTTAACTGTTTGATGTTCTTTAAACTTAAAAGTTCATTAAATTTAAACACACTTGGTCTAGACCAGTAATATTTCTTTATGAATTTTACTCTAAGTTCCTTATATTTCGGACACACTAAGATGAAATGGAATTCGTCTTCAATACACTGACGCCAAATTGAATAATCAGTTTAAGTCTTATTTCTGCTGGTTAAATTGAACCTATAGTTCAGATATTTAAAGATAAGTTAATCAAACATAAACCTAAAATATTTGTCTTCATCTAACAGAGACTGACAATTCATTGAATGTTATACTGTGGATACATTATTTTTCAATGGATACTAATTTTAGTGGTTTTCATGGAATCAGACAAATGTTCAACAAATTACAAAATTTTATTAGGTTGTATGCAGACTTTGACAAAAACCATGAAATCACATATCCATGAAAAAAAACCAGTTTCTGCAATACACTAAAATTGTTACCAACGAAAAATAAACGTATTCCCAGTAGTGTACTAATACTAAAATATCTGATTTCAATCTTACCTGTGGATTTCCATGCTTTTTAATATCCATTTGAGCAAAAGAACAAACATCACCGACACCAGCTACGTCTACTGTGAAGTTACGGAAGAAGTCTACAATCTGTAGAGACTGGTGTCTCAGTGAGAAACACAAGATAAATGGTGTTATCAAGGGACTGAATAACTCTTCTAATAGATATGCCTGTGAAATAAAATCATACATAAAATGAAATAAAAACATTTAGTTTTTTTTTCAATATTTATCTGCTCTATCAATATGCCTGTTAAAATAATCATATATGAATACAATTAACATACTTTATTTTTCAATATTCAAGGGCTATATAAATATTTCCATTATTGGAGTATTACACATTGTGACCTCAAATTTAATGCTCCAAGTATTGTAATTCAGTGCTTAATACATTTTATACAAGTATTTTCTACTTATATACCTGTAGATTAAAATTGCTATATGGATTCAACATGAATCAATCTCACTAAGTCAACATGAGAAAGCTTAATAAGTTTACATAAGTTTACATGATACGTGAGTAGGAACACAGTAACATAATATTGAATTTACTATACACATTTTTTTAATGTAATAAAAAGGTAATTAGAATTTAATGTTTTCAGTTTTAAAACATTTTAAATTTAATGATTCTTTTATAAGATGGGCTAAGACTTTATATAGCGATATTCAAACATGTGTTATGAATAATGGTTGGATATCTGATGTCTTTAAAAACACCAGGGGTATACGACAAGGATGTCCTTTATCTGCGTTATTATTTGTTTTATCTGTGGAAATTATGGCTTCAAGATTAAGAAGCAATACTGATTTTAAAGGCATAAGAATCAAATTAGACTGCAAAAGTCATACTATAAAAATTTTGCAACTAGCAGATGATACTACTTTATTTTGTTGTTCTAAATATGACGTTCAAATAGCAATGAATGAAATTGAAATATTTGGTTCTTATTCAGGATTGAAATTAAATAGAAATAAAACAGAGGGGTTATGGGTAGGAAGCTTAAATCATTTAAAGACAAAATTGAAGGGATCAACTGGAGTAATGGACCAGTTAAAACTCTTGGCATATACTTTGGGCATTGTAGGGAGGAATGTGAAAAATTAAATTTGGAAAATAAAATTGAAAAGATGAATAAATTATTTTGTTCTTGGCAAAAAAGAAATCTTACTATTTTTGGAAAAATGTTGATAATCAAAACACTAATTGTGCCCATTTTTACTTTTGTGGGATCTGCCTGCATATAGTTCCAGAGAAATATTTAAAAGAAATAGAAAAAAAGTTGTTTTAAATTTGTTTCGGATAATAAACCAGATAAAGTAAAAAGAAATTCAGTTATTGGTCCATATGAAAAGGGGGGATTGGATAAGATAGATATAAGGAGTTATTTCACTGCTTTAAAAGCTATGTGGGTAAAAAGATTGGTAAATGATTGTAAAGGAGGTTGGAAAATTATACCTCAGCACTATTTTTATAATTTTGGGTCAAACTGGTTAGTGTTTCAAATAAACAGTGGAGATAAGCCAGACAAAAGCATTAAACACATCCCAGATTTTTATAAAGATATCATTAAATGTTGGAAATTAACTGTTGGAGCCTCCAGGAGGTCTAACAAAAAAAACAGAAACATTTACAGATATAAGAAAACAAATATTATAGAACAATAAATTTATTAATTTGAAAATAAAGCTATATTTTTAAACTAGAGGCTCTAAAGAGCCTGTGTCGCTCACCTTGGTCTATGTGAATATTAAACAAAGGAAGCAAATGGATTCATGACAAAATTGTGTTTTGGTGATGGTGATGTGTTTGTACATCTTACTTTACTGAACATTCTTGCTGCTTACAATTATCTCTATCTATAATGAACTTTGCCCAGTAGTTTCAGTGGAAAATGTTAGTAAAAATTTACAAATTTTATGAAAATTGTTAAAAATTGACTATAAAGGACAACCAGATGCTCCGCAGGGCACAGCTTTATACGACTGCAGAGGTTGAACCCTGAACGGTTGGGGCAAGTATGGACACAACATTCAAGTTGGATACAGTTCTAAATTTGGATTGTGATTAAATAGTTGACACAGCATAGGTTTCTGACACAGAATGAATGTGGTCTAATGAACTTAAAAATTTTTTTTTTGCCTTTGAGCAATTCACTATGCTGTTGAATATTAATCCTCTCAAAAAAATGTTTGAAGAAATTTTCTTTTTATTTATGAAATCTGAAATGAGAAAAATTTAACCCCCCCCCCCTCCCCATTTTTTTTTTCACATCCCCCTTTCCCTTTTTCCAAAACTGATCTCAATTCAAATTTCTAATGGAGTTTGCAACAATAACTACTCATTTAAATACATCATAAAATATTAAAATGTAACAAAAGGTGCTTGTTATCACTGAATGGTAAAGATTGTTTTAATTTATCAGTTGGTATTAAAAGTGAATATACATTGTATATTGTATAAAACAATGACTTAAGTTGACTAAACTACTATTCTGGACAAAGAAAGATAACTCCAATTGAAAATTTCTTGCTATTGCACAATATTGTGCAATCAGATATTTCTTGCTATTGCGCAATACTGTGCAATTGAAAATATTTGCTATAGCACAATACTGTGTAATTGAAGATTTCTTGCTACTGCGCAATACTGTGCAATTGAAAATTTCTTGCTATTGCACAATACTGTGCAATTGAAGATTTCTTGCTATAGCTGAATACTGTGCAATTGAAAATTTCTTGCTATTGCACAATACTTAATAAAATAATTTTGGATCCTGATTTGAACCAACTTGAAAACTGGGCCCATAAACAAAAATCTAAGTACATGTTTAGATTCAGCATATCAAAAAAGCCTAAGAATTCAATTTTTGTTAAAATCAAATTTAGTTTTATTTTGGACCCTTTGGACTTTAATGTAGACCAATTTGAAAACGGGACCAAAAATTAAGAATCTACATACACAGTTAGATTTGGCATATCAAATAACCCCAATTATTCAATTTTTGATGAAATCAAACAAAGTTTAATTTTGGACCCCGATTTGGACCAACTTGAAAACTGGGCCAATAATCAAAAATCTAAGTACATTTTTAGATTCAACATATTACAGAACCCCAAAGATTCAATTTTTGTTAAAATCAAACTAAGTTTAATTTTGGACCCTTTGGACCTTAATGTAGACCAATTTGGCCCAGTAGTTTCAGAGGAGAAGATTTTTGTAAAAGATTACTAAGATTTACAAAAAATGGTTAAAATTGACTATAAAGGGCAATAACTCCTAAAGGGGTCAACTGACCATTTCGGTCAGTTTGACTTATTTGTAAATCTTACTTTGCTGAACATTATTGCTGTTTACATTTTATCTCTATCTATAATAATATTCAAGATAATAACCAAAAACAGTAAAATTTCCTTTAAATTACCAATTTAGGGGCAGCAACCCAACAACGGGTTGTCTGATTCATCTGAAAATTTCAGGGCAGATAGAACTTCACCTGATAAACAAATATACCCTTTTGTCAGATTTGCTCTAAATGCTTTGGTTTTTGAGTTATAAGCCAAAAACTGCATTTAACCCCTATGTTCTATTTTTAGCCATGGCGGCCATTTTGGTTGGATGGCCGGGTCACCGGACACATTTTTTAAACTAGATACCCCAAAGATGATTGTGGCCAAGTTTGGATTAATTTGGCCCAGTAGTTTCAGAGGAGAAGATTTTTGTAAAAGATTACTAAGATTTACAAAAATTGGTTAAAAATTGACTATAAAGGGCAATAACTCCTAAAGGGGTCAACTGACCATTTCGGTCAGTTTGACTTATTTGTAAATCTTACTTTGCTGAACATTATTGCTGTTTACAGTTTATCTCTATCTATAATAATATTCAAGATAATAACCAAAAACAGCAAAATTTCCTTAAAATTACCAATTCAGGGGCAGCAACCCAACAACGGGTTGTCTGATTCATCTGAAAATTTCAGGGCAGATAGATCTTGACCTGATAAACAATTTCACCCTGTCAGATTTGCTCTAAATGCTTTGGTTTTTGAGTTATAAGCCAAAAACTGCATTTTACCCCAATGTTCTATTTTTAGCCATGGCAGCCATCTTGGTTGGTTGGCTGGGTCACCAGACACATTTTTTAAACTAGATACCCCAATGATGATTGTGACCAAGTTTGGTTAATTTGGCCCAGTAGTTTCAAAGGAGAAGATTTTTGTAAAAGTTAACGACGAAGGACGACGACGACGACGCAGGACGACGACAGACGATGGACGCCAAGTGATGAGAAAAGCTCACTTGGCCCTTCGGGCCAGGTGAGCTAAAAAGTGGATTAAAAGCGATCTTATTTAATATGTTAATGATATCATAGATAAAAAAAGGATGTATTTCTCAAGACATCATTTTAAATAAACTAAAAAATAAATCAAACTGGATAGCTGAAATTAATTTAGTAAACAAGAGTGCACACACTGAAATGTCTCGCCTTCTTTACTAATCATTGATATTATGTTGATAGTCCTAAATATCAAACTTTATTACAACTGTCACATAAACTTAACATTAACCAAGAAAACTAAACATTGACCAATGAACCATGAAAATGAGGTCAAGGTCAGATGAACCATGCCCGGCAGACATGAACAGCTAACAATTCTTCCATACAACAAATATAATTGACCTATTACTTATAGTTCAAGAAAAACAAATCAAAACACAAAAACTTAACACTGAACAATGAACCATGAAAATGAGCTCAAGGTCAAATAAAACCTGTGTGACTGACATATAGATCATTAAATATTTCAATACACCAAATATAGTTGACCTATTGCATATAGTTGTAGATACAAAGACCAAAACTCAAACTTAACTTTGACCACTGAACCATGAAAATGACGTCAAGGTCAGATGACATCTGCCAGCTAGACATATACACCTTACAATCATTCCATACACCAAATATAGTAGAACTATTACATACAGTACAAAAAAAAACCAGACCATAACACAAAAACTTAACTATGACTACTGAACCATGAAAATGAGGTCAAGGTCATATGACACCTGCTAGTTAGACATGTACACCTTACAGTACTTCCATACACCAAATATACTAGCATATTGTGTATAGTATTTGAGATATGGACTTGACCCCCAAAACTTAACCTTGTTCACTGATCCATGAAATAAGGTCCAGGTCAAGTGAAAACTGACAGACATGAGGACCTTGGAAGGTACACACATACCAAATATAGTTATCCTATTACTCATAATAAGAGAGAAATTAACATTACAAAAAATCTTAACTTTTTTTTCAAGTAGTCACTGAACCATGAAAATGAGGTCAAGGTCATTGAACATGTGACTGACGGAAAATTCAAAACATGAGGCATCTATATATAAAGTATGAAGCATCCAGTTCTTCTACCTTCTAAAATATAAAGCTTTTAAGAAGTTAGCTAATGCCGCCGCCACCGCCACTGCCAGATCACTATCCCTATGTCGAGCTTTCTGCGACAAAAGTCGCAAGCTCGAGAAAATATCAATACCAAAAGATTAAGTAGCAATTTTAAAATCTGAAAACTCTGTAAAAAGTATTGTTAATATAAAAAGAAATTAATTTATATTGGAAGGTTTACGTATAAAATTAGAATCACTATCAAATAAACTTTTATATAAGTCTCTGATAAATAAAAAAATTGAACCAGCTATTGGACCCAAAATATGGCTGCATAAATTTAATACAGATGATGTGTTATATCAAAACAATGTAAATAATTTTTTATTCAAATATTTAAAAGAAAATAAACTTAAAATTTTTAGATGGAGATTACAACAACATATTCTACCTACAAAGAAACTTTTATGCAGGTGGAAAATTGTAAACAATAGTTCTTGTAATTTTTGTACACAAGAAGAGGATTATGATCACTTCTTTATACTGTGTCCATATTTAAAACTTTTTTGGAATAAAATAGATGAAGTTTTAAAGAACAGTAAAATATCATTTAAGATAAAACTAAGACACTTAGTATTTGGATATGAAAATTCTGACGAAGAATATTTTGACTTCAACTATTTTTTAACAATTGTTGGTTTTTCAATTTACAAAGCCTATTACATATCTGATCAAAAGACAAAAAATGTCAATATGTTCTCAATTTTACTCAATGAGTTCAATAGAAGAGTACCGGGGTATGTTTGAAAATTAAAAGTAATTTTTTAGCAACTATTAGAAAACATATGAATAGTCATACTAAGTGATATAATTTAATATTATTAATTCGTATATTTTAAGAAATTTGATTCGTTTAGGGATAGTCACATGTTAAACTATATTTTCTAAGGTAGAGAGAAAACGGCAGATAGCAAAACGCATATTGACCTGAAAAAAGCATATTGCACGGTTATTTTTAGAATATCTAAAAACTAATATACTTTGTGACGTCATGTAATGAATTTCAGGATATTGTTTAACGTTTTGAAACACATGATATCTGTGATCGATTATTTGACGAAAAAAATCTTCAAATACATATGATGTCCAAAAAAAGAGTAAACGTTATAACAAATAATATGTTGTTATTGTCAAGGAGACAATGTAATATCTATAAAATTCCAACAAACCTAAATGACGATTTTGATACAAATATGGTCAGAAATTAATAATATAACAAATATAGCCTTTGTATGAGGTCAATACAGGATATATCGACCTCGGACTTCGTCCTCAGTCAATATACTTCTTTCAGGTCAATATATCCTTGTATCGACCTCATACAAAGGCTATATTTGTATAATATATATTTGATATAAAAATGTAATATGTATTTTACAACTATTCACTACCCTGAGTGATTAGTGGATTGTAACAAGGAACATCAGGAGGAGCTTGGACTCCTGAAGGATATTGTAACAAGCCAATATTTGAAATAAATATTTAATTATGTTATTAAAAAAAATTAAAACAAGAGGCTGTCACAACGACAGCAAACCGGATTTATTTATATTTATTTGTGTCCTGGCAATATCACAAGAACCATTACTGAAGAATGGTGAAAGTGAAAATCGTCAATATCAAATTTGACCTCCATTTTGACATCAGTATCAACATATTAAAATTTGAAAGGCTTAGATCGAATGGTTCATGAGTAAATGCAACAGCGTGAATGGAAACGCCATTTTACAATCTTTCAAGAACCATAACTCCTGAACGGTAAAAGTCAAAATCGTCATTATTGAACTTGACCTCTATTTTGTCATCAGTAACAACATATTAAAATTTGGGAAGCTTTGGTAGAACAGTTCATGAGTAAATGCACAGACACGACTGGAAACTCTATTTTTCAATCTTTCAAGAACTAAAACTCCTGAACGGTAAAAGTCAAAATCGTCATTATTAAACTTGACCTCCACTTTGTCATCAGTAACAACATATTAAAATTTGGGAAGCTTTGGTAGAACAGTTCATGTGTAAATGCACGGACACGACTGGAAACTCCATTTTTCAATCTTTCAAGAACCATAACTCCTGAACGGTAAAAGTCAAAATCGTCATTATTGAACTTGACCTCTATTTTGTCATCAGTAACAACATATTAAAATTTGGGAAGCTTTGGTAGAACAGTTCATGAGTAAATGCACGGACACGACTGGAAACTCCACTTTTCAATCTTTCAAGAACCATAACTCCTGAACAGTAAAAGTCAAAATCGCCATTATTAAACTTGACCTTCATTTAGTTGTCAGTAACAACATATTAAAATTTTACAAGCTTTGGTTGAATGGTTCATGAGTTAATGCACGGACAACATTTGATTGCCGCCCGCCCGACAGACCGCCCGGCCGCCCGACCGGCCGCCCACCCGCCTTACATCCCCAAATCAATAACCGACATTTTTGTCACAAAAATCCGGTTAAAAAGAGTTAATAGAATGAATGCAAATCTTATCTAAATATGTTATTGTTTTTTAAGCTTTTTTCACATATATCCCTTTTTGACCCTTTTTAATTTTCAACTGGTAAAAGATAGATCAATCTTGACTAAAATCGTCTCTTACCACTTTGTATTGAAACAGAAGTGAGAATTCATCTCTGACATTCTGTCTATGAGCATTTCCCTTCCAACTATCAGGCATGTAATGTATATGTGCCAATATAGTCCTCATTAGAATCTCTGGACAATATATCAAATGCTGAAATATATAATACATCAGTTATAAAATATAACTATCATAACATGGTATTCAGATAAACTTATTTTTGTATATTCAGTTTAAGGAATATATAAATAAATACTGACATTATTATACATAAATATCAAGAAAAAAGTTTTGACAAATCATTTCTAAAAACTCCAGAAATTATGATTAGTACATGTTTTGTTTCGCTTTACAGATCTAGATGTCCTGCTGATAATGTATTTGTTTCCTGTTTTATTTAGAATGCACATGCAGATACAAGTTGTGTGATCTATATGCTTACACATACAATTCTATATCTTTTTGAGTAAAGCAACTAAGTGAATATATTATACTGGTGGCATTCTTTTTTTTCTTTGATAAATGACCATCAAATGTTCAATATTCAACATTGTTTTTCCCATTTTTTCCCCCTAAACATTACATCTTTATTACATTTGATTGTATTCAATTTATACAGTTAGGAACAAGACAACAACACATACCTCATCAGGTATCAGCACTCTACAACCAGTCACAATTAAACCTGATATTGTCAATACAGTAAAAATATGTTCTACAGCCAGTACATCTTCATCAATCACAGTTAACACAACCAACACAGCTCCTATACTACCAGCAAAAAATGCTACATATCTGTACAGACAAATTTTAATCAGTTATAAAAATATCAATAAAATGCACACAAAAAAAACATGTGTTTGACATTATTTGTATACATTTACATCGTAGCAAGTCATTTCGATCCATGGCCATTTCCTACCTCTGCAATTTGGTACCCAACATTTACCATTTCGTATCCACGATAAAAAACATTTCGTACCACATGGACTATATACATTTTCACTATTTCGTATCTGAAATTTGTAAAGGTTCTGAAAAAAAAAGGCTATAAAACTTTTTAAGATGATCTTTTTTTTTAAATTTAACATAAATAAAATGCATCCAGCCGTTGTTTGTTTGCAGGATAAATCCTGAAGTAATGCTAGTCTTGAGACACCAGTACAGTGCCTGTCTAAGTTTTAAGTTTACAAAGTAACAAAATCAATCTTATAGCTAGTCATCAAGCTGTAACTAAAAAAAGATTTTAAAAAAATAGAAAAAGGTCAACGAGTATTTAAACCAAGAAATGAAACACTTATAAATCTTCCACAATATTCAATATTGCACACATTCAAATCTTCTATGTTGTACAAAATTAAATGCATGCAAACCTTCAATGAGGTATGAATTTGTATACACACAAATCTTCCATGAGGTACACAATGAAATACATATATAAATCTTCCATAAGGTACGAAATCGCCCACTTCAATGAGACAGTTTTTACCAAGAAATCAATCAAAGAGCAGAATGCTCTGAGGGATACGATTGCCATTGTTTTCATTGACAAATGTATAGCAGTTCTGCTAATTTTTCTTAAAGCAAATGCGTGAGATTTGGCCAAAATTGAAAAGATCAAAGAGAAAAAAAATAGATCAAAGGATAATGCCGCAAAAAGCATGAACATGCGTGAGTCTCACGCATTTTTGGCAGCCCTGCTATAGGTATTATTTATATAATAGTACTATTTTCAAAACTAATTCAACTGCACATGTAAAATGTAATTTTCGTAATCTGAATAGTAACTCAACTTTAAAAATAGCCAATCCCGGATCCAAGCTATGGTATGAGCAATGTACTTATTGTGTTTTACTTTTGTACTATCAATTCCAAGTTTACTTTCCACAGCAGTCACTGAGAGTGAGAGAAGAAATTTCACTTCATATCTTATCACCGTTAATTCTAGGAGGAACTCCATTTCTAACTCTTTAAATATTTAATTTCCTTTGGGTCAGTGGGCATGACTCCTTTCCGTACACACTCCTCTGTTTAAATTGCAATCGTTTTTATATAATACGATGTTTATCGACATCTAACAAGTTAATTTTTCTCAACGAGTTGTATTGTATTTTGATGGAAGTTACTTATGGAAGGGAGACAACTCAAAACGATAATATGGAAGACTCCATTTTACTGAAGGGGTGTTGTAGTTACACCTTTACGATGTGGACTACATTTATTTTAATTTAAATTATGCAAATGATTTAAAATTATGCAACAACAATAACCCTCAATAGCAGACAGACATAGAAAGGATCCTATGAGTTTCAAATTAATCAATGGAGTGGGGAATCCAGAGCAACCATTCAATCTGATACCCCTTGAAGTCAAGACAACTATACGCATGCGCATAATTACCTAAACAAACCAGCGACTTGTGATTTGGAACAAGAACGTTTATGAAATGATAATTTAACGTCCTAGATGGTTCTCCATTTCTTTATGAGAGCGCAATATCAAATATCAGTTTCATAACGGTGACATATAAGAAAAACCCCACTTCAGTTCTTATATGACAGAAAAAGATTGATCGGAATTCAGAGAAATCTCGCATTTTATCAAAACTGGGGAATTCCCTCTGACGTGTTTCTAAATTTATAATACTAAATATAAATAAAGCTTAATTCTGATTTTCCGTGTTGTTAAATACATATAAGTCAAGGGAAATATCAAACATAAAGATTATGAGAAAAACATTATAGGAAATTGTTTAAGTTCAATCCTTTTGTTTGTTTTTATCTTTTAAAGCAAGACAATCATAAGAATCTGAAAGTTCCTTTATTATTTAGAATAAAACGGTTGATGTGAGGGCATGGCCCTGAGTCAATGGTATAAGTCTACAGATTGATTGAAAGCAATTGTATCCTAAAACAATATAAATCATCCATGAGGTACGAAATGGCATACTTATAAATCATCCATGAGGTACGAAATGGCATACTTATAAATCTTCCATGAGGTATGAAATTGCATAAATATAAATAGTCAATGTGGTACAAAATGGCATAGATATATATCTTTCATGAGGTAGGCAAGGCATACATATAAACTGCCATGATACGAAATGGAAAACATATAAATTTTCCATGAGGTACAAATGGTATCTACATATTAATTTTCCATGAGGTACGAAATGGTCAAGATACGAAATGTTCAGGGTATGAAATGGTTTTTGCCACATTACAAAATGGCAGGTACAAAAATGACTATAATTACATATGCTGGTTGAAAGACAGGAAAAAATTTTGCCTAATACTCAATGTTTATTTTTCTGTGAATAGTTTTGTGTAAACTGTTTGATTTTGTTTCATCTTAAGTACATAGTGTCACCTGTTCTATTTTACTTGTCTTTTAAAAAACCCATGACATCTTTCTTCATGTACACTTATGCAGTTTGCGTAGAAAAAAAAGAATAATAGATGGACTATCTAATATTCTAAATATGAAATTAAGCTGTTTCAAAAGGATAAATATTGTAATCAATATACTGTATATTCAGAAATTATTGCAAGCATTTAATTGAAAAATGGACAAAAATGCTAAATTAGCTATTGTGATTTCAAGAAATGCTGCACAAATATCAGAATGTGCGTTCTTATTATTGTAAATCTCACACATTAATAAACTAGAGGCTCTTAAGAGCCTGTGTCGCTCACCTTGGTTTATGTGCATATTAAACAAAGAACACAGATGGATTCATGACAAATTATGTTTTGGTGATGGTGATGTGTTTGTAGATCTTACTTTACTGAACATTCTTGCTTCTTACAGTTATCTCAATTTATAATGAACTAGGCCCAGTAGTTACAGAGGAAAATATTTTGTTAAAATTTACAAAAATTTACAAAATTGTTAAAAATTTACTATAAAGGGCAATAACTCCTTAAGGGGTCAACTGACCTTTTTGGTCATGTTGACTTGTTTGTGGATCTTACTTTGCTGAACATTATTGCTGTTTACAGTTTATCTCTATCTAGAATAATATTCAAGATAATAACCAAAAACAGCAAAATTTCCTTTCAAAATTTCCAATTCAGGGGCAGCAACCCAACAACCAGTTGTCAGATTCATCTGAAAATTTCAGGGCAGATTGATCTTGACTTACAAAACAATTTAACCCCGTCTGAATTGCTCTAAAATGCTTTGGTTTCAGAGTTATAAGCCAAAATCTACATTTTACCCCTATGTTCTATTTTTAGCCATGGCGGCCATCTTTGTTGGTTGGCAGGGTCACCACACACATGTTTTAAACTAGATACCTCAATGATAATTATGACCAAGTATGGTTAAATTAAGATCAGTAGTTTTAGGGGGAGAAGATTTTTGTAAAAGATTAGAAAAAATTACGAAAAATTGTTAAAAAATTCGTAAGGGTTCCACGGAACCCGGTGTCTCGCCTACTTTTTCTGTTAATCGCAGACTCAACAAAAATGAGGAAAAACATCAATAAAAATTTCCCTCACGATACTGTCTTTTGATTGAAAGAAGCTTCCAAGTTTGAAAAAATCCAGGATAGTTTATGAATCTAATAAATGTTTCATAAACTTTAACTGCAGACTGTATGTAATGTTAACTGGAAGAAAAACTAAGTCCATTTATAAGTAAAATATGGAAAAAGTGAATTTTTTTTTTACAAAATTTACTTCTGAATAATATCTTATGATCAGAAATAAGCTTTTGTCTAAGTTTGGTAGAAATCCAGGATAGTTTAAGAACATTATAAAAATTTTAAAAACTTAAACCACAGAGTGAATGTTTTGTTTCTGGCAAAAAAACTAAGTCCATATATAAGTAAAATACGGAAAAGTGAAAAATTTATTTTTACAAAATTTTCTTCTTGATACTATCTTATGATCATAAACAAGCTTCTGTCCAAGTTTGGTACAAATCAAGGATAGTTTATGAAAGTTAATAAATTTTAAAAACTTTAACCACAGAGTGAATGTAATGTTTCCTCGCAGAAAAACTAAGTCCATTTATAAGTAAAATACGGAAAAGTGGAAATTTATTTTCACAACATTTTCTTCTTGATACTATCTTATGATCATAAACAAGCTTCTGTCCTAGTTTGGTACATATCAAGGATAGTTTATGAAAGTTATTAAAATTTTAAAAACTTTAACCACAGAGTGAATGTAATGTTTCCTCGCAGAAAAACTAAGTCCATTTATTAGAAAAATACGGAAAAAATGGAATTTTATTTTTACAAAATTTACTTCTGGATACTTTCTTATGATCATAAACAAGCTTCTGTCCAAGTTTGGTAGAAATTCAGTATAGTTTAAGAAAGTTATTAAAATTTCAAAAACTTTAACCACAGAGTGAATATTTGTGGACGCCGCCGACGACGACGACGCCGACGACGACGGAATGTAGGATCGCTTAGTCTCGCTTTTTCGACTAAAGTCGAAGGCTCGACAAAAATGACTATAAAGGACAATAACTCCTTAAGGGGTCAACTGACCATTTTAGTCATTTTACCTTATTTGTAGATCTTACTTTGCTGAACATTATTGCTGTTTACAGTGTATCTTTATCTATAATAATATTCAAGATAAGAGCCAAAAAACGGTATAATTTCCTTAAAATTGCCAATTCAGGGGCAGCAACCCAACAACCAGATGTCGGATTCATCTGAAAATTTCAGGGCAGATAGATCTTGACTTGCAAAACAATTTAACCCCCATGTCTGAATTGCTCTTAATGCTTTGGTTTCAGTGTTATAAGCCAAAATCTACATTTTACCCCTATGTTCTATTTTTAGCCATGGCAGCCATCTTGGTTGGTTGGACAAGTCATGCCACAAATTTTTTAAACTAGATACCCCAATGATGATTGTGGCCAAGTTTGGGTTAATTTGGTCCAGTAGTTTCAGAGGAGAATATTTTTGTAAAAGCTAAAGACGGACGACGACAACGGACGATGGAAGCAAAGTGATGAGAAAAGCTCACTTGGCCCTTTGGGCCAGGTGAGCTAAAAATGTACATTGATTTCTGAATTTAAAGTAGTATTATGGTAGAATCATCAATAAAGACAAATACATCTCTTACTTAGCAAGAATGATCAGTAGAGGGGATGTAAATGTGTCTAAGTACATATTGGCAGCTTCATAACCTCTGTTCAGCCTGAAAATACAAAACAAAGTATGTGTACAATTTAATGAAGTGAAGAGGAGCACTTCCTATTGGATAGTCTTATATACAGCTATAAATACATTCAAATATAATAGGTCAAAAACAAACTGAAGGTCAAGTTAAGATTTAAATTATTTTCACCATTGGTGTTGAGGAGTAATGGCCCCTTATTCATTAATGGCTGTTTTTGCATGATTAACATGAAATCTGACGAACTAATCATTTTCAAATTTATTAATATTGTTTTAAGACGAAATAGTGTAATTTTAGAAGATTTTCACATTTGCTACTTAGGATTGATTTAAAAAGGGTGCTGAATGCTTAATGTAGCTTATGTACAATGACTGGAGAACCTTTCAACTTGTCCTTTTTCAATTTCAAATGCTGTTTCTTGAAATGACAATAGCAAATAAATGTAAGGCAAATCTAATATGCTGTCACTTGGTTTTATTTCCAAATAAGAAAAGGTATTTGTAAACAATGACAATACCAATACCAATTTTTAGTCTTTGGTTTGACCCAGCCAGTGTTAGAAATCATGAAATGCTGCACTAGGGGCGAGCAAACTACCACAAGACCACCGAGTTGGTTTAATATAGAACATCTGATAACACATTAGGTATAAATAGAATTACCTGGCAGTAAACTCATGATCTAGTTCATTCAAATGTCTGACATATATTCTAGCATAATTTGACCTACAAAGAAAAAGATATTATATTCTTCACTAGCTAATGTGAAAATATACAAAAGGAAAAAATGTGAATAGCTCAAATAAGGATTAAATAAAGTTCTAGAATTACAGACGGACATTATTTTATTAATTTCATTAATTTTATTTACTACTTTGATATTATCTATGAAATCTATACCTTAAAGTGAACACAGTGCATTTGCTGGTGCTTACTTTTAAGCAATACAATACATAATACCGTAAGCTAGAAAATTTCAAAAAACATATGGCTATAATTTTCATTTGAACTTCTTACTCAAGTAGCAACATGGAATTAGTTAATCAGTCATTTTGAACATGTTACTATGTCTTCTAATCAATTTTCATTGATATCAAAAATGTAAAAATTTTAACAATAACAAAATCCATGAAAATATTATGATGAAAACTTACCATCTTCTAGTTCCAAGAACATTTGGTTGTCTTTTGATTAACTATTGGAAAGAAAAATCATGAAAGTCATATGATTTGGAAAATTTCGGTTTTTGGTGGGGTTCATATAGCTTAGTCTTTAGTTTTCAATGTTGTGTCTTGTGTACTATTATCTGTCTATTTGTCTTTTTTCTTTTTTAGCCATGGCGTTGTCAATTTTTTTTAAATCTATGAGTTTGACTGTCCCTCTGGTATCTTGTGGCCCTCTTTTACACTTTCTATCTTTATAAAAGTTTTTCTGGCAGTGCATGTGCTGAATACTATGTTTCTTTTTAGTATATTGCTTTGTTCATAAGTCAGGCCGTAAGTTTTCTCCTTTGAATTTTTTTGAATTTGTCATTACAAAGCCTATTTAAGCTCGCAATTTGCAGTATGGATTTTCTTCATTGTTGAAGACTGTACGGTGACCTGTAGTTGCTTCTTCTGTTTCATTAGGTTTTTGTTGAAATTTTTCTTTAAGTGGCAATTAAAACAAAATCTTTTTTCTGATTTTTATATTGAAAACATTAGACATTTTGTGCCATCAAAGTTATAAAAAATCAATTCATTAAAATGCTAGTCTACATTTTCTTCTTCATATAATTACAAGAAACACATTCGGTATCAATAAGTCAATCATTAGACATTACAAAACATTTCATTTTATTTTTCTTGATTCAAAATTAAAATTTTAAAAGAATATCTAAATATTTCACAAAGTAATGTTGAAAAATAACTTGAAGCAAATAATAGGATAATAATACACAACCAAGGCTTCCAAAAAACATTTGAGCCAGCCGGACATTTTATATCTGATCCCGATTTTAATCTCTAAGACTTAGTCACAAAAGGCAATTATGGTAATCAGATGGCCATTCCAATGATAATGACATTAGATTAAAAAACGATTTTAAACTTTTACTTTGCTATGAATTTGATGTTTGGATGTAAACTGTTAAATTGGCAGTGCATCATTCAAAGTGTGCACATCAGCGTGCTCATATCTGCCATAGACTCTTTATATGTGCAAAAAGACATGTCAAAAACTTTATTTTCGTTTTTAAAATCACGTTTTTCTAAAACCGGATGTTGACTTGACAATGGTAAAACATGGACCATAAACGGATACGTAAAATCGGTGTACGTTTACAAAGCATGACTGAGTGAAGAAGCTCTTTCCACGTTATTTCTTCAACAAAATACTTGAAATGAACGTTTAGATACAGGTATCAATGATAATTTTAGCATTTTGAAGAAATAAAGAATGCATAATTAAATTTCCCACCTTTGCACATGCGCACACGTGTTCGAGTTCATTCAACATAGTTCTGACGATTTTTCATTTAAACCTTTTAAAATTTTTCATCAAATCATGTAGATAAACTAATTTCTTATAATTTTAATCTTTTGGACTAAATCAATGAGCTACAAACCGCTGAAATGTAAGAAAAAAATTGTGAATAGACCGATCAATTTATACGATGTCCGGTACTGAACATAATTTACCTGTCACCTGAACAGGTAGATATCCCCTGTCCAACAACTAATTAGCCTTGATTAAAATTAGAAAGTATTGAAGTAGGGGTTGTTTTGATAGTAATTAATCATCATGTCACTTTTATGACCGGAAATGTGTGGATGTTAAAGGCAAAAGGTTGGGTCAAAAAGATCGTGAATTATGTTAAAATGACCGAAAAAGCCTTGAAAACTAAAATGTATATGACCGTTTCATGCTTTGCCCAGCCTGACTTTTACCGGACATTACACAAATGTCCGGAATATATGACTGTTTTGGAAGCCCTGTACACAACATTAATTTTAAACTCATAAATGTTCTTACTTCCGCATATCTGAAGAAAGAGTATAAAATCTGCCACAGAAAAATCACTGGTGACAGTATAAAGTTGGCTATTCCTATCCATAATATCCTTTGTGATAAACTGCAAAAGAAAACTTTAATACAAATATCTAGAAACAAGATAAAAATAAAATTTGTCTCAAAATCTATTTAAAAATAGAAGGTGTGAACAGTATTCATAATGACGCTAAATTGACAACAACACTAAAGTAAATGGCATCTTTTATTGGTCAAACTGTTAAAATGATTATATTGTGGCTAATAAAATATGCAGTTTACTTTAAAAGTGTTATTGTCAATTTAGCTGTATTTAATTTTTATCAGACAACCCTGCATACCATCTGGTATCCACTTTAGGGAACTCTACCAGCACAAAATATAGGAGACAGTATTTCAGCAGACCTTTAAAGTATTTATAATGGTAAACTTGATAATCTGACTTAAAATTTTAAATAACAAAAATTAATGTAATGAACTGTAAAAATGTTCATTTAATATCCAAGGAGTACAGGATATGCTTATCTTAATTACTCTATGCAATTCAAAAATTTATGTACAGCATTATGGAATTCAATATTATGGAATTTGATGGGACTGTCATACAAGAGAGAGGTTTAGCTAGTCATAAAATAAGGTGCAATCCACCAATTTCTTCACAAGAAAATGCCTGTACCAAGTCAGGAATATGTCAGTTGTTATCCATTCCTTTGATGTGTTAAAGCTTTTGTTTTGTTTTTTTTTATTAGGGACTTTCCTTTTTGAATTTTCCTCGGAGTTCAGTACTTTTGCGATTTTACTTTATTCCCAAAGTCCTACATTTCCATATAAAGCACAGACTGGTGTCTTTAAACAATTGAAACAATAACATTGTTTACTTACAACTGAGATAGATATTCTCTTCTGTGTTTATGTTTGTATTCTTCTTTTAGTTTCCAATTGTTTTCAAATGGAGACCATGGTCCCCCTGAAAGACATCATCATTAGTAATATAATATATACTGCACAATAGACAATGTAGAAACAGGAAAAACAGCTTCTGAGGAGATAAGCAAATCAAAATACCTGTTCACCCTCCAATCTATACAGATTCAAGTTAAACAATCATCTGCCTCATACAATTAGGTTACAGTTTACTTCATTAAACAGTACTAATGAAAGTCAACAATTTTATCTTAAAGGATGATTCAGTTGGAGTTTCTAAAAATTAATAGTTGATAAAAGTTTCATGTGTAAAAAGGTTCATTCTTTGAAAGAGCATTCCAGGAGAAATATTGTATGGTGTAAAATTACATCATTTAATAATCTACACTTAGGGCTATTCCAGAAAAAAATGTATTGGGGGGGGGGGGGGGGGGTTGGAAGGCACATTGTATTAATAATACATGGGTGATGGGTATCAGAGCAACTTTTCACACTATAATGCACTATAATTATCAATTACGATTGTCTAGGTGGCGGGTGCTGACAAAAACTGCCTTCCAACCCCCCCATACATTTTTTTCTGGAATAGCCCTTAGTTTTTTTCAGTTCTGCTAAATTCATTTTTCTCTCCTGTTATTGATATGACAGGACTTAAATGTTTTATTGCACATTTGTAATGAAATTAATTATTTCAAAATAAACCTACTTGTCAATCATACATACCTGCCAAGTTTTGAAAGTGCCCATGGGGGTTTTAGTGCGCAACAACAATTTCAAAGGTTACAATTCTTTGCGATGACTATTTTGCGTGTGCTGTTTTGTGGTCTAGAAAAAGTGTCATATTTGTAAGATGAGCTTACATGCCTTTTTCTAAATATTATTTGCATGATTCTAGTTATTATATATCAGTAGAAAAGATGAACACGTAGCTGCAAGACCAGGAATTAATTTCATGTGTAAGGATATTAAATAATTGTTGACTTTTCCAATTTAAAATTATGCACAAAGAAAGACCTTTATCAGGTTGGGAACAACACCTAAGGGTATCTCTGCAATGTAAAGACATTAAAAACCACTTTTTAAGTAAAAATGAGCACATTTTCTGATATTCATATTATTTGAAGAAACTTTTCCCAAAGAATTATACATCTTATGATCTATCTGGTATAATATGGTCAACACATGTCCAAGAATTTTGGTATGTTCTTGGCCTAATATATCATGTATATCTTCTTTATTTTTCAAAATAATTGGACCCTACATATAGAAAAGTAGTTTTAAATATAATGTCAGAATTTCCCATTTTTAAGTTAAATAAAAATCTACATTTTTCATTTTTATTTTTCACAGAAGTAAAATGACCTCTTGACTAAGGGAAGTCCCTCATTTAAGGGATTCCTCATACCGGTTTTTTTGTTTTGTCCATGTGAAAAATAAAGAATAGTACATTAAATGATTTGGTATTTTAATTAAATACATATCATTTAAAAATTTGTTACAGCAAGTGTAATTTCAATAAATTAGTAAATAAACTACTATTTATTATCTTTATGGTCGTACTGCATCATTGAAGTTTGTCAATCAGCCATGATTTTATTCTTATTCTGTGTCTGCCATGTTCACGATTTTAAAAAACAGAGGAACTCAACACAAGTTCAAAATCTAGGATGTTAGAATTATCTTGAGAGAAAACGTTTTTGATTGGCTGATTAATTAGATCATGAGAAACATAGAATTTGATTGGCTGAAAACGAATTTCTTCCTTGGACACAGTTCAAAATCGGCAACCATCATATTCTTCGTGAAGATTTTCACAAAATCGTGTTTTAGAGGGTTTTTCACGATCACGATCGTGCAATCGTGACAAAGGGTCAAAATCGTGTAATACACGCCTAAATCGTGAAAGTTGGCAGGTATGATCATACTTACAAAATAAAATTATATCTAAATTATACTTCAATCCTGTACTTAAAAAGGCACTGAAAAAAAAAAGAATTACAAACTATAACTATATCATTCAAATCACAAGTTACAAGTACTAATTTCTATCAGTTATTACATACTTATAACACAGGTTGTTTCCCCTTTTTTGACAATTATAGTCTGGTTCTATACCTTTTTTTCTACTGCCCATGCAAAGCATTAGTTAATAATTACATTAGATGTATGTTTCATTATTATACTTTATTCTGATTGGCTAACTGCACATCACATGTTATGCTGTAAGCAATTGCATTGCTCAATAAAACTTTTCATTCATGATAACACGTGGTCCCCACAATAAAGTTCACAGGTGAATTAAATAAAACAATAATAAAATTCGTGTTTTCATGATCATTGCTAAAAAAATGTAATTATAACTATTGAATGCTTCTTTTTGTAACATACAAAATGTACTTCGGTCAACGCTTTTACACCCCAATGAAGTTACAGAAAGCAGCATTCAATTCTTAAATAATATGTTGGTCAGTCCTTAGTCTTCTGTGTTGTGTTTTATATACTGTCCATTTTTATCAGCTCTTTGTCATGGCATTTTTAGTTTTTTTACAACTCATGAGTTAGAATATCTCTTTGATATCTTTTTCCTCTCTTTTGAAAGTAATATAGCACTAGGCGTTTTACAAAATTTTTAATCAAAAAAATAAGTATTTATAACAACAGTTTTAAGCTAAAAAAAAATTAAAATTAAAATTTAAGTGTTTAAGGACATGAATGCTTCCACTCAAGCTTAAGTCTCAAACATAAATGGGAAGGACGGAGGGTCAAGGGTAACACTAGTACTTAATGCTCCCTCTGCCTTAAGGCGGGGCATAAAAATCTTTATTTCTAATAACAAATAGCTGGCTTTTTTAACTTAAATAAAGAATATCTGTTTCATTTTCTATTTTGATTGATTATTTTTCTTCTAAAACTTTGTCAAATTTTTTTACACTTTTTATTAAAAACAGTTTATATAAGTTTACCATCCTATCCATATGTACTTACTATTGGCCAACAAATGGCATCTTAAATTTCACAGGAATCACTGACTTGTTAACCATAGCTATCATGTAGTTCTTAAATCTCAATATTCTGTGGTAAATATCTAGAAGAATAAAAAAACATAATATAACAAATTAAATGAATCAACATAAATTATAAAGGCAAATGAGTGGAGGACTCAAATTGCCATAAAATACAATACACATAATACACAAACTAAGAAAAAAAAGGAACATTTTACTGAATATTTATATAATATAATGCTATAACAGTTTTTAGTATTGTGATGCATAAAAGAAATAGCCCCAAAAGGGTTAAATTAAAACCTTTTCTTAGCTCTTCCTTATAATTATATGTACAATGTTAATGCTGCAAATATCCACTATTGATAACAACAATTCAGAGAAGTCTTACATTTTTATCACAACTGGGGAATTCCCTCTGACGTGTTTCTAAATTTATAAAAACACTAAATATAAATACTGCTTAATTCTGATTTTCTGTGTTGTTAAAAACACGCATACAAGTCAAGGAAAATATCAAACATGAAGATTATCAAAAGAACATTATAGGAAAGCTGTTTAAGTTCAATCCCTTTGTTCGTTTTACCTTTTAAACTAAGACAATCATAAGAATCTGAGATGGTCCTTAATGTTTAGAATAAAACGGTTGATGTGAGGGCATTGTCCTGAGCCAATGGTATAAGTCTACAGATTGCTTGAAAGCAACCGTATCCCAAAAACTTGAAATGGGTTGAAATATTTCTATATTCATTTTCTATAGAAGATTTCTTGCTATTGCACAATACTGTGCAATATAAGATGTATTGCTTTGGTGCAATATGGTGATAGCACAATAGTGTGAAATTGAAGTTTTCTTTCAATTGTTCAATACTGTGCAATTGATTTGAGGATTTCTTGCTTCTGCACAATACTGTGCTATAGGGCAATACTATGTAATTGATGATTTCCTGCTATTGCGCAATACTTTAAATAATTATTTACACATCATATTTGGTGTGTATCTCCTGCCATATCAGTATTTTTTCCTTTAATATACAAATAAGAACTATAATTCAATGGAAAAATGGAAAAATTTAAGACAAAAACAAATATAAAAAAAAAGTTACCCACCACCCCCCCCCCCCCCCTCCCATTCACCATTTTTTTAAACCCCTCTTTCAGTAACTACCCACAAACTCAATCCCAGCTTTCCCTTTGAGTTATGATACCTTGTTGTAAAATTTAAGAGAGATCTGTACACTTGACCTGAAGTAATTTGTCTGAAAACTAGAAAAATGCTTGTTTTTAGGCCCCTACTTCCTGAACGCTTGTGGCAATTACCCCCAAAATTCAATCCCAGCATTCCCATTGTGTTGTGATACCTTGCATTACAATTTTAGAGAGATCCATATACTTAAACACAAGTTATTGTCTGGAAACTAGAACTAGAAAAAAATTGTTTGTTTTTTGGCCCCTTTTTGCTCCTTATTCCTGAAACATAGATGCAAATTACCCCCAACCTGGTAACTAGAAACAGTCTTATTTTGACCCCTTTTTGGCCCTTAATTCCTAAACTGTTGGGACCATAACCCACAAAATCAATCCCAACCTTCTTGTAGTGGTTATGAACCTTGCGTTGATTTCTATTTACATATACTGAGGCTGACGATGACAACACTGATGACTACAGCGGGATACCAATATACGACCAAATTTTTTTTTATTTTTGCGGTCATATAAAAATGAAGTTGTATATTTTGATATTAAGTATATTACTATGGATTCATTATTATTTGCTGGATACTAACTTTTGTGGAGTTTCTTGGTGCAGGCCTAAGGGAACCAGGAACTTAAGTGCTCAACAATTACATTTTTTTCTATATGAATTTATGCAGACTCTGGCAGAACCATAATATCAAATATCCATGAGAAATTGGTACCCATGAGTCAGTTTTAGAGCCTTGTACATAACTTCAATTTGCTGTAAAATGAAGTAGCCCTACTTAAATTAATTGATTTGCTATGCTATAAATTTAGAGACGATCAATATTACCCAGCTCTGAAAGTTCTTGTTTGTGTATACACATTTGTTGTTCCTTCTGTACTTCTAATAATCTTCTTTGTATTTCATGCCAGGTTAAGTTAGCTAGTTCTACCTAAAAATACACAATACATGTATATATAATATATAATACACCCTAAAAGCACCCAAATATGAGACAATTTTGGACTACATCCAACTTGACCAATAAAAGTTTTACATGTAAACTGCATAATATTTTTCTTGTAAATTGAAGAACTAAATCACAAAACAACAGAATCAATTCCAGAAACATAATTTTATATTGAAATCTAGAACATCTATGCTATAATTCATTTTTTAGGAAGCATTTGAAAAGTAAAAAATATTTCATATTTATAAATTTTATCAGTTATCAAATATTTTACTTACTGCAGTTATCTTCAGAGCATTGTTGTAGAATGATCTTATTTCTGTATATTTGAAGACATTATAGATGACCTTCAAAGTTCTGAACACCCAGAATGCAAAAGCAACAAGAATACACACTATAATACCAAAGCTAAACCTGTTGAAAAACACAAAAATAAGCTTTAAGTTATGATGATTATTCCTTTACTACAAAAGTATTATAGAATTTAAGGTATGTAAAAGAAATTTTCAAAGATCAAAATTTGAATGACAGATTGATTAGTTGATTGTTAGTGTAATAAACATCATTTTCAGTATTATTTGCTTTATTATGACATACAGATCTTATTGGTAGAGGAAACAGGAGTATTCATGGAGAGGTACCAACCTTTTGCAGGAGAACTAACCATTCAAGTCAATTAAGATTGGGGTCAAACACACCTATCACGTGCAAAGTTTGAATTCAGTGTCGACAGGCTAGTGACAAAGTAGTTGAATTACTACACTCCACTACTAAAAATATCAGATTTATCCTTATCTCATAGCAAAAATTAATGATAAAAAAAATACATTTCAATAGGTTCAAACTGTGCAAGTAAAATTTCTTCTATTCTTAACCAACGTTGAGCACCACTGACACAAATAAGGCACTAAGAATAGAGAAATTCTAAAATTATCACGTTTTTCTTAAAATGTCCTGTATCAAGTCCAGAAAATGGCAGTTGTTATCTTATCCCTCGTTTTTGTGTGTCCTTTGGTATTTTTCACTTCAGTGTTTCTTTTGTTTAGTTGTTTTCCTCTTACAGTTGATGTTTTAGTTTGTAACCTGGATTTGTTTTTGTCTCAATTGATTTATGACTTTCAAACAGTGGTATACTACTGTTGCCTTTATTTTAGAGATCAGACATGAAACTACATTCAAAGTGAAAATATGTGAAAAATTAAAATAGAATATTGAAGGACTACTGCTAAATAAACCTACCTCTGAACACATTGATCAAGGGGGATAACTGCTTCAGGAATTGTGACCTTATGTGTACCATTGTACTTTATATTGGCAAACAGGACATCATAATCCACACAGTCAATCAGAAATATAGAAAATAAAACAACAAACAGGAACTGACTGAAAAAGAAAGAGAAAATTGTTTTCAATTTACTTTTCTTGTGCAATTTTTCGTTTTATCAAAAGTATTTGATGCAATAATTATTATCAACAATGAATTGAGTCCTGAAAACTTAACCATTTTAGTTATTGTAACTTTATTTGTATCATCATTCCAGGTTTCACTTTATGGTTTTACTTTGAATTAAGAAGATTTCTTTGGTTTGAAATGCACGCTACATTCTCAATTTTACAATCGTCTTCTGAAATACATATGTAGATGCCAACCCCTGTTTTGTGATTTACTTACATTAGTTGTAGTATATCTTCTATGACCATACAACCAAAACCTCCTCTTTGATGATAATTGTAAACTCTGGCAAAAAAATCATCCAAATTTTCTATGTGGTTCCATCGAGCTGAAAAAAATGTATTGCTTTTAAAATTAGTCAAGTAATATCAAATGTAAACATATTTACATGTAACTGTTTCAACACTGTTTTTCATTTAAAAAATAGTTGTTTCATTTTCAAATTGAATTGTACATTTAAGTGAAAATTACACCAGATCGTTTATTGTTTTTTGTTACAATAATGTATTTATTGTTATGTTTAAAAGTAAAGTTATTTTTTAGATATGAAATTTAAAAATTTTTGTTGCTTATCTTATTTTACTCATTATACATGTATGGCTGACAATACTGAGTCACATGACTGACAATACTGAGACACATGACTGCTACTATCATGTGATCTACTGTGGATATGTTATTTTCATAGGATTACAATCTTTGTGAATTTCATGGGTAAGTAAAGGTGAACCATGAATTTAACAGTCAAATAAGGTTCAAAGGTCTAATAAACATGTATACAATGAAGAATTTGGCAAAACCACAAAAACACAACTTTTCCTCAATCCATGAAAATTGCAATTGGTACTCATTGACAAGTAAATAAATGAATTCACGGTATGTAATAATCAAAGCGCTGTAAGCACTGTAGGCAGTTAACCAAAAACCAAGGCGAACATAATTATAAAAACTGTGGCAATGTTGCTTCAATTTTTTTTAAAGATTTAAAAGAACAAACATTAAACATTCATATATAATTGTACATTTATGTTCATTTAATGAATTAATCATTAAGGCAAATAATTCATATTTTATCAAGGTTTTCAATAGCAACGTATATATCAAGTATATTCTTTTTTCATGGTCATGATTCTCGAGTCAGCAGTGGTACAAATTCGCAATGATTGCAGTTCTTCTAGTTGATCGTAATTGTTCGTATTAGCTGACTGTTAGTATTTCAAGTTGACTTTAGTACGAGCTTGTAAAAGTATGAATGGACTTGCTTTCATGGAAAGAAAACTGAGTTTGTGTTCTACAGTACAAAAGTTATGAGACACAAATCAGACAAATGTTTACTACTACATGGATCAATAGTGAGGTCTGACTGACCTGTCCATAGTAAATGTAAATGACTCCCACTTTCAACCCAAGTCCATGATGTCTAAGTTTGGAATAAAATGACAGGTGTTATGTCTAGCAAAGTGATATGCATATGTGACGCCTATGAGATTGACCTTGTATGTCATTCAATCTTTTTGAAATGACAAACAGGAATGAATATGGTTTAGGAGTTGGTATCTCAATCTTTTAAGTTCTCAAAACACAAACAAGAGGGTGTGACTGACCCTAGGGACTACCCCTATTTTTCATTGGTTTAATTCAAGGTTAGGATCTCGACTGTTTCCAATTTCTCAAACAACAGGAGGGGTGGGTGACCACATGGACTTCCCTATATTTTATTTGATTTGTTATTTAGTCCCATACATGAGTATAATATGGTTACGTGGTGAGGATCTCAACTGTTTCCAAGTTCTCAAACATGAGGGTGCAGTGACCCTAGGGACTCCCCTATAATTCATTTGATTTGTTATATTGTCCAATACATGAATATATATGGTTAATGGAGGGGATCTCAACCGTTTTCAAATTCTCAAACAGGAAGGGGTAGAGTGGCCCCATGAACTCCACCTATATTTCATATGATTTGTTATATTGTCCCATACATGAATATATATGGTTTAGGGTTGGGGATCTCGACCGTTTCCAAGTTCTCAAACAGGAGGGGTGGGATGACCCACAGGGACTCCCCCTATATTTCATTTGATTTATTATATTGTCCCATTCATGAATATATACGGTTTAGGGGTGGGGATCTCGACTGTTTCCAAGTTCTCAAACAGGAGGGGTGGGATGACCCACAGGGACTCCCCTATATTTCATTTGATTTATTATATTGTCCCATACATGAATATATATGGTTTCGGGGTGGGGATCTCGACTGTTTCAAAGTTCCAAAACAGGAGTGGTGGGGTGACCCCAGGGACTCCCCCTGTATTTCATTTGATTGGTTATATTGTCCCATACATAAAAAAAATATGGTTGAGGGGTGAGGATCTCGACTGTTCCCAAGTTCTGAAGCAGGAGGTGGTGGATGACCCTAGGAACTTCACCTATATTTCATTTGATTAGTTATATAGTCCCATACATGAATGTATATGGTTGAGAGGTTGGGATCTCATCCGTTTCAAAGTTATCAAACAGGAGGGGGTAGAGTGCCCCAAAGGACTCCACATACATATAATTTGCTTACATTCAGGTATCATATAATCTAGTTGCACTATACGTGTAAAATAAGAAACTTCCAGCTATTTTAACTGACCCATCAAAATTGAGAAAAAAAATACCCATTTAGTAATATGTTTGTAAACACTTTACAAACATCTAACTTGCTTTACCAACATTTATTACTGATATTTAGAAAATTTATACTGTCACCAGGACCATATATATTGTTAGATATACTGTTCTCAGCTGTCACAAAGACTCACATTGTATTGAATTTTGACATTAAAATTTGTCAAAAAGTAATTTTGAGTTTCCTATGGATACCTATGGATCTTCAGAACGCTGGCACTGTTGCACCATTATATTCTGCTCTACTTCATCATCAGTGTATTTAATTGTACGTTTCTCACATTTTCAGTACAAAATATTTTCTGTTTTTTCATTCTTTTACATATATCTTTCGGTTTTCAATTCTAGTGTTTATATTTATTTACCATGCAAAGATGTATTTTGTCATCTGTCTGATTTTTTTAAAAGTTCAAAGATCGCAAAAATCCGGAATTACCCATATCCGCTTACGGAATCGGATCCGATATTAGAATTTTCTTCTCATGTCAGCCATTTTGTTTTCAATGTTGTTTTTGTCAGATACAATTTTACTCAAATTTACACATTATTTGTCGGCGATTTTCTGTATAAAGCTAGCGGTTGAACAAAATAAACATCGCTGTCATGAATAATAATGCTAAAAACAAGTTTTGAGATCGTTTATTAGGAGACTTTGGTAAAAAGGTTTGCAAAGTTATTTTTTTATTTCCTCTCAAGTCGTGCATGTCGAGCGTAGCTAGTAACCATGCAAGTCGAAAGTCCGACTGCAAAAGTGGAAGTTAGCAGACCTCGGACAAATGCTAATTGAACCCCTGCCTCCAAATTGAAAAGATACAAAAATTTCGTCTTATAATTTAAAATTGCCGCCAACAGCATGAACAATGGAACTTATTTTAAGACTACTGACGTAGTTGACTACGTATTGACGACAAACAATATTCCTACGACTTTTGCAATTTTGGAAATCTAAACTACTTGCCTTTAAAAATTTTCGGCGATTAAACATTTCATACATTTGTTCTTTGACAGCTTAGCCAAAATCTCAGGGGATAATAAACTACATAAATTTTCCTAATGTGCCCTACTTCCTATGTGCAACTTCAAAACTTTTGGATAAATCGACGATCATTTCAGGTTTTTCTGATCATATTTTTTGTAATTAAGAATTAAAAGTATGAAAAAACTGTCCAATTAGTTATGAATAACATAACATCCAGCTAGATAATAACAATGGCACATATTTCAGTATTTATTGGGTAGAACACAAATCTAGGGTGCTCGCATAAGGCAGCTTAACTGCCTAAAAATAGTAGCTAAATTTGTATATGCTACTTTCTGTGAAAACAAAAACAAGTTACATACTACTTTCTGGAACAACATGAATCATAAAATCCCTATCATGTGATGGAGCTTCATCTGTTTCATCATCTTCAAATGTGGCTAACGCCTGGTACGGTGTCTCATATTCAGCCATGGTCACTCGTATCACTCATGCCTAATAAAACAAATATGTTTAATCTATTATTCAAATCTTTAGCTACAGTAATTTTATCATTCAGTCGCATGACTTAAACAAGTGATTTCATAATCATTCCTTATTTACATGTATGAAAATTTCCAGTAACCACCTACACAAGTATATTTGTGTAGGTGATAAACTTTACAAAAAAAGAGATGATGTCAGCTTTCCAATTGTGAACTTTTCATTTTTAAGTAGCAACATTCCAGCAACACCTGCATGCAGTGTATATATCTCCCAATTGATACGATATTCCCTTGCTTGCATTTCCTATCATGATTTTCTTGATAGAGGGCTGCTGCTCACAAGGAAGCTATTAAACCAAGAGTTCCAAATGGTGAAGTAGAAATCATCACTTCGTAAATTTTACGGACGCCATCATGAATTGGTTGATCATTATGGAGAATAACCGTTTCACAAATGATATTGGATATATGTTTCTTAGGTCGTAACTACAATCCCCTTACTTTTCATGAATGTGACCTAACGAATTAGACTATTTACCGGGTTTGTAATCACATAAGCAACACGACGGGTGTCACATGTGGAACAGGATCTGCTTACCCTTCAGGAGCACCTGAGATCACCTCTAGTTTTGCTGGGGTTTGTGTTGTTTTTTCTTTAGTTTTCTATGTTGTGTCATGTGTACTATTGTTTGTCTGTTTGTCTTTTTCATTTTTAGCCATGGCGTTGTCAGTTTATTTTCGATTTATGAGTTTGACTGTCCCTCTGGTATCTTTCGTCCCTCTTTCATGTCTTCTTCGATCTCCAATTTACAAATTTCATAAATTTGACACTTCACAACAACTTTTTCTGCAATTTGCTTACACATTAGGTCAATGTAGTACCTTTCTATTTATATTACTATAACACACCTGCCAAATCACCAGCATTTAGAGCGTGGTTGAAAGTAAACTGTTGTAGGATGAAAATTTGGTAAAACATTTTATGCCTTGAGAATTTCAGGAAAGGTATCAAAAGTAATAGGTACTTTGTGACAGGACAAATATTAAAGCCCTCCCCCTTTTTTTTCAAAAGTCCTTTATATTTTGTTTTCTGTTTTTTTCTGTAAACTATGAACATATGTATACTATAAATAACGTGAATTTGCTATTTACTATCAATTGCAAGTTTACTATCAATGTCGATATAGTCATATAGATTTTCAATACATCAGTAACAACTGCGGATCGTAAACTTGGAATTGATAGTTAATAGCAAATACACTTTTTCTATAGCCATGATAATACATGTATATGTATGAAAATAGCATAAAAAAAAACGCTAGTATAATAAATTGTCCTGCCCCCAAATACTTATTTTATTGCTACATGTATTTGTACATTTAAACCATCCTATATATTTTTGTTTCCATTATTTCAATCTTTCAATTATAAAATATTTAATACTGTCATTATACACAAGTGAGTTAAAATAATTCTAACATTACAGCAGGATGGTGTAAGCAAGCTTATTTTAATTAAACATGTTTAAACAAAATTAACTACCATATACAGCTTCACAAAATATACTCAAGGGCAAAGATGCTAATTCATATTACTGTTTTTCTTTAGGTACAAATATAATGTAATAATACATTTAATTTGTACCAAACAATCCATTATCATACATGTATTAAGTTATTTTGGGTTGGATTTATAATTCATAAAGTCCTTACTATACTTGAGGTTGTGTGTACAGATTTTTTATTAGGACTAAGGTGTCATTGTGCCTTTCGAGTGGTACCATGGTTCATGTATGGTGCAGTCCGGTGTATCCGCGCACCTAAGACTTATGACTTCACTTCATTCAACTGATAAAACCAACCAATAATGGTACAAGTTTATAGTGGTACGAGTTCTGAATGATACGACTTCCCAGTGGTACGAGTTAACTTTTTTGGTACGAGTTAACTTGGTTTGAGTTTTCGTGGTACGAGTTAACTTGCTTCCAATCACAGGATTTCAGTTATAAATTAATTCTTGAACTTATCAATTATATTCTTTTTTTATCCCTTTGGAAGGCTAAAACAACAACAAGAACGATTATGTATGTGCTACTGTGTTGATAGGACATAATCAGCTAATGCACGATATCAAGGGCTGCGCGGACACCGGGGACTACACTGTACATTTTTTTGTGGATATGTGAGTCACAGCTGTTGTTTGTTTATTCATAATTCAGTAGGAACTGGATGTTTACAGTACACAATAAAGAGCACTTAGTAGTCAATTTTCATATATATCTGAGACAAAAACGATTCTATGGTAAATTGATAAGAGCAGCTATAATTGTGATTCATAAATGGGGATATTATTTTAATGATCTTCAACAACCTGTTAAAGGATTCCAAGTTAACCTATAAAAGTCATTCAGATTCAAGTATAAATAAGTGATGTAATCAGATGTTGTTTCTTTTCAAAGTAAAAGATTATTCATACTCTCATTCTTGCAGAAAAAAGAAATATATATGTAGATATTATGTCAACATCTCAAATCATTTCGTCTGATCAAAACAAACGTCTACGTCATTTGCGTGTTTGATTGATCAGAAAAAAAATTATCAAGCACTTTTCGGACAAAGACTTTTTTGACGTTTCGTCTATTTCTTCACGTTTCTCTTGATTTTTGACCAGGATATTTTTTTCTGAAAGGGATAAATTTGTTCGTATAGTCTTATATGATTCTGATCAAATATTTTAATTCAAAAATTCACTTCAGGCTGAAAATGTCACTTCCGGTTTAAGGGGGTCGGTGCCAAACAATAACTGAGTTCTAGCAAAATATTTGCAATGAATATGGCACAACAGCAGGTAATGATTTGCTTTGAACACGAAGAAATATAATAAAACCGTGATTGTCTATTCTTCGACAAGTATTGACGCCATAAACATGAAATAATTAGACCTTTACACTTTGAAAATACAAAAATCATTTAATTATTCAACCAAACCTTTATAAAGTTTACAGAAAAGACAGGACACCCAACTATATACATAGTAATACAAAAGTCATTAAGGGGTATTTCAAACAATAGCAAGAGTGTTTAATATGAGGCAGGCATAACCTGTGAATGGGGACGAAGTCTGTATGATCAAACTGTATTATAAATCAAACATGTTAAAAAGAGAAACGGAAATACTGTAACGTTTCTGATTTTGGTTCTGTTGTTAGGGATTTAGTTGTGACGTTATGACGTCATATTCAATGTAAACAAAGAACGTAACGTTTCCGATTTTGGTTCTGTTGTTAGGGATTTTAGTCGTGACGTTATTTAAGTCATGACATCATATTCAATGTAAACAAAGCAACGCTGTCGTCAGGTAACGTTTTTTATAACAAACAATTTTTATACGACCGCAAATTTTGAAAAAAATTTTCGTCGTATATTGCTATCACGTTGGCGTCGTCGTCGTCGTCTAAATACTTTTAGTTTTCGCACTCTAACTTTAGTAAAAGTGAATAGAAATCTATTAAATTTTAACACAAGCTTTATGACCATAAAAGGGAGGTTGGTATTGATTTTGGGAGTTTTGGTCCCAACATTTTAGGAATTAGGGGCCAAAAAGGGCCCAAATAAGCATTTTCTTGGTTTTCGCACCATAACTTTAGTTTAAGTTAATAGAAATCTATGAAATTTTGACACAAGGTTTATGACCACAAAAGAAAGATTGGGATTGATTTTGGGAGTTTTGGTTTCAACAGTTTAGGAATAAGGGGCCAATAAAGGGCCCAAATAAGCATTTTTCTTGGTTTTCGCACAATAACTTTAGTTTAAGTAAATTGAAATCTATGAAATTTAAACACAATGTTTATGACCACAAAAGGAAGGTTGGTATTGATTTTGGGAGTTTAGGACCCAACAGTTTAGGAATTAGGGGCCAAAAAGGGACCCAAATAAGCATTTTTCTTGGTTTTCGCACCATAACGTTAGTATAAGTAAATACAAATCTATGAAATTTAAACACAAGGCTTATGACCATAAAAGGAAGGTTGGTATTGATTTTGGGAGTTTTGGTCCCAACAGTTTAGGAAAAAGGGGCCCAAAGGGTCCAAAATTAAACTTTGTTTGATTTCATCAAAATTGAATAATTGGGGTTCTTTGATGTGCCGAATCTAACTGTATATGTAGATTGTCAACTTTTGGTCCCGTTTTCAAATTGGTCTACATTAAGGTCCAAAGGGTCCAAAATTAAACTTAGTTTGATTTTGACAAAAAATGAATCGGTTGGGTTCTTTGATATGTTGAATCTAAAAAAGTACTTAGATTCTTGATTATTGAAGTTTTTTGGTCCCGTTTTCAAATTGGTCTACATTAAGGTCCAAAGGGTCCAAAATTAAACTTTGTTTGATTTCATCAAAAATTGAATCCTTGGGGTTCTTTGAGATGCCAAATCTAACTGTGTATGTAGATTCTTCATTTTTGGTCCTGTTTTCAAATTTCAAATTCTACATTAAAGTCCAAAATTAAACTAAGTTTGATTTTAACAAAAATTGAATTCTTGGGCCTCTTTGATATGCTGAATCTAAACATGTACTTAGATTTTTGATTATGGGCCCAGTTTTCAAGTTGGTCCAAATCAGGATCTAAAATTATTATATTAAGTATTGTGCAATAGCAAGTCTTTTCAATTGCACAGTATTGTGCAATGGCAAGAAATATCTAATTGCACAATATTGTGAAATAGCAAAATTTTTTTAAATTAGAGTTATCTTTCTTTGTCCAGAATAGTAAGCAAGAAATATCCTATTGCACAATATTAGCAAGAATTTTTTTTAATTGGAGTTATCTTTCTTTGTCCAGAATCAATTTAAATCTTTGTTATATATACACTTTTTACTACCAACTGATAAATTTAAATAATCTTTACCATTCAGTGATAACAAGCAGTTTTTTTACATCTTAAAGGAGACGTGACACAATTTTTTTTTTTTTTTTTTTTTTTAATTAATTAATAAATATTGGTCAAATAACATATTGTAATAATTTTTTCTTGTCAAAACTTCATTTAACGGCCTTTTAATGGTCAAAGAATCCAGCGCTTGTCGTAATCTTTGATTTTTAATGAGATACCGGTCACGTGATCGTGATGGCGTCAGTGGATACAATCTGAGAAAATGTCTCAAAAAGGACGAAGTCGATCATATTCCTGTATAATTAAACAATGGACGGTGTTGACAGCAGTTTTCAAGGCAATTATTAAACTTTAGATATTCAACCGTATCAGTTTGAGCCGTTACTTGTTGAAAATAATCAAGTAGAAGATATAAATTCGTCATCCGACATTGACGATCTTTCAAGCATATATCGGCATTGCTTGAAAGATCAATAATTAATTTCACCAAAAATAAAGAGATATTTCTTAGAAATGTTTACGTGTTAACAGGTAATTGAATTACATTTAATAATACAAAAAGACAGGTCATAAATAATGTAGGACAAAAAGTCACAGCCAAAAAGTCACGGACAAAAATTCACAGGACAAAAAGTCACAATTTATTTTCGAAATTATTTTTCATATAACAAGAAAAAATAATTTTAAAAAATACAAAATTCTTGATCTATTATATATTAAGTAACTTTGTTACTATAATTTATTCAAAATAGATATCAACAATGATCAAATAATTGTTATAAAAGCAACATGTCAAAGTGGCTTGGTATCTATAAATGGCTTCATTGTGGCATGAATTATATCCTTTGCATTATTTAAATTTAATTTTTTTTCATTTATCAAGCTTCATGAAAAATTTCCTAAACTCGAAAATGAATAAATGTAATAAAATAAAATATTTCAAGATCACTCTCTTATACTTTAAAAACAATTCTCAACAATCGTCATAAATTACCTATCACCTTAATAAGAGTGTTGGGTGTAAAATTTAGTAAAATTTGAATTACTAAAGCTGCCCCAAATAAATGTGTAATAAGTATGACATAACAGGGGGGGGGGGGGGGGGGGGGGGGGGTATTATAAGTAAGATTTAAAGATTTAAAACAGTAATATATATTCATTTGTCTTTTTCTCCTCCATAATAATCCCATTGAAAATGTTCTATGAGTACTGGCTTATTTTTTGTGATATTATTTCCGTGTGGTATATCCTCAGTCTATAAATTGTTTTGTATTTTGTGACTTCTCTTCAACTTCGACAAAGTTTGGCATAGGGGCCTCATATGTAAAATGAAAGCTTATGGTATTGACGGAAACTTATTGAAGTGGTTTCAGGATTATCTACACGACAGAAAACAGAGAGTAGTAATGCATAACAGAAAGAATTAAAATTAGGCCAATATGTAAAATTGAAACGTTTCATTTGTACGGTCCAAGGAAATTGAATATCATATAACGCAATTGAGATGTTCCCCTTCATTCTTAAACAATGATCTATTTAGAGCTAATATTATAAATTTATAAATGATCCTTCTTGTCACTGTGAGTCAGATATTGATGGTGTCTACCATTACTTCTTTGTTTGTCCAAAATACACACTATGTAGAAAAACCTTATTCAATAATCTCAACTGGCTATCCGAAAACATTGTTTTAGATACAAAACTATTAATTTGCGGACACATGGAACTTTCGAATGAACAAAATATTCAAATTTTCAAACATGTTCAAAATTTCATAAAATGGTCAAACACATTTTTTATGCCTTGATAAAGGTTTTTGTTACTGGCACGGAACATCATTGTCATCATCAGTACACACGTCACCGTCACAGAATCATATGACTTTTCAAACTTTCTTTTTCTCTTTTTTTACATATGAAAGCTAGTATTATTCTATAAACTGTTTTCCTTATATGCATGTCCATTATATTATACTATTATTGTAATTTTATATTGTATTATGGAGAAAACTTCATAAGTATGATTTACTTGTGTCTAATCCTTTTTGCTTTAATTCAGCAAGTAAAATATGTTTTAACTAACTCAGTCTATGCTATACATTATCTACTACTCCCAGGTCTGTATCAATTGGATTTATCTGCATTATTTAAGTTGAAACTATGTTATTCATCTCCATGTCTTATGCAATATAAAGACTTGCATACAATTACTAGCCAAAATATTTGTTTCTCATTCAAGTCACCTTTTGCATATAATTTTTCACCACGACAACCTTGCATCAATGGTCTGTCATTTTAAAAGCATCACTTGATATCTCTTCACAATTTATTTTTTATTAAGAAATAAAATGATTTTTAATAAATAAATAGAATAGGTAAGTACTAATAACTTATTGCAATACACCTTTCATACCTGCCTAATTTTTATTAGAAAACTCAGAAGGAAATTTATGTACCCACTACAGGTTATGTATTAGTTATGGGGACTGACAGGCTTTTTTTTTTTATTATTATTAATTTTTTACTTTAGAAGCATTTCTTCTTAATTCTCTATTTATTTTGCTTATCTAATATTATTATAGATACTCCATTCTTTACTAAGTAAATTCACAAACACATTATTTTGTATCCGCCCCCTTTTTTAAGCTGCACTGTCAGTCCTCTTTTCTCTATTCTGTAAACCCCCATATCCGTCAGTAAGGTATTGCCTATTGTTTATTCAAACAGGTTAAACAGATATGCATTACGTAACTTATATCTGTAACCATTGCTCTAGTATATTTTCCAACCTCACCTGTGCCGACCAGCAGGTGATCATGGATGTACACAGATTCGACGCATGTTACGCAATAGTGCGTATTGCTGATGTCATATATATATCACCACCCGGGGGCATGACACCTGTAGCTTTCAACTTCAAAGGTAACCCAGCACTACAGAGAAAGTGTGCCGCATACCTGTAACTTCTGATCGATGTTGATGACTTTTAATTTATTATGTCTAATTTCAGTGTACACACCTGCACACGTGAACAGGTAGTGAGGTACACACAGGTACACAATACCAAATTTTAAACATTGAGATATATTTGGCTATAAAATTATACACAAATATGACTAAAAAACTATTAAAAAAATTATTAATAAGGGACGCAAAAAATATTTGCGAAGAAATTTTTTTTTTCTCCCTCAGCCATTATCCGCTTCTCACAAGCTCCCCGCAATCAGAACAACTCGGTCTTTCTGCTTGCACGAAGAAATAACTATTGTACTGCGTAGCGAGAATGGCCGAGTAGTTACGATTGAAGCTCCCCGCTTAGGTGGTGCTCAGCTGTTGTTTGTTGTGTCAATGGAATGTCAGGTACCGCATTTGGAAGAAGTTTTGGCTTCATGGTAGGACATCCCTCGAGATTCTTCATAACTTCTGGCTCACGATCGTAACATGCATTTGTAAATTGGGCGTAACAAAGTCTATATGACTAGTGCTTGGTAGGAAGTCCTATCTCTTCCTGGGACTTTTCTGCGGGTTACTCAGAAAACGGATTTTTTTTTTATCAAATTGTCCTTATGCCTATTGTTGCATCTACTGGCAGAACACAGAACCATTTTTAATCACTGTCATGGGTTTTGTTGGAAGATATTCGAATATGAAATTGCGCTTATTATGCCTTTACACCCGTCAGTCAAATATTATTGATGTAACCACTGACGTCACAGCCTCGTTCTGAGTGACTTCCGGGATTGAAATATGCATAATTAGTATGTCGACAGATCGATACATTTAAATTTATTTTTTATCCATTTAAACGATAATTATATTGTTATCGATGTTTTTTGGGGGTAATTATGTATAAATAAATATTTATTTAAAAAAAAAAAAAAAAAAAAAAAATCATGTCACATCTCCTTTAATATTTTATGATGTATTTAAATGAGTAGTTATTGTTGCCAACTCCATTAGAATATTTTAATTGAGATTAGTTTTGGAATAAGGGAAAGGGGGATGTGATTAAAAAATTGGGTTCAATTTTTCTCATTTGAAATTTCATAAATAAAAAGAAAATTTCTTCAAACATTTTTTTGAGAGGATTAATATTCAACAGCATAGTGAATTGCTCTAAGAGAAAACAAAAATTTTAAGTTCATTAGAACACATTCATTCTGTGTCAGAAACCTATGCTGTGTCAACTATTTAATCACAATCCAAATTTAGAGCTGAATCCAGCTTGAATGTTGTGTCCATACTTGCCCCAACCGTTCAGGGTTCAACCTCTGCGGTCGTATAAAGCTACGCCCTGCGGAGCATCTGGTTAAAAATGATTTAGTATTGAGTTCCTTTCTTAGACTGATCAATATACATTTTATTCAAAGTTTCATGCAAACAAGACCAGAAACGGAAGTAGATTTCTGCACAGATCTGGAAATTCAAAAACGAAAAAAATATTGAACGATTTTGAGTTCATTAGTACAATGAAAATTTTCCCAATTTTTTTTTTTTTTTTTATGAATTTTCTACTGTTATTGGGGACTTCGTCCCCATATAAGCTCTGAAATTAGCAAGTTCCAAACAAAATGTGAACTTGTTTGGGGTACTAAGGAATGGAATACCCATTTGAAGGCATTATTAATTTATTGCCGCCGCTATTATAAAATGATTAATCAGACTAGACTTCGTGAACTTTGCCATTTCCCGTGTACTACTATTTAATTATTATGTGACAATTCTTGACTTATAAAAGATATTTTTCGCTGGAATTTACTGATTATCAAAGTCATGTGATTTGCTATAGTAGAGTTGACCTGCAGTGCGTCGAATAAAACGTTTCTCAGTCATTTTGAAATTCAAATTACAGTAACACTTTGTGTAGGCTGAGGATGACAATCATGACACCTTCAAAGCGACACAGGATTTAGAAAGAACATATTGACATGATTGACTTCTATTTCACTATTCCACCAAACAGAAAGTAATGCTCTATAGACTATTACAATTTTATGGAAAAAAAATTGCACAGCAATATTATCTAACTACGGAAACATGTTTAACCCCAAACGCCTCAGCCTATTTTAAAATAATATAGCTGAATAATGATCCCCAGTCAGTATAAGCTCTGTATAGATTTAAAGTCGTAAGTACGAACCATTTGAATTGAGGAGACAGTCTTAGATATTTGAGAGAGAAAAAAAAAATGACTGATTTTTGCCTTAAACAAAAATTCTGGACGTGAAACAAAAATCTTGTCCACTTTTTTGCTATAAGAAACGAAAATTCCCAACAGAATTATTTAGCATTAAATGAACATGATGAATAAAAGCGGGTTTATTTTTTTGTGGCAGGGGTTTTCATGTCTGACCGGAATGTCTGTTTCGCCGAACTGATATATATGGAATACTTTTTTTCAAGACCAGACTTCAACCTGCCTGCTGGGTGTGGCCTTTATGTCTCCATTTGTCGGCCGTCATTCATAAATTCATTGTCATTTCAGACTCATTCTTAGCCTTTGATTGATTTGGAACCCTTTACTTCCCTTAATGTTGTTGGTGAAACATATCAACCAAACATTTGGATAAAAATTGCTTGTTTGTTTTTTTAACTCGTGTCGGTCGTATTTCAAATTCAATCAAATAGCCAGCGTATATCTTGTTTACAACAAGAAATCTGTGAGGTTATTCTAACTTACAACATACGTGCGAGAATTTTCCATGTCTATGTTTTACTGACAAATCCCACATTAAATGTATCAGTACATAGCTTTGGATCCATATTATCATTTTATGATAGACACTTAATAGGGAGAATACAGCATCGAAAATCTCCAACCCTTACACCTTAACAGCAACTACAAAATATGCATGCCCCACGCCAGGAACCGTTTAAAAAGTGCATATTTCACTTATTTTATGTTTTTAGTCCTAAAAAGGGCCTGAAATATGTTTTGCCTCGCTCCGCTCAGCGATCTTTTAAAACTACGCCCCCTCTTTCAAAAATCCTGGATCCGCCCCAGAAAGGTTTATCGCTTACGTTATTTTTTAAACAAATAATTTACTGTCATTCATCATTGGGGGTACCCAATTTCCTACCTCTTGTTGTATGGTCCAAAAAAAATATATGACGGGTCCAAAAAGATATATGACGGGTCCAAAAAGATCATTGTTTGTACCTGTTATTAGCCTCCCTCTGATGAAGGAACATCTTTAGAAAATTAACACGTATGTAAACATATCATCACCAAATAGAACTAAAATACTTTAACATTTAATATATTGGTTTCAGTCGACTTTAACTTGGCTATATTTATTGGTGTATGCAAAGGAAAACTGTACCAAAATACATCAATGATTACTAACATTACAATTGATCACAATCTACATCAAATGATCTTTATATTCGATGAAAAGCACATTAGAGTTTATGTTTGTACTGTTTGTCAATATGCCGAATTCAAATAAAGTTTTACTTACTTAGATAAGAGAAAGATACCAAAAGGACATTCTAACTCATGGCATCCTTCAAATTATTGCCAATATATTATGTCCTTTATAATAATGCCAGGGGCATTTTTGCTAAAACTCCACCAGAGATGGGTCCGATTACTTTCAATGTAATTGATTAAATTACAATTACTTTGTCATTTGTACGATTAAATTAAATTAATGATTACATCATTTCTGAAAGTGTCTGATTAAATTAATGATTACATTGGCAAAGTAATCATGATTACATCTGATTACAATGAATTTATAAACAAAACATTTTGAATGATGTGAATGAATAAACGTTCAATATATATAACTATAGCATTTTTGAGAAAGTATTTCATTTGGTTCAATTATAAAATGATAACTTCAAATTAAACTTCATTTATTTAAATAAACACCAAATTTCAATATATATATATATATACATTACACTTTTTCACCAATGATCTCTGAATTATTTTGAATTAAATTTAATAAAGACATATCATAATCAAGAGTTTTTTTGTTCGTCTTCTGACCTCTTTCATAATTTATATGTATTCCAAGTTGCAGTTTATGGAAGTTGAAATATGGATGAAATAAAGTTACCAGTTAAAACTATGTTAAATTTTAATAGAAATGTTTAATCAATTTGTAAACAATATGTCAGTGCTAAAAATGATTGCATTTTACATGTCCAGTCCAAATACAAAAAAAATTTAAACAACATATTTGTCCAACTTTAAATTTAGTTTGTGCTAATTAGATAAATTTTCATGTCTAATTTATCTTTTATCATATATATTTCCCTACAGCTATACTCAATTGGTAATTGCAATAAAAACCTGTAATTAGTCTCCTACCTGCCAATTCAAAGTTGACAAAAATCACAAAAATTAACATAAGATTATATTTCAGGGTTAATGAAAATTATTACTTGAATATATAACAGTTATTATCAAATATTAATATGAAGATCATTATAAAACAATGAATATACATGTATGTACAATATCTTTTACCAAGATAAAAGGTATATAAAATTGTATTATATGTCTCTTCTTAAGCTAATGATGACTTTTCAATACTGTAACAGTTTATTGTTTACTGAAGAAGACCTGGTTAAAGGATCCAAACCATTTTAGTATGTTTAAAATTTATCAAATATGAATAACAAAGAGTTTCATTCAATGACCAAAAACACATTTTTAGATTTATTTTCATTGGAATCAGAATGTAATCAAAAAGTAATCATGATTACAGGGTATTTTGAAAAGTAATTGATTAAATTAAATTACATGTAATCAGATTTTTGGCTGATTAATGATTACACTGATTACTTGATAAATTGTAATCAATTACAGCTGATTAACAATTACAATTACAATTACCCCAAGTCTGAACTCCACTAAGTATCTTTTTTTTCATAGTAATTAGAGCTAAATTATATCTGTTCTGTTGTAGGCCAGAATGATGACTTCGACGGGACCTGTCACCATACCAACCACCATACCCCCAGTAGACAGAGACAAGATTTATCAGTGGATTATACAATTAACTAGTCCAGATACCAGAGAAAATGCTCTGCAAGAACTGAGGTGTGTCTGAAAAGTATAATACAATCATTATTGACTTAACCCTTTCCTCCATTGAAATTTTTGTTTTGCATACTTGATTCGCATAGGATTTTTCAACAAAATGTTGAAAAAATGCTTTGAGGATTAATGCATTGCGAAAAACAAATATTCCATCAAATAAATTTTAGTCAGATATTCATAAGAATATCCTTTTAATATTCGACACAAATTTTATTAAGTCTGATGCAGACACTTTGTAGTCAAAGTGTTTCAACTGAGGTACTACACAGGCGTCAAAAGGCGTCATGAAGTAAAGGGGGTGGCGTCAAAAGGTGTCATTATGGAGGAAAGGGTTAAAAAAGACTGAAATTACAATGAATTCAACTGTCATTTCTTCAAATGTCATCTTCCAGTATTAATGTTTAAAAAAAAAGTATAACCTATAGTAATGTAATACTCCTGATATATTGGAGATTTTACCATACATTGTAGATATGCTTTATTTTTGTTTTAATTTCCCCCCCCCCCCCACCCCCCCTCGTAGGGATCTCCATAGATGAAAAATTAATGATGGATGAACTGTGCTTGTCATTATCATGATTATCTAAAATCTTTCATTCCTGCATTTTATTGTAAGGAATAGTAAATAGACTGATAAATTGTTTCAGATATTTCATAATAGAATAACCAATATTTCTCATTAATTGACATTTGACATACATTTTAATTCCAACACCCCCTGAGCAGAAGTGTCCAGAAAAAAACATAATTGATGATTTGCAGTATAAACAACAAAAATTTTGTATCAATTTTTCTAAATGGTTGAATACAGATTTGTGGAGGTCAAAAGTATGAAACTGATTTAGAATTGCAAATTCCACCTGCACATCATAACCATACAACATGCATCTTTCAATTCTTAATCCTAAAATTTGTGTTTATTGTTCAGCTTTACTGTTACATTGTACCCTTTTATCTAACATTTTATATTTTTTCCAGTAAAAAGAGGGAAGTTGTACCAGATCTGGCACCTATGTTGTGGCATTCGTTTGGAACAGTGGCAGCACTACTTCAAGAAATTGTGAACATCTATCCAACAATAAATCCACCACACTTAACAGTAAATATATGTAGCTTATAATTACTGCAGATAAATTTTTATACGACCGCAAAAATTGAAATTGTTTTGGTTGTATATTGTTATGACGTTGACGTCGTCGTCGTCCAAAGACATTTGGTTTTCGCTCTTTAACTTTAGTATAAGTTAATAGAAATCTATGAAATTTAAACACAAGGTTTATGACCATAAAAGAAAGATTGGGATTGATTTTGGGAGTTTTGGTCCCAAAAGTTTAGGATTTAGCGCCCAAAAGTGCCCAAATAAGCATTTTTCTTGGTTTTCGCTCAATAACTTAAGTTTAAGTAATCAGAAATCTATGAAATTTTAACATAAGGTTAATGACCACGAAAGGAAGGTTGGGATTGATTTTGGGTGCCCTGGTCTCAACATTTTAGGAATTAGGGGCCAAAAAGGGCCCAAATAAGCATTTTCTTGGTTTTCGCACTATAACTTAAGTTTAAGTAAATAGAAATCTATGAAATTTTGACACAAGGTTTATGACCACAAAAGGAAGGCTGGGATTGATTTTGGGAGTTTTAGTCCCAACAGTTTAGGAATAAGGGGCCAAAAAAGGGCCCAAATAAGCATTATTCTTGGTTTTCGAACAATAACTTTAGTATAAGTAAATAGAAATCAATGAAATTTAAACACAAGGTTTATGACCACAAAAGGAAGGTTGGGATTGATTTTGGGAGTTTTAGTCCCAACAGTGTAGGAATTAGGGGCAAAAAACAGGTCCCAAATAAGCATTTTTCTTGGTTTTTGCACAATAACTTTAGTATTAGTTTATAGTAATCTATGAAATTTTAACACAGGGTCTATGACCACAAAAGGAAAGTTTGGATTGATTTTGGGAGTTTTGGTCCCAACGAATAAGGGACCAAAAGGGTCCAAAATTAAACTTTGTTTGATTTCATCAAAAAATGAATTATTGGGGTTCTTTGATATGCCAAATCTAACCGTGTATTCAGATTCTTAATTTTTGGTCCTGTTTTCAAATTGGTCTGCATTAACGTCCAAAGGGTCCAAAATTAAACTTAGCTTGATTTTAACAAAAATTGAAGTCTTGGTGTTCTTTGATATGCTGAATCTAAACATGTACTTAAGATTTTTGATTATGGGCCCAGTTTTCAAGTTGGTCCAAATCAGGGTCCAACATTATTATATTAAGTATTGTGCATTAGCAAGAAATTTTCAATTGCACAGTGTTGCGCAATAGCAAGAAATCTTCAATTGCACAGTATTGTACAATAGCATGAAATTTTCAATTGCACAGTATTGCGCAATAGCAAGAAATCTTCAATTGCACAGTATTGTGCAATAGCAAGGAATCTTCAATTGCACAGTATTGCACAATAGCAAGTAATATCTAATTGCACAATATTGTGCAATAGCAAGAAATTTTCAATTGCACAGTTTTTATGAAATATTCTTTAAAAAATTGGAGTTATCTTTCTTTGTCCAGAATAGTAATTGAATCAACTTAAACCATTGTTTTATACAATATACAATGTATATTTACTTTTACTACCAACTAATAAATTAAAACAATCTTTACCATTCCGTGATCACAAGCACTTTTTTTACATTTTAATATTTTATGATGTATTTAAATGAGTAGTTATTGTTGCAAACTCCATTAGAAATTTGAATTGAGATCAGTTTTGGAATAAGGGAAAGGGGAATGTGAGAAAAAAAATTGGGGGGGGGGGGTCAATATTTCTCCTTTCAGATTTCATAAATAAAAAGAAAATTTCTTCAAACATTTTTTTGAGAGGATTAATTAATATTCAACAGCATAGTGAATTGCTCGAAGGCAAAAAAAAATTTTTTTAGGTTCATTAGACCACATTCATTCAAATGTCAGAAACCTATGTTGTGTCAACTATTTAATCACAATCCAAATTCAGAGCTGTATCAAGCTTAAATGTTGTGTCCATACTTGCCCCAATTGTTCAGGGTTCGTCCTCTGCGGTCGTATAAAGCTGCGCCCTGTGGAGCATCTGGTTATTCAATATTGGAGGAATACTATTTTACTTGTATAGGCTGACCACAAATTTAAATGTTCATCAAGGTTTTAATTTTTTTAAAAGGTTGGAACCCAAACTTTTGAAAAACCACAATCAAATATCCATAAAAATACAATTGTTCATCAATCCTAATTGAAACAGTGAGTGATTTTGCATATTTTTGGGGTAATTGAATTAAACAGGTTGTTTACTACCAGTTAAAACTAGTTCCACAAGAGCTAGTTATGCATTTAGGATTATTTTATTGAAATAGCAATAATTTAAAATACAGGAAAATGATATATACTTAGCCACTTACTACAAACTTTGGGATGTTAACAAAAAAAAAACAATTATTAACAATAAAAGTATACAAGAAAACAGGAAAAATAACCATTTGAAGGATTCTAGAAACTATGGGTCAAATACACCTTATCGCTAATCCCGGCTGACCCGGCTGATAGAACTTTTGACACACAGAACAATCACTTTTCAATTGTGGCGTCAGATATTTTTCTTTATGACGTCGAAATTTAACGGGAACCTGTGTGATTTCCAGTAATGTTCGGACAAATAGCGATAAGGTGTATTAGAAACTTAAGATATATATTGAAAAATCCGCAAATACACCAACAAATAAATTCACATATAATTTCTTATCTAAATTTCATTTAATTACAGGCACATCAGTCGAACAGAGTTTGCAATGCTTTAGCACTACTACAGTGTGTAGCCTCTCACCCAGAGACTAGATCAGCATTCCTACAAGGTAACACAAACAAGCAGTACATGTATCATAATAAGAGAATGGAAGACACTGACAGCATTTTAAATTCTATTGTATACTTTGGAAATTGAAGTAAACAAAAATCAATTTGTTTGGATGAGCTACCAACCCTTAATATGGAAAGCCTGTAAAATTTCAATCATTCATGAATTTTTTTAAACAATTTCTAAAATTTCACTAGTTTTTATCACATCTGCTTAGAAGTGCCATTTCAGGAGACAAGGTTTACAATGTTAACAATTTGTTAAAAACAAAAGTTGATTTGGTCAGTTTATTTACTAATTTCTTTATTTAAATGATTTTATTTCTTTATTTCTTTATTATGTGTTTTATTTTCAAGCATTATACAGAGTATTTAATAAGCATATTTTTTTCTGTTTCAGCACACATTCCATTGTTTCTGTATCCATTTTTACATACAGTCAGTAAAACAAGACCATTTGAATATTTACGTCTTACTAGTCTTGGAGTTATTGGTGCTTTAGTAAAAGTAAGTGGACCTAAAGATTATGATATCCATATATTGTCCTTATTCTCTTCAAGAACCAAAAATTGTTATAATTAACTTTTATCCATCAACATTTACTGACTAGGAAGTTTGGTGGTAAAGAGCAACCTTAACTGCATTGTGTTTTGTACAATTACTGCTGGCTGTCTAAAATAAGATTTCATAGCTGAATATGTTGCCAAACTTTATGACTTATTATGGCATTCATTATCACTGAACTAGTATATATTTGTTTAGGGGCCAGCTTAAGGACGCCTCCCGGTGCAGGAATTTCTCGCTACATTGAAGACCTGTTGGTGACCTTCTGCTGTTGTTTTTTCTATGGTCGGGTTGCTGTCTCTTTGACAATTTCCCCATTTCCATTCTCAATTTTACATTAAGTGAAAGACTGGTCAAAAATAATGTTTATCCTATTCTAGAACCAATGCATGTTTATACCATAAACTTAGTCTTCTGTGCACCATTTTATTATTTTTTATGCATCCATATCGTATAATTGTAAAAAAATATTCTCTGTCTGTTATGATGTGAAAATATGGCAGCCAATTAATTGTCGTGTTATGAAGTTGAGTTTACCTCATGTCACCTTATAGTAAACAATCAACAAAGAAGCATGGGTATTAAGAATGTGTATAACATGTACAATAAGATTATAGTTTATTTTCAAAGACAGATCTATGTGTATTGTGATCACCACATTTTTACGAAAAAGGTCACACTGAGTTGACTGCATACAGAAAACATATCGGCAAATTGTTTACTGGAAGCAAGCAATTAAAATAAAGTAAATTTCTTCTAAATTTGGACAAATTAAAGAATTTCTTGAGAAAAGAAAATATGTTCATAAGTTTTTATGATAAAAACTAGCCATTTAAATTTTAGGTATAGTAATGATATATCATTGTTGGATACTTGCACATACATATTTTGTTTATCGATTCAAAAATCTGAATTAAAAATTGCTACAAATTTTAAGCTTATCATTCTATGCTATATCTATTAAAGTTGCAGGTCACAAAACAGATCATGCAGGACCTAAAGACTATAAGGTCCCAGTGTCTTCCCTAGAAAATTTCTCATGCATGGTGGGTCCATGGTTAACTTGCAACGTGGCGTGCGACGCTTCTTTTTTTTCAGAGCTATTTACACTACATAATCTATATATTAAAAGCCATATACCAATCTAATTGTTTTAATATAGTTACAGCAATTCATACAAATCATGCAATTCTAAAGTATTTATCACAGATGAGAGGAATAAATGAAAGCCCTTAAGTTACAAACAATAATAAAAATAATCCAGTCTGCAATAGTTATTTACAAATTAATGTTAGGTTCACATTATTTTGTTGATATTTTCCTCTGTTTTAACTTTCCAAAGGTCACCACACATTTGTCAAAATCAAAAGCTTCCTCCTTTGGTTCTTCAATTGATATATGCATAAAACAATTCAGCACTTTTTGGCATAGTCTGTTTCTCAAGGGTGTTTTCACTCTGTTCAAACATGAAAAACATCTTTCACAATCAGCTGTTGAAACTGGCAAAACAAGACCAATTGCTGCATACTTAAGACAGACAAGGATACAAAGTTTCAAGACTGGCAACTTTGTTCATTGTCTTCCTAAATGTCATGTCTTTACATTCTTTCACTAACAGTGTTCTCAGTGTTTCCGATTCTTCCAGAACGTCTATTTCACTTCCAGCTGACTTGAAATGTTTGACTAGAGTCTGAAAAAAATATTTTAGTGCAGGGACCAGTAATACGGCGTTTCTTTTAGCTTTGACATGGTTGTTGAAATGATCATTGTTCTTCGAAATTTGCAGATAGAATGGTTTCATCATCAACAGCAAGTTGTTAAATACAACTTTGAGTGTCATCATTACTTCAGAAATTTTTAATACAGGAAATAATAAAAAAAAGTATATTTGCATTAATTACATATGACGGATGACATTTTTGGCAATTACCTATTCGGAAGCTAAGCTGACATTTTATTTCATGAAAATAAACTATCGATTTCAATACACCCCTCTTTGATTTATTTATAACGATTCATAATTGTAAAATTCCTATCTTGCCGAAGTGAAAGAAATTTAGCCCCACTTAAGCTTGTGATCACTTGTTTAAAAACGGTAAATGGGGCCGCTACGCGTAATTAGCTTGTGACCCATTGAAATAAAAATAGAACAACACAAGTTTATTAAAAAAAACAATTACTCCGTCAATTATCAAATCTTATAAATTTTTCATATAAAGACCGCCTTTTACTCGGCCTGGTGATGTGTATTCTTTGATCAAATCAATCAACCGCGACTAATCTAAAAATATCTTTATGTTATGACCAATCAAAAAATAGTTCATCGACATTCTATGACCTTCTATAAACTGTTGAAGTAACTGCAAAAATTATCCAAAAAAAAAATATACGTTGTTTATTCTCGGTGAAATTACGTTAGTTTTACAAACTAACCTGACCAAGATTATACATTTTAAAGATCTCTGTTAAACAACGATGTCAACCGTTTTAAAAGTTAGCCACAGCACAGGTAAAAGTCAATTTACAGAAAAGGTTATAACTTTTTATTTTTTTTTCTTCACAGAAAGTACTTGAGCATTGCAGATTAATTTGACTATTTATTTATTAGCTATCTGACTACTTCTATTATGTAATTGAAGTCTAGAAGTATAGCGAACTAATAAAGAAGGTTGTAAAATCCCGGCAAGTGCTACGTGATGCATCCAATTATCAGTCTGACGAGTTTAAATCACCTGTGGATATTTGTTACTTGTCACTTCATTTTCAAAATAACGATAATAAATGTTTTACACAGCTACGATTTTCACACATAGCGGGATGCATAGCGGCAATGATGAAAGCATGGCGGTTGAAATTGATGCATAGCGGTACCGCTATGCTTGAATAGCCTAGGGAAAACACTGGGTCCTACTAAAATAGTCAAAATCCAGTAGAAAGATCTAAACCAAAATGATTCAGAAAGAAAATGAACACAAGTTCTTTAAGCTTAATTTTTCAATCTGCCTAATTTTGAAATTTTCTTTTGTGATTTTCTATAATTATCTAATTATTTTATTTTTAGACAGATGAACAGGAAGTAATTAATTTCCTATTGACCACAGAAATAATACCTCTTGGTTTACGTATTATGGAATCCGGAAGTGAGCTGTCTAAAACTGTAAGTTAATGGCCTTTTATGTAAGTTTTGTTGTTATTTTAGAGCAAATCAGAATATTCAGACACATTATCAATGTAAAACATATTGGTATACTGAACACATCCATTGATTATAGACAATCTAGGTTTTAGAACATTGTCCAGGCAAACTTGATTTATTCATCATTTTAAGACAATCTAGATCTGTTGAACATGTTAATTAATTGTCACACATACTAGGTGTATTGAACACACTAAATGTTAGACAAACTAGGTATATTTAGGATTGGTAGTGTGTTTCTCTAGCTATCTTATTTAATTTAAAGAGTATACTATATTACTTTGTTTTACAATATCAAAACAGAATATCATATCAGTTCATTGAGATCTTTTATTTGCTGTCATTTTCCTTAGGCAATGGAATAAAATTTATGAATTAAAATAACTACACATAGAAATATAAAAAAGTAAATCATGGCATACCATAAATGATATATAAAATGTAGAGATGTAGAGATGTACCTGACTTTTTAGTACAACAAGTGACAATATTTCTATATTAGAAATGAAATATGTTGCAGTCTATTGATATAAAATCTAGTGCTGTAAAATTGGTACGATTAATCTGATTCGTATAATATTTTTGTTTGTTTTTGTTTTAGGTTGCTACTTTCATTTTACAGAAGATATTATTAGATGAGACTGGTCTTTCATACATATGTCAAACCTACGAAAGATTCTCACACGTTGCAATGATATTGGTAAATTTATTTATTTAAAAATGATATGTTGAATGGTAAAACTGTAATCAGTTTTCTTTGCATCAGTAGTTGATAAGGGACTATCAGATTTTTCTTTGGCTTTTGGTATTTGAGTTATTTTACTTTTTAATGGCATTTCAGGGTTCATGCTTATAGTGTGGGGATATTGGGTAGCTGTGTTTATATTTGTTTAATCTGCTTCTCTTACAGTTTTTAACTCAAATCTCTGAAACTTCAAAGGAAGATTGCATTGAGCACCTGCTATTATGGATTTTTTTCTAATATTTCCAGACTTTATAATTTAGTCATTTTTTTCCCAATCCACAGAAAATGACGTAATCCACAGTCTGACAGTGAAATACTTATACAATTCATGTTAATTTATTCAAAGATGCAAGTAAATGTACTATTACTTGTATAAGTCAATGTTGAAGGTATGAATAATCTCCCCTTAATCTTACCTGAAAATTTACTTACATAAGTTTTGGGAGGTGAAAACATACCTGAACAATACTTTTTTGGTTTGCTTCTTTTTTAATTAAAGTTCAACCTTTTATCTCAATAACTAAACAAAAAATAAACTGTGCACTCATGTTAAGTAATAGTGCAGGGCCTTCAAAATTTACTCAAGAGGCTTGTAATAGGGCAGTATAAATAAGATCACAGGCAAATGAGATTTTCACTGTCCATGAAATTATACTTTATGAATACATGTAGTAGAGATTACTTATAATTGCAGACAATTGCACACTATATTAAAGGAATGTTGCAAGAGAAAACAAGAAAATAAGACTGTTTCACTTAAATAAAACAAATCCTAATGTTATTAAGGTTTATGTACCCTTCTGTAGCCATTTTTGTACGAATTTTTTAAACATCAATTGTATCAAAACTACAGATATAATGAATAATAGAGACAGACCATTTTGAACATATACTAGGGGGAAACTTGATGCAAAGCATTATTATTTACTGTTGCATTGCATTTGATAGAAAAAGAGTACTTTGTGGCAAATAAACCAAGATTTTTACAGAAAATCCACAGCCTTTAATGAAGAGATTTTTGTTATAAAATTTGAAACATAGATTACTCACTTGCTTTCCTATGATGCGCTAGTGTTTATTTTTTACAAAAAGTTCTAACCAACCTGTAAATTCCAAAATACCTCGTGCAGAGTAACTAAGTCGAGAGCACCCTAAAAGGTGTACTTGATTTTGTCCATATTTTTATTTGTTCTAACCAATAACTACATTAATAAACTTGATTTAAGGAAATCAATGCTAGCACTGCATGCAATAATCCTATATCTATCGGTCATCAAATTGCCAAATATGATAGAACAAGAATGAAGGCTGTGGATTTTCTATAAAAATTCCATATGTTTAGCATTGAAGCAACACAAGGGTACATAATCCTTAAAGGGATATAACTCTACCTCAATAAAAATTTACCTGTACCAATAAGTATAAAAACCCACTTACATAAGTATCACCCCTGTCTGACAATATTTTTTCAGTGCTTACTTTGCTGATTGTTTCCATCAGTGTTGACCAAAGTTGAGATATTCCTGTCTCTATCTTATATGTGACATACTGGTAGCCGTTAAAGTAAAATTGAAAGTAGAAATTTTTATGTAAAAAGTTTTTGGATACGATTGCTTTCAAGCAATCTGTAGACTTATACCAGTGGCTCAGGACAATGCCCTCACGTCAGCTGTTTTATTCTAAACATTAAGGAACATCTCAGATTCTTATGATTGTCTTGCTTTAAAAGGTAAAAACAAACAAAGGGATTGAACTTAAACAACTTTTCTATAATGTTCTTTTCATAATCTTCATGTTTGATATTTCCCTTTACTTATATCCGTGTTTTTAACAACACGGAAAATCAGAATTAAGCAGTATTTATATTTAGTGTTTTTATAAATACGTCACAGGGAAGTCCCCAGTTTTGATAAAAATGCGAGAGTTCTCTGAATTCCGATAAATCTATTTCTGTCATATAAGAACTGAAGTGGAGTTTTTCTTATATGTCACCGTTATGAAACTGATATTTGATATTGTACTTCCATAAAGAAAGAGAGAACCATCTAGGTCGTTTAATTAAAATTTAATATACGTTCTTGCTCCAGGGTTTGTTTAGGTAATTATGCGCATGCGTATAGTTTTCTGGACTTAAGGGGTATTAGCTATATATAGATTGAATGGTTGCTCTGGATTCCCCACTCAATTGAATAATTTAAAACTCATGGGATCCTTTCTTTTTATGCTGCTATTGAGGGTTATTGTTGTTGCATAATTTTAAATCATATGCATCATTTAAATTAAAATGAATGTATTCCGCATCGTTAAGGTATAACTACACCCCTTCAGGCGAAATGGAGTCTTCCATATTATCGTTTCGAGTTGTCTCCCTTTCGGAAGTAACTTCCGTCAATTCTGAATGTAAATAAACTTCGAGAAAAATTAACTTGTTCTGTCGATAAACATCGTATTATATTAAAAACGAACACAATTTAAACCGAGGAATATGTACGGAAAGGAGCGATGACAACTGACCCGAAGTAAATTAAACATTTAAAGAGTTAGGAATGGGGTTCCTCCTAGAATTAACGTAGGAAAATAGGTGATAATTAAGATACAAAGTGAAATACCTTCTCTCACTCTGAGTTTCAGTGACTGCTGTGGAAAGTAAACTTGGAATTGATAGTACAAAAATAAAACACAATATATAGGCCTAAGTACATAGTTCATACACTTTATCCGGGATTTGCTATTTTGTAACTATTCATATTCAGACTTGGGGTAATTGTAATTGTAATCGTTAATCAGCTGTAATTGATTACAATTTTTCAAGTAATCAGTGTAATCATTAATCAGCCAAAAATCTGATTACATGTAATTTAATTTAATCAATTACTTTTTAAAATACCCTGTAATCATGATTACTTTTTGATTATATTCTGATTACAATGAAAAAAATCTAAAATTGTGTTTTTTGTCATTAAATGAACCTCTTTGTTCATATTTGATAAATTTTTAACATACTAAAATGGTTTGGTTACTTTAAGCTTGTCTACTTCAGTAAAAAATAAACTGTTACAGTATTGAAAAGTCATCATTAGCCTAAGCAGAGACATATAATACAATTATATACCTTTTATCTTGGTAAAAGATATTGTACATACATGTATATTCATCGTTTTATAATGATCTTCATATTAATATTTGATTATAACTGTTATATATTCAAGTAATACTTTTCTTTAGCCCTGAATTATAATCTTTTGTTAATTTTTGTGATTTTTGTCAACTTTGAATTGACAGGTAGGAGACTAATTAAGGTTTGTTTTTATTGCAATTACCAATTGAGTATATCTGTAGGGAAATATATATGATAAAAGATAAATCAGACATGAAAATTTATCTAATTAGCACAAACTAAATTAAAAGTTGGACAAATATGTTGTTTAAACTTTTTTTTGTATTTGGACTGGGCGTGTAAAATGCAATGGTTTTTAGTACTTTAATACATATTGTTTACAATTTGATTAAACATTTCTATTAAAATTTAACATAGTTTTAACTGGTACAAATGTAACTTTATTTCATCTATATTTAAACTTCCATAAACTGCAACTTGGAATACATATAAATTATGAAAGAGGTCAGAAGACAAACAAAAAAACTCTTGATTATGATATATCTTTATTAAATTTAATTCAAAATAATTTAGAGAACATTGGTGATAAAGTGTAATGTATATATATATATGTAGTGAAATTTGGTGTTTATTTAAATAGATGACGTTTAATTTGAAGTTATCATTTTATAATTGAACCAAATAAAATACGTTCTCAAAAATGCTATAGTTATATTAAACGTTTATTCATCCACATCATTCAAAATGTTTTGTTTTTAAATTCATTGTAATCAGATGTAATCATGATTACTTTGCCAATGTAATCATTAATTTAATCAGATACTTTCAGAAATGGTGTAATCATTAATTTGATTTAATCGTACAAATGACAAAGTAATTGTAATTTAATCAATTACATTGAAAGTAATCGAACCCATCTCTGTTCATATTACGTAAATTACATTTAGTTTAAACATATTTATTTATAATGGATTTGGAGCACCTGAGATCACCCCTAGTTTTTTGGTGGGGTTCGTGTTGTTTATTCTTTAGTTTTCTATGTTGTGTCGTGTGTGCTGTTGTTTGTTTGTCTTTTTCATTTTTAGCCATGGCGTTGTCAGCTTGTTTTAGATTTATGAGTTTGACTGTCCCTTTGGTATCTTTCATCCCTCTTTTGCAACTTATATTAATCCCTTTCCACTTTGCGGGTGCGAGTGCTGCCTTGTAGCGGCATTAGCCTACTCTTTTTCGAAATCTACAAGGGTGTCTTTGACGTGCAAGAGATATGGCTCTCTCTTAACACGGGTCAGACATTTATTGTCCCCTTCCGACGGACTATCATCGTTTCCTCAAGACCATACTCGCAGATGGTGTCAAGGGAGAGCCGAAAATTGAGTTCCTGAATGGGAATCGAACCAGGAACCTTTGTGTTAGTAGTCCGATGCACTAACCACTACACCACGGCTCTCTAAATTACATTTTACATGTGCAGTTGAATTAGTTATGAAAATAATATTATCTAGCTACATGTATACATGTGTCAATAAAAACAATGGCAATCGTATCCCTCAGAGCATTCTGCTCTTTGATTATTTCTCTTTATAGCTTTTGATAAAAATACATAGAAGTAAGGAAGAAAGTTGTTTTAAAATGCACTTATTATTGTTTTCTTTTTAATACAGGGAAAAATGGTGCTACATTTATCTAAAGAGCCCTCTGCCAGGTTACTCAAACATGTTGTTAGATGTTACCTCAGATTGTCAGATAATCCAAGGTAAAAATCAGGTTAAATATCAAATTTGATAGGGAAGAGGTATGTGTTGTGAGGTTTTCTCATATGTATTGGTTACAGTTATTGAATTGAATTAAAGTTTCATTACAGCTTATACCAGTTGAGAAATTGAAAATCATGAAATAATTTTAAACTGTAGTGTGTCATAATTGTCATTGTTTATTACTCTCTCCTGAGGTTAATAATATATGATTATTTCACTTGACCCCCATTACCTAGTTTCTTTTGACTAAAGGAGTATATAATTTTTCTACATGTTACTTTCTTTGTGGTAGAACATTCTGATATTTGATCAAATGAGTGCAATTATTGGAAGTAAAACCAAGCTTCCAATCAGTGCAACTTGTGGAAAAATTAACAGTTTTCCGATAATTTTGTCGTGTATAGAAACCTATCACAGTTTAATAAGCAAATTTGAAGACCCATTGGTGGCCTTAGGCTGTTATCTGCACTTTGGTTTCGTTGTTGTCTCTGACATTTTCCCCATTTCCATTCTTAAATTATATTCAGACATATTAATGCATAAACTTGTAATTTGTAGTGTTATCCACTTAACACATGCATAGACAGTTTGTTTTCTTGTAGTACTAGTTGGCTCTATCATCAGTTCTCGTGTTTACATTCTAGAAAAAAACTAATATTTAACATGTTTCAAATTTTGCAACTCTTTAAATTTTAGGGCTAGGGAAGCATTGAGACAGTGCCTTCCAGACCAGTTGAAAGACAGCACTTTCGCTAACTGTCTCAAAGATGACAATTCTACAAAGAGATGGTTGATGCAGTTACAGCAAAATCTAGAGGCCCCAGGTGTTCCTGATCCAAGGAGTATGCCACTACATCAACAATAGGCAGCAAGAAATTGTTGAGAAAAAGACGTTTCATTTTAGTCAAGACAGGTTCCTGAGGGAAGTTTTGTCAAAAATCATGATCTCGTGAACTGCATCCCTCGACTTATAGTTGTTGTCTAGGATGTCAAATATTTATTCCAGTCATGTTCTAATGATATTGGAAGTGTTCAGTGAAGCATGTTGTCATGAGACTATTAAACATCAATTCATTTAAACATTTGTAATATAGAAAGCAGATGTAAGAAAGCAAATATATAACGAGTCATCAAAAACAAATAAAAAGATAAAAAGGATTGTTTAGATTTGAATTTGAGAAAGATCATTTCTATTTTGTTCTATTTTCAAATAAAATTGTGATGAATGATATGTGTGCTGTATTTTCTATATGTTATATCTGGATTATTGAAAAGTTACTATGTTTGATAATTTCTTTTCAACCATCATGCATTATAGCCAATTTTTGTTATTCTACAAAGAGTCCTGTGATATTCCTACCCCTTTGGACCGACTCCAATCTGTCATTTGTGTGGACATTTTAGATATTAATCACCAGATTTGTGAAGCCAGTGCTAGAATATTATAAAACATATGAAATATTGTCATCAAAAAAAAAGAAAGGTATGGAATTTCAAGGGCTGATCTTAAAGTTTGCAGACATATTGCATTTTTAATAAATTTAACTTTCACCCGAATCAAATCAGTTATCATGGCTAAATGACTTTAATATTTGAATGCCAATTCTAATATTGCATATTTCAACATAGGCGTGGTCACAAAACAAATGAAAAAAACAAGTTTCATCCATCAAGCCAATATTATCATACCCATGAGGGCCATGCTATATTTGTGTTCCTTTTGTGCTAGTCATACATCAGTCTTTCTGTATATGTCCTGTCAGACAATTTATATTTTCTTCATCTCCGCAGTCATCATGAACAGTATGAACATTTCTTCTTAAATTTACTGATATTCCTCATTAGTTTCTGATCAGCTGAAATGATAACACAATCTATGATTATTTTACATAAAGGATCAATGTTTTGAAACAAAAGGGATTGATAAATTAAAGACCATTTTGAAAATGAATCTCATTTGATGTTGATTAAGGTCAAGCATTCACATATTGATCTCGCATATTTGGCGTACAACAGCTTTTAAAAATCTCATTTTTAACTCTTGCAACTACTTTTTAATGCCCAGCTTTATTTAACTGTTCATGCATTAATGGGATGTCTTCTACAAATGATAATCCTTACTTTTTGATCCAACAAAAACTAAGGCTACCAGTAGCAAATATTCTTCTATGAAACTAAACAGTAAGACCTTTTGTAATTCTAGTAGATTGACAATATACAAAAGGGTCTAAGCTTGATTTTGAGCAACATTTTTCTCATCTTGATCATTCAAGGATATTCTTGCCAGTTTGGTGATTTGGTTCTTCTAGTTTTCTTTTGATGAAAGGAATGTGACATAGAATGCAAACTATTTCATTTCAAATATGAGTGAAAACAATTGTTTACATAAAAACAAATCTGTGTCAGATGACAGAGACAAACAAAAAAGAAGAAAAGTGTTTTTTTCAGATTTGGAAATCTGCTATCAATATATAACAATGCTATTAGTATATTCAAATAAAGTAAATTCACAAAAACTCCACGGAAAATTCAAAAACGGAAAGTCCCTTATCAAATGACAATATTAAAAGCTCAAACATATCAAACAAATGGATGATAGCTTATCATTTTCCTCGACTTGGAACAGGCAATTTCATGTTTTGAAAATGGGGGATTTAGCCTGGTTTTATAGCTAGCTGAACTGCTCATATTTGATTTTGATTGGACAATTAAAAAAGATCTCAAACTTCAAGGCTAAATGTTTTGAATCAATTTGATGGTTAAGTTGAAGACCATCTTGCAAATGAATCTAATTAAATGTTGATTAAGGACAAGTATTGAAATATTGACGTCACAGAGTGAACATACTCAGACATAGATTACCTTAGCTGTATTTGGCAAAACTTTTAGGAATTTTGGTCCTCAATGCTCTTCAACTTCGTACTTTATTTGGCCTTTTTAACTTTTTTGAATTCGAGCATCACTGATAAGTCTTTTGAAGACGAAACGCGCGTCTGGCGTATATACTAAATTTAGTCCTGGTATCTATGATGAGTTTATTTGCAGACTATTTTAAAAGTTACATGTCCATAAGAGGCAATCTTTTAGCCAATTTTCCAGATCTTCTCTGAAACTAAAAGGCAAGACCTTCTAAAATTCTATTAGATTGACAATTTGACAATAATAAAACAATTTAAGCTTTATTTGGGGATACATTTTTGTCGAGCCTTCAACTTTAGTCGAAAAAGAGAGACAGCGATCCTTCATTACGTCGTCGGAGAAGTCCACAAATATTCACTCTGAGGTTTAAAGTTTTTGAAATTTTAATAACTTTCTTAAACTATCCTGGATTTCTACCAAACTTTGGACAGAAGGTTGTTTATGATCATAGGATAGTATCCAGAAATAAATTTTGTAAAAATAAAATTCCTGTTATACCATATTTTACTTATAAAAGGACTTAGTTTTCTGGCAGGAGACATTACATTCACTCTGTGGTTAACAAATTTTAAATTTTAATATCTTTCTTAAACTATCCTAAATTTCTAACAAACTTTGACAGAAGCTTGGTTATGATCAAAATCTAGTATCTAGAAGGAAATTTTGTACCTGTTTATCCGTATATTACTTATAAATGGAATTTATCTTCCAGTTAACATGCAGATAAAGTTTTTTAAAAAAAAAATATTAGAGTCATAAAGTGTTATGGATTTTAACCAAACTTTGACAGAAGCTTTTACAATCAAAAGATATTATTGACAGGAATATTTTTATACGACCGCAAATTTTGAAAAAATTTTCGTCGTATATTGCTATCACGTTGGCGTCTGCGTCGTCGTCGTCGTCGTCCGGCGTCCGAATACTTTTAGTTTTCGCACTCTAACTTTAGTAAAAGTGAATAGAAATCTATGAAATTTTAACACAAGGTTTATGACCATAAAAGGAAGGTTGGTATTGATTTTGGGAGTTTTGGTCCCAACATTTTAGGAATAAGGGGCCAAAAAGGGCCCAAATAAGCATTTTCTTGGTTTTCGCACCATAACTTTAGTTTAAGTTAATAGAAATCTATGAAATTTTGACACAAGGTTTATGACCTTAAAAGAAAGATTGGGATTGATTTTGGGAGTTTTGGTTTCAATAGTTTAGGAATAAGGGGCCAATAAAGGGCCCAAATAAGCATTTTTCTTGGTTTTTGCACAATAACCTTAGGTTAAGTAAATGGAAATCTATGAAATTTAAACACAATGTTTATGACCACAAAAGGAAGGTTGGTATTTATTTTGGGAGTTTAGGACCCAACAGATTAGGAATTAGGGGCCAAAAAGGGACCCAAATAAGCATTTTTCTTGGTTTTCGCACTATAATGTTAGTATAAGTAAATACAAATCTATGAAATTTAAACACAAGGCTTATGACCATAAAAGGAAGGTTGGTATTGATTTTGGGAGTTTTGGTCCCAACAGTTTAGGAAAAAGGGGCCCAAAGGGTCCAAAATTAAACTTTGTTTGATTTCATCAAAATTGAATAATTGGGGTTCTTTGATATGCCGAATCTAACTGTATATGTAGATTCTCAACTTTTGGTCCCGTTTTCAAATTGGTCTACATTAAGGTCCAAAGGGTCCAAAATTAAACTTAGTTTGATTTTGACAAAAAATGAATCGGTTGGGTTCTTTGATATGTTGAATCTAAAAATGTACTTAGATTCTTGATTATTGAAGTTTTTTTGGTCCAGTTTTCAAATTGGTCTACATTAAGGTCCAAAGGGTCCAAAATTAAACTTTGTTTGATTTCATCAAAAATTGAATCCTTGGGGTTCTTTGATATGCCAAATCTAACTGTGTATGTAGATTCTTCATTTTTGGTCCTGTTTTCAAATTTCAAATTCTACATTAAAGTCCAAAGGGTCCAAAATTAAACTAAGTTTGATTTTAACAAAAATTGAATTCTTGGGCCTCTTTGATATGCTGAATCTAAACATGTACTTAGATTTTTGATTATGGGCCCAGTTTTCAAGTTGGTCCAAATCAGGATCTAAAATTATTATATTAAGTATTGTGCAATAGCAAGTCTTTTCAATTGCACAGTATTGTGCAATGGCAAGAAATATCTAATTGCACAATATTGTGAAATAGCAAATTTTTTTTTAATTAGAGTTATCTTTCTTTGTCCAGAATAGTAAGCAAGAAATATCCTATTTGTGCAATAGCAAGAATTTTTTTTAATTGGAGTTATCTTTCTTTGTCCAGAATCAACTTAAATCTTTGTTATATACAATATACAATGTATATACACTTTTTACTACCAACTGATAAATTTAAATAATCTTTACCATTCAGTGATAACAAGCAGTTTTTTTACATCTTAATATTTTATGATGTATTTAAATGAGTAGTTATTGTTGCAAACTCCATTAGAAATTTGAATTGATATCAGTTTTGAAAAAGGGAAACGGGGATGTGAAAAAAAAGGGGGGGGTTAAATTTTTCTCATTTCAGATTTCATAAATAAAAAGAAAATTTCTTCAAACATTTTTTTGAGAGGATTAATATTCAACAGCATAGTGATTTGCTCAAAGGCAAAAAAAAACTTTTAAGTTCATTAGACCACATTCATTCTGTGTCAGAAACCTATGCTGTGTCAACTATTTAATTTTAGATTTAAAAAGTTTGAAGAAGAAATCTTTAATTGATTTGTAAAATCTTGGCATTTGTTTTGTGTAAAAAAAAACCATGTTATGTCAAAAATTTGATCACAATCCAAATTCAGAGCTGTATCATGCTTGAATGTTTTGTCCATACTTGCCCCAACTGTTCAGGGTTCGACCTCTGCGGTCGTATAAAGCTGCGCCCTGCGGAGCACCTGGTTATTATTTGGGCTTTTTTTGTTGAAACTGTGATTAACAGCAAAAGTAGGTGAGACACTGGGTTCCACGAAACCCTTACAAATTTTTCTTCTCTTGAGCCTTCAAGGATAATCTTACCAGTATTTGTGATAAGAGGAATACGACTGATGGTACACACTATCTGTTTAATTCAAATCTGAGTAAGATATGATTGAAAACAATTGTTTACATATTATCATAAATCTGTATCAGAAGACATAATAAGAAAAGATGAAAAATGGTTTGGCAGTTTTTTAAATCTGCTATTAATAAAGAACATTGAATAATTCTTAATTACATTTGAAGGTTTCAAATACTGGAAGGACTTTTAAGACCAAACAATACATAGAACATTTTTGGTGGAAGAAGACTTCAAGTCTTCTGAAGGCCAATGGTGCCGACTTTAAAATCATTGAATTCTCCGTATGCCGCATTCGTTTCTGTGTATTACAATTTCATAACAACTTCTGATTCCTAACACCGATTTTTACACATGATTAAGCATCTGAATCATTTAATTTGTAAATTAGGATTGAAAAACAATCACTATCGTAAATATGTACCCTTTTATTTATGTAAATCATTAGATTTCATCTCATCTACACGAACGTTATTTGTTTTCTTGTAACCAGATGTTTATACTGTAGATATTTGCATGCGTGCATTTGGTATCGCGACAACTCGCCCTGTTTACATGTTCGCCCTTGACGTTACGAATTTGCAGACAAGAAGATTTTGTTTTTAATAAATAAAAAGGGTTCTATTTCTTATTAAATTGTTGTCTTTATTCATTGTTTTCCTTTGTCATGTGAATTAGATGCCCTTCTACTTCAAATGGTTTGAATCTATTTATAAAATTATTCAAGACTCAGTTGACAAGATCAGTACGTTGCTGTTGGGAGAATTTTGATTAAACTCTAAATGCTCATAGAATAAGAAATATAATCTAAACTGAATGTACCTCCTCCTGAATAATTTATTGCAATATAAATATGAATCCCTTTTGATCAGAGAAATCTGACTTGTCAGAAATATTTGTTTCACATGTGCAAAGGTAATCACCTGTGGCGGCCATATTGGTTTGTTTGCAAATATGTGAAGAAGACTCTAGAACCATGACCTAAACAAAATAGTCTTCCGAAAACGTAAACTTTATGCAATACTATTTTATCAATCATGATTTTTTTCTTAAATTTTAAATTTGATTATTTAAAGAAATAAAATTATAACAATTACGATTTTAGATTAGAGATTCTACACAGACATGCTTTGATCTATTTATAGCCAAATTAGTTTACCTGTGTGAAAATGTAAATAATGGTCTAAATGGATATTAATTTGTTTACTAAACAAGTACAGACATAAATATTTCAGGACATTTGATTTATTTTAATAAATATAGGATTTAAAAACTGCAAGTGCAAACAAATTTCTTCTTCTTCTTCTTCAACTATTTAAGACCCCCCCCCCCCATTTAAGGACTGATAAAATAATTTACGCTATTAAAAAATAAAAGTATCTAGGCCTTATCAATATTTATTTTTAAGATTTACTGTACACAACTAAAATTTAAAAATATAGGGTGCTTTATACAATGGAAAGCGCAAAAATCCAAAGTTTACGGATTGGAATATAAATGTAAATAAAAAACAAATAATAACTGGACAGGATCACTTAAGCTTTATACAGTAAAAATAAAGGGGACACCCCTGCTACCTTATCACATATGTACAAACAGCTCATATCACAAATGTTCAATATTTGGTTTTACTTTTATATACAGTTCATCGGACGGATTCACAGTTTCTGCTGAATGCAAGTTCTCTTGGTATGCAACCTATAGCACATATCGGTAGACATTTTTTGAATTTTGTCTAAATCGGTACAACTGTTAATATCAGGCAATATAAATGTACTGTCAATAATCAATTAAAGATATCAACTTGAATTTTATACGTCCGTCAAAATTTTGACGGGACGTATTATGTTATACAAATGTCCGTCCGTCTGTCCGGCGTAAACATGTCGCACAGTAACTTGAGAATGACTTATCCAAATTTCATGAAACTTTTTAGAGTTGTTTCTTATGATGGTCAAATGATCTGTATACTTTTTGGTGAATATAAGATTAAAACTTTTTGAGTTACGGCACTTTGTAACTAAAACAGGGTGGTGTTTTTTCTTCACATGTCGCACCGTATATCAAAAACAATTTTTGATTATTGCTTAAAACTTTACACAATTCTTAGTTATATTAATCTTAAGATCTGTATACTATTTGGTGATGATTCAACATTTCATTTTTGAGTTATTGAGTATTTTGTAAAGAAGGGGAAGGGTTTTTACATGTCGCGCCGTATCTCAAAAACGATTTATGATTATTGCTTAAAACTTTACACACTTCTTTGTTATATTAATCTAAACATCTGTATACTTTTTGGTGATGATTAAAAATTTTGGTTTTCAGTTATTTAGTATTTTGTAAAAAAGGGGAGGTTTTTTTTTACATGTCGAGCCATATCTCAAAAACAATTTATGATTTTTGCTTAAAACTTTACACACTTCTTTGTTATATTAATCTAAAGATCTGTATACTTTTTGGTTTTGATTCAATATTTTTTTTAGTGACATTTAGTTTTTTTTGAAGAAAAAACAAGAGGGGGGTTCATATGTCCCTCCGTATTTCAAAAACAATAAATGGAACAAAGCAGCCTGGGTTAGTGGGGCTGCTTTTATGGTAATTCAAGTAACCTTTTATTCACCTTCTTCCACCTCAGAGCTATCAGCTCTTTGATTAAAACTTTGAAAGAAATTATCATACATTGTCAATGTATGATAAAAACATATTGTTAACAGGAGTTCAATTGGTTTAAAGTATTAGCAATTGTGATACATATAAGCTACCAGTATTTTGATGTTTACTGTAGCTGTGTTGACAGTTTCAGCCTTTAGAATAACTTTCAAGCCACCAACTGCAACCTTAAATCGTCTTTGTTAAACGATTTAGAATAAGTTCAGCATGACAAAGCTTATATCTTTTCCATACATGTATTTAAACGTGCTATGTATATGAACTTAACCAAATTGTTACTAAAACTTGTCTTATCTTTATGAAATATATTGTGTTATTTCAGCATGTAATTCTTTGTTTGTAAATCACATAATATTAAAAAATGAATTAAATGGTGACAATTCACTTGGAACATATATTCATATATTCCCTTAACAATACTGACAACCTAATTGCAAATCCTGAACAATCTGAAGCCAGCTTCATGGTCCTTTATTATTTCGACAATAGCTGAAGACCTTAACATTCCTTCACTCTACTCGGTACAAATATTACATTACTGTCTTTTCATAAAACTAGCCACTTACTTGCTAAATGCTTAAAAATAGTTATCAAAGATACCAGGATTATAGGTTAATACGCCAGAAGCGCGTTTCGTCTACATAAGACTCATCAGTGACGCTCAGATCAAAATATTTATAAAGCCAAGCAAGTACAGAGTTGAAGAGCATTTAGGATCCAAAATTCAAAAAAGTTATGCCAACTACGGCTAATGTAATCTATTCCTGGGATACGAAAATCCTTAGTTTTTTTGAAAAAATCAAAGTTTTGTTAACAGGAAATTTATAAAAATGACCGTATAATTGATATTCATGCCTACATCGAAGTGCTGACTACTGGGCTGGTGATACACTTGAGGACGAAACGCCCACCAGCAGTGGCATCGACCCAGTGGTGTAAATAGTTATCAAAGATACCAGGATTATAAGTTAATACGCCAGATGCGAGTTTCGTCTACATAAGACTCATCAGTGATGCTCAGATCAAAATACATGTAGTTATTGGAGAAACGTTTTTTTTTCAAAATTATTTATTTATACATGTATCAAAGCATTTGACTTCCATACTCTCTCCACAAGTATTCCTCATTTTACGCTTAAAACAACCTTAAAGAATTGTTCAACTTTGTTCCATAAAAAAAAATAACCAATGCACATGCAAATATTTTATTTTAGGAATTGAATTATGATACTTTATACAAAAACACTCTGATTCAAACAAAATCTTCATTGAAAATTACATTATCCAGATGCTGGTTTTTTGTTATAAGCAAGATACAATCCGTTTTGAGGTGATACTACAGTAAGCATTCGTATGGGAACAAACTGTGCCACTCTGCTTGTAGATTTTTTTGGTTTCATTTATGTATTTACGAGTTTAGTATGACGTCCATTATCACTGAACTAGTATACATTTTTGTTTAGGGGCCTGCTGAAGCACGCCTCCGGGTGCGGCATTTTCTCGCTTCATTGAAGACCCATTGGCGGCCTTCGGCTATGAACTGCTCTTTGTAATTCTGGTTTAACAGCTTCCTTGGGAGTCAGGAACAATGTAATCCAGTTGATGGTGTCAGGAATTTGACATTTGCTATACATTCGTTTGAAGTGCTTGAACTTTTGATTTTGTCATTTAATTAGGGAATTTCCGTTTTGAAATTTCCTCGGAGTTCAGTATTATTGTGATTCTACTTTTTGCTGTCTGCCATGTTTGTCTCTCTTTCATTGTTGTAGTATAAATCCGGGCGTTATTTTTCTATTTTGAAATGTTTAACATTGTTTATACCGGTGCCTTTTATAGTTTAATTTATGGTAATTTCCGAATCTACAGACATTACAGAAAATCTGATGACTCTATGAAATAGTTATCAAAGGTACATTAAAGTGAAAATTTGCAGTATATTATTCTTTGGATTTGTTTGTCTGTTTGTTTTTTCTGTTTGACCATTGTTGTGTCCATCAGTGACACATTGTATTTGGTAATATGTTTCCTACCAGAAGCTAGATTAAAAGTTAGAAACATGACAAATTATAATATTGACAGAAAGAAAATGTCACCGGTCTGATGAAATGGGACACGGTTACGACTAACTTATTCTAGATGACGATCGTAAAACTGTAAAGTGATCATTTCAGTCTGTCTACCTCAATAACCTTCCTTCATGAGCGACATCCAAAAAGGGAGATTTTTTCAAGATATATATGCGTTATGGTAAGAATTAAAACGAAATATTGTTAAAGACAGAATAAAGAAATATCTAAGCTAGATTTCAACTTCATACCATATTTGTCTTTTTAGCTGTTAATTCGTGCGTCACTGATTCGTAGAAACGCGGGTTTGTCCTACACAATTATTAGCCTTGCATCTTGCTTACCCTTCTAGATCACCTGAGATCACCCCTAGTTTTTGGTGGGGTTCGTGTTGCTTATTCTTTAGATTTCTATGTTGTGTCATGTGTACTATTGTTGGCTGTTTGACTTTTTTATTTTTAGACATGGCGTTGTTAGTTTATTTTCAAATTATGAGTTTGACTGTTCCTCTGGTATCTTTCGTCTCTCTTTGATGAGTGTATTTACCACCACTGGGTCGTTGCCACTGTTGGTTGAGTCTAATTCCCGGGTACTTCACCTGTCAAAAAGCCCACAATTATGTGTTGACATGAACTATCATTGATATTTTGATATATTTATTAGTTTACTTGTTTACAAATCTTTGAATTGTTTGAAAAATTAAGAATTTTTTTCCCAAGGAATATATAACCTTAGCTTTGACAAAAACCTTTTGGAAGTTTTTTTCCATTAATGGTCAATTTCGTTCATATATCTATTTGAGAATTCAAATGTGTTTTTTTTTTCATCGAGCGTCATAGATGAGTCTTTAAAAACATGCAAATCTGGAATAAACAAAAAATCCTTAGCCTGGTATCTTTGAGGATTTTTTTTTTTTTGTATTAGCAGAATGAATAGTGCTTCCGAAAAAAGAAAATCACCAAGATTTTTGTTATAACGTCTGTTAGCGAGATCGCCATATGGAGGACATTGAAAACGAGAGAGACTATTGAACATTATTTTTTTTAACGTGAACTCAAAACCCATACATCAAAAACCATTGCTAATGACTTTAACACAAAATATCAAACGCCGAGGAGACAGCATTTTTTCACGTAGAAATAAAATGTTCTCCAACTCAATCGACCTTTAAAATAATCCAAAAACAAGTTGTTAAGTTCGAATTGATTGACTTGAATGTGGTAATGCAAAACATAAAAGAAATTATATTTTAAATTACTAAGTGAATAAAAAATAAAAGGATGAATATCTTATTTGTTTACATATACCAAGCCTATTAAAGTGAAATCTTTGTTTGCATCCGTTTGTTGATTGTTGATCAATTGGTTCCTTTTCGAATTTCTAGCGTATTTCAATTTCACATTGACGTCATTACAAAATAAAACAATTTGGTTTGTTAATGTACCATTAAAAAAAGATACACAAAATATAATAGATATACGTTGTCCGCCACACCAAATGATTTTACTAACTATTGATGAACATTCTGCTTTAAAGCATCAGCCTGTTTATAGTGAGGTATCCTGAACAGTACGAATTCCATCCAACCAAGCTAGAAAAGGGTAAGTCACTAAACTGGAAAGATAGTGAATCAAAAATTTTCAGGATTTTTAAAATGAGTTATAAACATGCTCGGGGCATGTACACTAGAATCCGCGCATATTTATGATAGACCAAACACTTTAGATATTTGTTTCAAAGGATACCACCGCGCATATTTATAATAGACCACAAATTTTAGATATTTGTTTCAAAGGATACCACCGCGCATATTTATAATAGACCACAAACTTTAGATATTTGTTTCAAAGGATACCACCGCGCATATTTATGATAGACCACAAACTTTAGATATTTGTTTCAAAGGATACCACCGCGCATATTTATGATAAACCACAAACTTTAGATATTTGTTTCAAAGGATACCACCGCGCATATTTATAATAGACCACAGACTTTAAATATTTGATTCAAAGGATACCACCAGTTTGATTGTTTCTTTTCAGCGCATGCTTTTGTAGGCATACCTGTTACTCATTTAGTGGTTCTTGAAGTGTATCGTGGTTTAGTAAATTGTCTCCTTCTAGATTTATTTTAAACCTACTTGCTGCTCACGCTGAATATATGTTTACAAGTTTTATTCGAAATTTAAGTTAAAAGGTTACACGTATCACAATTTTATTGAATATAAAGTTGAAGGTTTGACACTTAGTAGATTGTTTCTATTCCTTTTTATCAATTTGTTACACCAATGAATGTTCTTGCTCATTAGCCGTCAGTTTAATCAGAGCTTGACGGTTTTTATCTTGTTGGCTGATCACATCGGACGCTTAAAAATCCTATTTTCATATCAAATTGTATAGCTATTCATTTAGAGATTTATCAAATAGTTCGGTTATTTGTGTTGGTGTTTGTTTTTGCTGTGCTTCGAAGTTCCTGTTGTTCTTTTGTTTTCCGCTTATAGTTGATGTGTTCCCCTCGGTTTTGGTTTCTAACCCATATTTATATTTTCTCAATCAATTAATGACTTTATAACACTGGTATACTACTGTTGCTTTCATTAAGAACTTGAAATAAAACTAACGGTACCAATTTTATTGCACAAAAATACATATATCTGTAAGGTTTTTTTTAACTGTGTCTATTAGAAATTCTGTATGAATTCTGCTTTAATTAAGTACAAAAATAAGTTGGTCAGTAGGTGATGCACAATTACTTTCCATTGGAATATTGAGTTTCTGCTAAAATGACATTCCCTCAAACTCGACCAATATGTCGTAGATAACAAAAATATCCAGCAATTGTCATATTTTGAAGCAGCATTTATACTTACGAATTACTTAACATATACATTAACGAATATAAGGGTGGCATAGCACCAAAGCTGATTAAAATGGTAACAAGCAAATGTTTCATACCATGGTGTTGGTCTTTTTCACTTCTATCTTGACATGCATAATCATTGATATGGTCATAATTATAAGGTGTTTTATTTTTACAAAACTTTGCAATTTCGAATTACTAGGGCTTTTCTACATCAACAATAGATTATTTCAGCGGTAATTGGCAAAACTTTTAGGAAGTTTGGATCCTCAATGCTCTTTAACTTCGTACTTGATTTTGCCTATTTGTCTTTTTTTATTCGAGCGTTACTGATGTCTTTTTTTTTAGACAAAACATTCACGTACATAGTTTCAATCCTGGAATTTTTGGATATTTTTCTTATAAGTGAATTAAAGATTGATGTATATCATTTTCTACTATCTTGAATATATTACTAAACACTGAAAAAAATATAATTCAGATTTTTCTTACAGATACACAATGACAAAAGCGTTGAAGGTATTGATATTAATTAGCTTCATTTGTGGTGGCAATATCAAACAATGTACATCAATTTCGTCTCTGAAGATGTCTAATATAACTAAAAGAAATACCGGGATCATCATTTGGACAACCAGTCTTTATAATCTTTTTGCATGTGCTGGTGTATGCTCACAGATTACCAAATGCCAATCTGTTGCTCTCAATACAAACGAAAACCAATGCTACTTCTACTCGAATGTTGCAAAAAGTTATCCAAATTTAGAAGCGATTGATTATTTTGTGGAAGCCAATGCATTGTCTGAGGTAAGTCTGTAATTGTAACTGATAAATACCTAAATTTAAAAAAAAATACACGACAAAAAAAAATTAAACATCTTTAATTAAAAAAAAACGATTGACCTTCTTCAAACTGTATTTCATTTGTTTATCAAGTGATCCCATAGTTTTCGCACCAGTTAGCTTCGCTAATTGAAATCTACCTAGAAGCACCGTCACCGAATCTTAAATGTAAGAAGATCTTGATTTCGATATATTAGCTAATCTGGTACATTAAGATCCCTCGATATAACTTTGTAATATTTGCAAATTCTGTTATGTCGCTTTTCTCCACTATTCTACATGTTCAATTGAAAGATCTAATACATAATTCCATATCTCTCGTTTATTTTGCGAGTTTTTTTTTAAACAATAAATGTTGCCACCGACTTAGAGAAACGGAGTGTGGCTTATCTTATTTGAGTATATTTATATAATTTTGCTTTTGAAAACATTTATGTCAGTGACGAAGAGAGACTCACATGAATGAACACGCTCTAAACAATTAAATAAAAGTGTTGCAAAAAAATTAATGCATGCCGAACGCACGTTCAAAGTAAATTTTAATATGAAAATAATAAAAGTAAACACAGTTAACTTTTTCTTCTTAATCTGTCGATTCTTCCATGAAAGTTTTCAGGTCAGGGCATTTATGTAAAAGGAAAAGGCAAAACAATAGAATTGCTTGTTTCAGGTCATCACACTTTCTGGAAACGGCGAAGATTTGCATAACAAATGTATCGAGGACTTTTTGATCGACAACATATTTGTTGAAGTTAGTTGATTACTATTTTAATAGACAGTCGGTATTCTCAGGAGTACTAAATGTGTAACCCTACTGACTGACTTGTTTTTGTACTCATTTGAAGCAGGATTTATTTAGGCAGAAAAACAATTTTCTATATTTTTTTTCGAACTTTCCAATTGTCAAATTCAAAATTCGCATCAAGACGATACCTTTTGCAACATCGTATAACGGTACGCCTGTGCAGTTCACACTACACGGACTTCTTTAAATGTAAAGCGCTTCTGATACAAAATATGTTCAAAAGGAATTATGAGGAACTGAAATCGATACAACATACGTGTAAAGGTCACATTTTAGGTAATGAAACGATTGATCTGTTTTTCAACCCACTAAATCTGAAGTAATCAATAAACTCATCATAGATACCAGGATTAAATTTTGTATTTACGCCAGACGCGCTAAATATTCGTGTAATCTTTACCGATTGTGTCTTGTTCCCGATTGTAATATCTGGACTAAATGAGGATTCGCATGGCGGGCGATATATGCATAGCAAGAGAAGCTTTTCCTGTCGACGCCTCTATTATGGTTTCTTTTGGAGTTCATGCGATTCCCTAAGTTTTGGTTTGTTTTTGCCGTTATTCGTCTTCTATATCGACCGTGCAAGGGCTGTATATCCAGTTAAGGTCGATAAAAACTTCCATCATAACCAAATTTCATATCGATTTAGATTATTTGAAAATTGGTAAAACTACTTTGGTCTTAATTTATCAAGTTTTACTTTTGCAAGTGCTAACTAGTTTTGTTCTGTACTGCTTTTCTCTTAGTTGTATGATGTACCTTCTTTTATATCCTTCTTCTCGTCAATGTTTAATTTTGCTAACATCTTCGTGCTGCTAGTCTTTAGTCTTTTTTTATGTTGTTTTAAGTACTATTGTTTGTCTGTTTGAATCTTTCTATTTTAACCATGACGTTGTCTCTGTATTTCCGATCTCTGAGTTTGAATAACCCTCTGGTATCTATCGACCCTCTTCTACAGTTTCATTCTTTAAAAAATTCGGTGTTGATGTTAAATTGAAGTACTCAAATTTATTGATCCCTCTAATCGTTCGCCTGTTAAGAGATGCTTATATAGGTCAAACAATGAAAATAACACGTTACATAAATTTCATGCGTTCGAAGCCCATTTCTTGATCTACCTCCATCAGCCAATATTTTAAAGTCAAGGATTAATAAGAACCGAAACACTTGAAGAGCTATATGACCAAAAAATAACATAATAAAATATCCAAATCCATCTAAGGTCAACTTTGTAGAGGAAGTTGAAACCTTAGTTGCTTTATTATTTCAAAATTAATAAATTTATGGACAATTTTAGACAGGATTGTTATAAATCATGCCAATACCGGAGAGCTGACTACTGAGCTGATGATAACCGTTGGGACTATTAGTCACCTGGCATGATGTATCGACCAACTGATGTGAAAATACAACTTACATATAAATTATGTAAACACAGGGGACAATAATGTTCATAAATCTCAAATCTCGTAACTCTATTAGGAAGAGACAAATCAGAGTTATAATCAGAAACCGAGAAAATGGCATGAACTCTAAAAGAGGCGGGTTAGAGTACATCGTCAAAAAAAGTTCCCCAGATATTACAGATCAGAATACTATACTAATATCTGGAGATCGAAGACTGAGAAAAAATACCGCCAGTGAGTTGCGATACCAACATATCGTTTCGGTCAAACTATTCGTAATGATCGCCGTAAAACTAATGTAGCGTCGATTTCTTACTCTTTTTATAACTCTGTTGCAGAAGCTTTTGTAAGGAGCATATCTCCGTTGATAAAGTCTGTAACGTTGTAACACGGATACACGTAACGTTTACGCCGTACGATAGGAGAGGTTATGTGATTGCGGAAGTTTAAATCGTCATGTTTGTCAAAGATTCTAGTTTGAAGTCGTCGATCTGTTTTAGAAATGAGGTTCAAATTATGACGTATACCTTCTAGTTTCGTCAGTATCCTTAATTGCAAGGTCACTGGGATATATTATATACAAGAATTCACTGAAATGTTGGTTATAGTGTGACAGAACACAGTTAATATACTTTTTGACCTTTTGTATTTGTACCGACTTCCCCGTTTTTTTTCTTCAGAAAAAGCTATAAAAGGCCCCGAAACAACAATGTAAAACAATTCAAACGAGAAAACTAACGGCCTTATTTATGTACAAAAAATGAAAAGCTCTAACATATTTTAGTACGTAAAACTGTCTATATCACGTACCAATAAATGACTAGTTCCGTGAATTGTTTTCTTTTTTAAATGTTATCGCTAAAACTTATGTCAGCCCCAGAGTTGTATATCTTTGACTAGATATACTGTATCTTTTAACATTTGCAGACATTTTCATACAAATGACTTAACTTCAACAGATTTAATTCGAGCTATAATGGGCATTTGTATCTAAACAAACAAAACAAAACGAATTAATGGCACCGAATCTCGCATTTAAACATTTTTGTAGTATCCAATTAACCGCATCTCAGATAAAAAGGTACGGATTTCTTCACAGTGAACACTTAGCAAAACCTTTTGATCGGGTTTTGAATGCGTTCATACTGTTATTTAATTTCATGTTTGTCCACAACTGATTAGTATTTTTATGGAGACTTTTGATTCATCGTTTTATATTTGCAGACACAGTCGTGCATTAAATCCTTTGCTTATCACGTTCGGAAAATATCAGCACATTTTCATTCTTTGGGCGGTAACAAAATGCGAATAGCACAGTGTTAATATAGTTGTTATCATCAACGCTTATTGCAAGCTGGTTGGTTTTTAAATAGCTGTATATTGTAATTGTGTCTTTATACAGACGCCAATGTATATTTCATTAACATGAATGTGCACAATTTCATATATAGAAAACTTCGCTTCATGTTTAACTTTAATTATGTTTCAGGAATTTGCAGGAAACTGTAAAAATCATACTTGTTTGAAAGACGACATTTGCGTACCATACAGAACTTCAGGGTATCGATGCTTTCCTTATGTGTATTTTGATAATTAAGATCGTGATTAGAGTATCCTTTTCATTGTCGTGGAATTTATTTGTTTGACGTTGTGTTTCTTACCTTGTTTCGAAGAATTTTAGTCATCTCAACAATATTTAGATCAGGTAAAGTTCAAACTTTAAATTTGAAAGGTTAATAAAGTAACTAAAATTTCGAAATCGACTATAAGCAAAGATGGATTGTATGTTATATATACTCAACACTCAGGCTTTCCAGGAACTTCTTCCACTAAACGGTGTATAAACATTACTAGTATAGACATAATAAGTTTCAAGGATGCACGAACCACTTAACATTTGTGTGAGAAGAACAACACAAAATTCAGTGTATTTTGCGTCCGACGAATGTAGAATTTACAAAAATACAAGAGATACAGAGATCGATATAAAAAATGAAGCTTGATACTTATTGGACCACACAGAAACAGAACATTACACAACCGGTGATACTTGTAAAACTAACATTTATCCAATAAACCATTAACAATATAGCAATATAATACTTTTTCATACAGCTTAGTACAAACCCAACAAAGGGAGAGATGAAGCGTGTTTTTCCTTACAGTACCAGAATCGCAAAATGGAAGACGCCCGATTCATTACAGGAATAATTGTTTCGCTTTCGATCCAAATAAAAAAATAAGTAAACAGCGGTGTATATTACGTCTTATCGAATAGCGTTAAATTTTAAACGCCAGTCGTGAGTGATTATGATGATTACACAATGTTGAATACTGTATCCCTTTTATTGACATCTTACCTATTGTGTCTGTTTGTTTTGTTTACACATCGTTGTCAATATAATGGAGTTTTATGTGACTTTCATAGAAGTCAGACGTTTAGATAGCTATAAACCAGGTGTAATCCATCATTTTCTACATAAGAATTCCATAAGAAAATGCATGTACTAAGTTATATGATAGTTGTTGTTAGTTCGTTTGATGTGTTTGAGCTTTTGATTTTGCCATTTGACTATGGACTTTCCTTTTTGAATTTGCCTCAGAGTTCGGTATTTTTGTGATTTTACTTTTTGTTCACAGAAAACTTATCATTGACATCATTTTTATATTGGAGGCCCAAATGCCAAATACAACGAAAATCATATCAGACAGTTGTAGAAAATCCTTAGTGTTTCAATTAATTATACACAAAAAAATAGAGGCGGATACCAAAAGAAGAATTAATACTCATATCAGAAGAGAAAACCGACAAAAACATAACAGAAATCGAAAACGACCACAAGAAAAAAAGCAGTCTGCAAAAACCCTACTTAAAATTTAAAGACTAAGCAACATTAATCCAGATAAAATGATAATAAAGTCTACAAAACGTTTATTTTCAAAATGGTAATCTTTCCGTACATTTTCAGAACAAAAATGCTCCTTATTTAGTGTTATTATCAAGTTTGAAATCCATTTCAATGGCATAGTCTTAAAATGACGAAACTAAAAGAAAAACAATATATAACTTAACAATCTTTTAAATAGTTCAATCCGATAATTCGACAAACTTGTACTTTGAACTATGGTGATTATTTTCCTTATTGGCAATGAAAACATATCTCCTATTTCTATATTGAAAAGTGCTAATGTACACTGAAAAATAAGAGAAAAGAGAGAAAGGGGTAAAGGTCCTGTTGTCAAATAGGTAACATGTGGACTACTGTAGAGAGTTGGTATTTTTTGTATGTTTTATGTAAAAACTTACAATTTTAAGAATTGACAGTTCGACTGGAGTTATTTCAAATACCCCCACTTGTTTATAACTGCACAAAGCGTCTGACGTGGAAACACAAGAAAGTGTATGAACTATTTAAAATGTTAATGGTAAGAAATTGTAACGCCATCACGATCAACTGCTCCAATAAAGTGTTTTATGCCCCACCTACAATGGTACAGGGGCATTATGTTTTCTAATCTGTACGTCCGTTCGTCTGTCCGTTCGTCTGTCCGTTCGTTCGTCCGTTCTTTTGTCCGTTTGTCCCACTTCAGGATAAAGTTTTTCTTTATCAAGGTAGTTGTTGATGAAGTTGAAGTCCAAACATAGTACACATGTTCCCTATGATATGATCTTTTTAATTTTAATACCAAATTAGAGTTTATTTCCAAATTCCACGGTCCACTGAACATAGAACATGATAGTGCGAGTGGGCATACGTGTACTTTTGACACATTCTTGTTGTTAAATGTTTTTCTATTTATTCATCTGATGAGTTAGTATAAAAAAAGAAAATGTGGTATGATTGCCAATGAGACAACTGTCCACAAGTGACCAAAATAACAAAGAAATTAATAAATATAGGTCACCGTACGGCCTTCAACAATGAGCAAAGCCCATACCACATAGTCAGCTACACAAGGCCCCGAAATGACAATGTAAAACAATTCAAACGAGAAAACTAACGGCCTAATTTATATAAAAAAAATTAACGAAATACAAATATGTAACACATAAACAAACGACAAACACTGAATTACAGGCTCCTGACTTGGGACAGGCACATACATAAGCTTTTTTCAACTGATATTTATAGTTCGTTCTTATGTTGTACCGTTACACCAATGTCCCAGGTTAGGGAAAGGGTTGGGATCCCGCTTACATGTTAAACACCGCCACATTCTGTATATATGTGCCTGTCCCAAGTCAGGAGCCTGTAATTCAATGGTTGTTGTGTTTCTTATTTTATTTTTTGTTAAGCTTTTAGTTTTCTCGTTGAATTGTTTGTTTTACATTTGTCATTACGCGGCCACCCCGAGACCCCTGAGTTCTAAATGAGATCAACATAAAAGTACAAAATAAAAGTAAAAGATTGAAAAATAATGTATAAACTTGTATAAAAAACATCATCCTGTAAATGTTAAATCAATTACCAAATTCCAATATTACAAATCGGAATGAATGCGATAATACAAATATCGCCGAATATACAAAATAAGAAAATAAACTGTTTGTTAATTCTCATTAATTAAGATGGAAAAGTATGAAAGACGAAAAGCAAGTTTTATCGAGCAAGAAAACATCGAGTGTCTAATATCAAAATAATATCGAAATGAATATGAAACTGTCATTTTTTCGACGTCGAAGTTCAATAAAAAATATAATGTCAGATATCAAAACTAATAAGTAATGAAGATTATATATTATTGAAAATCAAAATGAATATCAAAGAATATTCAACTGGAGGATGGCATAATGTTCTTTTTCTAACTATAAAGAAACTGATCTCTCTCCTGATGTGTAATCATGTCCATGTATAAGTAAATGGATATAATCACATTCAATTATTGCAATCAAAAATATAGGGCGTTACCAAAAATATTACCATTAAACCTAGCATTTGTTGGTAAAGGAAAGTGAATTTTTATCGTGATTCTCAAAATCAATATGGTACTTATGCAAAGCATCAAGGACATGATCCAATTAAAAATATATGTTGTACTATTGTGGCGACATATGAATAAAATTGCTTGCCATTTCTTAAACAAAATGTAGACTATCTAGTACTGTTTACACTAAATAAATCCATTGAAATGGAAATCTTGAGTTCCCACTTTTAAAATTATTTTGCGCTTACCATTATCCGAATTATCGAGGATTCTGAAATTACTTTTATATAAAGATCTTTTGAAAATTGATTCTTTTGTTTTCTTTGTTTGAAACTAAAATTCATTTAAAAATACCACAAGAAAAAGCTAATATAATAAATAATAAATTTACGAGATACAAATTAAAATTCCGGACGATTGTTAAAAACGCCAAACTTCAGTGTGTAAAAAGGTCTTTTGACTAAGCTATAAACTGGGTAAGTCTTTTTACTAAACAACGAATATTGCGTCAAAAGTTTGTATATATATATATATATATATATATATATATATATATATATATATATATCTAAATAGATAGCAATGAGATTGTTTTTCATTCCTCTCTCTCTCTCTCTCTCATTCTGAGTTTTTTACCACCTGATTTTTTTCGCTTCGAAAATTATTAAGAGATGGTTCTTAACTGTAGTCTACGTCATGTAAATAGTTTTGATTTTGAAAAAGGCATGATTTGAGCGCTGGCATGTGAGTAATGAAGGTGCAACAACAACTGATTTATGAGCATAAAAAGGTAAAACGAATGGAAAACAACTATCATATTTCTCACTTGGTACATAACTTTGCATTTGACCGAATACAATGTCATGTTTCTTCCTTGATTGGACACAATATTCACTTAGAATAAAAGAGGGACGAAAGATACCAAAGGGACAGTCAAACTCATAAATCTAAAACAAACTGACAACTCCATGGCTAAAAATGAAAAAGACAAACAGAAAAACAATAGTACTGATAAATATAAAGATATGACACAGATAAACAAAAGAGATTATGTTGAAACTTTTGGATTTTTTCCCGTATTTTGCGTATTTGATCAATAAGTGATTATTATAAGATTTATCAATGTTTTGGTGAGGGAAAGATAAGATAAAAGAATACTCCCCTCCCCTGGATGACAGGGTGCAGGACGTTCTTTATCACTGATATATTTAAGAAAATCAAACAAATTATGATTTGGATACTGATTCAACACCTTTAATTGCTGTCGCATAGATAACAATATATACAAGTACGTCTGAAGCATTGACAACTCTGCGACGGATTTAATCAATCGGATCACCAGTGGTGGTGATACAAGGCTAAAAACACATTATGTGTATTTAATTCGTATAATTTACAGCCCAACAATGTAAGATCTGTTTCCATTGTTCTTTCCTGACCGGGATTCGAACTCATGCAACTGAGATATCATGGCACCAAAATGCATTGCACTATGCAATACATAACTATTTTAAAAATAAGCACAACAATGTTTAATCTGCAAATTTTTGTTCTTTCTACCTATGGGTAGCTCGAACTCGTGGTACAGTGATATAGAGACAATACCGCCTGCACTGTGTCCATCGATCCAGACCACTCGGTCACCTAGACTGACCTAATAATTCAGCTTTCAGTGGCCTAGTGTTACCTTTCCTCGTCAGTAGAATCTAGAATTGTAACACAGTACAAGATATATTAGGCATGATGACGAATGTGGTTGCAGATTAGCTAAATATCTATCGTAAATGCACAGAAATAATTATTTTTATAATTAGATATAAGAAGATGTGGTATGAGTGACAATGAGACAACTCTCCATCAAAGTCACAATAAGTAGTAAAAGTAAACCATTATAGGTCAAAGTACGGGCTAAATTAGCGAAAACTCTACGACAGATTAATCTATAGGATCGCCAGTGAAGGCTGATAATGAAAAACACATTTTATATTCACAACTACTATGTACTTTAAATATCAGCACAATAATGTTAAATCTGTACATTTATTAAAATGTTTTTTTGGGAGGAAAAGAATGTGAATGTTAAATTCAGACATTTAAACATTTAATTATTAAGTGCTACTAACGTAGCTAGCTTACCAGTGTCAACAGACCTACTGTACAGATGTTTGCTTGAACACATTGATTTTATCTAATTTCATTTTCATATGCACGCACCAATCATTGCGTTGTATGCTATATGACTGGTATGTTTTCGTCTTTGCCATTTTGATTGGTGGTAGCTGGTTGTTTGATGTGATATCTGAAACTTTTATGTCTATTTGTTTTGCTCACACAATAAAATGGAATTCTATGCGACTGTCATACATGTGAGAGGTATAGCTAGCTATAAAATCCCCATTTTCTCCATGAGGAAATGCAAGTATCAAGTCGGGAATATAACAGTTGTTTTCCAGCGTTGTTTTTCAATCGTTTGATTTGTTTCTGCTTTTGGCTTTGCCATTTGATAAAGGAATTTTCCTTGGAGTTCGGTATTTTAGATATTTTACTTTTTTCATATGTACATTAGTAAAACGACGTTTGATGCTTCACTGAAGAGTAAGCTTCCTATTGTTTCATATTTTTGTGAAGATTCATTTTATTTGGATACTTACCTTGCAAATTAAATTTGATTATTAAGGAGGAGTCTTTGTGCAAATACATTGCAACGAGAATTATGTAGGCTGGAAATACCAGAAATTACAAATATTTTCTTTGTTCTAACAGATACACATCATGGCGACAGCTTTAAAGTTTTTCGCATTAGTTGGTTTCGTTTGTGGTTGTCTGGTTAAAAATTCTGCCTCAGTTTCATCAATGAAGATATATAGAAATGCAAGGCCCAGTGGAGGTCTCGTCATATGGACAACCCATGCTTCTACCATTTCCCCATGTGCTGCTATATGCTTACAATTGACGGAGTGTAAGTCATTCGGTTTCGAGGGAATGCTGAACCAATGTTATCTTTACTCCAACAGAGCTGACACAAACATAAATCCATTAATGACTGTAAATGGCGCGGATTACGCAGATGCTAGTACAATACCTGGAGTAAGTATATTTGTAGTTGAGTTGACTCGGTACACTTTTTAAAATACACAATTTTAATTATTTAGGCTTTTAAGACCCCACCCCTCTTTTAACATTATGTAACATCACATTTATTTTTTTTATTTTTCATCAAAGCCTATGAGATCATATACAACAACTGCATCTTCAATCAATTCTAGGCACACAAAAAAAAATATTTAGATATGAGATGTAAATGTTATTTTTTGAATGATTACACAAGAAGCAATTTTGTCATTACCATTGAAAGTTAGATGTTTTGTATTTCAGGACTTTGCAGGAAACTGTAAGGACCATGCCTGTTCGACCGATGAGTTATGTGTACCACGTAGAACGTCCGGATATCATTGCATTCCATATGTCTACGATGTCTAATATGATGATTGTGTTAGTTTATGAATTATAATTTTCCGCGTTTCACAGTATAGAGGAAAATTATTGTTCAAACGTTCCGTCTGATTAATCATGTGATTATGACATGTTTATGTAACGGTTTATTTCTTCCTCTGTGATATTTTATCCTGAGGATAACTTGTCCCGGTAATTTTTTTCCAGGCATGGTATTTCACAGGTTGATTTTTTCCAGAGGAGTGAAAATCTATCTGTGTTATGCGGATAGTATGTACCGGTATATATTTGCCGTACTATTTTTCACAGAACCGTGTGAAATAGAGTCCCATTAACTACTATGTAAGTTACTCACAATCAATATATACCCGACTATAATAATAAAATGTTTCACAAAGGTAGACTAAATTTGCATAATTTATCAAAGGGAGTTAATTATGAGCAATTTATATTTTAAAGACATTACTATAATATATTTCTGAATCTATTTTATAATGAAATTTTTCTTTGAATCTTATTTTTTATATATTCATTTATATAAAAAGATGACTTACAACTTGATTCAATAAGACAGATAACATTTCACAGTTAAAACTATCCAGCTGTAAAACATGCTTTTGTTCCAATATATTGTTATGCTATGATTTATCTGATTTCCATATAATCAACAACTACATCTCTGTCCCCAGACAAAACTATTTATATAGTTAAAAATATCATCATAATCAAATTCTTCTATTATTGTTAACAGTAGTAATGCAACTATATTTCTACCTTACTTTTAAATTTATATTTGTACTGAGATCTGAAAACAACTCACTTTTACATGAATTTCACTAACCTTATTTAATCATGATATTATTTTCACAATTACGATCTTTGAAATTACTTCTGGTTTTCTTCCCTATGTTTCATAATAATTTTCTTTTTAAAAGGATGATATTGACTTAAATATTTCAGTAAATTTTTTCAAGGATAATTTGTGAAATTATTTCCCATTATAATACATTTTTTTTTAACAATTTCGCTTTGTTTCAAATACACTATTATCATTTCATAGTATTTTTAAAGGATACATGTTTTTCTAATAACTATTCATTAAGTTAACTACCCAGATAGAATTTCACGGCAAAGGCAAAAATATCCCAGGGAAATATTTTCCTCCGGATAAAAAAATAACAACAACTACTGTGACATTTTTTCCTCCGGATCAAATTTCACCCGGATATAATTTTGCTTTACATTTACATGTACATGTAATAAATGAGCGGGAAATAATCCCGTGGAGTAATCACTCTTTACCCAACACTGATACGGTCAAGTTTCTTAACGATATTTATGTATATCGTTCTCATTAATATTTCATAGATAGATCTTAATTGGGTTTTTATAATGTTTGTGCAATGTATTCGCTCATTTATGAGCTTTACGTTTTTTGCTGAATGTACTGATGCACGTAGGGTTATTTTTAAGTTTCATGTTCCCCTTTATATCACTTTTTGTTGTTGTTATATGTCATATCTTTAAGTATACTGTTCAAGTATGACTCCGGAAACGGTCTTTCGAGCAAATTAGCTTTCGACTAATTTAGGGTTTGGACACAGGTTTCCAATGCTGTCTATCGACATAGTTGGTTTTTCCTGGCCGGCGGGATCGTTAAGGATGGAGAAATTTTGATGATTTATTATTAATTACAACTCAGTATGTTCTGTATGGTTATATCACACATGCTGTTATATTTCACATGTCATCATGTTTATTTATTTGTAATAAGTCCGGTGTCCTCTAGATTACGTTGGGCAGTCGGCAAATATATATTTGGTTATTGGATTAATATTATGTATTATAGTGAGATTTATGGTATAAATTGCAATGAGATTACATCAGTAAAGTGAGTACCTTCTTTTACTTTCATTTTGTGTTCTGGATTTAATTAACATGACAGTAAGTTAGAAAAAAATTTGAAGCACAAAATCGATTGAAAATTTAATCAATAGTATTGTCGTTACTTACTATTCTGGCTATAGCTAGGAGTCTAGTTCAAACTTGACGGCATGACTATCAATATTAACAAAGATGGCATTCATGAAATACATATTTTCGATTACTTGATTTATTGATTGATGGATTGATTGGTGTTTAATGTCACTTCAGCACTATAGCCAATTTCGTGGCGATAGGCTTTTACTGGAAGAGGAAGTTGGAGTACCCGGAGAAAACAACAACATACAGTAAAAAAACTGACATTCCCATTCTATTAAGATTGGCGTTGAACGCAACTGCCACGTGTAAGATTTGACCTCATTTTCCGTGTTGACTGACTCGAGATTCAATAGATGGACTTTTTTGTAAATAAATTATGCCATTAGTTTTCACGTTTGAATTGTTTTACATTGTTATTTCGGGGCCGTTTATAGCTAACTATGCGGCGTGGGCTTTGCTCATTGTCTATTTTCCCTCGGTTTTAGTTTGTTACCCCGATTTTGTTTTTTGTCCATGGATTTATGAGTATACTACTGTTGCCTTTATTTGAAGGTCGTATGGTGACCTATAGTTGTTAAATTATGTGTCATTTTGGTCTCTTGTGGAGAGTTGTCTCTTCTTTTTTATACTTAGACCACTCGTCCAACTAGGCCCTAAAATATTATTGAAAATGTCTGTTGATTTACATGAATCGTTCATGGCATTCCCTTTTCTCTCAACCTCTCTTCAAGTTTAACGCCCAATATCATCATGTATGCACAGTTGTGTTTTTACCTTAGGAGAGGGGGTGGGGTAGTGGGTAATAAATTATGACAGTTGCAACCATCGTTCAAGTTCATAACATTTTACTGATATTCTGGTCAAAACATGCTATTTTTGATTTTTTTAAAAGATTTTACACGTTAAAGTGCGTTTGACATTTCTATATTGGACAGAAGAATGATGTGTGTCCATGATATGATGTCGACACTGGATTGTTTTAAAATAGATAACATGACAGCAGCCATTTTAATTATATTCTCACAGTACTGCCTTACATTAAACATTCCTACATTCTTTTAGCCTGATGCTATTCAATACTTGACATAAAAAAAACACTATAATTAACAGTTCAAATGTAAATTAATGGTAATGAGTTAAAAAAAAAAACAATAAATCTTTAACAAATTAAAATTAATACACAAAAACTTAAAATATAGCAGGAATTTATTGCTTAAATTAATGAAAGTTTATAAACCAAAAAAGCAAACGCTACAACAGAGTTGAAAGAAAGAGTGCCGTATAAGTGAACAATAACGACATAGAACTAGTGCGGTAATATCCTGCAATGGTTATTGTCTTCCAAATCAATATACAATGTACTTTTATTTTTCTAGTGCAATTTCTTAATTTCAATTGAAGAAGCATTTTTAGTGGGGTTTTTTTTGCATGATTATGAAATCAAACTGGACATTTGCTTCTGTTGATGAAATTTTATAACGTTTTGTTTAAGAAATAATTCCTTCATGTCATGCTCTATGCTCATTTTAACATGGGTAGGCATTATATTTGTCGATATTTTACACTGAGCATTAGCGAGGTGTAAAATGTGGTCAAATATAATGCCTACCCATGTTAAAATGACCATAGAGCATGACACGAAGGAATTATTTCGAATCTAATAGGACAAATACAGTATTTTTATAGGTCGAAGCGTACAAAAATACCGTAAAAATGTTTGGTTTTTCCTGTTTCCTACCCGGGGAGTCTGTGCATTACATTTCATATTTGATATGTTTAAAAACTACGAGCTGGGTAAATATATGTTGTTTTATAAACATATATAATAAAAGTTTATGCTAGCTGCTTAATTGTATATATTTTAAAGGATAACGATGGAAATAACGTTAATATTTACAGTAAGTTCGTGCGCATATGTCAAACATATTTTGTGCTCATTAGAACACGGTTTTGTTTACAAAGCGTAATAAGGACGTCATATTAGAATTTCATTTTTTGACAGCACAAGGTCGATACCATAGCATTTAAACTATAAATCTCAGAGGGTATTATCAGCTAAGTAGCCAGTACTGCGGACTGACTTGATTTATAACAAACCTTTCTAAAACAGTCCGTTGAACTTTGAAATTATAAATCAACTCTAAGCTCACTACGGCAAAGTTGGCCATAGATATATTTTTTTATTTTTATGTCCTTTTTGGTCATTTAGCTCTTCATTCATTTTTTTTCGGATCTTATACTTCATTGGCCCTCAAACATTTCTGGTGAAGGTAAATCCCGATAAGCATTTCGGACACATGATTTTTTTCATTTTCAAACTGTCAATTGAGTGTAAGTTTGTCGTGATCTTTTTTTTATATACTTCTTCAGATCTTCTTCGCACTGTAATGTAATATAGGAGTTTGCGATCAACTGTCAACAAATAGTTTACTAACCAATAATAAGTGAAATTGTCGCATAGATTTTCCTGGACAAGGCTAGAAATTTGTGTTTAATGAATCGTTAAAAAGAAAACGTAACGGTTAAGCAAAGGAATCTTCATGTTCTAATCGATTACCGACTGGTAGTGAAATCATTCGGAAATAACGAGCAAAAATTTTATCGATAGATTCATTTCATTAAAAAGCAAAACTATTTTATAAAGAGACGCATCGATTTTAGAAAACTAGTTTTATAGTTACTATATGCCGACGTCGATAGCCAAATCAAACTTCATAGGAGAAAACTTAGTAATACAAAAAAAAATAAAGATTTTTCCGGGGAGACTTCTACTCGTTGGAAAATAATGAAATGAATTTCAACGTTAATTAGGTATTGTTAGCAGAGGTTCAATAAATGATTCTTCAACATGCACTTAAATCATCTGTCAGTTGTCAGACGATGTTATCTGTGACCAGTATTTATTTAAAAATCATACTTCAATTAGATATTTGGGTGGCGTCAAGAAGCAGCAATCCAACAAAAAAAAGAAGATTATAAATCGCCATACCACTTTTAAATTTAAGGTTAGTTAACCATAAAATGAATGTGTCTAGTCTAGACATTCTTCGAAAGATTATTGAAGATAAGGCAACAAAATTGAGTCCCCTAAAAGAAAAAAAAAACATTGCTGTGTTAAAGTTGTTGTGTAGGTACTTAAATTCTCCCTCTCGAACTTATTTATATCGGCTTAACGAAAGCTACAACTAAAAATGAAGATAGAAACGAAACTTTGTAATAGCGAAACCAGAATGCTTTAAGATACTTAGATAGTCAAAGTACTTTATAATTTAATCATATTACTAAATCGTTGGAAAAGCGAGAAAAAGCAGTCAAGAATCACGATACAGAGGAATAGTCATCACTTTTGGAGCAAAATTCAAATAAAGGAAAAGACAAAAATTGTCTGCAATGTTTATAGGGTTAGCGCTATAAAACCAGGTTTAATCCACCATTTTCTACATTTGAAAATGCCTGTACCAAGTCAGGAATATGACAGTTCTTGTCCATTTGTTTTTGATGTGTTTTGTTATTTGATTTTGCCATGTGATTATGGACTTTCCGAATTGATTTTCCTCTAAGTTCAGTATTTTTGTGATCTTACTTTTTAAAAGTCAGTAAATCAGAATTAACGACTTAAAAAAAACGTGGGAATTTACATTATACAATTAATTTTTGGCAGTTTTACTAAGCATAATCAAAGCAGGGTAAGGGTATTTTCATCCTTTATACTTACTTGAAATACATAAAAACAACAATCCCATAAGTTTTTTTTATATTAAATGATGCGAAATAAGAAATGTAAATTGCATTTAAAGGAAACAAAATGATGTTATCATCAAGGAAAAGAAAAATGGACAATAAAGAAGTCAGAGAAGAGAAGTATGTCACGAATTTAAGTTTGAAATTAATGCCTCGTTCACACAGACATTGAATTCGAATCGAATGCGAATCGAATTCGCTTATCGCATTCACACACTCTTCTTTTTTTAATTCGAATTGATTCGAATTAACTAATTCGAATTATCGAATTAGTCAATTCGCATTAGAAATTTATACGTTTTTGTTAATACGAATTTAAAAAAGTTAACGTCGTTTGGAATTCGAATTAGAATTGACGTTTGGACGTAAAACGTTTCGAATGCGAATTAAACTAATTCGAATTAGTTAATGCGAATCGAATTCGAATTACGTGTGAACTTAGCATAAGACTTACCATCGCCTCATCAGAACTACGAAAAAATCCACGCAACACTTTAATGCCTTAATGAGGTGGATATTGAATTATCATTTTTTAACGACCTTTACATGTATCCTATATATATATTTGTTCTACTATTATCTAAAAGAGTATGCAAGTACCAAAGCATAGTTTTTTTTTTTATTCATGTACGGTTCCTCATTCTCGTATTGCATGCAAAATGTCATAAGTATCCGTTCGATCACTTATTTAAGTACCTATTACCTCAAATGATGATAAAATTTAATCATGGGTGACTAATACACTTACTAGAGGTTTCCAGATTTGCGACCGTACCAACCGTAGTACGAAGTGGGAGCCGTCATTTAACTTTTGAAAATTATTGATGCATACACTTTATATCAACACATGTTTTAGGAATCATATGCAGAACTGTTTTGAGAATTTTTAGCTGTAATTTGGGACTAATTTCATGTGGTTTCTTCTTGTATTCGTAGGAAACAATAGTGTGTGCACTCGATTATGCTTTCAAGCAACCGTTGCAAGTAACCGTTGATACGAAAGGTTTATAGTTAAGAGTTATTTCCCCGTGAAACTACATAGATACAAAGAAGCTAAATTACAAAACAAATTTAAAACTTTATAAATTTTGTTTGTAATAACTTTATGTATCATTGTAAAATGTTAAAGTTTTGTATTCATTTTGGTTAGTTTTTAGAAAACATGATCAAATAAAATGAATTTGAACAAAATAAATTGACCTTAATAACAAAAGAAAAATGACAAAACTAATATAAAACCAAATCGTTGTTCAGTCTGTACGCGTGAGGTCTAAAACCTAAGTCAATGGATATCTTTACCGTCGGGCTTAAAGTTTTTCTTTATAAAAAAAACCCTCATAAAATCAATATACTATATAAATTTTAGAAACAACACAACTGTTCATATATCTTTTTCGCAGTTAGCCGAGAGAGAAAACTCAGAAAAACTGAAGCTATCTATTTTAAGTAGTATCGTATTCATGATACTAGTACATATAAACCTGAACAAATTACATAGAAACCTTTACCAACCGATGAAAATAATCCTTAATTTTGAGTCCATAAATCAGTTTTCAATGGTGGAAAAGACATTATATAGCAACATAGTATTTTCCGTACAACATTACGAAGAGTTAGAAAGACATATTCATATTGCATTAGACTAAGTGTAAATATAGCGTCAAGTTATTGCCGTTATCAGTGAACAAAATGCGCTGTGTTGTATGAAGTTTTTTTGGCAATGCTGTACGACAAAAGGATTAATGGATGGATATTGGTTTAACATTACTCCTCGTAGATTATATTATACTACTCCCAGGCATGTGCAATACACAATTTTACTCGCGACAATATTTACAAATATTAATGTAATAACAATATCTAGTGACATAATGATAATAATAAGCGAACACGATGAAGTAACATCGTGATGATAAATATTTCGACTCAAAAAATGGTTTTCGTTAGTGTCATAAAATTTATATTTATTCTTTAAGTAATTAATATAATCAACAATTTTATTAAAAAGTTCAGTGACAAAATATAAGGAAAAAGATAGATCGATGGTTTTACAATGTGTGTTGCGTTTTATGAAAAAATTTTGCTCCAATGATCGAAAAGATAGTTTAATTAATAAAAAATTATTTTAATGAGAAATCAACACAATTTTGAACTCATTTTTGCCATAAGCACGTGTACTAGTTTAGTGACGCATCTAGAACTTTTCATAAAAGGGGGGCGCTCCATCCATGCATTCAGTGATTCCCTATATAATCAAACAAATTTTTGCCACGAAAGGGGGGGGGGGGCAAGCCCCCTCCTCCTGGATCATTTTATCTAGTCATTAACGACACCAGTAAGGTACAAGTAAGATATTATTAATAAGTAATTTCTAATTATTCCAATTTATATTTGAGTATTAGAAACATTCTTTATTCTAATCCTTTTCTCAATATATACAGAAAACAAAAACATAGCCATACAAAAACGCAAATCTATTTTTAGAATATAAAGGTCGAGGCAACTCAGTTCCAGTAAGGACTGTTTGATTCATTCTCTTGTGCACAAAATACATTTTATCGTATAAAATCACGTGCAAGGTTTTCTAGAAGCAGAGAAATCGTTATAAAATAAAAGATTAAGGTTTTTATCACTGATATGCAATTTTGTTTCTTTATTTTCATCATGATACATACAATAATCTCATGCATTAAATGAAACCTCCCAAACAACACCAACGGTTGTGTTACGTACCAACCGTACCTGATACGTAGCAAATCTGGAAACCTCTAATAGAACCAATCATTGAAACTAAAAGTAAGCAATAAATTGAAAGAAAACAGATGTTGTGTGTCCTCATGTCGAATTGGGTCACTAGGGTCAGAGGTTTTAGAAGCTCCATTTTAATTTGCGACCTTAGTATATTGTTTTCTTCTGTTAATTTAACTTTTAGTTTTTCTGGTTGGTATTTTGTGGACTGTTAAATATACAATAATAGTGCATTGACTTGACATATCAACGATATAAGGATGAGGCTTAGAAACGGGGAAATGCGAGGCTCTGCCGAGCTATTTATCCGTTTCGGGCCGAATCCTTATATCGTTGATATGTCAAGTCAATGCACTATTATTGTCTTTATACTGCAATCTAAAAAAACATTGTCAATTGTTGTTTTATGTGTTAATGTTATCATTTGATTTAATATTGGGAAATTTCCCCTTTTTATTAAAAGGCCTCATATCATGCAGGCGGTGAAATATACAACACGATGAATTGTACATTACCTGTTGAAATTCGCAATCGATGGTGAACGAATTTTTTAAGAATGAACTAAAATATCAACAATAAGCATAAAACATAATAATTTATAATTTGCAGTCCAAAAATATTAACAAGTGAAATATGTTTCTTCTATAAAAATTGCAAAAGAAATAAGTTTGAGACGTTGTATACATTGAAAACAAGAACAGGTTGAATAGGTCGTATGAATAATTAATTATAATTTCGGAAATTTCAATCTAAATATCCATAAGGAAAAGTGATATCATGTCAGTGACTGTATATGACATAGAAATATACGGTCAACGCATTTTGACTGCTCAAATAGAACGAGTGCAGTATAAATGCCTATTTATTATCGATGTCCTTTGAAGAGTATTTTCATTTTAAGGTTCATGTGGACCCTTGGGCTAAAATGGCCGTATTTTCACCTCAAAATTTACTCTGAGTACAGGCAAACCTGTGCATCTTGAAAAGTTTTAAGGCATAGCATGCCCTAGATAAATAGAATTCAAATGCATTGTATGATTTAGAAAATTCATAACTTAACTGGATTTTGCCGTACACTTTTTTTCGTCCCTGCAAAAGATGATAAAATCAACCAACAGTTGAGTTTACCTTGATATGGTCCACTCATGTACACAGTTTAAATAACCAATTATTGTCAGGTATCTATTGTCCATCTCATGTCCATGTCAAGCAATACAGCTCACTTCAATTATTACCTGTGGGGAAGTTCTCAAACCTATTTCCCAACTTAGTTTATTTTGGCACCTTCTGGAGGAATGAAAAAAAGTGCACGGCAAAATCCTGGTAAGTTTTTATTTTTCTGAAACATAAAACATATTTGAAATTTATTTATCTAGGGCATGCTATGCCTGAATTTTTTTACAGATGCGCAGGTTTGTCTGTACTCAGAGTAAATTTTGAGGTGAATATACGGCCATTTTAGCCATAGGGTCCACATGAACCATAAAGAATGGGAGAGTCCATCGTCTTATTGGTTAATTAATGTTTGAACGATATGTGCTCTATGGTGACCCTGTTTTCTTTGTCGCCATGAAGTGACATTACAAGAGTTCACGTGGTACTGAAGTGTATAACAAAGTTATCAACTCAAATATGGTATTCGAACATATTTAAACAAAACTAAAGACTGATCAACACGAACCTCACCTTAACCTGTCGGTTATCTCATGTGCTCTGGTAGATGAAAAGATCCTGCTTCACATGCGACACCCGTCAAGTTGCTCCTATGAAATAAATAGATTGGTTAGCCCAAGTGATAGGGCATCACAAAACAGCGGATTGGAAGTTGAATCTTAAATAAATCTAACCCTAAGACATCACAAAATTGATAAACTGTCGGTAAAGAAAATGTTCTAACCCTGAAACTTGACTAACTGTGAAATTTTATTTTTTTGGACAAAGGATAGATGATACTGTTACCGATACAGAATCTAAAAAAATCAAAAGCACAAAGAACGAACAAAACGTAGTGAAATCGGTGTTAGTTAAGTGAAAAACCGAAAAATGGTTGTAAGACTAGCGTATGCATATTGATAAAAGGTTGATAGCTGTATGCAAAAAGATTAAATGGTTGACAAGCAACAATAAGATAACCTTCTTATCGGTAAAACTTTTCTGCTTAGGTCACAACGTTACAACAATTTTTCATTCGCATTTGGAAGATCGTTTAAGTCTCATCTACTAGTGTACTTTTTTTTCCTGTAGGAATGGCAAACGTAGAAAATTGTAGTCTGTTAGAATCCATAACAATTTAAGATTCTCATGAATTTAGTTCCATGCAGTAAATTTCCAATTTCTCCACAACTAAAATCCTGCATCATCTGCATATAATTTATGCTTAACACAATTGGTTTGTTTCTGAACCGATTTTTAGCTCACCTGGTCCTGCGTCGTCGTCCGTCGTCCGTCGTCGTTAACTTTTACAAAAATCTTCTCCTCTGAAACTACTGGGCCAAATTTAACCACACTTGGTCACAATCATCATTGGGGTATCTAGTTTAAAAAATGTGTCTAGTGACCCGGTCAACCAACCAAGATGGCCGCCATGGCTAAAAATAGAACATAGGGGTAAAATGCGGTTTTTGGCTTATAACTCAAAAACCAAAGCATTTAGAGCAAATCTGACATGGGGGTTAAATTGTTTATCAGGACAAGATCTATCTGCCCTGAAATTTTCAGATATATCGGACAACCCGTTGTTGGGTTGCTGCCCCTGAATTGGTAATTTTATGGAAATTTTACTGTTTTGGTTTATTATGTTGAATATTATTATAGATAGAGATAAACTGTAAACAGCAATAATGTTCAGCAAAGTAAGATTTACAAATAAGTCAACGTGACCAAAATGGTCAGTTGACCCCTTTAGGGGTTATTGCCCTTTATAGTCAATTTTTAACAATTTTTCGTAAATCTTAGTAATCTTTTACAAAAAATCTTCTCCTCTGAAACTACTGGGTTAAATTAATCCAAACTTGGCCACAATAATTTTTGGGGTATTTAGTTTAAAAAATGTGTCCGGTGACCCGGCCATACAACCAAGATGGCCGCCACGGCTAAAGATAGAACATAGGGGTAAAATGCAGTTTTTGGCTTATAACTCAAAAACCAAAGCATTTAGAGCAAATCTGACTGAGGGTAAAATTGTTTATCAGGTCAAGATCTATCTGCCCTTAAATTTTCAGTTGAAACAGCAGTAATGTTCAGAAAAGTAAGATATACAAATAAGTCAACATGACTGAAATGGTCAATTGACCCCCTAAGGAGTTATTGTCCTTTATAGTCAATTTTTAACAATTTTCATAAAATTTGTAAATTTTTACTAACATTTTTCACTGAAACTACTGGGCTAAGTTCATTATAGATAGAGATAATTGTAAGCAGCAAGGATGTTCAGTAAAGTAAGATGTACATCATCATCACCAAAACACAATTTTGTCATGAATCTATCTGCTTCTTTTGTTTAATATTAACATATACCAAGGTGAGCGACACAGACTCTTTAGAGCCTCTAGTTTTCTTCAGGAGAGTGCAAAGTTGGTGTTATATAAACCTCCCAGTCATGATTATATTCTGTTCAAAGTCATAAACAGTAGTCTTTACCACTGAGTACAGGTATAAACAGGTGGACATCCCCGGATCAAGCATTAACAAAACTCAACTTTTTTAAGGCCGTTGGTTTTCTCGTTTGAATTGTTTTACATTGTCTTATCGGGGCCTTTTATAGCTGACTATGTGGCATGGACTTTGCTCATTGTTAAAGGCCGTACCTATAGTTGTTAATGTCTGTGTCATGTTGGTCTCTTGTAGACAGTTGTCTCATTGGCAATCATACCACATCTTCTTTTTTATATTTTGTACTAGTATATTTTTATTTTTCTATCTATTCGGCGATTGTCAATGTTTTTCCCTGGTGTCATTTTCCATATAAAATCATCGGGCATCAGGGATTTTCAGAAAATTCTATTTGCATAATCACTGGTTTTGTTTTAGAACTTGTCATTTCATTCAGTAATTGACTTTGCCAGTCGTATTTACGACCATTGTTTTCAAATTGAACTTAATAAATAATAATTTTTACATCCAAAATAATGTTTTATTATATCTCGAGACAAAATGATGAATATTATCTTAATTTTATTTTACATCTGATACATTTGCTTGTTTTAACCCTTAGAGCATTAAATATACCCAAAAAAAGGAGTACTTATCATTTTTTTAAAACAATAATTGTTTGTTTTTTATATTTCAGCTCAAATGTCATACTGTGTTATGGACAACAAAGATTTCGATGATATCAGTCAATCTATCTTTAGTTTAAAATGAAAACATGGTAGCCTCCGGGTGCAGGAATTTCTCGCTGCATCGAAGACCTGTTGGTGACCTTCTGCTGTTGTTTTTTTTTCTATGGTCGGGTTTTTGTCTCTTTGACCCATTCCCCATTTCCATTCTCAATTTTAACATAATTATATTCAATGATTACTGTGGGTTTTTTTTATCTTCAATAATCTAATGCATTTTGATATTGTATATTACTTCCATTTTTTTCTTAAAACAAAAAAATATAGTTGCGCTTTTATAAAATTTGTTCGATAAACACAGGTCATAAAGCTCAAAGTTAAAAATATCTTTGATATTGCGAAGGTAAATTTTCTTTAATGCCTCAAACTCCTTCCAAATCAGTCTCATTCTATTTTTTTTTTTATTAAAGTATGAGTCAAAGATTTACATCAAATGATGTTTTATACAATGCTCGAAACCCTTTTATAGCTGACTATGCAGGATGTGTTTTGTTCGTTGTTGAAGACCGTACGGTGGCCTCTAGTTGTTAAACTCTATGTCATTTGATCCCTCGTGGGGAATTGTGTCATTGGCAATCATACCAGATCTTCTTCTTTTCATATTTTTGTTTAATATTATAATATAAAGGACAATTGAAGAACGTAAAATTGGTACAGACAAAAACACAACAAGAACTGCTGACCCTTCCGAAGGACCTGAGTTCATCCTCGGTTAATAGTAAGGTTCGTGTCACTCGATCTTAAGCATTATGTAAAGTGATTTGTTAATGGGTTGCTTGAATTTTTTTTTTTATTTTTTTCTTTTGATATGGTGCTATAAGTTTTCATTGGTCTTACCATATTTGTTTTATTACCCGAGGTATCTTTCCACTTTTTTAACTATGTAGAACACGTTTTAAAGATCCTAATAGAAATTAATAGTGGTCAACAATATCGTATTCAATAATGCTCCCTTTATTTGGGAAAGCAAGTTGAAAGTAATGGGCCTGCTTATATGAAGTAATTCCTATCTAACGCGTAATATCGTCGAACATACTCTAGAGTAGATTTCAAAAAGCAACGAAATAATAACCACAGGGAACCATTTTATTTCTTCTACTTGGATATTAAATGTTAGCTATTACTTTTTTATTTCCATATAGAACTACGAAATATCGACAGGAAGCAAAAAGGGTATGAATTTTATTTTTCAATATATTTAAACCGTGCGAAAACTGGTCTAAGTTTTCATCCAAAAACACAGCTTTTTTTTTATGAAAAAAGTAATTTTATTTCATAACTTATATTCCTGAAAAATAAAGATTTTGTAAAACTTGTATTTTATTAGTAAGATAACTACCATCAAATTGTTTTGATTCTCAATATACAAGTCTACGTTTTTTTTCCTGTTGGAACTCTCTGATTTGTTACAAAATGCAAACTAATGTCACTGGATCCGGAGTCTTGGAAAACCGAATGACACGCCATGAGGCATTGGGAATTTGATATATAGAACATTGTCCTTTTTTTAATTTTGAAAATTGATATTAAGTGTTTTCCGATGTGTTTGTAGATTATGATTTCAGCAGACGATATCACTTTGAGTAGAATGATTCAGTTTTCATTTTAATCTGGTAACATATTTTCAATATAAGGTATCTTTGTTTCAAATGAAAATAACCTCTTTGAAATACCAGTAGGTTTACTAGTACTTGATTTTAAGGTCACCGTGGTTACACAATATATGTGTCCTTAGTAACATCGTTTGCTGAAATGTAATTTAAATACTTCCTATGTTTTTAAGTACTATTATTTGTTTCTATCTTTATCGACTTTGTTAAGTTGTAATTCTTCCTAAGAAGAGTGTCTGCATGCTATAAACAATAGTAAGAGCATCGATCAGACGTCGGTATTTGTCTTTTGAAATTATCAATTAACTGTTAAGTATCTTTGTTTCCAGCCATTTTAGATTTGTATTAAAGCTATTCTTCTTGAATAAAAGGATCAGATCTGTTCATATACTTTTTAAAATTACGTAAAGTCTGATGTTGGAACGATTTATTGTGATTTGTGTTTATAGAGAGTTTGTCTTTTATCCGAACATACTAGGTGTAAATAGCAGTAGATGCAGATCGAACGTCGTTAAGACAGTAACCCAAATACACAAACACACCATACATACACCAAAGGATTACCTAGTATACAATCCATTATTATGTATCCGTTCATATTTATCGAAATGTATCAACTTATAATTTACCAAAAAAAGCATTCACACATAAATATTCCTTATTTCAACTTGGATCGAGTGGTCTAAGCTATAAAACCAGGTTTAATCAACAATTTTCTACATAGGAAAATACCTGTACCAAGTCAGGAAAATAACTTTTGTTATTCTTTTGATGTGTTTGAGCTTTTTGCCATTTGATAACGGACTTTCTGTTTTGAATTTTCCGAAGAGCTTGGTATTTTTGTGATTTTACTTTTTACTTTCTTAGTAGTTCAAAGTAGAATGAAACATTTACTCAAACTACTGTATCACTAGCCTGGCAACACTGATGTTGTGAGTTCGAACCCCGCACGAGGCAGGTAAGTCAAACTTCAGTCTTTATTCACTAGGACTGTTAGTTTTCCTGTCGAAGCTCGGTGGTTCTCTCTGGGCAATCAGGCGTTCTCCACGAAAAACGTTACCGCCGCAGTGCTTAAGAGGATGTCAAATCAATAAATCAATAATTACACAAAAGCAAATAGTTATCAAAGGTACCAGGATTATAATTTAGTACGCCAGACACGCGTTTCGTCTACATAAGACTCAGCAGTGACGTTCGTATCAAAATATCTATAAAACCAAACAAGTACAAAGTTGAAAAGCATTAAGGATCATAAATTCAAAAAAAATGGTGCCAAATACGGCTAAGGTAGTCTCTGCCTGGGATAAGAAAATCCGTAGTTTTTCGATAAATTCAAAGTTTTGTAAACAGGAAATTTACAAAAATGACCACATTATTGATATTCATGTCAACACTGAAGTATTGACTACTGGGCTGGTGATGAACACACATTTTTATCTGATATTATTTTGATGTAGTTAGCATGCCTTTTCGAAAATTCTATCTTCACGAAAGGTGCCACATATGGAGCAGTATCTGCTTATCTTTCCGGAATACTTGAGATCACTACTGGTTTTGAATGGGGTTCATGTTGCTAAGTCTTTATTTTTCGATGTTGGGCTTTGTGTAAATTGAACAAACATTGTTTCATAGTTTTTCTTTTTTGGCCATTGCATCGGAGTCGTCTTGGTCTTTTTTTGGCCATTGCATCGGAGTCGTCTTGGTCTTTTTTTGCCATTGCATTGGAGTCGTCTTGGTCTTTTTTGGCCATTGCATCGGAGTCGTCTTGATATTTTTTGGCCATTGCATCGGAGTCGTCTTGGTCTTTTTTGGCCATTGCATCGGACGCGTCTTGGTCTTTTTTTTGCCATTGCATCGGAGTCGTCTTGGTCTTTTTTGGCCATTGCATCGGAGTCGTCTTGGTCTTTTTTGGCCATTGCATCGGAGTCGTCTTGATCTTTTTGGCCATTGCATCGGAGTCGTCTTGATCTTTTTGGCCATTGCATTGGAGTCGTCTTGGTTTTTTTCTGGTCATTGCATCGGACGCATCTTGGTCTTTTATGGCCATTGCATCGGAGTCGTCTTGGTCTTTTTTGGCCATTGCATCGAAGTCGTCTTGATCTTTTTGGCCATTGCATCGGAGTCGTCTTGATCTTTTTGGCCATTGCAGCGGAGTCGTCTTGGTCTTTTATGGCCATTGCATCGGAGTCGTCTTGGTCTTTTTTTGGCCATTGTATCGGAGTCGTCTTGGTCTTTTTTGGCCATTGCATCGGAGTCGTCTTGATCTTTTTTGGCCATTGCATCGGAGTCGTCTTGATCTTTTATGGTCATTGCATCGAGGTCGTCTTGGTCTTTTTTGGCCATTGCATCGGAGTCGTCTTGGTCTTTTTTGGCCATTGCATCGGAGTCGTCTTGGTCGTTTTTGGCCATTGCATCGGAGTCGTCTTGATCTTTTTTGGCAATTGCATCGGAGTCGTCTTGGTCTTTTTTGGCCATTGCATCGGAGTCGTCTTGATCTTTTTTGGCCATTGCATCGGAGTCGACTTTGTCTATTATGGCCATTGCATCGGAGTCGTCTTGGTCTTTTTTGGCCATTGCATCGGAGTCGTCTTGGTCTTTTTTGGCCATTGCATCGGAGTTGTCTTGGTCTTTTTTGGTCATTGCATCGGACGCGTCTTGGTCTTTCATGGCTATTGCATCGGAGTCGTCTTGGTCTTTTTTTGGCCATTGCATCGGAGTCGTCTTGGTCTTTTTTTGCCATTGCATTGGAGTCGTCTTGGTCTTTTTTGGCCATTGCATCGGAGTCGTCTTGATATTTTTTGGCCATTGCATCGGAGTCGTCTTGGTCTTTTTTGGCCATTGCATCGGACGCGTCTTGGTCTTTTTTGGCCATTGCATCGGACGCGTCTTGGTCTTTTTTTGGCCATTGCATCGGAGTCGTCTTGGTCTTTTTTGGCCATTGCATCGGAGTCGTCTTGGTCTTTTTTGGCCATTGCATCGGAGTCGTCTTGATCTTTTTGGCCATTGCATCGGAGTCGTCTTGATCTTTTTGGCCATTGCATTGGAGTCGTCTTGGTTTTTTTTGGTCATTGCATCGGACGCATCTTGGTCTTTTATGGCCATTGCATCGGAGTCGTCTTTGTCTTTTTTGGCCATTGCATCGGAGTCGTCTTGATCTTTTTGGCCATTGCATCGGAGTCGTCTTGATCTTTTTGGCCATTGCATCGGAGTCGTCTTGGTCTTTTATGGCCATTGCATCGGAGTCGTCTTGGTCTTTTTTTGGCCATTGTATCGGAGTCGTCTTGGTCTTTTTTGGCCATTGCATCGGAGTCGTCTTGATCTTTTTTGGCCATTGCATCGGAGTCGTCTTGGTCTTTTATGGTCATTGCATCGAGGTCGTCTTGGTCTTTTTTGGCCATTGCATCGGAGTCGTCTTGGTCTTTTTTGGCCATTGCATCGGAGTCGTCTTGGTCGTTTTTGGCCATTGCATCGGAATCGTCTTGATCTTTTTTGGCAATTGCATCGGAGTCGTCTTGGTCTTTTTTGGCCATTGCATCGGAGTCTTCTTGATCTTTTTTGGCCATTGCATCGGAGTCGACTTGGTCTATTATGGCCATTGCATCGGAGTCGTCTTGGTCTTTTTTTGGCCATTGCATCGGAGTCGTCTTGGTCTTTTTTGGCCATTGCATCGGAGTTGTCTTGGTCTTTTTGGGTCATTGCATCGGACGCGTCTTGGTCTTTTATGGCTATTGCATCGGAGTCGTCTTGGTCTTTTTTTGGCCATTGCATCGGAGTCTTGGTCTTTTTCGGCTAATCAGTGTTGATTATTCTTTTGATTGATATTTTTTCTGTCTTTTCTCTTGTTAATTTAAAAAAAGAAGATGTGGTATACAAATAAGTTTGATAAGAGTCTATTGGTACTGGACTTGAATTTAATAGTAGTATTTTTTTATTTCTATTTTTAAAAAAATAGTCACCAAGCGATGTTTCACAAAATTTTGGTTAGATGTAGCTTCCAAATCAATGCTTTTTTAGGTTGTTTACTCGTTGTCAACTCGTGATATAGCGGCCTTTAAATTTTCGAAGTCATTTCACCTCTATGTACTATTTTTAGCCATGTCGGCCATCTTGGTTCGTCGACAGGGATTTTACCTTCACCACTTTACCACTTGGAACTCTTAGTTTGTTAGCTTCCTTGTAAGCAGCGCCTTATATCAAGCAAACCATGATTGTAAATGTAAGCTCGGGAATTTCATACCAACTGGGATACATACAAATTTCAAATAAACAGTCAACACTGTTTTTAATTGTAAATATTTACTTATTTATGCAATGCTAAAGTATTTTTTTACTTAATCAAACATTATTCTTTAGAATCTGTATAAGCTATGAAATCAATAGCAAAAATAAGAGTTTTCAGAAATATTCAATGCGGTTTCCGATAACGATAATTTGTCTTTAAAAAATTGTGTAACACTAATTATAGTATTTCTATAAATTGATGTGAATGGTAATTAATAATTTACCCCAAACTAAAGATATTTCTTAGGACGCAAAGTTAAATTGTCAAAATCCCATTGGGTACCCTATGAAATCCGTTGACCCTCTTTTGATGCACTTCTTACTTCTTTATTGATCTTGCCTAATTGAAGAAACACACCGAGAAAACCGAAGGCATTAATTGTGGTTCTATTTGATGGTATTAATTGCGGTTCTATTTGATGGTAGCTGGCGTACTTACATTGTATCGTCAATCGTACAGTAGATTCCTTAACAATGATGTGATTAAGAGTGAAGAAAGATTTTATTGACGGATTGATATTCTTAACAAAATGTCGACTATTCAACATTGGTAAGTCAGTTTTTATTATATACTCATCTATACAACTAATTATTTTTTCCTATATAGTTCATTATATTCTTACACTTGCTGTTTTTTACATTCTGTCGACTTTGTGTCTTTCTCTTTCTTTTAAATATCTTATCATTCCAGACGATACTTTAAATGTCAAAAATATGTGCTGTTTCATTTAATATTTTATTTGTATTCAATGATGTCCTTAAGCAAATAATGTTTGCGTTGGTTCATTTTTTTTACTTTGCAATTTATTTAACAATAAGCCAATGCAAACATATGATATAAATATGAAGAAAAAAAATGTTAAAAAGTAACTGCGTGATTAAAATTATCTTTAAAGAACAGGAATAAAAGGCTTGTTTAATGGGGAAAATTTACCCCATTAAATCACAATAATTGGTGTTTATGTCCGTTTTCTTTTTCAATTTCTTCTATGGATTTTAGATTTTCAAAATGCAGTATAATTGTATATGATGTAAACGACCATATCTTTTATTCTCTTGTTGGGAGTTGTCTGATTGGCAATCATACCACATCTTCTATTTTATATAATTCATACAATTGAACATGACCCAACGTTCTTTGTATATTATTGTGTTAGAAATTAAACCCAGAACCATGCATTTTAATAGTAACGAATTAATGGCATCATAGTTCAAAGACAAAAACGTTTTAATCAGTTATATTTACAATGGTATACAATTTTATTAAAGTGACAGGGGTGGGTCCCTGTTTTACTAGATTTTTTTCTATCAATTGCAATGCATTCCATGAAAAAGACAAAAACAGCTATAAATGCTTTTAACTCAAAACATGAGAGTGTTCATTTATGAGTTGGATATAAATAGACCCTTCAATATGATTTGATATTCCTACTTGGCTATCTTTTCTTATTACCAAAGCATTATAATTTTGAAAGTACTGAGTTTTTTTTTTATTATTTGTCTTTTAAAACATATATGCTAAATGCAATCATTATCATCGGTATGCACAATAAGCATGTTGTAGTTTAGTACGTGGTTGTCGTTGGTTCATGTCTGTCATATTTGTTCTTCGTAAACTGTTTTGTTATAAATTAGGCAATTAGTTTTCTCAGATGAATTGTTTCATATTTTTCTCATGTCGGTGCCTTTTATATTATGTGGTTTCTCATTGTTGAAGGCCGTACAATTGTCTATAATTGCTTAAGTTACATCCACTTTATTTCAATTTTAGTGGATAGTTGTCTATTTGGCAATCATACCACATTTCCTCATTTTCATATGTTAGTTCCTTGTTACAGAGAAACACATTCTTATTCCGAGCATTCTTGGAATAACGTTAAAACGCATAACAAGTTTTGAGTTCTTTTGAGTTTTGTTGTCCATATTTATAACAGTAGATATTTTTTTTTATCAAGTATCTCTACACTCAAATAGTGGTCTGTACGATGGTCTGTAATAACAGTCCAATTGTAAAAGTTGAATTATTACCTAAAGTGCCATGTCTCGGTTTTAATTAGAGCTTACACATTGAGCAATACATGACAATGCTGGTGTGGTGATTCATTTTGGGTTCTTCTCTTGATATTGAACCACCGCAGTTTGATTGATAAAACAATAAGAATAATCATTCCACAATACTACGCTTCGAAACCTATAATTACACATCGGCATGCAAGTGTTCACCAAAAAATATTATTCGTTATACTGAAATCACTACCTTAACACCAATACATAAATCAGCTGTCAAAACCTTACATTCGTACTTGAATCTTGCAACATTTTGCAAAATGATAACCTGTTAATTAGTGTTCTTTTTTTCTATATGAGGATATGGATGGGGTTAACATATTAACAGAAAAGTGAATTATGGACAAAACGGACAAAATAAAGTGAAACAAATTAAAAAAATATATATATATAAAGATAGGCCAAAAAATGAAGAATCGAAAATGGGGTTCTAAGATATAAATAAATTGGGAATAATGAGCAAAAGTAAATAAATTGGGAATAATGAGCAAAAGTAAGTTTATTTGAAATTTTTTTTTTAAAAATACAGAATTAAAGGACTCCCACACAGACCCTCATAGGGTATATTTTAAATTATTGCGATTGTTTATACACGCCTACTATTTCACTATGAACAAAAATAATGACTGTTTGTAACATTTGCCAATATTTTTTCAAGGAAGCACTGCATACTCGCAGTTAAGAATTTATTTTAAGCAAGAAGAATTATAGGTAAGATACTAATTGTGTTGAGCATAATATCGTTTCTAATCAAAAATTGTAAACGTACGTCATAAGTTTATACCACACTGTGTTCATCAAAGATCGTATTACGTTCTATAGCAATTTAATGATAAAACCACTTTTTACTTATATAATAGAAAAAAACGTAATTATAACCTATGCACCATTCTCTTGTAAAACAATAAAACATTCGAAGTTGTAGTTCTCTTAATTTAAAAGACCCCGAAGCACGGTAAGTCACTGACGACACACGAAACGAGATTTGTTATTGTTTTTGGGTTTTTTTTCTCACAACTAAGTTTATTCAAATTCTTCCATCATTAGGTTACCTTGCGGGGATGTTTGTCAAAAGTATACAGAGAATTAAAAAACAAACCATATGCAATAATTACATTGGCAAAGATAGATTTTTAAAAGTTGTTTATTTCTGTGTCATTTTGGTCTCTTGTGGAGAGTTGTCTTATTTGCAATCATACCACATCTTCTTTTTTATATGATATGAGATGCATGAAAAGATCAATGCACATACCAAGATTTAGCTGCCATAATTGTAAAGACAATATGATTCAAATTCGTTCAGGGACGCAATTTTACTTTTTATATTTGAATTTTTGAATTTTCCATACTCGTAAAAATATACAGTATAAAATTCATTTGGATATTAATTTGATTTTCGTTATCTATTATTTTATTATTTGTTTATGCATATTAACCTAGCCATTTAATTGACTTACAATTTCAATATTTGCACATATCTCTTAAAATTTTACTGTCTGATATTCATAAAGATTATTCATATCTAATATGTGTTTGTCTTTTGATATCGATATTACAGTAAACATTCTATGTGAAAGTGAATATATATTTTTTTTTTAATTCCTTCAAATATTCCCCTTAACTTTCAATGTTCTACTCATGCATTTATCTATGCATGGACCAATATATCCTCATTTTCAATTGTCATTCTAAATTTCTCGCCCATCTTTCCAACCGAATCTTTATCACAGGACAAACCTTTTGTATCTATTGTTAATTTGTTCTCTTCCTGAACATGCATGCCAGTATGTATGCCACTGCACATTAATCAAATAACAACCTATTAATCGAATACGTCAAAACAAAACAAAAAAAACAAGCATAATCCCTAATCTTCCTACCTTAACACATAAATACATTTTCGTAATTAGATGTAGCGTATGTAGAGCCAAGATTCTCTACTTGTGATAGTATTTGTTATCAAAAATACATCATTACTATTTCGTACCATTTTGTTCACATGGCATCAAAATAGATACACCACACTACTGTTAAATTCTTAAGGTTGCTGTTGTTTTAGTTTATCTTTGCTAGGATGATGTCAACACTTGCGCTTTAAGATTATAATGATCGAAACTAGACTTATTGTCCACATGCAGTTGCTTATTAACTAGAGAATTGATATCTTAAAGTTGAAATCCTAGTTAAAGTTGAAGTGTAGATGGAAGACCTCATTTCCTTAATTACAGGATTGTTGTATGATAGTGAAATCATTACTGGCGTAATGCATGTAAGACTATCTTTTTGAAATAAAGTGGTAGTGTAAAAAAAAATAATAATAAATTTAAAAAAACAAACGCTTAGGAAAATCGAAAACGCAGTTTGTTTTTTTTTTATCAAATGGAAAAAATAAATTGCAAAACACATCAAACGAATGAAAAACAACTTTCATATTCTTGACTTGTTATAGGCATTTACTTATGTATAAAATGGTGGATAAAACCTGGTTTCATAGCTAGCTTAACCTGTCTATTGTATTACAGTCGCATGGAATTCCTTAATATTGACAAAAAAATCTGAGAAATAGCTGGCTGTTCTGTGTGAGCCAACACTCCGTGTTGACCTATAAGGGTTTACTTTTATAAATTATTACTGGAGATTTGTCTCATTGGCACTCATAATCTTAAATCAATCCTAATTCTATCTTATTCATTCAAATGTGACGTCATTTTTCATTTTTTGATGATCTGATTTACAAATTCAAATGTGTCGTCATTGTTTTGTCATTTTTTACAATTTCATATATGACGTCACTTGGCGTTGAGGTTTTAACTTATTCGGATGTGTCTATTTTTTGTGTTGCATTTTGTCGGGTTATGAAATGTATTTCGGTTATTTCCTGTAATTAGTTAATCTTTCAGTTTTATCATGTACATCTTTTGTATAGTCATTTTATAAAATTTACTGTTTGCAAAAGTATAAATTATTCTAAATAATAGGGATGTTCTGGTACCTAACAGAAAACCCTGGCCGTTTTTGGCACAGTTTTTTGATCTTTTGCTGTTCATTTTTGTACTTGTTTCAGCTTTCAAACTTTTGTATCTGGGCGTCACTAGTAAGTCTTGTGTGGACAAAATGCACTTCTGGCGTATTAAAATTTTAAACTTGTTGCCTTTTGTTAGCTATTATTCGTGTGCTTCTTTGTCAATTATGTTCTCCTTTTTACTCATATTGTAGTCCTGTAATGTTGTGTTGTCATTTTAAGTAATATATTTCACATGGTCATAAAAGAGGGAGGTTTGCAATGCCACAAAACCAGGTTCAACCCACCATTTTTTCCTTTAAAAAAAGTCCTGTACCAAGTCAGGAATATGGCCATTGTTATATTATAGTTCGTTTCTGTGTGTGTTACATTTTAATGTTGTGTTTCCGTTGTGTCGTTTGTTTTCTCTTATTATTGAGTGTGAATTCACATTACTATAAGACGTGTCACGGTACTTATCTATCCCAAATTCATGTATTTGGTTTTGATGTTATATTTGTTATTCTCATAGGATTTTGTCTAATGTTTAGTCCGTTTCTGTGTGTGTTACATTTTAATGTTGTATCGTTGTTCTCCTCTTATATTTAATGCGTTTCCCTCAGTTTTAGTTTGTTACCCCGATTTTGTTTTTGTCCATGGATTTATTTTTTTTTTAACAGCGGTATATTACTGTTGCCTTTATATACCACGTCTTCATATATATATAAACACAAATAAAAAATGCATAATAAAGAATAAATTACCTTAACTAAACTTTAGTTAGCTTAATCTTCTGAATTTGGATCTGCAATTCTTTGTAACTTTGACTTTATTTGGCCTTTAAATAGTTATCAAAGGTACCAGAATTATAATTTAGTACGCCAGACGCGCGTTTCGTCTACATAAGACTCATCAGTGACGCTCATATCAAAATATTTAGCCAAACAAGTACTGTACTTGAAGAGCATTGAGGATCCAAAATTCCAAAAAGTTGTGCCAAATACGGCTAAGGTAATCTATGCCTGGGATAAAAAAAAATCCTTAGTTTTTCGAAAAATTCAAAGTTTTGTAAACAGGAAATTTATAAAAATGACCACATTATTGATATTCATGTCAACACCGAAGTGTTGACTACAGGGCTGCTGATACCCTCGGGGACGAAACGTCCACCAGCAGTGGCATCGACCCAGTTGTGTAGATAGTTATCAAAGGTACCAGGATTATAATTTAGTACGCAAAAGATTTTGATTCGAACGACAGTGATGATTTTTTTGCAGACGATGTGCGCCCATTGCCTAGCCACAACATGCACATATTTTATTCCACTATATATTTAAATTGGAATAGTATTTGGTAGGTTATTCATTGTTTATACTACAATGTATATAAACAGTACCTTTATAACTTATTATGCCCATTTCATGTAGGAATATATCATTGTTTTCGAGTCGTTTCGTTGATTGATATATAATAAGTACATTTTTCTTAGCAACACAAAAGTAAATGGTTAGATTTTTGTCCTTAAACTGTGAGCAGCTGAAATTTTGATAATTTGTAAGCAAAGATTTTGAGTTCAATATAGCGAATCTGTTACTTATTAAAATACTTATATTAGAAAACAACTCCCAATTCGTTATAAATGTGAATGTTACATATAATTGGTAATGAAATAAGAAATATATACAATTTATTCAGAATGTCTTACGAGATTGGAAGCTTTATATTATATGTGATTAAATAGTAACTTAATGGTCAGTTTATTGAACAGAAAACAGTTAGTTTTATGTCGGAAAACTATATGATTGTATTGAAAGGCTAACTGTTATTTAACTAATTAAATGGATATTCTCGTAAAATCACTATTAAACCAATACTTTTTATGGTAATTTCCTTCCACAAAACAGACAATTTCAATATTTGATTATCTAGCAAGAAAATGTCGTCTAAAGTTTTTTATGAATCGTTAAAAATGTCAAACAAACGATTGGAAATGTTTGTATTCTTGTCTTTCATTTTTGCTTATGTGCTTTGTCTATATACTTTTTGTGCTCCTTTGTTACATTCTTGTTTGTTTTTGTAGTGATTAAGATTATCACACAGTGTTGAACGCTGTACCCCCTATTTGTTTTTGTAGTGATTAAGATTATCACACAGTGTTGAACGCTGTACCCCCTTGTTTGTTTTTGTAGTGATTAAGATTATCACACAGTGTTGAACGCTGTACCCCCTTGTTTGTTTTTGTAGTGATTAAGATTATCACACAGTGTTGAACGCTGTACCCCCTATTTGTGAAATTTTACCTATAATGTTTGTTTTGTTTTCACATTGATGTCATTATGATGGCATTGTATGTAACTGTCATACGAGTGAGAGGTTTAACTAGCTATAAAACCAGGTTTAATCCGCCATTTTTTACATAAAAAAAAACAGTTGCTATCAATTCATTTGCTGTGTTTGAGCTTTTGATTTTGCCATTTTTAAGGACTTCCGGTTTGAATTTTCCTCGGAGTTCAGTATTTTTGTGTTTTTACTTTTTATAAATGTACATTATGACGTCTTTTAATGTAATTGAATATCATGCTTTTTCATGCTTCATCCTAAAAAGGGGTAAATTCCTGAAACAATTAAACACTGTACATTATCTCTAAAACGGAGATAAATATCACGCAGCGAAAAAGTACTGCTTTTATCCATTAATTGCATCCATATTGGTGTAATCTTTGTTACTGCTTTGTCAGGCGGTACGACAACAAACTTGATTCGTGTGTAGTTTTTGTATTTCAGTTTTAGTTTTGGTTTTATGGAGGTGTCTCGTACAAGTTTATGTCTTAATGTTAAATACAATACTCAATCATATTTTCAAACTTTTTCTAAGGAAACTAATGGTTTTTTTTCTATTAACATTGCGTGTTCTGCCAAAAAATTGATTGGCAAATAATGTTAAGTCGTTGATAACTTAATAGTTAATAGCCCTTCATCGTCTTATTAAGCTTTGGTTTGTCAAATATTTTGTCCTCGAGCATCATTGAAGAGACATTGATTGTCGAAATGTGCATCTGGTGTTGACAAAAAAATGGTACTGTTTATGATATTATAGCATTTCTGAAGCTTCCAATTTTAGATAGAGTACTCTTATTTACGTCACATATAAATAAATAAAGTCATGTTTTAAAAGTTCAATATCTTCGAGGTTTAAAAAAAATTGATAGTTGGGTTGATGTTTCCGCTGGAGTATATTCCAAACATATTATTACAAATAGATTCAGTGTCACTACATGCAGGATTTGAAAGCTACATTACAATGATGAATAATAATAAAGAATCTTACACGTCAAATTCCGCCAAAGCATAAATTCTTATAAACATACAAAAACTATAACGCTATAAATGAATGACATTTTGACGTATAGTTTCTACACTTATATTCTCATTAACAAATTAATGAAATGGATAAGGTTGGTAAAGAGATGACGCAAAACATATCACGTTCAAGTTCAAACATTTCAATTTATAAATCACAATATTATTATTTTATCAACCGATATTGTAACATTACAAGATATCCGAAAAACTTATGCATTGTTCCATGTCAAGTTAGCGAAAGGTGAAGTGTAAAAATAAGTCATTAATTGTCTTAGTCATGTACATATGCATGTTGCTTACTGCCATACACTGAAGTACCATATACTTATGATAACAATAAGTAGTTGTATTATCGGTGCCAATGTGAAAACTTGCCTTCTTTATGACGGTGTTGTGAATTATTATATTTTTACGGTGCCAATGTGAAAACTAGCTTTCTTTATGACGGTGTTGTGAATTATTATATTTTTACGGTGCCAATGTGAAAACTAGCTTTCTTTATGACGGTGTTGTGAATTATTATATTTTTACGGCCAAATCCTGTACCATAATAACATGGGTTAGCCTTAAAAATCACAGGTAAAATAAATGTTTAACAAAAATTAAAAAAAAAAATAAAAACCGATGCATTATTCAAAATCAACAAAATATACGAAAAGCAAATATGACTAGTAGATTGTTTAACTTTTTTATCAACCCAAACAATACTTTTAATTTGTATTTGTATACCCTTGCAATTGAGTGATTGTATCTTTTGCAAATTCTTCTTTTTGATAAAACGCGAAAAATGAAGACACCTACCGGTATCCAGGTTTTTGGGTCTGGGAGAGTCACTTTTCTTACCGCATAAACTTTACAAAAATTTACAGTGGAACATCAGTGACTATGAAAAAATCAAGTTGCAACCAAATTCAAAATTAACCAACTCCACTCTCTTTTTCCAATAAAAAACCCAAAATATAATGAAATATAAGTACTGAAGAAACAAACATGCAAATAAATGTCACCATGCCTCTCAATATCTTCTATTAATACATCATTTTGGTCAGGAAGTCCCGAAATTGAAATAAAGTTTACAAATAAATATTTTAGAACGCGCTTAAATCAAATTGCACAAGTTCATAAACATTTGTGGACGTCCTGATACCATTGCGTGTGGATCAATGGAATCAGTGTATAAACATCACTTAAAAGTTTTGAGCTAAAAAGAAAAAAAAGGTAAATGTGTATGATGTGTAAAAAATAGTATAACAACAATACAGAACCGCAAATTCCAAAAGGGAGTCCACAAAAACTGAAAAAATCAAACGCTTTCAATTATCAGAACAAATGAAAAACAGCTGCCATATTACGAACTTCGTACATGCATTTTACGAATATAATGTGAGAAAAAACCTTGTTTTATAGCAAGCTAAATATCTAAGCTCTTCTCACTACAATGTATACTGTAGATTTATTTATTCCCGTGGGCACTAACTTTTGTGGATAGACGACAAAATGCATTTTTGTGAATGTTCGATTTCGTGGTTTTGCTAAAGCCTGCATACAAATCATTTTAACGACAAGTTCTGCTTCGGTTGAACCTTTTAATTCTTGATTGATTGACACCACAAAAAACAAAATCAACTAAAATTTGCATCTAATGAATAATAATGAATTCACAGAAGTTCTCTCACTAGATTTTTTTTAGTTTTTTTTTATTATTATATATTTTGATTTACGTGAGACAATTTTAGTAAGTGAAAAAAGAAGTTACTTGAACCTCTTCTATGACTGAATGATTGAATGATTGATATCTTTAAGTAACATCAATAACATTCAGACTATTATTTTAGCTCACGTTTTGTTTTTAATACGCAGCTGTTTTTTGAAATAATATCATCCATTTTCACAGTATGCTTCGCAATTAAACAGGTGCACAAAACAAAAAAAGAACAAAAAAAACATCAAAAGTATTTACTAATTGTATCAATTTTAAGCTTTGAAACGGTCTTTAAGATTGAAATTTTAACATTCGTTAATGATTTAATGATCATTATTTTTGCTGAGACCATCTGTTAACGTTCTATAACAAAATTAATGAACTTTATTCATGTAACTTGATTAGTAAATAAAGAAGGGGTTCTCAAAATATAATCATTTTTTTATACTCAAAACAAATTTGACATCCTATAAGTAAATAACTATTGTCATTATGATTATAGGATATGACCTTGAAAAAAACCTAGCATTTTTATCTTATAGCACAACAACATCCACATTTTGTGAATGGTCAAGTTATATGCAAGTGCTAGTCTACCTAAGAATCAGGCAGTGGTGAAAACATGACAAACGCTCAAGTTGACATTAATTTATGTTCAAAATGTATAATGATGCAAAAGTATACCATTTGTTTCCTTGTCCTGTTCTGGTAATTGGAGATAAAATTTGGTTACAATGCACTAGAAATTAACAATTAAGGGGAGCTAACTCTGTAATTTGCTATCATTCTAACCAAAGTTTATCTAAAGATTTCTCAAGTTACCAGACACGCAGACACTAAAGACTTACCATTTCTAACTCAGGATGAGTGTTACTTCAAAATAGGATGGCTGGGTAGGTGGGTTTTTTTTCAGCCATGTTTTGATTTTTTTCAAAATTGCCTGATTCTTACAAAGACTGGCACTTAACATTTAAATAAATGTATACCGTACTATAAAAAGTAAAATACTAAAATACCGAATTCCAAGGTAAAGTCAAATGGTGAGGTCCCTTATCACATGGCAAAGTAAAAAGCTTAAACACACCAAACGAATTAAAAACCATATTCCTGACTAGATAAAGCATTTCCTTATGTATGAAATTGTGAATTAAATATGTAGTGGGGTTTGTGTGGGGTTTGGGTTTTTTTTTGGGGGGGGAAGGGGGGTGATTTTTTTTTAACTATTTTCATTTGGTCGTCACAGATGATTTTTTGATAAACAAGACGCGCGTATGTCATAAACAGTTATAAGTATGGCATCTTTGTTAATTTTTTATAAATCTGTTTTGCTTTGGCGGATTAATGTCTCATTTAGTAAATCATTCCATATATCCTGTTTTTAAATACAGATTCTCAAAATCGTTTTCTTCTTCATTGATATTCTGTTTGTTTGACATTGTAGCGATATTGTATTGCGACATATTTTGATGCTTTCATAGCGGTTTCTATACAATTTGTTCTATATCTTTCATAAAATACTCAAGCTGAAAATATTCTTCATTAAATGTAAGTAGGAAAATTCCTTATTTCAAAGTTCATTAATTTTCTCAAAATCGCATGTTATTCTAACATATCAATTAATAAAGCTTCTTTTGGTATTATTTTTCAGCGGCTAAAAGCAGCTGTACGATAATTTATTTTAAATTTTGTCTTGAAATTTAAATATTCACCGTCCTTGATTCTTTTTTCTATTATCGACTCTTCTATTCTGATTCTGAAAACATTGAATGAAATCTCAAATCTTTAACCTTGCTTTTAATACTATTAGAATGAACAGCTATTTGTTCAAAAGTATAGTTCCCTTCAAGATTTCCATTCGAATTTTGACATGTCCATTATCCCCTGACTGGAAGCTTGAAGTCATACACTGAAGTTTACTTCCTTTGATCTGACTCATTTCAGCGGTACACAGTGTGGATAAACAGATGTGTAAAAACACATTCACTTTCCGAATTATTTAGTCCATAAGTTTTGATGGATTTACAATCACGTGGAACGTCGAAAGCCGAATATATTTACGGTAAAAAAAGGCCAAAAACTGAAAGAGCTAAATGACCAAAATTGGACCTTCAATAATGGTCAAATTCAATAAAAGTCAAATTTTCCCAGGGGACTGAAGCCACGAATTTATGTATACGTTAAAAAAACGACAAAATTGGATAAAAGAATTTTACGTTGAGATGGAAGCTTTAACTTCTTAACTTTATTATAAAAAGTGCAAATTTAAAAATAAATAGTCTTTTTGAATTAAGAGCAATTGAAAAGTTGAAACATTTTTTTTTTTTTAAGTTGTATAAAATCTTTATTAAATCATTATCTTTGTTTTGTTGGTTGATAAAGAAAGATGTGGATTTTCGGATTGTATTTATAATTCATGATGGTTTAAGGTCACCATGATAAATTGGTCGACCGATACGACATGTCGATTTACCCGTCAAATAACTGATTGTTACTATTCCCGAGTGCGACAATGTCGTCAAGTGTGAATTGGCGTGTTATGCACGCATAGCAGCAGACGCTTACTCTGTCGACGAACCCGTTCTCGCTTTTTGTTTTAGTTCATACTGATCTTATTTTGATTCATATAATAAGTTACAAAATTCGATCAAAATACTTTCGGGGCATAACAAATGAACGAATATACAAACTTTCAACGATTTGTATCACTCTGATAGCTACATCAAATGATTTATGGGCTAGAATACTATTGAAAGAACTTAAAAACTTTATCTGTATGAACTGAGACACAAAATCACTACGTACTCAATCCATTTTAAAAGAACAAAGTCGTTATCGTGCTCCACTTAGAGTTTAACATCAGTAAACAAACATATCCGCTTATTTAGAGCATTGATGATGTGCTGTTTGTGTTTCTCAGTTTTTAGTTTTCTATGATGTGTCTTGTGTACTGTTATCTTTTATTCTTTTTGGTGGTTTTTTTCCAAAGTCATTGACAGTTTTGTTTCGATTTATGAGTTTGAAAATCCCTTTGGTCTGTCTTTTCCTTGACTACATTTGTTGAAAGTAATATTGATGTTGTAGATGATGGTGTGAAGCTACAAATTTTGTGAAGTTTGAAAGATTATTTGAAAATACATTATTTATATTGATGTCTCACTAACGTATACCACACGTATCATTTACTGCAAAGTGTGAAATAAATTCTGGACATAAATGGTCCTACCGTCCAGAGTCAATCTACAGCACTTTCTTGTAATAAACATATATCAGCTCGATGACAATAATCGTTTAACCCAATTTTTCCGTTTCAAAATTCGCGTTTTTTGATTGAATATCTAGTAATTTACTTCAAATGACCACATACTACAGTTGATGATCAGAATATAATCACAAAATGGTCGTAAATGCTCAAACCTAGAAGATAAAACTCTTATCACTCTAATCAAGTTGTATGCGTTGATAAATCTCAGACTTTCTCATTAACAAAGTCTTAAGGATCAGGTCAAATTAATACGCTAAATTGAGTAATTGATTTACTCCGAATCCTACAAAGCGATAAATCCTTCCGTTGATATATAATTAGTTCCTTTTGATTTTGGCTCTTGGGAATTCAGTTATTAATTGTAATGATTGTGTTTGATGTCGACTGTTTCTCATTCCCAGAACTTTATTGACAATATTTTCTCGTGTATCTGAATTAAGTTACATTTCAGCTGTTATGTATCCCACAAATTAGGGATATACAGATTAATTAAATTGGTGTTTAGCATCAGTTAATTTTAACAAATTGTAATGAACAGATAAATAATCACAGCTAATCAATCACGCAATATTTCTTGAGAGTGAATCGTTGACACACACAAGAAAGTAACTGACAAAATGTCAAGTAGTCAACGTTTTGATACATACTTCCTGGCCTTTCTGTCAGTATATATTCAGGATATTTATTCTTTGTTTTCAAGACTTATTATTCATTCTGACCATTCCAAATATGTATTTGCATGGTTGTTTTTTATCTGTAAATATACTGTAAATAAGTCGTAGTTTTCTTTGACACGTAGGGTTTGTCGTTGTTTAATAATTAAAAAAAAAAAAAAAAAAAAAAAAACACGGAAAACAAGAGTAAATAAACATCAAATAAAGAAACTTCATTTAGAATGAACTTACCATAATGGAAAAATATAAGGGAATCAAATGAATTTCAATGAATCAGAACGTAATTTGTTGATATTTTGATATTCTCCTGTCATACATACATTTCCCAATATACGGCAAATTCAGTCAAGATGTCATAATGGGTAGCTGGACACCATCGGTGAATATAGATAAGAATATAATTTTGATATGGTAAGATATAAGTCTCTTTAAACATATATTTCGAGAATTGTAAACCCATCGTATCGGTCATCCAACTCGCTATAGTGACAATTAAAATTGTGACGTATCAATTTAAATCGTTCTTCCTAGTAACTCTTCGCGAGCTGTTTTTGATGTCCGGGTGACATTTTTTTTGCCCTGCATGTGAAAATGCATGCACGTAAATTGAGGTTTAAACCTATGAATATCTCTACATATAAAGGGCTGTCCCCACTTTTCATACCTTTTATATATAACTTTGATGGATATACAAAAATTGACAATGCTAAACCGAAAGTTAACTTTCAACATTGGAATATATATATGTAACGGTTGTATACCGTAGAATAACAGAAATACCAAACTCCGAGGATAATTCAGAACGGAAAGTCCGTAATCAAAGGACAAAATCAAAAGCCCAAACACACTAAACGAATGGATAACAACTTGCATATTCTTGACTTGGTAGATGTATTTTCTTTATGTAGAAAATGGTTGATTAAACTTATGAGTGAATAAATCGGTATCACCTGACTTTTCACAATTAAATGAAGTGAGAATTGAAATTTAGAAAAAGGGAACATGACAAACCTGGTAAGTCGGCCTGATCATATAATTGTACATGTTTGATATTGATATATGACAGTTAAAAGTCAATAATAAATCAGTAAAGTAACTGAAAACCTGAACTGACATGTTTTTATTAGTAAGAGTACTTATATAAAAACTGTATTTGCTTCCAAAAGTCGGAGGATTAAGATTTTAATTTACTTCCTCATTGCTAGTTTAGTATTGATTGATATACCAGTACGTTTTAAACCAATTTACACAACAGGCACTTGTACGTTTGATGGATGTCTTACAAATACCTAAGATTGATCATCTATTGAATTAAGCTTTTTTACTACCTCGAAAATCGATTGTATTGTGAATTGTTGTAAATGTTTACTTTTTTTCTTACACTAAAAAAGACATTTGTCAAGAGTTTAGCAGTGGTAAAGGTCATATGTCCTTTATATTTTGCAACAATTGCCAAGAAGTTGCGTTGGTAGTATGTAGGTATCAAATATAAATCCTGATAAGTCCCGGAAAAACCGCAACTACAGTAAAAAGAAATATGTTATTTGAATATTTTGATCAGTATTAACTATGTTGATAAAAAATTTTGTTTGCACATGTCAAACCTGATCAGCTTTCATTTCTGAACAATCTGATATCCAGAGTTTCATGATTTCTCATTGCATGTGGCTTAAGTTTTGTTTGCACATTGTTCATGAACGCCACATACCGTTAAAGAACTACAAAAAAGTATATACAATAGGTAGTTAGTATTGTTGAGCACGATACGTATCTTCACAATCAATGTCAACAATGACAATCCACAGATGGAATATTTACTAAAATGTAAAAACATCTGACAATTAAAAAGCTACGAAGCATAACATTAAAGACTACAATATCTTGAAATACATTAAGTTACTGATAGATACAATAAAGAACTGGTCTATTTTCTATGTTGTTTTTATGCCCCAATTATGGGCATTATGTTTTCTGGTCTGTGCGTCCGTTCTTCTGTTTCTCCGTTCGTTCGTCCGTTTGTTCGTCTATCCCACTTTAGTTTAAAGTTTTTGGTTGAGGTAGTTTTTGATGAAGTTGAAGTCCAATCATATTAAAACTTAGAATACATGTTTCTTATGATATGATCTTTCTAATTTTAATGCCAAATTAGAGTTCTGATCCCAATTTCAAGGTCCACTAAACACAGAAAATGATAGTACGACTGGGGCATCCGTATACTATGTACACGTTCTTGTTTATACTAATGTTTGTCTCTTGGTCTTTTCCTTCTTTCTTTGCCATGACATTGTAGGTTTACCTTCGACGTATGAGTTTGAATGTCCTTTTGAAATCTTTTGACCCTCTTTCATACAATTGTCGACTAAATAATTGTAAATCTTTCTCATTGGATAATCTATATCAGTTAAATGACAATTCAATATCTTTAAGAACATTAAGTCGATCTGCCTCAACATTTCTGTGCCATAACCTTTGCTGATTCTACAGAATAAATGCCCTATTGTCCAAACAAGAAATCAAATAAAAAATGTACCTTACTGCTAAAACACAAATCTGACTGCATCATAAGGCTTTGACATTAACGTTTTTCGTTAAATTAAAAGACACAATAAAAAGCCTGTTCAGTCACACGACCGATAGGATGACCAATTCCTAACCAAGGAAAACCTCAAGGCTCATAATTTTAAACAGCGTCAAACTGGCTTGCAGAATGGGAGTTTCAGTTTTCAAAAAATGCATTTACCTGATTTTTTCTAATTAGCTGCCAACCTATTGGTTTTAAGACTCTGTAGGTTTCCATTATGTGTTACACTTTTACTGTACATTTTTAGGTAGGCAAAAGGGACGATTTTAGTGCACATAAAATTGGATTAACTAATCGCGTCAAATGTCTGTATCATGTTATCCTATTTGAACCATCAGTAGTTTGTTATTACATCTATTTAAGTCGGTATTGGGGACTGTGTTTTGTTGTGTTTTGGGTTATTTTCACAAGTGATAAGAAAATAAATATGCACTAGTTGTAATTGACTTTGAACTTCATTTGAGTAATTATTAGTACTCTGAAATCGATTCTTTTTATGTCTTTTGTCTCAATGTTGCTTATTTCTATTTCTTGTGTGAGTGTGTGTGTCGTGCTGATTTATAATTCAAGCCATTTTCAACAGATGTTCACAGTTTTCTCTTTAGTTGTGATTTACAGCAATGGCTGATGATTGACCGTTTACAAACACGTTATAACCTATCGTGTTGTATATGTGCCTGTCCCTAGCCATACACCTGTAAATCAGTGTCGTTAGTTGCTGTCATATTTGTTTTTCGTTTATGGTTTAGTCATAAATCAGGCTGTTGGTGGGTTTTTTTTTCGATTTTAATGGTGTTACATTTTTACATGTCTGGATCTTTCATAGCTGATTATGCTGTATGAATATTACTCCAACATATGTCAAAGGCTGTTGACCATTGCAGTTTAAACTTTAATCCTTTGTTCTTTGGTGGACAGTTGTCTCATTTGAAAGCATACCGCACCTCCTTAATTCTATACACTTAAAAGAGGACCACTAAAATAAAACAAGAAAAGACCTCAGCACTATAAAAACAGAAGGAAAAAAATATATTCTAATAAAGCATAATCACAATAATTGAAATCAATGTAATAGATCTTTTACATATTCTGATATGAAACATACAATTCTACACTCCATAATCAGCAGTTGTACTTCACTACAGATTTCATACCACAACTTATGTTTTGTCGTAAATCAGGATAGTGGTTTTTCCGTCTCAATGGTTTCATATTTTGTCATGTTTGGGTCTTTTATAACCGTCTGCCAGTATAAAGTATGGGTTTGCTCATGGTTGAAGGCCGTACGGTGAAATATATTTTCTTAAATCCGCTTCATTTTGGAATCTTTTGGAAAATTATCTCATTTCATTTCATTGATTTTCGTTTTTTTTTATATAGATGATAACAGTTTGTAACAATGGTATACTAGTAGTATAAAATTATCTGTACAATATGCCACATCTAATTTCATAAGGGTTTTGCCGAGTGTCTTTAGAATGTAATCCTTTTCAATATTCAAATTGCAATAATTTAACATCTGACAATTATTTGATCTTACTTTTTCCCTTATAACAAAAAATATACAAATGTCACCAATATGAATAACTGACCTAGAACATACGTACTGCGTTGCTTTAAAAGTAAATTGGCATAATTTCACTAAAGAGTCTTCTGTTCAGTTTATTTTAGCTGTAGTAATGTTACATTACCACTTAGCGATGGTGTAATTTAAATTTATCACTTTCTTGGTAAAATCGAAATATATGTTTGAACAACACTGTTTCATGAGATTCGTTCTTAACAATCGTTTATTGTATCGTACCGGCTACAGATAAAAAAAATGTTTGAAGATCGAAGGAGATATATTTATTGTTGATAATTTACTGAATGTTCTGACAATCTAAATAATGATGTAATTGACGCATTACTACACTGCCATTAATCATCTACCTCGAGCGTACTGTGAAGTTTAGAGATTAACGCTATGAGCATCAGCGATTATGGCTGCCTTTGTCTAGAAACTGCTGGAATTGGGGATTTTTCCTTCAGATACCTGCTGATATTCTATTGGTATTTGTTTTCAAAGCCATATCTCCTTAACAACTTGTAATAACATCATTCATTTAACAAACAAAAGTGTCTAGTTGTCAAGAAATTCAATAGACTTTACAAAATAAAAAGGCTGTGTTTCTTATACATTCAGATGACAAATATTTACTCTATAGATTTGTTTGAAGCGTCATCAAGAGATGGATACATACTTATATTACATGAAGAGTAAATAAACTTAAAACTACTTAAAAACAATATTTTGAAGCAAGCAGATACTCTAGTGAGTTATATTGCTTTTGTAGTACTGATACTGCATGTTGAACTGAATTTTTATTAGATTGTCGATCTTTGAAATTTACCGAGTGTTTTTTAAAGATCTAGTGTAATTGTGTGTAAGATATTATTAATTGATAGTCTTCCTGTACTTATATTAGTGCGTGCACTGTCATGCACATGTTCAAGGTGATAAGGAGAGGTCCTGGATCTAAAAAAAAACATAAATATAAACCCAGAGCATGTTAAAATATTTGTCCCAACTGTTTCTCAATCATTTGTTTAGTTTTTGTTCTGTGTTTTCCATAATTTGAATAAGATATTTTGTCAATTTTTTGTTTATGTTTGAAATATTGTACAGATATTTTCTATATTGTTCAGAACTTTTGAGTTGACCCTTATACATCTTTTGGTCATTTTAACGTATCCCCTTCAATAATTATATCGCCATTATACATAGAATAACACAAAGTCTTCCTGTACTACTGTGGATTCATTATTTTTCGTTGGATACCAATTTTCGTGGATTTCGTGGGTACAGAATAAATCCCAAAAATGTTCAACGAATTCGAAATTTTCTATAGGCTTGTATTCAGATTTTGGCTAAACCACAAAATTAAATAACCACGAAAATGTAAAATTTTCTCAATCTACAAAATTTGGGGCCCACGAAAATTAACGAATCCACAATATGAATGAAGTTGTTGTATGAAATCTACTGAGAAGTTCAGTGTTGATTAAAGACTGTAGGAAAGCATTGCTTAGTATTGGAAGATATTTTCCTATGCTATGTTCCTTGTCAGTTTGTCTATTTGTCTGTTCGTCAGTTTATTTTTTATTTATGAGTTTGAATGTCCCTCTGGTATCTTTTGACCCTTTTGTAGTTCTTTCACCTTGCTTTCAGTAACTACGATCATGCTTTGGTACATAAATATGTCTGGGTCTACCCAAAGATCGACGTCTGTAAAATGCAGCTCAATGTGTCGGTGTATAGTACATAGCAGAGTTCAAAATTCATATCATAATTACATGTTCTCGTCCTGAATATTCCTTCAATTTGCAACTGGATTTTAATCAGTCATTCATCATCATAGTCACCCTATTGATTGTTAATTGCAATGTCTCAAAACAATGATTTCGTACGGAATGTTGTAAAAAATAATAGCAGACCTTATCAAAATTTTATACCGATTATATGCTTCGTTTTATCTTTAATTTTCAATTATAAATATGTTGATATATTTTTTTTGTTTATCATGTGTTGTTACCTATACAACTGCTATAGTTCCCGGAGTCAATATACAAATCATTGCTTCTCCATCGCTAGTAAAAATAGATCCGTTATCACCCTTGTTATATTGTATCATGCATTGAAGTAGAAACTTATCGCTCAAGGCAGACGACATTTTCCAACTGTGATTGGAAGTGAAACGCTAAAGAACGCGATCTCTTGTCAATTAGAGCTGTTTGTCTTTAGCGTAAACTTCCGATTTTCAGTTTCTGATGTGAAAGACAAATAAATCACTATTTATTAATTTTTTGTGGAAAAATAATTGATAAACAAATTACTTTATTAAATATTTGTTATCGGTTGTTTGTCAGAAAACTGTGTCAAAAACGAAATCTATTTCACAAATTAGCATTTGGATAGCTACGAAGAGAAATGGTAAAGCTATTAGATAGCAAAAATAACTTCCTTGATCTGAAATGTAACAAACATTTCATGGTGGGCACTAATAATTCGCATCATAAATTGGGTAAATTATGAGTTTGATGATAGAAGTAAGACAAGCAAACAACAGTGCGAGAAAATAGTGAGAAGTGCATTGTGTGTAACATTTTACAAAGTATTACAATAAGAAATACAAATATTGTTATCATAGAAATTCAAACAGATTTTAAAAGAATTTGACAGGCTTTTTGAATATGTCAGTTACGCATTAGGAATTTGAAGAATGTTTGCACTATAATAGTATTTATCGATTGTGATAAAGGAAAATTTAAAATTTGTTTTCCTCATTTGTCTGATTAAATTTCTTTTTTCTCTGGCCACAGTTATACTTTTCTAGCACACAACGATTGAAAGTTGACAAAAAAGAGAAGTCGATTTTCATCAAACGCAATTGCTTACATCATCTATACTATTAAATGAGAAGACCTCATTTTGTGTGTCGCTTCTCTTCCTTCTTCAATAAATTAATCATCATGCCTCTGTGTTCTTTAGGCAACTTGCATAGTCGCATTTGTCATCCATTCTTATGATTATTCAGATTCAGTTATTTTGGGAGAAAAACGACAAAATAGGTGTCCAGATATTGTTTCCGTTATCAGACTGACTTGTAGCCATAGATACGACCTCCGGTTTTAAACATGCACAAAAACAACCCATCGTATGATAGATTGCAAAAATGAAAAATAAATAAGCCAATCAGAGCGTTCTCCATATTGTGGTTTTTAGATCGCAAGAACCACAACTATTATACCTCCTTAGAGACAATTGTGTTTTGCGTTTATCCACCTGTAAACTACGAATATACTACTATAATATAGAGACTCTGTATTCTGACTACTTTTTTTCTGAAATATTTACTATCTAGAGGGTCATACCAGTTGCATATATATTGAAATAAGTTAAGCATGTGGAAACAAGAATGTGTCCATAGTATACGGATGCCACATCTGCACTATCATTTACTATGTTTAGTGGACCGTGAAATGAGATAAAATCTCCAATTTGGCATTAAAATTAAAAAGATCATATCATAGAGAACATATTTACTAAGTTTCGAGTTGGTTGGACTTCAACTTCATCAAAAACTACCTCGACAAAAACTTTAACCTGAAGCAGGACAGACTGACGGACGAACGAACGAACTGACTAGAAAACATAATTCCCATAAATGGAACATAAAAACTTATTGTTGAAAGTAAAAACTTTAACCTTAAGCCGGACAGAAGGATGGACGAACGAACGGACGGACAAACAGACTAGAAAACATAATTCCCATGATAAATAGGTCATTAAAATTTATTGTTGAAAGTGAAAGTAGTGATTTGGCAAAATGAAAGAAGTATAGAGATTAGAGGGAGGCAGGACTTATTCGGGACGTCGGGATCGGGTGTTTTTAAGCTCAGTATTAGGGGATTAATCTTTACGAGATGCGGGAATATTTTTTTTTTATTTCGAGATGTCGCCGGGATATGAATTTCGCTAAAATATGCACCTCGGAATTTCATGTTTTCAGGATCAAGGCCCCTCAGACTACCCCTTAAATGAGCCTTAGTCCTTTATACGAGATTCAAATCGTATCATTGGCATGTTAATAGGGCTCCCAAAGGGAAAAGCAGTCTGATGGATTGTCCTAGAAGCACATTTTATTAGAATAATAAGCAGTTTCATTTATTTCATGTTTGAAGCGGTGCAAATTTTTAATTTAAATTGACTTTTACCAAAAACTGAATTGTAGCAAAGGGGAAGAATAATTGTGGTATAAGGCCAGAAACACGAAAAATAATTGAATTTAACAGAAAGGAAACACATAACGGACTTTTGAAAAAAGGGAGAGGGCTTTTGATACCTTATATGTATTTCTCCAGTCATAATATAATTTACAAAAATTCATCCTTCAACAGTTTACAAGATGAATATGCCCGCGATCTCGCGGGTGTGTTCTAGTTATATATAAAAGGTATAAATGTATATACAGTGTGCTTTGCTCGTTCCTTTTTTTTATTAATCTTTTTTCTACGTATTTTACAGAAACACCATCTGGTGGAGTAATGTCATGAAGGGGAAATTTATATCGTCTGTAGTTACACCACTACTATGGACGATACTATCAACTGTTTCAACAACTCTGAGTACCAGTCCAATTATACAAACCAACAAGGGATTTGTTCGAGGCAAACGGCTCACTGTACATCACGGCAAACACGTAGATGCATTCTATGGAATTCCCTATGCAAAACCACCAGTCGGTGAGCTTCGTTTTCGCCATCCATTACCGGCCGATGAATGGCCTGACGTGTTCGATGCTACTCATCTCCCTAAATCATGCATTTATTTAAACGATTCTACGTTTCCGAATTTTAAAGGAGCTCAGATGTGGAATCCGAATACTCCAGTCGACGAAGATTGCTTATATCTAAATGTATGGGTACCTCGGTCAAATCCTCCATTTCAAAATAAAGCTGTAATGATATGGATTTATGGTGGTTCTTTCAGTTTCGGATCATCAGCCTTAGATGTATATAATGCAAAATATTTAGCTGCCGAAAACGACATTATTGTTGTATCTATGCAATATCGTCTAGGTTCTCTGGGATTTTTATCGTTTGGCGATTCAGAAGCTCCTGGGAATGCGGGATTATTTGATCAGTTAGCAGCTATTGAATGGGTCCAAACAAATATACATAATTTTGGAGGTAATAGTCATAATGTTACATTATTTGGAGAAAGTGTTGGTTCTGCGTCAGTCGGAATACATTTGCTTTCACCTCTCAGTAGAGGCAAGTTTCAGAGAGCAATTTTACAAAGTGGAGCACCTCAAGCAACTTGGGCTACCGTTACTAAAAAGGAAGCTTTCCGCCGATCAACAGAACTAGCAAAAGCTTTCAATTGTTTCCAAAAAGATTTGAAGATGACGCTGAAATGTTTGCGAGAAAAAGAAGGTTCACAATTTCCAATGAAAGATTTTAATCGTTCAATAGCTGAAGGCATTAATCAGTTTCCATTCGTAGCTGTTATAGATGGTGTTTTAATTCCTGAATCACCAAAAATGGCATTTAATAATCTTCATTTCAAGAAAACACCAATACTCATTGGGACAAACATAAATGAAGGGAATTATTTCCTTGTGTATGAAAAGCCAAATTATTTTCCTCATAACGTTTCAGATAGTTTAAACTTAAGCAGGTCTCAGTTTCTCCACTGTGTACATCACCTTTTCAAGTACTATCCACAATATCCAAAAGAGCTTAATTCTTTTGGGGAAGAGGCAATAAAATTTCAATATACACCATGGAAAAATCCTTATGACCAAAAGTTGAATGCATTATCGGTAGATCAAGCATTTGGCGATATGAATTTTGTGTGCCCAACTATAGATTTTGCTGACCGATATGCGTTAGCAGGTGTTCCAGTCTATCAATATCGTTTTGAACATAGATCAACAGCACATTTTTGGCCAAAGTGGATGGGAGTTTTACATGGAGATGAAATAAACTTTGTTTTTGGAGAACCTTTGGATCCAACAAAAAATTACACTCACATTGAGAAGAAGTTTAGCAAAAAGTTAATGAAATATTGGACAAATTTTGCCAAAACTGGGTAGGTATAGAATATTATATAATTAGCATAAAGTAACATAATAATGTATCTCTTAGTTGTAACTCACACAAAGTGAAAGCTTTTGAGAGAAAATTGAGAAAATATTGTTTTGATCGTGCATCACAAGTCATTTTTCCGTAGAAGTTGAAAGGTATGTGTTGCAAAACAAGGGCGAAAGGTACCAGAGAGATATTCAAAATCATAGATCGAGAATAAACAAACGATCAAACAGACAAATAATAGTACACAGGCACACAATAGAAAACTAAAGATAAAGCATAACGAACCTCACCAAAAATTTCAAGTATTTAAATAGACATTATTGCCTCTTTCACCAGTCAATGGTCAATATTAGAAGGTTGTTTAAAATTGATGATAATGCCCGTAAAACAATATCAACATTTCAACATATTTCTAACGATTCGAAATGTTATTCCGTACTATATATTGCTGTTGAAGACAATATTGCCAATTTTACTTCTTTTAGTAAAATATCTAATCGAAGGACATCATGTATAAAAATGAATTGATAAGAATCGGAATTAATTTATCGAATAATTTTCAATAAAAACATTCCTTCCAATATACATTATAATGCATAATTGAATGCAAGGGATGTTTACTTAGCGTACTATAACCCCAAACGAAACCTAACAAAATAGCTAAACCTGTCAAAGGATTGATTTTTATACATTTTTTATAGATTTATCAAATTTACTTTATTGAACTTATTGGAAACACATTCCGGCAGAAAAGAAATATACAATAATCCATATATATAGTTCTAAGTGCCATTCTAACAAAAAAAATCGGACAGTGGTAAAAACATGACACACGAAACCCCCTCAAGTTTACTTTAATTTAAGTTCGTTTCCTTTGCCTTTCTAATATTTCAAAATATAATTTGGTTGAAACGCACTAAAATTAAACATTCTAAACAAAAATTGATCTGGATATAACCAAACACACAGAAACGAAAGGCCTCCCATTTCAGGATGAGATTATCTTTAAATTATAATAGTTAGATCGGCGTTTGGGTGAGTTTTTTTTGTCATTGTTTCTTTAACTTTTCTAAATTCTGGCTGATTCTTATCAAGACCGGTGACTGACATTGCCATACCAAATTAAAGAAAAACGATCAAAAGACAAATAATAGCACACAAAACACACGATAGAAACATATATGAACCTCATCAAAAACCAAGGATGATCGTAGATGCTTCGGAAGAGTAAGCAGATCCTGTCCCATATGTGGTACCCGTTATGTTGCTCATATAAGTGCATATACATATACCATTTTAACACTAAACTTTATGAAAAACGCAATGATCAGGATTCGAGATAGTGTTGTTTTGTTTTATCTTTGCAGCTTTTTTCCTGCTTTTCTATGTTTGTATATGTATAGTATACTTTTGAATGCTTTTAACTGCTTTAAAGTAGCCATCCCGATGAAAACAGGGAAGAGCTCATGTGCTCTATTGTGTGTTCTGTACACTGGTGTTTGTCTTTTGGTATATATTGGAAATTATTCAACAGATTAAAGGTTAAAGGTGAAGGAAAAATAAATTTGTCCAATCGAATTGCGTAAGATTTAAAAACAATGACCAGTACATATCAAAAGAAATGGTAGGGGTGATTTGAGTAAGGTGTAAGGGCAGATGTTCTTGTTATCACGACCAATAATAAATAATAATAATAAACCAAACTCTTTTGCTAGTAATTCAAAAAACCTATATGTCTGTATTGATATAGTTTTCCAATTTGTCAGCGATTCAAAGTTGGGACTCCAAAAGTTAACAAAATTACGGACTTTATACAGCAAATTCGTTTTATTGGATCGTAGTCCTTTGACAAAAAATACACACATACATAGCACAAATTTCTTATAAACACTGCAAATATCCTATGAAAACGAATGATGTTTCAGACTATTCAAGTCAAACCTTTGCAGAATCAGTTAAGATAAAGCACCGTATAGTTTCTAGTACTGAAACACTTACAATGATATTTGATGAATATCAAAAGGTAGTTGTGTAAGATGTTTACTGTCCATGAATTTCTTGTAGAGATCCAAACAAAGAGCAGGTTGACGGTGAAATAATGATGTTAGATGAATGGCCAGTTTATACGATAGAAGAACGTAAATACCTCAGACTTACTACGAACATTGTGCATGACCATGAACAAAGGAATACAATAGGAATTGGACCTAAAATTCAAGACTGTGCGTTCTGGAATGAATACTTGCCAAATTTAGTTAAGGAAACAGGTAAGTCTTATACAAAATAAAACAATTTACATACACAATTTGTTAAGTAGATAATATGAAATATGTGCTTTAAAGGACTACATGTGTACATAATTTATGATCATTTTTATTAATTGCAAAACGAATTGAACACCATAACAATCATAAAAATCAAATAAAAAGTAGCTTCAATTTGAACAACTGACAACACAAAAAATGTGACTATATCAAAGAATCGTTATGGAGTTAGAAAAATAAAATTTTGAAGTAAATTAATATGAAGCTATGTAGCTTTTTATTACCCAAATATATGTTCTGTAAACATCTTGAAAACTTAAATTTCTGTATTCTAGCGTAATGATGATATGCCATGAGAGTTTTGAAATATTCTATATTAAGTGCCAGTCTGCCTAAGAATCAGGCAGTGTTGAAAACATGATAAAAAAAACCACCCTATTTGACATTGATTTCAGTTCATAATATGTAGTTATGCACAAAAATAACATTCCTTTCCGTTTTCTGTTCTGGTAATAGAAGATACAATTTGGTTGAAATGCACTAGAAATTAAAAAAAAAAAGGGGAGATAACTCTGTAATTTGCTATCATTCTAACCAATTTTCTAACCAAGTTATTTGATATTACCAGACACACACAAACAAAAGACCAATTATTTTTAACTCAGGGTGATGGTTAGTATTAAATAGCATGATTAGCTCGGTGGGTTTTTTCTAATCATGTTTTAATTTTTACCTAAATTGCCTGATTCTTACAAAGACTGGCACTTAAAACTAAAAAATGATCTATAAAATTTTGAATTGTTCGAAACACTCTGGCTTTCTCTCCAAGAAAGACGTCTCAAGTTGTTTTGGCAAAAAAATGGGGGGATTTTTTGCTTTCAATTGATTTGCTACTGACGATCGCATGCAAAACGCATGTCCGACGTATATATTTGAAAGCGTGGTATCTGAGATGAGTTTCATTATATAAATTACTACATTTGTAAGAACTGATATAAATTAAGATATATTTTCAAATCAGTTATGATTATGATTATATGTCAAAGTTTGAAAAAAAATACCATTATGAAATTTTACGAAAAGTTACTTCTTGTTTTTTTTCAAAATTAAACAAGTCGTGATTGATCTCTTGAAATCGTCTGCTTAGCTTCATTTTCATCAGGAAGGACAAAAATCAGACTTGGGTTATGAATGCCAAAACCTTTTAAACGTTTCTTTTACTTTTCCTTTTTCTTGTGCTTATCTAAGTCGGTGCATTTTTTTCATCTCTAATTTATATTTTTTTTTTCAATTTTAGTAAAGCAATTTTTATTATTGAAACTTGTTTAGAATTGGATTTTATTTGAAAGGTATCCTGTTTTTCTTTCACTTGGCATTTTTCTATGAAAATATTTATTTTGGTTTGTTCCATTCTTCCATATTTGTAACCTTTCCTCTTTTTTTTTCTGATGCAGGATGACTCCTTTTTCGATATAATGCTTAAAAAATAAGAGAATATTTGACATTCTATTGTATTAAAGATATCTTTATAGTAGGGATGTCAAAAGATCTGAAATTTAATACTCGGATACTTGGTCATGATACTCGAGTACTCGCAATTACTAGGATGAATCTTAAACGCCTATTGAAAAGTTTAGATTTTAGGTGGAATGAAGTATTTTGTTATTACCTTTTATATACATAAGACATATGTACTACAAACATAGCTTCAGTTGCTTCTCCTTTTTTTTTGTTTATTAAACAATGAATTACCGACCGCCGTTTCTACAAATAACCTATCATAATAGCAATTATTGTTCGTGTACATGTTTATGAATCCAGAGACATGTCTCTGATGAAAAAAATTCCAATAAAATCAAAAATATTTGCATATAAAGTCCGACAAAGAAGACTACATTTGTATCATCTGTTCCTACGGAGTTTTTTTAATACGATATGTCCATTAATTTTTCAACAACAATATTGGACTTTAAATTACTTGTGCTTTTTCGTGTCGCTCAGTCTTACTTTTTCTGTGTTTTTCATTTGCTCTAGATCGTTAGTCTTATTTTATTTTCATTTTTTGTTTTCAATCATGATGTTGTCAGTTTATTTTCGACTTTGGGGTTTGAATATCGATTTTGTACTTTCGCCAATCTTTAAATTGTAAATTTAACAATTATAGTTAAGTTTCAAACACAGAGTAATTAAATCAACTTAGATATACATCTCGTACCAATCACGTTTACATAGAAGTCTTGATTAACGAACAAAAGTAAGTTTTACGACTTGTGATGAGTTCATTACTAATCAATGAAAGTGTCGATTCGTGTATAAACACCGTTAAAAATGTCTCTATTCAGTTGCGTAGGGTTCACCGCAGGTCACTTTGTTCTTGTTAAGAAATATGATTTGGTCAACAGTTTCAGACGAAAGACTGTTTGACTTTCTATTTTTTGTTTCAAGTAGTGCATATGAAAACATTCCCTCGGAAGAAAAGGACGTTGCTGGTACTACTATAACAAATAGTAACCTAAGGATAAACATATATATGTTGTTAATTGATTTTATTTAGTATTTCGAAGGGGATATTTCAACGGAACTAAAGTGAGTGGACATGTGAAGAGAAATATCTCAAGATGTATAACAGCAAACGAGTATCCGAGTACTAAAACAGTACTCGGGTACTCGGCCTTCCGAGCGAATACCCGAGTACTCGATTACTCGTTTCAATGCCATCCTTACTTTATAGTTATCACGTACCAGGATTATAATTTAATACGCCAGACGCGCGTTTCGTCTACATAAGACTCATCAGTGACGCTCAGATCAAAATAGTTATTAAGCCAAACAAATACAAAGTTGCATTGTGAATCGTTTGAGCTCAATGAATAAGTCACCATGATAAAGTCCTATGTCAGTATATTGCTAGTGACAATTAGTATATTGATAGTGACAAAAGCCATGTTTTTTTTCTCACGAACATGCTTTTTGTGTGTCCACTCTTTTGTAGCCTGTAAATGAAGAGTGATTGTGATTGTGATAAATATATGTACTAACTTGAACTCGATGTCGCATTACTAGTGTACTAATTTCTTTCTTAAAAGAATGTTTTGGTTGTATTTCTGTTTTAACATAATATATCCAATATCTATTATCATTTGACTCAATAATCTAAATGTGCATAAGAATGAAAAACATATCAGTCGGTGCATTTTTTGTGTTCAAATATGTTTCGTTATTGTTGCTGATGTTTTGAAAAAAAAATGAGAATGAATATGACTATGCAATATATTTCTATCAAAGAAATTAAATGTTTGTCATGACATTATAATGAATAAGCGACATTATGTGAAAGTAAAAAGTGTATGTAAAATCCTAATAAAAACTGGTACTAAGCATCACATAGCTTGAATGAAATTTTGTAAAGCAAATCAATTTCGTAACATTGTTTTTACTGTCGATATTAAAGTATTGTTTACTGTATTATTGCACAGTCTTGAAAATAACTTTCTGATTTGTGATTCGCTTTGTTGTTTCCACAATGTGCTAATTGCGGTTTTTTAACGACCAAAATCGAATATTTCGTTGTCTCAACTGCAGTTTTCTTTGTACCACCGTAGATGCGTGTCACCTGAGAAACAAAATTACGAAAACCATTTGTAAAAGCTTTGCATGTTGAACTAACATTTCCAGGTAGGTGAATGTATCTTGTTATTAACTTTAGCTTAATTAGTCAACTATATTGAAGGTTACGTGGTACAGTTACAAAACCAGCTGCAAAATTGTTAGAAGAGTAAAAATTAAGGGTCATTAGTTATAATTTCAATCCATCATCGGAATGAATAAGAAGTTTTGATGAACTGTTATGCAAATATTTTCTTTTTCTCTCTGAAATGCACCACGCAACCTTGAATACGGTAGTTATTATTGACCAGTGCTTGTTAATGTTCTAATATCAAGTATTAAATCATGCTATGTCTTTACTTGCTTGGTATGATATTGCAGTTTGCTTCATTTAGATTCATTCATGACCCGTATAAAGACTAATTATCCAAAATTCAGAACAATAACTTCCATTTATCTGATATTTTATATTAGATTGAATGTAACTTGTTCAGTAACACAGAACCATTTTCGTTTAGAAATCTAGTTAACAACTATCATACTGGAGTAAATTGTTTTCTTTATCTCCAGCTTACTGGTCGGCACTTCCGTGTTGATGTGAATTATCACTGATCCGATCATTTCCTGTAAATTTACTGTTCATAAAATGTTAAAAAAAATATAATCGAGAAAATGTACAAAATTACACTAGATGATATACTAAGATGTATTGGCAGATAATGTGCGCATTATTGCTAATCACAGCACCAGTAAGGAGCCAACAAGGAGCAGAACAATCAACATTAATTTCATACTAATGATTACAAGTGATTCAATACATTTTAACGGATCTCAATTGTGTAAATATAACAAAAATTACAGTACAGAAAACGTTTGGGGTTCTGAAGATCTACCCAGCACCTAAATTCTTAAAGTAGTGATCTTTGTCTGATCATCAGTATGCCTATATTACTTATGATGTTTATATATTATACTAATATTGCTTTGCTTCTCTAGAATTAAGCTATTCCATTAGAACAACATGATCACTGTCACTTGAACATCTCAGTCATGGTTATATTTAGCCGAAACAAAAATTATCATAATTTGCGCACTTCAACTCGTATTGATCTAGTATGAAAAACACAATTGATGTGAAAAAGTAAAATAACAAAATTACCGAGGAAAATTCAAAACGGAAAGTCCCTATTAAAATGGCAAACATATTTCCAAAGGAGATTCAGTACTAACACAAAAAAGTAAACAACTGTAAAGTAAAAATGTAATCCAAATCATACAAATGAGAGCTTTAGCTAGCTATAAAACCAGGTTTAATCCACCATTTCTACATTAGGAAATACCTGTGCCAAAGTCAGGAATATGATAGGTGTTATCAATTCGTTTGATGTGTTTGAGCTTTTGATTTTGCCATTTGATTAGGGACTTTCAATTTTGAATTTTCCTCGGAGTTCAATATTTTTGTGATTTCACTTTTTGTTGTATTAAATCAAATCAAATGTTGTTATAACAGTGATATTGTTTTTAATTACAGCGGATACGTCAGAGGTGGAGAGAGAATGGAAAGTAAAGTTTGCTGATTGGTCAGACCATTTTGATAACTTCTTATTGGCATATGAACATCGTCTTCAGTCCTGTAATAATGTACCATAAACAGGTTTTTAAAGTAACCCTTGTGAGATATTTCTCATAACTGCATATGTATTTATATAAACTATGTCACGTTACACCCTCTATTGAATTCACTTATTATTTGTCATTGAAACATAAATTGCATTTCATACAAAAAATATATTTATCTACTATTAAATGTCCTTACAAATATGAAGTACAGATAATGTACATCCATTATGTTATATTTCTTTTTTGTGAAGTTCGAATTTACATTTTTAATTAGAACCTTATTTTTACAATAATTGATTCTTTAAAAATATAGTTTAATATCTTTTAAAAGAACTAAATGATACTTATTAAGTACTCTTTGTAGGTAATTGTCTTCTTCAATAAGGATTCTCTTTTCCCTTTGATTTCATGGGTGCAGTTGCTTATGATTATGAGTGCACTGAATATAAACTATACTATTTGCACGAAATCACTTGCATTAACGACATTAAAAAATACCGGTAGCTAATGATTTATTTGTCGTTATTTTCTTTTTTATCGTAATAATATTGTATCAGTGAATTTTGTGAACATTATTAAACACAATTTCATAGTTAAAAAACATGAAATAAGTTCCAGTTTTCTTATACAACAAAGCAGAGGCAATAACATAGTTATGGTATCATGCAGGGAAAACTTATTGTAATATAATTCTCAAAAATAATATTTATGTATCAATATCATATTCAAATGAAAACAGGTATCGTTTATTTTTGGTTTATTTCTTTGCAATATAATATGTTAGTGTTATTTGGTAGCTATTGTTCTATAAATTTGTATGTTTTATGTGTCTTCATTTCTTTTTAAATGCATATGACTACCATATATCTAAACGATACAATCGTCCCATTTACCTACATCTGTTCCCGCGTTATTTTGACAGCGTTCGATTTTTTTTTAGTTTTTATGAACTTCCCATTGAGTTCGGTATTTTTCTTATATAGAAATAAGATGTGGTATGAGTACCAATGAGACAACTCTACAACTAAGTCGCAATGTGTAAAAATTAAACAATTAAAGGTCACAGTACGGTCGTTTATACATTTTTTTAACCTTTCAACACTAAATAAATATTACTTTCCATTTCTCGTTTTGACAATATCAAAGCGCCTCTGCCTTATGTAACAATATATATCAACTGTAGTTATATGTTCAAATTTATTTCCATACCATTGCATAAAAGACTCTTATCAGCAATGTTAGTACATCAAAACAACAAGTGAACGCTCATTTAACGATACATTATCAAGACATATTAAATTCAATTAGACAAATGATTCGTAAGAAAAGTTTTGTAGCATTATGTCTAAAATTTGATAGTAACTGGTTCGTACTTCGTACTTTGGATGATGTCATGAAAGGACTAAGATATTTCATAATGTCTGCATCGTTTTGATAAACTGTTTGATTTTTTTGTATTCTTGTCTTTTATTTCTGTGTATGTGCTTTGCCTATATGCCATTTTTTTTTCTTTTTTGACATAGTATTTAAGATAATAACACAATATTGACTGCTGTGCCCCCACTTTTGACATTTTACCTATTATGTCTGTTTGTTTAGTTCACACATTGTTGTCAATATAATCAATTTTATGCGACTGTCATACGTGTTGTAGATTAAGCTAGCCATAAAAACAGGTAAAATCCACCATTTTCTGCATAAGGGAATGCCTGTACCATTTGAGGAATATGATAGTTGTTGTCCATTCGTTTGATGTGTTTGAGGTTTTGATTTTGCCATTTGTTAGAGACTTTCCGATTTGAATTTTACTTGGAGTTCGGTATTTATGTTATTTTTACTATTTACCGGATCTTATAATTTCTGATACTACTCAGTGAAGAATAACATAAAATTGACACATCAAAATACCATATCTTGGTAAATGACATCCTTCAAATGTTCCAGTTGTGTTTCGGTTAGACTGATGAAGCGAATCCCAGGCCTCACGGTCATAAAACTTTCGAGCATGATTTTTGTACCCCGACTCGAAAATCAACCAATCAAATTGCTGGATTTCATGTTTCGAGCCTGATTTTTGTGCCCCGAGCACTGAGCAAAGTTTTATGCCTTCAAGGCCAGGTTTCCATTTTACAATTAACCTTTCAGCTCTCGGAATATCATAGCTGTGGCAATTGTTGACAACTCTTTTGAGATTACTTAATACTTTTGTTACCGTTGTTTTTGTCTTGTTTATTAAATTAATTAGATGAATTTTTCTATTACATTTAGAATGATACACGAAAATACAAATGTCTTGTTCTATATCCAGAAATAAAGGCAACAGTAGTATACCGTTGTTCAAAACTCATAAATCCATGGACAAAAAACAAAATCGGGGTAAAAAACTAAAACTGAGGGAAACGCATTAAATATAAGAGGAGAACAATGACACAACATTAAAATGAAACACACAGAAACGGACTAAGCATTAGACAAAATCCTATGACAATAACAAATATAACATCAAAACCAAATACAAGAATTTGGGATAGATAATTACCGTGACACGTCATATAGTAATGTGAATTCAGACTCAAAAATAAGAGAAAACAAACGACACAACGGAAACACAACGTTAAAATGTAACACACACAGAAACGAACTATAATATAACAATGGCCATATTCCTGACTTGGTACAGGACATTTTTAAAGGAAAAAATAGTGGGTTGAACCTGGTTTTTTATGGCATGCTAAACCTCCCTCTTTTGTGGCCATGTGAAATATAAAATTAAAATGACAACACAACATTACAGGACTACAATATAAATAATAAAGGAGAACATAATTGACAAAGAAACACACGAATAATAGCTAACAACAAGTTTAACATTTTTGCACACAAGACTTACTAGTGACGCCCAGATACAAAAGTTTGAAAGCCGAAATAAGCACAAAGTTGAACAGCATCGAGGACCAAAAGTTCCAAAAAGTTGTGCCAAAAACGGCCAGGGTTTTCTGTTTTCTGTTTTCAGAACATCGTATCTTTATTTCAATTGCAAATAGACACAAAACCATAGCTTGATCTAGACTCTGCTCAAGTCAGCGTCCAGTTTGACTATTGGTTACTATTAGCTATTTCATTGGCAATCATACAGCATCTACTTACTTTATAACAAGTTTCTACAAAAAATTAAATAAACGACAAGAAATTAAATATTTTCAAAATCCTTCAACAATAGTTCTTTACAGATAAATCGATGAGGTTATTTCATTTCCTAATTTTTTATCTGTAGTTCTTAAATACTAATTATTACATCTCAAATTATCATATAGTAATTAAAACGTTTGTTTCATAAAACCTAGTTTTCACCCAGAAGCCAATATCATTGCTACAGTCATGTTTTTTTTTTAATTTTCTCTTCATACTATGCTAAAATCATTCACCACACTAAGGTTTCCCTGTAACAGCCATCGAGGGCCAAAACCAGATTTGGTCCTATTGTTTAGAAATTTATTTATTTCATTTTATACACGAAACGCGCGTATGGGGATCTAAAATAAGGCATCTTGAACAAGTTTCATAATAAGATAGAAAATGTTCTCAAATTGACACTAATGCAAATCTTAATATCAGGATCTCTATGAAATATGTTTAATTTCAGAAATCTTATTGTCAATTTCTCATTCTTGAGTGGTATTATCTCTCCTAACTAAGTCTATTGCGTATGTGTGGTTTGTGTATCCTGTTGATTCAATATCCCAGAGCATTATTGAGATTTCAATAACGGGGATGACTTCAACTAAAAATACCCCTGAATCTTAACAACGAATGATTGGACCCATTACCCATTAACAAGCGCAACATATATATGGTTAGTTAATCTTTCTAATAAGTTGCGTGACTGGTAGCTATATGTGATCTTTCATGATCAAGACTCTTAAAAACAAATTAGAAAGACAAGGTGTAGGTAAACTCGATGGACCGATGCTTTTCCCCAATATGCAGATCCATATTTTAGAAACAATGTGCTAATTTTCGTGTGCACTTATCTCAGCATGAAAAGGAAGTTTAATCAAAAACTGGAAATACATTAAAATATAAGGAAATCTGGTTGATCATAAGGTAGCTTTGAGACAATATCAGGTCTGCATAATGCCATTTGATAGAAGTTATACATTTTGTATTTATACATTCTACTTTATTTGTATCTGTAAAATCGAACTAACAAAACTTAATGAGGACATTTCATTTGTTTTGTTTAACATTTAATAGGTTATCTTCCACTAAACTAATTAAATATAGTAATCGAAACGTAATCGAAAGGTAATCGATGATTATATCATATTTTCTGCTGTATCGATTTAATTACGATTACATGTAATCGAAAATTTTGATGGCAGCGATTACTGTTAATGACTCGGAAAAATTTAATCGTAAATCACAGTCGATTAAAATTACACAAAATGGTTATCCAGATAGGAGTCAATATATGATTCAGACAACTCTATGTGTAGTATCCTTAATTTCAAGTTCAATAACTACATGCAATTAACGTAGTAAGGCTCGAATTAGTCAGTACGAGGATATTATCCTAACGTTAGAACGAAATGCTATTTTTTGCTTAAGTTTTAAAAAGCAACTCGACTAGAGCTAGACAAAAAGCTGGTGTCTAAAGGAAACCTATCCATCAATCACTAACATTTTATGTCAGTATAAAACGAGCAGTCAGTTTTATAGGTTTTATGTGAGTTAGATGTTGTATATAAAATTGAGAATGGAAATGGGGAATGTGCCAAAGAGACAACAACCCGACCATAGAAAAAAACAACAGCAGAAGGTCACCAACAGGTCTTCAATGTAGCGAGAAATTCCCGCACCCGGAGGCGTCCTTCAGCTGGCCCCTAAACAATTATATACTAGTTCAGTGATAATGAACGCCATACTAATTTCCAAATTGTACACAAGAAACTAAAATTAAAATAATACAAGACTAACAAAGGCCAGAGGCTCTTGACTTGGGGCAGGCGCAAAAAATGCGGCGGGGTTAAACATGTTTGTGAGATCTCAACCCCCCCTAATACCTCTAGCCAATGTAGAAAAGTAAACGCATAACAATACGCACATTAAAATTCCGGCCAAGAGAAGTTCGAGTCTGATGTCAGAAGATGTAACCAAAGAAAATAAACAAAATGACAATAATACATAAATAACAACAGACTAACAGTTAACTGACATGCCAGCTCCAAACTTCAATTAAACTGACTGAAAGATTATGATTTCATCATATGAACATCAGGCACAATCCTTCCCGTTAGGGGTTTAGTATCATACCATCATAACATATATGAGAAGAACATAACCCGTGTCATGCCAACAACTGGTTTTTGAATAAATGTGTTTAGTTCCGATGCAAAGACCCTATAAGTGAATCAATATTAACGCCAAAATATGCAATCTTTAATGACCTGACAACAGTATCGTAACTATATCCCGTATATGCATAGCAAGTTTCGTCTGTTCCTTCAATGTACTTCTATATACGTATTCAATTATTTTCTTTTGAAAAGTCGGAACAATTCTTCCAATCTGTCTATGTTTAATTAGTAGGAGGAATGCTTGTGTAAAGTGTAGAGTAGCTTAAACAGTTTTAAGTGGGCACGATGGGAGGGAATCATAAAGTACTATGTACTCTAGTATATCTTTTAATTTTTTAAAGTATATTCATCTGATTCACTCCGCATATGATGTAAGAACTAGTTTTACATGATTTCTAACGCCTAGTTTTAATTGCTGATAATATAAGTTTACCGACCATGTAAGAGCCTAATGAGTCATCACCGAGGTAGTTGATAAACCCTTTCTTCATTGATATACATTCTGATAGTTTGTTGAGGTTTCATAGCAAATTTACCAGATAAAAAAGCAAATAATTTTTAAACCTGTGTATTATGTTACTTTTGTTCTTTAAAGCACTTTTGAGTGAAGAAATTATGGACCCTACAGTCGGGTGTTAAAGGTCTTATATTGAAATTAAATTGGAGTCGCTGTTTCACCAGGGCATTTGGTTGTAATTGGTTGTGATATCTAAATATAAAATGTAAAATTAGCAATATATGTTATATAGAACAGAGGCTTTGAAATAAACAAAAGAATAATACTATACGTTAATGATTATTTTCAGAAAACTTCTAGCAAAGCCATGTTAAACGTTTATCAAATCTGAAAAGTACACGTGCTCTATTTAAGATTTGTTTGGCAAGAAAAGTAAAATGTAAGACAATTTATTCGTAACCCGTCATAAATTTCTCTTCAAAGGTTATGAATCTGCACAAACAATTAACTTGTTCAATACATTTTGAAGAAAATTAATAACGAAGTTGTGAAGCATTCAATTTGGATTTCTCGCCATTGATTTTGAAAAGGAACTAATTAATTGTTAAAGACGAGATTTCCGTAACTTTGTACTGGAATGAGAGGTTATAAATAGGTATTGGTGACTAACAAATAGCAATCTTTAAAAAATATGTCATATTCTATACAATTTTGTTTCTGGTAATTGATCAGAATATATCAAAATAAAAGGGGGATATAAAGTGTAATTTGTACTACCCAATAAATAGAACACAAATTAAATCTCAAATTTTATCTTTGGACATTTTCAATACTTTTTTTCAAAAGTAAACATGCCTGACGTAAATGATATGACATGTGTAAAGATACTATCAAGATAAAACTTGCACTGGAAAATCTTTGTACAGCACAAATAATTATCATTAGCATTTCAGACTCCATGTGGGGTAATAGGATTTTTAATTTGGATATAAGATAAGCAACAACACAAACGAACTGAAGAATCAATATCCATCCAGTTTCCACAACAAAAGTAAAAGTAGAAATTTTCTTCAATGTTTTTGAGGTTTTTCTGCCCAGCCATAGTTGGTCTCAGGAACATTTTCCACAACTCGGTTTTGTGAACTAGATTGAAGACCCTTCATCTTGGTAGTGTGTTTTTTTTTCGGACATAAAATATTTAGTGGCAAGCCAGAGTTACATACGCAATCACTTAGAATATCATGACATGTTCAAAGAAAAAAATAATTGAAAAGATGTCCATGCACACTTAACGTGATTCTATAATGCGCAGATATTCAAGAGTACATTGAACTAATTAAAAAGACAATTGAGAGTTAATTGCGGGATCATGAAATATTGAATTTCATGAATTTCATGTTTATTCCAACATTTCGATATTAAAATAGATATCACTCAACAAGTAAAATATATGAAGGTGGCGACAAAAAAGGGAAGGCCAAAAAAAAAAACGGGACAAGGAAGACGAAAAGCAAACTGAAAACGTAGTCTTAAACTAAATGGGACATGAATCCCGCCGAGAGTCCAGGTTAAAATGTTGTAGTCCGAACGAGACATGTTTAAACTCTAAATAGACCAGCAGTACATGAATCGAATGAAACTATTGTTTACTGCGTTACTGGATTAAACTTCCCCTATCAGAAAATTGTGTGATCTCTGTAATTTTTTAAATGTTTTGATAGAGAAAACATAGAACGTATCTGTAACAAACGGAGACAGTTTTGTTTATCTTGATTCTTAAATAAAGAACGGACTACGGTGATTTGATAATTGTATTTGAAAATTTAAAAAAAGTATTATGTGATATCCTTTCTATGATCAGATATCGGTTATAGGTGCTGAAATGAATTTAAAATATCTGATGTAGTCGAAAACGTGTCCGACGTACAATTATTCTGCAAATTTGATGATGAGATCTTTTAACAACTGGGTCGATACCACGACTGATAGACGTTTCGTTCCCGAGTGTATCACCAGCCCAATAGTAAGCACTTTGTTGACTTTAAATATCATTAATATGTTCTATAAACATGTGCTACACAGACTCCAAAATCCAACCAGAACGAAACTCGAATATGAGCTTTAAAGATTTCTGATAAAAGGCATAAAATCACTGTTAAGTTGATGCAGAGGTTAATATGTTTATGGCACTGGCTACGGTTACATGGAAATGTAACAATAATAAAAATATTATTGTTACATCGGAGACTAATTGCCGGAATGCAAAGTTGGGCAAGGAACCGATTAATTACGAATGTAACAATAATTATTGAGGCTACGGTTACATTGTGTTATTGTTACATGAAAAACAGCAATGTACGCTAAATTTATTAAATTTAAATCTTCTTTAGCTGTGTTGCTTAATTCTTTCATATGTACTAATTAATACTTGTAATAATGATAATTAATAAGTATTATTATTATACAAATGATGTTTAAGTAGTTTTACATATTAATCTTAAAGGTAATAAAAATACCTCAGATTAGCAGTGTCAAAATGAATGCGAAAAATATAGTTTGTTGTTGAGAACTGGGGCTGATAAAGTGTTCACTTTTTTGAAGTATTTAACTGCACACCTTCTCTCATTACTGTCATTATATACTTTGAACAATGGATGCAGAGATTTATTTTACCAATTTAGTTTTGGATGAAAAACTTGGGATGCGTTTGAAACGAAAATGAAACAATATCAAGACACAAATTTCATACAGCTCTATAGCTATAGCTCTATACAAAAGCAACTCTAAAAAATTGATACATCAACTGAAGCAAAGTTTGTTAACTGCTAAGTTGGATACTGAAATCTGAGGTAAACCTAACATCCGTAATGGATGGCAATGCAATCATATTGAAAGACAACATAAAACTACACCACATGCTTTCAACCAAAAGATCGGATGAGAATATCAACATTGCGAGAGTAAAATAGTATTTCTCACCGAAAGCATGGCAAACATTAAAGACCGACCGTGCAAGGGCTGTATAGCCAGTCAAGGTAGTTAAAAACTTCCATTTGTAACATTAAAGATTGCCTTATCTTCTAAAAGGAATATCACAGAATTGAATTGCACGGTATGCGATACAGACGTTCACAGCGGAGGGTAGGAGGGGTCCTGATCCCGAAATCCCGGGCTTAAAAACGTGAAGTCCCGAGGTCCCGAATTAAAAAAATATAAATCCCGACATCCCGAAAGATCAATCTCGATATCCCGAGCTTAAAAAAACACCCGATCCCGCATCCCGAAAAAGGTCCTTCCCCCTTATTACTGGTGTGTGATGGCTGCTTGGAGTGGATTCGTCAAAATGATGTGTCGGACTTAAACATGCTCCAAAAACCACTTACTGGATATTTATAAACTGTCATTGTAAATAAAAAAAATAAAGACATTGTATGTATTGTAAATATAAAATAAATGTCTTAAACTTTTATTATTTAGTACATATTACAAGTCCCCATCGTACATTGCTGTTTTTCATGTAACAATAACGCTATGTAACCGTAGCCTCAATAGTTATTGTTACATTCGTAATTAATCAGGTCCTCATCCAACCATGCATTCCGGCATTTAGTCTCCAATGTAACAATAATATTTTTATTATTGTTACATTTCCATGTTACCGTAGCCAGTGCCTATGTTTATTTCTAAGGCCAACCCAATTTATTTAGTTTTAGTTTTTACATTTTTCTTGTCTTTTTAAATACTCGTTAACACTTGATATCAGAATATACTGCAAAGGGAATTTTATAACATTGCAGTTTATTCGTATTATATCATCAATATCATATGAATTGAAGATATTTTGGAGCAATTTTCTACATTCAAGGGCTACAACTGGCGAACATCGCTCAAACAGAACAAACTTCATTGTAATTCCGATGATATGATTGTAAACTAAATATCTTATCAACTGACTTAGGCATTACTAAAACTAGAAACTCCATGAGTGCATTGCTGACCTTGCAGTTTTACATAAAATTGATACAATGTCACAAGAATTTTTGTTTTAAATGGAAACTTTTTGTAAAAACTTTTTCTCTCTGATCATTTTTGTAAGATAGTTTCTGTCTATCGATTGTATTTTACAAGATAAACCAAAGAAAGGAATGGATTAAAACAACAAAATAGACACACGGCCACACACGTAAATCGTCAAGGCAGTCACATTCAAATTTACATTTTTTGTTTATCTTATGTTGCAGAAAATCTTATGCATTCAAGGGTTCTGTCTAACATTCATTTCAAAATATTAGGTAACACCACAAAATTTTGTCCAAAAAATAGTCATTTAAGGGCAATAACTCCTATAAGAATTTGAGAGAGGATTTCACTCATAATACCTGTAAGACTTCCTTTAAATCTATTTTTGTAATTTTGTTTCTCTCTTACATAGTTTCCTCATAAAATTGTCTTTCAAGGGCAACAACACTTAAATTAAATTTAATCCTGGTATCTATGATGAGTTTATTTAAAGGAAATCTACTGAAGAATTCAGCCATGGTCCTATGATCATTTTTTTCTATTTACAGATTCCCTATATGTCTTATAGTTTGCAATATATAAATACAAATTTAAAATAGATTGTCAAAGCGACACGAATGGCCCCGTCCCAAAAAGTTGAAAAATCTGCAATTTGAATAACACATGTGGACACAAACATGATGGTAGTCTCACATATCTAAAGTCAGCAAAATCTGGAGGCGTATAGAAAAAAAGTCTGTATAACTGTGATTTTCAACAATTTATCAAAGTCCAAAGCCCATAATTTTGGCAAAAATTAGTGGAGCGGAACAAAACTTAAACTTGATCTGTAACTCATCATTGTTAGCTCACATACCAAAAATCAGCCCAATATCTGAAGGCATTTAGAAAAAAAGTCTATAACTGTGATTTTCAACAATTAATTGAAGTCCAAAGCCCGTAATTTCGACAAAATTTAGCGGCACGGAACGAAACTTAAACTTGATCTGTAACACAGGAATTACAGAATTACGGAATTTCAGACAAGGGTAAAACTATATGGCAACGACAACTTCATTGCGTGGCCATAAAAAACATTGGTTAACAGTTTCCTGTAAGGTCAAAACCTTTCTGAGAAGTCATGTGACAGTAGGTTAGGTTTAATCCACCATTTTCTACATAAGATTTTGCCATTTGACTAGGAACTTTCCTTTTTCAATTTTCCTCGGCATTCAATATTTTTGTGATTTTACTTTTTTGACACCTTGTTATGACCAATACTTATCCTGTCAGATTTCTGTATCTATGGCAATATTTATGATCATTTTATTTCTACCATGTACTCAATTCTTAGACTTAGTGGCATTACTGGTTGAATTTGTTTGTTCGGATTTTTTTTTAGGGATGGGGGTTGAACAAACAGAATATATATTCAAATAAAATTGAGAATGGAAATGGGGAATGTGCCAAAGAGACAACAACCCGACCATAGAAAAAAAAAACAACAGCAGAAGGTCACCAACAGGTCTTCAATGTAGCGAGAAATTCCCGCACCCAGAGGCGTCCTTCAACCGGCCCCTAAACAAATATATACTAGTTCAGTGATAATGAACTAGTATGTAGTCTGAAATATTTTTTCTAAAGGAAAAAATATTATGGCATTGCTTATAAAAGTTTCTGGCTAAACTTCTGCAAGTGAAACAAATAAACACTGATGGTGCAGACCTATAGTTAGTTTCTCTCAGCTGTGAGGTATAACATTTAAATTGATGAAATCTGACAATGGTGTTGAATAAATATCAAATAAAAAACCATCTGGATTTATTTGTTTTAAAACCTATAGAATTGTACATAATCTCTTGTAAACATATTCTTTGTGCAAAATGAACAGATGAATAATATTCCAAAAATTAATTTAACAGAGAGCATTTAATTGGAACATAGTGTAAGCTATTTGAAAAGAAGTATAAATACATCAATAACAAAGGAATCAGGATCCAGGATTTGTCTCTCTCTTCATGATTACAAAATGGTAAACAAGGCTAATATATATTTTTTTACATAAACCTTTATTCAATACATCTACCCTTAAATAATCCTCATTTGACTGAAAAAAGATAAACATATACCAGTATTCAAAATCTTTTACATAAATATAAGGTAAATTATTAACAGTTATATAATAACTATGTTATAACATTTTTGTTAAGTCAGGACCTGCTCTTGAGTAAGCAATCCACTAAAAGCATCCAGCATAAAAAAATATCAAAAAATGTATTCAAGATTACTTTTAAATTCATACATATATAACATTCTAACGAGTTTAAAATAATATATAATCTAATAATGATCTGAAACAATAAGTTTCATACTAATACTGTTTTCTTCTTTCTAGAATAAGAATAACTAAAGAACTAATTCTACTGAGATTGTTAAATACCCATTTGAATACAAGTTTGCATAGGTTAAGTGTTGTTTAATAGTAAAATCCATCTGGCCTTGTAGTAAAATATTGTTGTTAGAAAACGAAGCCATACTGAAGACAGAAGCTCTAGTAACTTGCAAAACATGTTTTTCATATCATTCACAATAACAAGCATACATGATGATTAAAACACTCTTGCTTAAACAATATCATTCTTTAAAAAAAAATCATTTATACAGAATAAAAATCTCATATTATAATATACAGCATTGTTAAAAAAACTTATAAAATAGCACCATGTTTCCTTAAAGCACTAAACATATAGAAGGTAGCATAGATAAAAATAAATGTGTATTGACTATTCACATGTTTCGACTGATGGAATGAAAACGCTTAAACAAGCGATAATTTTCCACATATTTCATTCATTTAATAAACAAAAAGGATATTGTTGTCTGATTTGGTTTATATCTTTTTGGTCAACCCGCCCTGATAAATAAGTTTCTTATCACCATACAAAGAAGGATTTCTACGATACACTATTCTTTTTTTCCTTCATTAGATTGTTGCATTGGCATTGCCCTGGTAATTATTTTTGCATTTTCACATGCCCTGAAAAACTATTCATGATTTGCTTAAAAAATAGACACTTTACCAAAGGTAGCTAAATAGATATATTAGTACAGTTTTTCCTCCTAACCACCACTTATTTATAATCGTAATTGTTGTCTTGTGTGAAAACCCTGTAAGAGACAATTCCTTTCTGAAACAATCGAAAGTGTACCAAAATATTTTGGCGATTACACAAATTTACGAAGAATAATTATTCTATTCAATCAAACAGTTGTCAATATGTTCATTAATGTCATCATTTGAAGTTCCTAAATCAAACTTTTTCTGACAAATTGGACATGTTTTCTCCTTTTGTATACTTTCCTCTTTTTTACATGCAGATTTTGCGAAACTGTTCATAATGGAAGACTGTTTACGTCGCTTACTAGAAGGTACAACAGGAGTTGATGATTTACGTTTCTTTCCTTTTGTTTCTTTCTTAGTATCTTTTCCGTCACAACCCACATTTTTACAACTATCACATCCACCCACCAATATAGTGACACGGCTTACAGAAGTGCTATCATCATCCCTTATTTCTTCTGTTTTGCAGAGTTCTGCCAGTTTTTCTTCTGTCTTCTTTGTACCATAAGAATCTATGCTTTCCTCTAAATCAAATTTAGATTCCTTAAGTCTATGGTAAATCTCTGGTAAATCTTGATACTGGTAATGGTTTCTTATTTCACTTTCTCCAATACTAGTATAAACAAGAACACAGTATTTCTCCTTTGGCATTTTGTTGTTTAAGTGGTCATTAGACTTATCTTTTTTACTATCAAGTATATTTGTATTTTCGCCAATGCCATTTGATTTGCCCCGAGATTCTGAGATGTTTGTTTTTTCTAAACAACTGTTTTTAGACTTATCAAGAGATCCACTTAAAGAGGTAGTTACAGAGGGTTTGAAAAAACTCATTATTGTCACTGGAGGACGGAATGCCTTACGCTGAGATTTTAAACAAACAGGAGTAATAGGTTCTGTGAAGAATCGTTGAGAAATTCTGTCAGATAGTTTCTCTTTTGTTGATGGCGACTGTGCTACATCTAATCCAGGTTCAGTTTTGATTCTAATGCCAGTAGTCAAACTAGGACTTGAAGATATGTCTGGTTGTGAACTTGGAGTTCTATTCAGACCAGAGGGCTGCGAACTTGACCTAACTGGAGAACTTTGATTTGAAAAGTAATGACTGAGTTTCAACTGGTCGTCCTGTGCTATCTGTATAAAAATAAAACACAACAAAATAAGTTGCCAATATGTACTATTCATTGATATTTAATGGTGACTTCAAAATCCTTAATACAATGTCAGTTATATTTTTGACTGCTTTTGATTGTCAGTTATATTTTTGACTGCTTTTGATGAATAGTTCTTAAGTTCTTACACAAAAATAATATATATTACCATTTTCCAATCAATCAAGGACCCCAACTACTGGACAGCCAAAATCAAAATCATTTTAACTTTAACTTATCATCAGTAACAACATTTTAGAACTAGAAGACAATCATTTGAAGGTTTCATAAGTAGTTGCACAGAAACAACTGAAGATCCCCCCCCCACCACCACCAAATACCCAACAGTAGTACAACACTAAGTCAATAACAGGATTTCAGTCCCAAAACTGGATTAAAAATGTTATACATTAGTACATATTCATAAACCAATCTACACAAAAAACTTTAATAATATTAGCATTATCAATGCATGAGACAACACATCCTGTATATAATCGAGATGCATGGATTCTGCAACTGTATACCCAATAATATCAACAGATGAACAGTATTTTTCTGAAATCTAATTGTTGAAAACACTGTTGCCTAAACAGGTGCATTAATGTGTAAGATTGTGACATTCATCCCAGACTAAACAACAACCATAGTTCAACGGATGAAACCTTTTTTTTTAAAAAAGAATTTTTCATGAAAGTTTTTAGCTCTATTTTTGTTCCTTAACAAGATCATAATCACAGTACTGTCATGACTGTAAATTTAGAGAATATTGCATGCATTCATAATTGCGAATTTTGTAGAATGCACTTTTGTTTGCTCTATGGTCGGATTGTTGTCTCTTTGGCACATTCCCCATTTCCATTCTCAATTTTATTTTTACTTAAGGTGGTACCTAACACTACAGGGAGATAACTCTGTAAAATCAGCTGAACGTTTTAATTACGTTGCGTTGTTAAGAGAATATTAAGCTTCTCAATGATCAAAACTAGTGTTTGTCAAACTGCTATATTACCAGTGTAATTTTTCTGATAAAATGGTTGGTTCAAATTTTTTGAAATTTTTATATTTTTGTCAAAGGGTCAAAGTAAATACTTTGTCAAAATTTTATGAAAATTAAACGAGCCAAATTGATTTTAGTGAAAGTGTTAGGTACCACCTTAAATGCCAGGTTAATGATTGTGATTTCAGGAAAATCTGCATACAGTTAAATGTATCAGATATAACAAGTTCTCATTATTACAATACTCATACAGTCGCATTCATAAAAATCTTGCAATAACTTCTGAATATACAGTCGCATTCATAAAAATCTTGCAATAACTTCTGAATATACAGTCGCATTCATAAAAATCTTGCAATAACTTCTGAATATACAGTCGCATTCATAAAAATCTTGCAATAACTTCTGAATATACAGTCGCATTCATAAAAATCTTGCAATAACTTCTGAATATACAGTCGCATTCATAAAAATCTTGCAATAACTTCTGAATATACAGTTGCATTCATAAAAATCTTGCAATAACTTCTGAATATACAGTATTATTAGTTACATATTCCATTGAAAACTTGAAAGGGTTTTAAGGTAGTGGTTTTACTATTTGTTCATATTCAGACTTTATGTGTCACAATGACATATTTGTCTGTATCTGGCAAAAGACAGAAAATGTCTGTCATTCTTTGAATAACCTCTGCATAAACAGGGTATGGGCTCATAATTTGTTTGTTTCTTTGAGGACTGTAAATTGCTCTTATAAATAGTAATGTGAAACTATCCCTGTCTACCTTTGAACACTTTCATACCATTGACCTGAATCTGATTTTCTCAAAATGAAATACATCATAAAAACCAATTTAGACTTAACAGAAACAAATTGTTTTTTACTCCATGGCAGACAATCTAACAATTTCCACATTAAAGAAAAGTCGTTCTACAAGACAACAAACCAATTAGCTACGACTGCCAAATAGATCAGGGTTGACAGTTGACAGCAGTTAAGGGCCATAATTACATGTGAAACGAATATCTATGGTTGCCGATTAGGACAACCGTCATTCAATTTACCATTAAAATGACTCAATTACGACAGTATTCTTACTCTAGCAAAGATAAATCAATGGCTATATCAGTCATTAACCAGTTATAATACACCATAAAAGGCAGAAAATTGGTATTTCTTAGAGAGAGACGTACAAATATTTAGACATGTTAATCTAACCATGCTATTGAGATATCTTTATCATCGTCAGTTATGCAATAAATATATCATTTTGCTATGTTTCGCTTGAAGATAATACAACTATAAAGCAAACATAAAGTACATGTTCTTCATATTTATTGTAATTCAATAAATTTTAGTGTACTCAATTTCCACATTCAGTTATAAAAGTAAAGGATTTACAGACTATAATTACTAATCAATATATATAATAATTCTAAAAAGGATCACTTTAATTAAATGTATAAGGGCTTGAACATATTTTTTGAAATTTAGCAACACTGAAAATGAGGAACAGCAATTCTAATTAATGTTTAATACCATTTAAAAAGGGTTTTCTTTAAAAGGCTATATACTAGATTAAATGTATATGTTTCAAAAGGTTACAACATATTAACCATAGTTTTTACAAAATAATAATTTTTACAAAATAGCAAAATAATGATCAGTTTAAGTCCTCATCTGTACATGCGTTAAACTTTTGATTTGATATCTATGACCTATGACCTTGAAATTGAGGTAAAAGGTCAAAGATAGACATTCTAGATGTTGACCTTTGACCTGTTGATTAATTTGGTTGGAAGCATATAACCTTGAAAGTTATATTATTTTCCGGAAATAGCAACTTTGGCACTAAATTAAGGTTTATGACCCCTTCTGTAGCCATTTTTGTATGAATTTTTCAAACATCAATTGTATCAAAACTACAGACATAATGAATAATAGAGAAAGACCATATTGTACATATACTAGGGGGAAACTTGATTGAAAGCATTATAAATTACTGTTTCCTTGCATTTAAAAGAATAAGAGTACTTTGTGGCAAATAAACCCAAGATTTTTATAGAAAATCCACAGCCTTTAATAAAGAGATTTTTGTTATAAAATTTGAAATATAGATTACTCACTTGATTTTCTATAATGTGCCAGTGTTTATGTTTTATTGAGTCACTAAAGTCAAGCACACCCTAAAAGGTGTACTTGATTTTGTCCATATTTTTATTTGTTTTAACCAATAACTACATTAATAAACTTGTTTTAAGGAAATCAATGCTAGCACTGCATGCAATAATACTGTATCTGTCAGTCATCAAATTGCCAAATATGACAGTACAAGGATAAAGGCTGTGGATTTTCTATAAAATTTCCATATGTTTAGCATTGAATCAACAGAAGGGAACATAATCCTTAAGGTCATTTCCCAAAATTTAGGTAAAACAGAATAGTATCTCAACATGGAATTAATAAATATACATAACAAAATCTAAAATACAAAGTAAAAAAAGAATGAGCAAATGTCATTTTCACCCAAAAGACTGTAATTGAGTCAATATGTCAGCTTGAAATTTATTCAAGGAAGTAATTTGTAACTCCTTATAACATAATTATATATTGAAAATAAGATGATCACTTATAGGGTTAGTTATAAAAATCTACCTTTCTTATCATTCATAATGATATAGTATTTAAAGTATCAATAGCAAGTTGTTTGGTCAGTCTGGTCTTGGGATAAAACTTCTTTTTAAAACCAATTTATAGGAATATTGAGACTGGTTGAGTATTGTTATAAAGAGAAAAATAAACTTGCATTCTGATAATTGATATATGATGATTATTTTCCTGACATCACAATAATCAGTTTCACATTTTTTGTCTATTCTTCAAAGATCACAATGATATTTTTTATGATATTTGTGTTGTATTTATTCAATTTCATGAATCTGACAAAAAATCATTAGTATTACCATATGAGCTTGTATCCTGTTCTGTTCTGTTAAAACTTTCTCCACCTGTCTAACTAAAACTTCTGGATAGCGGACACCTACTACTCTTTCACCATTATTAAGTTTTACTCTAACAACCCGTATAGTGGCTTCAGATTTACTGTAAAAACAAAATATAATTAAATTAATTAAATTAAATTAAATTAAATTAAAATAAAATTTTATTATAACAGCAATTATGAGATTAAAAAAACACTCTTTCTGAGAGCTCAAAGTGTTTTTTTTATCCTGTTTTAATTTGAAAATTGACCTTAAAATTCAAATACTATCTTTTTTTATAAGTTAGTCATTTCTGGACTGACAAACAGTTTAGGATTGGCTCAAGTGTTGATGGTTGGATAAATGCTGTTTGGCCACACAGCTAATATTATAATATGGAATGGCTGTTAAAATTGTATTGGAATTGGTTTATCTTTATTTTGTGCATGAGTAAAACAATGACAACAGTGCATGTGATTAAACATCGCATGTATTTAAACTCTTCAATTATAGAAAATAATCTCTTATACCAATACTTAATAAAATTTCAGATTCAGGTGCACAATAAATATTTCTGCTTTTTTTTTTTTTAAAGCAAACACTAAAATTTCAATGATAACTACCATTTAAAACGCTTACCTGAGATTAAGTTTAACAGCAAATTTATTTAGAGTGGCTTCTAACAAGGTCATGTGTGACACAATACTTCCACATAAAAGGTGCATTCTGTAACATCTACTTCCCACTAAAAAAAATATTGTTTGTTGGTGTTTAAAACCAATTTAAGCACTATTGGGTGAAGATTGAAGACAAAAGTATTTCACATTACAACAATACTGAATTATTACAGTGAGAAAAATCCCTTAAAGGCAGTAATGTTTTAACATGCTATAAAATTTCAATTTCATATGGTTTAAAAAATGGTTTTTGGTTTAAAGTTAATTCCCCAATAATTTAAACAAACCAAAAGCAACAAAGACCAACATATAAAGAAACTCAAAATTTGGATTTAACAAGCAACTAAAACCTAAATTCTAACAAGGTTTGGAAATGTACAAAGTTTTCCTTTGAATTCACTTCAAATATAATATATTACCATTATAATGTCTTTAATCATCTACAGATCAAAATGCGTATATTTTTCTATAACTTACTTCATTCTATATCTCTCTTATAAAAAGTCTGTTTTTTAAAAAGTTTTTTTTCTTTTATGTTTCAGATGAAAAGTGTGAAAAATGTAGTGATCCATCAAGTACATCCCCTTACGGCACTGGATCTGCAGGTACTCAAAGCTTCATGGCGACAATGATTCTTACACTCTTGTTACATTTGTGTTTGACATAAGGGGCTTACCATCAACAAAATAATTGTTCAGCAGACGGACCCTCAAGTCATTGACAGGTTCTTAGACCTTTGTGAGAATGGAGTCAAATTATAAGCAGAAAAATGGGAAATACAGAATACAGGTATTGCTATCAAAGGAAAAGAGGGGAGATAATAGATTTCTAAACTGTAAATTACTTGATACATGTTGTGAAAACCTTCCTTTGTAGGGTAAATAGGATTTCTTTTTCCAATAATTTGGGAAACAACTTATACTTTTATTCTACAGTAAAGTGTATATTATACAAATAAGTTCAAATTCTTAAACTTTTAAATATATACAACATACATATTTTATGATTGTTGTATTACTTGGGGGTCAACCTATTTCTCAAGTTTAGATTTTTCTACATTTTCTACCAGTATTTTGATTTTATTTACATCTAGCCAATCATATTCTCTGTTATATAATCATTCCACAAAACTATTCTTCTTTCTACTGGTTTAATATTTTGTAAAGGTCAAAGAATGACACCACAAAGTAAAAAAGGCACGGGATTAAATGATATTTCCACAAACCAATAAAAAATTATCTTATTTTGCTGGTTTTTTTTTTACCTTCAAAAATGTTTTACAAATACAACTCCCTATTGTGAAGACAGCATCTGGCAGTCTCCCACAACAGGATAGTGTGTCCCTCTTTTTGATCACCCCCTCTAAAATATCTGATCTTTCTCAATATTGTTAGATTTTATTTTGAAATGTCTTTCTGCTTCACTAAAACTCACCTCTACAAGTTTTGCTGTGTTTACAACTTTTACCATGTATACACTGGTCCTTAGACTGGCTATATAATTCGTTCCATAATTTCTCTGCAAATAACAACATACTTAAAATATACTCTTTTTGACTAATAATCCTCAGACCAAAAAAATTGCATATATGTTAATTTGTGGGGTTTCCTTGCTAACATTTGAAGGGTAGAAGTGCAAGCAGAGATGGTGTGCAATGATGGGAGTGGATACAAGATTTTTTAATTTTAATAACCTTATTCAATCAACATATAAAACCAATAGTCCCTGCAGATATTTTTTTAACAAATTCTAATTAATAGTTTAAATTTCTAGATGTTCATTTTAGTCTATACATTGTACTTATACAGACCAATGATTGTGAAATAGCTATCAAAGTTACCAGGATTATAATTTAGTACGCCAGACGCGCGTTTCGTCTACATAAGACTCATCAGTGACGCTCATATCAAAATATTTATAAAGCCAAACAAATACAAAGTTGAAGAGCATTGAGGATCCAAAGTTCCAAAAAGTTGTGCCAAATACGGCTAAGGTAATCTATGCCTGGGATAAGAAAATCCTTAGTTATTCGAAAAATTCAAAGTTTTGTAAACGGGAAATTTATAAAAATGACCACATAATTGATATTCATGTCAACACCGAAGTGCTGACTACTGGGCTGGTGATACCTGTGAAACCTTTTCATACTATCACTAGGTTTTTGTCATAATTATTCTGACATGTATTTTTTAACTTTGTACCATACATTTGTGACAACAAAAGGCAACCAGTTTAATATACTTGACCAAAGCATAGAAACTGTTTATTGTGAATTTTGTTTACAATTATTTGGTTGCTTCATTAAATAATTTTGTATTTTATTGAGATTTTATTCTCTTACATTCTGATACTAGTTTTATCCATTGGACTAGTAAGATAAATTATGGTTAGACAACTTATTCTCTGTGAATATCTATGTAATGTCTGGTTACTTTATTTTTGTTTTCAACTTCTCAAATTACACTTGGCTATAAAGCTTTAAATGCTTTTATAAGGCAATAATTTATATACATATTGTCCAACAATGTTATATCTGCAATTTTTTGTTTTTCTCACAGTAATTTTCTAACTAATGCTTTTTTTGGCATTCTGGCAAAGGCCCCATATACTTAATCTAGAGCCCTAGACATAGAAACTTGCAAAGATGATAAAAGTCCCAAAAATAAAAACTTTGCATTTTAAACCTTGATGTTATAATTTGTAAACAACTATTGAAATAACAATTGCATGCAATAATTTCTGAAATTAACACTACTAGTCTGCATCTGGAAAACATTTATCACAAGCTTTCAACACTAAATTCATTCAAATGTTTAGTGAAGTTGTAGACATTACCAATATGTTGTATACATTTTACAACGGTTTTAAATAACAACCAGATTCTTCAAATGACCTTCAAAATGATCAAATGACAATCTTACCCAAATAAACCAGTCATTTTTCATTGCTTGTTATAAATAATCATTGACAGATCACATAAAAATTCTATTATCACAAAGTGCTTTTGTTTTACCCTAGCTTTAAGTTTACTTTGATCAATAGTTCTTTTGTTATCTAATACACTAATTGGGAGGCAAAATGAGGAATATGGTTGACTTAAAGTAAATATTTACATCTTTTCAATATTTGTCTCTCTGCAGTGTACTAAATTGAAAAAAGAATGTCTTCAAGTTTCAAATGAAAATTTGATCAAGTGGTTGCGTAATTGCAGTTGCTTTTGCATCTCCCCTTTTTGGGCCTCACAGTTCTTTTGATTTATTCAATTAATTAGAACATTGAGACCGTCTGACCATTTTAATCCTTTTTGAAATACAGATACCAAATTTTTATTCCTGTAAAATGTAAAGAAAATGCTTGTATCTGATTTTATCCTCACAGAGTAAGAACCAATATCACAGCAATATTCTTAATTTCTCTCTTAGGAGTAATAGTTATATCTTATTTTCATCTAACTGCAATAGATCAAAGCCAAATCTTGCTTTTGATGCACATTTCCTGAGTTAATGTCCTAGAGACAATGACGGCAATAGTGAAAATCGTCAATATCTTTCATGACCTCCATTTTGTAATGAGCAAAACATTCTAAAATTTTAGATAGTTTGAGCATTTTTCAAAATATCACATAGAAACAGTTTGATAATACTGCACATCAATGAGACAATTGATGAGTTTCAGTAAAAACATTTCATATAAAATGCAAGGTAGCATTGTTACTGGAGTCCAATATATTGTTAAAGATATCAAAAATTGGTGGTCAAAAGGTCATGATAGCAAAACTTTTGCAAAACACTGACACAATTTTTACATTTTGCAATAAAAATAATTGTGAGGACCAACAGATTTTCTTCAAGGACCACTAGTGTGAAGAAAGATGGTGAGAACAATGTTTTGTTGTGTTAAGGACAGATAGAGGGTTAAACAGACTGATTCTTATTATAACATTATCCCCCAAATGCCAGTGCAATTTACATTGACTTTTTATCTAATAAATACAATTTCAGTTAGTGTTTTCACATCAGTCTAATCATCTAATGCTTGTGGTACTATATGTTTATTCATACATTACATCGTAGCATCATCTTTGTCTTTTTTTTCTATTTTTAAATTCAATTTTCAAATCTTTTGCATGAACTTTCTACACATTTCAGAATTGTTATATTTTCTTTGTCTAATTTACTTGAAATGAAATACAATGAATTTTTTTTCAAACATTCCAGAAACCTATTAATTCCATTACATACCAGATTTGTCAAAATATGTCACATATAGCATAATGGACACTGTATTTTTCTGAAAAGAGGATCTATAATTTGATCTAAAAAAAAACAAAAACAAAGCCAGATATGAATAGTCCTGAAGACACTAGTTGATAAACCAGAAGATCCAGTAAATCAGTTTTATCCTGAACTGACAAAGTGTGTCATAAACTTTACCTATAGTTTAAAAACTTTAAGCTAGAAACCTGTGTCGCTCACCTAGGTCTATGTGCATCTTCAACAAAGTACATTCTCCATTATTTGTAGACAAGAATAGAATATAAGAGCAATGACTCGAACTAAGAATCTACAAATGATTTTACCGATTTGTATCTATCTTGTTTTGCTGTTCATTTTTGCTATTTAAAGTGTCTTTCTATCTTTAAAATTTTAAGATATAAGACATTTCCACAAAAATTGTTTAAAATTAACATTTAAAGGCAATAACTTCATTTAGGAGTTGTAAGACGATTTTGATGTAATGTGACTTTCGATAGATCTGAATTTTCTAAACATTTCTGCCTATCTCGGATTTTCTCGAATCAAAGCAGTTGTAAAGATACAAGACAAAACTGTTTACCATTATGTTCTATTTTTAGCCATAGCAGCCATGTTAGTAAGCCAACACTACACATTTTTTAATCTAAATACCCCATTGATGTTTGGGGCTAGGGTTGTTTAAATTTGACCTAGTCTTTTTGGAGCAGAAGAGGCAAAGCAATGAGAAAAGCTCACTTGGCTCTTTGGGCCAGGGGAGCTCAAAAGGATAAAGATATTTTTATTGATCTGTACCAGTATGTCTTTAATATCAATTTAATTATTTTAACCCTTTCAAATATAGATCCAAATACACCAGGTGTATTTCAAAAGAAGACATCAGGTTGATGTTGTGATTTTTATTTTTTGTATATACACAATAAAAAATTTATATTGTAACTAAACCTTTGTGACTGGACATTCCCGTAAATATTGGGGAAATAACCTGTACAATACTGATATTTTTTTTTTTAAATCTAATGATTTTTGTTGTATGTAAAATAGTGTAGAGACACACTTTAGACATGTATGTATATATTGTTTGGTACATTTTACACATTTGTAATTTTATAAGAATATTTATAGTTTACATTTATGTTCATATATACTGTAAAATATTTTTGCTGTGTATATGATATGTGTGTATTTAGTAAGTTCTTTGTAGAGGAATCGTTTTGCTTACCATGTAAAATAATTAATACACAATTTATACTTAAGATGGTACATAACACTACAGGGAGATAACTCTGTAAAATCAGTTTAACGTTTTAATCCGGTTCTATTCTGAAGAAAAGATGAAGCTTATCAATGATCAAAGTGAGTGTTTGTCAAAATGCTATTTTCCAACCAATTTTTCTGATAATGTGCCTGGTTCAAGTTTTATGAAATTTTGATTTGTTGGTCAAATGTTCAAAGAAAATATTTTGTCAAAATTTTATAAAAACTAAACGAGCTGAATTAATTTTAGTCAAGGTACTAGGTACCACCTTAACATATATATGTGCTATGTGTATAAATGGTTTCATACTGAAATCAATGCATATTTTAGATGACTATCTGTCATACAAAGAAACATAGTATTCTATTCTTTTATCACTCAACACCTTATTAAGGATGGTTTCATTTTCATGACAATGTAAAGCAATGCCAGTCTCAAAAACAGAGTTTTAAAATAAATCAACTGCATACATTTTTTTAAGATCTGTTAGTCAAACTCATTTTACATAGAACTGAGTAAAGATCTGTTTATAGTCAGCTCCTTTTGCACAGAACTGTTTAAAGATCTGTTGGTCAGCTAATTTTTTTTATAGAACTGAGTAAATATCTGTTAGTGTGTGCATTTTTTTAATAGAGCTGTTTAAAGATCTGTTAGTCAGCTCATTTTGCACAGAACTGTTTAAAGATCTTTAAGTCAGCTCATTTTGCACAGAATTGTTTAAATATCTTTAAGTCGGCTCATTTTGCACAGAGCTGTTTAAGATCTGTAAGTCAGCTCATTTTGCATAGAACTATATTTTGCACAGAAATGTTTTAAGATCTTTAAGTCATCTCAGTTTTCATAGAGCTGTTAAGTATGAAAGCCATAAAAACATTTTTAAAAAAAGCATATATCTTGTTTTTGATCAAAGATTATGAAGTGTTAAACATATTTTGCTTAATTCTTTTTGCAAATTTTACCTTAGTTGTGTCAATGAACTTTTCACCTCATTCATTGATAAATGTATTCAGAAACTTCTAATGAAATGTTTAATGAGTTAAGTGGATGCATATCAAAATTGCATGGGAACACATAAATATACATTAATATATACATGTATGTGACTGAACACATGGGACACAGTACATGTCCAAAATATTAAGTGTAACAATAAATAAAGATTCAGTCTATGAGAAATCTTTTAAAGTAAACGTATAAACCAAGAAATTATTAAATTATAAATCATTTCTTCTGATCAAATCTTGTCCTTATATGTGAAAGAAATTTGATATGGAATCAGAAATGTTACTGTTGATTCAATTATTTTGATGGGTACCAGATTTTGGATTGAAGAAAAACTGTATTTTTAAAGATATTGATATTCAAGGTTTTACTAAAATCTGTATACAAGCCTATGAAAAACATGTACTTGATCCAACTTTAAAATAAATGGTTTATCTAAACCTAGGAATAATAATGAATCTAAAGTATTAGTAGTTATTTAAGTGCGTAGATTAATTCATCATATCTTTTTCACATGCTCAATTAAAATCCGCTTAAATTTTTGGCAATTTTTTTTGGAGATGACATGCATTTGATCACCTGCACTAAAGCTGAATATAATTATGTTATTGTTACAGAAATAGTAGTCTTGTGAGTGATGAATGTTGTATAAACTGTTTAGACTAGTTATGTTAACATTAAATAACTTATAAAACATATGTTGTTGTTGTTATATAACCTCCACTGACATGTTTTCATTTCATACAGGTTTTTGGGATTACATCGGAAGATAAACATGAGGTTCCAAAGGGAAGAAGAATATTATATCATTTTTAAAGCTTTTCAACTCCTCCATTTCTTATATTTCCTTGATCATTAAATATTCAGCTTTCAGCATTCCTGATGAAGGTCAAACCAGATAAGTGCTGTTTTCATTTTTTAAAGGCTTTAATTTCTTCCTGGAAAGTTTTTTTTTTTAAATCCATTAATCTTTGAAGAAAGATTTGCTTTGTGAAGGTTATGAAATAGGAGAAGATTTAAAATTTGTGACAGGATCATATCATTTGTTGAAGCAAAAAATCAGAGTACAAAAAACTGAAAATATTTCAGAACTGAAAAATGCATGTAACATTTGTCACTGGACATTAAGTTTTGCTTAATCATTTAAGCATTGATATTTTCTATCATGAATAGTGTTATTCATAACAAGTCTTTATGTTTTAAATTTTAGTTGAACAAGCATTGTTTACAGGTCAAAGCACAATTCAAAAAGTGAATGCATTTAAACTATCTTAAGGAGGCTAGAGGGTATAAAAAATTCAGACATCTTTTTTAATCTTTTTTTTTTCATTACAAAGTTAATTTAATACACAAAAAATCAACCAAAAAAATCAATTCGTTTTGGCTATAGATGACTTTTAAAATGTTCATCTCATTGAAAACGATCCAAATTATCTCCCTTTAGTGAAAAAAAGCCACTTTTTGTCATTAAAATTGAAATATCTTTTATTACTCATCAGTGACCTATATTTTTTATTTTTTTTTTCCAAATAAGCTTTACTTAAACTAAACTATTATAAAATTAAAGCGATTTCTGTATTTTAGTTCTTTTTTTATTTCGATATTACCTTATTTTCTCCTATTAGTTCAACAGAAAAAACGTACCTAAACAAAAATGTATGCTTCTTTTGCAGGCAGATTGTGAGCTTAAATGAACGGTGACCCAATATTTATATTTTATTTTTCTATTAGATATAGGATAATGTTGATTTATAGAAAAATATAGTGAAATCCTATATTAGAAAAAACAAGAATGTGTCCTAAGTACACGGATGCCCCACTCGCACTGTCAATTTCCATGTCCAATGGACCGTGAAATTGGATAAACAAGAATGTGTCCTCAGTACACGAATGCCCCACTCGCACTATCATTTTCCATGTTCAGTGGACCGTGAAATTGGGGTAAAAACTCTAATTTGGCATTAAAATTAGAAAGATCATATCATAGGGGACATGTGTACTAAGTTTGAAGTCGATTGGACTTAAACTTCATCAAAAACTACCTTGACCAAAAACATTAACCTGAAGTGGGACAGACGGACGGACGAACGAACGGACAGACGGACGGACGGACGAACGAACGGACGGACGCACAGACCAGAAAACATAATGCCCCTCTACTATCGTAGGTGGGGCATAAAAATCTAAATTTGTAATAAATTTAGAAAGATCATACCATATGGAACATGGGTACTAAGTTTCAAGTTGTTTGGTCTTCAACTTCATCAAAAACTACCTTGACCAAAAACTTTAACCTGAAACTCTCACTTTCATTTTCTATGTTCAGTAGACCATGAAATTGGGGTCAAAAGTCTAATTTGGCATTAAAATCAGAAAGATCATATATAAGCAACAAGTGTACTAAGTTTCAAGTTGATTGGACTTCAGCTTCATCAAAAACTACCTTGACCAAAAACTTTAACCTGAAACTCACACTTTCATTTCTATGTTCAGTGGACCGTGAAATTGGGGTCAAAAGTCTAATTTGGCTTTAAAATTAGAAAGATCATATCATAAGCAACCTGTGTACTAAGTTTCAAGTTGATTGGACTTCAGATTCATCAAAAACTACCTTGACCAAAAACTTTAACCTGAAGCGGGGCGAATGAACGGACGAACGAACGGACAAAGGGAGGCACAGACCAGAAAACATAATGCCCCTCTACTATCGTAGGTGGGTCATAAAAAGTTGATTTATACCTGTGAGCCCCCTTACTTACACAATTGTATACAAAGCTATTACTTAGCTATACAAATCTATCTATATCGGACATAAACAAATGCTGTTTTTCAATCAAATGTTTTCACACTTTCGATATAAGAATCATATTTCAATGAATCAAAATACCAAGACAGTTATCTGTGATTTGGAATTTGTTTTCCGATATTATTCTCTATTAAATATTCTTCATTATAAGCTCTTCTAGCCCCTCTGTCAAAATCATGTGAGGTAAAATTTGAGAACTTTTTTCTGATATAAACAAATCAATTAAGTTTTCTATAAATATTAAAAACATACGGCTGATGAATGTCTTACAAACACAAACACTGGATCAATTGTCTAATTATTATAAGAAGTATGACTGTGATAAGTTATTTAAAACAGATTTAACAAAAACTAGAATAAAATTCTTGCATTAAAGCCAATTCATAAACATAAACATGACATAAAAACATGTGTCAATTCATTTAGCTACCCAATTAAAAAGAAATTGACTATTATTACATTTATTTGACCCATATTATATTTAACAGCTGTATACCGTTTATTGCTATTTGTCTGACATCACAAACATTCCTTAAAGTTTTAATGTCACAAAAGAAAATGTCTGAAAAACAGGGTGTCAAAAATGCAAGTTTCGTAAATTTTACTGTCAAGTGTTGCAGTTTTCCAAATGTATAAGTTGTAGTAATGTTATGTAAACATATAAATCCAGACTATTGCAGACCTATAATATAAATTAGGACCTTCTCATGTTTCAAAAAATTGGCAAAAGATACAAAAGGGACAATCCTATAAAAGTCAAAGAAAAAGACAATAATACAAAAAATAACATAAGAAACTAAAAACTGAACAACTATAAACCAAATAAGACCAATACTGTGTCCAAATCTGCCATTGCTTCATGTAATTGATTGAGGTGCAATGAGTGCTGTAAAATTTTATACTATAAACACGAGAAAGTTTTCTAACAAATGTCTTCAGAAGGAAGAAATTATTGACTGCGTCGTGGAGTTACTAGACCTGTTTTTATTGTTGGTTATATCAGGTGATCCAGAAAGGTAAGAAGATCCTGATCCTAATGTAGCATTGTATAGTTATTATTCAACTAATAAGAAAAGCAAACAAGGGTTATCCAATTATTGGGTTCATAAACAAACAAAGTGGTATATGAACGAATTTTAGGTCTGTACGTACAAAGTACCAGCCAATGTGAAGCATCGATTGAAATTTCATGAAGAAAGGAGGCGCTGTGTAATGGAGACGAGCAAATAAGGTTTAGAAGAACAAGGTAAAGTCTGTTGTCAAGATAGTTACAAATGCAGAGACTGGTAAAAAGTTCATTACTTCCAGATGACACCTGTCCAACACCAGTGTATATAGAAATGCCATCCATTAACCTGACCCCAGACTAAGAACTTTTGTTCTTTGGATGACTGGTACAAATGGGAAGCCTGGTGGATCTGACGAGTCTATAAGATAGATCGGGATTAAACCAGACTGTTTCCAATCTACCCAGCACAGCTATAATGTCAGCTCCCCACTTAAAATAGCACTTAGGATTAAGATATTTCCAATCTTAAACATAGCAACAAGTCCAATTACATGGCAGAGCAAGTTTGATTAAAAATTCATAACTGTTTTTCTCACTTTGACGTTCATTAGGGATATTCACATATGAATCCTCATGCATCCTTGGCTATCTAAATATTTGGCTTTAATTCCAATTATTTTTGTCTAATGCAGCAAATTTAGATCTTTATTTACTTTGATGTTAACTAACTTATTACTCATGTTTAATGAACCATAAAATTAAGATCCTACTATCTATCTGACTTTAACAGGTCAGGAGCCTGTAGTTCAGTGGTTGTTGTTGGTTCAGTCTCTATTCTCTATCTATTCTGAATTTCAAAATATTTGACTATTCCTTGCATTTTACCATTATATATTATTTGTAGCAATGACAGCCATTTTGGTTATTAGTTTGTAAAACACACACTTTATACAGAATTATCCTAAGGGTTACTAAATCAAGGTTAGCTAAAAAAATTGTCCTGTAATTTCAGAGGAGAATGCCTTGTTAATGTTTATGACACAAAATGACAATGATGGGCAGATATTGGGCCAAAAAAGGAAGAATAATGATAAAATTATGGCTCCAATATTCCTCCTTAGATTTGCATGAAAATTCTTTTAGGAAACTCATAAAATTTTAATAATATCTAGAACCAAATTACATCTGCAGTTTTGTAGAATTAAAGACGAAACTAGAAGAAAATACAACTACTTGTCTTTCTTCTCATCAAAAGAAAGAAATCAAAGTGCTTGTAAAATTTCTTAAATTTTCAGTGGGAAGTTAAATTAAATATTGCAAGTTTAAAGCATTGGTTGCAGTTGATTCAACGTAACAATTATATATGGACAAAGGAAGATAACTCCAAGTTTAAAGATTACTTTAATAATGACATCATTGATATTTTTCAAACAGATATTAGGCCAAAAAAAAATATATGTCTGTTTCCTGTTTCCCGACTGACCCTGACTCAAACCCCCCGACCCCAGATCTTTTTATTCAAATCCGGAAAAAAAATCGTTTCCGGTCCGATCCAGATCCGTATTTTACTATGCCCAAACAATCAAAATGACTTCTCCCAGCACAAATGTGCTACGATTAAGGTTTAAAAAATGTCAGCACTGGGAGGATTATTCAATTAAAGCTTCTTTAAAGGGATTAAATCATTTTGGGGTACGGGACCCTAACCAAACATGACATTTAACCGACTGCAAATCTGACAGGGAGTGCAAAAATTACAAAAAAAAAAAAAAAAAAAAAAAAAAAAAAAATCCTGACCTACCGACCCTGATTTATTTGCCTTGGAAGCAGGAAACAGACATATATATTTTTTTGGCCTTAGATTGCTGCACCTTGGAAGATTTAGAAATCAAGTCAGTACCACAAGCTTTTGATTGCATTTTATGCAATCTTTACACAAACATGTCTATTGTGTTTTCTTCATTTTTTTTTATCCCATTAGAACATTGAATGGTTATAATTACACCAATATTCAACTCTCCTGAAACTGTATTGTCTCCCTTTAAAACTTTACAGTAAACAAATCAAAAATTCATCTTCATCCCAAAAAAGTTGTCTCCCATTTATTATGTATAAGTAGACTATAACAAAATGTGCCAAGAGGTAAGCATAAAACACTCTTCATTTTCTAAGGTTAACACAATGCATAAAACAAAAAACACCAACATAATGTCCAAAAACTGATATACAAACTAAAAGAAAATAACTAGCTATGCCCAGTTTGAAAATATATTGTAAATTCAGCAATTTTTACATTCATAAAGGCCCATTACTTTATAATGGTGAGTGACGCAACCCAAATTTTAAATTGATTTGCATTTGGTGGCAACATGCAAAGTGTATTATAAGTTTCAAAACATTTGGTTGAGGCAAAGAAAAGTTGAAAGTTTCGAAATGGTAAATTCAGTATTTATTTTAATTTTTTAAGGAACTTGACAACAGTGAAAGTGACTCCCAAATTGGAACATGATCTGTGTTTAAAGGTAACTAGCATTGTGGAAAATTTCATGCCATTTGGTTCAGGCAAACTAGAGTTAGAGAACAGAAACCAAATTAAGGACGGACTTATACAACAGCTGGACAATGGTAAACCCTAATGTCCCTTTCATCAAAGATAGGAGCATAAAAAATGATAAGGTGAAAAGATGGAAATACCGACAAAGAGCACAATGCAAAAATCCAAAATGATTACAATAATATTTGATGTACCTGCTTTGTCTTTTGCTAATGGGACATACTTGTGCATCAATTCTGCTTTTTCTTCCTCAAACATAGATAGTCCTGTGTTTGGTCTACGAATTAAAACAAAAAAATAAAATTCTGTCACCATGATTGCAAGTTTTTCTTGTTAACATTTACATGATACACTTGCAATGAATTACTTACATAGTAATATACAGTGATAGCATACTTATATTTTCTAACAAATAAACTACTGTCACAGACATTTTTAATGATTCCCAAAAAATCGATTAATATTATCATGTATGTCAGTCACAATTTACAAAAGTTTTCTGATTTCAAATTCTAACAAAAGACCACATACTTTATCTATCTAAAGAACAAGGGCAATAACTAAAAAATGCACTTTTTTTTCTTTTAAAGAATATATATATTTCTATCAAAGGTGAAATTAAGGCTTCAGAGCAAATGTAATGTGATTTCCATTATAATCTTGCAAGAATTGTTCACATGAGAGCACTAACAAGACTGGACAGACGGACAAAAATGGATATGGGATGACAAACAACATTATATTTTTTTAATCGTTTTGTCTTTTCTAAGATATATATATCTTTAAATTTTTAAAGAAGCATCACTAATAGTACATATGGACAACAGGAATCAATAAACATACAGAACAATACATGTACAATAGACCACCTGACAAATAATAACAGCAACACTTACCGTGATATTCTAAATAGATGAGATGAAGTTTCCTTTTGTGTTGCTAGAATACATAGTTTCCTTCCCCACATGTCTCTCTTGGATATGTAGAAACCATCGTGTGGACCTGTGTGACTTTCTAATCTTGTCACTGCCATATCCCAACTCATTCCACGATCTATGTTCAATTCTATCAATCTTTAAATAAAATAAAAAAATTTCAGCACACATTTTCTATGAGCTTATGTTGTTTAAAAACATTTCAAATAACCTTATTGGGATATATAGATCCTTCTCAATGAACATTCAGAATTCAAAAGGGTTTTTTTGAAAGAAAAATATGTTCTTATTCATATGTGGTATTGTGCTGTTTTCTGCTCTTTGGATGGGTTGTTGTCTCTTTGACACATTCCCCATTTTCATTCTCAATTTTATTTAATATGACTTTAGATAGATTTCATTTAACTATTTCTTCCTTTTTTTCTAAAATATTTTTTTTTTAGTTTTGATAAATTCACTTAACATAATACTCTAACCTGTATCTATTCGTAATTATAGAAACACACTTATACAGTGACTTTTTAACAAATACTTTCGAAACTCTGCAAATTGATTAAAATTGTTAATAAAGGGTTGTGTGAGCCTGATTGCCAACTGTCACATATATGTTGATTTGTTGATTTCTTACTAATACTATGTGTTCTCTGTACTTCTCCACTGTAAATGGTTTATTGAGAAATAAAGATAATTATATAACACCCTCATGAGTAATCAAGGTTGTTAAAACCACCCTCATCATCATAGATACACACTGACCTGGTTTTAGTATGACTTTTGTTTAGTTCACTGAATATTTCCTTTGGTTCTCCAATCATCTCAACAGATGAAGCTGTGATGTCTAACATTCCTTCATTGTACCTAGACAATATATAAAACATTCCATCATTGTATCTCGACAATATATATTATACAAATTTTTTTCAAATCCACAAATGTATCAACTAAAATTTATTAAACAAATTGTCCAGGATCTCTCAAATATACTCTGGATTCTGGGAGGGGGGGGGGGGGGGGGTTGGAAGGCACATTATATTAATAATACATGGGTGATGGGTATCAGAGCAACTTTTCACACTATAATGCACTATAAGTCTCAATTACAATTGTCTGGGTGGCGGCTGCTGACAAAAAGTGCCTTCCACAACCCCCCACCCCCATTACATTTTTTCTAGAATAGCCCTAATGTCATTGCACCTGGGAACCACAAATTCTAATGTACAATGAATTACAAATTTTCTACAAGAATGTATGCATACTTTTGCAAAACCTGGAAATCAAATTTGTACCCACAAAATTAATTGAATCCACAGTATATGTTGTTATGATATTGTAATTATTGTATTTATTTATGTTGGCCTGATTTGTATTGTGTGGCCTGATAGTTGTTTACAGAATAATTTTAGAACTATGCAGTTTAGAAATCACTGGAACAATTACAGAATGATTGGAACTTTCCAGAATGATCCTAATAAAAGATGCGTTATATAAACTTCTACATTTTACTAGAAACTTCTGTTGTAACTTTCTAGGATGTTCCATTATAGACTGTTCTAGAATCTTCCATGAAAACTATATATATATACAGACACTAAAGTTAATCTCTCACTCTTGGACTTACACTTGGACTTAGACATCGATAGACATTAGCATTCACAGCATTTGGATTGACACTTTTATTCTACAAACAACATCATACTGGATTGTGACCTTAGTAGTGAACGTAATATTCAGATTGGATTCCGAAAGATATCCAGATACAGATAAAGATAAAAGATTGGACTCATATTTTGACAGTTAAGTTGACAGTAATATTTGTGTAATACTTCTTGTAAACTTTTGTACAATAAATATTGTTAAATTTTACTATTGATTTGTGTCTTTTGTTGGCTACAATTTAAAGGCGATTTCTGGCCGTAACAGAAATTGGGGGCTCGTCCGGGATACTGAAAATATCTTATTCAAAATTTGTTTAGTAATTTTTATTATAACTAGCCAACAAAATTCTACAAAATGGCATTTGATGCCGGTAAATTTTTGAAAACGCCAGACCTGGAGGGGTTTGATAATTTAAAGAAAGAGTAATTAGTGTTGCTTGCTAAACATCTGAAACTAGATTTTAAAGTATCTATGAGAAAACAAATTATAAAAAATTTGGTAATAGATAAATTAGTTGACTCAGAAATTTTAGGTGAAGAGGCTCTTGAACTTAAGGTAGAAACTGTTGACACTATCAAATTAAAACAGCTTGCATTAGAACATGAACTTAAATTAAAAGAACTGAAAATGAAGGAAAGGTTGGAGATGGAGAAAATAAAAGAAAAAGAAGATGAATTTAAATTAAAACAAGATGAATTTAAGTTAAAGCAGGCAGAACTAGAAATGAAGGAAAGATTGGAAATGGATAAAAAGGAAAAAGAAGATGAATTTAAATTAAAAGAACTTGAAATGAGGGAAAGACTAGAGATGGAGAAACTGAAAATTGAAATGGTCAAAGAAGAAAGCAACACTAAAATCCAGCCGAAATCAGAATATTTTGATGCAGCAAAAAATATACGTTTGGTTCCCAGATTTTGTGAAAAAACAGTCGATAAATATTTTCCACAGTTTGAGAAAATTGCTCATAATTCGAATTGGCCAAAGCCATATTGGACTACAATGCTACAAAGTGTTTTTGAGGGTAAGGCTGCTGAAATATACTCTGCACTTCCATCAGAAAAAAAGTTCCGATTATGACACAGTGAAACAGGAAGTTTTGAAAGCTTATGAGCTAGTACCAGAAGCATATAGACAGAAATTTAGATCTTATAAAAAGTTTGATTCGCAAACCTATGTGGAATTTGCTCGGGAAAAAGAAGATCTATTTGATAAATGGCTTACTTCAAAGAAAACAGATAACAATTATGATAACCTAAGACAATTGATGTTATTAGAAGAGTTCAAACAATGTGTTCATTTAGACTTAAAAACACATTTAGACGACAAAACTGTTGGGACAATACATGATGCAGCTGTAATTTCAGATAATTATACCCTTTCACATAAAAGAAGTTTCAAGGGTCAAAATGTTAATAATTCAAGTGGAAATTACAAAAATCAAAGCACTGAGCGTACTGATAGTAAGCCTATTGCACAGAATAAGAGTCAGTCCAGTTTTAATATGTCTAGTCCAAAATTTGATACTTTTGAGAAGAAGTCACTGATTTGTGCTTATTGTAAGAAGAATGGTCACCTGATGGCTGATTGTTTTAGACTCCAGAAGAAGAATGAACGAGATAATAAGCCGAAGTCCAGTGCGTGTACGACACCTTATATTACCAGTACGTTGAAATGTCCTGCGAGTCAGGCTTTTAAGTCCAGTTTTTGTGATTACATGGAGGAATATAAACCCTTTATGTCTGATGGGTTTATTTCTATTGTTGATGATACCACTCTTCAGCCTATTAAGATTTTACGGGACACTGGAGCTTCTCAGTCTTTATTGTTAGAAGGTGTGTTGCCTTTGTCCGAGAAGACTTCTGTTGGTGCCTCCGTTTTGTTACAAGGTGTAGAGTTAGGTTGTATAGATGTTCCTCTCCATCGTATTTATCTGAAGTCAGATTTGATAACTGGACCAGTTATTGTAGGTGTTCGTCCTAATCTCCCTGTAGAGGGTGTTACATTATTGCTAGGAAATGATCTAGCTAGGAACAAAGTGGTTGCTGAACCAATTGTTACCAGTGAACCAGTGGTGGATGTTAAATCACCTGAAGATGATGCTGAATTGTATCCAGCTTGTGTTGTTACTAGAGCGATGGCTAGAAAACAACAAGATGAGAATTTGCAAGAAGACCAGTTTGATTACATGGACCTCTCTGACACTTTCCTAGCTGACATTGAAGGTCCTGGTAGCTCAGGAAAGGCCATAATAAGACCACCTAGTGTTAACAAGAATGTTATTATGCCATGGCCAAACGTAAACAGCCATTCATTAGACCGAAAGAATTTATTCGAAGAACAACATAAAGACCCTGAGGTTCTTCAGCTCAACCAGCGGGCTCAACCACAGGAGGAAGCAGACAAAGTGGCCGAATGCTATTACCATCAGGACGGCATTTTAATGAGGAAGTGGAGGCCTCCTGATGCTACCCCAGAGGAGGAATGGAGAGTGGTATACCAAGTGGTGGTGCCTAAAGTTTATAGGCAAGAAATTATTGGTCTTGCCCATGACACCCCCTTGGCTGGACACTTAGGTATAAGGAAGACTTGCCTTAAGATCTTGCAGCATTTCTACTGGCCCAGACTTCGAAATGATGTTGCAGAATACTGCAAATCATGCCATATATGCCAGGTTGTTGGTAAGCCTAACCAGAAAATACCACCAGCACCACTTCTGCCTATTCCAGCCTTTGACGAACCTTTCAGCAGAGTTCTAATTGACTGTGTTGGACCTTTACCAAAGACCAAAACTGGAAATGCGTATTTATTGACAATCATGTGTACATCCACACGCTTTCCTGAGGCTATTCCGCTAAGAAATATCAAGACACCTACTATTGTCAAAGCTCTTATCAAATTTTTCACGTTAGTAGGACTTCCTAAGTCTATACAGTCCGACCAGGGATCAAATTTCATGTCAGGTCTATTTCAGCAAGTCGTGTACCAGTTAGGGATTGCTCAGTATAGATCAAGTGCGTACCATCCAGAATCTCAAGGTGCCTTAGAACGTTTTCATCAAACATTGAAGAACATGATTAGAACTTTTTGTCTTCAATTTGACAGAGACTGGGATGATGGAGTTCACTTTCTACTTTTTGCAGTTCGAGAGGCTGTTCAAGAATCCCTTGGATTTAGTCCCTTTGAGTTGGTATTTGGCCATACTGTAAGGGGACCGTTAAAATTGATTAAGGAAAAGTGGCTAACTGAACATACTGACCTGAATCTCTTAGACTATGTATCTAGATTTAAAGAAAAATTGTATACTGCTTGTCAAATTGCTCAGAAAAACTTAAAAAATGTACAGAACAGGATGAAAATATGGTATGATAAAGATGCCAGGAACAGAGTTTTTGAGCCTGGTGATAGGGTACTTGTATTTTTGCCAGTTCCTGGACATCCTTTACAGGCTAAATATTGTGGTCCTTATACAATAGAGAGTAAAATCAATGATTTGAATTATATTGTAAAAACTCCAGGTCGGCGTAAACAAAACAAAGTGTGTCATATTAATATGTTAAAACCATATTTTGAGCGTACTAATGAATGTGATAGTAAACCAGTTGCCACTTTAGGCATGGTTAAATTTGAGAACAATCATGACAAACCAGATGTAATTGAACCACCTTTTAGTTCTAAAACTATGGAAGAGACAGTTAGATTGAAAAATTCAGAAATTTTGTCAAATTTAGACTCAAAACTTGCACATCTGTCTTTTGATCGTAGAGAAGAAATAAAAACTTTGGTATTTTCTTTTAAAAATCTTTTTCCAGATGTGCCAAACAAAACCACTGCTGTTTGTCATGATGTTGATGTAGGAGATGCTTCTCCAATTAAGCAACATCCTTATCGGCCTAATCCACTCAAACTTGAAGCTATGAGAAAAGAAATTAAATATATGCTTGACAATGATATTATTGAGCCGAGTAACAGTGAATGGAGCTCTCCTTGTCTCCTTGTACCAAAACCAGATAAAACCTTTCGTTTCGTGACTGATTTCAGAAAAGTAAATTCAGTCTCAAAATCTGATTCCTATCCGATTCCAAGGATAGACGATTGTATTGACAACATTGGTCAAGCAAAATTTGTGAGCAAATTTGATTTGTTGAAAGGTTATTGGCAAGTTCCACTGACACAGAGAGCTCGTGAAATATCAGCTTTTGTTACACCAGATGGCTTATTTCAATATACTGTAATGCCGTTTGGCATGAAAAGTGCACCAGCTACATTTCAAAGAATGATCAATAATGTTATAAAAGATTTAAAACTGTTGTTATGCTTATATTGATGATCTAATTGTATGTAGTGATAGCTGGGAACAGCATTTAACACATTTGTATGATAGTTTTGATAGATTGTCACAATCAAATTTGACTGTTAATCTTGGTAAAAGTGAATTTTGTCAGGCCACTGTTGATTATTTAGGGCATACAGTTGGCCAAGGTCAAGTGAAACCTATTATGGCTAAAGTAGAAGCCATTTCCAAATTTCCTCCTCCTACAAATAGAAAACAACTTATGGGATATTTAGGCATGATTGGATTTTACAGAAAATTTTGTTCAAATTTTGCTACTGTGGTTCAACCATTGACTCATCTTTTACAAAAAGATTCTAAATTTATCTGGAGTGAAAATTGTCAAAACGCTTTTGAAAATAGCAAATCACTTTTAATTAATAGTCCAGTTCTGATTACTCCAGACTTTGAAAAACAATTTAAACTTGCCGTTGATGCAAGCGATGTAGGAATTGGAGCTGTTTTATATCAAGAGACAGATGATAATGTTGAGAAACCTATATCATATTTTTCCAAGAAATTAGATAAACATCAGAAAAATTATTCAACTATTGAAAAAGAGTGTTTTGCAATGTTGTCAGCACTTCGACATTTTGATGTATATTTGAATCCCACTGTATATCCTATTCTTGTTTGTACAGATCATAATCCTCTCGCCTTCATACATAAAATGAGAAACAAGAATCAGAGGTTGACTAGGTGGAGTTTATTGTTACAGGAATATGATGTAATTGTAAAACATATTAAGGGTAAAGATAATGTAATAGCAGATGCTTTATCTAGAGCTTATTAGAACACTTTGTATATACTATGTATTTTTGTTCATTTTATTCATGAAAAGTTTTTGTTACACTAAAACTTCTTTTAAGGGGGGAGGTGTTATGATATTGTAATTATTGTATTTATTTATGTTGGCCTGATTTGTATTGTGTGGCCTGATAGTTGTTTACAGAATAATTTTAGAACTGTGCAGTTTAGAAATCACTGGAACAATTACAGAATGATTGGAATTTTCCAGAATGATCCTAATAAAAGATGCGTTATATAAACTTCTACATTTTACTAGAAACTTCTGTTGTAACTTTCTAGGATGTTCCATTATAGACTGTTCTAGAATCTTCCATGAAAACTATATATATATACAGACACTAAAGTTAATCTCTCACTCTTGGACTTACACTTGGACTTAGACATCGATAGACATTAGCATTCACAGCATTTGGATAGACACTTTTATTCTACAAACAACATCATACTGGATTGTGACCTTAGTAGTGAACGTAATATTCAGATTGGATTCCGAAAGATATCCAGATACAGATAAAGATAAAAGATTGGACTCATATTTTGACAGTTAAGTTGACAGTAATATTTGTGTAATACTTCTTGTAAACTTTTGTATAATAAATATTGTTAAATTTTACTATTGATTTGTGTCTTTTGTTGGCTACAATTTAAAGGCGATTTCTGGCCGTAACAATGTTTTAATGTACTGATGGAACATGATCACTTCTGTTGGTCATTAGAAAAAAATACTTGTTAATAAATACCTCATGTCAAGATAATTTATGCATTTTAATGAAAAAGTCCGTTATTGTGATATAATTTTTTATAAAGTGGAATTTAGTGAGATGCACATGCCTTTCTGCAGAATTATTTGTTTACATCCTATTCTTTTAACCTTTAAAAACCGTGGTCTCATTGGCAATCATTCTTGTCTCCTTATTTTCTTTTTTTTTTTTTATATATTATCAAGAGTTAATCAATTAAACTTTTCTTACTAAAACTCATTTTACAGGAAATTAAAACATTTAACCTCAATTTGACTGTTCTATGCATAACTGGATATTTTCTTATTTTTCTGTTCATTTGGTTCAGCAATGCCAAGACATTTACTGGACTAAACAATATATTACTTCAAGTTACCCACTGTTTTTTTTTTTTTTATAACCAATTAAGTGGTACAAAACACTACAAGTAAAAATCAACTGAACATTTCAATTATATTCTGCTGTTTAGGAAATATTAAGCTTTTCAATGATCAAAATTAGTGTCAAACTGTTATACATCCAATAAAAATTTTTGACAAAGTGTGTGGTTCAAGGTCTTTTGAAATTTATTTTTTTGTTCAAGATTCAAAGTCCATATTTTGTCAAAATTTTATGACAATTATAAGACCAATATAAATTATAGTCAAGGTGTTTGTTACTGGCTTAAATCCATGATTTACTATAATTGTCATACAGAACATCTTACCTCCCCTCTTTTCTTGCATTCTGTATTGTAAGTTTTAAAACCTCTGTGAAATAATTGAACATCTGAAAAATAAATTAAAGTATATATATAAAACAGGCTACTATCTTTTAAAAGAAACATTACAATGAAAATTTGGGTCATAAATGGAGCCTGCAGGAAGCTAAAAAACTTTAAATAGAAATATGAAGGATGTAGTTTTTCATTAGCTTTCACTTATTTATCTGTATTTTATTTCAATATCAGCATAATTTTTAGAATAAGCATTAACAGATGCATAATGTGCTCTTTCTTTATCATTTTTTTTTTTTTTTGTTGTCAAAGAACAAGAACAAGAATGTGTCCAAAGTACACGGATGCCCCACTCACACTATCATTTTCCATGTTCATTGGACCGTGAAATTGGGGTCAAATTTGGCTTTAAAGTTAGAAATATCATATCATAGGCAACAAGTGTACTAAGTTTCAGGTTGATTGGACTTCAGCTTCATCAAAAACTACCTTGACCAGAAACTTTAACCTGAAGCAGGACAGACGGACCAACAGATGGAAGGACGAATGGACGGATGGACAAACGAACAGATGGACACAGACCAGAAAACATAATGCCCCTCTTCTATCGTAGATGGGACATTAAAATAAGTAGCCTTGTTATCTTCATTTGAAACTATGTAATATATCAAATTCATAGCTTACTAGATTTTGTTTTTCCACAGATAATCCCAGTATTCTATTGAGGAATTTAGACACATCTCCAGCATCTGAATCTTTTAAAGCTACACCAAGTTTTATATTCTCTATATCAGCTAATCCCATCAGTACTAAACTTTCCTATAAAAGAAGAATATTTCATTGTTTAGTAAATTTTTATTAAATATGGATGATCATCATTAACTAAAAACTGTAAATTCAGAAATTATTGCAATGTTTTTATTATTGTGAGAAATGCGACAGGGTTATAATCATAATAATTTAAACTGGCAATTTGAAATTTTTTTATATGATATGACAGGATTTTTCTGCATATCGCAAAAATTAAAATTGAATTTGTTTGTAAAATGACAGAATTGCAATAATAAATGCATGCAATATTTTCTGTATTGTTTTATTACAATTTACTTTTTCAATATCAAAAACACAAACCTCTGAGTTTTAAAATGTTGATGTCTAAAAATAGTTTTGGCTCAAATGAGATTAAATGATTTTTAAGTGATCTTGTGGTATATATTTATTTCTAGGTTATTTATTTCCTATTTTTGATATTAAGTTAGAAAATGAAATTCATCTCCTACATCTATCAGTTACAAAAGATTAAAAGAAGGTGGTGAAGATATAGACCAAATACCTGGACCAATACAGACAGCAATGACCCCTTTAGATTCTGATTTTGTCCACCTAGTCCCTTATGCAAACAATATAATTTTGACATGTTGAAAGTAGATATATATACAATGTATGCAATAAGGTTATTTGAACTCACCTGTACTAGTGGTAGAAATTGTTCAAAGTTATACTTTTCTGTTATCTCATGTAAATCAATTCCAGGAACTAGCTTTTTCTGTTTAAAAGAAGCATTTTTATTTAATATGACTATGTGTTCTTATCACAAATGGCCTTAAACGTTATCCATAAATGCCAACAAATTACACTTTACTAAAAAGATAATAAAAAAAATTCACACCTATTAATAATATTCTATTATTCTCAGCAACCTTTGATAAATTGGATGAATTAACAACTTTTTGCGTTTTCCATTTGTATCAAATTTTTGTGGATGAGATAAGTGAATTTTTTAGGATATTTGACTTTGTGTTTTTTTGCCATAGTCTGTCATAATAAATAGACTGTTGTTCTATAAATGATAGTGACCACCATCGACAGTAAAACCTCATATGAAAAACTAAACAATCCCCTGTGAGTTTGTATAGCAGCTTGTAGAAAATTTGTACTTCATTGGACCTTTAAATTCATAGTTTACCATTATAAAGGTAATCCATGAAAAAATAATATCTTATGAATGATTATGAATCCCCAATAGTAGATATGTAAAAGCTGTTAAAACAGTGGCTTTAAAAAAGTTTTCTAATTTTACTACATCCTATCTAAGACATAAAATGCCTTTAAAATTCACTAAGAGATACATATCTTTAAACCCATTAAGTAAAATAACTGAAATCTTACACTTACAGAACATATATGCTGATACATAATTCTCAGTGAATTTCTTCCATACGGCGTGTCATAATTAAATTCTCCTAAATCAGCTCCAGTTGCTGCCCTTCTGTCTCCTTTTGTCAAAGCACCTTTATAAATAAATCATATATAAAATTAAGTATCTTGTATAAAAAGTCTTTGGAAAAAGCTTATAACACCAGCAAAAGCATTGGGTGTTTATTAAAAGAAATTCACATATAAATCTGGAATGGTTACCGATAAAGTCACATGTTATAGATTAATAATATACATGTAATACATTTGACTGTTTTCATAAAATGTTATTTTTATTCAGGTAAACATTCATAAAATGTTAAGTTCTTTCAGGTAAACATTCATAAAATGTTAGCTACTTTCAGGTTAACATCACAAACTAACCCATAGACTGCAGTCTTCTAGCAACAGAAGCAGCAAATCTTCTTTCTCCTCCTAAATCTGTGGTCAGCAGTTTATATATTGGCCCACTACAACACATGAATTATGATTATTTACTAGTCAGTGGTTTATATATTGGTCCACTATAACAAACAATTCCTGATTATTTACTATCAATAAAACAAAGATTTATCTAAGCAGGAGTGTACACAAAATATTCAAGCTGTTAAAACTTTTTGATAAATTGTTGATGATCTGAGTGCAGATAAAGTTTGTAGATGCATCTGCAAATCCTACTGTATAGTGTTGCCCCAAGTAAGATTGAAACTTAAATGTGCTTTAATTGAATGCTTTAACTGCCTATATACATATATATATATATTCAGATATACACTGTACTTATATTCATTTTTATAAAAATTACTTTGGTAAAATTATAAAAACATCATAACAAAATAGAATGTGATAATAAAACATCAATGAGAATGTAAAACAACAACATAAATTCATTAAAAAGACATTAAAGGTCATCATCAATAAATGAGAAAGAAATGAAATATTTCTCCAGAATCAATTACTCTTTGTCAAACTATTTAAATTTTAGAAATGAACACTAGCTACTGTGGGTTTCATTCTAATTCGTTGGCTACCAATTTTTCATGGGTACACTTGAACCACAAATTCAAATGTTCAATGAATTACAAATTTTATATAGGCTTTGTATTCAGAGATTGGCAAAACCACAATATCAAATATCCATGAAACTGCAAGTTTTCCTTCATCCACAAAAGTTAATACCCATGAAAATAAATGAATCCACAGTATTGTTTTAGTGTAGTCTTTTCAAAGTTTGTTAGTCGGTTGTGGAATTTTCATGCTGTATTGAAGATCCATTGGTGGCATTTGGCTGTTTTCCTCTCTTTGGTCGAGTTGTTTCATTAACACATTTCCCATTTCTATTTTTAATCTTATTTTCAAAGAACTTTCAAATTTCTACAAAAACTTAGTCTTTTTGTTGAACATATTTATAACTGACCTTGACTGGTTTGACCTATGTGATCGACCTAGTTGCTGGACAGCCTTGTCAGCGCTCCAGGGTAACTCTACTGTCAAGTGCACACGTCGACATTGGTTTGTTACTCTCTTGTCAGCATGGAGAGAAATACCTGTGATAACACAATTAATTTGTAAAACAGCAGTACCTACCCAAAGACATTTTTTAAATCAATTATCTTTAAATTGTAATCCAAGCAATTACAGCCAATTGCATTGAGTGTGTAGGTAAAGGTAATTTTATATATATTTGGTTAGCTTACTTGCTAGCTGAACCGTGAAGTCCTTATTAAGTAAGGTATACTACCCTCTTTTCAGTCGTTTAGTCCTACAGATACATAGATTGGTTATCTGTCAGACTAGTCTACTCTTAAAGGAGGATGTTTACCTAACATAATAATGACTTCACAGTTCAGCTAGCAAGTAAGCTAACCAAAGATACTACCTTTACCTACACACTCAATGCAATCGGCTGTAATTTTTATTTTTGGAGGTAGAATTGATTGCAGCTTTAAACAGCTTCAAACAAATTTATGCATATGCAAGAAGTTATTTTTTCACTTTTTTCCCATCACACATTGGGCTTTACCTCAAACATTAAACCTCAAAGCAGTTTTACATTTTACATTGAAAGAGAAATTTTGTTAAAACAAACTTTTAAATCATAAAAGAAATATCAAACAGAAACTAAAGAATATGATTAAACAAGAATTTGTCCCCAGTACACGGATGCCACATCCACAATATCATTTTCTATGTTCAGTGGACCATGAAAATGGAGAAAAATCTTTAATTTGGCATTACAATTAGAAAGATCATATCATAGGGAATATGTGTACTAAGTTTCAAGTTGATTGAACTTTTCAACTTCATCAAAAATTACCTTGACCAAAAAATTTAACCTTAAGAGGGACAGACGGACAGACGCTCAGACCAGAAAACATAATGCCCATAAATGGGGCATAAAAGATATAAATTATCATTTAAAAGAAAAAATATTTATAATACAAATAATTATTTTATCAGATTGACATTCTGTTAAAAGGCTTGTCACATCTGTTTTATCAATCTTTAAGTTTAATATTAAGAATCAGTGTTCCAGCTAGCATGGAATGGAGGGGCACTGCGCACCACCCCCGAAATTTTGCGCCCCTCTGTGCCCTTTTGAAAAAAAGTTTAAAAAACGATCTTTTTTCCTCATATCGTCGCCATTTTGTTGGGTTCTTTATACACACACTTCATTAAGACAACAGATTAAAATTGTTGACACTTGTTACCTGTATATAATCACCTATTTGATGAGAGTCAATTATTTAATCAGGTGAAATTTACGACCCTGTCTAAACCCTTTGCCCTGAAGCACCAAACATCCAAGTTAAATGAATTGATTTTTTAACGGTGTTCATTTCTATTGAATTTGTTATTTATAAAATAACGTTCATTAAAAAAGAATCATTCCAATAGTATATTGTACATCGTCAACACACAAAATGCTGAAAAAAGAAAAATGACCATCTCGAAAATGTCAAGAAGAAAATAACAAAGTCTTGCCAGTCTATTACATCTTTTTTCAAGAATAATGACCATCAAAAGTAAAAAAAATAATTTAATTCATAACCTTTATGAAAAATTGAGAAGAAGAAAGGTTTCTAGTATCAGATATTGCAATTGTTCTTCTATTGTAAATTATGCCGATAACGGAGCACTCGAAAGTCCGATTTTTATATCATTTTTCTTAAATCGAAATCCGTTTTGACGAACTTTAATATTGATATTATTAGATACGTTCAACATGTCCAATTTTTGTCAGTATCAATTTTCTTATTGAAATCACAGGCACTTGTTTCTATCCATTGGAAGACCCCCTATATCAATGTATATTTACGTAAATATTCGTTGATAGGGGGTCTTCAAATCCTAGCTGGTACACTGAGAATGGACTCACAGTATGAGTACTGAATGGGCATAACAGTCCAGATATTATTATGGATAATATGAGTTTGAGTTTTAAAACAGTTCATACCTGTACTGGCAGCATCAGATATAATGGCCACCAACTTTTTACCCTCCATAAATTGGTTTCTCTGCAAGAAATTCAGGAAAGAATTTGCAACATTTTAAATTGGATAGATCTCGAATTCATACAGTCAGAAACCAACATGCAAACAAAGAGAGCTAAATGTCAATTCATAAATTTTCTTTCTCTCTGATAATGACCATTGGCAAGTAATTTATGATATGTATTTATCCGGTAGAAATTCAGTATAATTTTAACCAAGCTTTGATCAAAATTTTTGAGGGAAATGAGTTAACTTATATTTTTTCTAGTGACAAGAATACTTCTTAACAAGTACAGACAATATGCTGACAAAACATGTTGATAACTGCCTATTACAATTTGTTTTCTTAAGAATCCAAAACAAACTTAACCATATCAAACTTCTTGCTCATGTAGTTAACATTTTCTTTTTTCTTCGCAGGTGGATAGTTGGAATATAGGCAATCATACCCCATCTCCTTATTCTTATACTGTATTTGGTCGTGTAAAGTCCGCATTTTTTTAACCAAAATATGTAGTTGGTACAAGGTGTAGCGATTATACCTTTTTTCATGATTTTAAGGGGATGCACATAAATATACATGGTCAAATAAGGTAATATTCACTGTGGAAAATAATGTAACAACATACTTCCTGTACATTCAGACTATCAACCCCTCCATAAGCATCAATATCAGCTGATCTTTGCTCATATTTGGGCGTGTCTGTAGGCCTATGTCTTACAATCCTCCCCTTTCTTCCAGTCATCTCGGAAACACAGCTAGGCCCTCCTAACTTGTCAATTATTTCATCAAGAGGACTATCCAATGTAAAAAAGAAGCAATAGATTCATTATTTGCAGTAATAAGATGATTGATAGAATATTTGTCATGTGCTCATATGTCCCATATATTAAGCAAATAGTTGAACTTTTTGGATTTGGATAATTTTATTAACATGTTGAATAAATTAAGGTAAAACAGGTATAGCAGGAGCCTATGATGATGAATGCAAATATAATCAAACATAATATATCTAAACTTAGCAATGGCAAAATAAAATAAAATTGGTATATTTTATTTTATTATAGAAATAAATAAGGTCATAGGTTCTCGCTTGGTACTTGGGATTCCTTTATCAATAACTGACTGCCATGAAATAGCACAATAGTGTTAAAAGTGGCGTTAAACACAAATCAATCGATCCATATAAAAATAAATATTTTGTCTTACCTGTCTGGAAGACTTATTTGCTTAGCAAATCCCAGTAACATTCCTTTAGCTGTTTTACTCCATTCATCCTCCTGTATAGGATCAACACCTGCAATCTGACAAAACAAGAAAACTAACTTTATCTTACTTACAGAATTAATTAGGTATAGGAAGATGTGGTATGAGTGCCAATGAAACAACTCTCCATCCAAATAACAATCTACAAAGGTAAACCATTATAGGCCTTCAACACTGAGCTAAGACTATTTACCGGGTTTGTAATAACATAAGCAACACGACAAGGGCCACATGTGGAGCAGGATCTGCTTACCCTTCCAAAGCACCTGAGATAACCCCCAGTTTTTGGTGGAGTTCAGATTGCTTAGTCTTTAGTTTTCTATGTTGTGTCTTCTGTAGTATTATTTGTCTATTTGTCTTTATCTTTTTTTTTAGCTAAGGCGTTGTCAGTTTATTTTCTATCTATGAGTTTGAATGTCCGTCTGGTATCTTTCGCCTCTCTTTTACAGATAATTTAGTGTGACATCAATATTTGCTGAACTTATATATATTTATGTTTAAGGAGGCTCGCGGGTATAAGATTTTCAGAAAAAAATTAAACATTAATTTTTCATTACAAATTTTTATGTATTACCTTTAGTAGTTGTTACTTTATCATATGGTACATCATTCCAAAAAATCAATTAGTATTGGCCCCAGGTCACTTTTAAAATGTTTTAAATAATCTAATTCTTTTTTTTATTTCAATATTACCGCTATTTCTCCTATTATTTCAACAGAAAAAAAGGACATTAACAAAAATGTATGCTTCTTTCGAAGGCAGATTGTGAGCGTAAATGTACAGTGATCCCATTTTTTTTATTTCATTTTTCTATTAAGTATAAGATAAAGTTCATTTATAGAAAAATACAGAGAAATCCTATATTAAATAAAAGAAACTAGAGGCTCTAAAGAGCCTGTGTCGCTCACCTTGGTCTATGTGAATATTAAAGGAAGCAGATGGATTCATGACAAAATTGTGTTTTGGTGATGGTGATGTGTTTGTACATCTTACTTTGCTGAACATTCTTGCTGCTTAAAATTATCTCTATCTATAATGAACTTGGCCCATTAGTTTCAGTGGAAAATGTTAGTAAAAATTTACAAATTTTATGAAAATTGTAAAAAATTGACTATAAAGAACAATAACTCCTAAGGGGGTCAATTGACCATTTCGGTCATGTTGACTTATTTATAAATCTTACTTTGCTGAACATTATTGTTGTTTACAGTTTATCTCTATCAATAATAATATTCAAGATAATGACCAAAAACAGCAAAATTTCCTTAAAACTAACAATTCAGGGTCAGCAACCCAACAACGGGTTGTCCGATTCATCTAAAAATTTCAGAGCAGATAAATGTTGACCTGATAAACAATTTTACCCCCATGTCTGATTTGCTCTAAATGCTTTGGGTTTTGAGTTATAAGCCAAAAACTGCATTTTACCCCATGTTCTATTTTTAGCCATGGCGGCCATCTTGGTTGGATGGCCGGGTCACCGGACACATTTTTCAAACTATTAACCCAAAAGATGATTATGGCCAAGTTTGGATTAATTTGGCCCAGTAGTTTCAGAGAAGAAGATTTTTGTAAAATATTACTAAGATTTACGAAAAATGGTTAAAAATTGACTATAAAGGGCAATAACTCCTAAAGGGGTCAACTGACCATTTCAGTCATGTTGACTTATTTGTAAATCTTACTTTGCTGAACATTATTGCAGTTTACTGTTTATCTCTATCTATATTAATATTCAAGATAATAACCAAAAAGAGCAAAATTTCCTTAAAATTACTAATTCAGGGGCAGCAACCCAACAACGGGTTATCCAATTCATCTGAAAATTTCAGGGCAGATAGATCTTCACCTGTTTAACAATTCTACCCCGTGTCAGATTTGCTCTAAATGCTTTGGTTTTTGAGTTATAAGCCAAAAACTGCATTTTACCCCTATGTTCTATTTTTAGCTATGGCGGCCATCTTGGATGGTTGGCCGGGTCACCGGACACAATTTTTAAACTAGATACCCAAATGATGATTGTGGCCAAGTTTGATTTAATTTGGCCCAGTAGTTTCAGAGGAGAAGATTTTTGTAAAAGTTAACGACGACGACGACGGACGACGGACGACGACGGACGCCGGACGCCAAGTGATGAGAAAAGCTCACTTGGTCTTTCGGCCAGGTGAGCTAAAAAAGGACATTAACAAAAACGTATGCTTCTTTCGAAGGCAGATTGTGAGCGTAAATGTACAGTGACCCCATTTTTTTTATTTCATTTTTCTATTAAGTATAAGATAAAGTTCATTTTAATAGAAAAATACAGAGAAATCCTATATTAAATAAAAAAAATAAATTTAGACCCGCGAGCCCCCTTAAGGGCCAGCAGAAGCCCATGTCAGGGTCCAGAATTTTCTGGCTGTGTTTAAGACCTATTCGTGGTCATGGGCTGTTTTTGCTGACACATTCCTCATTTCCATTCTAAATTTTATTCACTCTATATCATTATTGCAGCAATTAGTCAAACAATTAAGATTTTTCTTAAAATTTTATTCAGATTCTTCCATCTTATTCACCTGACCACCACATCTACTTTTTATTCATAAATAATTATATTACATCAATGTTTGAAGACAGATTTCATGACTCTGGCAGACAACTATCATTATGTGTATAAAGGTAATATTTTATTTCTCAATAAAAAGCAATATCCCAGACTGCATCTGATCTCAAAGACAATTTTCTTGCAGTGCATAATATTAAAATATAACTATTGAAACCATTCAACTTAATTTCAGTAAAACTCTATACAAAATGTGCTTAGTTGAACACATATACACCCGAATAATACTACTAATCAAGGTTCAACTCTAAAGGAACAATCTGACATGAACCTTTGCTAAGAGCCTAAGAGAAAACTTCATTTTATTCAGACATTATTTCAAAATACAAATATAAAGTGTTTTACCTTAGTTTCAATCATAACAGGAAAGTACTGATTTATAAATCTTGTGAGGATTTCTCTACATAAGGACATAAATCCAGTCAGACTTCCTTTCTTTGTCAGTTCACTGTCTAAACTAGCCTAAAATATTAAAAACATGATTTTTATAGCATTTTAATGACCATGATTCATTTGTACAGTCAAATCAGGATAATTCATCACTAAGCTATCAAACAAATCATACAACAATTAAAAATCAAACTTTGCATTAAGTTTTTGTTTCAATGTCTTAAAAATGACAATATCACAATTGTTCACCTCTATGCTTTAAACAGTAAGATAAAGTTTGGTATCATGTTGGATCTGAAGTTTCATAATGATGTGGATGATGATAAATTGCTGCTTTATGTCAGAAATTTTCGTGTATTTCTTTGTTGCAGTTGAACCACAAAATTAAATGTTCAACACATGACATATTTTCTATAAGATTGTACAGAGAGCTCGGCAAAAATATCCATGGATATGGAACCCACAGTATTCATCATGAGAACATGTTCAGGTAAAATGAATATTTACCCTGCTTTGTAGAAGACCGTCACAATTAGCTGGTTTTAAAAGTAAGTGTTCACAGTGAAGTTGGCAGGAAGACATGTAACCCTACCCCACCAAGTGAGCTTAAAAGTGATAGATGTATTAGTCAGTGCATGTATACCTCTCCAGTAGTCTGTAGGCCTATTACAACACAGCAACCTGCCTCTAATGATTCCTTGGTCTCTTTAACAATGGTTGGTACCTTCATACCCATGCTGAAATATTAAATCATAAAATTGTTGGACTTACAACTCTGACATTTCATGCTTAATTTTTTAAGCAAGAATATGTATTTATAGAAACAACAAGTCCAGTTTGCATTTACACTTTTCTATGTTCATTGAAAATATTGGTAAAATCCCTAATTTAGCTGGTATTTTAAACATTTCATAATGAAAATATGTACTAAGTTTCTAGCCTGAAAGAGGACAGACAGATGCAGTAAAAACACAAGAACACAACATTTCGTGCTCTGAAAATCATATGGTTTCTAATTAATAAAATTGAGAATGGAAATGGGGAAAGTGTCAGAGAGACAACCCGACCACAGAACAGACAATAATAGAAGGTCACCAATAGGTCTTCAATGCAGTGAGAAATTCCCGCACCCAGAGGCGTCCTTCAGCTGGCCCCTAAACAAATATATATACTAGTTCAGTGATAATGGACGTACACCTTATAATGCAAAACTTAAAATACTAATACAGAATATTACCTTGCTTCAAAGACTAAAGCTCTTTAAAGGTACCAAAATCACAAATGTCAACAACATCAAACATTTCCTAATAATTGTTTCCCATAACTCACAAAATCAAAGAGCTTGATAGCAGCTATGGGTCAATGTGGTATTTATAACTGCATAAATTATAATAGATGCAATCAAATGTTGATGATGATGAATGGCTGCTAAACATCCAGCGGCAAATCAATATGCATATTCAGGACGAGAACATGTAGTATGAAAATTTACCCTTCCTTGTACTAGACCGACACTCTGAGCCAGAATTGAACGTGCTAGTTCACAAGGTAACAGTCTGTAGGAAGACAAGTTACATTACCAGGACACATTATCTTGACTATGAGCTGACCATTATTTTCTCTTACTCCTTAAAGCCCTGTGCTTAGCGGAGAAGCAGCTAATATCAATTTAAAGTCTTTCTTTAATCCAGCCACGGTTAGAACACATGAACTCCTACACTTGAGGCGAACATGCTACCACAAGACTTCTGAGGCAGTATAATGTTCCAATCAAAGTTACTTTAAAAAATCACTTAGTGTTCTTCAACGAAATATATGAACTTTTGTTTACATACAATAAAGTACACTTACCAAAGTTGCTTGAAAAATCTTTGATGAGCAGACCAATATAGGACCCATAATCTTTGGTTACTACTGTTACATCTCCTATTCGCACTCTCTAGTGCCTTCCTTAATTCATTCCTGTAAAGATAAAAGTACTTTTAATGTTATAGATTTTAAAACAAAAGAAAGACCATCAGAGTTACAGTTAATCATTTGCATGGTATGGCATAACCTGGTGAAGCTTAGTGCAATATATCAACAAACCATCATTTGAAGATGCTGAGAAAAACTGTGAGCTACTGCTCCCTGGTGATACCCCGCCAAAATATTTCGGTAAACAGGAAGTTGTTGAGTAATGTATCTGAAAATGTAACCCACAGTATAACTGACTTTTATAAACCCTAAAATCCAATTTCAGAAATCCTTGTAAAGTAGTTCCTGAGAAAAATGTGACGAAAATACTCATGGGACGGACTGACTGACAGATGGATGGATGGACAGACAGAGGTAAAACAGTATACCACCCCCCTTTTTTTAAAGCGGGGGGTATAAATTGTGAATAAATTTCATATTTGTCCATGGTATTTTCAAAACATAAGATTTTAGCAAACAGTAAGAAGAACATTGTAAAACTTGAAAAAAAAACTCACACCATATGATATGGTTACCATATATCAACAAGTTATAGCTTGTGGTTGCTGATTGATTGGTGTTGAATGCCAATCAATACACTATTGAGCTATTTCAGGGGGTGTCAGTTTTTAGTGGAGGAGGACACCGACATTTGGTAGGAAAACTGACAATGCTTAATACAAGACTGCACAATTAGCTGGAATTTTTAACATGCTTGTTAACAAGTCAAGTGTATAATCACAAACAGGGTTCAAACTGACAACCTGAGAGTTGACTGTCTAGTAATTACAGTTGTTGAACTACTTAGACCACTCCCCAACTGTGGTTGCTGACAAATGTGACAGAAATGTGTAGAGAACAAACAAGTGAAACTGCGAGCTACTGCTCACTGATGATACCCCCGCCGCAAGTGGATAATATTAATAGTGTAAAAATATGCAAGTGTTCAGTAAACAGGAAGTTGTCAAGTGATGAATCTGAAAACGCATCACACGGTATAGCTGACTTATATAAATCCTGAAACCAAATTTCAGAAATCCTTGTATTGTAGTTTCTGAGAAAAATGTAACGAAAATTTTCAACTTGGCTATCATGTGTAAAATCATACAAGTGTTCGGTAAACAGGAAGTTGTCGAGTGATGAATCTGAAAACGCATCACACAGTATAGCTGACTTATATAAATCCTGAAACCAAATTTCAGAAATCCTTGTATTGTAGTTGCTGAGAAAAATGTGACGAAAATTTTCAACTTGGCTATCATGTGTAAAATCATACAAGTGTTCGGTAAACAGGAAGTTGTCAAGTGATGAATCTGAAAACGCATCACACGGTATGGCTAACATATATAAATGTTGATACCAAATTACAGAAAGGGTGGATGTGTAGTTCCTGAGAAAAATGTGAAGAAAATTTTCAACTTGGCTATCATGTGTAAAATCATACAAGTGTTCGGTAAACAGGAAGTTGTCAAGTGATGAATCTGAAAACGCATCACAGGGTATGGCTAACATATATAAATGTTGATACCAAATTACAGAAAGGGTGGATGTGTAGTTCCTGAGAAAAATGTGACAAAAGTTTCATGGGACGGACTGACTGACGGACGGACTGACGGACTGACGGACTGATGGACGGACTGACGGACAGACAGAGGTAAAACAGTATACCCCCCCTTTTTTAAAGCGGGGGTATAATGATCAGAGGTAAACCACTATCACAACCTCCATTTGGTGAGGAGCTGCAGAGGTAAAACAGCTAAGTAAAGTTACATTCAGTATACTTATCATATCAAATGAGAACCTGTGACAAGAAATTACATCTCTGATTTTTAGACTGTGAATGTGCAAAATTTAACATCCAAGTATTGGTGAACTGGTGAAAGTACTTTTTAATAATAACTTTTGCAATACAAAGAAAGAAATTTCGCCTGCATTTAAAAAGTTTGTTAGCTACCCTTCTAGTCTGAGTCAAAAGAAATTGTTTATTCCTTAAGAATCTGTTTGTAAGCGTCAATGATTCATTGTTAATCTTACCATACTTTAGCAGCTACATCATACATTTTCTTCTGTTCTGTGGTCAGTGGTGCTTCTATTGTCACAAACTACACAAAAAAATAACATTTTTTTAAATTTCTTAAGTAAAACATATAGATAAATAAAGAATGAAAAGTATGATTATTTCTGCAGCCAGAGCTTCACTCAAAAGCTTTTAAACATCAATAATGTTCATTTCAACTATTTGTTTAATTATTGAGTCTTCTACTTAATATCAAATAATACCAAGCAGTTCCAAAGAACCAATGGTTTAACATGTCATGTGTCTGTATTGCATTGAAGTAAAACGAAAGTAAGCAAAAATGTGATGGCACATTCTTTGGTGTATTGCCCCTGAAAGCAGTTCTAAAGAACCAATGGTTTAACATGTCTTGTGTCTGTATTGCATTGAAATAAAAATAAAGTAGGAAGAAGGTGATAGTACATTCTTGGGTGTATTTGCCCCTGTAGATTCACTGAAAACATGAACATGTGTCTTTAAGACACAATGCCCTAATTACACTATCATTCAGTGAACCACAAAATCTATAGCTTTCAAAATATTGTTTTTTCTACAGTGGATTGAAATGTTACCTCAGCCTGCTTGTAACTTAGTCCTCTGGAGATATACATTCCTGACATCTTCATCTCCATTGCCAGCATCTCCGCCATACCAAGACCTTTCTTGTGTACCGTGTCCAGGAACCCTTCAAATGTCTTAAATGGCGCTCCCTCTCCCCATAATCCAAGTCTCTCCATAAATGCCTGAAACACATTTGTTTAATAAACAACACAATTGATAGGTGAAATTAAATTAATCAAGAATTCAAAATTGATACTTTAACACAGAAGAGCATTAGATAAGGATCAAATTAAGCTAAAAATATTGATAGGTCATGGAGCTCCTTTTAGAGATAATTGATTTTTAAAATAGTGCAGGAAAAGGCTGACTCTGACTTTTACTTATACATGTATTTGCATTAATATTATTTGGGTCTCAAATCAAAAGAAAGAAAATCAAGAATCTGCTTAAATTTTGGTAAATTAACCTTTATGAGCTATAAGTCTTATTTGAAAAGATAAATGGGTGTTATGAGGCAATATATTTTACATGGTATCATAGGGAAAACACCAAAGAGTCTAAACATCTGCATAACATACTCTAAACTAACTTATTTTCACAGATAATTTGTTCCACGTTTTACCCTTTCTGGCTATATAATTTCGTGATTTTCTGATTTACTTGATGAAGTTTATTAAGGAAATATCAAAGTTTTACTTATTCGCAACAATTAATATAAGCGTTATTTTTCTAATCGCTAAAATAAATCGCTCGCAAAAATATATTGGTTTCCAGTACAGTAGATTCCGGTTATTTGCATATCCTATTTGTCAGACAAAATTATGCAATAAAGCGGAGTATGCTTATATCTGAAATGCCAAATGACAGAGTCAAATAACATCGATAGAACAGATCAGTAAAAGAAATCCATGAAGAAAGATGAACATCTGTAATCCATATACAACAATGAATGTTGATTTATTCTAATAAAAATTATCTGTCTAGTGTCATATGTGTTATTTTATTTTGTTTCTTTAAATAAAGATTATAAACACATTTTGTTTTAGTTTAGTTTATTTGCGTTCCGACTTTCCTTTACCTGGGATACGAAAATAAACTGTTCTAAAAATAGATTTGTTTCTATGACCCATATGTACAATGTACATTGTTATGCTTTGATTAAAATAAACTTTTAAACAATACTTCACAGTTTATAATTATTTTAACAATAGATGTGTAATGAATTGCCTTTGATATGCAGTTGGACAGTGAAGAAACACCTCGTGAGTTTCGTATCTGCAAAGCAGTAATAGGGCCCTGTACGGGTTATTTGCTAGAAACAAGTGTTGAAAGTGAGAAACTATAATAATTAAAAGTAAATGCTCTTTTCATAAAACATTAAAAATAAATGATTGATGCATAAAATTCTTTAACCATTTGTAAATGCCCTATAATATTTAACATTAATACAGATCACCCCAAGCCCAATTAATAGAGTTATGATCGATAATTAGCAGGAGTTATTGTTTTTAAAATTAACCCCAAATGTAATCTATGAACAATTGTTTAAATCCAATCAATTTTTAACACCCTTTGAGATAGAATGGTCAGTGTTTTTACAACAATATCTATTTGACATGTTTATGACCTCGAGGCTTAAAATAGAACATGGGAAACTTTACCTGTGCAGACATCAAGATTTATTTTTAAATCAAATTCATAATATAAACACGAAAGAAACTGTTTTAAAACTTTATTTAGATAACAAAAAAGTAAATATGAAATAATAACGAAAATAAGAATGCATTCAAGAAAATTATACTTACCAAATTGCCATTTCCGGTCAGAAATCTCGTCAGTTTTAACTAAGCATATCTAGACGGCAATAATTTTCTATGCAATAAACCGAAAGGCCACTTGTAGAGCTATGCATATAACCGGACAATTTAACATTACATGAATGGGAAATGGTTTTGTGCAGGAGAAAACTATGCAATTAACCGAATTATGCTATTAAGCGGTATGCAATTAAGTGGAATCGACTGTACCAGGCTTAAGCCTGTACAGCTAAATGTGCATAATTGGTTTTCCTGTTTGAACTGTTTTATACTAGTAATTTTGGGGCCTTTTATAACTTGCTGTTCTGTGTGAGTCAAGGCTGTACTTTAACCTATAGTTAACTGTTTACACATTATGACTTAGATGGAGAAATGTCTCATTGGCACTCATATCATATCTTCTTATATATATAAATTCTATAATATACTAAGTACAGTACCATATTTTTAACATCTGTGACACCAGTAGCACTACAGTATAAAACTCTGGCTTTAGGGAGTAACCTATAAAAAGAAAGGATATCCTTATAAAACACAGACTAAAGTGAGTACTGTGGATTCATTTATTTTCATGGGTACAAATTTTTGTGGATTAAGCAAACCTTGCATTGTCAATGATTATGTAATTTCATGGTTTTGTCGAAGTCTGCAGACAAGCCTATAGGAAATTTTTGTCATTTGTTAAACATTTAATTTTGTGGTTCACCTGTACCCATGAAATCCATGAAATCCATGAAAATTGATATTCAACGAACAATAATGAATCCACAGTATTTAGCTTAATCATATCTTAAGGTTCAGTGTTTACTGCTGACATATCAAAACAGTTTAGTCATATATGCAAAAACCAAATACTATGGATCGTCACTACTATTTTCCACAGTAATGATGTTGTTAGATTGGCTGAATTAAGTGGTTTGGATAAACATTGCAGAAATGTAACTCTCAATCTGACTTGTTAAATCTATGTTATATGATATCTTGTAAATATAGCTTTGTGTAGAATTTCCTAAAATCGCTACATTAAAACATGTAAGGGTAAAATCTAGTGAGAAATTCATAAGAGGGTAAGAATAGATAAATAGCTGTTATCTTCAGTAGCAAATGAAATGCATATTCAGGATGAGAACATGATAATTTGATATAAGTATAAGCCTACTTTTTACTACACAGAAACGAATTTTAAACGTGCTAAAGTTTGAAGGTAATGGTTCCCCGGAAAATATGTTTGCCTACTCTGACATATTATTCTGACTCCAACTCTATCAGTCTTTGTTCTAACTCTTGAATGCTGTGGCCTTAGAAGCAGCCAATACCAAATTTCTCTTCATTGGTTTGACCCGACAGGGGTAGGATGATAATAGAACATATCTTTGAGAATAAGAAACCTGTTGAGATCTATACTTCATTTTTAACAGTTATTCAAAATTTGGGAGATTTTGCATGTAACTTAGTCATTCAGAAAAATATAATCTAAAAATGGAGAGAAAAAAATCAGACAAGACAGTTATATTGCTTTTAGTATATGTTTTCATTTTAAGCATTTTAATGCATGAGGGCCATTAAGTATACAGCTTAAATTATTATTATTTATTATTATTATTATACAGTATTTATAACAGCGCATTATATAATAACAAAAATTACCCTAAGCGCTTTACAACATATTCATACACATATATAAGTATTTACAATAAAATATGAAAGCCCATCTTACAAGTCCTAAAACAAACATATTTAAAATAAATGGCATAAAAAACTATACTATTAAATTTACTGATCAACATAAAATAAGGGAGACATTGAACCCGTACAAATAAAAATAAGTGAAAAATATTTGCATAAAAATTCAAAAAAATATTTGCTTAATAATTCAAAAATTACAGTGATATAAAATATTTTAAAAACTATGAAAAAGCATGTCTGAATAAATGAGTTTTCAGGTGTTTCTTAAAAGCGTTCACAAAATGGATGTTCTGTATATCACTTGGCAAATCATTCCATAGAATGGCTGCTGCTTTGTCGAATCTCCTCTCCATATATGATTTAGTTCTCACACGTGGTGTTGTTAAAATCACGGCATTTTCGGATCTAAGTGTTAGCATTGGTTTATATATATTAACGTGTTCTTGTAGGTAGACCAGTGCCTCCTTGTGCAAGGCCTTGAACACATAGACGAGGAGTTTATATTGCCATCGGTATGTTACGGGGAGTAAATGTAGAGACTTTAATTAAATTTAGGATTGGCGTTATGTGGTCGTATTTTCCTCCTCCTTGTAATGACTTTGAACTTGCTGTAATCTTTGAAGTGTGGTTGATGGGAGTCCATACAGCAATGTGTTCCCATAATCCAAACCAGAGGTTACTAGGGAGCATACTAATGTTTTGAATGCTTCTTCTGTAATAAATGAACGAATTCGTCAAATATTTCTTATCTGATGAAAACATGATTTTGAAACAGCGCTAATTTTCACAAAATAAATGCCTAGGTTTTTAACGCACTCAGTATCACTGACAACATTTCCACCAAAATTGAGATGCAAGTCTGAGAGGTTCTTCACTCGGTTTTTTGAAGCAAACACTATCAGCTCCATTTTGTCCTCGTTTAATTTTAGCAGATTCGAGCACATCCACTTGCTGATGTCAGCTACGCAAGCCTAAAGTCACTTGGATATATTTGTCCAATTATCAAGTGGTTTAAACGTGAGATAAACTTGTGTGTCGTCTGCATAACAGTGATAGCACATATTATGTCGTTTACATATTTCGTCAATTGGTCTTGCGAAAATGCAATAAAGTTTTGGTCCCAAGACCAATCCTTGAGGAACATCAAATAGGAGACGAATCTCATCAGAAAGAACAGAACCAATAGCGATTCGCTGAGTCCTCATCTTGAGATATGACTTCAACCAACTGAGTGCTGTACCGGTTATCCCATAAGAGTAGGGGTGTGGAAATGCTATGCCCGACTCTCCAGACTCGTACATTTGAACAACCGGACAAGTAATTATTTTTGTCTTGGCTGCCCGTGGACAAGTAAAAAAATATACAAAACAAAGTTCAATTCCAACAAAAATATAAAATTGATTTCAAAATGTATAAAAATGTTTAATTTATGTAAAAGAAACCATTGGTCAGCAAGTAAAAACAATCAATGTTCAATTTTCATGACGATAAATATTACATAATACCGGAAATAGATTGATTACCAAAATAAATTAAAAGAGGGACGAAAGATACCGAAGGGACAGTCAAACTCATAAATCTAAAACAAACTGACAACGTCATAGCTAAAAATGAAAAAGACAAACAAACAACAGCACACACGACACAACATAGAAAACTAAAGAATAAACAATACGAACCCCACCAAAAAACTAGGGGTGATCTCAGGTGCTCCGGAAATAGTATACGAATCCAAGTCGCATAAAATTGCATTGGCTTTGTCCATTGAGCCGGATCCCCGATTAGGTTTTATCCATCATTTACTGGAAGTGTCATTTCTTTAAATTTTGTATTGAATTCAGATTGATAAATACTTAATAAAAAGCTGGGCAAGCAAGACAAAAAGAGTAATGAGTCGAGTAGAAAACCTAAAACACAAATGGAGGACACAGAGTATTTAAAATAAACAAGAATGTGTCCAAAGTACACGGATGCCCCACTCGCACTATCCTTTTCCATGTTCCATGGACCGTGAAATTGGGTATTAATCTAATTTGGCATTAAAATTAGAAAGATTATACTATAGAGAACATATGTACTAAGTTTCAAGTTGATTGGACTTGAATTTCATCAAAAACTACTTTGACCAAAAACTTTAACCTGAAACTCCTACTTTCATTTTCTATATTCAGTGGACCGTGAAATTGGGGTCAAAAGTCTAATTTGGCTTTAAAATTAGAAAGATCATACTATAAGTAACAAGCATACGGAGTTTCTAGTTGATTGGACTTCAGCTTCATCAAAAACAAGAAGTAATTGTAACAGGATGCTGTTACGAAGTCTCCCAAACAAAGCTCCCATAACTCGCCATTTATATGGTCCCATGTTCATTTGATTTGATTTTTTGTCCAATACAAGAATATATATGGCTTACGGGTGGGGATCTCCACCATTTACAAGTATTCAAACAGGAGGGGTGGTGGTGACCCCCAACGACTTTACCTACATTTCATTTGATTTGTTTTATTGTCCCATACAAGAATATATGTGGTTTAAGGGTGGGGATGTTGACCGTTTACAAGTTTTTAAACAAGAGGGGGTGGGGTGACTCCCTCGGGACTTCCCTTTTATTTCATTTCATTTGTTTTATTGTCCCCTACAAGAATATATATGGTTTAGGGGTGGGGATCTGGACCATTTACAAGATAATAGCACATTCTCAAATTGAACGGGGTGGGGGCAACCCCCAGGAACTTCCATTTAATTTCATTTGATTAGTTTTATTGTCCCATACAAGAATAGATATGGTTTAGGGGTGGGGATGTTGACCGTTTACAAGTTTTCAAACAAGAGGGCCTGGGGTGAGCCCCTAGGTACATCACTTTTATTTCATTATTTGTTTTATTGTCCCCTACAAGAATATATATGGTTTAGGGGTGGGGATCTGGACTGTTTACAAGATAATAGCACATTCTCAAATTGAACGTGGTGGGGATGACCCCCCTGGGGACTTCCCTTTAATTTCATTTAATTTGTTTTATCGTCCCATTGAAGAATATATATGGTTTAGGGGTGGGGATCTGGACCGTTTACAAGATAATAGTACATTCTCAAATTGAACGGGGTGGGGGGGTGACCCCCAGGAACTTCCATTTAATTTCATTTGATTAGTTTTATTGTCCCATACAAGAATAGATATGGTTTAGGGGTGGGGATGTTGACCGTTTACAAGTTTACAAACAAGAGGGCGTTGGGTGAGCCCCTAGGGACATCACTTTTATTTCATTTCATTTGTTTTATTGTCCCCTACAAGAATATATATGGTTTAGGGGTGGGGATCTGGACTGTTTACAAGATAATAGCACATTCTCAAATTGAACGTGGTGGGGATTACCCCCCGGGGACTTCCCTTTAATTTCATTTAATTTGTTTTATCGTCCCATTGAAGAATATATATGGTTTAGGGGTGGGGATCTGGACCGTTTACAAGATAATAGTACATTTTACAATTGAATGGGGTGGGGGTGACCCCCAGGAACTTCCATTTAATTTCATTTGATGAGTTTTATTGTCCCATAAAAGAATAGATATGGTTTAGGGGTGGGGATGTTGACCCTTTACAAGTTTTCAAACAAGAGGGGGTGGGGTGAGCCCCTAGGGACATAACTTTTATTTCATTTCATTTGTTTTATTGTCCCCTACAAGAATATATATGGTTTAGGGGTGGGGATCTGGACCGTTTACAAGATAACAGCACATTCTCAAATTGAACGTGGTGGGGATGACCCCCCCGGGACTTCCCTTTAATTTCATTTCATTTGTTTTATCATCCCATTGAAGAATATATATGGTTTAGGGGTGGGGATTTGGACCGTTTACAAGATAATAGCACATTCTCAAATTGAATGGGTAGGGGATGACCCCCAGAGACTTCCCTTTAATTTCATTTGATTTGTTTCATTGTCCCATTCAAGAATATATATGGTTTAGGGGTGGGGATCTGGACCATTTACAAGATAATAGCACATTCTCAAATTGAACGGGGTGGGGGCAACCCCCAGGAACTTCCATTTAATTTCATTTGATTAGTTTTATTGTCCCATACAAGAATAGATATGGTTTAGGGGTGGGGATGTTGACCGTTTACAAGTTTTCAAACAAGAGGGCGTAGGGTGAGCCCCTAGGGACATCACTTTTATTTCATTATTTGTTTTATTGTCCCCTACAAGAATATATATGGTTTAGGGGTGGGGATCTGGACTGTTTACAAGATAATAGCACATTCTCAAATTGAACGTGGTGGGGATGACCCCCCTGGGGACTTCCCTTTAATTTCATTTAATTTGTTTTATCGTCCCATTGAAGAATATATATGGTTTAGGGGTGGAGATCTGGACCGTTTACAAGATAATAGTACATTCTCAAATTGAACGGGGTGGGGGGTGACCCCCAGGAACTTCCATTTAATTTCATTTGATTAGTTTTATTGTCCCATACAAGAATAGATATGGTTTAGGGGTGGGGATGTTGACCGTTTACAAGTTTACAAACAAGAGGGCGTGGGGTGAGCCCCTAGGGACATCACTTTTATTTCATTTCATTTGTTTTATTGTCCCCTACAAGAATATATATGGTTTAGGGGTGGGGATCTGGACTGTTTACAAGATAATAGCACATTCTCAAATTGAACGTGGTGGGGATGACCCCCCGGGACTTCCCTTTAATTTCATTTAATTTGTTTTATCGTCCCATTGAAGAATATATATGGTTTAGGGGTGGGGATCTGGACCGTTTACAAGATAATAGTACATTCTCAAATTGAATGGGGTGGGGGTGACCCCCTGGAACTTCCATTTAATTTCATTTGATTAGTTTTATTGTCCCATACAAGAATAGATATGGTTTAGGGGTGGGGATGTTGACCCTTTACAAGTTTTCAAACAAGAGGGGGTGGGGTGATCCCCTAGGGACATAACTTTTATTTCATTTCATTTGTTTTATTGTCCCCTACAAGAATATATATGGTTTAGGGGTGGGGATCTGGACCATTTACAAGATAATAGCACATTCTCAAATTGAACGTGGTGGGGATGACCCCCCGGGGACTTCCCTTTAATTTCATTTCATTTGTTTTATCATCCCATTGAAGAATATATATGGTTTAGGGGTGGGGATTTGGACCGTTTACAAGATAATAGCACATTCTCAAATTGAACGGGGTGGGGATGACCCCCAGAGACTTCCCTTTAATTTCATTTGATTTGTTTCATTGTCCCATTCAAGAATATATATGGTTTAGGGGTGGGGATCTGGACCATTTACAAGATAATAGCACATTCTCAAATTGAACGGGGTGGGGGCAACCCCCAGGAACTTCCATTTAATTTCATTTGATTAGTTTTATTGTCCCATACAAGAATAGATATGGTTTAGGGGTGGGGATGTTGACCGTTTACAAGTTTTCAAACAAGAGGGCGTAGGGTGAGCCCCTAGGGACATCACTTTTATTTCATTATTTGTTTTATTGTCCCCTACAAGAATATATATGGTTTAGGGGTGGGGATCTGGACTGTTTACAAGATAATAGCACATTCTCAAATTGAACGTGGTGGGGATGACCCCCCTGGGGACTTCCCTTTAATTTCATTTAATTTGTTTTATCGTCCCATTGAAGAATATATATGGTTTAGGGGTGGAGATCTGGACCGTTTACAAGATAATAGTACATTCTCAAATTGAACGGGGTGGGGGTGACCCCCAGGAACTTCCATTTAATTTCATTTGATTAGTTTTATTGTCCCATACAAGAATAGATATGGTTTAGGGGTGGGGATGTTGACCGTTTACAAGTTTACAAACAAGAGGGCGTGGGGTGAGCCCCTAGGGACATCACTTTTATTTCATTTCATTTGTTTTATTGTCCCCTACAAGAATATATATGGTTTAGGGGTGGGGATCTGGACTGTTTACAAGATAATAGCACATTCTCAAATTGAACGTGGTGGGGATGACCCCCCGGGACTTCCCTTTAATTTCATTTAATTTGTTTTATCGTCCCATTGAAGAATAGATATGGTTAAGGGGTGGGGATCTGGACTGTTTACAAGATAATAGTACATTCTCAAATTGAACGGGGTGGGGGGTAACCCCCAGGAACTTCCATTTAATTTCATTTGATTAGTTTTATTGTCCCATACAAGAATAGATATGGTTTAGGGGTGGGGATGTTGACCCTTTACAAGTTTTCAAACAAGAGGGGGTGGGGTGAGCCCCTAGGGACATAACTTTTATTTCATTTCATTTGTTTTATTGTCCCCTACAAGAATATATATGGTTTAGGGGTGGGGATCTGGACCGTTTACAAGATAATAGCACATTCTCAAATTGAACGTGGTGGGGATGACCCCCCGGGGACTTCCCTTTAATTTCATTTAATTTGTTTTATCATCCCATTGAAGAATATATATGGTTTAGGGGTGGGGATTTGGACCGTTTACAAGATAATAGCACATTCTCAAATTGAACGGGGTGGGGATGACCCCCAGAGACTTCCCTTTAATTTCATTTGATTTGTTTCATTGTCCCATTCAAGAATATATATGGTTTAGGGGTGGGGATCTGGACCGTTTACAAGATAAAAGCACATTCTCAAATTGAAGGGGGTGGGGATGACCCCCCAGGGACTTCCCCTATATATCGTGTGATTTGTTTTATTGTCCTATAATCATTTCTGAAGACTGCATGTATCTATCACTTACAGTTTTCAAGTTATATTCATTTGAAAATTTTAGAAATAAAATCCCATAGGGTTCTATAGTAAACCCCTTTCTCCTTTCTAACCCCCAAAATACCCCTTAACAGACCCCAATGCACAAACGAAAGGTTGATGGCTCACCTAGACATGTTAGTCTAACATATTGTAAAATCCTAAGTAAATCTGACAAGCCGTTTAGGAGAACCGCTGCGGACAAGTTCATTTTTAAAGTGGCGGAAGAAGAAGAAGAGGAAGAGGAAGAATAATAAAAATAATAAGAACTGACCAAAAACAATAAGTCTCCAAACTTTGTTTGGGAGACTTAACTACCTTGACCAAAAACTTTAATCTAAACTCCCACTTTCATTTTCTATGTTCAGTGGACCGTGAAATTGGGGTCAAAAGTCTAATTTGGCTTTAAAATTAGAAAGATCATATCATAAGCAACAAGTGTACTAAGTTTCAAGTTGATTGAACTTCAGCTTCATCAAAAACTACCTTGACCAAAAACAGACGCACAGACGAACGGACGGACGAACGAACGGAGGCGCAGACCAGAAAACATCATGCCCCTCTACTATCGGAGGTGGGGCATAAAAACAGAGAATTTCAGACAATGTGGATATCAGATTGCCCCTGGCTATCTAGGATGAAAATTCGCAAAATAAATTAAGTTTTTGACTTATTTATTGATGAAAGGTCAATATTATTTGTTGTCGAAGTGGTAATTATAAATTAAAAGGGACGCTTTAATTGCTCATCAAGACAATAATAAATAATCAAGAACAAGAGTGTCAGTTGAGAGAAACACCACAACATCAATAGTTTATATAATTATCTATTATTTACTAGTTTACATTTCTTCAATTACTGTCCACTCCCTAAATTGAGTATATGTACCTACTCAGTGTTCTCCCCAGGCCGTTTTAGCGTCGCGGTACCGCAACGCTATATTTCTTCCCGTGACGCTATAATAATTACCGCGACGCTATAATTATTTTCAGTATGTTATTTTTCTCGTTCCTAAATTTTGAACTTTCATCTAATTACCACTTATGATCATAAAAAAATATATCACTTTTAATTGTAATCCCTTCAAGTCGGACAATAGAGGCAATTTAGAGTGGTTAAATAGGTGTTAATTGCCCTTTGGGTGATAACTGTTTGGATACGAATACCCCAAGCTGTCACTTTGACATGATTAATACCACGTGGTTTGCAATCGGCAAATTTCGACAAGGAAAAAACGTAATCAGAAAATCATAAAAAAATCGAAATATATGTTTGCTAAATGAAATTTCAAAGAAACAAACAATTTTTCTCTTTAAAAATGAGGTTGAGTCTTATCTTTTTACGACTTTTAATATATTAGCATTACTTTCTTTCTCTTCCTATTACTTTTTGTAAATAGAGAGTGAAAATATTGATTTTGGGCTAAATAAGTTTTGTACTTTCTTTAACAAGTGATCAAAATTGGATTGTGTATATGTTTCATCCATTTAATGCATTAAAAACGCCATATTCATTCCCAATCTCTTGTCAAACATTGTTTATTTTTGTATTTTTTATTGCTTTCGGCTGCCATTTAATATTTTAGTGAAAACTACTGATCGGAACCGGACCAGATATGACAAAAATCCGCCTTTTACAATAATAACTACATATGCACAAATGGCACAGTAGACAGAAAACAATGATACACAAGAAGTAATTGTAACAGGATGCTGTTACGAAGTCTCCCAAACAAAGCACCGATAACTCCCCATTCATATGGTCCCATGTTCATTTGATTTGATTTTTTGTCCCATACAAGAATATATATGGCTTACGAGTAGGGATCTCCACCATTTACAAGTTTTCAAACAGGAGGGGGTGGTGGTGACCCCCAGGGACTTTACCTACATTTCATTTGATTTGTTTTATTGTCCCCTACAAGAAAATATATGGTTTAGGGGTGGGGATCTGGACTGTTTACAAGATAATAGAACATTCTCAAATTGAACGGGGTGGGGGTGACCCCCAGGAACTTCCATCTAATTACATGTGATTTGTTTCATTGTCCCATACAAGAATATATATGGTTTAGGGGTGGGGATCTGGACCGTTTACAAGTTTTCAAACAAGAGGGGTTGGGGTGACCCCCTAGGGACTTCCCTTTTATTTCATTTGATTTGTTTTATTGTCCCATACAAGAATATATATGGTTTAGGGGTGGGGATCTGGACCGTTTACAAGTTTTCAAACAAGAGGGGGTGGGGTGACCCCCTAGGGACTTCCCATTTATTTCATTTGATTTGTTTTATTGTCCCCTACAAGAATATATATGGTTTAGGGGTGGGGATCTGGACTGTTTACAAGATAATAGAACATTCTCAAATTGAACGGGGTGGGGGTGACCCCCAGGAACTTCCATCTAATTACATGTGATTTGTTTCATTGTCCCATACAAGAATATATATGGTTTAGGGGTGGGGATCTGGACCGTTTACAAGTTTTCAAACAAGAGGGGGTGGGGTGACCCCCTAGGGACTTCCCATTTATTTCATTTGATTTGTTTTATTGTCCCCTACAAGAATATATATGGTTTAGGGGTGGGGATCTGGACTGTTTACAAGATAATAGAACATTCTCAAATTGAACGGGGTGGGGGTGACCCCCAGGAACTTCCATCTAATTACATGTGATTTGTTTCATTGTCCCATACAAGAATATATATGGTTTAGGGGTGGGGATCTGGACCGTTTACAAGTTTTCAAACAAGAGGGGGTGGGGTGACCCCCTAGGGACTTCCCTTTTATTTCATTTGATTTGTTTTTTTTGTCCCCTACAAGAATATATATGGTTTAGGGGTGGGGATCTGGACCGTTTAAAAGTTTTCCAACAAGAGGGGGTGGGGTGACCCCCTAGGGACTTCCCTTTTATTTCATTTGATTTGTTTTATTGTCCCCTACAAGAATATATATGGTTTAGGGGTGGGGATCTGGACCGTTTACAAGATAATAGCACATTCTCAAATTGAAGGGGGTGGGGATGACCCCCCAGGGCATCCCCCTATATTTCATGTGATTTATTTTATTGTCCTATAATCATTTCTGAAGACTGCATGTATCTATCACTTATAGTTTTCAAGTTATATTCATTTAAAAAATTTTGAAAATAAAATCCCATAGGGTTCTATAGTAAAACCCTCCCTGCTTTCTACCCCCCAAAACACCCCTTAATAGACCCCAATGCACAAACGAAAGATTGATGGCTCACCTAGACATATTAGTCTACCATTTTATGAAATCCTAAGTCAATCTGACAAGCGGTTTTGGAGAAACGCTGCGGACAAGTTCATTTTTTAAAGCGGCGGAAGAAGAAGAAGAATAATAAAAATAATAAGAACTGAGCAAAAACAATAAGTCTCCAAACTTTGTTTGGGAGACTTAATAAAGAGAAAACTAAGCATTAACAGTCTAATTGTAGATAACTTTGTTAAAATATATCATTTTGTAAAAAGAAGCAACTGGGACCATGAACCAATATGTTTCAAAGACATGATAAAGAGATTTTTTCTATTCAAATTTTTTATTAAGGACCCGTTTTTTTCCCTACATATTTAGTGCAATTGTATCTATACAGGTTGCACTATAATAAATCATTCATTCATTTAGCTGAGTATAGGTAGGGTAACTGGAACCACACATATATTTTTGTTTAGACTAAGAGGAAAAAAATAATTCTGGAACTATAAATGAATATAGAAAACATAAACTGAAAATACTGTTATCATGGTTATAGTTTAATTGTATTCTCAGCTATGAATTCAACAATATAAAAATTTTATTTACCAAATAAGGGCCTATAGCATACAAACAATATAATACATTTTGTAATAAACAATAATGTATATAACATAAAGGAAATAAAGCGTTGCCACGACACGATAAATTGCATTGAAAAAAAAATACAATTTATTTGTTTACGCCAAATGTGATGCTATCCAAAATTTCTGGGGAGAACACTGTATCTACTGGCTACAAATCTTTATTCAAAAACTGCTGCAAAATTGTCCTTAACATGTCATTTCATTGGTTGGTTTGCTGTTAGGTTTCTGTCCCATTGATGTTAACCCATTTCTTACTTTCCTATTTTTTTTACACATACATGTATAGACAAATGGATTTCATTTGTTTGTGAGGCACAACAGTGCTTAGTAAGAATCATATATTAGCTAACAAGATATACTTCAATATTTATTGGGATCATCAGGGCAAGTAACTTTTTTTCCGGAGAAGTAAAATTTATAGTTTTACTTGCCAAGGGACAAGTGCTCACAACAAATATTTCCACACCCCTGAAGAGTATTCCATCCGCTTTATGAGAATAGGATGATTGATAACATCGAAAGAAGCCGATAGGTCTAGCATTAGTAAAACGGCACAACAGTCGTTATCAAGTGTAACAGTGATGTCATGATGCACACGAAGTAATGCTGTCTCGGTCAAATAACACGCACGGTAGGCTGATTGTACATCGTCATGAAGAGAGTTTGAACAATGATGGTTTTCAAAGTGAGTCTCGATGACTTTTTCGGACACTTTGAATACAAAGGGAAGATTACTGACTGGTCCATAATTTTTCAATACGTCTTTGTCTAGACCAACCTTATTCAAGAGTGGTCGAACAACTGCCTCCTTGAAACATGATGGTACACAACACTGTTCCAGTGACAAGTTCACTATCTTGGTGATGACGGTAGCTAAACTGTTTAGACACGGTTTTAATATATTTGTCGGAAGAGGATCTAATTCGCATGATGGTTTGAGCTTTCAAAATAATTTAACGTATTTCCTCTACAGATGCAGGTGTAAAGAAGGTTAGTGGTAGGCCTTTGAATTTTTAATCGTATTTAAATTCTTCGTTATCATAGGCAGACGATTCATTCACTAAACATAGATTGGTCCTTATTGTTTCGATTTTTCGAAGGAAAAAATTCTAGAACCTATTTGAGAGTTCTATTTCACTGTGGTGTGATGGCAAAATCACCTGGTTTGTGTTTCCCATTAGGCCGTTTGTGAGCTTAAGCAGTTTCTTTTGATCTTGTCCAACTTCAGAAACTTTAATTGAATAATAATCCATCTTGCATTTGAAGAGCAGTTACTTGTCCTGGAACAATGTTCTTTATAAATCTGTTTATGAACTTCGAGCTTTGTTTTTCGCATTTGTCACTCAGCTTTGCGACGTTCTCGCTTTGCAACACGCAACTCAACAGTGTACCACTCTGTGTTTGGTCGCTGAGTGATCACTTTAGATTGTTCTGGAGCATGCTTGTTGAAGAGAGTTTGCAGCACTGAGTCGTACGAAGCAACACAATGTTCAACCGAAGTATTTCGTTCATTTAGGATAAGTGAATTGTTTATATCCTTCTCGAAATTTTCAATGTTTATTTCTTTGAACTTCCAAAAACTCACAGACTTTCATTGTTTTAGTGGTTTCATGATATTAAGTTCACAAAGCACTGCAAAATGATCTAGCGAGGAAATGCCTTTGTCATCACAGATTTGCAGATCCTCAATTGATGGTACTCTAGCAAAAATGGAACTATTCTCCCTACATATGATAACGTCGAGTGTGTGTCCACGGATATGCATATTGCCAACAACATGTTGTACGAGACCATGGTCGCTAATTGTTTCTTCAAATTAATGAGTGTCACAATTACTCTTATCATCGAGATGGAAATTTAAGTCTCCTGCCAGAATGATTTCTTCTGGAATTTTGACAGTGAAGTCAAGGAAATCTGACCACTCCTCAAACAAGAATGTGTCCATAGTACACAGATGCCCCACTCGCACTATAATTTTCTATGTTCAGTGGACCATGAAATTGGGGTCAAAACTTTAATTTGGAATTAAAATTAGAAAGATCATATCATAGGGAACATGTGTACAAAGTTTCAAGTAGATGTGACTTTAACTTCATCAAAAACTACCTTGACCAAAAACTTTAACCTGAACTTTGCACTTTCATTTTCTATGTTCAGTGGACCATGAAATTGGGTTCAAAACTATAATTTGGCATAAAAATTAGAAAGATCATATCATGGGGAACATGTGTACTAAGTTTCAAGTGGATTGGACTTCAACTTCATCAAAAACTACCTTGACCAAAAACTTTAACCCGAAGTGGGACGAACGGACGCACGGTACAACGCAAGGATGGACGAACAGACGGACAGACGAATGAATGGAGGCACAGACCAGAAAACATAATGCTCTTCTACTATCGTAGGTGGGGCAAAAAAATGTTGAATTCTTGAGTTGATTTTTCCGAGACGGAACATATAATAAAATATAACAATCTAGTGCTAGCCAATACCTACCTCTGTATAGTGGCCACAGATAAAGCTACTTTCGTACTATTCTGTTCTTTTCCCTGTCATTAAATCAAAATAAAAAAATTAATTTGATAAAACTCAATCATGGTAGATACACTATACTTAATCATGAAAATCAGTCATCAAATACTAAAATTGAGATGGGAATCGGGAATGTGTTAAAGAGACAACCCGACCAACGAGCAGAAAACAGTCAATGCTAATTATGGGTCTTCAACACAGTAAGAAATTCTTGCAACCAGAGGCTAGCTTTAGCTGGAGTTCTAGAACACATTCCAGAAATGAATATGCAAAAAGCATTAAAAACTATTTTAGTCGATGTCACTGCTGTTTCCTCTCAAATGGCCATCATCCCTATAGTCAGCAATTGTATGAATTATCATTAATATGCGCATATCTACAAATTAACTGTTTGCAAAACTTTTGAATTGTTTGAAAAACTAAGAATTTTTCTCTGCAGATATATTTGCAAAACCTTTCAGAATTTAAGCTCCTTGATTCTCATAAAATTTATTTGGCCTTTTCAACTTTATTGATTTGAGCATCAGTGATGAGCCTTTTGACAAAGAGTGAGCCTGACATACAAATTGATAAGCCTGGTATCTTTGGTGATTATTTTTGAATACTGTAACCCAACTTTTTTTTGCAGATATTTAATTTCATGTTTAGCCCTTTCTAGACCACTTTGCAGCGTTTTAATTTCGCAATTTACAAATTTACTTGATGAAGTTAGATAAGGTAAGATCTATTTTAACATATTCGCAACGATTTACAAAAATAGTGTATATTTGAGTTATTTTTCTACTCGTGAAAGGCGAATAAATCAATCGCCCCCAACAGTACACAGTTACATAAAAAAACATTTAATAGCCAAGTCCAGTTAAAAATTTACTTTATTTAGAGTAGTTTGTATAATATCTAACTCACAGGAACAAAGTTCTTAGCTTTATGACATTCATCAAATATAAGACAGCCATCAAAGTTATCCCCACCACACCAGTTCACAAGCTGTTGTATTCTACTATGCTTAGATGTACTGAATACTCCTAAAACAATATACATTAATGTTAGGTATGTCAAAATATCTGCTGTATTCTACTATGCTTAGATGTACTGAATACTCCTAAAACAATATACATTAATGTTAGGTATGTCAAAAGATCTGCTGTATTCTACTATGCTTAGATGTACTGAATACTCCTAAAATAGCATACATAACTGTTAGATTTGTCTCAAATGATCTGAAATCTAATACTTCAGTATTCAGTTCACAAGCTGTTGTATTCTACAGCGCTTAGATGAACTGAATACTCCTAAAACAACATACTCCAGAATTATGTCATGATATTTATGAGAGCTCTAGAACTCAGATAATTCTTGAACATCTATTGAAAAGTATTGATTTTTGTTTGGATGCTGCATTTTTGTTATTACCTTTCATAAACCGAATTACAATATGATGACATTGCTTTGCATCTTAAGGTGGTACCTAACACTACAGGGAGATTACTCTGTAAAATCAGCAGAACGTTTTAATGACGTTGTGTTCTTAAGGGAATATTAAGCTTCTCCATGATCAAAATAAGTGTTTGTCAAACTGCTATATAACCAGTGTAATTTTTCTGATTAAACGGTTGGTTCAATTTTTTTGATTTTTTTATATTTTTGTTAAAGGGTCAAAGTAAATAATTTGTCAAAATTTTAAGAAAATTAAACGAGCCAATTAATTTTAGTTCAGGTGTTAGGTACCACCTTAACAAAAGACATTACTATGGATTCATTTATTTTTGTGAGTACCAATTTTTGTGGATTGAGGAAATATTGTATTTTTGGTGGATATTTGATTTCATGGTTCTACCAAAGTCCTCATACAAGCCTAAAGAGAATATGTACGTCGATGAACATTTAAATCTTAGGTCTGAGACCACAATTATTTCGTAGTGCATTTTTTAGATAGAAGATAAATGAAAATTAAAAAAATCCCACCAGCACTTTCTCAATGAAATTTTTACAGTGTGTTGTACTACTTTTGGGACAAATTATATCAAAATTATAGAAAATTTCATCGGCTCTAACTCAAAATATGGACAATTTTATGTTTAGGGCGTCTTGAAATCCTTTGACAGCTTCCGAAGTTCTAATTTTCAACCTTTTTCAGCTAGACCAAATCACTACTTTCCTTTAAACATCTGAAACCAAATTTTTTTACAGTGTAATTTCACCCCCCTTCTTGCAATTTAAGGCATTTAACATGGAGAAATAAATTTGGAAGAGGTATAAAAATTAATGGCAAGTAACCCACTGTCAACACTAGGGACTATATTTGTGAACAACGAAAATCAAAGGACGACAATTGTGGTCTCGGACCGTATTATTGCAAAACTCAAACTGTATGAATGCAAAATATAACTTGATCCTTAATTGTGTGTAATGCTTCTTTTTATTGCAGCAACAGGGTGTATAGAGCTTCATTCATCTATCTTCAAACAAAGCTGTTGATGTTAAATATAACAAATGTACTTCATGTTAATATCCTCACCTCCACGCTGTACTGAAGAAACTAAAGTTGCATAAGTACTAAACACAACTCCTTCTTTAAAATCGGCAGGTAAACCAAGAACCCTGTAATAAAATAAGTAATACAGTAAAAATATGTACTAGTTTTTTTAAATTTCGAATAACACAGCAAATTAAAGGCAACCACTACAAAACCGAATCTAAATTACATTTAACAGTATTTCCTGTAACAATATATTTTTCTTTTCATTCTGTGCTTATTTCATATTATAACACAACCTACCAATCCCTAAAATTAATTAATTTACTTAATTGTTGCCAAACCAGGGGTATAATCTTGTCCAACAATAAAGTGTTTCTGTTGCATATACCAATACCTGCTAGGAGTCATATACATTATAAAAAGAAACGCTCTCGTTTGTTGATGTGGCTATTGGTGTTTCCAATTCTTTATATAGAATAGACTGTTGGTTTTTCTAGTTTAAAAGGTCATTTTTTGGTCCCTTTAAAGCTTGCTGTTCGGTGTGAGCCAAGGCTCTGTGTTGGAGACCGTCCTTTGACCTATAATGGTTTACTTTTACAAATTGTGACTTGGATGGAGCATGTGCTCATTTGGCACTCATACCAAATTTTCTTATATCTATTCTACACATTCTCGACTTTCTTTTCCATGACAGATCTAGTGAGACTTCACCTCAACATTATTTTTACCTTGTTTCCTTGTCAAGTTCTTGACACCCATCTATAACTCTAATGTGACATCCCAAATCTGTCAGGTCTCTGAAAAAGTTAATAATTTAAACTCTGTATTCAAATATTAAAGGGGTCAACATCTAGGTGGTCACAAATTGGTTACCATTTAAATTCTGCTGTAAGAAATAACTTTGCACACTCAAATTACTATATGATTTTGAAAAATGTTCAATTACAATCAGTTTTAAATAAAATTCTTCATAGAGTTTCCACACAAGTTCATAAAATAGAAATACTTCAATAGCTATGTAAAACCAGGAGAATGTGACAATGTGTTTCAATTTTCATTTTTCCATTTACCTAATAAATATAATACCATGTACATTTTTCTTAATGTCAAAAGCATGTTTCGTCTTCGAAAGACTCATCAGTTATTATGTCAACATATAATTGCTGACTATGAGCTGGTGATACCCTTGGAGAGGAGACCTCCATGCCCATTATTATTAGAACTGTGGTTTTAAAAAAAACATAAAAGATATCAGGCTTATAATTTGGGGTACATATTGTGTCTACAAAAGACATACAAATAAAAAAAAATAAAAAGATCAAAGTATGAAACGGAGTTACAACTACAAACCTTCGAGCATCCACGATTAGGTCAGAAGAAATAGTAAACCATATGTGTTTTGTTCTTTTCCTAGAGAAGTTGTCCAGAATAATACCTGCTATCTACAAATGAATAATTCATGGCATTTTACATTTGTTTAAGCACTCTCATGACCCTACATATGCTCACTCCTGTATGGAATAATTCAGAAAATTTAAATCATTGGATTACTTGATTGTAAAGACAGTAATCTTGTTTTTTTCACAGAGAATTAATATTAGTGTTGGCGTCTGGTTTTGACTGCAGTAATGTTATTTATTTTTTTCTATATCATAGTTCAAGTTAATAGATTTAACACATGTGGTTTTCTGGAAATTTCTATTGATTTCAATAATAAGATTAAATTATAATAACTTTGTAGGAGTCAAAGCAAAAATTATCCGACAGAAATTTAATTTCGTTTTGCCTAGTTGTTTCACAGAAAATCTGAAAATTCCATCAAAGATTTAAAACATTTTTCCTGACATTTATGTATTTGATGTTGATAACTCTATTTTGCTCAGATACCCATCTTGAATGATTTGTAGGACTTCTTGATAATATCCAGGAACAAGAAATCTAATGGGAAATTAATCAGACAGGCTTTTCAGTATAATATTGATAAAATCTCGAACTTTATGAGATCATGAGATTTATGGTTTATGGTGGCGTATGACTGGAAACAATCGTAACAGTCAAATAAATTAACCACATAATATCAAACGTTCAACAAATACAAAATTTATCTTGTCAATTATTAACTATGATCAGATAAAATCAGCTTAAGTTACGTAGTGTCAAGTCCTGTCAATATGTATGTTCTTGATAATTTTAAAAAGAATCTTCAAAACACCACTCTTTGAATGTCTAGTTATATTTTAAAAACATATCACTTAATTGCCTAAGAAAAGTACCTGTCTTCCTTTGCCCACACCTGCAGCATCACCAATGAAGAATCCTGCTCGCTGACCATTAGTTAAAATCATCTGATGTCTCTGACACTGAAATAAAAATGTTATTTTCAATAACAAAAAGAAGAGATAATTTAATATATAAGGCTCTGCAAACTTTCCCAATAGACACATTTCCTGTTTTAAACTAAGTATTCTTTAGGATAAAAATAAAAAATTTATAATCCATCATTGTGGACAGTTAGAAAAACACATTATACACTAAAAATATATATTATTGTGTAAGCTCAAGTAGCCAATTGCAATGATTTTTCACTTTTAAATGGCATTCCTATCTAGGCTTAGAGCTATTATATCAATTAAGATATAAGGACAAAAAGTAATATATAAGTCAGTAAATCCTGTGAAAAAGTGAAAAAATAAAGATGTGAAATTTTACAAACCACTATCAACAGTTCAACAATGTGTCTTTGGACTGTATATATAAAATTGAGAATGGAAATGGGGAATGTGCCAAAGAGACAACAACCCGACCATAGAAGAAAAAAAAAAAAAAACAACAGCAGAAGGTCACATTGTAGGACTCTAAAGTGCAATGGGGACGCTAAAGTAAGATGGTCACTCTAAAATGCAATGGTCTGCGCTAGTGCGTTGCCTCCATATGCTAAAGTGCAATGGTTTGCAAAAGTATACACGTAAGAAACCTAGATGGATTATGACTTAAGCAGTCGTTTAAATAAACTAACAAGAGCTGTCAAAATGACAGTAAACTGGATTCTTTAACATTTATTTGTGTTCTGGCATTTATCAATATTACAAGGACCAAAACTCCTAATAGGTAAAATTTATGATTATCAATATCAAACTTGACTTCCATGTTGTCAACAATAACAACATATAAACTAAGTAACAACATATTAAAATTTTAAAAGGTTTGGTTGAACGGTTCATGAGTAAATGCACGGACACAACATTTTTTAAACTTTCAAGAACCGTAACTCCTGAACGGTAAAAGTCAAAATCGTCATTATTGAACTTGACCTCCATTTTGTTGTCCGTAACAACATTTCAAAATTTTAAAAGGTTTGGTTGACTGGTTCATGAGTAAATGCACGGACACGACATTTTTTAAACTTTCAAGAACTGTAACTCCTGTACGGAAAAAGTAAAAATCGTCATTATTGAACTTGACCTCCGTTATGTTGTCAGTAACAACATATTAAAATTTTAAAAGGTTTGGTTGAACGCTTCATGAGTAAATGCACGGACAACATTTGGTTGCAGCCTGCCCGCCCGCCTGCCATCCCCAAATATATAACCGACATTTTTGACACAAAAATCCGGTTAAAAATGAACTGTTGGAAAACAAATTTCAAATATTTGAATAACCCTTTCCTCAATAGTGACGCCTTTTGACGCCACCCCCTTTACTCCATAATGATGCCTTTTGACACCTGTGTAGTACCTCAGTTGAAACGCTTTGACTACAAAGTGTCTGCAGTAGACTTAATAAAATTTGTATCCAATATCAAAAGGAATATCATAGGGATATCCAACTTAAATTTATTTGATGAAATATTTGTTTTTCGCATTGCATTAATACTTTAGAGCATATTTTCTGCATTTTATTGAAAAATCCTATGCAAATCGAGTATGCAAAAAAAATAAAAAATTCAATGGAGGAGAGGGTTAAGAACTTATCAACAAAATTTCAATCAATAGCATAATGGAGGCAACTGAGGCAAAACGAAGACCAAACTTTAGAAGTGTAATTTTTTTTTTCTTTTCAATTATGTACTTAATTTTACATTATCAATATGCAGAGTTTCGAGTTTCAAATTATCTACCGGCACACTACATACAATAGCCACTGCAGCTTTTACCATAGAGGTGACTGTAAAAAGATAAGTGTTCCGAATACAAATCAAAATAAAACCAGGTGCTCCGCAGGGCGCAGCTTTATACGACCGCAGAGGTCGAACCCTGAACAGTTGGGGCAAGTATGGACAAAACATTCAAGCGTGATACAGCTCTGAATTTGGATTGTGATCAAATTTTTGACATTACATGGTTTTTTTTTACACAAAACAAATGTCAAGATTTTACAAATCAATCAAAGATTTCTTCTTCAAACTTTTTAAATCTAAAATTAAATAGTTGATCATGACACAGCATAGGTTTCTGACACAGAACTAATGTGGTCTAATGAACTTAAAAGTTTTTTTTGCCTTTGAGCAATTCACTATGCTGTTGAATATTAATCCTCTCAAAAAAATGTTTGAAGAAATTTTCTTTTTATTTATGAAATCTGAAATGAGAAAAATTTAAACCCCCCCCCTTTTTTCACATCCCCGTTTCCCTTTTTCCAAAACTGATATCAATTCAAATTTCTAATGGAGTTTGCAACAATAACTACTCTTTTAAATATATCATAAAATATTAAAATGTAAAATATAGTGCTTGTAATCACTGAATGGTAAAGATTGGTTGGTAGTAAAAGTGAATATACATTGTTTATTGTATAAAACAATAAAAAAACTTCATCAGCAACATTTTATATTGACAAATTTCCAATGAAGTTATTTACATAAAATTATTGGCAAATAAAAATAGAAACTGACATCATAGTCATGTCTGGCAAATGTCCAACATACATTATCTAAAAACATTTTAGATAAGATAAGGGAAAAAAAGCTTCATCAGCAACATTTTATATTGGCAAATTTCCAATGAAGTTATTTACATAAAGTTATTGGCAAATAAAAATAGAAAATGACATCATAGTCATGTCTGGCAAATTTCCAACATATAAAATCAACTACTATTCTATACAAAGAAAGATAACTCCAATTGAAAATTAATTGCTATTGCACAATATTGTGCAATTAGATATTTCTTGCTATTGTGCAATACTGTGCAATTGAAAATTTCTTGCTATTGCACAATACTTGATATGGAATCCTAATTTGGACCAACTTGAAAACTGGGCCCATAATCAAAAAGCAAAGTACAGGTTTAGATAAAGCATATCAAATAAGCCCAAGAATTTAATTTTTGTTAAACTCAAACTTAGTTTAATTTTGGACCCTTTGGACCTTAATGTAGACCAATTTGAAAACTGGACCAAAAATTAAGAATCTACATACACAGTTAGATTTGGCATATCGAAGAACCCATTTATTCAATTTTTGATGAAATCAAACAAAGTTTAAATTTGGACCCCCATTTGGACCAACTTGAAAACTAGGCCAATAATTAAAAATCTAAGTTCATTTTTAAATTCAGCATATCAAAGAACCCCAAGGATTCAATTTTTGTTAAAATCAAACTAAGTTTAATTTTGGACCCTTTGGACCTTAATGTAGACCAATTTGAAAACGGGACCAAAAATTAAGAATCTACATACATAGTTAGATTCGGCATATCAAAGAACCCCAATTATTCAATTTTTGATGAAATCACACAAAGTTCAATTTTGGACCCTTTGGGCCCCTTATTCCTAAACTGTTGGGACCAAAACTCCAAAAATCAAACCCAACCTTCCTTTTATGGTCATAAACCTTGTGTTTAAATTTCATAGATTTCTAATTACTTATACTAAAGTTATGGTGCAAAAACCAAAAATAATGCTTATTTGGGCCCCTTTTTGGCCCCTAATTCATAAACTCTTGTTACCTCAACTCCAAAAATCAATCCCAACCATCCTTTTGTGGTCATAAACCTTGTGTTTAAATTTCATTGATTTCTATTTACTTATACTAAAGTTATTGTGCGAAAACCAAGAATAATGCTTATTTGGGCCCTTTTTTGGCCCCTAATTCCTAAACTGTTGGAACCAAAACTCCCAAATCAATCCCAACCTTCCTTTTGTGGTCATAAACCTTATGTCAAAATTTCATAGATTTCTATTCACTTAAACTAAAGTTATAATGCGAAAACCAAGAAAATGCTTATTTAGGCCCTTTTTGGCCCCTAATTCCTAAAATGTTGGGACCAAAACTCCCAAAATCAATACCAACCTTCCTTTTGTGGTCATAAACCTTGTGTTAAAATTTCATAGATTTCCATTCACTTTTACTAAAGTTAGAGTGCGAAAACTAAAAGTATTCGGACGCCGGACGACGACGACGACGACAACGACGACGATGCCGACGCCAACGTGATAGCAATATACGACGAAAAATTTTTCAAATTTTGCGGTCGTATAAAAAAATGAAACAAATCTTAATGTCGTTACAAAACTGGTTGAAGACGGGTTCTTTAAAGAGAAAAAAAGATGAAAAAGGTAACTCATTAGTATAAACACCCCATATCGTAGCAGCTACGTAGTGCTAAGCAGATTTTGACTATTGAATGTGTAGCTATAGACTAGTTGTTACATAGATATTGTTAGCCGCTGAGTAGCCGCTACGTAGTTCAATACAAAATTGAACTCAACCCTGTTTACACTATCAACTCACTGAACAACAAATGCTAATCGATAAAATAATTCATTGACCAAAAAAATAAAATAATTTATAATTAATTTAAACAAAATCATGAAGCGCCTTTTCTATGGAAGTCTTTAATGTATAAGGCAATTCATGATTTTTATTTATCTTTAATAAAAGTATGAAATATATTTTTGGTATTGTTTGAAAATATTTACTTATTCCAAAAAACGTAGGCAAGTTAACAAAGACTTATACCGAAATGTTTTCATAAAATTACAAATATTTTTAACTGTCACATCAGTCTATTGTGAGAGATCGTTTTCAAGTTTAAGGCATTTGAAAACCTGGGAACGGGCTACAATGGGTGGTGACAGGCTTTGTTGGCTTTCCATGCTCCATGTGCATAGGGACGATACAGTTGACAAAGAACGTGTGTTGAAGCTTTTCGATAGTACAGGTCACAAGAGAATCGGAAAGTTTTTGGTTGACTAACAGAGATTAACTTTAATATTGAAACTTGTTTTGTTACTTACTAGGTTAGCTAATAAAAAAAAAAAACGCATTTCTGTTATATTTTTTTTGATTTTTATTATAAATACATTGACTTCTTCCATAGTAATGCCGAAATAAACTTCTCCCATTTCAGGCACCCGAACCCCCCTAAAAAAATTATTTGCCTCGCTCTGCTCAGCGATTTGTCTCCGTTGATTAGACATGCGCTACGGCCTTGCAATGACATAATTAATTTAAACCTAACCGTGCTTTTTCAGCTACTTAAAGCAAAAGTATTTTATTTCAGTAGTTGAAAGAAAAACTTGTATCCTGCAGTCGACTGTTTTACTATAGGCCCTATAGATACAAGTAGCATTCCCCTAGATATCCTGTATCCTGCTTTTATTGGAAGCAAATGGATACATTTGAATCATTTTTTATGTTGCAGTTTACTATGCAGTCCCCATTAAAATGTTGTAACTTTTATTTAAAAGTAACGTCAGCAAAATAATTTTAATCAGTTTAATTGCGGTCTTAACTGCTAGTAGTCTGTTGTTATTTATGTATTGTTGTCATTTTATTTATTTTCTTTTGTTACATCTTCTGACATCGGACTCTGACTTCTCTTGAACTGAATTTTAATGTGCGTATTGTTATGCGTTTACTTTTCTACATTGGCTAGAAGGATAGGAGGAGGGTTGAGATCTCATAAACATGTGTAACCCCGCCGCAATTTTGCGCCTGACCCAAGTCAGGAGCCTCTGGCCTTTCTTAGTCTTGTATGATTTTTAATTTTAGTTTCTTGTGTATATGGAGTTTAGTATGAAGTCCATTATCACTGTACTAGTATACATATTTTTAAGGGGCCCGCTGAAGGACGCCTCCAAATGTGGGAGTTTCTTGCTACATTGAAGACCCATTGGTGGCCTTCAGCTGTTGTCTGCTCTATGGTCGGGTTGTTGTCGCTTTGACACATTCCCCATTTCCTTTCTCAATTTTACATGTTTTATGCGCAAATTATAAATTGTCAGCTAAAAAAATTAGTTTGTACATTGAAGGGAAAAAAGGAGTAAATTAAGCTCGGCGAACATAACCTTTCTCTCTCATTTAAATTATAGTGTAAACAAATAAATGTTACATATTCTGACAATAATCGAATTTTGTATTTGTAATTTCCAATAAGTGATAGACTGCAACGAGTGAATGGCAATTTCCACCAATTACCATAATATTTAATAATTGTTAAAAATTCATTTATAAACCGCCATTTGTTGTCACAAATAATACTAAGTTACAGTGGCTACAGTATAGATTCAATCATCGAATCTTAGCTACAAACAAATTTCTTCATAAAATTAAGATTTATGATAATCCAAATTGTATATTTTGTAATAGAGAAATTGAAACATTAGAACATTTGTTTTGGGAATGTGAACATACACAATTATTATTAGAACAGATTGAAAATAGGTTTCTAACCAATGGAATTAGTGTACTTTTTACAAAAGAAGTTTTTTTGTTTGGTAACACTGCAAAAATATCAAAAGGCAATGCAGAAAATACTCTTTTTCTTACCATAAAGCAATATATTTATAATTCCAAATGTTTTAAAAAAAAACTGTCAATAAACTCAGCAAAAGAAAAGATTATGAAAAACAAATGTGAACATCAGTTTCTCAGAGAATGGAATGCTTTTGATATATTACTTAGTTAAGTACAAAAGTGTATATACTTTACATTTAATATTATACATGCTGTATTTACTATACTAAAATAGAAGTCAATTTCTAGATGAATTATATTGAAAACTCACCATACTATTCTCTCTCACTCTCTCTCTCTCTCTCTCTCTCTCTCTCTCTCTCTCTCTCTCTCTCTCTCTCTCTCTCTGGTGTTCAAACTGCTTTACTCTTTATCTTATATTTGTATATTAAAAAAAAAAAATTATAATGTCACAAACCTTATACATTGTAATTAATACTAGATTCTACAAAAGGACTATTTTTACTTTAAATGTTCTTTCGAGTAATTTTGAAGACCTCAAACCTTACCCTTTTGGTCCATCACACTTTAGTGTTATATACCATCGTACTTTAGCAAACACACAATCATCGCACTTTAGCGTGAGACACCATCATACTTTAGCGTAGACCATCGCACTTTAGCTTGACCATCCCACTTTAGAGTACCATCACACTTTAGAGTCCTACATATATAATATAAACAATGTATTGCCTTATATACTTACTGCATATAGTACCCCTTCTAACTGTAAACTACTGAGTTTTCCAGTAGCCACTATGTCTGATGTTATGCCTTCAACAACTGGGTAGGTAGGATCTGGAGGTAGTAATTCCTGCAAAATACATAAAAATGTGGTCAAATAGGTAGAATACAAATATATAGAAATTATTGTGAGGTTCTTATTATTGAGAATGATGTGAATCCTTGAGTAAACCAAAATAAGAACTTACAATCTACATGTATATCTGATACATATAGCCATACTAAATTTTTAACTCATTCTACAATAATAAATGCATGCAATAATTCCTGAATTGACAAAACTTGAGACAAACAGACTTTAAAGGGAAAACTCAAGTCTTATGTGTTAATTAGAAACAAAGAAATAAATAACAAAAAAACAAAACATTTAGAAATTGTTGTACATGCCATTAATTCCTTAAATTAAACAAACTAACATAGCTAAGCAACACATGGGGTGTAAATGCTGTAGCTCCTACATCCTTATATTTTTTAACCATTGCAAGATATAATAAGGTTCTGCAGCAAGGGTTGAATATGCAAGAGACAACAAATAACATACATGTAGGTACAGGTAATCTATGTTTACAGAGCAGGTGCTTGATAAACAGTAAATAAAATTAAAAACATTGGTTCAAAGTATGTATTATTCCATTACTTACTGCAAGAGGTCCAGCCTCTACAATATCCCCTGGGTGGGGCATACATCCTGGTACAATCTCTCTGTGAACATACTTTGAAAATACTTCAGTACTGAAAATAGAAATGGTAAGCACCTTATCTATAATGTTGCACTCTGAATAAATGTTTTGCAATAATCATTGATAAAAACAAGTCAAAAGTCAGAAGCATGTTTAATCATCAAAGAAGGAAAAATATATGATGTATGAAAATCAAATTATTGGCACCCCTGTATCATTTTTTCAAACATATTTTTACTATACATTTTAAATAGTTGGTAATTTTAATAATGAACATTTCAATCATAAAAAGATAAACTTATTAAATAGACTCCTAGTTAATTGGTCATATTTAATAGAAACATACATATGAAAATAACAGTTTAGAAATTCCTCTATACATTTTGCTTACAGTGAGCTTTAACCTTACCTGACACTTTCTTCAAGCCCATCATCCTTCATTTTTCCAATTTCTTCCTGTTCTGTTAGATCGACTGTTGGTGGTTTTGGTGTCTGCTGTACAACTAAACTGTTAGTAGGATACAATCCATTTAGGGTTTGAATTTGTTGCAATATTGGATGTACAGGGATCATAGGTGATCCATTTGACATCATTACTGGTGATTGATAAGCTCCGTTAGTTATTTGGCTTAAATTAATCATTTGAGAGGCTAACACAGGAGGCATCGTGGACATTTGAATAGATTGATTCATTTGACTGACATTTGGCGATATCAAATTTTGTGAGAGCATTGTTTTGTTATTTTGTTCAACTTGAGGAACAGTTCCTTCCTTAGAGTTCAATATCTGGGACAGTACTAACCGATGTTGACCTAATGAATTATCTGTTCCATTGTTCATTCTTAAACTATTCCCAGTGGTCTCCTCTTTTCCATTTAGTTTTTCATGATCATTGTTCTCTTCACTTTTTTGTTCACTCTGTAATTTGAATTTCTTAACATCATGGTTTGAAGCATCATTTTCCTGTAGTAGACTCTCTGTTTCCATAGTAAAAATATAGTCTGAAAGCAGATATAATTAATATTCAAGAGAATTATAGGATAAGATTACACTATATATTACATGTATATTTCATTATAATATGTTTTTTTTATTTGGACAACATCAATCTCGAGTCATTCTGAAATTGACCTTCATTTCAAAATAAAATGTATCATTCATAATGACAGGAGTTCCACAATAAATTAAAGTGTACAGGTAAATAAAAAAAAACTTTAAAGAAATTGTGTTTTCTGGATCCTGGCAAATAAATGTAATTATAAGTATGGAATGCTTCTTTCAGTACTTTTATAATTTTATAGCATAAAGGGTTGTAAAAGTGTTGACCGTGTGAACATTTCACCTGTCATTTTGAAGAATTAAGTGCTTCTGCACTTCATACAAATTGTAATTTGGTCAACACCCATGACACCCCAGTTATTTTCAAATAGAAACATTCAATATTTAAGACAATTCTTTGGGTCAAGCAGAACAAACATTTTTGTTTTTACAAATATCGATGAGGTGTATAATTTGTGACAGGTGATCATGCATGCATTTACAATCAAAACTACATAATTGTGTAGTCAGCTGATCTTTATTTTTCATGTATTTAAAAATTTAGATAAAACAGGGGGGTAAACCTTCATTAGACAAATCAAATCTTTGTACTAAAATGAAAATGCATACCTGCCAACTGTCACTATTTGCTGGGGATTTCCCCCATGGAGGCTCCCAAATTGAAAATTTGAAAGAGCAATTTTGTCCTTAATTTTTAACAAAGCAATTAATTTTACAATGGCTACAGGTTTGTAAAAGTATGAGGAAGCCAAAAAACAACATTAAAATATATTTGAAGGCCCCTTGAAGGTTTTGTTGGACTATAAGAGCCCTCTTGCATATAAAGCCCCAATGGGCATTTTTAAAAGTTGGTAGGTATGAAAATGTAAAATCAGAAGCTTACACAACAGCCCAAGTGGATTTTGCTTTTTCCACCTGCCCACCCGTGCCCACTCTAGCTATAATTTTTAAAATATTGATTACAAATGCTTATCTAATTTTTTCAAGTGATTGTACTTGCAAGTCTCGGTCCTACTAAAAAGCGCCCGGAACCGCCCCGGAAAAGAAAAAGCCCCCGGAGAAAAGAAAAAGCGCCCGGAGAAGAAAAAATAGCGCCCGGGAGAATAAAATAAATAAAATTTTACAACATTAATGTTTTCTTGAATAAAAAAAAAAAAATATTGCTTGTTTTGTCCTTAATATTAATGGGGATATGCACGATGCTACATCTAAAGTGTGTAGATGGTGTTGTTGCATTTTTACATTTTATATTTCATTTTGTTTTATAGTAAGTAAGAATTGAAATGATATGTATATTTTAGAATTGAATGCTTCTTTTTGTAAATTTATTGGGGTGTAAAAGCGTTGACCGAAGTACATTTCGTATGAAGCGCGGAAGCGCTTCATTCTAAAAATGTGCGCACGGTCAACGCTTTTACAACCCTATAAAGTTACAAAAAGAAGCATTCAATACTTATAATTACATTTTTTAGCTATGATCATGAAAATACGAATTTTATATTTTTTTTTATTTAATTCACCTGTGCACTTTATTGTTGGACCACGTGTTATCATGAATGAAAAGTTGTATTGAGCAATGCAACTGCTTATGGAATAACATGTGATGTGCAGTTAGCCAATCAGAATAAAGTATTATAATGAAACATACATCTAATGTAATTATTTATAAATATAATAAGCTAAGACTAATCAACAATCGTTAACTGTACACACGACACGCTGATTACAGTAATCCGATTGTAATGAAATAAGATAAGACTAATTAACAATCGTTTAACTGTACACACGACACACGCTGATTACGGTAATCCAATTAACCACAATCGTTAATATTCAAAACCATTTGTGTGTATTTCATATATGGTATTTATATAGTCCTATAATATAAGACTCTATGAACCTTTATCTTACATTATAGGACTAGGTATTTATAAAGAAATTGATTACTTTTAGGCTGGTGAACAGGGATTTAATTACCTACGATTTTGCTGTAAAAGAGAAAAGGGAATGCTACCCACAATGACTGAAGCTGAGTACAGCGAAGATAAGTTGGCTGTACATTCGGAACATTCTACATCCAAACTGCTGTTGAAACAATACAAGATGAATGAGAATGGTGAGAGATTCTTGGTGCTATAAAGAAAATACCGGAAATATATATTTATAATAACATTAAGCTTTAAAATATATAATATAAAAAAAGTTATATCTGTTTCATATGAAGCATTTGAATTCACTGTCTCGTTTGTCATATAATAAAAGACAGCAAAATAACTGGACAATAGTGAAGTCACATGCTTTCTAAACTTTTAGTCTATCTCGAGGCTTCGAATTATACACATATGTCTAAAATATAAAGAAGATGTTGTGTGATTGCCAATAAACCCACTTTCCACTTTTCACAAGAGACAAAATGACACAGAAATTCACAACTATAGGTCACCGTACGGCTTCAATAATGAGCAAAGCCAATACCGCATAGTCAGCTGTAAAAGGCCCAGAAATAAAAATGTAAAGCAATTCAAACAAGAAAAATGCGGACTAATTTATGTAAAAAGTAAATGATCCCAACCCTCCCCTAACCTGGGACAGTACAACATCTATTAAACTCTATTATTTTGGTTTCAGGTGTCCCATTGACATCTTTTTGGACGATATTCCTGGATCACAGATAAGTGGCAAAAGCCTTGTTTTTGGCTCGGATGAGGAAAAGGCTTTGACGAAAGCAATACACAAGTGCTTTCCAGATTCCCAGCAAATTCTTTGCACACGGCACATTGAGGAAAATTTTAAGAGACATTTACGGGAAGTCATTGGCGAAAAAGACCCAAATTATAACACTGTGCTCAACGATGTATTTGGCATAGATGGTCTCCTCTCTTCTCCTGATGATGTTGAGTTTGACCTAAAGGTAATGGAGTTGGATGCGAAGTACGAGTACAGTGTTCCCGCGTTTCAACGTTACTTTAGCAGTAGTACATCATCTTTGAAGAACTATGTCTGGGAACCGGCACAAAGACATTGCCCCAATTAACTGGAAGAACAATTTAAGCGAATCCATGAACAATATTTTAAAACTATCTACAAATTGGAAAGCCGTTAAGCTCCCGGACCTTATAGGCAAACTTCACAAGATTGTTCAATTGCAATATCGAGATATACGCCGAGCATTACATGGCCAGGGGAACTATGTGTTGGCTCCTTGGGCTAGAAAACTTCAAGTAACAGAAGTGGTATGGTCGTCAAAATGTGCAAAAGAAAAGGACGCCATTTTCAGAAAGTTAATGAATCTAAGCAAACCTAGAGACAATTTTGTGGAATCATCTGACAGAAAATTAAAGAGTCCTAAAACTCCAACCACCGCAAGGAAGCCAAACCAAAAGAAGCGTATTCGTAGCAACAAGACCACTACCTTGAAATTTTCAACATAACTTTTAATGTACATTGTATTATATTCGTTATGAACAGTAGTGTAGTTAACAGTTTGTATGAATAGGTGGTAAGACCCATAGTGCTTTACTTTTAGTGCTTTTTAACAATAGTAAATGTTTTATATGCATATGCTGATAAACATGTCTTTTGATGTCTTACATTTTATAAATCTTAAGCAAAAACTGTGATCCATTATTATCTGTCTTTCGAAATAGCATTCATATATTACTGTTAAAATCGAAACATTCATACTTGTTTTAGTGTTTTATTACAAATGTCTATTATCTAAATTTGCAAGATACTTGTCTAAAATTAAAAAAAATCAATTTGCATAACTTATTTTATCACCACAAAGATGTCTCATGCCAATACAATAACTATTTATTTTCCCCGGGCGCATTTTCTTTTCCCCGGGCACTATTTTTTCTTCCCCGGGCGCTTTTTCTTTTCCCCAGGCGCTTTTTCTTCTCCCGGGCGCATTTTAGTAGGACCCGCAAGTCTTTAGATTAAACAAAAGAAATTGCATACCCACTCCTATGGGTGGGCAGAGTGAACAAGGTAGAAATTTTGTCCACTCGGTGCCCACTCCCATGGTGGGCCGGTGGACAAAGCAAAATCCATCCGAGCTGTAGAGTATGTGATTATACATCCCTAAAGTTGCTGAAAATAACCTGTTGACGCTCTTCTATTATTGTTTATACCAATAAAATTCTCTATTGTATGTTTTCTTGAATTACAAAAGAAAGTAATCTGAAGGGTTATTTACAATAGATGTGTCGTTAATTCTTTTTGTTTTGTTATAAAGATTGAGAGATTTGTCTTTACATTTTCTGCTGTTGCCGCGATTTGTTCTGCAACTAAACGTATCTCAGTGTCAGAGAGCGTTTAACGGGGATAAACAAATACCATAAAAAATACCACTAGGAGAAAGCAGTTAACCAAAACGTACCAATGTTCGGTATAATCATTATAGCATAGTAAGCGTGTAGTGAAGTTACATATATATTTGAGGCAATAGGTGACTTAGAACATGACATTTAATTCTTGAAATAAAGTTATTCAGTGAATTGAGGCTAATGGTTAAATGCTGTTAGCGGCAAACTGCAATAGGTACGACCCCAAGGTATATTACTTAAAGGCACTTATAAAACATTTCTTTTCATAGCTGGGATCTAAGGCAAAATTGCTAAATCTCAATTATTTAACGCTATTTTCAATATTAACAATATTATTCTATTCATTATGGTCAACCGTTTTGATCTATATCCAGGTTTTTTTTTATATATAAAGCTAACACATTTGTTTTGTAATACTTGTAATTTATCTTTATATTTTTTTGCTGACATCAGCATACTATGCAGAACAGGCATAGTCAAAATGACATTGAAGCTGTAACTAAAGTCTTTTTAGATTCACTGATTGTTCTGATAAACAGTTGGCTTGTCTGTGTAGGAACTTCAATCTTTAATTTATCTTTTGAATAATGAAAAACTACTAAATGATAAACTATCAGATATAAAGGATAACAGCAAACTCACTATTTATAAACATATAATACAGAAGAAAAATATTTAACTTGCTCAAAACTTAAATTCAGAAAACTGATAACAAAATTTAGATTAAGTGACCATAATTTATAAATAGAAAAGGGAAGATACCTTAAAATACCAAGAGAAGAAAGATTATGCAAAAACTGTAAACAAATTGAAGATGAAATTCATTTCTTTTTATATTGTAATTGAAACCATAATAATAGAAAAGTTTATTTTGATTTTTTGATAAATGGGAATATCCACTTTATAAATTTTAATGACATAGATAGAATAACATATATACTCAACCCAATTTCACACATTCAGGTAAATAAGCTAGGATCCTTAAATTTTTAAAATAGTCTATTGAACTGAGGACAGGGGACTCTTAAAAATATTTACTTTCATTGTGTATATTAATGATCTTATTGTAATTTTTTATTTTCATTTTGTTATGTTGTGTCACAACTATAAATATGTAAAGATTTGAATCGAATTGAATAATATTATCATTTAATATTCTTTCTTCAGAAAAAAAAATATCAATATTCAGGATTAAATACTTCACACAATTTTGAGCTGAAATTGTGTGATTATTACAAGTAAAGTAAAACCTGCGAATTTTAGACAATTTACGTTTGATTCAAACAGAATAGTTTCTGTTTTCCCCAAATGAAGTGATAATGTATTATCGATAAGCCATTTGCTGCACGATTCAACTTCCGTACCCAGTTTCTGAGATATAACTTCTGGGTTCTTATGAGAGTATAGTATGGTACTATCACCAGCATATAATAAAATTTTGCAACAAGTTGATTCAAACAAAATGATTCTTTATGTCAAGTTTATTACAGATGTTTAATGTAATAACATGTGCACACAATGTTCTTAAAAATGACTCGATTACATTCCTCCGAGTCTCAGAATTTACATATCTCATTTAATATCTAGACCAAACGTTTCTGCTCTTTGACAATCCAAGATATGGGGATATAGTCGATATCCAGCCAATTTTACCAAAAAAATGTATATTGAACAAAATGGATGAAAGGTTACCAGCGTTTGTTTTTGTAAAAAATAGTATTGTCTGTTGAACTAAGCATAAGATTTTTTTTCAAATCTGCCAACCGGGAAGATGTCTTTTGTTTTGGATTTTTGTTTTGGAAACGAGCCTTCCCATGTCTTCCCGAAGATTGAGATCAAATATGCTATAGACAGAAGCTATATGCACAGAACAATAATACATGTATGTAAAAAAATATCTTTTTGATTTTTAATAGAATACAACGCGACGTTTTAAGAATGGTTAGTGTGATTAATCTCAATATAATAAATATGGTTAATGATTTGAAATAACATTGTGAAAGAACTTTTTTATCAGGCCACAATATTTTAATAGTGAAAACACAGACTAATCAATTTGAAGTCATATCTAGTTTTCGTCATTTCTTGAATTAACGGCCGATTCTTCCTAAAACCAATTCCCTAAACATGGAGAAATATCGATTTAAATTCGGTACGAAATCAAATTAAAACTTATTGCCAAAACCAATCTATGATTGTTATTCCTGAGACAATACTGAAAATCTGAAAGCAATCGACTTAATTGAATATTGAGTATAATGCGATCCTAGATATTTTAGCCTTAAATATTACAGTGAGTTTCAGACCTAACTGACCAATGATTAATCTCGTTTAGGAAACATACATGATGATCACGTACTATGATAATAAAAGTCATAGATTGTATTATATAGTGTTATTTTTGATACAAAATGAAGCTATGATTAAAATCGAAGGTAAATAAACATGTGAGTAGTAAGGATCTGTGCATGCATGGTTAATGCTTAGGATATACTAGTATATTTTACAGCGAGGATTGATATGTAAAATTGTAAGTATAATTATTAGTCATTCTCATTGTATTTCTCTGATAAATATTAAAATAACGTATCAGTTATCACTTTAAAAAATTCACCCATGCAAATTTTGATTCAGTTAACTTTCTTATTTTATAAAGCCTCGGTCACACCTTACCGGATAAGACGAACGGACGCATAACGGATGAAAATAAAAGTTGTCCGTTGACAAAATTGTTATCCGTTGGGCGTCCGTTGATGTACTGACCAACTAAAACGGACGCCTAACGAATGCATAACGGACATGCAACGGATATGCAACGGACGAGAAACGGAGACGTAACGGACAGAACGGATGTCGAACGTACATCTAACGGACGAGTACCGCATAAAACGGACACATAACGGAAGCGTACCGGATAAAACGGATAAACAAGATATACGAAAGAATTAAAGGCGACAATAATAATACATGTAAATCGCATTAATATTGAAAATGTTCTAGTTAAGTAATTAAGAAAGTAGATTTTATTTAGAGTCGGCATATATATACATAATAACAGACAAAACATGAGCTCTGATGAGCTTTTTAACTGACTATCACATAAAAAATCATGCAAATACTACCAAACAAAACTGAAAAAAACATGCAATATAATGAAAGCAAATCTATTTGATTTGTGAGCCTCCAGAGTCAAAGTTCTGTGTAACTGGTTTTTGTTTGTTCTTCAAAATGCCGCTAAAGGGCAGTGTCTGACCTGAATAAGTTTAACAGCTGCTTGATTGTGAATATGTGCCCTTACTCTAAGATCGATTATGAATAATAAGAATTCATGAACCTTAAGAAATCTTTTTGGCATTTCTGACGAGAAATTTTCAATTGGCATTAATTTTATCCGTTTCAGATCCGTTCATCGTCCGTTTTGTCCGTTATACGTCCGGTAGAAGTCCGTTTCTCATCCGTTTTATCCGTTAGACGTCCGTTAGAAGTCCGTTGGTGAATTTATCTGCCAGACCTCCAACGGATGTATAACGGACACGTAACGGATACAAAACGGAAACGAAACGGACGAGTACCGTATAAAACGGACGCCTAACGGACGTCTAACGGACGTTCAACGGACATTTTATCCGTTAGACGTCCGTTCAAAGTTTTGAACATGCTCAAAATTTTCCACCGGACAGAACGGACGTCGACGGATAAAACGGACGCTTAACGGACATGCAACGGATAAAACGGACGCTTAACGGACATGCAACGGATATGGACGGACGTCTAACGGACTTGAACGGATTGAAAAAAAAGTTATCCGTTAGGCGTCCGTTCGAGCTATCCGGTAAGGTGTGACCGAGGCTTTATGAAGAAAAAATATTTATGTAAATGCATTCAAAAATATTTGGTTTTGTATTTAATGTCCGTTGGAAAGCGAGAAGAAAGGAAAGCAGATAATTCATTTAAAAATCATCAAAGGGGTGACATGTTTACTATCCTCCCACTTCAGGAAAGAGTCAAACAAAAGAAGGAAGATTAATTGTATAAATGTTGCTGGTCACATTTTTTTGCAGTGCCGTCAGCTTTTGAAATATAATGTTATGAAATGCTGTTAAAATTTTAATTATACACCAAGGAGTATGATATGACCTTGTTAGCTGGAAGCACGATGTTATATTGGATAAACAATTATTTTTTCTCTACCTCCCTTCCTACCTTAAGTTATCATTAGTGTGAAATTTCCATGCCTACCCTAAGACAATTATGGGCATTTTTTTCATTACAGCAACGTTAAACAAGCGTTAAACTTTAAATAATTTCTTTTCAAAGTCTCGGTAAAATTATTTTACCTAGCTAACTATCATATTTTTTTTCTGCGAGTAGGCAGAAATTGTTACACGGGTTACTAACTTGGCCGTATATTTAGTTTTTCTTGTAAGACCGAAAAGGGGGGGGGGGTGAGTCTTGAAGATTCAAAAGTTTTATAAATGCATAAATTAAAAGAAAATGTACAATTCTTCGTTTCCTTTTTCTATTCATGAAATGAATAGAGGTAAAGGAAATGCAGGGTGAAAGTCAACAAGACAGCAAACAAAATACCAAAAACAAGCAATCTAGAGTTCTACATTGATCGTCATCAATTAGTATAGAAAATCTATATATTTGTATTATAGTATACAATATGTTAAAGATTAGGAATGTTGAGAATGAATCGAATAGACTCGAGACATCAATAATATAATTTGTTTAAGACTGCCAAAATACTTTAATTTTCACCTGGTATATAGAGCTTTTACAACTGCGTGCTCTATCTTAGAGCTTTACGTACTATAATTAGTGTGTTCAGTTCATAAAGAACAGGGATCACAAATCATAAGCCGGATTGCCAGTCATAAACCATGGAATTAGACGCTAAAAATTGAAATGTTATTTTATCCTTTTCGCCCTCTCCCCCGTAGTAAAGATTAACTATTTTTAGTTTTGGGGTCTTGTCATCACTGTCTATTATATAACGTTGATTGATCGTGGTTGCTTAGCGTCCAGTGGCAAATATTTCATGCATGCTCAGGACGATATTATATAACAGAAGTTCAAGAACTTAGCATAAACAAGTGTTACAGATATATCCAGACGAATATAAATCAACGCAACTGATTACCAACTTCTCGAAAATATTTACTAATTTAATCAAAATAATTACACATCGCATATTTTACCAATAATTTCATCTAACAACACAGACACGAAAAGAACATTCTTAGATTAATTATACATTCTAGGGCAAGTACAATTAGATGGTAAATAATATGGAAGTAGCACACTCAGACACTAATACTAAACGTAACGCCATGAAAATTGTCAAAACTTTAAAAAATCAACAACGAGACGCTAGTAACATAAGTTATCATCACACTTTTTCAATAAACCTCTACAGATTTAAGAACACGAATCAAAAGGACCTTTTACTGGGTGAAGAATGAAAACAAACTATAAAGAAGGTTTATCATTCATTTAATGGAGCCAATATCTAGAGGGAGTTGGTTATCAGTAACAGCTTTTAATTATTTAGTCAGTGTTGAGGCATATTTAACTAATATTTATCGAAGTTGTGAGTATCGACGTGTTCGAATGAGTGATCTTAGTTTTGAACATTTCTTTATCATAGAACTTAGATTAATGACGACAACGTCGTTCGGTGCTTTATAAGCAGACACAACAACAAAATTTTGTCCATCATAATTTTGCCATTGAGTCACTTCAGTTTAACGAGTTTGTCACAGTATAACGTTACTTTTGAAATCTTTAAAAGCGTTTTGAAGAGAAAACAATTATGGCTAGGAGGTGTTTATCATCTACGCTTAAATATGTAGTAAGAGGAAATGCAGTTGCTTATATCTTCAAGATATTTTTTTAACGTGTATCTAGGTATAAACAGATGTGGTATAAGAGTGCCAATGAGACAAATCTCCATCCAAGTCACAATTTGTAAAAGTAAACCATTTTAGGTCAAAGTCAGACGGTCTTCAACACGGAGCCTTTATTCTCACCGAACAGCAAGCTATAAAGGACCCCAAAGTAACTAGCGTAAATAAAGGTCCGCAAAGTAACTAGCGTAAAACCATTCAATCGGGAGAACCAAGGTCTAATCTATATTAAAAAAAAACAAAAAAAAAAAAAAAACGGATAACGAGCTCGAATCACGTATGGACCACATCAACAACGACAACTACTGAACACCAGATTCCTGACTTAGGACAGGTGCAAACAAATGCAGAGGGTTCAAACGTTTGAATAGGTACCAACCTTCATCCTTTTCAAATTCACCGCACGTTATATGAGGGGAGGAAAAATATGACGTTAACGATATTTAAAAAAACCACAACATAACGAACTCAACACTTGATACATTCATTGACGTCATACTTAATTATACTTTTAAAGTCTTGAGTTTACATACTGAAATATATTAAAAGGATAAGTATAATATATGTATTATATCGAAATAAGGATATATGGTATGATTGCAAATGAGACAAATATTGTTTGTAAAAAAAACATCTTTCATATCAAATTTAAGAAACTATAATTGTTTTGTGTAATAAATACTAGTATATAAGCTTAGCATTTTGCTATCGGATTTTACTAATCTGTATTTTTAGAGTATGGTAGACTTGTAACTGACAAGAACAACGTGATTTAGAGTTTAAAATGCCATCTTGCTACGCGAGGCCAACAACGAAGACCTCAGACCAGAGTAATACCACCATTTCACCAGGGAACATGAACCCAAACGAAAACGTTATAGATGCAGGGATGGACAGTAACGTAAATTATATTAATAACGTCTTCAGTAACAGCACCAATTTCAGTATTTCGCAATTACGAAATGGTAACACAGATAGTTTGTCTCGTATAAATGGCAGCTACACAAATGGTACATTTTCCGGAGACAAATACGAAGACAGTTTTTTGTTCAGGGAGTTTGGAATGATAAGATTAGCAGTGCTGGGGATTGTGATTATGGTACTTATATTATCGACTTGTAAAATTGTATTCAAAATGTTTTCTCGATCTTTACATAACAAACGAGACGATGAATGATTCACGGTTGAAAAATATCAATTTCGTTTAAATTCAACCCCTGGACATGTGAAAAAAGTCAATGCATAGGACAAAGGATATTTAATCAGACTATCTTAATCCGACCAGCATTGTTTTTTACCTGAGTACACTGAGCTGTACTGAACAAAGATAATGTTTTTTGTAGATATCGTCTTTCATACAAATAAATATGTCTTTGTAAAACATTTTCCATTCCTTCTTTGTGTAGAATGTTCAAACGTTCGTGTTGAAAATGATAATTCAGATGCTGCTCAGTAAAACGGAAGACTGAACGGATAAATTGAATGATAAGATGACACAAAAATGCCATTGTCAGCACTCTACGTTGAATTTAGTTTCTCACTTATATATCCGTAATTCAGCAAGGAAAGTATGGTAAAGGATTATGCAGCAGAGTTATCACAAAGTCCAGTCCATGACTCTGGAACTCATGAAAATCTGTCTGTACACATCATTTTCAAAACTGGTTAGTTCAAATGTTCGTTTATAAAAAGTTGTATCATCTGAGTAATCATTTTATAGCAAAAGTTCAAATTATTTTGAATTTGATGTCATTTTCTCACTCTTTATGTCATGGAGACTGAAATAATATTAATTTCAATCATATCTTCTCACTTCTCATAAAGAACACAAATGACGATTACATGGAAACGGGGAATTTGTCAAAGAGACAGCAACCCAACAAAAGAGCAGAAAACAGCAGAAGGCCACTAAGGGTCTTCAACGAACCTAGAAAAACACACACACACCAGGAGGCAGGCTTCAGCTGGCCTATAAAAATTAATCAACACTTACCTTCGAAGCATACAAATAAAACAATAACAACAGATTTTCCAGTTTTCGGACAATAACTCAAATATGCTGCAAGTTGTTTTCGTCAAACTTGGGCGACTTGTTAATATCTAGGGATTTTATTCTTTGAAAAATCCACGGGCGTATCGTGCGCTCATGGCGCAGATGTTTATCTAAAATGTAATGTATTCACATAGAAGTTAATTATTCCAAAGTTAAAATGTTGAAAGGAAATCCTCCAATGGAACTGCACATGCACAAGATTTATTTACAGGAATGTACATATCATATATAACACGAAGCACTCATAGTTCGTTGGCAAATATGTAGATTTTATATTAAAAGCAATGTCAAGCTAAATAAAATCTGGGACACTCATCTAACGCTGTGTCTGGTACAGGTTGACTGTCACTGTGCACAACAGTTCGTCATAGAACCCTATGGGGAAAACCAGAGAACTCGTTATGCCAGAAAACACTGTCAAACACCCAAACAACTATCCATACTAATCTGTGTCCACACTTGTTTACTTATAAAATAGTATTATCAATGACATCAATGATCCGTTTAAACGAGTTCAAGGTCAGATGAACCCTAATCTAACCATTTTATCGTAAACCACATATTGTTACCATTGCAATGTTTACAAAGGGGAACCTTATAGCATCTGAGAAAGAGATCTAAATACGCAAACCGATTATTCCACCATAAAAATGAGTTTTAGGTCAGATGAACCTATGTCATACAGACATTTACACCCTTCCATCATTCAATATACCACAAATGGTTAATTTATTGCCTTTTAAAACGGAACTTACCACCAACACTTAACATTGTCTATTTGAGAGGATAAGGTCAGATGATAACTGCCGGACAGACATTTCCATTTTGATATCATTTCATATACCAAATATATAGTTGACCTTTTGCTTAAAGTATCCGTAAAACAGACTTACCCAGGATTCTAGAAACTTACCATTTACCAATGAATCATTAAATGTTTTAGCTATTAGGATCACGTTAGTTGTCGTCTGCCAATGCAGCAGCATGGTCATCATGTAATAAAAATTGATTTGAAGAACAGTTTATTCGTCACTCGTTACTCATGCTTACCATAGTCCCCCAGCCAAGTACACGATAATTGTTTCTTTTTACGGTGAATCCTGGTCATTGCCTATTGGTAAACAAGAGTGCACACACTGAAATGTCTAGCCTTTACTAACCATTGATATGTTCATAGCCCTAATTATAAAGACTTACTGTCACATAAAATTAACATGCTCCAGGAAAATGAGGTCTAGGTCATATAAACCAAACGAGAAATACATGTAAACCTTTCAATCATTCAATACACTAAATGTAGTTGACCTATTGTTGATAGTTTCTAAGAAACAGACTTCACAAAAAAAAATAAACACTATCCAATGAACCATAAAAATGAAGTCAAATAAAAGGTCAGATGAACCATGCCAGGCAGACATGCACAGCTTACAATCCTTCCATACAACAAATATAGTTGACCTATTGCTCAAAGTTTAAGAAAAACAGACCAAAAACTTAACACTGAGCAATGAACCATAAAATGAGGTCAAGATAAAACTAGAGGCTCTAAAGAGCCTGTGTCGCTCACCTTGGTATATGTGAATATTAAACAAAGGACGCAGATAGATTCATGAAAAATTGTGTTTTGGTGATGGTGAAGTGTTTGTACATCTTACTTTACTGAACATTCTTGCTGCTTACAATTATCTTTATCTATAATGAACTTGGCCAAGTAGTTTCAGTGGAAAATGTTAGTAAAAAGTTACAAATTTTATGAAAATTTTAAAAAATTGTCTATAAAGGACAATAACTCCTTAGGGGGTCAATTGACCATTTCAGTCACGTTGACTTATTTGTAAATCTTACTTTTCTGAACATTATTGCTGTTTACAGATTATCTCTATCTATAATAGTATTCAAGATAATAACAAAAAACAGCAAAATTTCCTTAAAATTACCAATTCAGGGGCAGCAACCTAACAACCAGTTGTCCAATTCATCTGAAAATTTTAGAGCAGATAGATCTGGACTTGATAAACAATTTTTTCCACTGTCATATTTGCTCTAAATGCTTTGGTTTTTAAGTTATAAGCCCAAAACTGCATTTTACCCCTATGTTCTATTTTTAGCCATGGCGGCCATCTTGGTTGGTTGGCTGAGTCACTGGACACAATTTTTAAACTAGATACCCCAATGATGATTGTGGCCAAGTTTGCTTTTATTTGGCCCAGTAGTTTCAGAGGAGAAGATTTTTGTAAAATATAACTAAGATTTACGAAAAAAATGGTTAAAAATTGACTATAAAGGACAATAACTCCTAAAGGGGTCAACTGACCATTTTGGACCTGTTGACTTATTTGTAAATCTTACTTTGCTAAACATTTTTTCTATTTACAGTTTATCTCTATCTATAATAATATTCAAGAAAATAACCAAAAATAGCAAAAATTTCCTTAAAATTACCAATTCAGGGGCAGCAACCTAACAAAGGGTTGTCCGATTCATCTGAAAATTTCAGGACAGTTAGATCTTGACCTAATAAACAACTTTCATCCTGTCAGATTTGCTCTAATTGCTTTGGTTTTTGAGTTATAAGCCAAAAACTGCATTTTACCCCTATGTTTATTTTTAGCCATGGTGGCCATCTTGGTTTGTTGTGCGGGTCACCAGACACAATTTTTAAACTAAATACCCTAATTATGATTTTGGCCATATTTGGTTAAATTTGGCCCAGTAGTTTCAGAGGAGAAGATTTTTGTAAAAGATAACTAAGATTTACGAAAAATGGTTAAAAATTGACTATAAAGGGCAATAACTCCTAAAGGGGTCAACTGACCATTTTGGACCTGTTGACTTATTTGTAAATCTTACTTTGTTTAACATTTTTTCTATTTACAATTTATCTCTATCTATAATAATATTCAAGATAATAACCAAAAACAGCAAAAATTTTCTTAAAATTACCAATTCAGGGGCAGCAACCTAACAACGGGTTGTCCGATTCATCTGAAAATTTCAGGGCAGTTAGATCTTGACCTGATGAACAATTTTACCCCATGTCAGATTTGCTCTAAATGCTTTGGTTTTTGAGTTATAAGCCAAAAACTGCATTTTACCCCCATGTTCTATTTTTAGCCATGGCGGCCATCTTGGTTGGTTGGCAGGGTCACCGAACACAATTTTTAAACTAGATACCCCAATGATGATTGTAACCAAGTTTGGTTGAAATTAGCCCAGTAGTTTCAGAGGAGAAGATTTTTGTAAAAGTTAACGACGGACGACGACGACGGACGACGGACGACGGACGCCGGACGCCGGACGCCGGACGCCAAGTGATGAGAAAAGCTCACTTGGCCCTTCGGGCCAGGTGAGCTAATAAAACCTGTGAGACTGACATGCACATTATAAAATATTTCCTTACACAAAATATATTTAACATATTGCATAAAGTATTAGAAAACTAGGATATAACGTTATAAAGAGGCACAACTCAAGAACTGTGAAAGTGAAGCTGCCAAAATTTGAACTTGAACTGAGTTTAGCGGTAATAAGCACTATATATTGAGAAACTTAAGTTAGAGAACAGAAACGAAAAAAATCAGAAATTTTTCCTTTTGCAAAGGGGCAAAACCCTAAAATAGTAATCCAATGGTTTGTAAGCACTGAATGGTAAAGATTGCTTTAATTTATCAGTTGGTAGTAAAATTGAATACTGCATTGTATAAAGCATTGGTTTTAGTTGATTCAACTACCATTTAGGACAAAGAAAGATAACTCCAATTTTCAAAGAAGATTTCAAAAAGCATTTATTGAAGTTGATTCAACTATGATTATGCTAGGCAAAATTCAAACCTAATCTGTATTTAGTGGTAATAAGCATTGTGTAAAAGTTTTATAATATTTGGTTGATGCAAACTAAAGTTAGAACGGAAACAAACTTTCGTGCATACTTACGTACAGACGGACAAGGGTAAAACTTAATGCCCCATCCCTTACAGTGGGGGCATAATAAGACCAAAATTCAACCAGATGCTCCGCAGGGCACAGCTTTATACGACCGCAGAGGTTGAACCCTGAACGGTTGGGGCAAGTATGGACACAACATTCAAGCTGGATTCAGCTCTAAATTTGGACTGTGATTAAATAGTTGACACAGCATAGGTTTCTGACACAGAATGAATGTGGTCTAATGAACTTAAAATTTATGTTTTGCCTTTTAGCAATTCACTATGCTGTTGAATATTAATCCTCTCAAAAAAATTGAAGCAATTTTCTTTTTATTGATGAAATCTGAAATGAGAAAAATTTACCCCCCCCCCCCCCACCCCAATTTTTTTTTCACATCCCCCTTTCCCTTATTCCAAAACTGATCTCAATTCAAATTTCTAATGGCTCCTAGCAATAACTACTCATTTAAATACATCATAAAATATTAAAATGTAAAAAAAGTGCTTGTTATCACTGAATGGTAAAGATTGTTTTAATTTATCAGTTGGTAGTAAAAGTGAATATACATTGTATATTGTATAAAACAATGATTTAAGTTGATTCAACTACTATTCTGGACAAAGAAAGATAACTCAAATTGAAAATTTTTTGCTATTGCACAATATTGTGCAATTAGATATTTCTTGCTATTGCGCAATACTTTGCAATTGAAAATACTTGCCATTGCGCAATACTGTGCAATTGAAGATTTCTTGCTATTGCGCAATACTGTGCAATTGAAAATTTCTTGCTATTGCACAATACTGTGCAATTGAAGATTTCTTGCTATTGCTGAATACTGTGCAATTGAAAAATTTCTTGCTATTGCACAATACTTAATATAATAATTTTGGATCCTAATTTGGACCAACTTGAAAACTGGGCCCATAATCAAAAATCTAAGTACATGTTTAGATTCAGCATATCAAAGAAGCTCAAGAATTCAATTTTTGTTGAATTCAAGCTAAGTTTAATTTTGGACCCTTTGGACCTTTATGTAGACCAATTTGAAAACGGGACCAAAAATTAAGAATCTACATACTCAGTTAGAATCGGCATATCAAAGAACCCCAATTATTCAATTTTTGGTGAAATCAAACAAAGTTTAATTTTGGACCCCGATTTGGACCAACTTGAAAACTGGGCCAATAATCAAAAATCTAAGTACATTTTTAGATTCAGCATATCAAAGAACCCCAAGGATTCAATCTTTGTGAAAATCAAACTAAGTTTAATTTTGGACCCTTTGGACCTTAATGAAGACCAATTTTAAAACGGGACCAAAAATTAAGAATCTACATACACAGTTAGATTTGGCATATCAAAGAATCCCAAATATTCAATTTTTGATGAAATCAAACAAAGTTTAATTTTGGACCCTTTGGGCCCCTTTTTCCTAAACTGTTGGGACCAAAACTCTCAAAATCAATCCCAACCTTTCTTTTATGGTCATAAACCTTGTGTTTAAATTTCATAGATTTCTATTTACTTATACTAAAGTTATGGTGCGAAAACCAAGAAAATGCTTATTTGGGCCCCTTTTTGGCCCCTAAATCCTAAACTGTTCGGACCTCAACTCCCAAAATCAATCCCAACCTTCCTTTTGTGGTCATAAACCTTGTGTTCAAATTTCATTGATTTCTATTTACTTATACTAAAGTAATGATGCGAAAACCAAGAATAATGCTTATTTGGGCCCTTTTTTGGACCCTTATTCCTAAACTGTTGGAGCCAAAACTCCTTAAATCAATCCCAACCTTCCTTTTGTGGTCATTAACCTTGTGTCAAAATTTCATAGATTTCTATTTACTTAAACTAAAGTTATAGTGCAAAAACCAAGAAAATGCTTATTTGGGCCCTTTTTGGCCCCTAATTCCTAAAATGTTGGGACCAAAACTCCCAAAACCAATCCCAACCTTCCTTTTGTGGTCATAAACCTTGTGTTAAAATTTCATAGATTTCTATTAACTTAAACTAAAGTTATAGTGGGAAAACCAAGAAAATGCTTATCTGGGCCCTTTTTGGCCCTTAATTCCTAAAATGTTGGGACCAAAACTCCCAAAACCATTCCCAACCTTCCTTTTGTGGTCATAAACCTTGTGTTAAAATTTCAAAGATTTCTATTAACTTTTACTAAAGTTAGAGTGCGAAAACTAAAAGTATTCGGACGACGATGACGACGACGACGACGACGCCAACGTGATACCAATATACGACCAAAAAATTTTCAATTTTTGCGGTCGTATAAAAACTTAACTTTGACCACTGAACCATGAAAATGAGGTCATGGTCAGATGACACCTGCCAGTTGGACATGTACACCTTACAATCATTTCATAGACCAAATATAGTTGACCTGTTGCATACAGTAATAGAACAAGAATGTGTCCACAGTACACGGAAGCCCCACTCACACGTATCATTTTTCTATGTTTAGTGGCCTGTAAAATTGGAGTCAAAAATTTAATTTCGCATCTAAATTAAAAAGATCGTATAATAAGGAACCTCTGTTCTAAGTTTCAAGTTGATTTGACCAAAAACTTTAATCTGAAACTCCCAATATCTTTTTCTATGTTCAGTGGCGCTGAGACTACTATAACCAGAGACATATATACACATAATTTGTATTTACAGTGGAGAGCTAGCAGAAAGAGCAAATTTACCTATGTGTAATGTGAGTAATCTTTAAGGTTTTCAAATGTTTTAATTACATTAATTTGTTGTTAATCTAAATACTTTTGACATCAGAAATTATTTTTTATGAAAAATTAGTTAAACTCCGATACATCACTTTCAATTCATCATACTTTGCATTGACAAAAGCCAATTTTGTCTTGTATGGAACAAGTCTATGATTGACAAAGTGAAGTAATTTGTTTAAAAAATGTGTAATAACATAATGAAATAGGTAATTGGCATATTGACTATTGGCAAGGCAGTTTCAGGGGACAACTCAATATGTTGACTGACAAATGTCAAGTGGTGAAAATATCTACAATTGACATCTTTATATTCAAAATTAGCATGAAAACACAACACAATGTAGTTATAACCTCTGAAGTAATAAATGAAACTCTGATAATGTTATTTTTGTTTCGATAGCACTTTTTGGAAATACCACTATTGGGAAAAATTTGGGGAAATTTGCATTACTGTTTGGCTGGAATCTAATCACTGGAAAAAAAGAGGATACAATATTCAGCAACTCCTTATTTGATTATCATTATGATAATTGCCCCATAAAATTGAGGTCACACCATTTTGGCAGTAGTTTTTAGTTAGTTTAAATTTTCACTTTTTCATTGACAAGATTACACTTTTTCATCACAATAAACTACCTTTAACATGATCAGATGGAACTATAGATAACATAAATGTATGGCCATGTTTTTTGCATGCACTGACAAACACATTCAAACTGTATTGATGTTATATTGGTTATTCTCATCAGATTTTGTCTAATGCTTAGTCCGTTGCTGTGTGTGTTACATTTTAATGTTGTGTCGTTGTTCTCCTCTTATATTTAATACTTTTCCCTCAGTTTTAATTTGTTACCCTAATTTTGTTTTTTGTCCATAGATTTACGAGTTTTGAACAGCGGTATACTACTGTTGCCTTTATTTAAATAACAACACAACCAATAACTTTATAGATATGTTTTTATTAAAACACTGAGAAAATTTAACAGAATATACAGAACATCTACAACATGTGAAGCACTGATTTGGAAGGTCATGGAAACAACACCATAGATTAGGTAATTGGGTACAGAAATAATGGAAAGTTTACTCTAGAAGGTATACAAAGCAAATCTATTTTCAAGAACAGTAAAACAGTTTATTTACTTAAATCAATAATCAAAAATACATTCTGTATGATAATTTTGAAGTTTGTTTAACCTGTATAATTTATTTGAATTCTATAAAAATATAGAAAATCTATGTATCTGCGAAAGTAACTAAATGACACCTAGGCAGTTTAAACACTCTCTCATGATAAGAAGAAACCCTTTTCATCACACAATTATCAATTATGTATAAAAGGAAACACATTTTCATGGACACCAGTTTTTTGTGTAAATATAAGAAAGACTAATAGAAAAGTTTTACACAACTTGAATATTATCACCATGGCAACATTGAATACAAAGGAATTGACTACAATTTTTTTTTTATACAATACTAATAGTATTTAATAATTAGTGCACTATACATTCTGACATTGTTGTAAAAAATCTAGGTATGAAAGAATACTATAGTTTTTATAGGGAAAATTAGTTATCGTATAAAACCTAATAAACTTATTCCTTACAATGTTACAGTTCCTTAAACGTCACTAAGAGAAAGTTTCTACAGAAGTAACTATACTTGTATCTTATGTACATATATACTTAAAGGCCAGTGAATAGAGAAGTATCATGTCATGTGGGTACAGAAATAGGAATGGCATACTGAAGCCTTTATTTTTTCAGTGTGAAAATGTCCGTACAACCTATTCAAAATTAATAGATCAATAATAAAGCTTCACATGAACAATAGTCTGTGCTGGCATACTGAAAGGTTAATCATATCAAAATATTTTGGTGTCATCCATTATTGTCCTTCATGGTATCTACTGTTTGATTGTTAGTGTTTTAACACCAATTTTAAGCGCCACTTTTGGGCTATTTCATGGCACGCAATGAAATGGGACATCTAAAGACCTTTTTTGTTTTCTCCATAACAATGTCACAATTATGCAAAAGAAAACAAAGGAAAATATTGATATAACTAAATAACTAAAAATTAATGGTTGTAGCATAAAATATAATCATAAGAATTGAATATTTCTTTTTTTCTTATAATTTTATAGGGTTGTAAACATTTAGAATGTTCTTCCATACTTTTTACAAAATACGCTTTAAACAATGTTTTTACAACCCAATAAAATTACATAAAAACAGAATATTCTTATATATTAACACAAGTCTACAACCTTGAAAATAATTAATAAATATTTAAAACTTCAACAGAAAAAAAAAAAGAAATGAAAGGTTTGTTTCATAAAAATTCAAACTTAATCTGACCATAATAGTTTCTCTTTTAACAAAATAAGGAAAAAACACTAACGAAAAAATAAAAGAAAATCAAATGGTCGAAACTTCTTTCAGGAAGAATTCCTTATTTGGGACCCTTCCTTCAAACAAAATCAAAACTAAAGGAAACTAAATGCCAACAGTCCTCGGTCACCTATCTTGTGTTTTAATGGAAAGTATATGTTCAGTGGTTGTCGTTTGTTTATGTGTTATATATTTGTTTTTCGTTCATTTTTTTTACATAAATAAGGCCTTTGTTTTCTCGTTTGAATTGTTTTACATTGTCTTATCTGGGCCTTTTATAGCTGACTATGAGGTATGGCCTTTGCTCAATGTTGAAGGCCGTACGGTGACCTATAGTTGTTAATGTCTGTGTCATTTTGGTCTATTGTGGATAGTTGTCTCATTGGCAATCATACCACATCTTCTTTTTTATAGTATATTTCGATTCATATCTGGATGTGTTCAAAATTTGTATATTTGTTTTTTTAATGGTGGAATCAATAAGATATCTATAAAATATATACACAAATTTTGTAAAGAATTAACCCTCAAACATCAAGGAAAATTTATGATAAAACTTGTTGCTTCAATTTTCCTTTCAGTATCCATACACAGACAATCAAGTTATAAAAAGTAGAAGATATTTAGCCGCCAGACTTTTTCCACTCTTTACCAACACAGAAATTTCTTAAAAACTAAGCACAGTGTTTATATTAAAGAGTTACATACAATTTGTAAGGCACATGTTGGTAAAAATAGTATTACACCGGATATAAAAAAACTTAAATTTGATTGAGGTTTCCAGGATAATCAAGCACTTACTATATAACGAAAATTTATTTGCAAGAAAATTGATGTATCGGTAACCAAATACAAAATTGCAACTTTAAACGTTTCACGCATTTTTATTCTGATTCGTTTTAAGACTTGGATTCTGATCAACACAATATGAGGATACACTTTAAATGGCTTCAGATATTTTTCATTATAGACTAAAATTACAGCTCATCGATGAAAAATAAAGGCAAAAACATATTTGTTTAAGTGACTGGTATATAAAGCTACCTCAAGACATATCTTTATCAAAAGATTTTTTCCCCCTTATATATCCAAAAGTGTAGGTCAGAGTGATTTTTCACAATGCCATAAGAATAACTGGTAGGTACTGTTAGTTACTACAGAGTATAATATAGGGTTTGAATTATAACACAGCAACACATTCTGTATTTTTCATCTAAAACTGCTTTTTATAATAATATGTTTTTTTCCTTCTTATACATGTCACAAGGAAGAAACTACAATGAAAAGTATGTTATCAAAATCTAAATAATTCTATAAAATCTTATCACATACAATGTGCAGATAACAAGGTGTGGTGTCGTATGGTTAAACAAAGGTAAGAGTACGGGAGATAGCTTCACATTTGAAATCAAGGAATGAACACTTAGGACAAAACCAGTGTACACATATTACAATCTTGAGAAAAGAAAACTGTATTCTTTGTTTAATAAAGCGAATTAATCTTAATTTGAAAATTTGAAAATAATAAAATTGAGAATGGAAATGGGGTATATGTCAAAGAAACAACAACCCGAATAAAGAGCAGACAGCTGTTCTGTTAAATATATTGTTTTTAAAATGCTTATAGGAAACATAAATGAAAGACTCTTTTCAGTTGCTTTTATCATATAAGATTAAATATCATTTCCAACATAGAGCAAATTGATTGTTTTTGTATTAATAATGTAATTAGTAGTGTACACTGGTTGCATCAAGCTTGCCCCTAAATAACTACACAAAAACTATGGGAGCCCAGTAGAGCAATATATATTTTTTAATCATGCCTTTTTCTTAAGCTTCATGAAGAAAAAAACAAATTTCTTTAAATTAACAAACCTTTAAACTTTGTTTTCCTTCATTGTGAAACAAATCAAATAATGCCAAAGTAAAATGAAAATATTGCTCTGACTGGCACGTTATCTGCAAACATGAAACCTTTTATTCTCCTTTTTCAAACAAAAATAATGATATAAAGGCCTCTTTGTTACTTAAATGATATGTCTTATTATAGTTGTTTTAATTTTGAGTACCATATCTTATTCTTGCTAACAACTTTCATCTGGAAAACAATCTATAAAAATATTTTTTGAAATTTCATTATTTTCATAATTTAAGGCAATATTTTCTTTCAATATCAATAAGAATTTAAGGTCTGAATGTTTGCAGTGTGAGGCCACTGAAACAAATATTTAATTTCTCATCCAACATTTCCCCCCACTTCAAACAATTTCTATTGATTGACTTTTAAGAAAGATATACAAGATATCTGACAACCAAAATTTCCTGATTTCTTTTTTTATCAAGATTACAAAATAGTAAATCCAGAAAAGTTCCCAAATATCTCAAATTGGAGGCACAAGTAAAACATTTTTTTTCCATGGTGAAGTTTTTGATGATGAGAAAATCCAATATCTATTTCAAGATGACCAACAGAGATCATATCTGAACAACCTACACAATTTTCTCATTATAACAATTTCTATGTAACAGATTTTCTCATTCATAATAAATGGCACAAAAACAAAACAGGGAAACATAGATTTGTTTTTTTTTTCTTTCATCTTCTTAACAGATCAACAGAGAAATATACTTTTTATGTAAAATATCATAAAATTTGTATCTATTTTTTTTCAAATAAAAAAGTACAGAACAGATCACAAAATATCAATAAATATAAGCTCCTATACTCCTATATTATCTAAAGTCGATGGTCTTAATTTATATTTGCTATTTGAATGAGTCTTCAAAATTTGATTGGCTCCAGAACTACTTGGGTAAATAGCAAGAATTTTGTGAAATGCTGACACTGGTAAACTTCCGACCTCATTTTGATACTGAATATTTTCAGGATGAATGAACTGTATTTGTGCCCCACTTGTAACCAGATCTTTCAAAAGTTTATCAGCTTCTGAACGCATCATTGTATCAGGCAAGTCACACACTTCCAAAATATGACCTGAAAAAAAAGAAAAAAAGGTATATTCATGAGTCATTTTTATTTATAATATAAGAGGTGCTCATTATATAAAAAGGAAATACTTTAAATTTTCCTCTATTGCAAGTTTCCAAATGTTTGCTCATATCTCTCATTTTTACAGACAAATTTCTAATATGGTGCCTATGATATCCTTACAAATAAAATAATTATGTGTACAAATACTATTCCTTGACATGCTACATACAATACAATGTGTAGATACTTTGAATTGTTTGTGCAAACGTGTATATGTATCATGTAGCTTGATATATCTTCTGCAATAAATGTCAATTTTAAATAGTTTTGTGATGTTGTAAATGTTTAATTTAATGATTGTCTGGATCGTTGGGTCCACTGTTTCTATATTCTGATTTTTTAGATAATTTTTCTCTTTTCTATGTATATTTTGACCTTTATTCTCTATTCTGAATATTTTAACATCCAATTATTTTTATTCATAATTTTTTGGGGCCTATTTTTCTAACCCTTTAATCTGACTTTTTGCACAATATATCCTCTATTCTGTTAACCCCATCCACACCATCATTAAGCAAGTTGCTTGTTTACTTTTCGCATTTTAATTAATTCTAATGTTGTCATTTTTTGAAAGCTGTACAGACTGAGTTGTGTACATTGACTCTTCCTTTTTCTTCAAATCCATCTAATAATACATGTACACAATACATTGACTGAGTGTTTCTCATTTCCGTTTTTTTTATATAGATTAGACGGTTGGTTTTCCCATTTGAATGGTTTTACACATGTCATTTTTGGGCCCTTTATAGCTTGCTGTTCGGTGTGAGCCAAAGATCTCTGTTGAAGGCCGTACATAGACCTATCATGGTTTACTTTTACAAATTGTGAATTGAATGAGCAAGTTGTCTCATTGGCACTCATACCACATCTTCTTATATCTATATATAGGTTGCACTTTGAAAATACAGCTGTTTCACAAGTCACACTTGTTTTGAGGAGATATATAGATATTTTGTTTTATTTACATACAGGTTCCCAGATATGACTTTTGTGTTTCATCTCATAGAGAAACAACTTGTTCAGATTTCTGTTCCTCTGTTTGTAGTTTTCAATGTTTTTTTATATACAGTCGTTATGTCTATATACAGTCGTTATGTCTTTTGGTCTTTATTTTGTTTTTTCCATGGTATTGGAAGTGTATTTTTGACTTATGAGTTTGAATGTCCCTTTAATATATTTTCCTCTTTAATTATATTTTTGTATACTAACCAGTCTGACTATCATTACTATCAATACTCTGATGGGGTGAAGAATCATTTTCTCTACTACGAGATTTCCTCAACTTTTGTTGCTTATTAGAGTATGTTGTACCAGTACTTCTGTAAATATCAACAACAAATATAAGTGAAAAAAATCTTCCTAATTTACATTATCTAGGTATATCACTACAAGTGCACTTCAACAAGATTACACAATCTGAAATTTCTTGCCAGTTTTACTGATCACGGCTATATAGGTGTAGTTATAGTGAACTCCATATTTGCAATTAAAAAACACATCAACTGAGGCCACCCTTAAAAAATTGTTTGTTTGGCATTGCCGACCCACACTATCAGCAGGTGGGTAGGTAGGTAGGGATTTTTTTTTTTTTTTACATTTAAAAGCTTTATACATGTAAATCATGAAGTCTCTAGACCAATGTTGTCTAAAGCATTGCAGCATTGTTGTGTGTACATGCTGGTGGTTTCTTTGAACGGGGTCAACCGTCAATGTCACATTCTACATCATATGGATAATTTCATGTAAGACAGTCAGTTTTGTTGGCAGAGTTAACCAAAGGACCCAGAAAAAAACACAGAACTGAGGCAGGAAACTGACAAATTAACCATATAAATGTACAATGTATGACGTGAAAATTGAACTTTTATTGTGGGACTGCCAATTGAACAGAGGCCTGATGTCACATCTTGTGGTCACAGTTTGGTAAAATTACCATAAGTTAAATGGCTCAACCACTACGGCTCCTTGTACAAATGGACAAAGATTTAAAACTTTTATTGTTTGCTTTGGTTTTATAAACATCACTTTCTACACTGTATGTAATTTCATGGCAGTCAGTTTTGTTGGCATACTATTAAACCGTAGTACTTGGAAGGAAAACGGCGGCAACCTGCGGGAAGAAACTGACTAACCTTATCACACATGACATAAAAAACAAACCTTAATTTTGCAACTGCCCAACTAGGGCTCAACCCAATACCTAGAGGCTAGTAATCATACATGAAAGGTGTGACGAACTACCATACAAACACGCCTACTGCCCCTGATAAGTTTTGAGGATATAGGATCTGTACCAAATAAGGATAGCAAAATATTAAAAATTTGGAAGGTTGGCACAAATAGACATGGTGTTTATACTAATATTATCCATTAGTGCAAGGTTTTTCAGGGCTATAGGTTTAAAACGTATGATAAATTCAAAATGGAAATATGCAGCAGGACAGAGAATTTTTGCAGATAAATAAATTATGGGTTGTAATGCTTGTTTGATTAACAGAAATCTGGACATGCATTACATGAATACAGATAAATTAATGAGCCCTTAGAATTGTGGAAAAGGAAGGGATTTTATTCATCACTAGTACACTAGATACATTTATAAATATGTTTCTGTCGGTATCTTTTATGTTTTAAGAATTATTTTATTCATGTTAAGAAGAAAGGCAAGAAAAGGGGGAAGTACTTCAATTGACACAAGATGCTAGTCTTTAAAATATGTATGTTTTGTACCAGGCTAGCATCTACTGGTACAAAACTACTATAAACCTGTAAATCTGGGACCGTTTTGGTCTATGGGCTTTAGTGCTTACAGCCATAATTATCTTGAATGCATCATTGTGGTTCTGACTATAGTAGATACTTTGTTCTCTGGTTCAAGGGAAAATTTGTCAATGATACATTTCAAATATTTAATAAGTTCAACAAATGTAAGAGCCACGCATGTCCCGGTGAAAAACTTCTATCTCATGAAGCGACAAAGTCGAGCAGAAATCATCTGTTTTTGCTTTTAGCCTTTACAAAAGATAAAACTTGAGTCCTCTACAAGGTCTCTCAGAACGTTTCTTTCAAAGAATAGCTGAACATTTGATTTTTGATAAAATCCATCTCCCTTAACCAATGCATTGATGCTTTCCCCTGCCGGCCTCTTTGACATTAATTTTGGCAAACTTTTTCTATTCCATGTCATTTAAATGTTTGCTCCCAATACTGTGTAAGGCAAGCGCTTTTAAGATCGTGATTTGAAATAAGTAAAGCCAGGAACAAACTCGGCGGATACGATCAAATTCCGGCACAATTTCGATTTTTTTTTAAATAAAAAAAAATAAATTTCTGAAACGCAAATAAAATTATTTGGGCGGCAAGTTTTTCAGTGGGTCAGGCGGCAATGCCAAACAAATGAAATTTTATTTTAGGCCTGAGTGAAATATGAAAATGTACACTGATATAATACCTAAATGGCTAAATCAACTGACATAACATTCAAATGTATTAGTCAATATTTTTCAATGGTTAAACTAAACAAATTTTGGCAACAAAAAATATATAAGGTGCATAATATTAAACAGTTCTAAAGATTTTCTTTAATTTCCACTGAAAAGTGGTCAATTTGAGACAAGGAAAGGAATGAAAAAACAAATGAATAGATAACTAATGCTCCGCAGGGCACAGCTTTATATGACCGCAGAGGTCTAACCCTGAACGGTGGGGGCAAGTATGGACACAACATTCAAGCTGGATACAGCTCTGAATTTGGATTGTGATTAAATAGTTGACACAGCATAGGTTTCTGACACAGAATGAATGTGGCCTAATGAACTTTAAATTTTTTTTTTGCTTTTGAGCAATTCACTATGCTGTTGAGTATTAATCCTAAAAGAAGAAATTTTCTAATTAATTTCTGAAATCTGAAATGAGAAAAAAATTTTGCGGTCATATAAAAAGTAAATTACGCATTAAAAAAAATATATTTACATTTGAAAAATGTGTCTTTATAATTTCATTTAATTATATTAATATTAAGGATTAAATTTTCATTAAACTTTAAAATAAGGAAATATCAGACCTTTAATTTCAATATCTGTAACATTATCAGTACTCATTTAAAAATTGTGATCTTTTTTAAATACAATATCAACAACAATACCTAATTACTGACTTTTGTTTCTGCGGCTGTACATATGACTGTTGGTGAATTTGAACCTGCTGCTGTGGACGAAAGGTTTGCTGACCTAATAATCGACAATCTAAAAAATAAAATTAGTAAGTGAGACTGAGAACATAAATTATTTTATACTCCACTAAAACATGTCTTACATAATTTGTTTTCCTAATAGGTTTTCTTCCACAAAGAAGTAAATTCTTACTAAAAATGCAAACAAATCTATTCAATTCTCAACTCAGCCTCCTGTCAGTCATGAAATATTTTAACTGGACCCAAAATTAGCAATAATGAATCCATAAATCTGTAAGGCAATATATCCATATCCAATTTTATAGCATTAGATTATAAACAACTTTCTACAATTTTTTTTAGAAGTATTCAAATTCATGTGCACCTGTTCTATGAAAAAAATGGCATTAATAAACATTTCATAAACAAGAAAAACAAATTCTTTCTTATTTCTGTTAAGGTCAAATAGGTACCTTACCCATGAACGGAAAATATAAAATTTGTCAAACTTAACCATCTTCAAAATTCAATGAAATTTTGTCAAATTTTTTCTTTTATTTACACAAACTATACTATCATTCATAAATCAAAATTTTCACAAATCATGTCCTGATTTTGTAGTTGAAGTGTATTACCTGTTATTTGTGTAGCTGTTCTGAAACCTGGTACGAACTGGCGAGCGGGTGGACCAGCCACCACTTGGCCTCCAAAATTTCCCATAGCACAATCTTTATTTTCCAGTTCATATTTTGGCATTGTTCCTTCAACTGTCAAATTTTTTGCACTAACTGTCACTTGTGATGGTTGACCTGCAACCAATCCTTGCTGTTGTTGAATACCACCAACTTGTGTAGGAATCTGCATATTCATTTGCATATTTCTAATGATTGGAACTGTCTGTGTAGGATTATGCACTTGAACATTTGGTATCTGAACTATCTGGGGATTAGGTGTCCTTTGCTGCTGTTGAGGCTGGCCTACCTGAGCCATTGTTTGATACATGTAATTATGCGTGTTAGGTGTTTGTACATTTCCCACTGCAACAGGCTGACCCATGTTTAACATGGGAGTAGAGCCTTGCATTGCTAAAGGCGGGTTTGTTTGACTAGGCTGAATTTGACTCTGAAACTGTCCCTGATTTCCATTATAAATTAGTCCCATTTGTGGGCTTGAGGTGGGCACATTACTATAATACAAAGTTGATTGCATCTGACCGTAATTACATGTACTTTGGCTAGGATATTGAACAGGATATGTTTGATAACTGTCTGATGCTCCATGAATAGGAAATGAACTTTGATTAACTGTCTCAACACTCTGTACAGTGTTTCCTTGATAATTAGGATATCCAGTTGTCATTTGTGATTGAAATGGTGCACTCTGGATGATAGTTTGGTTGTCTACTGCTACAGATGGCTGTCCTTGTGCCATACTTGTCTGAACAGGGTACATATATCGTACATTAGAGGTCTGCATATTCTGTGGACAAGGATAAAATTGCCCCTACAAATTTACAAAAAATAAATGCCTTTTCAGTTTTTGCAAGTGAATTAATCATTGTATAAATTTGTTATAAATATGAATAAGTAAATGTGATACAAGTGCCAAAGAGACAACTCCTCTTCCAAGTCACAATGTATAAATGTCTTTTTACACAAAAAAGTTTACATAATTTATTAGTGTTCTTTTTGAAGCCAAGTTAAACACATTTTGTCATGAAGGTCTCTTTTACACAACACATCAAACACTTTTAACTACAAGGGAGATAATCAATAACAAGTACTACTAATGATTTAGTGCCCATGATTACCTCCCTCATTTCGCCTTGTTATCAGTTTTTTGGCAATTTTTAAAAATACAAAGACTCAAGGTCGCAAACAGAACAAGGCTTGACATGAAATAATATGGAGTATTCTTTAATAACTTAAACTTCATTGAATAAAAAACAACATGTTGCTTTAAAAAATATATACTATGTACCTGTGCAGTAGGTCCTTGCTGGGAAAATACTGTTTGCATTTGTGGCTGTGTTGCCATGACAATCTGCTGACCACCTTGTAAAGAAGTTTGACAACCTGGTGGTTCTCCTGTACTGTCTAAAGAGTTCTGGTGACTTAGAGATGACTGCTGGCTTAGATTAAGTGATGACAAATGATGACAAACTTCTGGTACTCCTTGACATTCAGGCTGTGGTACCTAAGGTCAATAAGTTCAATTGAAATAGTTTTCTCCTTAAGCTTACATGATACAAATTACCAAAGTTCACAAGTTTCAACATAAGGAAATACAAAATTAGGAACAACAGTTTAAACTTCAAAAGGGTGACAAAGAATTATTGCAATTGTTTTTTCTTCTTCAACTAACATGATATATAATATATAAAAGAAATTGGTCAATTGGAATATAAGACATAATTATGACTTCAAAAAAACTCTCCACATCAAGTTTCTTAAAGCATTGAGTTGTCAGAAAACGTTTTATATGTAATTTTGATTAATGTTTGAAAATTAAAAACCAGAAATGTAGTACTGACCAAAGTATAAAAAGTAGGTGCAAGTTTTCTATGTTTGACTAAGTGCCATCGTTTCAGTCGAATAGTTCTTATGACTACATTCAAGAAAATAGCAGAAATTGAAAAACACATGACTATTTAAAATAGTTGATTGACAATTACTGCCATGTTGACCTTAGCTTATTTGTAGGTCTTTTAAACTTGCTGATAACTATTTCTCTGTATAACATTTTTCAAGAAAGTTTTAAGAAAGTTTCAAGGGGCTTGTAAACTAAATTAAGGTTTAATGAAGCCACATTTTCATTTGGCTTTACCAAGTTGGGAACCTTTGTCAGTAGTTGCCTTGACATCTGACTATTGATGAGTACTGTATTTGTTACCCATCAGATATCGTTTGGATATTTTTTATGTTGAATTGCTGTTCTAATTCAGGTATACCCCATAAATCATTCAGAAATTATCAAATTTATCCCTCATGTAATAAAATATGTAATATGTTTACATTGGTCCACATTTCTGGAGGCATCTGTTGTTGTTGTTGTACCATGGTAGTATGTTGAGGTGGTGGATGGCCAGGTGTGTGGTGGTATACACTACCATCAGAATTAGAATAGGGATGACCTTCAATAAAAACAATTAAAATATATATAATATTTAATCTGATGTTCAGTAGTTGTCGTCGTTTGTTGATGTGGTTCATAAGTGTTTATCGTTTCTCATTTTTATATTGATAAGACCGTTGGTTTTCCTGTTTAAATTGTTTTACACAAAAGCAGTCATATTGCAGGACCCTTTACAGCTTACTGTTCAGTGTAAGCCAAGGCTCCGTGTTGAAGTCTGTAAATTGACCTATAATGGGTTTTCTTTTACAAATTGTGACTTTAATGGAGAGTTGTCTCATTGACATTGGCACTCATACCACATCTTCTCATATCTATATATGTACTTAAGTTTTAAGTTGATGAGATAACAACTTCATGGAAAACTTTCTTGACCAAATATTTTAACCTGAAACTGTACTGGATTAACTATCTCACAACTTCAAAGTCGTGAACCATAAAATCAACTCAAAACTAATTTGGCATATGATACCTCGACCAAAAACTTGAACCTGATATGGTATGGACAAAAGTATGTGCCGACCAGAAAACTAGGTGGCCCTCTGCAAAGGCCATACTGAGAAATTATTTTAAAGGAAATCTGTTTGCATAATAAAAGTTCAATCAATTTTGACCTGTCGATTTTTTCATAAAGAATTAATCAAATAAATGAATTACTATAACAAACTAGATTTTTTGGACTATTTTGTGGCGGCCAGTTTTTGTAGGTGGAGTGCTTGGAGAAAACCACTGTTTAAGTAAACCAACTTAAAACCAGATGCTCTACAGGGTGCAGCTTTATACGACCGCAGAGGTTGAACCCTGAACGGTTGGGGCAAGTATGGACACAACATTCAAGCTGGATTCAGCTCTAAATTTGGATTGTGATTAAATAGTTGACACAGCATAGGTTTCTGACACAGAATGCATGTGGTCTAATGAACTTAAAATATATTTTTTTGCCTTTGAGCAATTCACTATGCTGTTGAATATTAATCCTCTCAAAAAAATGTTTGAAGAAATTTTCTTTTTATTTATGAAATCTGAAATGAGAAAAATTCCCCCCCCCCCCATTTTATTTCACATCCCCCTTTCCCTTTTTCCAAAACTGATCTCAATTGAATTTCTGATGTAGTTTGCAACAATAACTACTCATTTAAATACATCATAAAATATTAAAATGTAAAATAAAGTGCTTGTTTTCACTGAATGGTAAAGATTGTTTTAATTTATCAGTGGGTAGTAAAAGTGAATATACATTGTATATTGTATAAAACAATGATTTAAGTTGATTCAACTACTATTCTGGACAAAGAAAGATAACTCCAATTTTCGAAAATTTCTTGCTATTGCACAATATTGTGCAATTAGCGATTTCTTGCTATTGCGCAATACTGTGCAATTGAAAATATTTGCTATTGCACAATATTGTGCAATTGAAGATTTCTTGCTATTGCGCAATACTGTGCAACTGAAAATTTCTTGCTATTGCACAATACTGTGCAATGGAAGATTTCGTGCTATTGCTGAATACTGTGCAATTGAAAATTTCGTGCTATTGCACAATACTTATTATAATAATTTTGGATCCTAATTTGAACCAATTTGAAAACTGAGCCCATAATCAGAAGTCTAAGTACATGTTTAGATTCAGCATATCAAAAAAGCCCAAGAATTCAATTTTTGTTAAAATCAAACTTAGTTTAATTTTGGATCCTTTGGACTTTAATGTAGACCAATTTGAAAACAGGACCAAAAATTAAGAATCTACATACACAGTTAGATATGGCATATCAAAGAACCCCAATCACTCAATTTTTGATGAAATCAAACAAAGTTTAATTTTGGACCCCGATTTGGACCAACTTGAAAACTGGGCCAATAATCAAAAATCTAAGTACATTTTTAGATTCAGCATATCAAAGAACCCCAAGGATTCATTTATTGTTAAAATCAAACTAAGTTTAATTTTGGACCCTTTGGACTTTATTGTAGACCAATTTGAAAACGGGACCAAAAATTAAGAATCTACATACACAGTTAGATTCGGCATATCAAAGAACCCCAATTATTCAATTTTTGATGAAATCAAACAAAGTTCAATTTTGGACCCTTTGGGTCCCTTATTTCTAAACTGTTGGGACCAAAACTCCCAAAATCAAACCCAAACTTCCTTTTATGGTCATAAACCTTGTGTTTAAATTTCATAGATTTCTATTTACTTATACTAAAGTTATGGTGCGAAAACCAAGAATAATGCTTATTTGGGCCCCTTTTTGGCCCCTAATTCCTAAACTGTTGGGACCTCAACTCCCAAAATCTATCCCAACCTTCCTTTTGTGGTCATAAACCTTGAGTTTAAATTTCATTGATTTCTATTTACTTAAACTAAAGTTATAGTGCGAAAACTAAAAGTATTCAGTTGACAACGCCGCTGCCGCCGACGAGGCAGACGCCAACGTGATACCAATATACGACCAAAAAATTTTCAATTTTTGCTGTCATATAAAAATACCATTATATACATGCGTGCTGGGAATTTCTCATTGTAGACAAGTTACTAAAGATATACTCCATATAGATTAATTATTGAAAGGCCTTTTGTCTCTGTCTCAGGAATTGTTTACTGAAATGTCTAATGCTATGAACATCAAAAGCTTATGATGACATCTATAACCCGCCCCTTTATTATGCTAATTAAATATGTACCTGTTCTGGGGTCTAAAATAACACTGCCAGGTGGGATATTATTTAAATCTGTAGCTACAATGTATACTTGTTGTCCACCTTGACCTGGGAATATACCTAAAACACAAAGAAATCCTTTTAAAATATATAATACTACCGTCTATTAATAACATATTGGCTATTCCAGTTATGAACTAGATGAGTCGAAACGACACGAATGGCCCGTTTCAAAAAGTAGAACAATCTGCAATTTCAACAACACATGTGGACACAAACATGATGGTAGTCTCACATATCATAAATCAGCTCAAAATCTGAAGGCGTATAGAAAAAGTCTGTATAACTGATTTTCAACAATTTTCAAAGTCGTAAACCCTTAATTTTGGCAAAAATCAGTGGAGCGAAACTAAACTAAAACTTAATCTGTTACTCAGCCCAATATATGAATTTGTTTTGAAAGAAAGTCTGTATAATGGTTTGTTGCGGAATGACGGACAAGGGAAAACTATTTGGCACCAACAACTTCATAGCGGGGCCATAATAAATAATGATTGATTGATGTTTGCTTTATGCAGCATGAGAGCAAAGAGGCTATATTGTGGCCTAAATATAATAAAGAGATTGCCAAGGATGTATAAGTACAAACCTTGTATTGGTGATTGTACTGGCCCTGATGAACTACATCTAGATAATGGTGAACTATCAGTTCTACTACCAGGTGGAGTTGGAATTCCTCTTTGTCCTCCCATGGACATGGACATTCCACAGTTAAACGAGTCTAAAATTACATACATATGAAACATTGTCAGTTATTGTTATTGTTGTACTTTAAATTCAGAAACTATTGCTTGCATTTATTATTGTGATTTTGTCAATTAAGACTAAAATGCGATTTTAATTTTTGCGATATTGAGGAAAATCCTGTTTAATTCATATACAAAATTTAAATAAATGCTATTCTTTACAATAATAAAATCATTGCAATAATTTCTGAATTTACATTAACTTATTAAAGAAATTTGGTGTTGATAGCAGAATTTTGTTAGTCTACACATACTAAGTTTTAGACACATGATTTTATAAGTTGTCAGATTTGAACTAGCTATCAGCAACTGTGAGTACTTTCAGGTCTGTATTTTGAGTCTTTTGTGTTTTTGTCATTTGTATCAATCTGATGATTTAAGCCCTTTTCAACTGATTTTTATAGTTTGTTTTTATGTAGCATAACACCACTGTACCATGTAAGGGGGAGTGTTGGGAAATAAGGGGTGGAATAAAAAAGTGCTCATATATTACAACTCATCACCACAAAGCTGCTAACCAAATATGAAGTCTTTCTGTTCTGAAGTTCCTGAGAACAAGAGTGCACACCCTGAAATGTCTCGTCTTCTTTACTAAACATTGATATTATGTTGATAGTCCTAAATATAAAGTTTTATTACAACTGTCACATAAACTCAACATTACCCAAGAAAACTACACATTGATCAATGAACCATGAAAATGAGGTCAAGGTCAAATGAACCATGCCAGGCAGACATGTACAGCTATCAATTCTTCCATACCACAAATATAATTGACCTATTGCTTATAAATTAATAAAGGCAGACCAAAACACAATTACTTAACACTTAACAATGAACCATGAAAATGAGGTCAAGGTCAAATAAAACCTGTGCGACTGACATGTAGATCATAAAATATTTCCATACACCAAATAAAGTTGACCTATTGCAAATAGTATTAGAAAAATAGACCAAAACTCAAAAACTTAACTTTGACCACTGAATCAAGAAAATGAGGTCAAGGTCAGCTAGACATGTACACCTTACAATCATTCCATACACCAAATATAGTAGACCTATTGCATATAGTATAAGAAAAAAGACCAAAACACAAAAACTTAACTGTAATCCCTGAACCATGAAAATGAGGTCAAGGTCAGATTACACCTGCCAGTTGGACATGTACACCTTACAGTCCTTCCATACACACAATATAATAGACCTATTGCTTATAGTATCTGAGATATGGACTTGAAAAAGTTAACCTTGTTCACTTATCCATGAAATGAGGTCAAGGTCAAGTGAAAACTGTCTGACAGGTATGAGGACCTTGCAAGGTACGCACATACCAAATATAGTTATCCAATTACTTATAATAAGAGAGAATAGTCCATTTGCCAATTACTGATTTGATTCTGTTATTACACACTTTTTAAACAAATTAATTCCCTTTCTCAATCGTAGACTGGTTCCATATCAGACAAAATTAGCTTTTAACAATGCAAAGTATGATGAATTGATTACTCATTTTACTCACAGATAAATTTGCTCATTCTGCTAGCTCTCCATTATAAATAAAAATTAATGTCCCTCATAAGGGAGACAACTGAAATAGGGATCTCTAATTACAGGGTCAATTACGGGAATTGGCAAATAGCCAAAAAAAATAATTACAAAAAATCTTAACTTTTTTTTTTCAAGTAGTTACTGAACCATGAAAATGAGGTCAAGGACATTGGACATGTGTCTGGCCAAAAGTTAGTAACATGAGGCATCTATATACAAAGTATGAAGCATTCAGATCTTCCACCTTCTAAAATATAACGCTTTTAAAAAGTTAGCTAATGCCGCCGCTGGATCACTATCCCTATGTCGAGCTTTCTGCAACAAAAGTTGCAGGCTGGACAAAAATGGGATGAAAATATTTGTTGAACAAATGGACAGACAATTGATTTAGGAAACCCCCAACTCTGAAATGAGGGAAATAATTAACTTACTCATAACCCTAAAGGTTTCAAGGTATAGTTAAACTTTCCCAAAAAATGTTTAAAAAAAAATTAAAATGCTAACAATGTTTTTTTTTATGCAATACCTGCTTTGTTCATACTGTAACCTTTATGTATCCCTCCCTGTTTTTGATTAACATGTGTGATTCCACCAAAACTGTTAGCTTTTGGTAAACCTCTGACCCTAGATGAACTCCGATCATCAGTCCCGTATCCACTAGAGTCAGTGCTACTTCCAAGGTGATTACCTTCTGCGTTCCTACTCAGGCTACTAGGTCGAACAGGTGCACCATCTGCCTTATATCTACAATAAAAACACACATGGTTATTATACTTTACAATTATTAAGGAAGTCTAGACTTGCTCCATTTACCTTATACTTACAGACTACTAAAACACACTATGCTTATTGTATTTTTACAATTTGTAAACCTTAATATTAAGAACTTGCTCCACTTGCCTTTTATCTACGATTCAACCGAACCACACATATGGTTATTATACTTTTACAATTTGTAAATCTTTTTAATATCAAAGAAAGTCTAGACTTTTTTTCATTTCTATATCCATTACTAACAATCAATTGTTATATAGCTCAACATGTATTTAATTTCTTCTAGTAGTAACTTCCACTGCTTATTTAATAAATAAAAAATAATTTGTCTTACTCAAAATTTCATTTCTATTTTCAATACAAAGCAGTGCAAGAATGGCAATAAAGCCACTTCATCTGATTTTTGTAGCAATAAAAAATAAAATGGAAAATGGAATAGGGGAATGTGTTAAAGAGACAACAACCCAAACAAAGAGCAATTAAACAGCCTAAGACTACCAATGGGTCTTATTCACAGCAAGAAAATCTGGCACCCAGAGGCGAACTTCAGTTGACCCTTAAACAAAAATATGTACTAGTTCAGTGAAAAAGAACATCATACTTAACTCCAAAACATAATGAACTAAAATTAAAATTATTAAAAGCCTAACAAAGGATATTATCATTTTGGTTTCCTAAGAGTTGGATGACATGGTTCCCAAGATTCTACATGATCCCTAAAGCTAAAGACAATTCTGCAATATAATAAGTCATTATTGTGACTAATAAGTCATTATTGTGACTTACATTTGTGTGATAGCCATCTCTTCTTCTGTAAATGCTTCCACCTAAAAAACCCAAACAACATTTTTACAGGCCATTAATTTGCATTAAATTTCAACTGCTACAATGAAGTTATAAAGAATATGTACTACTCTGACATTTGTAACTCATATATTCTAATTCATACTGAATCAAAGTGTGAGATGTTGTACACAGTTTTACATGCAAAATTGTGAGTAAAATTTTTTCTATAATTCAATATCATCTTTGATTATTTAGCAATGAAAATTGTCAGATATTTCTATAATGTTAGGAATGATGATGAATCAAGTACATAAATGGTGTATCACTATATATTTATGATGGAAATCTCTTAGGACAAGAACTACAGACTCACAAACGGCACAGCTGACAAGAATAATATTCCAAAAAGCGAAAAATATCTATATCGTTGCATCAATTACTAGACATATTGATTTATGTATAGTTACATGTATATACATTTTGTATAATGAAAACTTGTCATTTTCATTCATTAATTTAAGTCGCTTTATATTTAATGTATTTCCTAATGAGAATCAATGTATATCATAAACAGACTAGTTTTCCTCATTGAACTCTTAATTGATAAATGATAATGACTTTCTTTTGATTTCAGTTTTAAATATTCAATAGTACTAGATGTTTTGTTGGCAGTTCCTGACAGTGATTAGTGGAATAATATATTTGTGTAACTATAAATAATAATTAAGACATAAACTGAGACAACTGTTACAGTAATGGTATTCTCAGAGATGATTTGAACGATGAATTAAATAAACAGGATACAAATGTCAAGATATATCATTGTAAAATAGGAACATCATGCTGTGAATGAATGAGCACTTTCTCTTGTATCCCCTTTTTTAAGCCTCACCACTTCTCCCTCTTTTAAGTCTCACTTCTTCTCTATATCACTTTCAACCAGATGCTCCGCAGGGCGTAGCTTTATACGACCGCAGAGGTTGAACCCTGAACGGTTAGGGCAAGTATGGACACAACATTCAAGCTGGATTCAGCTCTAAATTTGGATTGTGATTAAATAGTTGACACAGCATAGGTTTCTGACACAGAATGAATGTGTTCTAATGAACTTAAAATTTTTGTTTCTCTTAGAGCAATTCACTATGCTGTTGAATATTAATCCTCTCAAAAAAATGTTTGAAGAAATTTTCTTTTTTATTTATGAAATTTCAAATGAGAAAAATTGAACCCAATTTTTTTAATCACATCCCCCTTTCCCTTATTCCAAAACTAATCTCAATTAAAATTTCTAATGGAGTTTGCAACAATAACTACTCATTTAAATACATCATAAAATATTAAGATGTAAAAAACTGCTTGTTATCACTGAATGGTAAAGATTATTTTAATTTATCAGTTGGTAGTAAAAAGTGAATATACATTGTATATTGTATATAACAAAGATTTAAGTTGATTCTGGACAAAGAAAGATAACTCCAATTAAAAAAAAATCTTGCTATTGCACAATATTTTGCAATTAGATATTTCTTGCTTACTATTCTGGACAAAGAAAGATAACTCTAATTAAAAAAAAATTTGATATTTCACAATATTGTGCAATTAGATATTTCTTGCCATTGCGCAATACTGTGCAATTGAAAAGACTTGCTATTGCACAATACTTAATATAATAATTTTAGATCCTGATTTGGACCAACTTGAAAACTGGGCCCATAATAAAAAATCTAAGTACATTTTTGGATTCAGCATATCAAAGAACTTCAAGATTTCAATTTTTGTTAAAATCAGACTAAGTTTAATTTTGGACCCTTTGGACTTTAGTGTAGACCAATTTGAAAACAGGACCAAAAATGAAGAATCTACATACACAGTTAGATTTGGTATATCAAAGAACCCCATTTATTCAATTTTTGATGAAATCAAACAAAGTTTAATTTTGGACCCCGATTTGGACCAACTTGAAAACTGGGCCAATAATCAAGAATCTAAGTACATTTTTAGATTCAGCATATCAAAGAACCTAACTGATTCATTTTTTGTCAAAATCAAACTAAGTTTAATTTTGGACCCTTTGGACCTTAATGTAGACCAATTTGAAAACGGGACCAAAAGTTAAGAATCTACATACACAGTCATGACAGTTAGATTCAGCATATCAAAGAACCCCAATTATTCAATTTTGATGAAATCAAACAAAAGTTTAATTTTGGACCCTTTGGGCCCCTTATTATGTTGGGACCAAAACTCCCAAAATCAAACCCAACCTTTCTTTTATGGTCATAAACCTTGTGTTTAAATTTCATAGATTTCTATTTACTTATACTAACGTTATGGTGCGAAAACCAAGAAAAATGCTTATTTGGGTCCCTTTTTGGCCCCTAATTCCTAAACTGTTGGGACCTAAACTCCCAAAATCAATACCAACCTTCCTTTTGTAGTCATTAACATTGTGTTTAAATTTCATTGATTTCTATTCACTTAAACTAATGTTATTGTGCGAAAACCAAGAATAATGCTTATTTGGGCCCTTTTTTGGCCCCTAATTCCTAAACTGTTGAGACCAAAACTCCCAAAATCAATCCCAACCGTTCTTTTGTGGTCATAAACCTTGTGTCAAAATTTCATAGATTTCTATTAACTTAAACTAAAGTTATAGTGCGAAAACCAAGAAAATGCTTATTTGGGCCCTTTTTGGCCCCTAATTCCTAAAATGTTAGGACCAAAACTCCCAAAATCAATACCAACCTTCCTTTTGTGGTCATAAACATTGTGTTAAAATTTCATAGATTTCCATTCACTTTTACTAAAGTTAGAGTGCGAAAACTAAAAGTATTCGGACGCCGGACGACGACGACGACGACGACGACGCCGACGCCAACGTGATAGCAATATACGACGAAAATTTTTTCAAAATTTGCGGTCGTATAAAAATGATGTCACTTCTCCCCATGAACTATTAAGTACTGTGAGCCTTGACAATGTAAATATATTTAATTGTATCTGTTTGACATAACAAGGGGTAACTATGCTTCAATTGATCAAAGTCGTATAAATTCAAGAAATTTTGTCAAATTAAAAGACAGTATCAACTTAACATAAGGAAAGTAAACCTACCAAGAATGCAAACTTCAAAGCAAAAATAACGTGTTTGACAGACTGATAGGCAGTCAGAGAGAACAAGTAGTGTAGTGGGATACTAGAAGATAAACAATGACTTACCTGTAGTCCAGAATCATCAACACTTTTGAATATTTTACTTCTGACTTTTTCATATTGTTCTTTTCGCTCTTCAAATGACTTGGCTTTCCCTCTTGTATCCCCTAGACTTCTAGCAGATAGCTTGTAATGGCTCTATATAAATAAGTTTAAGTGTTAATTTGGGCATTAACATCTAGAGGTTTTTATAATTCATATGTTTGTTCTTGTATAGAAAAAAAAAACATCTTGTGCCCTTTTACACTCCCATCTAAAAATTGTTTCAAAAGGGCGATACTTCTGAGTGTTCTCCCCAGGCCATTTTAGCGTCGCGGTAACGCAACACTATATTTTTCACCTGTGATGCTATAATAATTTCCGCGACGCTATAATCATTTTGAAGATGCTATTTTTCTAGTTTCAATATCGCAAATCCATGTCCTAAATTTTGAACTTTCATCTAATTACCGCTTATGATCATAAAAATTATATCACCTTTAACTGTAATCCCTTAAGTCAGACAATAGAGGCAATTAAGAGTGATTAAATAGGTGTTAATTGCCCTATGAAAAAGTTATGTTTGAACCTGTGAAACAAAATAGGAATATAAAGAAGAGGATATGCTATTGAAATTTGTAATCCAAAAAAAATAAATTGATGCAAAACAAATTATTTTAATAATATTCAAGTTAAAATAAATTCAATGCAATATTGTAGCTTATAGCTATTTTTCAAATTTAACTTTTATCTTCTTTCTGATTTTATCCATATCATACTGTTTGAGTGATATGGGTTTTTCTCAATCAGGTAGAAAGAATATGTATGACTTAATGACCTATGCCATTAACATTGCCTAGGGAAAAAGTTATCAACAGATTATCAATGGACTTTTGAACTCTAGAATATTCATCATCAAAAAAATATTCTCTGCTACGTCTAATCTCAGTTCTGTCACCCTTTGAAATGGAACTATATGATGTTGGAACTATATTTGAGTGTGTATACATTTTGCAGATTTAGAAGCTAACTTTTGCTTAGTTACTTGTTGCTAGGGAGGCAGGTGCCTCAAGAAAGATTTAGAACAAGTTCCAATTCTTCCAGAAACTACCAATGATCTATCATATAACATGTCAACCATGTTTTGTTCCTAAGTAATGTATTACCTCTCTGTCATCTAAACTATTTACACTTCTCTTCATTATCATCTTTGGTTTCCTAAGAGAAAGATGACCTGGTTCCCCAGATTCTATGTGTTCTCTAAAGCTAAAGTCAGGTCTGCAATGAAAATTATTTAATATATACATTCGGCAATGAAAATTATCTAATATATAAATGTCACATCTAGTTTAACAAGATTTACAAATAATTGGAAACTTGTAATGCCTTTAAAATTCAGATCTGTGCTTTCCTAATACATTTAAGGGTCTATATTTTTTTTTTACATACTTCTCATATTATACCAGTACATTTTAATGTCTCTTTTTTTTACCTGCTTCTTATAACTGTGCTGCCAGGCACTGTTTCTTGTTAAACATGTAGTTTGGTTTAACTGATTTCCTTTTTGTGTATTTTCTATCCTATATGTTAGTACCTAACTTGCAAACAAGTTGCATTGTATTTTTTTTTAAAGTAATGCTATCTATACCTGAATTTAAAGTGAAAACCCCAAATTATAGGCTGTTTTGATTTGTTTTAACTTTGTTTTAACAGAGAATTCATTTATTTTTAAGGATTAGGGAAAAATTGTATTTTTGTGGATATTTGATTTTGAGGGTTTACATAACTAATTCTCAATATTTATCTACATGTTGAGATATATTACAGTAAGGAGAACTTACACCCTTGTATTAGATGTTTTGTTGACTATAACACATTTGCCTGTCTGATCTACATTGTGGTCTAAACCAAAGAAAGCTGAGATTCTGTGGACCAACATTCGATCATACGATGACATCTGAGGGAACTTGAGGTAATGGTGCCTGAAAAAAATTGAAATATAAAGTTACAAGAGATGTTAATCATGACAAAAACAGAAATTCAACTCATTCTAGAAAGTCTGAATACCTCTACATGTACCTGTTAAATATCCAACATATATTTCCATGCTTTTAATAAACAGAATAACACAAATATCTAAGAGACAATTTAAATTCTTAAATACAGTCATATGTTTCACAGAATGTTTATGGAGTTTTTGTACTAAATTGGTTGGATGTGTACTGATTGATACTTTGTACTGGAATTTTTTTTTTTTTTTTTTGTAATTGACTTTGAACTAGTTTTCAGTAATTGGGTGTACTTTTATTTTGGTGCTTTGTGTCAATTGTTTTGAGTTTTTACAATTTGTTCTTGTCTTGTGCTGTTACACCACTGTTCCTGGTAAAGGGAGGGTTAAGAGCTCACAAACATGTTCAACACTGCCACATTCTTCATGTGCCTGTCCCAAGTTAGTAGCCTGTAGAACAGTGGTTATTGTTGGTTAATGTTTGTCATACTTGTTATTTTAAAAATTGTTTTGGTATTATTAATAAAAAAAAAATTGCCTGGTTTGGATTGTTTCACATTTTCAATGTTCACTCAAAGTAGTTCTACTTACTTTGGTTCATTAATAAAGTTATTGATATCAGTCTCCAGCTTTAGAAGCATACTTCTGTCTTTCTGTGTTTTGTTCAGAGTTTTACGAATAAATTCCTCTAAATCTATACCAGTAGAATCTTTGTAAGGACTTTTATCAAAACTTGAATCTAGAAAAATAAAACAAAAGAGAACTTAAATATATATATATAGTTTCTTTAACTTTAAATTACAATTAGCATTGACAAAGTGATCTAATAATTGCATTTCATGTAAAAAAAAACAAACAGGTGCTCCGCAGGGTGCAGCTTTATACGACCGCATAAGTCAAACCCTGAACAGTTGGGGCAAGTATGGACACAACATTCAAGCTTGATACAGCTCTGAATTTGGATTGCGATCAAATTTTTGACATAGTATGAGTTTCTGACACGAAACAAATGTCAAGATCTTACAAATCTATTGCGTAATATTGTGCAATTCAAAATTTCTTCTTTTAACTTTTCAAAAATTTAGAATTTGAGAAATTTGGAGAAAAAAAAATTGAAAACAACTACCCACCCACCCTTTATTTTGCAATTAGTCCAAAACCTGACATTTCTTTATACATAATATACAAGTAGTGTTAGGGAAGTAAATCTGAACATACCAAACATTGTATGTTAAATGTTTTGGAATTATCTTCCTTACGCTGCTTTTAATTGTCTTAATTGTCCATTGACCAGAAATACCTAGTTTTTCCCCTTTTTTGCCCCTAATTCCGAAACATTTTGAGCCATAACCCCCCAAAGTCAATACTAACCGTCCCTTCATGGTATGGAAACTTGTGGTTTAATTTCATACAGAGAATTCAGTTATTGTTTGAAAACTACAAAAATTCTTAAGGGATCCGCGGAAACCAGTGTCTAGCCTACTTTTGCTGTATATCACAGGCTCAACAAATATGAGTAAGACAATCAATAAAAATATTCCTCTTGATACTATCTTTTAATTGTAAAATGCTTCTGTTTGGTAAAAATCCAGGATAGTTTATGAATCTAATCAATGTTTTAAAAACTTTAACTGCAGATTGTATGTAATGTTAACTGGAAGAAAAACTAAGTCCATTTATAAGTAAAATACAGATACACAGGTACAAAATATTAACTAAATTTCCTTCTAGATACAAGCTTTTGATCATAAACAAGCTTCTGTCCAAGTTTGGTACAAATTTAAAATAGTATAAGAAATTTTTTTTTAAAAATTAACCACAGAGTGAACGTGTTGTTTCCTGGCAGAAAGTCCATTTAAAAGTAGAATATGGAAAAAATGGATTTATCTTTTTACAAAATTTACTTCTGGATACTATCTTATGATCATAAAAAAGCTTCTGTCCAAGTTTGGTACAAACCCAGGGTAGTTTAAGAAAGTTATTAAAATGAGAAAAACTTTAACTACAGAGTGAATGTAATGCTTCCCGGCAGAAAAAAACTAAGTCCATTTGTAAGTAAAATACAAGAATAGAATTTTATTTTTACAAAAATTACTTCTGGATACTATCTTATGATCATAAACAAGCTTCTGTTCAAGTTTGGTAGAAATCCAGTATAGTTTAAGAAAGTTATTAAACTTTCAAAAACTTTAACCACAGAGTGAATATTTGTGGACGACGCTGCCGCAGCCGACAACAACACTGACGATGACGGAATGTAGGATCGCTTAGTCTCGCTTTTTCGACTAAAGTCGAAGGCTAAAAAAAAAATGATTATTTTGGGCCCTTTTTGGTCCCTAATTTCTAAACTATTGGGACCATAACCCCCAAAATCAATCCCAACTTCCTTTAGAGGTATTGAACCTTCTTGTAAAAATTATAGAGATCCATACACTTTAACACAAGTTATTATCTGTAAACTAGAAAAATGTTTATTTTTGGCCTTTTTTTCCTAAATATTCGGAAACATTAACCCCAAACTGATTCCCAGCCTTCCCTGTGTTATATGGAAACTTGTGGTACAATGTCAGAGAGATCCATACAGTTACACACAAGTTATTGTCTTGAAACTAGAAAAATGCTTGTTTTTGCCCCCGTTTTGCCCTTAATTCCTAGACTGTTTGCCAAATAACCCCTTAAAATAAATCCCAACCTTCTACTTATGGTATTAAACATTGTGGTACAATTTCAGAACAATTGAAATACTAATACACAACTTTTTGTCCTGAAACTAGATAAATGCTGTTTTTGGCCCCTTTGGCCCCTAATTCCTAAACCTTTGGGATCATAACCCCCAAAATCAATCCCAACCTTTCTTTTGAGGTTATAAACATTGTTTTAAATTTTATTGATTTCTTTAAACTAATTCAAAATTTATTATCCGGAAACAATCCATTTCAGACGACGCTGACGACGACGCAGACAACGCTGACGTGATACCAATATACGACCAAATTTTTTGTACTCGTATAATAACTTGCTGTTATTAAGAACCATCTTACCAAAACTGATTTAAATATACACACATCATTTATATCAAATAAAACATTTTCCAATGCAATTTTGTTAATATATAGCTACAGATAACAAAATTTTATTTTTCAGCAAATTTATACATGACTACAGACATCAACAAGCTATTGGCCATCACCTTGTCTTTAAATCTAATATTTTATTTCATCATACCTCTAGATAAACTTGATGAGGTGCCGGCCTCAGAACTTTGTGAACCATGCTTTTCCAATTTGCTTGCTGACTAAAAGCAAAAGAACATTAAAACATTTAGCAATACATAATTTGATATTAATTGCTTTTTAATGGCAGATACTTTATCTGAGAGAGTTAATAGTACATATGTTATGCTTTACAAAGTGGAAAGGGTCCAAAATATCAATTAGAAAGAATACTGCTTAATTCTGAAACATACATACACATTTTCAAAACATAATGATATTACTATTTTCAACATTTATCAATGCTTTGGATTTCAGCCAAAATATACTGCGCATCTAAACTTTAAATATAATTTTAATTTCTTACAACTGTTGCATTTCCTTGACAGAAAAAAAATTAAGGTGTTGCAGTTGATTTCATAAACAACAAGTTTTTTACACATATTATCTATCTCTTTAACATCAAGCTGTTTGTCAAATAATCATCAATCAATAATAGTTATAAGCAATTTAAAGAAAAAGTGTCCAACATAATTCAGTCAATTTTCAGAAGTATATGGCATGAAAGAGATAATACTTACAAGAGATTTTGTAAGCATGCCATTTGATGGACTCTCTAAAAGATTTTGTTGTTCTAAAGGTGGCGAGGTAATTTCAAATGCTTTACTTCTAGTTAGCTTCCCTTGTTTAGGATTGTTCTGTAAAAAGCAAAAACAATAACTATTAGAATATTCTTATTACTAACAAATTGATTAAAGTTAAGTAAACTACCAGCTTCACACACCATAAAAAACCACACAGATATTTATAATTACTTTTATATTTTCAGTATAACATATTTGTTGCCATTTAAATTTCCACTTTTTACAATTATGAAAATTGCATTAAACACTCTTGCCTTCAGTAATATAAAATTCTTCAGATATTTGCATTTTGCATTATTTAGCACTAAATTCAATGATTTATCTCTTAAAGATATTAACAAACTTTATGAAATGTTCAAATACAAAATGAAATTTTAATGAACAATCATGGCAAGTTGTTTTGTTGCCAGAGGACTGACTTTTAACATGTCCTAAGAAAATTTGTTATCATCTGAAAAGATTTTTTTTTTTTTTCAGACCAACACTCTCCAAGATTCACAAGTCACCTAACTTTTTTCTGAGCTCTAATACAAATATTTGTATGATGAATTTTAATATCACCTGATGACAGGCTGTGTAACTTATTACATATAGATTTCTACACTGCAACAAGTGTATTACGATATTTCTCCACTCAAGACAGTTATAAATTTTATTATTTGCTTGCCGAGCTCTTTAAATAATTAAAATTTAACTGTAGAGTAAGTGTCAGAATCTGTTTCTCTAATGATTTTATTCTTCGTTTTCAAAGATTTTCAGAAACTTGTGTTCTTCATTTGCGACGTCATCAGGCATGGTCGCCGTTTTTCGTGATAGGAAAATTCCGAAGAGAACAAAACATTTTGATGTCATAATCAAAATTCGCCTTATCATTTGCAGAGAACAGATATTTCACTAGTGAGGAGAAATATTTTTCTCCCACCGATCGTGAAATGTGAAAATAGCACAAAAATTAGAGAAAGTAATTTCCCAGACTTGTAATAGAGGCAGCAGAACATACCTGTACATGATTACACTCCGATGAATTGTTTTGTGATACACCTGACGACAGATTGTGTAATAGAGGCGGTAAAACATACCTGTACATGATTACACTCCGATGAATTGTTTTGTGATACACCTGACGACAGGTTGTGTAATAGAGGCGGTAAAACATACCTGTACATGATTACACTCCGATGAATTGTTTTGTGATACACCTGACAACAGATTGTGTAATAGAGACGGTAAAACATACCTGTACATGATTACACTCCGATGAATTGTTTTGTGATATACCTGACGACAGATTTTGTAATAGAGGCGGTAAAACATACCTGTACTTGATTACACTCCGATGAATTGTTTTGTGATACACCTGACGACAGGTTGTGTAATAGAGGCGGTAAAACATACCTGTACATGATTACACTCCGATGAATTGTTTTGTGATACATCTTCTGCTGTAGGACTAGAATCTCTTGGTTCTACACTCACCAGTTCTTTGTCTGAAAAAAAAGCACATAAAGCCATTTAAGCTAGCTGAAGTGAGGGTTGTGGAATTTATTTCAAGTAAAATAAACATATAATGATGGTTACATATTACAACAAAAGCCGGACGTAATTAACAAATTGCTTTTTTTCATCAGCAGACAATTAGTTTTTTGTTTACTTGACAACTGTGCTAAAACCATTAGAAATACAACTTGAAGACTTATTGCCCATTTACTTAATGTCCAAAACATCAATTAAGTATGGTGCAGATAAATGAAAATGCCATTGGAAAATAGTCATGCCATGAATGGCAAGATTTTTTAGTCTTGCACCAGGGACACTACATGTACAGATAACAGAATACTATTGTTGAATGATTCTGTTCTCAGACTTCCTCTTCTTTGGTCTAAACAAACATAGTACTAGTATACATATTTTTTAAGGGGCCAGCTGAAGGACACCTACAGGTGCAGGAGTTTTTCGCTACAATGAAGACCCATTGATGGCCTTCGGCTGCTGTCTGCTCTATGGTCGGCTTGTTGTCGCTTTGACACATTCCCCATTTCCTTTCTCAATTTTATTAATAATTAAGTTTGAATATGCTTTGAACTAGCTTCTAGTAGTTGTGATTAAAATTAGTGACCCTCAAAAAAGAGTATTCACTATTGGCAAAGTCCATGCTTTGATAAGGGAAAACTCCGAAATTTCTGATAAAAAAAAAGGTGTGATAAAGAGTGAGAGAAAGTTTAAATAAACTGTTATAGAGGATTTAGATATGAGGAATCTTCTGGAAAATGATAATGGATACTTCAAAATAAAGCAATTGCAGAGTCCATGCTATGGTCATGGAAGTCAAAAGAATAATATGGGGAAAAAAATAGTAAGTGCACAATTGCATTATATGGTAAAGATTCTAAGAAAGATTCATCAAATCTTGATGAGCATTTTCAGAAAAGAAGCAGATACACATAAGTACTATGGTGTGCAGATACACATAAGTACTATGGTGTGCAGATACACATAAGTACTATGGTGTGCAGATACACATGAGTACTATGGTGTGCAGATACACATAAGTACTATGGTGTGCAGATACACATGAGTACTATGGTGTGCAGATACACATAAGTACTATGGTGTGCAGATACACATGAGTACTATGGTGTGCAGATACACATAAGTACTATGGTGTGCAGATACACATGAGTACTATGGTGTGCAGATACACATGAGTACTATGGTGTGCAGATACATGTATGATGAAGACCATATCATACAACAGTAAACCCCTTATCAAATAATGGAGATGTAGAAATGAAATAGAAGGAACAATCGTACATCAAGTCAGTTAGACTGTAAAAAATTCACGAAGTCCTGTTAAACAGTTTAGAAGCAGGTAGAAATACAAAAATTTGACGACCATCTATAAACAGACACATAGAAAGGGCCTATATTTTGTCAATGGGTTTGCTGTCTCTTTGAGGGAGATCCCTATTCACAAATGTAAAGAAATATATTTTTTCTGTTTGATACAATCTCATGTAATCTTATAGTTTCAAGCAACCTTTATAATCTGATAGAGATGTCTAATTATTTATAAGCTTCTATATACCAAACAATTACTATATGTTTATTACACAGTCTGAAGGCCGTACAGCGACCTATAAATGTTAACTTCTACGTCATGTACCGTTTATGTGGTCTCTTGTGGAATTGTCTCATTGGCAATCACATCATTTATTCTTTTTCATATTACTTAAAATTTGTCAGTTTTAATTTCTTTAACAATTAGGTGTGATCAATTTTAAAACGTAAATTAAATTTCTTTAACATACATAAAACCCTAAAATCAAGACAACTTAACTTATTACAATCAGACTCTCTCACATTTTTACTAACACAGTAACACAATTGAATTCAATAATACATTTATTTTTAAATTATTGACTAAATAGTTAAAATTTGAAACAGTTACTTACAATTCATGTCAACAATGATATCGCCATCACCTGATAACTCATCCATATCAACTTGTATAAAACACTATAATCCTATCATTACAGTCATTCAATGATTCTTTTATTTGAGCCTGATCAATTTTTCTGAATATCCATTTTACATTAAAGTATCAAGTTGAAGGACTTCAGTTCAGGAAGTACAATAAAAGTTAGGATCAGTTGAATGTTTGAATGCATGTAAACCAAATACTAATCAACAAAACCCTCACTGACAGATGCATATCTATTTTTGACATATGATCTGTTCTAAAATTAGACTAGTTTTTCCCACAACACTGTATGGAATGCAATCAGGCTATACTCCTTATCTACATAAAAAATCATTGAATGTGTGGGTGTTAACAAACAGGCTTAGAGTACAACTTTATTATACAAAGTAAGGAATAGTGAAAAAGTACATTGAACCATAGTCTTAACAAAAGTCGTGTTCATTTTTCATTCACAAAAAAAAAAGTATCTACTCAAGAAACATATATCTTTATTCTTCATTTGTTTGTTTGTCTGCATTTATTAGAATTTAATTGATAGATGTATGTTGCAATGTTATGTGAATTCTAATGGTTCTCATTAATAAAAGTGAATAAAAAGAAATGTGGGGGGGGGGGGGGGGGGGGTAAATGTCAATGAAACAACAACCAAACATCACAAATAAATAATAGATATTTCTCTTAATTTCCATACCATGATAGAACCAGAGGCTCAGTTTCAATTTATGTTAAGAAGAAAAAAAGATTGATTGTAAAAAATGGAAAATCATCAATAACTTTGCCATTGGAAGACATTACAAACATTGCATGTAAAGAAGCTTTATTTGTTTTAAAAAGTGAAATTGCCTAAGAAGCTGTTTTCATATAATTCTGATAGAGTCATTAACCTTAATTCCATGTACTTTGTTATCCCCAAGCTTTTTTTGGAAAATTGAAAGTTAATGTAAAATCAGGAAAATCAGGAAATTAAAAAACTTTACAAATTTCCTCATGGTTTGTTGCCATAGTTACTTGCTTGATGTGAAATTTGTTTCTATTTTCTGAATATGTTGTACCTTGGTACAGCATCGACAAATTCAGGAAGGTATAATTCACGAAAATAAAAGCATCACAGTAGAGAGGTGAATACAAACATAGGATATCACAAACCAATACACAATAAAATTGAGAATGGAAATGGGGAATGTGTCAAAGAGACAACAACCGACCATAGAAAAAATTTGTTAAATTATCTTCATCAGGCTCAAATAATTTATGTTAACTTTTAAATTACTAATATGCAAGACATGCAAGATGAATGAATATAATTTTTAACAATACACAAAAGGAAAGTGGGATTTTGCCTGGCATTATTGACCCTATGATTTCCAACAAGGCTGTTCAAACAATAAATAGATGAAAGCATAGAACAATTGGCATAGTGCTAACAGATCTTGCTAGCAGCAATAAAACAGCATCAATGAGAACTGTAGTAACAGGTTGTATGGTTCCATTATCATGCTAATACTAAATTATTTTATTCCTTATTTCAAATTGTAACACCATTTATGGGGCCTTGGTGGCTTAAGTATTTCATCTTCTGTATCACTAGCCTGTCAACACAGAGGTTTCCATTTTGAACCATGCATGTGACAGGTCACATGGCAGGTGCATGTGACTCTGATTCTTATTGACTAGGATTGCAAGTTTTCATGCTGAAGGTCAGAATGATTCCCTCAAGCTTCCTCCACCAATCAGAATTGATCACCATGAAATAGCCAATAGTGCTAAACACCAAAAAAATCCATCAATCAGTGACACAATTATAATACAAAATCAAATACAACCACTGACTATCTTTACTAATACATACTATCATGTTACCCAATATAACCACATATCATAATCAACAGTGCAACCACAGATTACGTCTACCACTGGTTTTAACATAATACATATCAAACAAGATTGTTCACACTTTTAACAGCTTCCAAATTCAAAGATGACAGCAAATTGGGTTTGCCCTTAAAGATCAATCACAGCAATTTAAACCTTAGTAGGCTCAAAATACAATTTGTTTTACAATTTGTTATTAGGATAACATTGTGACTGTGTAGTGTACATGCAAGAGACTAGTTGATGTATTACTATGTGGGTGTTGTTATAATATCACACATTACATCCTCATTGCCAAGATAGCACATCAAGAACCAAAGAAATTATCTCTGATGTTGTCTAAGGTATGCAGAACACAGTCACCTTGTTTTATGTTTACTTTTAGAATATTCAACCTGCCAAAATATCTCAACCTTTCGCCAAATAAACCTATTCCAAAAGATTATTTTTTTATATAAATTTCGAATTAGATTGTCAACTTGAGAGTGCTAACACCACAATTTTCCATATAAGTAATATTTTCAAAGGCCATATCTTTTTTTAAAATAGTTAATTGGCAAATAACAGATATAAGCTGTTTACATTAATTTCATAAATGTCTGGCAAAAGCTGAACAAATGAGACTGTTACAATGCAAATTTTCAATATAATTTAATATTTCCAAGGGACATAACCCTTAAGAAATTAGTTGATTGGCACTAAATTATTACCTTCTCCAACACAAGTTGCTGATGTAATTCTTTGATATAATTTATAACAATCTGGACAAGAATTTTACAGGAAGGGTGTTTAAACAAACAGATTCATTTAGTACCATTAACCCTCTAAAATATCAACTCTTAATGTGTCTAAGGCAATGCATGTACTTAAATTTGTTATTGACCTGAATCTAAAACAACTAATTTATAATCAAAGACTTTTAATTGGTCTTTATATATATCCTTATGTCTTTAGTATACATAAATTTTCTAATATAAAAATCAGGAGATGTGAAAAGATTGCCGTTGAGACAACTATCCACCAGAGTCCAGTCTATTTGACTGTAGGTGACCAACATATTATTGTTCATACCATGATTGTAAAGTAATTTTCAAAGAAAAATAAAGCAAGCAGACCGAAGTCTACAACTGCAAAAAAAAATTGGCATTTGGGGATGAAGTTTTTTCATTTCTGGTGGCCAAGTGACTATCTTGCAATATTTTTTTTTACCTTATAATGCAAAAGTTCAACAATAATACTGTCTTTTGAAAACCATACCCCTCTCAGACTTACACATTTCTACTTTCAATGAATGGTAAAATCTCGGTCAAAATTGAATTTTGACATATAATTTTTTTATACTGACATTCTAAAGAACATGTGTACTAACTTTATCATAAAATAAGATGTTAACTCAGTTTCATGGTTAATTACCATAACCCAAAGACTTAATCCTGAAATAGGACAGACAAATCGAATCGTCATACAAACAAGAAAACATAAAGTCCTCAACTATCGTAGACAGGGCATTAAAAAAATTGTTATTTTGTACAAATGCTATTTTTGATATGTTTATTATTGGATAAACTTTGTTGGTGCAAAGAAATCATGCCTGTTCCTATGACCTTAGTGTTCTCAGATGATGTAACACATGTACAGTATAGTAATGAAGCCAATGACAGTAGAAGTTTCTGATGATAGGATATAAGTTATGCAATCTACAGCATTTCTAATATATATGTTAATTGCTTTTTGCAGTGAGTAGTACATTAATACTACATACACCTAGAAAATTCCAGAAATTATTTGCTTGAAGCATTTTAACTTGTCATATTGTGTGCTGGGCTTCAACATACGAAAAAGTCAAGTCAAAAAGGTTATTTTGGTTTTTTAGTCAATGCATGCACTATTTGTTTCCTGTCCTAAAAGTTGATATAAATCAGCAACTTTTCACTGAATTTGAATAGTTAATGTAAAAAGAACCTTTTACTAACTGTTAAGTCATTGTACAAACAAAAGGGCCATATCAATAGTATTCCTTGAACATTATGTGATATATTGATTGATTGATTGTTGGTTTTTTAACGCCACTTTTGGACTATTTCGTGACAGCCACTTTTTATTAGTGGAGTCCCCGGTGATAACCACAGACCTCAGATAAGAAAACTGACAATCCTAGTCAATTAAAATTAGAGTAGAGTGCACCAGCACAAGCAGGTTTTGAACTCGCAACCTCAGTGTTGACTGGCTAGTGATTACAGTAGGAAAACTACTAAGAATACTTGGCCACCCAGGCCCCTTGTATGTGTGATGTATAATACTAGGTATAAAAAGTCTTTTTTCCTACCTGTAGTGATAGTGGCATCTGACTGGTCCGATCCAGGACTGGTTTCCTGTTCCTCTACATCCTCAATCTCTGACTGTTTCCGCAATGGAACTTTGTTATTTCTACAGTCCACTTTTTGGTCTGTTGCCATGGTCATGTGGAAAAAATAGTCTGAAATAAAAACAATAGAAAATCATGATAAAAATGTCTACATTTTTTTATTCTTTCTTAAAGTTCAATCAACAACAATTAAAAAAACATCAAGTGTGTCATTTTTAACTAGAGGCTCTAAAGAGCCTGTGTCGCTCACCTTGGTATATGTGAATATTAAACAAAGGACGCAGATAGATTCATGAAAAATTGTGTTTTGGTGATGGTGAAGTGCTTGTACATCTTACTTTACTGAACATTCTTGCTGCTTACAATTATCTTTATCTATAATGAACTTGGCCAAGTAGTTTCAGTGGAAAATGTTAGTAAAAATTTACAAATTTTATGAAAATTTTAAAAAATTGACTATAAAGGACAATAACTCCTTAGGGGGTCAATTGACCATTTCAGTCACGTTGACTTATTTGTAAATCTTACTTTTCTGAACATTATTGCTGTTTACAGATTATCTCTATCTATAATAGTATTCAAGATAATAACAAAAAAACAGCAAAATTTCCTTAAAATTACCAATTCAGGGGCAGCAACCTAACAACCAGTTGTCCAATTCATCTGAAAATTTTAGAGCAGATAGATCTGGACTTGATAAACAATTTTTTCCACTGTCAGATTTGCTCTAAATGCTTTGGTTTTTAAGTTATAAGCCCAAAACTGCATTTTACCCCTATGTTCTATTTTTAGCCATGTCGGCCATCTTGGTTGGTTGGCTGGGTCACTGGACACAATTTTTAAACTAGATACCTCAATGATGATTGTGGCCAAGTTTGCTTTTATTTGGCCCAGTAGTTTCAGAGGAGAAGATTTTTGTAAAATATAACTAAGATTTACGAAAAAAATGGTTAAAAATTGACTATAAAGGACAATAACTCCTAAAGGGGTCAACTGACCATTTTGGACCTGTTGACTTATTTGTAAATCTTACTTTGCTAAACATTTTTTCTATTTACAGTTTATCTCTATCTATAATAATATTCAAGAAAATAACCAAAAATAGCAAAAATTTCCTTAAAATTACCAATTCAGGGGCAGCAACCTAACAAAGGGTTGTCCGATTCATCTGAAAATTTCAGGACAGTTAGATCTTGACCTAATAAACAACTTTCATCCTGTCAGATTTGCTCTAATTGCTTTGGTTTTTGAGTTATAAGCCAAAAACTGCATTTTACCCCTATGTTCTATTTTTAGCCATGGCGGCCATCTTGGTTTGTTGTGCGGGTCACCGGACACAATTTTTAAACTAAATACCCTAATTATGATTTTGGCCATATTTGGTTAAATTTGGCCCAGTAGTTTCACAGGAGAAGATTTTTGTAAAAGATAACTAAGATTTACGAAAAATGGTTAAAAATTGACTATAAAGGGCAATAACTCCTAAAGGGGTCAACTGACCATTTTGGACCTGTTGACTTATTTGTAAATCTTACTTTGTTTAACATTTTTTCTATTTACAGTTTATCTCTATCTATAATAATATTCAAGATAATAACCAAAAACAGCAAAAATTTTCTTAAAATTACCAATTCAGGGGCAGCAACCTAACAACGGGTTGTCCGATTCATCTGAAAATTTCAGGGCAGTTAGATCTTGACCTGATAAACAATTTTACCCCATGTCAGATTTGCTCTAAATGCTTTGGTTTTTGAGTTATAAGCCAAAAACTGCATTTTACCCCCATGTTCTATTTTTAGCCATGGCGGCCATCTTGGTTGGTTGGCGGGGTCACCGAACACAATTTTTAAACTAGATACCCCAATGATGATTGTAACCAAGTTTGGTTGAAATTAGCCCAGTAGTTTCAGAGGAGAAGATTTTTGTAAAAGTTAACGACGGACGACGACGACGGACGACGGACGACGGACGACAGACGACGGACGCCGGACGCCGGACGCCAAGTGATGAGAAAAGCTCACTTGGCCCTTCGGGCCAGGTGAGCTAAAAATACATGTATTGAGGATATAAAATACACATCCCCTAAAAAGATATAACTTATATATACTGTCTCATCATCCTCATAAAAAGTAGTACAATTTACCATAAATATTGTTTTCTAAAGGAAAAAGTTCAGAGGCTCCTGTTCTAGTCATTTATGACACTTATAACCTACTTCCTATAAAATCGCTATTTAATATATAAGTTGAAAAATTAACACATTTTCTGTACAAGCAGATTTCTATGTTAAATGTTATGATATGACGCAAAACTATAACTTGGGATTAAAAAAAACTGTGAAAACTAACATTTGAATTAAAAGTCATAAAGCAGAATATATTATCATTATATTAAATAGTTAAATTTTTTAGCAGAATGTATTTAGATGCACTTTGCAGTGGCCACTTATTAACACTGCATAACTTATTAATCTAGTTCAAAATTGTCTTGCCGACTGATTTCACATGTTTTTAAAATTGTTGCCATATTATTTAGCCACCACTTAAATTTACCAGGGATAAAGATGTGCAGGTGCTCAGTAGCCCAGGGTTCTGAATTTTGGACTTGGGTCCTTAAATTTATACTGAATTTGTCCATGGTGCTTATAATAATCTTTTATTGTAAGGCAAGTTGGACCCAAGTTTTCCCTGTACAAAGAACATTTTTCAAAAAAAAACCACCACTTTGCATATCATTAAAGGTACTAGAGATATACCTAAAAGATTTGTTCAAAACTTAGGAGGTTATGAAACCTTGTAAATATTATGGAAAACTTAGGAGGTTGTGAAACCTTGTAAATATTATGGAAAACTTAGGAGGTTATGAAACCTTATAAATATTATGGAAAACTTAGGAGTTTATGAAACCTTGTAAATAATATGGAAAACTTAGGAGGTTAATGAAACCTTGTAAATATTATGGAAAGTACAAAAAGATGACGTCAGAAAAACAAAACTTGTGAATTAAATAACCAGATGCTTCTTTAGAATTAACACTTTTTATATCCATAACTTTAAAGTATTAATTTTTTTAGTTGTATTTTCAAATAATAGTTTTACTTGATTATTTATTTTGGAACAAATTTGCAAAAAAAAAACAATCTATCTTATATATTTTAAGAGGATAGTTATAAAACTATTTCTGCAGTTCATTATTATGGCAAGATTATGGGAATCAAGCAAAAACAAATTTGAAAAGCCTTGGGCAAAACCTTATATAAAATCATCTGGCTTGAAAGTGTTTATTTTTTCTACATCTTTCAAAAAGACAAAAGACACAAAGTACCAACAGCACCTGCATACAGAGGTATGCTCTATAAACATAGCGAAAAATAAGGATAAATTCTCAATAGACATCCTTCATGCTTTTTTTTTATTATTAAAAACTTTCATTTGTTATTGGTGCAAATTGCACACTGTGAAAAAAAACCACTGAGTTGACACCTCAAAGGAGTATATCTACTACTTATTAGAGTCATTTGCAAACCATCGCTGACAATTCTCAATTTATCTAATGTCCAATGTTAAAATAGAATAAAGGGCTGCGCTTTAGCGCATGATACGCCCGTTGCTCTTTTAACTTGTCTTTTATGCTTTAAATGAATTTATATGATCAACTAGAAATATATATACAAATCAAAAGGGATGTTACATTAATATATTCACCAAAGTTTCATAAAATCCCCCTTTTTAAAGTATAAAAATTCATTACTTAAGAAAACGTAAAATCTAAAATTTATAAAAATGGAAAGGGAGCTTATGTCAATAGATATAAACAATTTATTAAAGTTGCATAAAATTTTGTGAAAGAGTTAGTTATTGTCCCAAAATTGGAAAATCCCCCCTTTTTTAAGCATAAAAATTCATAACACGGAAATGTAAAATCTGAAATTTATAAAAATTGAAAGGGAGCTTACATCAATAGATATAAACAATTCACCAAAGTTTCATGGACATTGGTGAAAGCCTTTTTGAGTTATTGTCCAAAGTGTTGAAAATCCCCCTTTTTTTATGAATAAAGCCCCATAAATCCAAAACTTAAAATCTGAAATTTATAAAAATTGAAAGGGAGCTTACATCAATAGATATAAACAATTCACCAAAGTTTCATGGACATTGGTGAAAGCCTTTTTGAGTTATTGTCCGAAGTGTTGAAAATCCCCCTTTTTTTTATGAATAAAGCCCCATAAATCCAAAACTTAAAATCTGAAATTTATAAAAATTGAAAGGGATCTTACATCAATAGATATAAACAATTCACCAAAGTTTCATGGACATTGGTGAAAGCCTTTTTGAGTTATTGTCCGAAGTGTTGAAAATCCCCCTTTTTTTATGAATAAAGCCCCATAAATCGAAAACTTAAAATCTGAAATTTATAAAAATTGAAAGGGAGCTTACATCAATAGATATAAACAATTCACCAAAGTTTCATGGACATTGGTGAAAGCCTTTTTGAGTTATTGTCCGAAGTGTTGAAAATCCCCCCTTTTTTATGAATAAAGCCCCATAAATCCAAAACTTAAAATCTGAAATTAAAAAAAAACGAAAGGGAGCTTACGTCAATAGATATAAACAATTCACTTAAGTTTCATGGAAATTGGTGAAAGCGTTTTTGAGTTATTGTCCGAAGTGTGGACGACGGACGGACGGACGGACAGACGGACGGACGGACGGACGGACAGACGGACGGACGGACAACGGTATACCATAATACGTCCCGTCTAAAAGACGACGGGCGTATAAAAAGACAAGAAAACCCACTTAAAAAATGTTCATGTTTTTATATCAGATAAATACGGATGCTACTAAAATGGTCGATGCAAATTAAAATTCCAGATTAGGAAACTTCTGCCTAAAAAGGCGATAAATGATCAAAACATTTTAAATACCACTACTACGTCAGCAGACAGAACACGTCACAATAAGAGTTTATTTTCTATGATGTGTATTGGATCAAGCTTAGATTCATTAAGAAGTCCACCCACATGATGTCAGAATGTTTCAGTACTTCCATTTATAGAATTCATTGCACATCAATATATATTGTACAATCAAAACAAATCCTACGATTTTCTTAAGACTATTTTTTATATGAAAAAGACACATAATTAGACTAATTAGTCAAAAATAATCCTAAGATTATCTTAAAACTATTTTTTTATATGAAAAAGAGCCCTGATTAGTTATTGGCTAATTAGTAAGAATTTATCCTAGAATTATATAATCATATACATAAAATCTATTGTATATTGATTTTAAACAACAGAGCACTTAATTATCTTGAAGATCGAACCGAAACTATTTTCAATCTTTATCAAATTCAACAAAAACATACATTGACTTAATCTTGAAACAAATAATATATGTGATTGTAAATTTCAAATAATAAACCAAGTGTTTTAACTTGGATTTCAGGTATTCAAACAGTTAGTAACTAATATGATGTTGCATAACAAAACAAAGGAAGAAACTGCCTTTAAAGACAAAACATTTTTTTTACATGAATCAATCAACAGCCCATAAAACAAAATCAACATTTATGAGATTAAGTGGGAGATTTTGATACAATGCTTTAGCACCCACTAGTACATTTTGAACATTACATAAATGTCTGTCAATTAATTTCAAGAATTCCAATTAGTCTACATCTTTTTTCCAATCTTGCATTTTGATGATCAGTTTTATTAAGGCTATAGTATATATTTATGATTCAACCTCCATACCTAAACCATAATACATTATTAAGCTTAAATAAGAAAATCAATTTCCTTACTTATTTAACATTTTCATTGTAGTCATGATCATTTATTCTATTTTCTTTCAGAATTACTAAAATGAACATTTTTTGTAACCACTCATGCCTCAGTAGCATTGTCAGTAGTTGTCTCCATATGTTAAAAAATGTAAGTCAAAAACCTTGTCAGAAGTTGTAACCATCTGTAACCACTTGTAAGTACAGAGCCTTCCTTGTCAGCAGATGTCACCATTTGTAACCACTTGCAAGTACAGAGCCTTGACTGTAGTTGTCACTATCTGTCACCACTTGTAAGTCATGAGCCTTGTCTGCATTTTCACCATCTAAATCTACCCACAAGTCAGGAGCCTAGTCATTAGTTGCAACCATCTAACTCACAGAACAGTCATGAGCCTTGTTAGTAGTTGCCACCATTTAAAACACTCAGTCCTGAGCCTCAATAGCAGTAGTCGCACATCATCTTTACTCATCGAACAGTCAAGGGCCTTGTCAGTAGTTGTCACAATGACTACTCACTAAACAGTCAGGAGCCTTGTCAGTAGTTGTCACGATGTATACTCACTTGTCAGTAGTTGTCACCATCTATACTCACTAAACAATCAAGGGCCATGTCAGCAGTTGTCACCATGTATACTCACTATACAGGCAAGAGCCTTGTCAAAAGTTGTCACCATCTATATTCACTTAACAGTCAGGAGCATTGTCAGTAGATGTCACCATGAATATTCACTTAATAGTCAGGTTCCTGCCAGTAGTTGTTACCATGTTTACTCACTAAACAGTCAAGGGCCATGTCAGTAGTTGTCACCATGTATACTCACAATACAGTCAAGAGCCTTGTCAAAAGTTGTCACTATCTATACTCACTAAACAGTTAGGAGCCTTGTTTATAGTTGTCACCATCTATATTCACTAAACAGTCAGGAGCATTGTCAGTAGATGTCACCATGAATACTCACTAAATAGTCAGGTTCCTGCCAGTAGTTGTTACCATGTTTACTCGCTAAACAGTCAAGAGCCTTGTCAGCAGTTGTCATCATAATTACTCACTAAACAGTCAGGAGTATTGTCAGTAGTTATCACCATCTATACCCACTAAACAGTCAGGAGCCTTGCCAATAGTTTTCACCATCTATACTCACTAAATAGTCAAGAGCCTTGTCAGTAGATTTCACCATGTAAACTCACTAAACAGTCAAGAGCCTTGTCAGTAGTTGTCATCATAATTACTCACTAAACAGTCACGAGCATTTACAGTAGTTATCACCATCTATACTCACCAAACAGTCACAAGCCTTGTCAGTGGTTGTCACAATGTATTCCCACTAAACAGTCAGGAGCCTTGTCAATAGTTTTCACCATCTATACTCACAAAATAGTCAAAAGCCTTGTCAGCAGTTTTCACTATCGATACTCACTAAATAGTCAGAAGGCTTCACACTAGTTGTCACCATCTATACTCACTAATCAGTCCGAAGGCTTGTCACTAGTTGTCACCATGTATACTCACTAAACAATCAAGAGTCTTGTGAGTAGTTGTCACCATGTATACTCCATAAACAGTCAGGAGCCTCGTCAGTAGTTGTCACCATGTATACTCACTAAACAATCAAGAGCCTTGTGAGTAGTTGTCACCATGTATACTCACTAAACAGTCAGGAGCTTTGTCAGTAGTTGTCACCATGTATATTCCATAAACAGTCAGGAGCCTCGTCAGTAGTTGTCACCATGTATACTCACTAAACAATCAAGAGCCTTGTGAGTAGTTGTCACCATGTATACTCACTAAACAGTCAGGAGCTTTGTCAGTAGTTGTCACCATGTATACTCACTAAACAGTCAGGAGCTTTGTCAGTAGTTGTCACCATGTATACTCACTAAACAGTCAGGAGCTTTGTCAGTAATTGTCACCATGTATACTCACTAAACAGTCAGGAGCTTTGTCAGTAATTGTCACCATGTATACTCACTAAACAGTCAGGAGCTTTGTCAGTAATTGTCACCATGTATACTCACTAAACAGTCAGGAGCTTTGTCAGTAATTGTCACCATGTATACTCACTAAACAGTCAGGAGCTTTGTCAGTAGTTGTCACCATGTATACTCCCTAAACAATCGAGAGCCTTGTCAGTAATTGTCACCATGTATACTCACTAAACAGTCAGGAGCTTTGTCAGTAGTTGTCACCATGTATATTCCATAAACAATCAAGAGCCTTGTCAGTAGTTGTCACCATGTATACTCCCTAAACAATCAAGAGTCTTGTGAGTAGTTGTCATCATGTATACTCACTAAACAGTCAGGAGCCTTGTCAGTAGTTGTCACCATGTATACTCACTAAACAGTCAGGAGCTTTGTCAGTAGTTGTCACCATGAATACTCACTAAACAGTCAGGAGCTTTGTCAGTAGTTGTCACCATGTATACTCACTAAACAGTCAGGAGCTTTGTCAGTAGTTGTCACCATCTATACTCCATAAACAATCAAGAGCCTTGTCAGTAGTTGTCACCATATATACTCACTAAATAATCAAGAGACTTGTCAGTAGTTGTCACAATGTATACTCATTAAACAGTCAGGAGCCTTGTCAGTAGTTGCCATTATCTATACTCACAATTCAGTCCAGAGCCTAAATTTGTCACTGGTTATCATCAATGTTTAGTAGTCCTGAATGAGAAGCCTTGACACTTTCTATGTAAATATTGTTACAAATTGCATGCAATGATTGATTTTAGACCATTGCTCTTTGTGATGAGTAATTTATGTAATCTAAGTGATAAAAGTAAATTTTGTCTAAGAAATAAGAAATCAATATGTTATTTAATAGTAAAGAAAAACATGTTTACCTGGATGACAACACAGGTAAAATGCACCCCAAATTGATGCAGAACAGGTGATTTAAACTTAATTAAAAAGCAGTTTCAGAACATATAACTAGAAATGACCACAAATCAACCGATTCCCAGAATTTTGCAAAAAATCAAGTAAGGTTATGAACAGGTATAAAAATTGTCTCCTGCATTTCCATAAAAATGCATGACAAACAAATTTAATAGAAAAAGCTTTTTTGTATTAATCTATGAGACACAGCTATGCCCTGCCCTCATTTGTGATATGAAAGAGTAAATGTACTAGTTCAAACTTACTGACATTTTGTTCTCTTGCATGGTTGTCAAATTCATATGGATTCACGATTTCCTGATAAAGGTCAAGTCCAGAAAAGTGCTTCTGACGGTATTCTAACAGACAAAATTTATTACAGTTCAAAAGACAATTTGGCATCAGTACCTGCTATTTTTTATTAACTTAGAAAAGTGTAACAAAAAATATTTTTTGAACAGACAGGCAGTTGGACAAGGTGATTGCCTTATAGCCCCACATCTGTGTGCACAAAATATCAATTACAGGTAATAATGGATTCTGTTTACATTCTAATTGTTTGATTAATTCTCCTGTAACTTTCTTTTTGTTGTAATTACCATTTCTGATCTTTGATAATTGTAATAAACCTAATATCTTTCTTCCACTAAATTACTATTGACCCAGCAATTTACAACAAATCAACATTTCTATGACATTTTCAGTTGATAAAACCATCTTTATCAGAAAATTAATGATTTTCTTTCTTTGATAATATTTTGTTTTGTTTCCAAATGAATTAATTGATTCAATACTAATACAATACCTGTAGTTCTATTTCAGTTGATTAAATAAATAGATCTTTTTAAAATTACAGAAACCATTACACATTTGTATTTAATGTTCTGGTGGAAAAGAAACAATAATAACATGATGTAACAATAACAGCTTGATGCATGCATACATGTTTTTTGTATTTTGCATAAAATCAATTAAGAGATATAAAAATAAATAGATGTGGTGCATGCTTGCCAATGAGATAAATATCCATAAAAAGACAACTTTGTAATCAATCACAAAACCTATAGTGTAAATTATGCTAAAACAAACTCTTGTAAGACTCCCTATACTGTAAATATAGAAATTATTGGGATGTTTTTATTATTGCAATAATTAAAATTTGCATTTTGAATTTTTTTTTATATGAATCAAACAGGATTTTTCTGAATATTGCAAAAATTGAAATTGCATTTTAGTCTAAAATGACAAAATTGTAATAATAAATGCAGGCAATAATTGTCTACAGTAAATACGTATTCAAAAGGGACAGTTTTATCAATGGCCTGGGTTAAGCTTCAGACTACATACTTCTAGAAAGGGACAGGCACGTAAAGAATATATCATACTGAGGCATAAGAATGTGACAGGGGCTTATATGTTTATGAAAGCTCAATCATCCCCTTATGACTTATGACAGAGTTGTAGCTGTTTATTTAAGAACTATAAACAAGACTGTGTCCATAGTACATGAACGCCCCACCTCCACTATCATTTTTATGTTCACTTTTATTTTCAGTGGATTGTGAAATTGGTGTCATAACTCTTTGGCATTGAAATTAGAAAGATCAAATCATGATGAGAACATGTGATCTAAGATTCAAGTTGGTTGGACTTCATTAAAAACTACCTTGATCAAAAAACTTCACAGACGGACAGACAGACAGAAGTATGGATGAAAGGACACATAGAATGTGAAACATAATGTCCCTAAGTGGGGAATAAAAAAAAGTTATCTTCCAACTGATTTTGTATAAAGACTTTATAAGGGTTTTTGGATAGAAATTGCTTCGCACAAAATTAAAATACAAGCATGACATCAGGCATGGAATAACTGTTTCGGACTATACTTTGTCGTAACCTACATACACAGTGAAACTACAATACAAATAACTGGGCACTTTTTTTTCTTACTATCATTTGTAGTTCAGATCTTTGCCTTAGAAAAACTTTCTGATTAAGAATGTAGAATCTTGAAATCTATAAATACTGCTGTCTTTTGTTTTAATCTTGTTGGGTTGCTTGGTTGGGCTGTGTGCACCACATCACGTTTCCTTCACATTGATATAATTACTGAAGCCTTGTAAAGTGCTTTTAATATCCTCACTGACTCACTGAAGACATTTGTATTTCTGTTTATTAGATCCATCATGTACTAGCTATACAGATACATGGAATTTGGTCAATTATTTCTTTTCAAAACTAATAAATCCATAAAATTAGCGTTTTCTGTAGAGTAGACTCTGAGACTTTAAATTATCATCTAATTTTAGTAAAAATAATTTAATTTCTTACACTAATTGAAGAGGTTTTATAAAAGAAGCAACGTTTCCGTCGATTCATCCAAAAAAAAAATTGGTCATAGTAACCTACTTCCTTACATAAGATTACTTAATTGGTCCCTAATGTAATAACTCTACCTAATCAAATTGTCTGCATTTATCCTCAAATTATGTTGATTATGAGCAACAGAAGTGGCTATTATGTAGTTTCCTTTATTGCTTTAATGTATGTGTTACTAGCCTCTATATAGGACACAACACTGTTACATGCTTCAAATTTGGAAAAAGAAAAATTGTTGAATCAACATATCTATACTTGTAGATGAATTACACTTAGACTTCAGTCAGTGAATACTCCTTAAATAGCTACCAGAGCTAATCAAAATTAAAAGTAAGGAGACACCTCTATCATAGGACACTACTTATAAAGAGAATGGGCTTGCCTGTTAAAATTTGTTAAATTATATCCTGTAGTTGCATCATAGGACTGTCATAATTCATAAAATTACACTTGAATGAAATTTTAATAAACAAACTTACAAGTGCATTTTATAAAGTACTTAATGTTACCTTTACTTTAAGAGCCAATCATTATTTTAATGGGGAATGTGACCATGGGACACAGATAATGCCCCACTTGCATACTGTATAAGGTTATAAAGGACATAACTGAAGAACGGTAAAAGTGATGCTACCCAACTTTGTACTTAAACAGAGTTTTGTGGAAATAATAATTGTGTATCAGTTCCATAACATTTGGTTGAGGCAAACTGAAGTTGGAGAACGGAAACGAAAAAATACAGCAAGTTTTCCATTTGTAAAGGGGCATAACTCTAGAACAATAAAAGTAACACCCCCTAAAAATCTAACTTTATCTGTATTTTGAGGTAATAAGCATTGTGTATAATTTTCATAACATTTGGTTGAGGCTATCAGAAATTTCAGATCGAATTTTGAAAAATTCAGCAAATTTTGCATTTGTAAAGGGCATAACTCTAGAATGGTTAAAGTGACACCTCCAAAATTTAAACTTGCTCTGTTTTGTGATAATAAGCATTGTGTATCAGTTTCATAACATTTGAGAAAATGGCAAAACTCAGAACATTATTTAAATAAGGATTCACATGATATAATTTTTTGGATGATAGAAGGGGGCTGTGTACCCTCTCCACAATTTTTTTGAAAACAAGTCAATATAGAAATCTAACAACTAGCCCATCCATCAATAATGGAATCAAAATACAAATTTAAGAATCATAAACTTCTATTTCAATCCTGCAACATTAACATACTTGCCTAACTTACAATAACATACAGACTTAAATCCTTCAATATCCAGTTATGCCACATAACAGATAATTGTAAGAAGAGAGAAGTCTCAGATTTATGTGTATATTTTTGCTTCCATACCATAAACAGTTTCCTGGTGTCATAACGATCAGATATTGTGTCATAATAATCGGTGTTTTACAACAATAAACGACCTATTAATATCACTGTCGTAATTATTCCTCTTATGACAACATTATCATTTTCACTTTTCAATTTATTTCCCTATTTTCTTGTATCAAATTGCATTATATGTGCAGACTAATTTGGAGGATAATAAATTACTCAGCCAGCTATTTGTCATTTCATTCATTTTTGTGCATATTTAACAAGATATGTGAGGGTCCAATTTTCTTTTGTTTTTTAAATTAGTACTAAAGGTGAATCAGTGGCAGATAAAGAAATTTTCATAAGGGGGACCTACTGACTGCCATAACTACCATAACTGGAGGCCTGCTCCAGTCATTCCTCAACAGGGTTAAGTGTTTTTCTGGTTTTGACCTTCATCAGGAAGCTTAAATCAGAACCAGGTTTGTAGAAACATTAGCATTCAGACCAAAAGACACCTAAAATATATAGTCAAATTCATCAATGATTAACTTTGCCTGGGGAGTAGGAACCAGAGTTTCTTAATTTGTCAATAAGGAAATTAAGAATAATAAGTTATAAATCATTTCAGTAATGAAGCTGATCTGATGAGACATAAGATGACAAACAAAAGATATTTATAGCTTCCTGAAAGTATATTCATTATACTGTGTGATTTCATGTTATAGTATCGTCAAGATTGCATACTTCATTAAAACGCAGTACCCTGGTGATAATTTCCCTGTTTGTAGTACCCCTCAAATATGCCATTCATCAAAACTGACTAGTTTAGACTTGGGTCATCACATTTGTGTCTTAACTTACAAAGCTACCACTGTCAGGAATATACCATACACCCATTACCTGTCAAATCAAACTAATAAAATCATCAAATCGTTGTCAGCTATTACCTATTCACTGTTACCTGATCAGGTGATGTATAACTAATTAGCAATTAACAATAAATATGTAACATTGAAAAATTCCATTTAAGAATTCTAAAAATTGTTGAGATGCTTAAAGAGATGGGTACTGGCCTTGAGTGATCATGTGACCTTCAAAGTCTACTCAAAGAGTATCTTGGCATAATGCTGCCGTCGCATGCATTGCTAGCTAATGGAATTTTAAATATGAATATATCCATCTATGGTCAGTCCATTGATAAAGATAAAATGTAGGAAGAGGGCCAAGACCTCAAAAAATTTAGTTAAACCACACCACATATTCACATTCAACTGAGACCAGTGGTGAGAAGAGTATAGAAGACTACCAAAATTCTACAGACAAGGTTCAAGTCTTGGGTCTGACAGGTCAACTAACACATATTGGGGTTTAACTAATGTGATTAAATTCAAAACCCTCTTTAGTTTTATCAAAGATTTAACAAAATGTTAAGATAAACATTGTATGTGAAATAGGTGGTATAAATGACAGAAAACTAGGTTTTTATTACATTAATCTGTGTCTTTGAACAAAATCTTGCTCTACATGTACAGCAGTCCACAATCAGACCCATATAAATTGTCTCCGAGGTGAAAAGCTAATTCATTTATTTAAAGTCTCTACATTGAACATCTCTTATTTTCTTCCAAACGTGACAACATAATACAATATACACATGTACAAAGATTGGCGAGTATTTCAGTCTCCCCAATTATAGTAGGTTAGGTCCTTCACAATGCAAGGATAAGAAGAAATAGACACCAATTTCTATAATAGACCTTAGGTGTTGGCTTTTTTTTCTCAAGGAAACTGAACTACTAAAATTGAACTTGGACTATAATTGTTATGTTTTTTGTAATCTTATGTATTTACCACCTTTTCAATTACAGAATTACATAACAAGTTATCTCTAAGTTCTGCATAGATAAGAATTCCTAGAATTGATGCCAACATCTTTAAACCTCTTACATTTTCATATAATTTTTCACAAATAACTTACCATGTTTCTATAGAAAACAATTTTTTGGTATGGTTTTTAGAATCAATGTAAATTTAAATCAATTAATTTACAGATAAACCAGGCTTTTCCTTCACATGTTTCATGTATCCTTGTATAAGTTGAAGAACAAAAAAATGTCCATCTTAGAGAAAATAATCCTGTGATTAATTTTAGTTTTAGTCCTCTTGCAAACAATTATTATTCCAGACGTAAAATTTTAGCATACAGGATGCATGTAAGCATAGAAACAAGAACCCTACACAAACTGTGTAAATATTATGGAATTACATTTAATAAGCCTTTCCCCATCTCATAATCTGCAATACAGTACAGAAAATTCATGTGTCAATGTTTTGTCTATAAACTGTACCTTTTGGACAGTTTTCAGAATTTTATTCCTTGCTGTTTTCACTAGGGAAATATCACATCATAAGATGATTATAGTTTTCATGTAGAATATAATGAGGTTTGATAATTTACAACTTGTTATGTCACAGTAAACAAACACCTTGTTACAAATTTGTAAACAATCCTAAAAAATTATGATTAATTAGCGTCTCCTCTTTAACTGTGGTGAAATAAAAATATTTTAGCAGTCACATAAACTGGTACATTTTCTAAAATCACCTATATTTTTGTCTTGAAATTACTGAATATCAAAAATTATTTTTGACAAAAAATCCAGAGGTTTTTTTACGTAAATATATCTAATAAGTAAGTCTTGATCTAAATATTTGTTATAAGCTAATTACTGTTGTCAATTTTCACCTTTTTACCATGTAAATGATGAACCAGGTAATATCATTCACTCATTCAAGTTCATTTCAAATGAAAGTTTTCCCTCCTATTATGTGAATTATTGTAGCTCCAATAAACATCCCAGAAAAAAAATGCCTACGTATGAACCAATATTTCATGACAGAGCTGCATATCATTATTCTTGTTAATAATTCCTAAAAAGTGTGGTCATTGCCAAATTTTGTGTGTGGATATCAAATGACCTGAGAAAGTGACCATATATCAAGAAAATGACCATTAACATACCAGGTTAATGTCCCTATGAATGATGTGAATTACCAACCTTAAATAATGAACAATTACTATGGCACCTGGTCAACACAAAAATTATTTGACCTTCAAAAAAAGAATCATCCTTGTTGGTTTTATTAAAGAAAAGCATGGCTTTAAGCCTAAGCTGTTAATTTCTAGGACAGAGACTGACATTTTTTTTTATCGCTAATAATGCGACTGGTGTGAGTTTTGCAATAATACTCCACAGGTCACAGCTTTATACGACCGCAGAGTTCCAACCCTGAACAGTTGGGGCAAGTATGGACACAACATTCAAGCTTGATACAGCTTTGAATTTGGATTGTGATTAAACAGTTGACACAACATAGGTTTTTAACACAGAATGAATGTGGTCTAAGAACTTAAACTTAAAATCTTAAAAATTTTAAATTGGTCATTTACCTATTACGGTCCCATATCCAAAATCTAAATACATGGTTAGATTCAGCATATCATAACCCCCTAAATTCATTTTTTGTTTAATTCAAACAAAGTTTAATTTTGGACCCTTCAGACCATAAAGTAGACTAAGTTGAAAACAGGACCAAAAATTAAGAATCTACATACACAGTTAAGATTCTGCATATCAGAGAACCCCAATTATTCAATTTTTGATGAAATCAAACAAGTTTAATTTTGGACCCTTTGGGCCCTTTCCTAAACTGTTGGGACCAACACTCCCAAAATCAATCCCAACCTTCCTTTTGTGGTCATAAACCTTGTGTTTAAATTTCATAAATTTCTATTTACTTAAACTAAAGTTATAGTGCGAAAACTAATGTATCTTCGGATGACAACGACGATGATGCCAACGTCATACCAATATATGACCGTAAAAGTTTTTTGTGGTCGTATAAAAATTTGAAATGCTATCTGAATTCAATACATATATGTGAAATTCAGAATGCAGATTTTTCTGAAATTGCAATAATCAAGCTCAGAGTTTTGTCATCCATATTACTTACAGCTTTTGTGTTTTAAGCCTATGATTTCAAATGGAAAACTTTGAATCTTTACAAAAATCCTTTATTAAAATTGTTAAAATAAAATTTCTTCTATTGGAAAAGCCATTTAGTCAATTGACATGCCAACATAACCCAACAATGACTGTTTCCCTACTTCCTGTTTGACATGCCAACATTACCCAACAATGACTGTTTCCCTACTTCCTGATTGACATGCCAACATTACCCAACAATGACTGTTTCCCTACTTCCTGATTGACACTATACACAGAACCTCAATATTCAACTATGTCTCCTCATCTCCAATAATGTTTCAAAACAACACAACAAATGTCTGCCTAATGACCAAATATGGAGTTTGGTCACAGTACTTTTGAATTGTGTCAAACTTAAAGGACTGTGGATAAAACTAATTATTTTAAGACAAATCTGTACTCTGTCAAGGGAAAATCTCAATTTGATATGGCACTGTAAATTTTAAACCTTCTTGTAAAAGAAACATAACAAAAAATGTTTCAAGCAATATATCCTTCCATCAAAATAGTATGGCTACTATACATGTAATGAAAATTAGAAAACTTCAATGCTCTAAAATTGTTTTGAGAAAAAATCTATTTCTGAGGAAATTCAATTTTCAGAACTGCGTGAAAACATGCTATATTACAGATCAATTGTATATATTCCAGACATTAATGTTAAGAATACAACCTAATTATTGGACTGTAACTTCCTTAAACAACATGAACTGACTTGAAACATTGTGAAAACAAGATATTTACAATCACAAACATTTCAAAATTTGTGCTACAGATAAAAAGGATAATAAAATATGTATAAGTATCAAATAAATTATTGTTCTTATAATTTTCTATCATTAACCTGTTAGAAAGTAGTTAAATGAAATAAACTGTTGAAACAGAGATATGCTTAGGTTTTGTAGATTGAAATCATTCAAAGTCAATGAACCATGAATGAAGGTGTATGAGATTAGCCAATGCTAAAACAACTGTAGTCAGGTTCCCTATAAACTGTCTAAATTACAAACTAAAACATTGTTGAGTCCACCAATGCCGCTGCTGGAATCAGCACACTTAAGTCTCTCTTTTTCGACTTCATTGATGCACAACAATAAAATTAAAGCACATGTCATTTTTCAACTTTACATGTAAAGAATTTGACCTATGAACTAATAGCTGATGCTTAAATTAAGTCTCTACCGTATGTGGTTGACAATATATTTAGACCAGGATAATTGACAGGATGACCTTCTGATTCCATATCAGCAGGATCCTGAAATGTATTCTTGGCATTGTTCATCTGAAAAGGATAGGATAATCAAGAAGTGGCACACATTGTTCTGCTAAAAATACCCCACCTTACCTTTAGCCACTAGTCCAATGCCCTAGACTAGTAAAATTTTATTTCGATCAGTCCAATTTTGCAAAACTTTGTTCAGACTCATAAGAAAAAATGTCAGAATATTTGTCTTCCGACTAGAACTGTAGTGGAGAATGTTACCCCATCTCCCAATTCAAAATATTCAAAAATAGGAAGTAAGTGTGGGACAAATCAGTACAGGTCATCACTATTCCACTGCAGAACGAATACAAAGTTATTTCGTACATGTAATACTACTATAGAAATGTGGGACAGAAATGTTAAGTTCATTCAAGGTATTGAAAAATTCAGACTATGGGCCAACAGGAAGGAGGTGTCAGACAGATAATAAAAGTGCTCACTTTACAACACATCACTGTCATGAAGTCATTCTGTACTGTAGCACCTGAGAAAAGAAGTGCCACAAAAATATTTGTAGATGAATGGATGGATGGAGGGAGAGACAAAGATATTTGAAAAGAGCTGACGGGTTGAGAAAAATGGGACAAAAATATTTGTACAATGAACACATGGAAGAAGGGAGAGACAAAGAGATTGCCAAAGAACTGAAGGGCTTTAAAAGTGGTGTATACAGAATTCAGACTTATTCAGTCAATGGTGTATACAGACCCTGTAATCGAACTGTTGCACATCCCCAAAAGATATTGAGAATTTTGTGTCCACAATCAGAATCTGTGTGGCAAATTGAATTCAAATACATATATATATACTGCATAGCTTAATACTGAAGCCTCCTCCACAATGTTATTAGTGCCAGACATGTTAATCTAGAAGTTGTATTTTTCCACATTATTTATAGCAATTTTGTATACAAATCATTTGTTTCAATGTAGGTGAATGTGAAATAATAAGACTTTAAAAATTTCAGGAAACATAAAATAAAAGTCAATGTTAAACAAAAATTGTGGCAGTCTTGACAATTGGTCCATGATACATATAGGCATAAATTACAAATTTTAAGGAAGACATATTTTCCATCATTATAAAAGAAAAAATATGTGGTATGATTGCCAATACATAAGATTACAATTTCCATTTTATGAATGAACTGCCCCAGTTGACCTGGTTTCTATGGGGGAAAAACTATCCACCAGAGACCAAATTAAGTATAAGGTTAAGTCACTCTACTACCTTCAGCAATGAGCAAAACCCAGTAAAAATGTGCAGAAATGATAATTCAGATCAAGTCTGAATCTTAATGTTTATGTTAACATGGTAAATCTGTGAAAAGATTTTCTCACATGTTAAAAGATAGACAATGGACACCTCATCATTACCCAAGCAAGTGATGAAAAAACTAAAACTGAAAAAAACTGTTACATCTACATTTGTACTGTATACCAAGTACCATAATGAAAGCTGTACAGTGACCAATAGTTGATAACTTCATGTGATCTCTATATATAGCTAGTGGAGAGAACTTGCCTCTTAGCAATAGTACCAGATCATCTTATTTTCATAATAACATGAAGTTATAATGCATCACGTCACTTAGCAAGGATTGGGTGGCCAAACTAAAGCCGTGAGCTCTATTGTCTCTATTTCACAGTAGACTGATGACAGTCAAGATATAGAAGACAAATGTTCTTACTGTTTGTTATAAGCTAACATTTCACCTTAAGCACTAAACCTTAACACAAATATTTTGTTTTCTTTGGTAGTGAGCACGGTAAACAATAACAGCGTGAACAAATCAATTTATCATTCGTATATATATTCTTCTAAGAAGCTTTCCTTTTAACTAATAAGGAATTTTTCGTTTTAATATACATATAACATTTGACCATGTTTTGATATTTTTCTTTCTAAATCTTAACATCCAGTTAGTTCATCTAAAATGCGTCAATAAGGATGACTTACTCATGGAAAAGGGCTAAGTACTGTGGATTCATAATCACTTGTGGGATACCAAACTTGTATAAGGTCCGAGAACACAATTAATTCGTAGTGCATTTCTTTTAGAACATAAATGAAAATTAAAAAATTCCCACCTGCGCTTTCTCAATGAAATTTTTACAGTGTGTTGTACTACTTTTGGGACAAATTATATCAAAATTATAGAAAACTTCATCGCCTCTAACTCAAAATATGGACAATTTTGTGTTTAGGGTGTCTTGAAATCTTTTGACAGCTTCCGAAGTGCTAATTTTTAACCTTTTTCAGCTGGACCAAATCACTACTTTTCTGTAAAATTCTGGACCCAAATTTTTTTACAGTGTAATTTCACCCCCCTACTTACAATTTGAGGCATTAAACATGGAGAAATAAATTTGGAAGAGGTATAAAAATTATTGGCAAGTAACCCACTGTTAACACTAGGGACTATATTCGTGAACAACGAAAATCAAGGGACGACAATTGTGGTCTCGGACCTAATAGGATAGAAAGAGTTGACAAATCTTAAAAAAACTTGGTATGACCAAAGCTTAATAAATTATAACACTACTTGCAAAGTTTCGTAACAATAGGATATATATTATAGACAATATGTTAAATTCTATACTCATCTTTGCGTGTTAAATTTTGACGTTAAAATTGAATAATTTCAACTATCAACATTTTGGGCTTTGAAAATTAAAATATTGCAAAAAAATACTTTTTGAATGCCCTAATATATCATTTATTATGTACTAAAAGCAATAGAGTACTCATTTGATTTATCAGAGTTAGCATAATTATTCAAAAGTCAAATTTATATCAGCCTGGGCCTAAAAATTGAGGTTTTTCAATGAAAGGGGGCCTTACATGAAGATGTAATATTTTCCAGCAATTTTAAATTTGTGAAGCTTTTTGGTTATAAATAATCCTTACATATGTATTGAATGTACTTTAAATGGAAAGAAAAGTCACAAATAACATATCATATTAGTTTAAAAGGGTCTTAAGCCAAGTAAGACTGGAAAAAAATAAGGGTCAATTTAGGCCGTGCCACATATTTACATTAAAAAATGCATATTGAGGCTATAAGAAATAAAAAATTGTGTCTTTTTTATCATTTCTATACTCATGTGATATGATACAACAAATCTGAGCACAAAAAGGCTCTTGCAATTAACTTTTCTTACAGACAGTATGGTCTGATACAAAGATTTTTGCCTTTTTAATGAAAAACTTGATTGTAATTTTAGTCTCAACAGGCTTATATTTAAACCACTTGCTATCCTACAGAAGAAAAGAAAGATATTATGTGAGATGGAACAGGTACAATAGACATTGTAAAGTGCTTTTGATACAAATTTAGTGAGGTCTTTATTGTGGACTTCAAATTTTATGTACCAAGAACCCCACTTTTGACTTCATCCAAACAGGGCGTTAGACAAGGGTCATTTATACAACACATTTTGTACATATTGTCTGAGATAATCTTCTTTTCTGTAGATTCTGAGTTCAAAAACAAGTAAAAGAACTAGATAAAGGCATAGAAACACAAGTATTGACACATGAAAGCCTGTCAGATAGAAAGTCAGGATGCCATGTATGCATCAGTATTGAAAAAGCCTTGAAATGCCTATTTTGACCATAAAATGCCAAAATTGGTCATTTTTGCAGATATTCTATTAAATAAAAGTTTAAATCCTTTAGTTTCATGCTATTTGACAAATTGACACCACCAAATCATTTAGGGAAGATGCCAAAGTACAGATTCTATATTTACAGACTTCACCTCTTAGGTCCGAGAACACAATTAATTCGTAGTGCATTTCTTTTAGAACATAAATGAAAATTAAAAAATTCCCACCTGCGCTTTCTCAATGAAATTTTTACAGTGTGTTGTACTACTTTTGGGACAAATTATATCAAAATTATAGAAAACTTCATCGCCTCTAACTCAAAATATGGACAATTTTGTGTTTAGGGTGTCTTGAAATCTTTTGACAGCTTCCGAAGTGCTAATTTTTAACCTTTTTCAGCTGGACCAAATCACTACTTTTCTGTAAAATTCTGGACCCAAATTTTTTTACAGTGTAATTTCACCCCCCTACTTACAATTTGAGGCATTAAACATGGAGAAATAAATTTGGAAGAGGTATAAAAATTATTGGCAAGTAACCCACTGTTAACACTAGGGACTATATTCGTGAACAACGAAAATCAAGGGACGACAATTGTGGTCTCGGACCATAAGGCTTGTATGCAAGCCAATATTTGCTAATAAAATGCATAGAGATCATATTTTGTGAGCTACATGTATCAGAAAACCCTATGAATATACTGAAATACTTTTACAAATTGTGACTTTGATGACAATTGATTTTATGTTTTGAGCACAAATGTTGTACTCTTATCACTGAGAACAGTTTTATGACCTAGGCTCTTGGAATCACAGACTAGAAGTAACAAGTTGACAATTGTAGTTTCAAATGATTCAATATTAAATATTCTAACATATATGTTCAGACAAAAATCAATGGATTACTAATCAACTTCACTATAAATAAACACAAATCTTTTTTTCTGAAACCATATACACCAAATCTAAGGGACTAATAATCAGTCCAGTAAAATTATATTTCAAACATATATGCAAATGTCAGACCATAGAATAGACGTACAGTTTGTCTGTATTTTCACAATATATACATATTAGACATGTTCTTTTTTCACTTCATTTAACAGGCCTTTTTGTGTCTAGTCTTCCTTGTTTAGGAATTACATAAAAATATTAAAGTCATATCAACTGTTTAAAATTCACATGTTTGAATCAATTTAAAATTTTATTAAAAATAGCAACATGAATTAATGATTTAAACACATAACTTGACATGAAGTTCCCATGTTCTCACTTAAATATGCTCGATATTTAAGTGCCTATATATGTAGTACTAGTAGGTTGTATATAGGCAAAGATGACATTGTTTAATGTTTAATGTTTAATATCATATTGTATCAGAAAGATGTAATTACACTGGTACTTGTATGCAAATTTATCTGACATTTTGTAAAATCACACAAGTTCCCTGCAAAATGTAACAATATATTTCAGAAATTAACATCATGAATGATTGCAGCTTGACATCAGAAGGTTGGTCAGAGACTGATCTATGGTCATTTGGAAACAAAATTCAGCTATATACAAAAAGTGTAAAGGAAGTTCCAGGAAATACCATGTCCCACTAGGGAGGGCATTTTTTAAAAATTTAATGTGGGTGGTTGTATTCAAATGACAAAATACCAAAATGCAAAAGGAGTGTTGATCTAACTTATATTTCTGTGGACAACAGTATTTTCCCCGAACAGCACTAAATACATCTACATTCATTTATCACTATATTCTGACTTATTATTTATGGAATTTGACTTACCTTGCAATGAAAAATATGAACAAAAATGTTGAGATCAATATTGAAGTATATATTGCACATAAATAAATATCCTTGGTAAGTCTTTATAGTTAGGGTGATCTGTTAGATTCTAAAGCACTAAGTTTTCACTGTTCCAACTCATGGCAATTCTAAGTGTTTGACCAGGGACGTTCAACATCAATATGTAATAAAATATTTCAGGGTTCGTGGATGTTGTCACCTTCGTTGTTGTCCAAGGCATTAAATCTTTAGTGTCCTTGTCATATGGCCATCGCTAATCATACCTGGAATACACAAGATTACATTCAATGATGAATTGTGGCAATCAAACGCACTGAAGAATATCAATGAAAGGCCATTATATACCATAATGCTGGTTAATCACTTCAATCAACAGTTTGCAGGAATTAGTTGGACTAGCTTTACTTTGTCTCTTCAAATTTCTACATACTGATACACCCTTATAGATTTTTATAATTATCCCATTTAAGAGCAAACTTTCCAATAATTCAGTAGAAAATTCAAAACCAGTGACAAATAGTTTTCTTTAAAGTTACATCTGATCCATCCCTTATTCTGTTCTTTAAACTTGTTTAAAACTGTAACAACTAACAAAGGTTTAAAAATACGTTATAAAAATTGTAAATGATTGCAATGAGACAACTCTCCACCAAAGACCAAATGACAAAAAAACAAACTAGAGGTCACTGTACAGCCTTCGACAATAAGCAATATCCACAATGCATGTCATTTATGAAAAGCCCAGAAATGACAAATGTAAAACAACTCAATAGAGAAAACTAACGGCCTGATTTATGTCCAAAAAACAAATATGGTATACAGCACAAGGGTCCGGAAACGGTCATATATGCCAGACATCACCGATTTGGAAACTCAAAAGTCCTAAATCATTTATTGGGATTTAGGTCAAATTTTATTTTTCAACACAAATAATTTCGGTCATTTCGTTGAGATTGAGTTTCAAATCGCCATTTTAAACATATTTTTGTTTTGTTATCGATTTTATGTAATTAAACTGCCACTCCAGTAAAGTGTTATAATCCTGAGGGCCCTCCTAATAGCTATATTAGTGCCTCGGGGAGCTATTGGCTAATGATCGCTAATCTTTTTACCTGTGTTTTTAATTCACACCTGGCTATTAATTACAAGCTCCGGACTAATATTATAAAGAAATTAAAATTCAATACCAACTGTCTTCATTATTTAATTACTTTTCAGCTAAGACAATTGTCAATTATGATTTAAAATTAAATTAAAAATTGATTTAATTTACGCAGAAAAAAGTTTTTTTCACTACTAACACACGTGCTTTGTTTACTATGATACGCATGCCTAAAATTCTCTTCTGCAGATTTGACACTAAATCGTAAATTTAAAATGATTTCTTGCTAAATTAAGCAAGTGCAACTATTTTCATTAATATTCTTACACTATTAAAGGTAAAATATTAAAAAAAAACGATGTTTTCCTGTGAATTTGATTTATACACAAAACTAATCCCGGGAATAAGTCCGGAATTGTTCGTTTTAGTATTGTCGCATTACATCCGGTGTCATATGGTATTTTGAACCCCATGGTAAATTGACCCCGGGGTCAAAATACCGCTATGGTAAATTGAACCCCCCATGGTAAATTGAACCCCCCTTGTATGGAAAATTGAACCCCCATGGTAAATTGAACCCCCCTGTTTTTTTCATCCTAGATGATTATTAGAACATTTTACATTATTCTAAAGCTTATCATAGATTAAAAAATCATTCATACAAGAAGGGGAGGTACATTTTCGATGCTTAATTAAAAGAAATATCTTTGCTTGGTATAAGTGCTCTGAGGTCTTGACCAACAAAATGTCATTCGAAATACTTATTGACACATTATAACTAGACCATATGTAGCTTGAATGCTTTAATTATTTGTAATTATAACATATGTATATATATATATATATAAGGGCAGTTTTGATTTTCCATAGTAAAAAAAGGGGGAGGGGGTCAAAATACCATGGCAAAGTAAAATTTTCAAAATATCTTTTCCATCAAGTTTAATACATATAAACTACTTGTTGGTGTATATTAACTACATATAAGAGTTGAAATTGCCAGAATTTTTTGAATTGTCTAGAGTAAGGGGTTCAATATATCGCAGGGGTCAAAATACCATGGCAAAGTAAAATTTTCAAAATAACTTTTCCAGCAAGTTTAATACATACAAACTGCTTATTTGTGTATTCTAACTAAGAATTGCCAGAATTTTTTTAATTAAAGGTCTAGAGTAAGGGGTTCAATATACCGCAGGGGGGTCAAAATACCATGGCAAAGTAAAATTTTCAAAATATCTTTTCCATCAAGTTTAATACATATAAACTACTTGTTGGTGTATATTAACTACATATAAGAGTTGAAATTGCCAGAATTTTTTGAATTGTCTAGAGTAAGGGGTTCAATATATCGCAGGGGGTCAAAATACAATGGCAAAGTTAAATTTTCAAAATATCTTTTCCAGCAAGTTAAATACATACAAACTACTTATTGGTGTATTCTTACTACATAAAAGAGTAAGAATTGCCAGATTTGTGGAAATTAAAGGTCTAGAGTAGGGGGTACAATATACTGCAGGGGGTCAAAATACCATGGCAAAGTAAAATTTTAAAAATATCTTTTCCAACAAGTTTAATACATACAAACTACTTATTGGTGTATTTTAACTACATAAAAGAGTTAGAATTGACAGAATTTCTGAAATTAAAGGCCTAGAGTAGGGGGTTCAATATACTGCAGGGGGGTCAAAATACCATGGCAAAGTAAAATTTTCAAAATAACTTTTCCAGCAAGTTTAATACATACAAACTGCTTATTTGTATATTCTAACTATATAAAAAAGTTTGAATTGCCAGAATTTTTTAATTAAAGGTCTAGAGTAAGGGGTTCAATATACCGCAGGGGGGTCAAAATACCATGGCAAAGTAAAATTTTCAAAATATCTTTTCCATCAAGTTTTATACATACAAACTACTTGTTGGTGTATATTAACTACATATAAGAGTTAAAATTGCCAGAATTTTTTGAATTGTCTAGAGTAAGGGGTTCAATATACCGCAGGGGGGTCAAAATAACATGGCAAAGTAAAATTTTCAAAATATCTTTTCCAGCAAGTTTAATACATACAAACTACTTATTGGTGTATTCTAACTATATAAAAGAGTTCAAATTGCCAGAATTACTGAAATTAAAGGCCTAGAGTAGGGGGTTCAATATACCCCAGGGGGGGTCAAAATACCATGGCAAAGTAAAATTTTCAAAATAACTTTTCCAGCAAGTTTAATACATACAAACTGCTTATTGGTGTATTCTAACTACATAAAAAAGTTAGAATTGCCAGAATTTTTTGAATTAAAGGTCTAGAGTAGCGGGTTCAATATACTGCAGGGGGGTCAAAATACCATGGCAAAGTAAAATTTTCAAAATATCTTTTCCAACAAGTTTAATACATACCTCGCCATGGTATTTTGACCCCCTGTGGTATATTGAACCCCCTACAATAGACCTTGAATTTCAAAAATTCAAGCTATTTTAACTCCTTAACATAGTAATAATACTCCAATAAGTAGTTTGTATGTATTGAACATGATGGAAAAGATGTTTTGAACATTTTACTTTGCCATGGTATTTTGACACCCCTACCATGGTATATTGAAACCCCTACTATAGACCTTGAATTTCAAAAATTCAAGCTATTCTAACTCCTTAACATAGTTATAATACTCCAATAAGAAGTTTGTATGTATTTGATATACTGGAAAAGATATTTTGAAAATTTTACTCAGCCATGATGTTTTGACCCCCCTGCAGTATATTGAACACCCTACTATATTATAAACCTTAAATTTCAAAAATTCAAGCTGTTCTAACTCCTTTACATAGTAATAATACTCCAATAAGTAGTTTGTATGTATTGAACATGATGGAAAAGATGTTTTGAACATTTTACTTTACCATGGTATTTTGACACCCCTACCATGGTATATTGAGCCCCCTACTATAGACCTTGAATTTCAAAAATTCAAGCTATTCCAACTCCTTAACATAGTTATAATACTCCAATAAGAAGTTTGTATGTACTTGATATACTGGAAAAGATATTTTGAAAATTTTACTTAGCCATGGTATTTTGACCCCCCTGCGGTATATTGAACCCCCTACTATAGACCTTGAATTTCAAAAATTCAAGCTATTCTAAAATGTTAGCATAGTTATATCACTCCAATAAGTAGTTTGTATGTATTTGATATACTGGAAAAGATATTTTGAAAATTTTACTTAGCCATGGTATTTTGACCCCCCTGCGGTATATTGAACCCCCTACTATAGACCTTGAATTTCAAAAATTCAAGCTATTCTAACTCCTTAACATAGTTATAATACTCCAATAAGTGGGTGGTATGTGTTAAACATGCTGGAAAAGATATTTTGAAAATTTTGCTTAGCCATGGCATTTTGACCCCCCTGCGGTATATTGAACCCCCTACTATAGACCTTGAATTTCAAAAATTCAAGCTATTCTAAATCCTTAACATAGTTACAATACTCTAGTAAGTAGTTTGTATGTATTTAATATACTGAAAAAGATATTTTGAAAATTTTGCTTAGCCATGGTATTTTGACCCCCCTGCGGTATATTGAACCCCGTACTATAGACCTTGAATTTCAAAAATTCAAGCTATTCTTAATCCTTAACATAGTTACAATACTCCAGTAAGTAGTTTGTATGTATTTAATATACTGAAAAAGATATTTTGAAAATTTTACTAAGCCATGGTATTTTGACCCCCCTGCGGTATATTGAACCCCCTACTATAGACCTTGAATTTCAAAAATTCAAGCTATTCTAACTCCTTAACATAGTTATAATACTCCAATAAGTAGTTTGTATGTATTTGATATACTGGAAAAGATATTTTGAAAATTTTACTTAGCCATGGTATTTTGAACCCCCTGCAGTATATTGAACCCCCTACTATAGACCTTGAATTTCAAAAATTCAAGCTATTCTAAAATGTTAGCATAGTTATATTACTCCAGTAAGTAGTTTGTATGTATATAATATACTGGACAAGATATTTTGAAAATTTTACTTAGCCATGGTATTTTGACCCCCCTGCGGTATATTGAACCCCCTACTATAGACCTTGAATTTCAAAAATTCAAGCTATTCTAAATCCTTAACATAGTTATATTACTCCAATAAGTAGTTTGTATGTATTTAATATACTGGAAAAGATATTTTGAAAATTTTACTTAGCCATGGTATTTTGACCCCCCTGCGGTATATTGAACCCCCTACTATAGACCTTGAATTTCAAAAATTCAAGCTATTCTAACTCCTTAACATAGTTATAATACTCCAATAAGTAGTTTGTATGTATTGAACATGACGGAAAAGATGTTTTGAACATTTTACTTTGCCATGGTATTTTGACCCCCCTACCATGGTATATTGAAACCCCTACTATAGACCTTAAATTTTTTTAAATTCTAGACTTTTAACATTGTTATAATACTCCAATAAGTAGTTTGTATGTATTTAATATACTGGAAGATATTTTGAAAACTTTACTCAGCCATGATGTTTTGACCCCCCTGCAGTATATTGAACACCCTACTATATTATAAACCTTAAATTTCAAAAATTCAAGCTATTCTAACTCCTTTACATAGTTATAATACTTCAATAAGTAGTTTGTATGTATTTAATATACTGGAAAAGATATTTTGAAAATTTTACTTAGCCATGGTATTTTGACCCCCCTGCGGTATATTGAACCCCCTACTATAGACCTTGAATTTCAAAAATTCAAGCTATTCCAACTCCTTAACATAGTTATAATACTCCAATAAGAAGTTTGTATGAACTTGATATACTGGAAAAGATATTTTGAAAATTTTACTTAGCCATGGTATTTTGACCCCCCTGCGGTATATTGAACCCCCTACTATAGACCTTGAATTTCAAAAATTCAAGCTATTCTAAAATGTTAGCATAGTTATATCACTCCAATAAGTAGTTTGTATGCATTTAATATACTGGAAAAGATATTTTGAAAATTTTACTTAGCCATGGTATTTTGACCCCCCTGCGGTATATTGAACCCCCTACTATAGACCTTGAATTTCAAAAATTCAAGCCATTCTAACTCCTTAACATAGTTATAATACTCCAATAAGTAGTTTGTATGTATTTGATATACTGGAAAAGATATTTTGAAAATTTTACTTAGCCATGGTATTTTGAACCCCCTGCAGTATATTGAACCCCCTACTATAGACCTTGAATTTCAAAAATTCAAGCTATTCTAAAATGTTAGCATAGTTATATTACTCCAGTAAGTAGTTTGTATGTATATAATATACTGGACAAGATATTTTGAAAATTTTACTTAGCCATGGTATTTTGACCCCCCTGCGGTATATTGAACCCCCTACTATAGACCTTGAATTTCAAAAATTCAAGCTATTCTAAATCCTTAACATAGTTATATTACTCCAATAAGTAGTTTGTATGTATTTAATATACTGGAAAAGATATTTTGAAAATTTTGCTTAGCCATGGTATTTTGACCCCCCTGCGGTATATTGAACCCCCTACTATAGACCTTGAATTTCAAAAATTCAAGCTATTCTAACTCCTTAACATAGTTATAATACTCCAATAAGTAGTTTGTATGTATTTAATATACTGGAAAAGATATTTTGAAAATTTTACTTAGCCATGGTATATTGAACCCCCTACTATAGACCTTGAATTTCAAAAATTCAAGCTATTCTAAAATGTTAGCATAGTTATATTACTCCAATAAGTAGTTTGTATGTATTTAATATACTGGACAAGATATTTTGAAAATTTTACTTAGCCATGGTATTTTGACCCCCCTGCGGTATATTGAACCCTCTACTATAGACCTTGAATTTCAAAAATTCAAGCTATTCTAACTCCTTAACATAGTTATAATACTCCAATAAGTGGGTTGTATGTGTTAAACATGCTGGAAAAGATATTTTGAAAATTTTGCTTAGCCATGGTATTTTGACCCCCCTGCGGTATATTGAACCCCCTACTATAGACCTTGAATTTCAAAAATTCAAGCTATTCTAACTCCTTAACATAGTTATAATACTCCAATAAGTGGTTTGTATGTATTTAATATACTGAAAAAGATATTTTGAAAATTTTACTTAGCCATGGTATTTTGAACCCCCTACTATAGACCTTGAATTTCAAAAATTCAAGCTATTCTAACTCCTTAACATAGTTATAATACTCCAATAAGTAGTTTGTATGTATTTGATATACTGGAAAAGATATTTTGAAAATTTTGCTTAGCCATGGTATTTTGAACCCCCTGCGGTATATTGAACCCCCTACTATAGACCTTGAATTTCAAAAATTCAAGCTATTCTAAAATGTTAGCATAGTTATATTACTCCAATAAGTAGTTTGTATGTATTTAATATACTGGACAAGATATTTTGAAAATTTTACTTAGCCATGGTATTTTGACCCCCCTGCGGTATATTGAACCCTCTACTATAGACCTTGAATTTCAAAAATTCAAGCTATTCTAACTCCTTAACATAGTTATAATACTCCAATAAGTGGGTTGTATGTGTTAAACATGCTGGAAAAGATATTTTGAAAATTTTGCTTAGCCATGGTATTTTGACCCCCCTGCGGTATATTGAACCCCCTACTATAGACCTTGAATTTCAAAAATTCAAGCTATTCTAACTCCTTAACATAGTTATAATACTCCAATAAGTGGTTTGTATGTGTTAAACATGCTGGAAAAGATATTTTGAAAATTTTGCTTAGCCATGGTATTTTGACCCCCCTGCGGTATATTGAACCCCCTATTTAAAACCACAAATTAAAAAAAAATGATAGCCAATAAATTGTAAATTAGATTATCTGCAATACTATTTATCAAAAACAGGGGGGTTCAATATACCGCAGGGGGGTTCAAAATACCATATGTGAAAAATGACCCCGGGGTCAAAATACCATGCGGTATAATGACCCCGGGGTCATTTTACCGCATGGTATTTTGACCCCGGGTTCACTTTTTAGGGGGTTCAAAATACCATATGACACCGGTTTGAATTTCGACTTCAGAATCGAAAGAAACGTATGCGATGACTGAGAAAATTACGATTTTGAGTCATTAAAATCATTTTATTCTTAAACTGTTGCCTTCCCTTAATTTCTGATCGATTTTAGGAAAATGGTAGGATAAATCATGAAGTAAACACGATGCAACAGTTAAACAAGTTCGTTGATTCTTCGAGTAGGAGCATACTAATGCAGTCATGAGATTTTGACAATCTGTTTTTGAAAAGGGGCACCAACTTTTAAGTTATATGAAAATGACCGAAATTAGGTGAAAAAATTTCCGGATCCTTGATACAGCAACATGTTTATATATAGGCTTTATCTTTTTCATTCTTGCAGCAGATTTCTTAGTGTTTAGATGTACATTTAATCATACATCTCAATAAAGAAGATTTATTGTTTTTTAATCTACTTTTCCAGAATGTTTATTTAATTTTTTGAGCTTCTTGTAACAAACAGAATGATTTAATCAGTTAATTGTTTGAAATGCCACAGAAAACTTTGTGTGATTTGTGGAGTGTTCTGATATATACAGGTGAGAATAATCCATAAATGTCTACCACAACAATTCACCATATTGTTATAAGAATATAAATTCTTGCTTTTATATAGATTTTATGAAAAATATTATACTTCTTAAATCGTTTAACAAGACAGCTGTCTATAAGAATAGTGAAGAAAACTTTCTCAGTTGAAAAACATGTGTCTGGTTCCATTGTTATCGTTTTGTCCACTTATAATGTTTAAACCTTAGTAAAGACACTAGAACGTAAGCATGTAAAGTGCAATAAAACTGGTGCAATGGGGATTAAGGGGGAGATAATCTGGTACAAAAATTAATTTCTATTCTTATTATTTGCACTCTGAAATATCATATCCCCCTTCTTGAACCTTAAACATGTATCTTAATATTTGAACTACTGACCAATCTTCTATTAGGAGCTGGCTCTCCTTTAGGTAATAATGTAGGAAGCTTATCAATCTAATACAAATTAAAAAAAAATAACAAATAACAAAGAAAGTCAAACAAAAAGGTTTCAGCATATCATATTTGGTCCAATGTGGAATCATTGCCTTGTGATCCAATAATTCCTGATTTGAAGATAAATTGTAAAATTGAGAATGCAAATGGGGAATGTGTCAAAGAGACAACAACCCGACCATAGAAAAAACAACAGCAGAAGGTCACCAACAGGTCTTTTTTATGTAAATTTACTTGATTTTGAGGCTTTAACAGATTTAAAAGAAATTAATACTTGTTAGAATATTTAAAATCAAGTTTATCTATCATGTCTTTTATCCATGAATCCAGAAAAAATTGCTACATAACTAACAACACTAAATCCACAGCACTTTAGTAGAAAAGAAAATACCTTCAAGTTGTTAAATGTCTAGTATAATAAACACACACACACATATATACTAGTAACAACTGAAATTATTTTTTTTCAATCAAAGTACAACATTTCTTTAAAAAAAAAAAAAATAGTTACGTTCTAAAAAAATTACCTTTTAGTTTTAATATCCATTAATGAACTTAAATCAGATGTACTGCTTTAATATTTAATGATGTCAAACTATTTTTATGACCAAATATATGTTCAACAAGCATAAGATATGTCAATCATAAGACTATCTTGTCAATTTTAAACAAATGTTTTAACAATTACAACCAAAACTACATATATTTGTAACTCCTTCATTCAAATGGTTTTAAAGAAATTTTTCAAAATGTCGATTATTGTACATGTCCCACTTTTTCATGAGAAATAAAATTGAATGTTTAAAGACATGTAAATTTCTAATTGTTCTGACTACCCTAGAAATAAAATATATATCTTATATTTTTTACTATGGAAAAACAGCACACAAATGATCAAGCTATCAGTGAAGGGACTGGGTAAAAAAGTCATATACATCTAGGCTTCTGTCAGAGATGGTTAAAAAGACACAAAGTAAGACCTTTTATTGCATAGCAATATAATATTCCCCACAGAAAGTAACCAACGACAAAATCTTAGTTTAAACCAATTTTTACTGTCAAATATTATATTGCTATACAATAAAAGGGTTATTGCATGAATATTGGGGAATATTCTCCCTCGTAGAACATATATTGCACTCGCAAGCTTGTCCAATATAAAATTCTACTCGGGACAATATTCCCCAATATTCATGCAATAACCCTATAGTACAATATCCCCCTACTCCTCCTCATGACAGTGATTAATATTAAAGTAATTTACTGATGAAATAATACACCAGCTATCAACCTATCAAAATTCAGAAAACTGAGATTTTTTTTACCATGATCTTGGATTTTACTAATAACTTTAACAGAATGAGCTCAATTTGTAAAATAAATCGTAGTTTTCGAATCCTCTTTGATCAAATTGCAATGCCCCACAAAGGCTCATATTAGGATGTATATAGAATACTATATAGAAGTATCCCAGAAACAGGACATTTATCATGCCAAGGAAACACTCAAAACCTATTAGCAAAATCAACAAACACCCACACTCTGTCAGGAAGAAAAAAACACATGAATGAGCCCACTATCCTATATTTTATTGATGGTAAATCTAACATAACATATTTTCTTAGATTTATTGAATTTGAAAAAAACACAATAAACTCTACACCTACAACTTACTTTGAAAACTTTTTATTGGCTCCGCCAATTCAATATTTATTAGTCGTTTTTATTTCATTTAAATTAATTTGAAAACATAAATTTTTTACTTGTCATGCATGAGAAATCTGTGAGATCTACATCCAAATTATTATATCATCTCTGAATCATTTACCTGTCAAACTTATATCAGTTCAATATTTATCACTACAGTAAGTTCAGAAATTATTGGGATGTTTTTATTCTTGTGAAAAATGCAACAGGGTTATAATAACAATAATTTAAACTTGCAAATTTGAAATTTTGTACATCAGGATTTTTCTCTATATCGCAAATCGCAAATAGACTTAAATGACAAAATCACAATAATAAATGCATGCAATAATTATTGAATTTACAGTATCTTTTCTGGGATCAGTTATTTCCCAAAAAATAAAGTTTTTTTTCCAAATACAACTGTTCTAGAACTTTGGAGAAGCGGATTTAGAGGGTGTTTTTAGGGGGCCCGGGCTTCCCCTTTTGTTGGAAAAATTTGTTTGATTATATAGGGAATCATTGAAGCATGACTGGAGCGTGCCACCTCTTAGAAGATCAATGGGCACCTCTTAAGACAATTTCTGGATCCGCCACTGCTTGGTTCATGTAAAATCAATTACTGATAAGTCAAATGCATTACATGGATTATGCTTTCTTGATTTCCAGGAACACAATGTGTAAAAAATTAAGATGTCAGAACAAGAAAAATTAACAATAACTTTCAAGACCCCTTCCCCAAATCAAATGGCCCCTCCATGTTCACTTTGAGGTCACCGAGTCATAACAATATTGTAAACCAAAAAAACATTTTGTAGATCTCAATTAGCCTCTTTGTCCATTTTGCTGCTTACAGTTTCCCTCTATCCATTAGCTTTCAAGATAATTTCCAAATAAATGGGTGTAAAAAAGTTATTCTTATATAGCACTATCTCCAATAAGCAGACAATAAACAGTTTTGGTCATGTGACCTACTTTTCTTGGCTAATCATCCTTTTTTGCTGTTTACGGTTTGTAAGAGGATTCCTATAGGAAACTATTGATAAGATTTTGTAGTCAAAAAGGCATTTTAACAAATTTATTTATAGTGTATTTGGAAACAAGTTATTGCAACTTATATTAATCCCTTTCCACTTTGCTGGTGCAAGTGCTGCCACAAGGCAGCATTAGCCTGCTCTTTTTTCCAAATCTACAAGGGTGTCTGTAACATGCAAGAGAAATGGCTCTCTCTTAACACAGATCTGCCTTTTATCATTCCCTTCAAACAGACTATCATCATTCTCAAGACCATACACCCAAATGGTGTCCAGGGAGAGCCGAAAAATTAAGTCCATGAATTTTTCTCCCTGGAACAGGATCAAACCAGGAACCTTTGTTTTAATAATTTGATGTGCTAACCACTACACCACAGCTCTCCTGAAGAATTCAATTAAATTAAATTAAAATGTAAAATATACAGTCATACAAATTTTCAACAAAGAATCAAAGGGAAATAACCCAGTCAAATCTCTTTTAACATTTTTTCACATACACTACTAAATTGATTAATCTCCTAAGAGCAGTTTGGTAAAATTTCTAACCAGTTGTTCAATTTGATATCATGGAGAGAAATTGAAATTGGGTTTCAATTTTAAAAGAGCAGAAGACAGAAGACAGAAAACAGCTGATTTTATTTTACAGAAAAAAACATTCCAACCTTGTTACCCTCTGGCAATGTGCAAGAATTATTTTGTGCATTCATAAATATATTTCTGGATAACAGGACAATATAAATGTGAGATAAATTACGCAATTTCATAATTCTGCAACCAATTAATGTGATTGGAATACAATAACAATAAATGCAAATATAATCCTGTCACATTTTTCACAAAAATAAAAATCTCACAAAAAATTTCTGAATCAGTTTTTTTTCTCCCATTAATTAACATTTAAAATTCATCATCCTTCCCTCTATCTTTCCATAAACCCTACCATCACATCAAGATGATCCAAAAAGTTTTTATTGATTTCTCTTATAAATATATATATATAAATTTTATTACTGGCCATAATCAAGACTATAAAGTTATATTAGTCTAAACCTATGTGTGATTTATTGTCTGAATATAGTCCTGTCAATCATCAATCAGATTTAACCTTTAACATCTTTGCAATTATTCTTAGTCAATAACAACATATCAATTAATATTATATCTCATATCCTATTCCATTCATTTGATGAGAAATTATAGTTGTTCAATAATGTATAACTAACAGTAAGATGTCTTGTACTGTATAAATACTACTACTAAGAGACTATTGAGTGAGGGACCTGATTTTACGTACCCTTTATGGCCTTATTTGTCTTTCATTTACAATCTTTTTTTCCAACAAGTGCATATTCTTTCTCAGTCATGGATTTAGAAAGGGGCGCACTTGGTACCCCCCCCCCCCCCAAAAAAAAAATAAAATAAATTGAATTATGCAAATAAGATAATTTTAATTTAAAATATTGTCCTCTAACTCCTAATTCCCAGGTGTGCCTTCCCCTTCCCCTGTAAAATCAAATCCTGGATCCACATTTGATACTTATATACACAATAAACCAAGTTGTATAAGAAAAAAAATAATTGGATTACACAAAGTAAATGACCTTGAACTTTGAGGTAAGGGTTCAAATCTTAAAGGCAGAGGCGGACAATCATACTACATCTGTATTTCAAAGCAGTACTCAACATATAGAAGGGACATGATGTCAAATCATATTTACACAATCCTGCAAGGTTAAAAGACACTGTTAGCAACTTGACCATCAATATAGAGATTTCAAAATTGTTTGCTTTAATCTTGTTGTGTTATTGAACAGTAATACAAAGTATCGACATCAATTAACTCCAAGCAGTACTTCAAATATAAAGAGGAATTAATCCTTCAATCTTTATCAAACTATGGTTGAGACCTTCACCGTAAAGCCAAAACTTTCAAATTCATCAACTTGGAATCATGACAAACCTTTCTTGAGGCAGTGAACAATAAAGCATAGAAATAAAATTAAAACTCTAAGCCATACTCAAGACAGATACAAACTCTTATAAACATTAATCGGTTCTAGTGCAGGATGTTATGGGTCAAACCTAGCAGGGTCAAAGCAAAGATTTGAAAAATTGTTAATTGCTGCTTCTCAGCTAAAGATGCTGCATTTAGGAGTATGGGTAAATACTGGTTGTCTTGGAGTCCTAAAAATTAGAGTAAGGTGATATGTCTTCCTGCCAACTGTTACCTTGTGGATATATCAAATATCTTTCTACCAATGGCTACATACATATTTATAGAGAGAGCTGGATAGAGTGCAGGCGGTGTTGTCTCAATATCCTAATACTAGCATGAGTTTGAATCCCAGGGAGGGAAGAACAAAAATTTACTTTGCAGATTTAATTTTTTTGTGCAGCTGATATTAAGAGAAGTAATGTCAATCCAGATATTAACACCAGATCAGGATGGATCAAAATACAGTGCATGTTTCAATTGGTAAATGTGTAGGAATATTGTTTTTATTGATAAATGTGTAGGAAACTAGGATTATCATTTCTGGAAATGAATTCTGTAATCTGAACTTTTAATATACATTGAAAAACATTAAAAATGTGGGTTTTGTGTTCTGAGTGCTTCTTGGAATTTTATATTTATTCCATTAATAAAACATAATTTGACTGATGGCAGCCATGACATTTACTGCAATACAAAGGTAGATAATCCTATCTCAAACTTAAACGTCATGTAAACATCTCCCTATATCAGTTGATTGTTACAGTATACTTTAAGTTTTTACACCTGGCTTCTGTAGTAGCAATTTTTTTAGACTAAAATTTATGCAATTTTAAATTTTTGCGATATTTAGAAAAATTCTGTTTGATTCATATAAAACATTCCAAAATGCGAGTTTTAATTATTGTGATTATAACTCTGTCGCATTTTTCACAATAATAAAAACATCGAAATAATTTCTGAATTTACATTATCTTGGAACACATTTAATGTAAAATTTATTTCATTGACAGGGAATTCCATGGATGAAAAATTAACGATGAAGGAACTTTCACCAGGACAAAACTCGCATCTATGGCATGACATGATCAAAAGATTTAAATATTTCTTTCCTTCATTTCTATGTAAGGAATGGGGAACAGACTGATATATTTCTTATTATATTTATTTGATACAAGAATAACCAATAATTTTTCATCCCTATTAATAAGTAAAATCACAAAAATAACAATTCCAATATCAATAAAACAAATTTTGACAATGGCAGGCATCATTTGATGATGGCGGAAGATCATTTAATTTAGGCCATTTAATGGCCAAAAAGATCTCAGATTGGGCCTATGAGGCCGAATTTTCAAGCAGTCATATTCCAAGGAAATTTAATGACCTTTGGGATTCACATGAAAAAACAAAAATTAACAAAGCCTCAAGGGATTAGAACAAAGTTGTTATCAGTTAACTTTTTATATTTCATGGGTAGAAATAAACAATGACTAAAGATGGGGAGGTATATTAATATTCAAATACTTTTATTAAAACATGTGCATGTCTTGTTTACACTTCATTTAATGTGTTTTCCCACAAGGTACAGTCTAAAGTAGGATATGTCAGGAAATTTCCTTTAAAACATGATTCTGCATGGCTCAGAATGTCCTTTTAATATTTTCCTAATTTGATGTACCAGATTTAAAAGCCAAAATACAACATCAGATCTGAAAGAATAATAAACTTATCATGGATAGCAGTCTTAAATTTTATAAGCCAGATACTCCTTACAAAAGATTTATAAGTGAGTTCGGATCAAAAAAGTTTAAAAAAAAAAAAAAGCCAAATAAAGTATGACGTTGAAAAGCATTGTCAGAGGACCCCAAATTCTGAAAGGTTTTACCAAATAAAATACAAAGTTAAAGAGCATTTAGGACCTCAAATCTAAATGGTTTAGCCAAATACAATGAAGGTTATATATTCCTGTAATAATAACAGCATTTTTATGTACATCTAGAAATTCAAACAAGTAATCAGTATGTCACTGTGGTTTTCACTTATGAAAAAAAGATGATAAAAATAATTTCTGATCATGACAATGTGTCTACACCTTCAAAGAAGTAATCAATCAATGAAGTATTAATTAACAGGTAAACTAAGTAGGAAATAGCCAGGTAAAAATAGCTGATTGGCGGGCAAAGTTCTGATTACAAGTAGGTGTAGAAAATAATTATCTTCTGTAGGTAGTGATAAATAAGAAAATCATGAATTGGAAAGAAGTATTTTATGACAATCTCAATATCATTTGAAATGTCAGAAAATGTTGAAACAGCCACCAGGAAAGTCCAAGAACATTTGACATTCAAAAGACAATATAAATGTTCTGATAAAACAAGATTAAAAAAAAATAATAAATTATTAGTTGTTCAAAATGAACAACAACATTTCCCAAGAAAAAAACTGTAAATTCAAGGTGTATAAATTAAAATTTCCTTCATTTACAGTTTACTACAAATATTTTTTAATAATAATATACTGACATTTAGTAAGTTAGCATAAACATGAATTCATAGAAAGAATCGGGCGTATGACATTTGCGCCGATTTTGAAAATTTTCATTCTTTCATTTGCGCCGATTTTATATTTGCTCCTAATTAGATTTACAGGTAAGTTAAAACTTGTACATGTACTGTGCTATACCATTGGTAAAATCTGGTTATAATTGTTTTTCATCCATGTTTAAGTTAATTTTGATTCATATTGTTCTGGAACTTTGTTGTAACTTGATGGTCATATTGCACTTTGAAACGGACCGAGAAGTAAATTCTTAAATCATCGAGGGCCATACATATCGGAAGGTCAGTGTTCTCAAACATAACTACATATCTTACTAATGTACCATAAAATCGTGTAAAGCCAGTTACCACGGATTCTATTGTCAAAACACAGATCGAGCATAACCATGTGGTAAATGTCCGAAAGACAGATGCTAAAGAACTACGGATACAGTCAACTGAACAAGGAAAAAAGTCTGGAGATGTATCTTGTAGGCCTTCTTCCACCTCCCAGTGGTGAGCAGGGGACAACAGTTATATACATGTTGTGATTGACAATTCATTACATTTGTACAAGTGGCAAATGGAAGAGGTCTATAATGATAAATGAAATATAACATGACTTGGATGGAGAGTTCTCTCATTGACACTCTATTCACCTGTAATTTACCTGTAAAAAAATCGGCGCAAATGAAAACAAAAATCGGCGCAAATGAAATGCAGATCGGCGCAAATGCAAAACGCCGAAAGAATCATGATAACATTTGTCATATATAATAAAATTCTACTCATCTGTAGTTAGTGGAAGGTACAGGTAACTATAATAATAGAATTTAGAATGGAAACAGAGAAGGCGTCGAACCTTTGATCAGTAAACAGCCCAAGTTCACAAATGGGTCTTCAAAGCAGCAAGTAGGCAGTGTACATACATATACAAGTGTTTTTTTACAATTAAAAAGTTGTGCTATTTCAAAATGCACTGTTTGCTATTTTACTGACAGATTAAAAAGAACAGTGTTGATGACAGCTCAAAAAATTTACGGGAAACCTTGTCACATATTTATGTGCTTGTCCAGTAAGAAGCTTCATCAGAGATTGACTTTAGTCTTAGCTTTATGTTTTTTGTCCTTTAGGGAATTTGTGTTAATGACAAATCTTTGATAGGCTAACTTAAATCAATTCACAACTTGGCAATTTACGGCTCGTTTAAAACTGTTTTCCGAGATAAAGATGTCTTATGACTTACATTTTTCTACTTTGGTTTAGAGTCTCATCAACATTTACTCAAACAAAACTTTTAAATTTAAAAATCTATAAAAAAAATAAAAAAAAAAAAAAAAAAAAAAATTGTTTTCAAAAGCCTGCCTCACAATGTGAAGTGGTGAACATGCTTTTGCAGACTGTCAAGGACAATATCACATGAATTAATGCACAAATGCAGTCTCTGACTGTCCCTAAACACGGAGGTGGTGTAAACACAGTCAGAAACAGTCAGACAGTCCAAGTTAATGTTGCAGAAGACCTGTGATGTCACTAACAGTTGTAAACAATTTGACAGTTAACTTTGGATACTAGGGCTGACCTTTTATTTTTTAAACTTTAGATCATAATTATTAAGTTAAAAAACATTTACCTGCAAATATTATTTTTCTTTGATTTCAGAATCAGAATAAAACAAAAAGTAGTGAGGTTATTTATTGTAACGTTTAGAAAGAGATCCTAAAACCCTGAAGATGAAAACTTCTGTGTTTTCAATATAGAAATAACATTTTGTCAATATGTAAACGTTGATAAAATAAATTTCTATCAATATATTAAATATAAAAATAAAAATAAAATCTTTACCTTGTCATTGTTAAAACAAATATCCACTGTTATTGCTCACATGACATTCTACAAAGCGCAGTAATTAATTAATCAATCCCAGACAAAAAATTCCAAAGGAATAAAATGGATCTAATAAAAGGTAGTAACTAGGCCAAGATAGTAATCGTTAATTGCACATCACAGTCCTATTCCTTTCTAAAGTGTGTCTGATCAGCTGATGAGAAAACAAGAAAAACACTCAACTAACTAAGATCAATAATTCTTAATAAGCATGCTCAGAACTAATTGACCTGCCATGACCTTTATACCTGACAAGCAGGTGAGAAGGATCTTCTTAAAATTACAAATGCTTGTCACAGGCCATAGGGGTTTTCAATGAAACTGTTTTATTTGACATTAATTTGTTCATGTTTCGAGAAAAACTTGTTATTTTTTCACTATTATAGTATGTTGTGATTAATTATCCATGTATGTACTAATGTTCATGCAACTTTTGACCGATATATAAGAGATATGACCTTGAAAATTATTCCCTAATGCATCTTTCAATAAAAATTTATAGATAATACAATAAAGACATGCAAGGCACATACTGTTATATAATACCATAATTACAAATTTTGCAGTCTCAGTATTAAAACACAAACAACACAGATCATAGCCATTATAGCAAAGTAGTGCAAAGTGGTTTATATCTGATTATTTGTTTTTGATAACAAACTGAAAATAAACAAAATGTTTCGATTCCAACTTAACATTACATTTTAGAGACTTTCCTCTTCTTAGAATATGTTCCACTTATAATTAGACTATAGAGTTTTTCTTTGAAAAGCTACATACAAGTAGCACACACATGTATCAGGTCATATTATGATCTACATGGTCATTTCATAAGGTAAGCACATTCAGCCTGTCGACTTGCAGTGTACAATGATAGATGTATGTTAAAGACAATGTAATGATAATCTGTCATTGGTTATATCAGTAGAACTCTCATATTTGACCCCAGGGTTATTTTTAATACACTGCATAAAACTGTTTACCATCCACAAGAGATGTTTGGTCAATTACGTTTATTTATAAGTTCAGGGTTAGTGTTCCAAAAATATCATGCTGGCATATAAAATGAAGAAATTTTTAGAAAATACTTATTATAGTTACTAGATAAAAATTCTAGACAAAATTGTATTTATCAAATATGGTGCCAATGAAAGTCACTGAAAAAACGTATTCTCTCTCTGTTGCTATGTCATTTGGTCTGCAGAGTTGTCTCATTGACATTATACCACATCTTCTTATCTTTAAATGTAGCTCCATAAGGGAGTGCCAGGGACCCTACCACCTTAACCAACCTCTGTAACTCCATCCTTGGATTATTATGAGTATGTCTGATGTTTTTTAAAAAGATTGCCAATTATAAATCATTCATGTTAATCTGTTTGTACATAACATGTCCCATGTCAGGAGTTTGTAATGAAGTGTTTGTTGTCTGTTATATTTGTTTTTCATCTATTATTTTGTTCCTTTGAATTATTTCACATTCTGCATGTTCGGGGCTTTTATAATTAATAGCTTACTCTACAGTATGGGTTTTGCTCATTGTTAAAGGTTGGTCAGTGACCCATAATTGTATAAATCCAAGTCATTTGGAGTCTAGTGATAGTTGTCTCAATAGTAAATTATGGGCAATCATATCACATGTTCTTATTTTGTAACCTCTATTTCATTTAATACTAAATCTGAAACATTTAAAATAATAATGTCATTTATTCAACTAAGAACTGGATATACCAACCGTAATCACTACAAACAACGCACTGGGCAAAACACCGCCTAATTGTGGAGCTGTGGAACTAGGGAAACACCACAACATTACCTCAGAGTGCTCCAACAAGGAATGTTACAGAGAAGTAATGTACCACCAAATTACAAAGGAAATAGGAACCCATAAATTTGTAATATAAACACAGGCATCCTACTAGCAAGATTAGAACAAGAAAGCACAGAAGAATATAAACAGAAGTTAGAAATCGTTTCAGACTTTATTGCAACAACAAGACGTTTTGACTTACCAGAACATCAGCATTGTAACAGAAAAAACAAAATTTAAGTACATGGAGAAAATTACATGGAGGGAGATCCACTTAGGGTGTAATATGCACCAATGGACAAAGTTGGGCAATAAGGCCATAAGATTGAATATTGAGGATCATCTGACATAATGAGTATAAAACAGAGAATAAGGTTGTTATTCAAAATTTCACAAATATAATACATAAGCATATATGTTTGGTGAAATTGTATGATCATGTAAATAAAGACAAGCATATTAAATATTGAGAGATTTGGTAGTAAGAAAATGACAATTAGTAAGTATGTACAGTCTCCTCCAGAAAACGACACATGAATCAATGACGAAGGTTGACTTTAAGGAATCAATTATCTTAGATGTGGAAGTATTATACAATGTTTAGACTTCTCAGAATTGATTATATGATATTCCTTGATCAGTTAGCAGTACTACATTTACGTCACTACATCTAATACGTCAGTCAACTTCAATTAGACCATGTTTACAGGTTTAATGAAAATATCACCATGGTTACATTCTCACCATAAAATATGCGTTTTTAATTTCCACTTCGACGGGGCTCAGTTATATTCCCATTAAATCTTTTAAAGGATTAGAGAATTGGAAGGATGGGGCTTTATATAAGGTTATACAAAATTTCAAATTTTCCCGGGATGAGGGTCTAAGTCAATCCATAACACATCTTTTAAGAAAACATTTGGGTACTAGCAACTGAGTTTCCCCCATCATAAACCTCATATATAGATATAGGAAGATGTGGTTTAAGTACCAATGAGACAACTCTCCATCCAAGTCACAATTTATAAAAGTAAACTATTATAGGTGAAGGTACGGTCTTCAACACAGAGCCTAGGCGCACACCTTACAACAGGCTATAAAGGGCCCCAAAAATTACTAGTGTAAAACCATTCAAAAAGGAAAACCAACGGTCTAATCTAAACAAAAAACGAGAAATGAGAAATACCTATGAACCACATCAACAAACGATAACCCTGAACATCAGGTACATGTATTTGATATACATGTATATTCCAGACTTTTATTTCTCTCTTCCAATTATAAATTATAACTCTGATATTTCCCTACTTAAACATCACTTAATTTGTTTTTTTGTTTTAAATTTGCCCTACAGCCAATATCAAATAAATGATTAAGTGTAACCAAAAATACATGATATCTGATGATTTTTCATAGGAATGCACTCTACTTAATCACTCCTTTAAAGTAAATACGTTTTATGGTATATAATTACTTATATAAAATTGAAAATCATAAATTAAAACAATATACAAGACAACACCCACACAATAAATATCTGACATGAATATGAATGTTTTGTTTATGTTATAAATTTTAAAACACAAAAACAAACCACTATGCCATTAGGTAATTACTAAGATGACTGACCATATTTGAGAAAACACACTTGCACATAAACTAATTTACTTAGATGATCTCGTGTTCACTAACACCATCAGCATTATTACAGCTAATTTCCTAATTCTTGTAGAGTAAAACTTTGGTAGGCTTGCTTGCTAGGTGTGTATAAATGTTAATTCAAGCTTTGTAATTAAGATTGACACCTACAAACAATATACATGTATAATATAAATATGGCCATATTTTAACCTGTACATGTATGTATCATATTTAAATTTGATTGGACATTATCTCAATAATTGAGATAATGTCCAATCAAATTTAAACTCATATGAATTGAACAACATAAAAAGAACATTATTTACATATGGCCCTATTGTAAAATCCAAACATTGTAGCACACCGCGCGAATGAGCACTTCTCTTTCAAATCTCACCACTTCTCCCTATCAGTTTCAAAAAGAGAAGTCACTTCTCCCTATAATTCTGAAGTAGTGTGAGCCCTGCAATTACAATTGTACAATTTACAAACAAATCAAGCAAGCTAATTATAATCAAAGTCTTACTTTACATGCATTAGGAAATTAGCTGTAATAAACAAATAAATTTTACTGCCAAAAAAATTCTTAAAATTATGGTCAATGATCTTAAAATATACTGTTGAAATTCAATAAAACTTTGTCAAGTGGAAAATCAAGGAAAAGAAAAGTAAAACAAGAATATGTGTCCCTAGTACACAGATGCCCCATCCGCACTATCATTTTCTATGTTCAGTGGATCGTGAAAATTGGATAAAATCTCTAATTTGGCATTGAAATTAGAATAATTTCATAGGGAACAATTGTAATAAATTCAAGTTGATTGGACTTCAATTTTATCAAAAACTACCTGGACCAAAAACTTGAACCTGAAGCGGGATGGACGAACAGACGAACAAACGAACTGACGCACAGATCAGAAAGATCATATCATAGGGAACATGTTTTCTAAGTTTCAAGTTAATGGGACTTCAACTTCATCAAAAACTACCTTGACCAAAAACTTGAACCTGAAGCGGGATGGACAAACAGACGAATGAACGAACGAACTGACGCACAGATCAGAAATCATAATGTCCATAAATAGGGCATAAAATTTTAATTTGTTTAAAAGAGAATATATGTAGGTGCAACATTGCAATATTCACACCAGCCTAGTCTTGTAAAATTGCTTACAGGCTTGTAAACTTGCTTCTCTTCAAGCCAGCAGAATCTAACTAACATTTTGGTAAAATCGAGCCTCAGTCTTGGGGATTCAAAAGTATTCTTGTGGAAACTGAGTTACACTCTTGATCAGTTAATGTTTTTCCATATCAACATAATATTCCGGAGCAAGTTGATTATAATAATATTAAAACTAATGTAAGGCAGCATCTCCAGGACCAGTTTATTAAAAAATGATTCTCTGATATAAACAACTCATCAAAGGGGGAATTTTATTTACACTTTATAAAGAAGAGTTTTGCTTAGAACCATATCTATTAGAATTGAGGCAGGGTCATAGAGTAATTATCCCCGGCTTAGTATATATCTAGGATTTTGATTGGTTAACGCACGTCGTTACAAAACCCATATCCCCTGGGTGTTGCTAACCCATATCCCCGGACGTTGCTAACTATTGTCCCGGGGAACTTCACGCCAGTTTTACTTCGTTCCATGATTGCTCCTTGTGAAATATTGAATTCTGTAGATTATCCATGATGTTTGTAATGAAATATTTAATTCAATTTTGTCCTATTATGTCGATCATTTACACTCATTTCATTTAATGCATCACTTGACTACCACATTTTCAAGGAATGGGACTACTGACCTAGCAATGCAAATGACCCACGTTGACGTCACACTATCTATGACATAACTCTCACAACATTGAGCGCCAAATTTGACTCAATCAAGTTTCTCTGTCTCCGTATTAAAAACGTCTTATATTTGACTACCTGTAGGGTTCTACCAAAGGTAGTACCCTACACCCCGTAGAAAGTATGTAAAATTTCCAAATTTCAATAAAACTTTTTTAGATAATGAAAAAAACGTTGTTTTCACGTTACACTTAGTACCCGAATTTCCATAAAACTCGTCCGATTCGGACTAAGACCGGGGATAAATTCGTTATCTACGTTCATATCCGTAGATATGGATATTTTAACACCCTTCAGTACCCTGTACACCCTTCGGCTACGCCTCATGGTGTACTTGGGTACTTCAGGGTGTTAAAATATCCATATCTACGGATATGAACGTAGATAACTTATAATATATGTAAATTAAGGGTATGTAATACAAAGTTTCCCATCAAAACAGGAAGATGGAGAAATGGTACCACGATATGAGAGAATTTGTCCATATGTAAATGTCCTAATTGTGAAGTTAAGAATTTAAGGGGGAAGTTCATACCTCCATATTATTTAAAATATCCAAATGTTAAAAAAGTGCTTAAATATTGTAATAGTAATGTGCTGTCTAAGCTGTCAACTTTTATTCAAAAGGTAGAAAAGATGCTTGTCTGATTTAAAATTGAAATAAACAAAGATTTATTTCTGAAGATGTATAATTTAAAAATGTGTACTGTATGTATTATGAACTATGTTGTAATTTATATTGTGTATAATATGCTCCTGTTACACAGTCTTCTGCGGCTGAGTTTTCTTTAATAAACTATGAAACATAAACTGATTCTGTAAAGTGGTACAGTACTTTAGATATCATCTGATAAATGAACAAAACTTATAATTTTAAACATAATATTAAGGGGCATAACTCTATGAATGTAAATTGCCATACAGGTTACTCTCAAAATCTAACTTAATCTGTATTTAACGATCATGAAATTGTTTAAATATCTATATAGATTTTGTATAAGATCTTTTAGTTATCATCTGAAACCATTTCCCTAAATATGAAGTGACATACTTGTAAATGCAAAATGTTTAACCATTTCTGATCCAAACAATTTTGTAATGACCTACATTTCATGCTTCCATGGTCAAGATTTAACTAATTTTCAAATGATACATACACATTTTGTGTGGACATGAATTAAATTCATGATAACCATCTATATATAAGAGCTAAACAAACTACATGTATGTACATGTAGATCACTATACCAACAAACTTCTGAAAGATGTCAGACAACATTCATTCTATACTTAATTTCTTTGTTGGTGCATCTGCCTAAAAATCGAATAATAACAAGAGATAGGTACATACCCCTGATGCCAAGATATGTCTACAGACAAAGTGTCAAAGTCAAAAACAGTTTGTCCTTAATACAAAATGTATAAATATAGTGCCTTCTATTTCAGTACAGTATTTTGCATTGAATGAATACAAATTTTGCACATTAATACTGAATTATTAAATAGTGATCATCTCTCAGTCATGATTTTGATTAAATTAAAGTGTAAATATGTAAATGGGTCCCAATCATTGACTTATGCATTGTTTTAAGGTAAAAATAAAATTTAAAAATAACCACAAATTTATTGTTACCAAACATATACATACAATGTATGCTGGAGGCAGTTATAAATCTAGCTGCTAAATAAAGAGAGAATTGTTATAATATAGGAATAAACAGAAATGAGACATACATCTAACATCTTCTATCTCAAAGACAATGGATAAAAAAATTTGAAGAAAAAAACATATAAATCAATTGGCACTGATCCCCTTCTTGGAAAGGTGATCTGTACAGTATTTCATGTGTAGCGAACTTTCTAAGAATAAGATTTCGGTTAGAACCTTGATAATGTCAGTCATACATCCTACATTAATTTAAAGAGACTCCGTTTCTTGAGATCAAATTCATTATCCTCAATTCTTGTGACTAAATTGAGAAAGACCCAGAATTATAACCAATTTAAATTCTCCCAAGGGTTTTTGTAAGAAGATTAAAGTAAAGGTCAGAGGAGTAACAAATGTTATTTTCACAGGTTAAAATTCTGCTGTGTGCCGAGGGTGGCAATCCTATCAATACAGGATGGACTCAGTGAGAAAGAGAAATTATATTGCTCTTCTGTCAAATGTGTAGGATGCTGTCTTTAATAATTCCATCAAATAATATTTGTGCTTATAATAAAATAAACAAGTTAAAAAAATCAATACTTTCAACTGTGTAAAGGTACTGAATAATGAAAATACTGTAACATTTAATAGGGTACATAGCAAATAGTTATATTTTTTTTTCAATTCAAGAACAGTTTACATTTTTGTAAACTTTCCGTAATACAATACTTAACTAGATTGTTGTATTGTAAAAATAAGATGTGGTATGGACTCCTGATGAGACAACTCTCCACCAGAAACCAAATGATAAGCGACTATGGATCACCATACAGCCTTCAACAATCAGCAACGCCATTATCACACATATGATATAGCAAGGTATTGAAGGCCTCAGAATGCTCACCTTTCAAAAATTGTTCCTGTAAAACTGTGCCCATTTAATTTATGAAGAGAGGGCAAATCAGGAAGATTTTGAAGTCATACAACAGTTGGTTTGGCTCATACTAAGTAGATTCAGAGTATTAACCATTCACCTGCATTTTCACGATATATACATTCTGTATACTAATTCTATCAGTATACAAAATGTAAAACTGGGTTTTAAAATAAATAGAGAAACAATTTTGGCTTACAACTATTGTTCAGATTTATCAATTACAAGGAAAAGTGATCAACATTTATAATATGCACAATGTAACATATATATTTAAATAAAAGTCCACCTTGAAAGCACAAACAGTTTGTAATTTCAGCTGTAAATGGACTATTCTATATTTAAATTAATAACCTAGTTTTTATAATAAAAATACTCTTATTACATGTCATTAACAAGCCTTTTATCAAACCAGTCTTAACGCAATGAAAACCAATTTAACCTTGTAAAAAGGAGACCTAATCGAATCGAATCACCACAACAAATAAACATTAAATATTTTCTGCAAAACATTTGCTTGTATTGATTCTTACAAAAAAAGTCAAGCTAACTTGCAAGTTATTTTCATATGTTCATGTTTAGACATAGTTAACACTTTAACAACTTTTTCAAGATTAAATCAGTAAGGAAGCTGTTGACATGTTACCATGACAACCTGACAAAAATCAGCTGCCAGCATAGTATAAATATGCAATAAATGAGTCTTCTGTAAATTGGAAAACAGACCATATATAAAGTATGCTACCATAATCATATAACTGTTACAGCATGTAACATATTTTAATGTTCAATAAATAATGTACATGATTTTTTTTTCTACACTACCAGGTTGCAACATCAGGATCAACCTGCAACTTTCATTACACAAATTAAAGTGTCAACTAGGAGTGATCTGTAATGAGGTTCTCGTATAGGAGACCTTCATTAATTCAGTTCTGCAAGTTCTTGAATTTTAAGGTCATTTTTCTCTATTCTTTATATTTTTGGCCCATGTAGACATGATAAGACATTATTCTCTATTTTTTTTATTTTTTTTGCCTAATTTTTCTCTTTTTTTTGTATTTATATGTGTTGCCACTTTTTTCTGTACTTTTTATCTATAATCACTATAATTTTGAAAATCCCATTCAGACAATCTGTAATTGATAATTTATATATACTTGTACTAAATATAAACAAGAATGTGTCCATAGTATATGCCAGAATGCCCCACTGTTCAGTGGACTGTGAAATTGGGGTTGCAACTTAAATCAAAATCAAAAAGATTATATCATAGGGAATATGTGTACCAAGTTTCAAGATGATTGGACTTCAACTTCCATCAATAACTTTGTTGACCAAAAACTTTAACCTGAGGCAGCCGCAGGACAAACGAACGAACAAAGGGACGCACAGACCAAAAAACAAAATTCCCATAACTGAAGCATAAAAATATGATCTAACTCAAATCTCTAGGAGTGATAGGGAAGATTGGAATATAAGAATAGAGCTTCAATGTCACCTGTATTGGCTTTTTTTTTGCAATTACTATTTCTGTCCACAGGCTTACATGTTTTTCATACTACTTACTGCAGTCTACCACAAAGGAACACCTACTACCCATACCCTTAGTGCCTGTGGTGGTTTTGTTTATAGATACTTGTATAAAACAAGATATCACTGGAATCAAAATTATTTATAATGAAACAAAAAGAAACAAGTGAAACTGTGAGCTACTGCTCAATGATGATACCCCCGCTGCAAGTGGATAATTTTGTGAGTGATAAATCTGAAAATGCATCACACAGTATAGCTGACATATACAAACCTTGAAACCAAATTTCAGAAATCCTTGTATTGTAGTTCCTGAGAAAAATGTGACAAAAATTTTCAACTTGGCTATAATGTCTAAAATTATACAAGTGTTCGGTAAACAGGAAGTTGTTAAGTGATGAATCTGTAAATGCAACATACAGCATATAGTACTTATATCCAAAGAAATGGCTTAAAAATGCCCTATCTCAACATAAACAAGGAGCACACACAACCTTGCCTGTATTATATTGCTCACCTTCTGAAAAAAAACCACAAGTTCAGCATGCTTATTAAGACTTTTAAATGCAAATACTATAGTTTTTGATTTTAAACATATTTTATTCATTAAGATATGAAAAGGATTGAGCAACAGGCACAGCCTATAAAAGCTCTCTCCATATTACATGTACAAGGTATAATTCAATTACAACAACTGTATTTAAAATAATGCAATATAGTGGAACATGCATGCTATTTGTGAGCACACACGAGCAAATATATGTTAACAGTGTTACTTACTAAATGCAAAGTACAGTCAGGGGTACTACTTGTACAAGTGTATTTTATTTACTTGAAGAAGTAAAAAAAAATATACACATATAAGTAAATTTGTAGGATACTTATACAAGTGAATTTTATTTACTTGTATAGGTAAAAAAATAATTGGCTTAGTTATGTCCCTTAGGCATTTAGAATTTTTTACTTGTATAAGTAAAAAAATCATCCTTTCTTCTTTTCTTGAATTCTTAAGATTTCTTTGCTCTAATAGAATTTTAAATTGTGTACCCTTTGCAGATGTTTTTACTAAATTTATCGTGTTAATGGTACAATACATTTGAAGTTAATAGCTAGAGTAAACTTCAGAAATATCATGATCAACATCAGGAAACTGCAACACTCCAAGCCATATACACATGTATCACACAAAATTATTTTCCATTATTCTATGGCATTGGAACCCTGAAACTTTGATATACTGTTTTTTTCTAACACCAGTGTTCTCTCCAGGATTTTTGGATAGCGCTGTGGTAAGGGCATAATTTTCAATAATTCTCAGTAACTTTGTCGCGGCGCGCAGTTTGTTTGTAATTGATTTGTTATGTATTTTTCTTATTTTATGCTATTGATGTTTTCTCTTGTAATGATGTCCTCAGCATTATCATGCTCATGGAATAATGGGTGTAAAAATAATATATCCTTTGCTCTTAACTTATCAGTTTCTTCTAAAACTAAAAACCATCAGACATTATGGGAGTAAGTTTTCAGGAGCTGCATTTTAATAATAAAATATTTTTAATATATTCATCAGTATTTTATGTGGTAAATGTAGATGACCATGATACAGTAACACTAACACCAGAAGCTGTAATCATTAAAATCAAACTAACAATACACAACAAATATAACTGTCAGATAACCTATCTTTTATTCATCTGACTGAGGCCAAATAAAAATATATGTGTGGTTCCAGTTACCTGACCATCCCTAGCTGAACCCCCCCCCCCCAACCCCTAGAATTTTTTTTTCATTTTTGAAAAATTGAATTTTTAAATGATCAAAGTTTGAGGATTGTAAATTTAAATAATTAAATTCCAAGATTCTTGTCATCTACATTGCCTTCAGAAATATTTCTTTGGGCTAAAATGCAACAAATTCAGAACGGAATGAAGCAAAATAAACAAAAAAAGGAACATGACTGTTCATTTTACAACCAAACTCATGTAAATGGAGAACTGAAGCTTCCTGTTTGAAGGTATATAATTCCGGAATAAATTTAGGTAAAGACATAATTTTTTTCCCGGATTTTGACAATCCAAAATAAAAATTCAGAAAAAAAATTGACGACCTACAGTCTTCACGATGAACTGTTAAATCTACAGGCCCCGAGATCAATTTTTGCAAATTTTTAGTTAGATGCTGTTGGCCTGTAAATATGATTTTTACAGGCCCAAGAGCAATTTTATAAGCCTGGGCTGTCTGGGCTGCCATTCAGCGTGAAGACTGGACCTACCGACCCTATTTTTAAAAGAATGTAACTGGAACCACACAAATATTTTATTTGGCCAGTCTAGTAAATTTCAAGAAGCCTATGCTAGTGAATTGTATGCCCTAAACTTATGTGCAAACACTATTCTCTTGGCCTGCAAGTTTTTTTCAGACATTCAATTGACGGCTGGTAGATTTTTGGTTGTAGATATTTTGCCATTAAAAATTACCAATTGACTAAAACATGCAATGTGTAATTAGTTCACAGGGTATCAATAAGGCCTTAAAAAAAAAGATATGTGTTTCCGGTAACATCATTTTGAAAAATAGGGTCGGTAGGTCGGAATTCTTTTTTTTTTTTTTTTTTTTTTTTTTTGACATCGTAAATGAAATCCGGAAAATTATCATGTTTTTTCCAAGTCCGGATCCGTAATTAGTTTCAAAAACCGGAAGTGTGCCATTTGCAATGTTTTTGAAGCGCCTGCTGTGCAAATTTCTTGGATTTTAACCTATTTGGAATACCTTTTGACATTAATAAAATGTTTTTCTGGCTTTCTATGCAAGAGGAAGCAAGAGAGAAAAAATATTATGTCATCTATCAGAAGCCTGTGTCAAAAACAGGGTCGGTTGATAATTTTTTTTTTTTTTTTTTTTGGAAGATCCAATAAAAAAGTTAGGGTCGGGGCTAAAAAACAGGGTCGGTCGGGTTACCGGAAACACAGATCTTTTTTTTCTCAGCCTAATTATACAACTTGCCACTAATACTGGACATCACAAAGTTTAGACCTCATCATAGAACATATATCTAAGGATTTAATGGAAAAGTTATTGTTGTAGGATGTCAATAGTTTAGGAGCCTGTCAGAAGAGGTGCAGATTCGCAGGTCAAGTGGCACTGATTTCCAAATAGCAATAATGAATAAGGTCTATAATTTCAGTTTCAGCAGTATATTATTTTAGAGAAGGTTTAGGAAGTCTTAATAATATGTATAAAAATGAGCAGCAAATTCTTGGTTAATGGAATCTGACAGTATAACAATTAGAAAATTACCTTTTGTGGTCATTGAATGGGTAAAAGGGTATCAGAAATATCAACATAATTTCTCTGAGGAGAAACGTTCATTGAAGGGACTTACTGAACATAGGAATGATCAAAATTAACAGCCATCGATTCACCATACCTATCAAAATACTCTATTACGTATTTTTATTTTGCTCTAAATCAAAAGGCAGAAGGCAGTCAAGTAACACTAACAGCATTTGGACTGATATTAAATTGGAAACCTGAAGCAGGAGTGGAGTGTCGGACCTTTAATACGCATTCGCTGCAAACACTTTAGTCATTAGCTAAATCGATGGCAATTCAATTCTAATTGATGACAAAACAATTAACAATTTCATTTTTTGATTTCACCATACCTGTTCTTCGTTCAATTCTTTAAAACTGTGTTATAATTTTCGGGCAACTCGCATTTGCATTAAGAAAATGGCAGCTTTTCTAGAAGTGACGTCACAGGAAATTGTTTACCTTTCGGTTATCTCATACTTTTTCCATCGTCTTATGTTTTATGACTTATGCACGAACTGGTACCTTTACATAAAAGAAGCGACTTTTGAGATAGTACCCGGTTCCTATGACAGAGGTCCTAAAAGGGATATAAAAACTAATTGTAAACTTTTTAAAATATAGTACTTACATTTTCCATGCCATTTTTTTCAAAGTATAATTAATTAATATTTCATCAACTTTTATTTTTCATTATAAAATAAAGCATTTAAAGTATAGGTAAACATTTAAATTACACATATATACAATACATCAAGGACGTATATCATAGTTCCTTGAATACATACAGTAAACCAGAGACATTATACACATCAACACAAAATATGTGTCAGAATTTAAAAGATCCAAATATAAATTTACCTAAATTACACCATATTCGATATACAGTTTCTAGATTACACAGTTCTTTAACCGGCATTGTTTGTACATTGATGATTTTTTTCCAATATTATGGATTGATATAAATTGTTCTAAAACCTTGAAAAAAATGAGGATGAAATGGAACTATCCTCTATATCATGTTTACAAATAGTACATATTCTATTATTTCTTGATTTCCATGTTCTAAAGCTAATTAAGTTGTGACTACTTTTTTGTTTTACATGTTTTGAAAACATTAGGCATTGGTTTGCATAAATAAAATTGCAGACAAAAGTATGTCTCTGGGTGATCTAAGAACAATCCGGAGAGAGGAGGGTTGAAACAGGCGCGGATCCAGAGGGGGGGTTCGGGGGTTGGAACCCCCCCTTTTTTTGGCCGATCAATGCATTTGAATGGGAGCATATAGCTGGAACGACCCCTTTACTCTGGGTTGGGAACCCCCCTTTTTAAAATGGCTGGACCCGCCCCTGGTTTAAACAACTCGGATGCCATTCAGATTATCTACAAAATGATCGTGAAAGAAATAGCAACGGCCGGTGATCACAATTTTTTAAACCAAATTTTATTTTTTTTGGAGAGGGGGTATGTGTGTGCGTTAAGACGAGGCAATGGTTGCAGTCCACACTACTAAAACTTTTGGATGATTGGAATTAGGCCTTGATATCATTCATTGCTTTATACTAAGGACCGTCTCTCCAAATCTTTGGTTGCTTACCTGACGAAATTTTACTTGGCAAATTGTCCTTTTATGGTGTTTCATCTGAATCAGTGTCCTTTTTAGCTCACCTGGCCTAAAAGGCCATGTAAGCTTTTCTCATCACTTGGCGTCCGTCGTCGTCGACGTCGTCGTCGTCGTCGTTAACAATTTTTCAAACATCTTCTCCTCTGAAACTACTGAATGGATTTGAATGAAACTTAGCATGATTGTTCCTTAGATTATCCTGCACAAAGTGTGTGCTTCGATTTTTGATCCGTCAAAAAACATGACCGCCGTTACTTAAAATAGAACATAGAGGTCAAATGCAGTTTTTGGCTTATATCTCAAAAATGAAAGCATTTAGAGCAAATCTGACATGGGGTAAAAATGTTCATTAGGTAAAGATCTATCAGCCCTGAAATTTTCAGATGAATCAAACAAACCATTGTTGGGTTGCTGCCACTTAATTGGTAATTTTAAGGAAATTTTGCAGTTTTTGGTCATTATCTTGAATATTATTATAGATAAAGATAAACTGTAAACAGCAAAAATGATCAGCAAAGTAAGATCTACAAATAAGTTAATATGACCAAAATTGTCAATTGACCCCTTAAGGGGTTATTGTCCTTTAATGACAATTTTTCACAATTTGTTCATCACATTTGCTAACTTTAAAAAATCTTCTCCTCTGAAACTACTGAATGGATTTGGATGAAACTTAGCATGATTGTTCCTTAGATTATCCTGCACAAAGTGTGTGCTTCGATTTTTGATCCTTCAAAAAACATGGCCGCTGTTACTTAAAATAGAACATAGGGGTCAAATGCAGTTTTTGGCTTATATCTCAAAAACGAAAGCATTTAGAGCAATCTGACATGGGGTAAAAATATTCATTAGGTCAAGATCTATCAGCCCTGAAATTTTCAGATGAATCAAACAAACCATTGTTGGGTTGCTGCCACTTAATTGGTAATTTTAAGTAAATTTTGCAGTTTTTGGTCATTATCTTGAATATTATTATAGATAAAGATAAACTGTAGACAGCAAAAATGATCAGCAAAGTAAGATCTACAAATAAGTTAATATGACCAAAATTGTCAATTGACCCCTTAAGGGGTTATTGTCCTTTAATGACAATTTTTCACAATTTGTTCATCATATTTGCTAACTTTAAAAAATCTTCTCCTCTAAAACTACTTAACCAAATTCAACCAAACTTCAACTGAATGATCAGTAGGGTGTATAAAATAAAGTTTGTGCTTTATTTTTTATTTCGTCAAAAAACATGGCCGTCATGGCTAAAAATAGAACACAGGGTAAAATGCAGTTTTTGGCTTATATTTCAAAAACTCCAGCATTTAGAGCAAATAAGACAAGAAGTTAAAGTATTTATTAGGTCAAGGTCTACCTGTCCTGAAATTTACAGCCGAATTGGGTAACTGGTTTTTCAGGTATAATGCCCCTGAATTGATGATTTTAAAGAAATTTTGCAGTTTTTGGTTATTATCTTGAATATCATTATAGATACAGATAAACTGTTAATAGCAAAAATGTTAAGCAAAGTAAGATCTACAAATAAGTCAATTTGACCAAAATTGTCAATTGACCCCTTAAGGAGTTATTGCCCTTTAAAGACTTTTTTCACAATTTGTTCATCATGTTGACTTACTTTAAAAAATCTTCTCCTTTGAAACTGCTGTATCAATTTCAGCCAAACTTAGGCTAAATGAGTTTCAGAGTATCTAGTATAAATTTTATATTTCATTTCCTTGTATGTCAGAAACATAGCTCATATGGCTAAAATAGAACATAGGAGAAAATGATTTTTTTTTTGCTTTTGAAGAAAATAGGACGATTCAAAGAACATTTAAATAAATTGAAAAGCCAAAATAATCATTGATGAGAGATTTTACCAAACAAATTAAGGTGAGCAATTCAGGCTCTTGAGAGCCTCTTGTTTAAATTCACATTTGTCAAATGACAATAGAAAACAAATAAAAGTTGGTACCATATACTTAGATACTCAGTAGTTCGACTGACATTTAGAAAGGCAGGCCAAAGAGTTATATTCTTGGACCTCTTTTGTTTAAAACTTTTATAAACGATGTCGGGGTTTTTTTTAGCAGATCTACATTTAATTACTACGCATATGACACTAACACATTATGATATCGTTCTGTAGTCTTGATTTTGACAGACTAATGTATACATAATAGAATATGTATCAAAAAATTGGCAGACCAGTTTAAATTTAATAAAATGAAAGCTAATCCTGACAATTTCAAGGATTTTAGTTAGCCGTTGGCAAAACGATTTTGAGAAGAAAAACCCCATCAAAACATATACATGTATAAAGAAAATATAATTTATCTTGCGAAACTGTGGTAAAACTGTTGGGCATAGACAGTGACTACCATTTTTTTAAATTTGATTTACGTATTTTATTATATAAATAGTAATTTGCATAGAGGCATCTCAGCAGCTTAATATTTTGAAAAGAACGTTTTCATCCAAATGAAATAAACTCATCGTATTTCTTTCTTTTGTAATGATCTATTTCAATTTTGTCCTTGGTTTGGCATTGTGTTGCGCTGAAAACAATACCATAAAATTAGTAAAACTGCAAGAGAGAGCACTCCAGTTTCGGCGGTTTGTGCATGATGAGTAACTCCACATATTTACGACTTGTGGATACTGCTAAGGTGTCAACTCTTCTTGTTCGCAGAATCAGGACTATGACGGAAAAAGACGTTGATGGCCCGGCATATGCACAGGCACTTGTCTCAGAATCCACTCGCCCCCGTATACCATAATATAACACAAGTGCCTGTGGGCATATGCCGTTTTAAATAATATTGCTCTTAATTGAATAGCGTTTCAACTGGGAGATATATTCTACACATATAACTTTGAATGAAAAGTTACTATATAAAAAAAGAAAGTGTTCAGGGAACAATTTGGACTAATTGAAGCATAGACCAATCTTCATAACCAAATTTCACTAATCACATGATTAAGAAGAGATAGGGCTTATGCCAATCAGAGACATCAATCTAACGACACAAAGAACCAAACTGTTACATCTTGCTTCCATGCATAGACTTTGACACTACAGACAGGGAACTACTCAAATACTCCTCTCATGCTGCGAGAATATTAATTTTCTTTGATCATGAATTCTATAGAACTACCATATCTAAATGAATTCAAGTCATACATGGGTTCTTGTGAGTGCACATGCATAGACTTTGCTAAACCGAAATAATTTGATTGATAGGTTTAACTTCAAGGCATTGTATATTTAAATATACATTGCCTTGGTTTAATCATTTCACTTCCAGTGTAGACATTTTTTATTTATATAACTAAATATAAGAATAAATTGAGATATTTAATTTTGGACTGTTATACTATTATAATTATTAGTACAATAGCTAGTCCTAGATATAATACACATAGGTAGTAAATGTCTCTGTTGTGATCGACTGTAGAGTCATCATAGATAAACTAAAAGCGAAGATAAGCAAAACTTCAATGTGTATAATTTGCATTTTGGGTTTCAATAAAATATATAAGGTATCTGTATAACGCAAAACTCTGACATGGAACTTGGACATAATATGATCTTTATATATGTTATGACAAGCGATATATTTAGGTCCAAGCATGAAAAAGCCGGATTTAATAAAAAAGAAAGAAATAATTGATGCAGGCTATACTATATTGTAGTTTTAACATGGGTATGCATAGCTCGGGCAAAAATAATCACGAATATAATGCATACTCATGATAAAACTACAATAAAGTATAGCTTGCATGAATTATTTCGATTCTCAATAGGACAATTAATGTAATATCTATGTCCGATAAGTATAAGTGTAATTTTAAGCGCTTGTGTAGGCTCTTCCATGAACATCCCTTTTTTGTTTGTAAAAAAGCTAAACGGCTGGCACTGTGATTTTTCAGAGAAAGGAGTTTGAACAGCCAGCATAGCATGTACGGTAGTCGTATCTAGGTCAGATATGTCAATTTCGGAATGCAACACATCATTCATGCAGTCATAATAAATGAATTAGTAACATCATGTGCACCATTCAAGAGTTTGAAAGTGTTTTAATATATTAAGTGATAATTTGATAAAGTTCATTATTCTGAAGAAGTCCATATACGCATTTTTTTATATAAACTTTATGTTGATAATCCTATGAATTACTTATGATATTTATTATTAAGGGATTATTATAACCAAATTCAGTTATCTGTATATAATTAAATGTTTCCTTGTGTTTTAAGGTGTATATAGTTGCTAAAATTATACCCTTTGGGTAGTGCTCAACAATTAATGGAGGATTATACAAAAAAATGAACTGAACTGCATGTGCGACAAATTTTATTGAATTTAGAGCATGGGTTTGTTCACAAAGCGAAAGTGATCGAAAGTAGCAGGTCATATAAGAATACTTGATAAAAGATGCCTTGAAATAGTGTTTTAAATGACTTCTTCTTCATTTGGTATACGATATTCCCTCAGTATTATGGTATTTATTGCAGACATACCAAGCAGTTATATAAGCTGTCGCGTCTAGAACTACTTGGAGTTTATCACAGTCACTCTGGTATCTAATCGGTCTGTATCTTATGCTATCATCTGCGAATAGCCTGAGCTTACTGTGGGTCAAGTAGTCTGAAAGGTCGTTAATGTAAACCAGAAACAAGAGAGGGCCAAATACAATACCTTGCAGAACATCAGACGTAACAGGGTCAGTGGGTAATGACTTTCCATCTTTGACAACATGTATGTACGGTTCGAAAGAAACGCCTTTATCCAGTTAAGTGTTTGTCCAGAGATGCCATATTTATCCCAAATATCCGATAGTAATCTGCTTATTTGGTTCATGTCAAACGATAGCCCTCATTTTAACTCTAAATTATGTGAATTGCTATCCTCATTTTACACATTGAGAAACTAAATATTTGCTTAACTCCTTTGTACTTTTACTGTATTTTATTTTTCATTTACATGTTGTACTGCTAAATCAATCATCTTTAATCAGAAAGTGAGTTGTATATGTGTGTGTATGCGAGTGGGAGAGAAAGGCATTTTATTTTTACTTTATGTGATTACATGCTTGTTATAAGCCCTATGATTAGGACATAAAATATCTTATCTTATCATAATATACTGTAATTTATAGAGAAGACTTAAATGAGGGACTTTATCAAAGGCCTTAGCAAAATCAATATTATTTAAATCAGTTTGATTGTTTTAATTGTGTCTGTAACGGATAGTTCTTGTATGACGGCAAGAAGTTGTGTTTCACAAATACAAATAATTTTATTGGCTAATCACAGTGCCCGTACTAGGGCAGAATTAGTGACTTCAAGACAGAATATACAATACTTAACATGATTTGGATGAATGAGTTGATTAGAACACTGAATATATACACTTATCAAGGAAAAAACTGCCAAAAATATACAAAACTGGTGAATAAAACCCAGCGATATGGATTCCACCTGGAACATTAAAAAAAATCACATATTCTTAAAAATAGAGAGCAGTTCATTTTTTTTTTTTTTTTTTGCTTAATTTAATAATTACTTTATTATAGTATTTCTTATTTTGCTGTACATATATTTATTCTGCGGTGATATTTATTATTGTTGTTCGCTGGTCGCTAATAATGCAATAATAAAGTTATAAAAGATTCCCCACCAAGAGCCTCTTCAGAGCCTGAGGTGAAATGATTGCTCCCTTACCGTCAATTAACTCGGTCAGGGAACCAGTCAAAACAGTAACTTCCGGTTTTACGTGGAACTGCCATAGTGGAAATATCGGTTGTACACAAATTATAGTTATTTACGAGTAACAGAATCATCTTATGGCATTATGTTGACGAAATTTGAAACCAAATCTGCAAGAGTGAAAGGTGAATGAAAGCATTTTTTTGTCCAAAAGGCTTTATTTCCAGTTACAAGGTGTAGACGCTTTAAAATGTGACAAAACTTCATAAAATCATAGACACAGGCATATTTTTCTATCTTACAAATTATATATCATCGACATCCGACGATTACACATTGTCTGCATACGTGGACTATTTAGAAAATTTGACCCATTTATTAAACGAAATATGATTATATAGTACGCCAGTACGTTGTCTTCAATCTTTTTCTTGATGACACCTGGGGTAATCTCTCTTATAAATTATTCGCTTTTGTAAATTAAAATCACTAATGTATTTTATTTATGTGCTTTGAAAATATCAATATACGCAATGAATATGTTGTCTTATAAAATATCAATACTGTTGCAGGTCATTTAAAGATGGTATATTTTGATGTTTAAATATTGATTCACTCATAGGGGTTTGTCTTTTCACCACCGAACATCACTGCACACCGCCTAACACCACCGAACACTCCAAAAGACCACTAAACTTTAAGGAAAACAGTAATGTTTCACAAAACAAATCGATTAAATTATGTAATATTATTCCCATTTCTCATGTTTTTTCATATTTTTATGTGCATTTTTAGTGATTTTATTAATAAAGTTGAGAATCAAATTTAAAAAAAGGCTGCCATGTTTGATGGTGTTCGGTGCTAAAAAAGACCTACCGCACTCATAGGGTCTTTGCCTCAGAAATAAACACATATTCTAAAACCAGTTGTTGGCATGATACAGGTTGTGTTCTTCTCGTAGATTTTATGATGGTTTGATACTAAACCTACATCTACATCATTGAAATGCAAAGGGTTTAAGACCCATCACACAAGTACTAATTAAGTCATTCAATATGGTGCTCATTAAAAACATATTTACATGTGTGAAATTTCGCCTTTTCAGAATCTAAATGACTATGGGTAATCTCATCTGTTTGTTAGTTTAAATATCATTGTCATTGTGCTAAATGTTTTTTTTGTTACCTATTCCTACAATGTACGTATTAATGTTTAAGGCTGTTGATATCACACTTAGTTGAAACTGTATGTTTGCTATTTCAGGTCTTACTTTTCATCCTAAGAGACCATGGGTGCTGACAAGTTTATTCAATGGTGTTATCCAGTTATGGGACTACAGAATGTGTACATTGATCGACAAGTTTGATGAACATGATGGTAATACATTATACCTTTTATAGTACAATGTAGTATTACATAATTATATTTTTTCCACTAGTCTTACAACTGTACTTTCATTTTATAAAAGATTAACCAACACCTGAAGTGGTAATCGTGCAGTTTTGTAATAGTGGGGGATACCGAGAGGTATTCACAGTTGTCTTTCACTAGATAAGTAAAATAAAACGAAAATTAAGACAGCAACACCCATCAATTACTGCATGGTAAGAGTTTATTCAGGTCAACAGATTTCGCCATCAAATGTACTTTTATTTGGATGCATATCTTTAGTACTATAGAAGATTTAAAGAATAAAAAGAAAAGATAAAAGTATTTATCAATTAAAGTTAATTTCAATATAAAAACTATTATTTTTAGTCATTTTCATTATGTTCATTACTTCTCTTAAATGATTTAACAAATGGGAGTAACTTAAATCAATGAACTGAATCATTGACATAGAAGTTGTATAAATTGATTGTAACATGTCACATGTACTTACAGGTCCGGTAAGAGGAATATGTTTTCATAGTCAGCAACCATTGTTTGTATCTGGTGGTGATGATTATAAAATTAAGGTTTGTAATGTAAACAAATAGTAATGTTTTAATAAAAAATATTAGTCGTGGAAAAAAGATAGGTAATGATTTTATGGGAAATGTTACTAGATTTGTTAAGTTTGCAGAATTTTATTTTATAAGTTGAGAAAGAGAAAGTAAAGTAACACTGTTACTGTTTGAAAGTAATAATCGATGTGGTATGATTGCCAATGAGACAACTATTACTGTTACTGTTTGAAAGTAATAATCGATGTGGTATGATTGCCAATGAGACAACTATTACTGTTACTGTTTGAAAGTAATAATCGATGTGGTATGATTGCCAATGGGACAACTATTTGTATGTTTGTCTGTAGATTATTGGAAAAATTGTAGAAATTGTTTAATCTTGTATCAGATATTAAGTACACTTTAGGCAATGATTGCTTCATATACTACACAAGGGGCATTTTATGTTTGTATGCACATGTATAAAAAAAAGTAACAGATTTCTAACAAGGTTTTAACATATTTTTTTCTTTTCAGGTTTGGAACTACAAACAGAAAAGGTGTCTATTTACTTTACTTGGTCATCAAGATTATATAAGAACAACATTCTTTCATCATGTAAGATTTCATACATAAATACAAGTTCTTTTGTATGTTATTGAAACTAGTATACAATTCATGTATAAATTTTCCTAAATTGGAAATCTGAAAAAGGTATAGATTTCAATATGAGTACTTTATGTACTTGAAAATTGAGCAATTTTACTTTTTTCTTTCCATAATGATGACACTTGATAAAGTTTAAGATATTAAAATGTAAGGTTTTCGAATGGTAATTGAGAAATCCTTACTGTATCATCTGTTTAAATTGCTGTTAGGATAACAAAACCTCGGATTCAGTAAAAAAATTGCAATTTTTTGGAGCTTATCAGACAGTACAAAAGATTCATACTCTAGATTGGTGACACTTTGATAAAATAAACTATTTTGAAATACATCAAAATAGTGTAGTTTAATTATTCTTAATCATATAATGTTGCTTTAATAAATGACTTTATTTAATATTTCAGGAATATCCTTGGATATTGAGTGCTTCAGATGATCAGACGATCAGAGTATGGAACTGGCAATCAAGAACCTGTGTTTGGTAATATTAACTTCAAGGATGCATACTGTGGATTCATTCGTTACACATATGGAATTTACTGACCCGATATATACCGTATTACGTTACACAGTGTGCTAGTGACCTAATACGGTATATATGGGGTGAGAGCGAAGCTCGAATCCCCATATGGAATTTACTGACCCCATATATACCGTATTACGTCACTAGCACACTGTGTAATGAATTTATCTTACCAATTATCTTAATGTGTAAAATTTAGACTTGTGATCTATCAAAATGAGCAAGCCAGTCTTCAATACTGTTAACATTAAGAAACTACTTCCATTGATCCTGCAAGAACAATCAGCTTAATTAGTTATCAAAAGTACCAGGATTATAATTTTATACGCCAGACACGCGTTTCGTCTACATAAGACTCATCAGTGACGCTCAGATCAAAATAGTTAAAAAGCCAAATAAATACAAAGTTGAAGAGCATTGAGGATCAAAAATTCCTAAAAGTTGTGTCAAATATGGCTAAGGTAATCTACTCCTGGGGTAAGAAAATCCTTAGTTTTTCGAAAAATTCAAAGTTTTGTAAACAGAAAATTTATAAAAATGACCATATAATTGATATTCATGTCAACACCGAAGTGCTGACTACTGGGCTGGTGATACCCTCGGGGACGAAACGTCCACCAGCAGTGGCATCGACCCAGTGGTGTTAATAGTTATCAAAAGTACCAGGATTATAATTTTATACGCCAGACGCGCGTTTCGTCTACATAAGACTCATCAGTGACGCTCAGATCAAAATAGTTAAAAAGCCAAATAAATACAAAGTTGAAGAGCATTGAGGATCAAAAATTCCTAAAAGTTGTGTCAAATATGGCTAAGGTAATCTACTCCTGGGGTAAGAAAATCCTTAGTTTTTCGAAAAATTCAAAGTTTTGTAAACAGAAAATTTATAAAAATGACCATATAATTGATATTCATGTCAACACCGAAGTGCTGACTACTGGGCTGGTGATACCCTCGGGGACGAAACGTCCACCAGCAGTGGCATCGACCCAGTGGTGTTAATAGTTATCAAAAGTACCAGGATTATAATTTTATATGCCAGACGCGCGTTTCGTCTACATAAGACTCATCAGTGACGCTCAGATCAAAATAGTTAAAAAGCCAAATAAATACAAAGTTGAAGAGCATTGAGGATCAAAAATTCCTAAAAGTTGTGCCAAATATGGCTAAGGTAATCTACTCCTGGGGTAAGAAAATCCTTAGTTTTTCGAAAAATTCAAAGTTTTGTAAACAGAAAATTTATAAAAATGACCATATAATTGATATTCATGTCAACACCGAAGTGCTGACTACTGGGCTGGTGATACCCTCGGGGACGAAACGTCCACCAGCAGTGGCATGGACCCAGTGGTAATGTGTTTAATGAATTTATTTCAATGTTAATCATCAATTTCTTCGTCTGTTGAAACCTTTAAGATTTTTTCTCAGTTCCGTTTTGTTTTTATAAAGGGATGTAACACCACTACTAACCGTGTATGAAATAAGCCCCACCTCCCTACTTCCTAATATCAAATATACACGGTCTTCACATGGACGCTTTTAACCAATCTTATTCCTAGAAATGTATAGGAGGTAAGATAAATTTAATTATTCAACAAATTACAAATTATAAAAAGGACTTTGCCAAACCCATGAAATTAATTATCTATGAAAATGTAAGTTTTCCTTAATCAATGAAATTGGTACCCACAAAAATAAATGAATCCATAGTAATCCATTTATTTGAACTCTGCTGGATAGTTGGTCTCATTGCCATTAACTCTAAACCAATTAATTTCACTAAGCGATTTATTCTTAAGTGCAATTTATTTTCGCTTCACAAAAGAAGAAAACAAATGGGAATATTAACTTGGGCAAATGATAAAAACCTTGATCCTATCTAACAAACATCAAAAATATTTCACCTTATTGCTCTTCTGCACTGACGTGGGATAAAATAATTGTCAATCAATCAATTTAACTTAATATGGATAATTCAATAGGTCAAACATAAACCATAATTACAAGCTGTACAAATATAAAAAGAGAGATTTACATTTAAGTTGTCTGTAAAACTATAGAATATTATTTAAAAGAAGTATTTTGCTAATAAGAAGAATATTTTTTCCATTTACAGTGTATTGGCAGGACACAGTCATTTTGTAATGTGTGCACAGTTTCATCCATCTGAGGACTTAATAGTGTCAGCCTCCCTTGACCAGACTGTTAGAGTATGGGACATATCAGGTATATATTGTATAAGACATTTTTTGATTAATGTGTTGGAGACATCAGGTAAATATTATGAAAGACATTTCTGAGTTGAAAAACTGGTAGGGTGTATCAGTTAAATTTTCTTTATGACAGGTGCACTTGACTCCAATCTTAATTGACTCTGGCTTCCTCCACCAATAAAAACTGACAGCCAGGAAATAGCCCAAAAGTAGAGCTGAAAAGTGGCGTTTAAATATTAACAATAAATCAATCTCATCAGGTATAATTATATTAGACATTTCTGAGTTGAAAACTTGTGGAACAGATCAGGTAAATTTCATAGGTTGAAAAACAATTGGGACATTTCATGTATAAATCATAGACATGTGTAACTTGAACAAAATGTAGGACACATACTGTGGATTAATTTATTTTCGTGGGTACCAATTTTCGTGGATTCATGAAAACTTACATATTTGTGGATATTTAATTTCGTGGTTTTACCGAAGTCTGCATACAAGCCTTTGTAAAATTTGTCATTCGTTGAACATCTAATTTCGTGGTATCAACGAAATCAACGAAAATTGGTATCCCACGAATAATTATGAATCCACAGTAAGTTTTGTGCAATATAGGACATTTATAAGTTCAAAACTTTTAGGACAAATCTTTGTTGACAATGTGGGACACATCCTGTATTTTTAGTAAAAGACATTTCTAAGATGGAACAGTAATAGTGATATCAGATATATCGTATACAATAGAAGATAATTTAAGTTGAAAAAAATATAGTACACTTCAGGTATATTTTTTATATAAGATATACCTGATTGTAAAAATAGTGCCTTTCAAATTGCATTTTTTTTATAGAAAATATATATTATCTTTACTAACAGTTATTTGATCTTTCTGCACCTATAAATTGGTTGTACTTATTTCTTCACTTGAGTTTAATTTTTGTACATTATAAGTCTTTAATGGTTTTTGTTCTGTTTCTCATCCACATCTATTAAAAGAAAAAAACATTCAAACTTTTTTATTTGAAGTTTAAAATTTTGTTTGTAATGGAAAAAGTCTTGCAGTTCAAAGTTGAAATTAAGCAAAGAAATTGTTTGTGTCCTTCTCCTTCTTTCACTCTTTAATTTTACATATAAACTAATGTAACACTTTGAATAAAATTACTTATATATTTGCAGCTGTGGAATTGATACTCCTTCAATTAAAAACATCTACAGCATTCTTTGTTTTGATTGGATAACGTCACTAATTTTCGTGGCATCAAAATGTATGTGCAAGGGCAGACGATGTAGGACAGATTTTAAATATATTAATTGATGTTATTTTCTGTCAGTTTCATTAGAATGGAGATACCATTATTGTATTTTAAGCTCTGATGGCATTAATTTGTCATATGAAGGTCGCAAATACATGTTTACTGGCTCCGCTAAAGAGTTGCCAGAAATCTTTTAAAGGAGTAAGTTCAGTAAGGGCCTATTTGGCCTTGATTATAAAATTGAATGGTACAAGATAAAATATGTTTTAAGTTGTCTTAAGACATGTGAAAAAGTGAAATTGACCTATTTGTGTCAAAGTTTTATTCGAAAGCATTGATATCTACATCCAAAATAGGTCAAAATAAGAGATTTTGTCGAAATTTGACAAAATTAGCCGGAATTTCAACCGAATTTAGGACCAGGAAACATAGAGCGCAGGGGTCCACAAACTTAATATTCAAGTTAATCATGCAAAATGTCATTACAAACAGTGTGTTCAAAGATCTTTTTTGTCGACGTATGCACTCCATGTTTCCTGTCAAATAATTGATGCAAAATTTACCAATTTTCATTAATTTTTTGTGGAAAAAAAAATAAGTACTCTTTGACGTCATCAGAAGAACGCAGGGATATACTTTTTCAACAAAAAGGCTCATTTCCTATATAGTCAATGTATTAGCTATGTTTCATTGTGATATTCGTCAATAAATCCTAATTTGAAATTTAAGTTAAAAAAGAGGGTAATTTTAGGGCCTTGTCGAACCTACTCCTTTGGGACCATCAGATTGCCAATTGATGCTGTCGGAACTTAAATTACAATACAGTTATCTCCTAAGTATTATTCTTATAGACATATCTAAACCACATAAGTAGTTTTGTTTGTTTCAACTAATGTTTGTTTAATACTTTTAGGCTTTGGTACCGTATAGAACAGTTAGTCTTTAATGAATATGTTGTTATATCAGAATACATTTGTACATGTACAATATTATCATACTACATAGAGACAAGTATCTTTTCTGTGAGGAAAGATCACTAAGTTGTTTATATAGTGTATGAATCATTTGGTTTAAAGATGGCGTTTGTTTAAGAATGGGCACATAGATTTAATTTCATGAATTATTTTGGACAGGTATACTCAAAACTACACTCAGTAATTTCAGATTTAAGTGTAGATAATGCATGTGCAATATAATTCTAGTTCAGAATTTATATTAAAGATTGAGTGTGTCATTTTTGTAAACAAAATAGTGCATGTACAATATAACTCTTATTCAGAATTTACATTACAGTTTTAGCGATTTCATTTTCAATCTATTTGACTGACTAAATGATCTGGAGTGAAAGGACGTTTGATTTGCACAAGGTGTTGTCATAACACAGTTGGATGGAATTAGTGTTTGCAAATTCTGTCTGTCACTTGTTTCAGCTGTTTTTGTTTACTTTGCTGTAATTCTTTGCTTTTTCTTCTAGGGATGGTTGCCAAAAGTGCAAGCGGGGAGGGTGAGATTTCTAATTGTCCTGTGGTGTCGGAATGAAATTGATTAATATTTGCTATGAATGTGAATTGTCCAAAAAATGGCGGTAGTTGGATGTCTCAAACTTCAATATCATTTATAGTCAATGAATTACCTCTGAATGATTTTTTTAAAGAATTGAATGGGTTAATTTGTTAATAAGGGCTAAAAGATTTGAGAGAAGGTGTCCAAATGAAGTGAACCCCTACTATATTTCAGCATACTCGACCCAGATAAATTACTCCATTCCAACCTTTTATATCGCTCCTAATCCCTCAAAACTTAAACTTATATTTAAAAGAAATCCTGCTTTAAATCTTAATTCATACTCTTACCAATCTTTTGCCCTGGTTTCCTTCAAGATGAGAGAATAAAAAGATCTTTTGTATGGAATTTTTATTCTTTAGAAATTTATGATAAGACATACTTAAACTACCAAAATTATTTAGATTCTTTTAAAACCTTATTTTGTAAGTATTTTCATCAATGATTATATTTTATTGAAATAACAGTGAATCATTGAAGAAAATGTGAATCATTGAAGAAAATGTGAATCATTGAAGAAAATGTGAATGTGTTTGAGAGATTTTGCATGTTTGTTGTTATGCTTCCTTCAATGTGTATATTTAATAAAGCCTCCCTCACCTGATTTCCTTAGTGAAAATAAAATTTGCTAGGGAAGAATCTTGCCATATATTAAATAAAAACAATATCAGCATCCTAATTATACATTTAAACAAATTAGACCAGAATGCATTGCTAAAGTGTACCTAAAAACATAAATAATGTGCCACATCTAACCATATATAGAAGTTTCACAGTTTCATGTCTTTGACACAAATTTGTAAAAATCTGTTATATTTTAAGCATAGTCTTTAAATTAATGCAGATTTGACAGAGAAAATATCATTTCAGGGGCAACACTTTAGATTTTAACCTCAAAAGTAAAAAAAAATATAAAAAAATTAGTTATTTAAGTCAATTTTTAGTTTGTCTTCAAACAAGACTTTGAAGATCAAAGTTATCTCAATTGTTTTCAAGTGAAAAGTTACAAAAGACTTTAGTTTTTACAAGTTTAGCAATTTTTTTACTCATTGGTTAAAATTGTAATTATTTTAAAGATGTAAAATACAAATTCTTTAAATTCTTATTTTTACAGAATTTGATGTTAACATTGTGTCAAAATTTTTGACTCATTTGGTTCTCTTTTTGAAAAGTTATATGCCTTAGAAATTTTTCCAACAAATAAATTACTTAAGTTGATGTAGTTCTTTAATTGTTTAGTGTACTTATTTTAAAAATATATATTTTTTCTTCTTCTATATTTGCTATTTTAGGAGCAAACAAATAGTATCACCAAACATTTATACTTCAAGATTCCATTTATAATAATTTAACACTACCTTAAAATTTAATAACTGCAGAACTGATTTGACTCATGAAAATTACATGTTTTTTGCTCTCATCTCATAATAAAAAAAAGAAACACAAACAGATATTCGCCTTTAATAATCCTTCCTAGTATATAAATCCATGGTCAATGCTAGTATATATGGATGAAGTTTGTTATGCTAGATCATGATAGTCTATTTGCATCCTGCTATGATGACTTGAAAGCATGATTTCTCTATAACTTGGCAGGGTGATTTCTCTTTGTTAGTTGACAGAATTAAACTGAGTATTTAAAATGTTTACAATTTTGCTTCAACATGATAATCAAATGCACAAGTTTTACATCACAAACAAGCTTAAGATTTAGTGAATTTCAGATATATAGTAACTTTGTATTAAAAATAGTATTTTAATTGCATCCCTAGTCTGTTTTAAAAATTAAATATATTCCTGGTCCTCATCCTATATATCAAATTTTGGATTTTTTTGTATTTAATATTTTTATGAGCACTGTGTCTGATAAAATTTCATTAATACATCTGTTAGCAAAATAAATTGGTCTAGGAATAGCAGAAACAAGAAAGTGGCTAGCTTAAGATATTTTGTTATACTAACTATAGATAATCACTGCATGTTAGTTGCTAGAGAGGTGGTAAATTTTTCACCAAGGAGGCATCATTTCAGGGATCCATAGAGGCTATCTATTATTTGTTATGATTTGACTTTTATTCCAGGTCTGAGGAAGAAAAATGTATCACCTGGACCATCAAGTATTGAGGACAGATTAAGAGCCACAGGACAGACAGATTTATTTGGAATGTCTGATGCTGTTGTAAAACATGTCCTTGAAGGTCATGACAGGGGAGTTAACTGGGCAGCTTTTCATCCTACACTCCCCCTGATTGTATCAGGAGCAGACGACAGACAAGTCAAGTTATGGAGAATGAATGGTGATTACATATATGTTCAAGTATACAATTGTGGATTTTTTTCTCTGGATACTTTTTTTTTTGTATTTGTGAACCATGTTCAATGAATTAAAAATTAACCATCGGCTTGTTTACAGATTTTATAGCATAACCCCGAAATCAGAAAGCCAGGAGCATATAATATTTCCTCATTCCATGTAAATAGATGAATTCACAGTATTTTATCGAAAAAGGTGTCACAAACATAATTCCTAGAAAAATAATAGACTAAATTGAACTCTTTTCCTGTTTCAGGCTAAAACATTTATAAATTTGAAGAATATATATTTAATTTTTGTTATTAAACTAATTTTTTTTGCAATACAAACACTTTAGATTTTCTCAAATATTTAAATTGAAGTTTAAAAAATACACCTTTGCAGTGCCATTTATTGTGGTTACTAGCTCATCTCCTTTCTTTTATTGTATGTTTCTGTATCATTATTTTATTTTATAATAAAATAAAATAACATTCAAAACATTATATTTTAACAGATGCTAAAGCCTGGGAGGTGGACACATGCAGAGGACATTATAACAATGTTTCCTGTTGTACTTTCCATCCAAGACATGAGCTTATACTTAGTAACTCAGAGGACAAGAGTATTCGGGTCTGGGATATGAGCAAAAGGTTTGTATAAAGTGTGTTTTTATATCAAACAAAACTCAGTAAACATAGTTCTGACATCAATAAGATATCTGATGGTTGCATTCTTGATATCTTATATATATATCATATTTAATGGTTTAATTCTGTTCTTTTCTGGAGTTTTCTGGACTACTTATTTTAAGCTTTTGATATGATCATAGGAGTTGAGTACATTCAGAATGCTTGGACTACTTAATTTAAGCTTTTGATATGATCATAGGAGTTGAGTACATTCAGAATGCTTGGACTACTTAATTTAAGCTTTTGATATGATCATAGGAGTTGAGTACATTCAGAATGCTTGGACTACTTAATTTAAGCTTTTGATATGATCATAGGAGTTGAGTACATTCAGAATGCAGAATAGAAATTCAAGATATAATAAAAAGCAGAAAATCTACATTGACTCTCGCAAAGTTCTTATGATAAATCCCTTCTAGATCTTAAACAGTTAAGTACAATTAAACCATTGCAAAGACCTCAGCCTGTTCATTTACTGTGCTTTATTTTAAAAAAAAATTTTGGCAAATATTAGGGGCTGATGCAAGTATAAATTAGCAGTTGGTTAAACACAGTTTGTAAAATAATATAAAACAAGATTTAGTATGATTGCCATCAAGAAAACTCTCTACTAGACCAAACAATGATGAAGATGTTAGCAACTATAGGTCACTGTAGGGCCTTCAACAATGAGCAAGACCCAAACTAAAAAGCCAATTATTTGCACCATTAAACAGCACATTTAAATTGATTTTGCATTTTTAACCAGATTTTAGAAGTAAAAATTGATTATCGATTATGAGATGTATAGTGGGCAGGTTCTACCTCTGCATGAAAATCCAGAATTGTTTAATTTAACAACAAAAAATATTATTTTTCAAAAATCAATCTTTATTAAACAGGACTGGAGTACAGACTTTCCGTAGAGAACATGATAGATTTTGGATAATGGCTGCTCATCCAACTCTGAACTTGTTTGCTGCTGGTCATGACAGTGGAATGATTGTGTTCAAGCTTGAACGAGAACGTCCAGCACATGCAGTTCACAACAATATAGTGTACTATGTTAAAGACAAATACCTGAGGAAACTGGACTTTAGCACTTCAAAGGATGGTGCAGTCATGCAGATCAGAGGGTATGTAGATATACTGTGTATTCATTTATTTTTGTGGGTACCAATTTTGAACTTATGTTTTTATTGTTGCCAAGAACAAAGTGTTTTGAAAGTATTCAGTCTCCAGTTGAAACCTAATATGAACAATAAAAGAAAAGAAATTTATAAAGTTAGTATAATGACCTACACTAATTTTCAGATCATTTCATATTAAACATACCACTAAAATAGTAAATATGTAAAACTATCAAGTTTGACTTGCAATCTTTACTTTTTTCTACAGTTTGAATTAAATGTTATTTTACATGTAATCATCTCGCAATCCTGCTTTGTTTTAATGTTTAATTTTTTTTATGTTATTTTTCAGGGGAAGCAGATCTCCAGTTTATAGTATGTCCTACAACCCAGCAGAGAATGCTGTCCTGCTTTGTACAGTAAGTTCATGAATGTCGTTAGGATTATATTAAGGAGGGGCTTGATGGGGCTACAGACAAGAGAATAATGAACGAAAGATACAGAAACATGGACCAACAATTTAAAGATTAAAGAAGAATAGGACCAAAAACCAAAAAAAGAATAGAGAATAACGGGGTGCTAAAATATAAAAAATATAGATAAATGTGCAAAATTCACTCAAAAATCACTTAAAACAAAATTTAATAAAAATGCAGAATTAAAGGCCCCCCTTTTACAGATGTACTTGTACTAACAACCATGATAGAAGGATATTTTGAGGTTTTATAGATTTATGATGATGCAAGGGAAAGCTTATCCAAAATCTTCTTCAAACTTTTGCTATCAGTAACTAACTTAAATTTGGTCATTAGAATATAGTTTACTCACAGAATACTTAACTGGTATTCATGAAGAAGATTTTTTTTCACAAACATAGAACATTTGTACTAAATTTATTTTTATCAATGATTTAATATTTTTAGAGAACACAGGTTGTAGAAAACTCTACCTATGATTTATATCCCATACCAAAGGATAGTGATTCACAGAACCCAGATTGTAAGTCATATAAATGATTATTACTGTTATTAAAGATACTGATTATTTATTTTGAAACTTTTAATAGGTCATGGTCAAAACAATATATGTTGTTATAATTTTCAATAATTGCAAGAATTTAACTAAATTGTTTGTAAAAGCTGACATTGTCATGATTTTAGTGAATAACTTAGGATAAAACAAGGAAATAAAAGAAGGAACATAATCATGAAAGCAGAGTCAAAATTTGCAGGGGACCTTGTTCATCTAAATATCTTAAACTTTGTGTTGTCCGTCTGACATACACTGTATTACTGATACCTCACTATTGCAGCTCTTAATGATTTTTATGGATTTACAAATGATTTTAATGGATTTACAAATGCTATTTTCTTTAGCTCCTGATGGAAAGAGATCAGCTGGACTGACCGCTGTATGGGTTGCCCGGAACAGATTTGCAGTCTTAGACAAAACTCACAGTGTAAGTGACTTGATATTTAAGTTTTACGTATCATAAATACTACATGATTAATCCTTTCTTTAATGGATTTTTTTTTGTTGTTGCATACTTGATTCGCATTGGATTTTTCAATAAAATGCTAAAAATATGCTTTAAGGTGGCTCACCCCAATAAGGACCCCCGGTAGAATTTTTTTATTTTCACATATTTTGTAGATCTTTTTATGCTGAATCCAAAAATGTAAAGAAAAAAGGGGGTCACCAGGCTCGTTTTCCCCTCAAATTGAAGCGAAATGTGCAATTTTGACCCTATTTCCAAACATGCCAACCCTTTCAACAATAACGGTTACATCAAATTCAAAGACTTTTAAAACCAAGTCAGTATGATTTTTATGTGAAAAAACATTAGAATTTGAAATGTAAACCTTTGCCTTGGTTGTTTTTGACTTAAAAATCCTTTTATTTTCAGATTAATGTCTAAATTTTGCATTTTCTAATTTCAGTTTAAGGCAAAAAATATTGGTTTAATCGATTTTTCGTAAAATTTCCCCGGTAGATTTTTTTTAAAAACAGATATGTCAAAGCTATGAACTTTTCGAACATTTTAAGGTAAAATAAAATGGGGGTCACCAGGCTTTTAAAAAAGTTACGAGCTTTTGTTTAACCCCTCTACCCCATAAGGTCTGATTTCAATGCACTCCATTAAATGTGAATTTTTTATTGATGGTTTTAATAAAATAATGTTTGTAATTATATCAATAAATGATGACTGAATATAAATGTGGATATCGTATTACTGTTTGTTATCAAAAAGCGAAATTTTGATTATTTTGGTGAAATACGGTAATTTTGTCTGGCGCGAGTTGCTTCCCTCTAATTTGGCGCCATTATAGGACCAGAGGAATTTCAAGGTCGCCATTGCCGAGCAGCATACTATATTGATGAATACGACCATGTACATGCATAACAGACATTGTGGCAAATATACAACGATGAAGGTAGAGTTATTACATAAGAAAACATAGATTTCGATATATTAGGCAGCCAAATGTTTTCAGTATAACGAAAAATACAAACTTGGGGGTTGTCTCAAAATACTCGCTACTGTTGAAAATCACTGCGGCTGAAACCTTGCACGGGCTCAATTTCTGTTCCATGTTTAATGTTATAGATCGTTATAGCTGGTATCTTATTTATGTGTTTATTTTACCCTTTACAGACAAGTTGTAAACATGTTTGGCCAGTTTTGAAAAATATCCGTGTGCAAACGGCCGAAGAAGAAGGATGACATTACTCATTAGTCCAAATAATTATGACGTCTGGCAAGGCAATTTTAATTTTTTTCTGGGAAGGCGTCCCAGAAAAGAATTAAAATAGCCTTGCCAGACGTCATAATTATTTGGACTAGGATGACATCTGACTATGAAGCACCATGGCCACAACTGTCATTTTTACGCTACCGTTAGTGTCAATGAATTAAGTCTTTTTTAATCATCATTTGTAATATGTAATTTAGTAGCCAAGTCAGGGTCATATGTATATGGGGTATCCCATAACTTCCCTCGCAACAGTTTCTACTCCTTAGGCTTAGCCCTAACTATATTTCCCTTCCCTTTTTACCCTAAACCCCCCCGCCCCTTTACTTCAATACTTCCATCTCCTTGCTCCCAGACAAAATTAAAATAACAAAATATATTTCCAAGATACCCCCTTTTCTCTGATCCCTCATTCCCCTGTCTCCTTACCTCTGTCCACCCCTCAATTAAGGTCCTCAAGGGGTTTGATTGACTTGTTTATTTTCTTGGGAATATGATATAATTGGCCTAATTTGTAAATGATAAACCATACACCTTCTTAAAGGATTCGTCTTGATCAATCACAATTTGTTTACCATTACCCCCCCCCCCCCTTAATTCTGTTAGGTATACAAAAATGTCTTAAGGTCTAGTAATAGAAGTATCAGGGTTAAACATGTACAGAGTGTGGCCATAAGTATTTGTCACTTGAGATTTTTAGCTGTTAATGTATATTGTATTTAAAACTACATTTTTTCAAAAAAAATATTTTGGATTGATTTAAAGCATCCTGGTACCAAAAGAAGCAATATTATCACAGGTTTATTTTTTGGTTATATTTTTTTGTGTCTCATTTTCATTATTTTCTGTAATACACAATTAATGCATATATATGATACTACAAACAAACAAACATGAAGTTTGAATTTTTGGTGGGGTCGCTTTTACTGTTCTAGAGTTATGCCCCTTTACAAATAAAAAAAAATGCTGAATTTTTGGTCCTTTCTTTAACACAAGTTTGCTTCATCCAAATGTTCTGAAACTTATATGCAATGCTGACTACAACAACACTCAGATCAAGTACAAATTTGGGTGGTGTCACTCTTTTCATTCTATATATGCAAGCGGCTGCTCGTCTGTGTCCCATGGACACATTCCCCATTATGAACTAGTCTAAATCTATATGCTTTTGAATGTCAATAATTGTTGATTTTCTGACAGAATTACTCTGATATTTAATTTCAGGCTGCAAGTACATTTGTACATGTACATTGCAAATGGAAGGAGTGATCTTGGAATGTTCAACTTTACTTGGAAACTATTGGCAAAGTACTGACAGAATTTCATGAGAAGCCAGTATCATATTCTAGTCTTGCAACCGGAAACTATTCGTAAAGTGCTGAAACTTAAGAACAACATTCTACATGTACTATATATGCAATATGTGTGGCCACAATCCACTTAAGGAGCTAAGATCAACTATAAATTGGAACTACATGTATATGGTTTAGTGCTGTCAAAATCCTTTAAAAAAATCCAATCAAAAGGACCTACTTCACCAATATATATTGCTACCTGTCCCAGTGATGAATACAGATCATATATATGAGTCTTATAAAAAAAAAAAACAGTGAAGGAGAATAAAAATAATGAAAATATAGAGCTGATGAGCTAATAATTGTACATGTACATGATGTATAAATGGCAACAATTCTTACGTGTATACTAGTACATTGAAATTAATTATATTAATAAATGTTTTATAAATTTGATCTCATAGATATTAGAGGAATAAAATCAATCACTTTTCAAAAATTTGATTTAGTTGAGGCTTTTTTTACGCCCGTTTTCAGGACATATTATGGTATACCATTGACTGTCCGTAGTCAACATGTCGGACATATACTCAAAAATAATAAATACTAAAAGGTACATGTAGTAGATGAACTATTTGCGTGCAATAATTTACAATTCTGTCTGGCAATTGTAATTGACCACATAATCACTTGTATGGTTCATTGGTCAGCAGTAAGTCCGCTTTTAATATGCTATATTGTGAAATAAATAGGTCATCTTCATGTATATTTGGTGTATGAAATGATTATTAAATGTATTATAACAAATTAAAATATCAAATAAGAGGATGTGATATGATTGTAAATGAGACACAAGAGACCAAATAACACAGAAATAACTATACATGTAGGTCACCATATGGACTTCAACAATGAGTAAAACCTATTCTGCATAGTTGGTTTTAAAGGCCTCGAAATGACAAATGAACAATTTAAAACATTTCAAATGAGAAAACTAATGGGTGATTTATGTAAAAAATAATGAATGAAAAACAAATATGTCTGTCTTGCAGGGTTTATCTGAACTTAACCTCATTTTCATGGACTTGTCTGTTTCTTGAATTCTAAATATGTTTCAAAATATTTGGTTGATGGGATGATTGTTACAGATTCCGACATAGGGTGCAGGCTTATTGGTTGATTATATTGTGAATAACTGAAGCAGGCTCTGCTTTGGCAGTCATTCCCCACATTGCCACTGGAGAAATAAAATAACTAAGAAAAAAAATGGTATAAGAAACAAAAGTTGAATCATGATAATTTTCTGTCGATATGCACATCTACATAGTATGTCCTTATTATCTAAAAAGGTTTCATGAAAGTCTGTTGTGCGGTTTGAGAGGATTTGCAATGACAAACTGTTATTGAAGCAAATAAGTTCAAAGCACCCTTACTCCTAGAAAAAAAAATGTGTACATCTAAATAGACTAGTATGTCCTTATCTAAAAAGGTTTCATAAAATTCTATTGTGCGGTTTGAGAGGAGTTGCAAGGACAAACATGCAGTAGTATATTGAAGCAAATAAGTTCAATGGGGCATAACTCCTAGAAAAAATTTGACTCGTAAATTCCTGTCGATATGCACATCTGCATAGTATGTCCTTATTATCTAAACAGGTTTCATGAAATTTTGTTGGTCGGTTTGAGAGGAGTTGTGATGACAAGACTGATAGCATAGGCGGATTTAAGGGGGGGGACGCCCCCCCCCCCTTTTTGGGAAAAAATTTGGTTGCTTATATAGGGAATCATTGAAGCGTGACTGGAGCGGGCCCACTCTTAGGTCAGTCAGTGGGCCCCCACTTATGAAAATTTCTGGATCTGCCACTGGATAGACTGACTGATGAACGGATGGACGGGTCAAAAACGTTATACCCTGCGCCACTTCGTTGCATAGGGTATAAAAATAGGAAGATGGGGTATCATTGTTTATGAGGCAACTCTTCACCAGAGACCAATTAACATAGAAGATAACAATAATGTCCCCGTACGGACTTCAACAATTACTATTAACTGATATACCACATAGTCAAACAAATAAAAGTCCCAGAAATTACTTTTTTTATACGATTGCACATAATGAAAATTTAATTTGCATACTGAATGATCAATGGCAAATATTTCAAGCATAATACGGATGAGAACATGCAGATACATGTAAGTATCAATTATGAAAGTTATGCAAAGTAAGAGGAGCTAGATATATGGACTGCCATAAGAAAATGAATGGACAATTATGCTTGGTGCATGTATAGGCAAAATTCCCCCTTTTTACCCTACGAGGCTTCGTATGTATACATCCAGCTGTTTGAACACCCTGTATAATCAAGGGATCATCTGTCAGATTAGTCATATTTCTATGTTAACCATACGATATTAAAATAAGCAGATGTGGTATGATTGACAATGAAACAACTATCCACCAAAGTTCAAATTTAAAATTCAATATTATAAATAAAAAAACATTATCTCCTTTTATCATCACGCATAGATCGATGATTAGTTATGCATTTCTTTGCCACGGTAAGATCAAATCAGTGTTCACAAACAAAATAGTCTTTCACATTTTTTGCCGCAATGACATCACTCAACTATATTTTTTTTTTAAATCAAGAACTTTCCTTATCAGCTTACTTTAAAAAAACCATGTCAAAAATTAAGATAGAAGTTAAAGTTTGCCAACATCACCGGCTTATATAGCGTTCCTGTGTACTGGAAGTAGTTTTTAAATTACAATCCAAATTTTTCCTGAACTTAGTAGTAGTATAGATTTATTTATATATAAAGTCTTTAGTAGTGTTTGAGACTGTCCGGCACGCTGCGGGTGTATGTACTAGCAAAATCCCGACATGGTGAAACCAAAAATTTTGCGGTTCTCCGCAAATCATGCAGTATTGAGGAATTATATCAAAGATCGATATATAAGGTCGGAATACTAGGCCAGTCCTGGTTACGTTTGACAGTGGTGGATCCAGGGGGAGGGTTCCGGGGATTGGAACTCCCCTTTTTTGGACGATAGAATGGGGAAATATAGTTGGAACACCCTCTTTTTGTCCTGGGTTGGGAACCCCCTTTTAAAATGGCTGGATCCGCCCCGATTGATCAATTTTCATCTTCATGAAACAGCGGAAAACAGAAAATTATTGAAGTGTCGTTTTATTTCTACAGGAAACCAAATAATCATTTTAGAGAAATAAGTTGCTGGATTCATTAGTCTATTTTAATAACACTCAGTGCTCTGATTCAATTATTTTAGTTTTAATGCTGATATTTCTTTTTTTTTTATATGAACTCGGTTGACATATTGATAGATACAACAGAAAATTGCAAATCAACAAAATAACAATTCAGTAAAATAAGTAATAGAAGAAAAGTATCATAAAAATAGAAAACATTCCCCCTGGGAAATTTTGGATCATTGCCATTCTTCCCCCGCGGAAATTTGGCAATACGTATACATATAGTCACTTCCACCAAAGTCAATCTTTCCCCCATAGTATAGATTTCACTATATTTATACAATTCTGTAAATTAAACCCAAGAGTTTGAATTATATTTTTACGCTGACAAATATTTTTTGTCAATTTACATTAACACAAGTCTGTCTATACATCTTCATCTCTATGTGTCAACTAGTTTGTTTTTATATTCATCAGTCTTCATATTAATGGTCTGTCTACATTCTCAACAGTCTTGGTATGTTTCCACAAGTCTGTCTTTGGTCCACTAGTCTGTCTACATTTTCATCGGTCTGTCTATGTGTCCACCAGTATGTATGCATTTTAATACAAAACAAATCGTTAGTAGTCATTTCATTATTAAACAACAACCAGTCTTGGAGAACATGATTGTTATTAGTTGTAATTGGTTTTGAAATAGCTTTCAGTAACCGAGAGTACACCATACCAACATTTTTAGTGAAGACAATTGCAACTGATATTTAACATTTTTTCTAATGGTGTGATGTCCAAGGCTGGATTGTATATTAATGCAATGAAGGTTTCGTACCGCTAAAATAATTTTAAAAAAATGATGCTATTTTCTTTTTAGATAAAAATTTGGAACTGACGTCGGCGACGTTATAACTTATAATTCAAGGGGGAAACATTAGCTTCTCGTGCTATTAGGGGGGAAAATTGGCTTGATCCTGGTTTTCCTCCCATAACACTGAGGGGGAAAAGTTGAATCATGCCAATTTTTCCGGGGGGAATAATTGGATCGATCCAGTTTTTTCCCCCGGAAAATTGGCATGGGGGAAGAATGGCTATAGGACACCGGAAATCATGGAATTGTGATACGAGAAAAAATTTCAAATGATTTTCGTGCAGGTTAACACATCTTTAAATTAAAATGTTAGGTGTGCCTGTCAAGTATTAAGTCTGTTAGAAAATTGGCATGTTCAAATTTGTTTTGGGGAAAATAAAAAATATTTAACTATAATTATCAAAATTTTGCAGTGGAAAAATATATCGCATACTCGGCGAATAAACTCCAAAAAATACTTGGAAATAAAGATATTTCAAGTTTTGAATTGATTTATGACAGAAACAAACTGTTATAAAACGTCAAACGGATTATAGCTTGAAAATAAACCCGCCCCGATGCTTTTAAAGCATACTATACGGGCAGAGACATATATACACACATATGTCTCTGATACGGGTCACAAGTTTACCTGTTTTTGAAAGCTGTACGATGACATGAAGTTGTTTACATCGCTATCATTTGTTTACAGTTAATCATTGCGTCATTGGCAAAACATTTTCAAAAATAAATCTCCAAGACATCATTTAATTCAACCGGTATATAAGTGAATTTAAAATATGGTACGAACGGACCCAAGAGGCGACCGTGTAAGATGAGAATGCGTTTTGGGAGCGAAACGGCACCAAATACCGTCGACGTCATACATGTGACTTTGTCAGTATTTATATATTCTTTTTTTTTAATGTTATATTCATGTATATTTCTGTCCTTTTTAACTTTTATGCGAAAAATGAAGAAAGCACTCTGAATTTCTGATCGAACATATTTCCTGTTTTGAAGAACGTTTTGCATCATTTGTTTACATCGTCAAGGGTGCTTTCATACACGCCCGCGTTCCAAGGTCGTCAAAGCTATTTTTGAGAAGACCCCTAAAAGCGTCCGTTCCCAAGGCACTCGTCGTAAGAAACATGCGTTAAAATATGCGCACTGTTAAAGGGCCGAGCCACCTTAAAGTATTAATGCATTCAAAAAACAAATATTTCATCAAATAGATTTAAGTGAGATATTCTTATGAACATCCTTTTCGTATGGGATACAAATTATATTAACTCTGATGCAGTCACTTCGTAGTCAAATCTTTTCAAATGAGGTTCTACACAGGCGTCAAAAGGCGTCATTATGAAGGAAAGGGTTAATGAACAATGTTATTCAGATTTTACAAATATTGCTAAAAATAGTTAGATGTGGCATGATTGCCAATGAAAAAACTGCCAATCATAGTTCAAATAAGTGGATATAAGCAATTACAAGCAACAGTTACTCCTTTAACTATGAGATAAAAACCATACTTCATGGATTTACTTTTGAATAGTAATTAAAAGTTCTAAATTTTGACCATGTAACTTGAAATAAAATGATTAGTTAACTTTGTGTTTATTTTCCAGATTGTTATCAAGAATCTAAAGAATGAGGTTACAAAGAAAGTTCCTGCCCCTAACTGTGAAGATATATTCTATGCTGGCACTGGATGTTTGTTATTGAAGGATGCTGATGGTGTCACATTGTTTGATGTTCAACAGAAAAGGTATGTATACATATATTGATATAAGTCTGAAAATTACACCAAACAGTGTTAGAATTAGATTTTTATGCTGACATATTTTTGTCCCTCAACGGGATTGGAACTCACACCTTTGATTCACTACAGCACCAATTGCTTAGCCTCATGTCCAGAGCTCAAGAACACTTGACAACATCCGCTATATAAAAATATAACTAATATATTCAATATATATATTTATGATTGTATTTAGGAATAAATACTTTAATCTCATCCACTTTGTAATTGAACTTGCATGCCTATTATTTAAAGTTGACATCTGTTGATAGTGTTTTTAAAAGCTTGATGAGAACAGTAACTAAACAAAGGATTTTTAGAATTGGCAACCTCCAGTAAATTTATTTCAGCAATAATAAAATAACTCAAGTGGTGTAGCAGGAATCCCACCTCCTTTGATTGAATGATATATCATTGTATGAAATCACTAAAATAAAAATTGGCCTTGCTTTGCTCACATAAACCAAACAATTTTTATACGCCCGGGACGGGACGTATTATGGTATACTGTTGTCTGTCTGTCCGTCCGTCCGTCTGTCCGTCCGTCCGTCCGTCTGTCCGTGTGTCCGTCGTCCACACTTCGGACAATAACTCAAAAACACTTTCACCAATTTCCAAAAAACTTTGGTGAATTGTTTATATCTATTGACGTAAGCTCCCTTTCGTTTTTTTTTAATTTCAGATTTTAAGTTTTGGATTTATGGGGCTTTATTCATAAAAAAGGGGGGATTTTCAACACTTCGGACAATAACTCAAAAAGGCTTTCACCAATGTCCATGAAACTTTGGTGAATTGTTTATATCTTTTGACGTAAGCTCCCTTTCGTTTTTTTTTTAATTTCAGATTTTAAGTTTTGGATTTATGGGGCTTTATTCATAAAAAAGGGGGGATTTTCAACACTTCGGACAATAACTCAAAAAGGCTTTCACCAATGTCCATGAAACTTTGGTGAATTGTTTATATCTATTGATGTAAGCTCCCTTTCGTTTTTTTTTAATTTCAGATTTTAAGTTTTGGATTTATGGGGCTTTATTCATAAAAAAAAGGGGGATTTTTAACACTTCGGACAATAACTCAAAAAGGCTTTCACCAATGTCCATGAAACTTTGGTGAATTGTTTATATCTATTGATGTAAGCTCGCTTTCAATTTTTATTAATTTCAGATTTTAAGTTTTGGATTTATGGGGCTTTATTCATAAATAAAGGGGGATTTTTAACACTTCGGACAATAACTCATAAAGGCTTTCACCAATGTCCATGAAACTTTGGTGAATTGTTTATATCTATTGATATAAGCTCCCTTTCAATTTTTATTAATTTCAGATTTTAAGTTTTGGATTTATGGGGCTTTATTCATAAAAAAAGGGGGATTTTTAACACTTCGGACAATAACTCAAAAAGGCTTTCACCAATGTCCATGAAACTTTGGTGAATTGTTTATATCTATTGATGTAAGCTCCCTTTCAATTTTTATTAATTTCAGATTTTAAGTTTTGGATTTATGGGGCTTTATTCATAAAAAAAGGGGGATTTTTAACACTTCGGACAATAACTCAGAAAGGCTTTCACCAATGTCCATGAAACTTTGGTGAATTGTTTATATCTATTGATGTAAGCTCGCTTTCAACTTTTATAAATTTCAGATTTTACATTTCCGTGTTATGAATTTTTATGCTTAAAAAAGGGGGGATTTTCCAATTTTGGGACAATACATTTAAAGCATAAAAGACAAGTTAAAAGAGCAACGGGCGTATCATGCGCTAAAGCGCAGCCCTTTATTTCAAATTACTTCACCCTTTTTAAAAAGTCCAGGATCCACCCCTGTCAGCTATTAGAATAATGATTGAATTTTTTTTAATTTTCAGATCATTAGCCTCTGTGAAGATTTCTAAAGTGAAATATGTTGTATGGTCAGCTGATATGTCATTTGTGGCTCTTCTTAGCAAACATGGTAAGATATTAAATTAAATTTTTTTAATCAAAAATGTTAAACTGTTTAAAAAAGTTTTGACTTGATTATTGTAAAGATATAAAGAATAATACATTTTTTACTATCAATGGACTCCGACAAATTGTAGAAAGTAATTAAAAAAGAGTGTCCTGATGAAAACCAAAGTAAACAAAAAAAGTTTCATATACAACATAGTTTGCATGTTGTACCCACATTTTTTTCAATCAAAATATAATAAGAACGGCTTCCTCCACCAATAAAAAATCAACTGCCATGAAATACCTTATAGTTCTGAAAGTGGCATTAAACATCAAGAAAGCAATCAATAAATCAAAATACAACATTGAGATTACAGGTTGCACTATTATAAAGTAAGACATTTAAATATGCTGTTCATTAATAATTGTATACATATCAATTATGACAGTAGTTAACTACATAATTACCAAAAATACTAAGGGGCATGACATATACAAGTCAAAGTCTTTCTGTTTAAGTATATAAAATTTGTATACAATTGTTTTTTCAGTGATATCTGTGTGTAATAGAAAGTTGGAGAATCTGTGTACCATCCATGAGAACATCAGAGTTAAGAGTGGAGCTTGGGATGAAAGTGGTGTGTTTGTATACACAACCAGTAATCATATCAAATATGCTCTCACCAATGGGTAAATATTGCTTTTAAACAGCTTGAGTGAGGTTGATGAATTTTTTAATCTTCCTGAATTGATACATCTTTTAAGGATGTTTGCTTCTCCATTTTTTTATTTTTTGCCAGATTTTCGGAATCCTCTGGTTTTATCCATGTATTGTCATTAAAAAAATTTGCCCACTAACCCCTACTTTTTTTTTCATAATTTTATGACATAAAGTTTAAAAAGCCATATTTCAAAATTTTATAAAATTCTTGTTATTTTTTCATAGTTTTTGAAACAAATAAGGTCCCAATGTTAAATATATGAAAAATCTAGAGAAAATTATTTCCCGCCAAATTTTCAATGGCTTATATCTCGAAAACGAGCACACGGACCCTCCATTTTTTTCTACTTTTTCAGTTTCTTTATTAATATACTATCAATTCATAATAGTCTTTAAAAAAGCTTGTTATTTTTTAACAGAGTAGCAAACATCTTTTTAAACAGCTTGATTGGTATTGATGAAACTTTGTATGTGGTTATAGTCTTCTTTAATTTATACATCTTTTAAACAGCCTGACTGAGGTTGAAACTTTGCATTGTGGTTAAAATCTTCTTTAAGTTGTACATCTTTTGAACAGCTTGACTGATATTTCATAAAACCTTTACAACACACATCAGCTAGTTGAAGGTCAAACTTAATAGAATTTTGCTAGCATAAATTATGAAGACACTTTAAAAAAAAAAGTTAATTAATGATTTGTAATTTTTAAAGGAATGTCAAATACTAATTGGAACTGTAAAAATATCCGCTTTTAATTGTGGTAACTTTTTTTTAAATTGTCCCAATTTGTTTATGAAAATTGGCCTGAACGTCCGACATTTTCTAATCATCTTACCAAACTTTAAATTTACATGTTTTATAGAAGATTATAAATCAATATCACTGAAATTAATGAAGCGATAATTATTTTTTTCTGGAAATGAAATTATTAAAACTGATTCTATAAATTTACAAACACTAATGTAAAACACTAAAAAAAAGATGAATTTCCGTAAACATAAAAAATATACTTGAATTGTGCAATCTTTTTCTGCAGGGACCATGGAATTATTAGAACTCTAGATTTACCAATCTACATAACCAGGATTAAAGGAAATAGTGTGTATTGCCTTGACAGAGAGGCCAGACCAAGGGTTCTCAGCATTGATCCTACTGAATTTAAATTCAAACTTGCATTGGTGAACAGAAAATATGAAGAGGTATAATTCAATGTTTTATTTGTAAAAATATAGGCAGATTTCAGGAACGTACCCATGTCATGGTTACTTCTATATCTTAGAAGCATCTATAGATGTTTAATTTTTTTCTCATGTTTCCTGATTTTTTTTTTTATGGTAATTGAAAAAGATATACACATGTGTAATTTTAAGATCAAATTTTCTGTCTGTAAAATATAAAGTGGTTAATGCAAAAAAGTTTCATAAAACTAGGAAATTTTATACTTTGCAGTATGAAGATTTATCTGTTTATTTGTTCGATTTTGAAATAAATAGTAATTTTCATTTCTAGGTTTTACATATGGTGAGGTCAGCTAAATTGGTAGGACAGAGTATAATCTCTTACTTACAAAAGAAAGGCTATCCAGAAGTAGCTTTACACTTTGTTAAAGATGAGAAGACAAGATTTGGTCTGGCGTTGGAATGTGGAAATATAGAGGTAGGTTTTGCTGAAATAGTGTACATTAATGTTTAGGAGCCAGCTATAGTCTGCTCTGGGTGCAAGATTTTCTTGTTGCATTGAAGACCAATTGGTGACCCTGGGTTGTTTTCTGCTCTTTGGTTAGGTTGTTAGAGTGTTTAACACACTCCCTGTTTCCATTCTCTATTCTGTTTTATTTAACCATTACATATATTTTTTTATAATTTTAATGAAAGGATTACAATATCAATGAGAATTTTAAATACAAATGCATTGTCAAAAGTTTTTGGAAATGAACCAAATAATAGATAGGATTTGAATTTATTATTAACATATCCTTTACAGATTGCTTTAGAAGCTGCAAGAGCCTTGGATGATCCATCATGTTGGGAGAAATTAGGAGAGGCTGCTTTATTACAGGGAAATCATCAAGTTGTAGAAATGGCTTATCAGAGAACAAAGAACTTTGATAAATTGTCTTTCTTATATCTACTCACTGGAAATCTGGAAAAACTAAGGAAAATGATGAAAATTGGTAAGTAAAGACCCCCAATAGATTAAACATGCGTTTTTGGTGTATTCGTATATATTGAATAATATAGAAATCCTAGACATAATTGGATGAATTTATTGTTTATTTAAATGTTAGATACTTAGACATATTATTCTGACTGTGAGCTGCCCAGACTTTACTCGAATCTATTAAATGTAGCTTGCTTAGCGGAGAAGCTGCAAATATTAATTTTGAGGGTTTATGGATTGGCCTAGCTAGGGATTTTAATATTTGACGCAAAACACCTTTTATTTTAAGTAATATTATTTAGAAAATAAATGTATATAATTTACAGTTTACACAATCGTATATTTTGTCTGAAAATTTAATGTTATACATTGTTAAATGTCAAATTATGCCTTCCTATGTAAAAAATATAATACAATGAAATTGTCAGGGCTCACGCTACCAGGCGACTTGGGCAAAGAAGTCGCCTTCCCGACCGTCACTTCGCTTTCCCCGACCCCGAAAAGCGAAATCAAGTCGCCCTGTTCTTGACGATACTCGCTTTCAGTCGCTTCCGTCATCGGACATTTTCAATTTTTACCAAGTTGATGAAACATCAATTTTTTATTGATAATTAAAGAAATTCAGACATAAACGATTCATTATCTTTAGAAAAGAGGTTGAAGCATTGTCTTCGCAGTGTGTAGCAGGTTATTTGATAAAAATACACCTTTTTATCACTTCATGCATTTTCGCAAGTTCCGGTGCTTGTTACTCGAAAACGTACATCAACCTAAATTTCGGCGGCAAAATAAGTTTGTTACTTCATTTAAACGTGATAAAAGTTGCCTCCAGTAAATGTTTAATCCATTTATTGCATTAAAAACGTCATGTTCCTTTTCAAATAACTTGTCAAACATCGTTTATTTTTGTAAATGTTCTTGCATTCGTCCGCCATTGACCGATTTCTAAACTACGGATCTGAACCGGACCAGCTATGACCGAAATCTGTACTTTAACAATAATTACTACGGACGCACGGACGGACAGCTGACAGAAGAATATTGATCCCAAAGGGAAAAATTACGCATTCCACACACATTAAGAGACTTTTGGTTACATCTAATTGATTGGTGTATATAATTCCCTTTATTTTTTATGGATTGTTTCAAACTATTGATTAAAGTTGCTTAACTCTGAGACTATTATACTAATTTCAATATATTATGGCCCAGCTTAATAACTTTTATATTTTTTTATGAGAAACACTGAATTTCATACACATGATAATTTTTAATTAAATTGTAATAATGATATATTATAATTTCTTTACATTTTTTAAAATAATTTTTTTTTTTAGTGCTAGATATTTAGTTGGAATAAGTTTCTCACAAGAACCTTAGTAAAACTTTAAACAACTTTTAATTTCAAATGTTACTTTAATTGTATTTTTTTTACTCAGATATGAATTGAACAATATAAAAAAGAACATTATTTACATATGGCCCTTTATACTATTGTAAAATCCAAACATTGTAGCGCACCGCGCGAATGAGCACTTCTCTTTCAAATCTCACCACTTCTCCCTATCAGTTTCAAAAAGAGAAGTCACTTCTCCCTATAATTCTGAAGAAGTGTGAGCCCTGAATTGTTTTGGAATATTTTTGGTCATCAATTTTCTTTTTCTTTTTTTAGCTGAGATCAGAAAGGACACCAGTAGCCATTTCCAGAATGCTTTGTTCTTGGGGGACGCTGCTGAGAGAGTCAAGATTCTGAAAAATGTTGGACAGAGTAAGCTTTCTCTATAACGTTAAGTTGACCATTAAGTACCAATACATTTTCACTTACTCACTCAAAGTTAGGTCACTTAGCCTTATTCTGGATTAAAACTAAGAATCAACTATTCCGTATTCAACCTGAAAAATTATAAAACTTTAATTATTGTGGATTCATCAATTTTCTGGAATTTTGTGTGTACAGGGATTTAAGGTGGTACCTAACACTACAGGGAGATAACTCTGTAAAGTCAGCTAAATGTTTTAATTATGTTGTGTTGTAAAAGGAATATTAAGCTTCTCAATGATCAAAATTGGTGTTTGTCAAGCTGCTATATAACCAGTGTAATTTTTCTGACAAAACGGTTGGTTAAAAATTTTTGAAATTTTTATATTTTTGTTAGGGTCAAAGTAAGTACTTTGACAAAATTTTATGAAAATTAAACGAGCCAAATTAATTTTAGTGCAAGTGTTGGGTACAACCTTAAATGTATGACTTAAGAATTTTTGATTAGATTTGGTTGTTGAATTTTGTAAAACAACGAAATAAAATATCCACAAAAATACCATTTTTCTTTAGTCCATGAAAAAGAATTAATCACCTGTATATTAGCTAGGTTTAGTCCATGAAAAAGAATTAATCACCTGTATATTAGCTAGGTTTAGTCCATGAAAAAGAATTAATCACCTGTATATTAGCTAGGTTTAGTCCATGAAAAAGAATTAATCACCTGTATATTAGCCAGGTTTAATCCATGAAAAAGAATTAATCACCTGTATATTAGCTAGGTTTAGTCCATGAAAAAGAATTAATCACCTGTATATTAGCTAGGTTTAATCCATGAAAAAGAATTAATCACCTGTATATTAGCCTGGTTTAATCCATGAAAAAGAATTAATCAACTGTATATCAGCTAGGTTTAGTCCATGAAGAAGAATTAATCACCTGTATATGTATAGAGTTTCAGGAAACTGGTTCCTGTGTGTCAATAGTTGTATAGTTATCATTTTGGTTTCTTGTAGAATCTCTGGCTTATGTCACAGCAGCTACTCACGGTCTGAATGAAGAAGCTGAACAGTTAAAGGAACAATTTGGAGAAAATGAACGTGTTCCTGATCTGTTCCCCAATGCCATGTTATCACAACCTCCAGTACCCATAAATCAACAGGAAAGTAATTGGCCATTACTTACAAGGACCAAAGGATTCTTTGAGGGAGCTGTAGCAGCAACTGGAGGTTTGTTGGTGGAAATATTTCATATTTGCCATGAAATTATTCTTTACAGCAGAATGCATTGAGTGTGTAGGTAAAGGTAGAATCTTTGGTTAGCTTGCTTGTTAGCTGAATGGCAAAGTCATTATTAGTTTAGGTATACTTCTCCCTTCAGAGAAGATAGCCCTACAGACAGATAGATTGGTTATCTGTCGGACTAGTCTATTCTTAAAGAAGGGTAGTTTACCAAACTTAATAATCACTTCATGGCAAGCTGACCAAAGATATTACCCTTACCTTTCTGCTGTAATAAATTTCATGTTTTGGTATGGATTAAGTAGCAGCTCTTATCAGAACAAAATAAGTCAATATGACTTGATTTGACCAAAGTCATAAACACAAGTGTAAAGTTTATACACTTGCTACATAATGAATGATTAATAATTAATTTGACAGATTTAATCATCACAAGTATCGCACTCAGTCTGAAAGGGTAACCTATGACAAGTCAGATATTTTCTATGAAGACATAAACAAATCGCCTCAACTCTCTTTCAGTAATGTCACAATCAATTTTCTATCACACATTTTTTTTGTCCTTATAAGGGCAGTATTGTGACACAGAGAATTCCAGGAAGCAAGATTAAGGGTGAAATAATTAAGTTACTGATGAACTAACACTTTAAAATATACTGATAGCATCAAACTCTCATTGACAAAACTTCTGAAATGTTGTATTGTAAAAACTTTCAGATTATAATTTAAGCAATTGTTTCTTGACCCATGCACATATTTGTTTCTTGAACTATGTACATATTTGTTTCTTGACCTACACATATCTGTTTCAGCTAAGGCAGCAGGAGGTATGGCTGCTGTTGATATGGATGAAGGGGCTGGTGAAGGATGGGGTGATGATGCGGATCTTGTCCTTGATGATGGTAAGTTATACTCAACAGTAATCAGCTGTAATTAATTACATTTTGCAATTTTGCAATGTAATCTCATGTAATGCAGTAATAATGTAATTTCTGTTGTGAATTGAAGTCATTGTAAATGGGTAGACAAGGTCTCATCATATTAAAAAAATTCTTATAGTCTCAATGTTTTTACATTTGGTTTGTTGAAAAAAAGATAACATTTTGCCGATGAAATTAAAAACATTGAGTATTGATAGTTAATGCATATCTGTCTTTGTATTTTGTATAAATATTACAAAAGTCAGAAAGTCCAGGGTTAAAGCATATAGATTTTTTAATCTTATTTTAACAGAAGGATTTGGTGGTGGTGGTGGTTTTGATGATGAAGCTACCCCAGGTGGTGATGCTGAAGGTGCAGGATGGGATGTTGGGGATGATGACCTTGAACTCCCTGCTGATCTAGATGTAGGACCCTCAGGTGGTGATTCAGCAGAAGGATACTTTGTACCACCAACAAAAGGAACAAGTCAAACACAAGTAAGGGCAGATAATTTTTAGTAAAGTTTTATGATACACTGATATTAGCTTATACAATATATATATATATTTATATAAACATATATAGAAGTACATGTATGAATTAAAATCAATGTTCAAACCTTTGATTGCCTTGGATAAAATATATATTTATTCTTACATTGTTTAAACAACTTGTTGAGTTCCTTCAACAACAAAAATCTTGACACTTTGAAAGTACCTCCATCTTGTTATTAAAAATCACTATAAAAGTTCACCACACTTTCAGTCTAAAGCATACAGCTATATAAACCAGTACAGCAAGCTTCTTTCTATTTAAAGTATGGAAATGAAAATGGCAGATAATTACTTTAATGAAATTGTAATTTGAATTAGTATATTAATTATTTTGTTGTATATTTCAGGTGTGGTGCAATAATTCACAATTACCAGTAGACCATGTGCTGGCAGGATCTTTTGAAACAGCTATGAGGGTAATATTTTAATTGTATTGTAAAAATAAGATATTCGTTTTTATTTTATTTTGTTTTTTGTTTATATAAAAAAAACAATACTTCTGATGAATTCCTTATTATTAAATGGATACCAATTTGCAGAATTTGTGGTTAAAGGTTAACCACAAATTTACATGTTCGAAGAAGTGCACATTTTCTATATGCTTGTATGCAAATTTTGGTACAGAATGTTTAATCATTGACCCTTCTTAAATGACTGACTTTTATTATTATTTTTTTCTAGTTACTCCATGATCAAGTTGGTGTTGTCAGTTTTGATACATATAAGCAGTTATTTTTACAAACATACAGTAGAAGTAGGACCTGTTTCCAGGGAATTCCATCAACACCTCCATTGTTTGGTTATCCTCATAGAAACTGGTAAGTCAATTGGAATTTGCTATTTTATTTTATTTTGTTTGGGGAGGGGGGGGTGTTAGTTTTTTTCATAATAGGAATTTTAAAGAGTAAATGTAATTCCTTGTTGTCATTTCTAGTTTGTTTATTGAAACCTTGAATAAATTAAAAAAAATGATCCAACTTAATACAGAAAATTTCAAGATAAACAAACTTTTTTATGGAGATTTTTTTGTCAGAGAACAGTCACTGGATAAGTGAATTTTTTGTACTAGAAGGAGGGTAGGAGAGGGTATCATTCATAATTCCCAGATAAACAAATGCTGACTCCTGATTTCACGAAAAATATAAAGCTTTCTTTCCTAGATGTAGAAAAATAAATGAATTCCTTGTCATGATAAGTTAAACTCCTGAATTCTCACGAAAAAAGGTTCAATCCTGACATCTCCAAAGGGTCATTCTGCTCTTCATAATACCATCTTAAACATTTGCAGGAAAGAAGCAGGAGCGAGAAGTGGAGTACCAGCTGTAGGATTAAAATTATCCTCCTTAGTACAACAGTTACAAGTGGCGTACCAGCTTACAACCACTGGTAAATTCCCTGATGCTATAGTCAAATTTAGAAGTATACTCCTTGGTGTACCATTACTGGTGGTAGATAATAAACAAGAAATAGCTGAGGTTAGTAATATAGAGTGAGGTTATGATGAGATTGTGGGAGTTAATGTAATACTTTTATAAATATGAAAATGAGGCATGAGGAACAACATGATACTTAGAATTTATTTTTTCTGAGTAATATTAAAAAACAGCAAAAGTCTCCCCACTGTTTATCTATTGTTTAACAGTTTGTTGATGCAGATTCAAACCATCTTCATGGTTTGTGTAACATTTACAGAATGTACAGAAACTTTCATTTTACTTTATGATTTGTGTCCCTTAGTGTACTTTCTGTTGGATGTATCCAGTATTTTCATTTTGATAGACTGCAAGTAATATCTGAGGAGACCCACACATAACCTCTGGCTATTGACAATCCTCTTTAGATAAATAAAGAATTGAATTAAGTTATAATGGTTTTAATTGTAGGCACAACAACTAATAGAGATCTGTAGAGAATACATCGTTGGTTTGAGTATGGAACAGGTCAGGAAAGATTTACCCAAGTCAACATTACAAGAACAGAAAAGAATCTGTGAGGTGAGACATTAAAAACATCAAGTAATTGTATTAAAAAAAACAAATACTGTAGATTCAGTTAATTTCATGATCAATTTTTGTGGATTAATGAAACTTGCATTTTTACGAATATAAGATTTAATGGTTTTGCCAATCTCTGCATACAAGTCTTATAGAAAATTTGTCATTGGTTAAACATTTGAATTCATGGTTCAACTGTACCCAAGAAACCCACATAAATTGGTTTCCAACGAATAATGAATCTACAGTAACAGACAAATTATTTGATATAGAGACTACAAAACTAAGTTTTCACTCTGAAATGCTATGTACTATGTAGAAATGCAGCATTTTAAAGTCTTTTAAAGTATGACCTGTCCAGGATCAATTCATGAAATGAGCACTCTCATTATCATGATACTATTAACCAATGAGGGAGTTTGAAAAGGAATAATACTAAACAAACCAGTCCATGTCAGTGCATTAACTAAAGGGATAATGTTTAATACATAAAAATGTTTACAATAAGTTTTAAAATCAATAAAAATAAAGGGTTATTGCATGAATATTTGTGAGTATACATCTTATCGCTATATGTCCACTATTATTAGACATCACAAAAGTTCCTGTAAAATATGAACTTCACAATAGAAAATATCTGACACAACAATGGAAAAGTGATTGTTGTATAATGTTAATAGTTCAAGAGGTGAAAATTCTCTGGTCAAGCGTATTTATATTGCATGAGCTTGCTTGTTTTTACATATTAATGTGTTTTTAATTTTAGATGGCAGCATACTTTACACATTGCAATCTTCAACCTATACATATGATACTGACGTTACGTACAGCTCTCAACCTCTTCTTCAAGTTAAAGAATTATAAAACAGCAGCGTCATTTGCCAGACGATTACTAGAATTAGGACCTAAACCAGATGTAGCAGCACAGGTAAGCAATTGTTTGAAAGATTGCTGCTTTAAATTGGAATACAAAGGATTGATATATTAAATATTACACAAAATCTCTACATGTACTTGTCAAAATCTAAAGCAAAAGACCAGAAGGGTATATAAGAAATGGTCTGTCTTTATGTCTTCAAAGCACAATTTTTCTTTAACAGATCTTTACACAGTTGTAGAACTCTTCTTGTATAAAGGAAGACAACACCCGTCCCAAGAATTAAAGGGGAGTCATTGAATAATTTTTTTCCCTATATATTACATTATGTGGTTATAATCTCTAGTAAACTTAATTCCTTGTAAACATCTAGGTTTTGATGATTCTCTATATGGTTGTAAATTATCACATGAAGATGTGCATAAAGGAAATGTAATCCTTATCTAATATGTCAAAGGGGAGATAATCAAATTTGCTTACTTATATAGTTATAGAAGTTAGTGACACATCTTCATTAATCCTGACAAAGAGTGTACACGGTTTCCACTTTACCCTTGCAGTCATCAAGGGGTGACCGTTCAAAGAGGGGTATACATTCATATGGCAATAGGTAGTAATTATATAAAAGCAAAACTTGTCCTGAATGGCTAGAAGGATATTGATGAAAATTTTTACCCTTGTAATAAAAAATCTACCTAAAGGCATGCATAAAGGAACTCCAAACGGGTTCCACATGTTTAAGGTGAGATAGTCAGACTTACTTGATTATTGCAATATGAGGTAAAAGTAAATGAAATATCAGAGAGTTTTAAAAGTTATTAAAATACTTGTGTATATATGAGGGTTATTATCAGTTTCCAGTTATTAAGAATAATTACAAATTTCAGCACTTTGTATAATTTGTTTACAATTTTTGAATTTTTTTCCAGACAAGAAAAATATTAGCAGCATGTGAACAGAAATCTACAGATGAACATGAATTAAAATATGATCAACATAATCCATTTGATATATGTGCAGCAAGTTATGTTCCAATATACAGGTAACTATTTTTTATCCAATTCTTTAAGTAGATTAACAAATTGAAAAAAAACACTAAATAAATTTCATGCGTCTGAAGTGTTTTTCTGGATTCACCATTATCATTATCAGTAGAGCTCAAAGCCGATAATTTGAAAGCAAAGGATGTTTAAGTATCAAAACAGTTTAAGTGGTATATCACCAAAAGGGACCTAAAATTGATAGCAAAATCCATCTTAGGTCAACTTTGTCTGAATAAAATTTAGAATGGAAGTGGGGAATGTGTCAAAGAGACAACAATCCGACCAAAGGATGGGTCTTCAACAAAGCAAGAAAATCCCGCACCCAGAGGCGTGCTTCAGCTAGCACTATAACAAAACAAATTGTACTTGTTCAGTGATAATGGACATCATACTAAACTAAAATATGTAAATGACCTAAAATTATAAATCATACAATACTAACAAAGGTCAGAGGCTCCTGACTTGGGACAGGCACAACAATGCGACTGTGTTAAAACATCTTTTGAATATATATAGATCTATATACAGAGCCTAATTGAGAATTAGGAAATAGCTTAAATATTAGCAGAACAGGTTTTGTTTATTTAACAATAAACATACACAAAATAATAGTTTGAATAAGAATGAATAAATTGATTAATTTTTCAGAGGAAAACCAGTTGTTAAATGTCCACTGAGTGGTGCATGTTATTTACCAGAGTTTAAAGGTCAAACATGCAGAGCAACACAGGTAAGATAAATATATATCAATAAACTAGATTCTTTCATTTTCTCGTATTCTAATAGCCATCAAAGTTTTCTGGGCTCCAATTATAGGAATGATTTGGTTTGCAGGATGATGATGTTGAATTTTATGTAGTAATTTTATATCTGTAATAAAGGCACTTCCTGTTTGCTGATAGTTTGACAAAGTTAATTGTACAATTAATTTAATCAAAGCATTCTCAGCTCCTATTGAAGAGAATGATTTAATATATGGTCTGCTGCTTGATAATGTTAAGTTTTAGAAAGGAGCAATTTTTCATTTGCCATGTAACCACTTCCTTTTTGTTGATAGTTTAAACTTTACAATACTCTAGGAAATTTTTGACTTTTTCATCAAAGTTTTTTTGCATCAGTAAAATAGAATGACTAGTTATGTTTTTCTATACATATTATACAGACCCAACCCTAGTCTTGTTAAATTTAGTTCTAATTTCTTTTTTCTCATTTTTAGACACAGAATTGGTCTTGTTAAATTTTGTTCTAATATAATTTTTCTCATTGTTTAATTTTCAGGTGACAGAAATTGGTAAAGACTGCATTGGTTTGAGAATCAGTCCAATTCAATTCAGATGAGGAAAATTGTGATTAAAATTAACAGACAGTGTTATCATTTGTAGTTCAATGTGGATACAAAAACTATATGTATATTATGATTATGACATACTTTTTGAACTTTAAAATTTGAAAAAAACATGAGGTTATATGAAATACATTGTAAAGTTACAAGACTGAAGAGACTATTTACAATTAATTGAGACACTTATTGAAAAAAGAAAATGGTTTTATTGAGTATATGTATTTGTGAAATATTATGCTATTTGTTAAAGGAGAATATTTATTGACTGGTAATAAAATTAAAGTAATATATAATTTCTTTCATTTTATGCATGTCACAGTGGATAAATATATCAAGAGCACAATCACTGAAATGTCTCGCCTGTTTGACTTATCATTGATATCATGGTCCTGTCACTAATAGTACCTGATAAACAAATCAAACCACAAAATCTTAACATTGACCAATGAACCATGAAAAAAGGTCAATGTCACATGAACTCTGCCAGACAGAAATGTACACCTTACAAACATTTCATACACTAAATACAGTTTTGACCTATGTTAATATAGTATCTGATAAACTGAAAAAAATAATAAAAATCATCAATGACCAATCAACCCTGAAAACGAGGCCAAGGTCATATGAACCCTGTCAGACAGACATGTACATCTTACAATCGTTCAATGTACTAAATACAACTATATATAAGTATCTATTGCTTATGATATCTGAGATATTAGACCAAACCACAATAACTAAACCAGAACATATACACCTTATAATCGATCATTCAATACACAAAATATAGATCTAATGCTTATAGTACCTGAGATATGGATTTGACAACGTAACTTTAACCTTAATTACTAATCCATGTAACTCATTACCCGTTAGACATGCATACATTGCAAGGAACAAATACCAAATATAGTTATCCTATTTCTCATTTTAAGTGAGTATTTTAATAGACAAAGAACTGACATTTTTTTCATGCTGTCAAAAAAAATAATCTCCCATTGTTTTCCATTTTTAAAAAATAGCAATAGTAAATGCTCACAATAATTTCTGAGTTTACAGTATTCTAGTACTGTACACAGAACAAATAGGCCAACAAAATTGTTGATTTCAAGTAAGGTCAAAAGTTAATAGTTTAGATCATTGTTCTTTTAATGTTTACTAGTCCATTCCAAATTTCAAGCATTTCTGTTATTTTTTTCTCTGACAATTCTGCATTGTGGTTTTTGGTGGGGTACATGTTGCTCACCCAATCCTTAGTTTTCTTTGTTGTGTTTTGTATTCTGTTGTTTTTCTTTTTTGGTATGGAGTATTTATTTTATTTTCAATTGATGAGTATGAATGTCCCTTTAATATCTTTTCCCCCTCATTTATAAATTGTGGACACTATTTCTCAATCTACACAAATTACCTGATGTTTTCCCCTTTATTTAAGGGGAGATAAATCAGTGATGTCACTACAGTTACAAGTAAAAAGTTGATAGTAGATAATTTTATTGTAAAAATATTGCAAATATAATGATAATATGATACTTTTACAATGAAATCTTGATAGGTATATACACTGAAGCATTAAATATAAATTGTGTGTATACACATATATACACAAATTACTGGATTTCCTTTCAAATAAAATAAAACTGGATTAAATCTTTCTATTTAAGTAAATATTACATTAACAATAAATAATTTAATTTTGGATGTAACGCGTCTTCTGATTGGCTGACGTTATTATGTTATCAGCCCATAGACATAATTTAGTCATGTGACCGTGACGTCATCAACGTTTTTTCATTGTTTTCTACGGTTTAAAATGGAATTTAGAATTAAATTATAAGAAATGACTGTAATATTTTTTTCTGTCTATTCGAAATAACAAAAAAAATGTGGTGCACACTGTTAAATAACCCGCTACGCGCGTTATTCAGTGTGCACCACATTTTTTATGTTATTTCTTCATAGACAGAAAAAATATTACAGTCATTCCTTAAATAATTTAGTATTTCCTTGAATATTTAAAAACATAAATATAAATTCAAGACACTAAACAACTTGTTTTAAAAAATAAATATAGCACTTTCATTTTAAAATCCTGAAAATAAGTAAATTTTACATATTTCCATCTACACAAAAAAATAACAACCAGAATAGTCTCCTAACAAATATAACTATATAATCAGTATGGATTAATCATGATGTGATCCCAAATAAGTAACAAATACATTCTGCATTAAATTTAACATAGTAAATGGATTTCTAGAAGTAAAATTAAAAAAATAGCTTTGATATTGAGATCAATCATAATGGAGAAATCTATAATGTACATTTCAAATTTTGTTTACAAAATTTCTAAAAGATCAAAAACAAACAGTGCATAATAATACATGTATAATATACTGATATGAATTAGCATGAAAAATGATGTGTAAAAAAACTGAATAACAAAGATTCATAACAAATTAAGATCCTCCGTATCTTCATATTTAATAAAAAGAAAAACATAACTGTTACAGTTCACAAATTAATCTCTCTGGTAAAAACACATAAACAAGGTATTTTGTCGAAAATTCAACTTTCTTTGAAAGCAGTTTTTAACATCACTTCGGCAACTCTCACAAAAATTCATACATTTAAAATCAATTGTAACAATAAAATAAATCAAAACTTTCAATGTTCATGACTTATGAGGAATTTTATTGGTAAATTTTTTAGTGAAAAGAGTCCTTGGTTCTTAAATATCAATTATGTGTTTAAAATTAATTTATAGACCTTTAGTATTGTACAACATATTTATAGTCTAGTCTCTAAATGATGATGTGTTGTTATGACAACATGAAGACTACCATGGAAGCGAGTAGAATTAAGATGATGGATGATGAGATGGATGAAGCTGCTAGGTAACTAAACTGTGTAACTGTCTGGTCTATCAATGTGGCACCTCCAGCTATAAAATAGGATAAAAATACATGTAAATAAAGAATACACAACATATTCTACAAAATATGCAGCAAATTTTCTCCTACATCATTGAAGTATAAAAGGACTGAATATTTAGCTCTCCCTTCACACCATTTGCAAGTAAGATGATAGTCCGTCGGAAGGGGACCATAAATGCCTGGCACATGTTAAGCGAGAGCCATATCTCTTTCACATAAAAGTCACCCCTGTAGATTTTGAAAAAGAGCAGGCTAATGCCGCTACAAGGCAGCACTCAAACCAGCATAATGGAAAAGGAGTAATATAAGTTGCAATAACTTTTTTCCCAATCCACTATAAATAAATATGTTTAAACCAAAGTGTAAAATGATGTAAAGTGTAAAGTGTCGAGGATCCCCAAATAAAGACTTACAAGCTGTCATAAATTATATAAGAATTATATTTGTCGTATTACTTCAGGAGCATGACTACATTTCTTTGTTTTTTTATCATCAAAAAACCTCTCTTATAGTGCTCACCTCATGGCTTAGCATGCAGTATTTAGACAGAATAATGTGTCCCAGCAGGGTGACATGTCTTTCTGCAGATTGTTACCTTGTGAACTAGCACATTAAAAATCCTGCTCAGCATATTGGTCTCATACAAAGCAGGATTAATAAATAATAATGTTCTCGTTCTGAATATGCATTTTAAAAATTTGGAGGTTAAACAGCTAACTACATTAATGTATGCCTAAACAAAGTCAGCTTTCATATGATTCATGTTTAGGATCCTTTTGTATATCTGGCAGACCTTTGCTCTTTTTAATAATAATAAGCAGAATTTCAAGTTTGTTTACTGTGGATTAATTATTTTTCTTGGGATACCAATTTTCAAGGATTTCATTGATGTAGTCTAACCTGAAGCTTAAATTTTCTACAAGATGTAATTCTACTATTGGCTTGTACGAAGACATTGGGAAAACAATGAAATGAAATCTCCATGAAAAACAATTTTACCTGAATCCATTAAAACAAATAAAAGAATTTAGAATGCATTTTTGTACATTTAATTTGTAACTACCATACCACCTATAGCAAAATAAACAGTTGGGGATTTTAAATATCTAATTCGTATATAACATACCTATAGCAAAATAAACAGTTGGGGATTTTAAATATCTAATTCGTATATAACATGCCTATAGCAAAAAAAACAGTTAATACTGTCTCTTTGACCCATTTCTTTTCTCAATTTTAGTTGAAGATTTTTGAAAATTTTATTTGTAAATATCATACCTTTGGCTAAATAAACAGTTTATACTGTCTCTATGACACATTTCCCATTTCCATTCTCAATTCTAGTTCAAGATTTTTTAATATTTAATTTGTAAAAATCCTACCTATAGCAAAATAAACAGTTGGAGATTTTTGTCCATCTCCTGCATCACTGAAAGCTGATATCCTGATAGAATACACCACACCAGCTTCTAAGTTTGATAATTTCCATTCTGTTGGCATAAAATCAGCCATGTATTCAAATGCTGATCTGAAATTTTCGTTTGACGGCCACAGGAAAATCTGCAATAAAGGAAAAGATAATAAAATTATATATATATATATATTTATCGGTTATTCGTATATTTTCCCTTTGATCTTATTGTCTAATATTTTCAAGTATCAACGTACTGGTTGTATCACTTAAAATATTAGGCAATACATTGTGTGACGTCATAATTACGGATAAACAGAATAATGGGTAGTTTCGTTTTTGATTCTGACTATATCATGTGGAATATCTTAACTAGCCCCAACGGGCTCGTCTAGATATTCCACATGATATAGTCAGTATCAAAAAGACACTACCTATTATTCTATATATATAGGTGACTTTCAAATTTGTACATTTTCCAGTACATATCCTCTGTCACAATGCTTATGTTATTACGTCACAGTAGAATTCGATTGTTCAATGATGTGATGTCATTTAAGCCAATTGACATAAAATACAACTTGGAATTGGTCTGTACTATATTAAACATCAATTGGCTAGTTCACTGAAATTTTAACTAAATCGTAATTGATGCGCATGCATGCTTAAACTTTTTTCCCTACACAGGATTTTCATCTGACATACTTAAGGAAAAGCATTGGTTGTTAAAACTTAACAAAACACCCCATAATACAAATATATGCATAATAAAAAATTATATTATGCAGGAAAAAAATTCCATACCCAAATATCAGAGAAAAAATTTCAGAAAAAAATAACACATGTAATAGTTTCGGGCTGTTTTGATGATTTGATAATCTTTGGTCATTTTTTTCATATTGTTCAACAAAGAAAGACTTAATTGATGAACATTTAAATATTTTCTGTTATGATATTTTATAAAATACCACAAAATTGAAAACAAGGAATTAACTGGCACATCATATGAGCCCATAAAGTACATACAGGTATACAGTATACCTTCTAAAGAAAACTCCTGAAGGATGGAGCAGAAAAGGTTTGACCTCAGTCATCCTTGAAGGTTTGTTAGCACTTATCCATGAGCAAGACCTACTTAAGACCCAACTGGTCAAGAGAAGATTTTGAGAAGTTAATGAGAGATGGACTACAAATGGCAGGGGTGGCAATAATTATAATGCTCAAATTGGTTCTTTGTTCAAGCTGAGACAAAAGGTAAATTTCAAACAGAACTCAGACAGCCCTAAATCCAACCCTTCCCCACTTACCACATCTTTACATTTATTAGTAGAAGAGCCCAAACTTTCAATACTGTATTTAGAAATTATTGTGATTTTGTCATTTTAGACTGAAATGCGATTTCAATTTTTACGATATTGAGAAAAATCCTGTTTAAATCATATAAAAAATTTTAAAAGCGAGTTTAAATCATTATTATTATAATCCTGTCGCATTTTTTCTCAATAATAAAAATATCGCAATAACTTCTGAATTTACAGTGTACACCAGCTGATTTGTTTGAGCTTTTCATTTTGCCATTTGATACGGAACTTTCCATTTTTAATTGTCCTCAGAAGTCTATATTTTTTAGATTTTACTTTTTATATACTAGCTGATTTACCTTGTAACCTACGATTGTTGCTTCATCGGTTGATATTAGTACACCTCTCCATGTGATTTTAACAGAGGTTGAGTCAATAGGATGCACCCTTACTTCTGTTGGATAAAGAATAGTAGCTGAAAAAGAAATGTTGAATCATTTAAAACTATAAAATCGCAATAATCAATTTCAAATACTAAAGACTTGCAGGTCTGCACATATGAAAGTTCTAGAATAATAAAAATGCATCAAATTTTTGAACCCATTTAGAAAATAAAAGATTTTCAAAATGCCAGCAAATTGGGATTTTTACTTGCCTTTATTTTCAAAGCAATAAAGGACCATAACTCCTTAAAATTTGAGTCCTTTGTCAATTTGTCATCAGGAACAATTTTGCTTAAAAAAGTATTGAATAGTTCTGAAGTTATTGCATGCACATTTTACTTTCCTGAAGTTATGCATAAACATTTTAACTTTACTGAAATTATTGCATAAACATTTAACTTTATTAAAATTATTGCATAAAAAATTAACTTTACTGAAGTAATTGTATAAACATTTTACTTTACTGAAGTTGATTATTGCATTAACATTTTACTTTACTGAAATTATTGCATAAACAATTTACTTTACTAAAATTATTGCATAAACATTTTAACTTTACTTATTGCATTAACATTTTACTTTACTGAAATTATTGCATAAACATTTTACTTTACTAAAATTATTGCATAAACATTTTAACTTTACTGAAGTTATTGTATAAACATTTTACTTTACTGAAGTTAATTATTGCATTAACATTTTACTTTACTGAAATAATTGCATAAACATTTTACTTTACTAAAGTTGATTATTGCATTAACATTTTACTTTACTGAAATTATTGCATAAATATTTTACTTTACTAAAATTATTGCATAAACATTTTACTTTACTGAAGTTATTGTATAAACCTTTTACTTTACTGAAGTTAATTATTGCATTAACATTTTACTTTACTGAAATTATTGCATAAACATTTTACTTTACTAAAATTATTGCATAAACATTTAACTTTACTAAAGTTATTGTATAAACATTTTACTTTACTTAAATTATTGCATAAACATTTAACTTTACTGAAGTTATTGTATAAACATTTTACTTTACTGAAGTTAATTATTGCATTAACATTTTACTTTACTGAAATTATTGCATAAACATTTTCCTTTACTAAAGTTGATTATTGCATTAACATTTTACTTTACTGAAATTATTGCATAAACATTTTACTTGACTGAAATTATTGCATTAACATTTTACTTTACTAAAATTATTGCATAAACATTTAACTTTACTGAAGTTATTGTATAAACATTTTACTTTACTGAAGTTGATTATTGCATTAACATTTTACTTTACTGAAATTATTGCATAAACAATTTACTTTACTAAAATTATTGCATAAACATTTAACTTTACTGAAGTTAATATATAAACATTTTACTTTACTGAAGTTGATTATTGCATTAACATTTTACTTTACTGAAATTATTGCATAAACATTTTACTTTACCAAAATTATTGCATAAACATTTTACTTTACTAAAGTTGATTATTGCATTAACATTTTACTTAACTGAAATTATTGCATAAACATTTTACTTTACTGAAATTATTGCATAAACATTTTACTTTACTGAAGTTAATTATTGCATTAACATTTTACTTTACTGAAGTTATTGTACAAACATTTTACTTTACTGAAGTTAATTATTGCATTAACATTTTACTTTACTGAAATTATTGCATAAACATTTTACTTTACTAAAGTTGATTATTGCATTAACATTTTACTTTACTGAAATTATTGCATAAACAATTTACTTTACTAAAATTATTGCATAAACATTTTAACTTTACTTATTGCATTAACATTTTACTTTACTGAAATTATTGCATAAACATTTTACTTTACTAAAATTATTGCATAAACATTTTAACTTTACTGAAGTTATTGTATAAACATTTTACTTTACTGAAGTTAATTATTGCATTAACATTTTACTTTACTGAAATTATTGCATAAACATTTTACTTTACTAAAGTTGATTATTGCATTAACATTTTACTTTACTGAAATTATTGCATAAACAATTTACTTTACTAAAATTATTGCATAAACATTTTAACTTTACTTATTGCATTAACATTTTACTTTACTGAAATTATTGCATAAACATTTTACTTTACTAAAATTATTGCATAAACATTTTAACTTTACTGAAGTTATTGTATAAACATTTTACTTTACTGAAGTTAATTATTGCATTAACATTTTACTTTACTGAAATTATTGCATAAACATTTTACTTTACTAAAGTTGATTATTGCATTAACATTTTACTTTACTGAAATTATTGCATAAACATTTTACTTTACTAAAATTATTGCATAAACATTTAACTTTACTGAAGTTATTGTATAAACCTTTTACTTTACTGAAGTTAATTATTGCATTAACATTTTACTTTACTGAAATTATTGCATAAACATTTTACTTTACTAAAATTATTGCATAAACATTTAACTTTACTAAAGTTATTGTATAAACATTTTACTTTACTTAAATTATTGCATAAACATTTAACTTTACTGAAGTTATTGTATAAACATTTTACTTTACTGAAGTTAATTATTGCATTAACATTTTACTTTACTGAAATTATTGCATAAACATTTTACTTTACTAAAGTTGATTATTGCATTAACATTTTACTTTACCAAAATTATTGCATAAACATTTTACTTTACTGAAGTTATTGTATAAACATTTTACTTTACTGAAGTTAATTATTCATTAACATTTTACTTTACTGAAATTATTGTATAAACATTTTACTTGACTGAAGTTGATTATTGCATTAACATTTTACTTTACTAAAGTTGATTATTGCATTAATATTTTACTTTACTGAAATTATTGCATAAACATTTTACTTTACTGAAATTATTGCATAAACATTTTACTTTACCAAAATTATTGCATAAACATTTTACTTTACTGAAGTTATTGTATAAACATTTTACTTTACTGAAGTTAATTATTCATTAACATTTTACTTTACTGAAATTATTGTATAAACATTTTACTTGACTGAAGTTGATTATTGCATTAACATTTTACTTCTGAAATTATTGCATTAACATTTTACTTTACTGAAATTATTGCATAACATTTTACTTTACTGAAATTATTGCATAAACATTTTACTTGACTGAAATTATTGCATTAACATTTTACTTTACTGAAATGATTGCATAACATTTTACTTTACTAAAATTATTGCATAAACATTTAACTTTACTGAAGTTATTGTATAAACATTTTACTTTACTGAAGTTAATTATTGCATAAACATTTTACTTTACTGAAGTTAATTATTCATTAACATTTTACTTGACTGAAATTATTGCATAAAGATTTTACTTGACTGAAGTTGATTATTGCATTAACATTTTACTTGACTGAAATTATTGCATTAACATTTTACTTTACTGAAATTATTGCATAAACATTTTACTTGACTGAAATTATTGCATTAACATTTTACTTGACTGAAATTATTGCATAACATTTTACTTTACTAAAATTATTGCATAAACATTTAACTTTACTGAAGTTATTGTATAAACATTTTATTTTACTGAAGTTGATTACTGCATTAACATTTTACTTTACTGAAATTATTGCATAAACATTTTACTTTATTGAAGTTGATTATTGCATTAACATTTTACTTTACTGAAATTATTGCATAAACATTTAACTTTACTGAAGTTATGCATAAACATTTTAACTTTACTGAAATTATTGCATAAACATTCAACTTTATTAAAATTATTGCATAAAAAATTAACTTTACTGAAGTAATTGTATAAACATTTTACTTTACTGAAGTTGATTATTGCATTAACATTTTACTTTACTGAAATTTTGCATAAACATTTTACTTTACTGAAGTTGATTATTGCATTAACATTTTACTTTACTGAAATTATTGTATAAACATTTTACTTTACTGAAGTTATTGCATTAACATTTTACTTTACTGAAATTATTGCATTAACAATTTACTTTACTGAAATTATTGCATTAACATTTTACTTTACTGAAGTGAAGGCATCAAACATAAACCACAGTGACCCAAGTATATAAAAAAAAATTGTCTTTGCATGATGATTGTAGTAGTAAAATATATTTTTGGCTTATTTTAAATACTGTGGATACATTTATTTTCATGTAATGAGACTTCATAGAACTATAGAAACTTTGTATATATTTGTTTTTCCTTTAAAATTTAATTTCGTGGTTCACCTGTACCAACTAAATTCACCAAAATAGTGGTCTCCAATGAATAATGATAAACTTTTCTTCCAATATTTTGCTTAATCGGTTCTTACCATCACTTGCAGTTTTACAAGGATAAGAATCTGATTTAGGTCCAAGTCCAGCTGTGTTGAAGACTTGCACATCAAATATAGAAAATGCATTTGGTGTAATTCCAATGACAATACCATGAGTTGGCACATTATCATCCTTTGCACTGAATCTTATAAACTGTTTATAAATAGGCAGGGTTTCCCCTCCAGATGGCCTGGCCCAATAGTTGACCTAGAAAAAAGATATGGTCTATTCAGTAAAAGACATGATATTATCTATATATATAGTGTTTATAATTAACAATCTAATCTTTAAACACTGTAAATTCAAAAAATATTGCGAAAAATGCACCCCAGTTATAATCGAAATAATTTAAACTTTCATTTTGAAATTTTTTAAATGAATTGAACAGGATTTTTCTCAATATCGCAAAAAAATAAAATTGCATTTTAGTCTAAAAAGACAAAATCGCAATAATAAATGCATGCAATAATTTCGGAATTTATAGTAGGTAATCAATTAGGGTGCCCCTACACACAGAAATTGGTCCTAGTTTCTCCAACTGTGTATATGACTCTTCTGCATCGGGTAACTGTTAGACTGAACAAAATGTAAAAATATTCAGCCATGATGGTTTGTGTGGAGTTTACAGAATACATAATATCTGACCAATAACACAGAAAATAGACAAAAAATTATGATATTGAGAAACCACTCATTTACATGATAAATTGTTTGCGGCAGATGTTTGTAGGAGGCTGATTATTTCAGTAAGATTTTTTATTTTCTAGGAATTTTCAGTGTAGAATAAGGGCTATAAAGTACTAATATATAGTACTGGCACATTTTTAATTTAAAATCAGAATATGAAACAATTGTTATACTTTGATGCCAATCAATGAGAGTAAATCAAATTTCTATGTTAATGAGGATGAAATGATTAGGATATAAAACAAGAAGAAATTCATATTTTTGAGACCCATACATTACCACTCAGTCTGCTTAATAACCTGAATTCTCACCTGAAAACCTGCAATTTTGCCTTTAATATTCTGTCTGGTATTTTCAATAGGTGTCCAATAGACATCCATGGCTGTTGAATTAATAGCCGAACAACCTTGAATCTTTGGTGCTGGAATAGGCACTGTAAATAAAGGACATTACAAATAAATATCCTGAATACAAAATACAAGGTTGTAGATGGGGTTCACAGATAAAAGAATAATGGGTAAAAATACAGAATTTTTAAGAAAAAAAAAATAGAAAAAAAATAAAAAAATAGGGGCAAATGAAAAAAAGCAAGAAATAAACAATAGAAATTATAGGCAAGAAATAAAGAAAATAAACAAATACACAAGAATTAAAGAATACAGAAAAGTGGTACAAAGATCAACATGAAAGAAATTTTTGATAGTTCGTTCATCGTGAAATGGCAATTTTATTTCATGTTTTTCCATGCAGATACCCCCTTTATGCCCCTCTTTTATAGTAACTTACTTCCTTCGGCTGAATAAATGATCCTTGTAGTAGAATTCTGTCCATTTCCATATGCATTACGGGCCTGAATCATCACCTCATATGGCAGATAGAAATTATCTTTTCCAACAAGCTGGACATAATATAGTTGACCTATAGACAGGTCATCTTGTTTCGATTGTACATTGGTCTACAAAAAATTAAAATATCTTACATAATGAAATGATGTACATGAGATTAACTATAGAATATGTGAACGAGGGTAGTAATGCCTTTTACCGTAAGGCGTCAAACCGCCATTTTCGGCTACCGTTAACGTCAAATTGATTAGAATTTGACCGTGATTTGTCAAAATATCCTTATCATGATTCATCAGCGGCCTCAAATAATTATCGTTACCGTTATTTTTGGAAAAAAATCAACGTGATTCGTCAAAAGCAATCGATTTTTTAATTGTCTAAAAAAAGTGCATATTCTATCTTCATGAACCAAAAATTACAGTTAACATCATTTGGCAAGAATTTTTACCGTTATTCGTCATGAAGGTACCACCCTCATGAATAGAATTGGCCTAACAATGTACTGCATATAGCCAAAAAAAAACTGAGAACACAGAGGTATGTCTAGATTTTGTAATATTGTCAGTAAAATTCAAATGACAATTTCTAAACATTTAATCTATGCAAAACATTGAAAGTCAATGAACCATAACTGGATGTCCAAAAACTAGAGGATTTGAAAAATCTATTTCATCCTATTGATTTTCAGTAAAACTGAGACCATGGCCATCAAGATATTGTTGCCATGAAAACTGACATAAAACTTTTCTACATCCTGATTCCTTTTCTAGATTTATTGTGTTGACATTTCACTGTCTATATGATGCAAGGCCCACTTTGTATGGTTCAATTTTGTCAAAATAAGCTAAGAAAAATTGATGATGAATTATTCCATGGCAAGTGAATAATTCGACCTCATTGAATCCTTATTCATGGGACCATCAATTTAACCCATTAGCTATATAGCTAGATATAGATAACTCATGAATCAGTGTAAATGAATGCCCCGTTAATGCTACTTGCAATAAGATAAAAATAATTTTTTACATATAATGATAAAACTTACTGCAATCCAAACTTGTGTGCTATCTGTTCTCCAATACAATCTGTAGTATAATCCAGTTCCTCCATGGTATTTCTTTGGTAATGGCTGCAGATAGAAAATAAATAAATTGTGCCATTATATATCACTGTTGTTTGACAGTTTTAATAAATTTACTCGTAGCTCCACCATTCTAAGAAAAATCTTTGGATGCATACATTGTTTTTATTATTGATTGGTTCAATAGATTTCATTTTTACTAAATACTGTAAATTCAGAAATTATTATAATGCTAAAAATAAGACAGTATCAGCTTTGCAATAATAGAAAATTAGACATTCATATTTTCAGCAGTGATTTTCTTTCACAAATGTTTGCAACCAAATAAATCAGATCTCACATTTAACAATAAAAAATTCACATCTTAATTAACAGTAAGGAGTGTAATTTAGTCAAAGAGTGCTAAGTTTAGTCAAAGAGTGCTAAGTTTAGTCAGAGTGCTAAGTTTAGTCAAAGAGTGCTAAGTTTAGTTTGGATTGATTGATTGTCTGGTGATTAACTCTAATTTATCATTTTTTGCAGTCATGTTTTATTGGTGCAGGAAGCCAGAGTGGTCAAAGAGATCCATCTAATTTAAGTATGGTAAGAAACTTTTTTATCATACTTATAACCTTTCCATAAACAATGAGCTTTATATTTTCAGAAGTTAATAATTTTAAAGAGATGATTTCAAACTCCAACTTCGTATTTAAATACTTACATTCCATTTGATGGTCAGATCACCAACGCTACCCCCTCCTCCAGTTATATTCATGAAATCAGGATTCACTAACGGAGCAGCCATTAGAGTCTGGTAATACGCTGAAAGTAATATTTTACACTTCTGTAATGGATTTGTAATATCATAAACGTAAATGTTCCCTTGAATAAATTGTTAAACAAGATGCTATGCCTGCCTCACTCTCTTCAAACAGAATTTTTACAATGAAGAATGTACATAGTATGATTTAGTACAGAAGTATTATTCTTCCGTAAATTGAATTTGCTTTATGTACTTGAACAATACACAATTCTTAATCTGAGTAGTTCAGACATAAAATATATGCCAAAGTGGCAGATTCTTTGCAAAACCTTTGGTTTTCTTGCAGAATTTTTAATCTGAAGTGTTCAGTCATAAAATATACCGGAGGGTACAACAAAGTAGCCAGATTCTTTGCAAAACCTTTGATTTTCTAAAGTAGCCAGATTCTTTGCAAAACCTATTATTTTCTTGCAAAAGGTGAGGGTATTGATAAAATATATAATTCCTTCATATATTGTAGTGACTATATTTATACAGTCATATGATTTTTAATCTGAGTCATTCACTCCTATAATATAGCTCAAAGTGCCCAATATTTGCATAAACCTCTGTTACTGTTCATTTTGTGAGAGTATTTATGTACATCTGGATGTTAAACAAATATCTTACTCGAAATTTCTATTTCTTCTCTGAAAATTTGGGAGATAAATATCATTAAGGAGCTAAATCATGCATAAGAAGCAATTCCAAATAGCTAAAATACGAGAAAAAATGTGTAAATATAATTTAAAATAATTCTTATTATTTCCCTAAGGCATGGAATTTTTTGTTATCCTCGTCTTTTCTCAAAGGCATGAAAAAAAAAAATTTCCTCAACTAATGGGTTTTCGTGCTATTAAGAATGTATTGAGATGTCACAATTTCCCATAGAAAAGGAAGGCATAGTACAAATTCAAATGACGTAGGAAAACATACGATCTGACCATAAATTTCATCTTTGGAAAACTTACCAGATTCTAAACTGAATTCACTCCATCCCTTGATATTTTTGGCTCTTATTTTAAACCTGTAATTATTGCCAGGCAGGAGTCCTTTTAGTTCATATGTTCTTTTCTTTGTATCAAGTCCACCAACAACTAATGTATCAGCATGAAGTATCTCTACAATACATATAAGTTAACAGTTAAAACTTTTTTCCAAATTTTCTTGCTATTTCCACATTTCTTGATTCGAATGAACTTTTTCTCATCTGTTGATAAAACTTTAATCTCTGCAAATGATTGATTGAAATTCAACTGAAGTCAAATTTTCTTGATTTCTTCTGAATTTTTTACTATCGTGATATTATGAAATAAGGTGACCATGTCTGATTATGTCACAAATAAAGAATGCAATTTTTTGCAAATCTTTAAAAAGGAGGATAAAATGTGTTTAGATTATGTCTAAGTATCATTCCACCATTATATCACATGTATCACGATATTTGTCCACTCTCAACAGTAAAACTTTAAATATTTAATTGTCTTGAGATGAGAAATATCATAACAAGTACACTAAAGGCAATGGTGAATATACGTATCCAACTACCCGGTACACAGTGAATTCATTGTTATTTGAGATAAACCAATATTTGTGAATGTTCAACAAAAATTTAAATCTATATACAAATTTTCTATAGGTATAAATATGCCAACTTGTGCAAAACCACAAATTAAAATATCCTTGAAATTCCAATGAAAATTGGTATCTATGAAAATCAATAATTCCACAGTATAGTTTTCACACTCAAACAAAAAAGAAAATACTGCTATAACTAAAAGTATAAACAGACCTTTTAAGTTGAACTGAAAGCATATTAAGATGAACTGACCACATATCAAGATGAACTGACCACATATCAAGATGAACTGACCACAAATCAAGATCAGCTGACCACATATTAAGATCAACAGACCATCTGAAATTAGTATGTAGCCATTTTTTGGCAGAAATTAGCATGAAAACCATTACTACATCTCTGATTTAAACTTACTGTTTATGCCTGTTGTAGCTGAGTACCACTGTCCTGGCTCAGAGTCAACATTATATATCACCTCATACTCCAAAATTGCAGATCCACGGTCTTTGCCAGTAGTCCAATAAAAAATGATACTATTTGTGGTGACCCTTCCGCTGTCTCCATACAGTCCTGATGGAGCCTCTGGTACACCTAATAAATGAAAAAATTATAAATTAATCCGTTAAAAATATTATTGAAACTCCAAACAGTCTAAAAGAGATCTCTCTTTAAGATGGTACCAAACACCTTAACTAAAATTATTGGGACTCGTTTAATTTTCATAAATTTTTTAAAAATATTTATTTTGACCCTTTGACAAAAACATAAAAATTTCAAAAAATCTGAACCCCACACTTTATTGGAAAAATGACATATTTTTACGGGGTGTAGGGTACTACCTTTGGTAGAACCCTACAGAGAGACAAATGTAAGACGTTTTTAATCTAAAGACAGAGAAAGTGAAATGGGTTGAATTTGGCGCTCAAAGTTGTGAGAGTAACATCATAGACGGTGTGACGTCAACGCGGGTCATTTACATAGCTAGGTCAGAAGTCCCATTCATTGACAATGTGACAAAATAGTGATGCATTTACTAAAATGAGTGCAAATAATCGACATAATAAGATAAAATCTTTAGTGGATTAAGTATTTAATTATACAGACATCATGGATAATCTACAGAATTCGATATTTCATGAGGAACAACCATGAAACTAAGGAAAACGTGCATGATTTTCCCCCCGATGTAATGGGTAGCAACGTCTGGGGATATGGGTTAGCAACACTCAGGGGCTATGGGTTTTGTAACGACGTGCGTTAAATCAAAATCCTAGAAATATACTAAGCCGGGGATAAGTACTGATTATCAGGTTGTCTGCATGTTGATATTGTAAAATATCAGCTGTGAGTCACAATATGAAGTTTTTTGTAGAGTTAGCACAGCGAACGAGGTCAAAAAGCCTTCATATTGTGTTGAGCAGCAGATTTTTTACAACATCAATATGCAGATAACTGATAATCGATTTATCGGGCTACATTTAGACGACCGATAATGTACAGGAATCCACCATACCATAATATACAAGTTTTCCTGTCAAATGAACCTACCTTGAACTTCCACTATCCCTGCAGCACTGACTGAGTTGAGTGGTGTTAGTGCTGTACATTCATACTCCCCTTCGTGATAGTATTGTAATGGTTTGATGTATAATCCAACCGGATTGAAAGACTGAAAATTAAAAATATATACATTAGTTTTTTTTCACAATTAATGTTAATATAAAAATAAACATGATCAACAAAATGTACTATGAGCTTTTTTAAATTCAGAAATTATTGCATGCATTTATTATTGCAATTTTGAAGAATTGACTGAAATGTAAACTTAACTACCAGTATTGTGATTTCTGAAAAATGTGCATACGGAGATATGTCTATTGACATCAGATATCAGAATGCCAGTTCATATTATTGCGACCCTCACTTAGTCGCACAATTCCCATTAATAAAAACCTTGCAATAATTTCTGAGTTTACAATAATCCCTTTGTTAAAATATAAGATATGAAGTTGAACATTAGAGGAAATGAAAATGTGTAACATGGTATAACCAGATGACTCTTGTTGACATAGATAAAGAAACTACAAATTGTAGTTGCTGAGAAAACTGTGACAAACAATTTCATATATGTGTGCATGACTTATTATATAAATTGTTTATTCAAGTGTGAGGGTAAAGAGGCTCATTTTGAAGGGGACTGGGTGTGGTGTCCCTCTATTTTGGGTTAGCAAGATCACTGAAATATCTATTTTTATGGCAAAAAGGAAGTAAATTATGAAGTACATGCAACTGAAAAGGTGTCACAAGTATGGTTTTAAATCATTATGAAGCTAATTGTGGTGCCATATTTCAAGAAACAATGAGACACAAAATATACATTTTACAAATTTTTTTTTATGCTAAATACAGGATTTATGTTATCTAATATATAACGTAACGGTACCCAAATTGCAACGAGTACCCAAATTGCACCTATTTAGCAAAAATAGCAGCAGAAATCTTACAAGATCTCCTAGAGACTAAACAATTTGTATTTTTATGTTTTGATACTATACATGTCTTTCAAAAAAGGTAAATATATTTAGATATACACAAAACGTTCACAGTATTTATCAACAGATGAAGTGTTTACTGAAAAAGCAAAATGTACTGAAACGTCGCCATGCGACGTCATCAAAACGTCATCTTTTTAAAATTAGAAAATACAATATGTTTCAAGTATTCATTTCTTAAAAAAAGAAGAGTAAGCATGGACAAATATCCAATTGTTCAAAATATTTGAAAAAAATAAACAAAAGCTCTGTTATTCGACTTTTGACGATGCGAATTTAAGTATGGATGCAATTTGGGTACTCCTCATTACAGAATCATTGATGGTTTGGAGGTTAGTTCAGACCTATGTTTCTACGATTCCATATAAATTGAAAATCAAATTGGTGTACCTATATAGTAAAGAAGGATATGGCTACAAAATAAACACAAATATGAAACTTTTGCCTTAATCATAAAAAAACGTAGTTGAAAAAACTGTCAAAATAGGTGCAATTTGGGTACCGTCACGTTAGTTACATATGATGTAAATAAAATAAGTTAAATAAAAAGAGGAATGAATGTAGTATTTTCACAAGCATATTAACATAAAATGCATGTGTAAATATAGCCCCTCATAACAATTCTTCCTAATCATTAACAGAAACATACTTGTGTAAAGAAATAAGACTCCTTTTCCATATCTATTCTTTTTCCATTGAATTTCCAAACATAAATAAGATCTAGAGCTGGATCATAAGAAGCTTCACAGTTTATAAACACAGTGTCATTCTGGACATAATCTCTATAAAAGTTGTTTGGTTTTCTGAATAATGTTGTTCCATCTGCAGATACAACATGACAAGCAATGATATGAAAATGTAATATTATCTCCCTTTAGCAATAAAATAAAAGTGTGATATTATCCCCTTTTAAAATTGTAAATGTTTCAATAAGTTTTCGTCTTAGTGTTATCACATTTTGATTAATTCAAAGAGAAAGACAATGCAATGATTTTAAATTCTTTAAAATAAATTATACTATATTTAAATTCATTCTTAGACTAATTATGTAATTTTTAATATTTAATAAAATATATATTTTGAAAATATTCACTGAACAGTCTGAATGAAATGATTCATGATTTCCATAATAATTGTTCAATTTTTTATTTCTTTTTTCTTTTTGTGCAAAACTTGCAATAGGGAATTTAATATATTTAAATTATTGTTTTAATCTAACCATGTTTTAAACGTTTAAACTACTAGCCAAATCTTCAGTTTCTTTTTTATCCTTCTAACCTAAACATTGGCTGACATGTTTAAAAAAATTAGTTCCTTTTTTGATATCATTATTTGATGCTAGCTAAAAAAAAAAGCTTCTGAATTGTTTATTGTAATTTAACGGGTAAATCAATTTTTCATTAGACATTCAATACTTGCCTTGTACTGAAAGTTGACAAGCACTTTGGTCCTCGCCATAATCATTTGTAGCAATGCAGATAAAAGTCCCTTCATCTTCATTCCCTATATTTGTAATAACTAGGTCACCATTCAGGTTCATTCTATAATGAACGGTGTTATCTACAATTGGCCCTGTAATCACTTGCACAGACAAGTCTTGTAAGTTTCCAAATCTATCTTGCCTGGCCCATCTAATAGAAGGCCTTGGTGAAGCTTCAGGATGGCATGGTATTGAAATATTTCCACGAATAGCACCAGCTAAACTTTGTGGTAGAGGATTCTTTGTGAAGGAAGGAGGAAATGCTGAAATATAAAATCATTCATTTATGGTGGTACCTAACACTACAGGGAGATAACTCTGTAAAATCAGCTAAACGTTTTAATAACATTGTATTTTTGAGGATATATTAAGCTTCCCAATGATCAAAATAAGTTTTTGTCAAACTGCTATCTATCCAACCATTTTTTTCTGAGAAATTGATTGGTTCAAGTTTTCTGAAATTTTTATATTTTTTTCAAAGGGTCAAAGTAAATATTTTGTCAAATTTTTATGAAAATTAAACGAGCCAAATTAATTTTAGTCAAGGTGTTGGGTACCACCTTAACTTAAGTATTTAATTTCATGCATCAGGCTTAATATCCTAAAAACAAAGAGATGAGGAAAACTGATCTATTATTTGCCTTTTCTTGGATAGGAGGAGTAATATTCAAATATTGAACAGTTTTCAGTTTATCCTGGTATCCATTATTTGCATTATGTACTGGTTCATGTTGAAGTTCATGACAATAGAAGTTAAATGTTTCCAATTTTTATTCCTATATGCCCCACAGATGATAGGAAATCAATTTTGCTGCTCATCAGCCATCTGTTTGCAATGTCTATGACAATCTCTGTATTCAAAATTTGCTGAATTCAATTTGGCACAATGTAGACACTTTAGGTTGTATTGCTGTAAATATTGACAATGCAATTTCACATAGGAACTCCTTTTACGGTTAAAGCTGTACCACTTTTACTATGAAGTTTTGAAAAAAATCTTATCTGACAATTGAAAGTTCATATGCACTAAAAATTTTTTCAAAGGTCAAAATATAGGGCTGTGCGGCATATTTTCAACGTTTATATGCCCTGAACTTCTCCGAGTTTAAACTAACACTAACTTTCTTAACTACCCATACCTTGAATGAAAGGTTACCACAGATTTCAATGTAAACAATATGCACATGTTTATTTACTGGTAACATTCCCAAGTTATGTCTCTGTGAGATGGAACACAGAGAGCATAACTGGGAACCAGTATGTAAACAAAATTAATTTTCTATGAATATTCAAGATCTCCCCAAAAGAGGCGTGGTTTGAGAAACAGCTATATTTACAAAGTGCAACCTATAAGGTGGTACCTTATACCTCGACTAAAATTAATTCAGCTTGATAAATTTTCATAAAATTTTTAGAAAATCTTTACTTTGACCCTTGGACAAAAATAGCAAAATTTCAAAAAACTTGAACCAGACACATTATCTGAAAAAATTGGTGATATATAGCAGTTTGACAAACACTCATTTTAATCATTGAAATGCTTCATATTTTCATGACATGATAACGTGATTAAAACTTTCAGCTGATTTTACAGAGTTATCTCCCTGAAATGTTATGTAGAAACTTTAAATGACTTTAAATGTAGATGGAATATAAATATAAATTATGGACAAAAATAAATTGTGTGTCATAACCTGTGAATCCGTGAAACCTTCTAACTAACATCTTAGATCAAAGATAATCATACTGTAAGATAGGTATAGATTATCAGGTTTTCTACACATTGATATTGTGAAATATCAGCCTCGAGCCACAATGTGAACATTTTTGGCGAGTGAGCTTAGCGAACGAGCTAAAAAGTTTCACATTGTGTCGAGCGGCTGATATTTTACGATATCTATACGAAGAAAAACCGATTATCTTTTTATTGTTCTATTACAGGTCTTTTCTTTTTCCCTAAGACACTTTTACGCTTGACGAAAGCAAGCTTGAAAACGTCTCCTCTCTCATTGTGACGTCGCTGATAACTTCTCTTCTCACATTGTGACGTCCCTGATAATACCTGGTCTGGTTTTGAAGTCTTGATACAAGAATTATGGAGCGACAGAGCAGGGTGATATAGGGGTGGGGAAGGACAATAAGAACAAATACATTGAATCTGAATTTTAAAAAGAAAGTCTTTCCTCAGATATACAAATATATGAGGGTTTGGATGGATGGGGTCCTTCATTTCTGTATTCTTAAATTTTTAGGTCTCTTTTCTGTATATTTTTTTGCCAACTACTGTAAATTTAGAAATTATACATGTATTTATAATGGCTATTTTGTTATTACATGTGTATAGACTAAAATGCGATTTTAATTTTTTTGTGATATTAAGAAAAATCTGGTTTAATTCAAATAACAAATTTCAAAATGGAAGTTTAAATTATTGCGTTTATAACCATGTTGCAATTTTCGCAATAATAACTAGAGGCTCTAAAGAGCCTGTGTCGCTCACCTTCGTCTATGTGCATATTAAACAAAGGACACAAATGGATTCATGACAAAATTGTATTTTGGTGATGGTGATGTGTTTGAAGTTCTTACTTTACTGAACATTCTTGCTTCTAACAATTATATCTGTAATGAACTTTGCCCATTAGGAACAGAGAAAAATATTTGGTAAAAATTTACATAAATTTACCAAATTAATGAAAATTGTTAAAAATTGACTATAAAGGGCAATAACTCCTTAAGGGGTCAATTGACCATTTAGGTCATATGGACTTATTTGTAGATCTTACTTTGATGAACATTATCGCTGTTTACAGTTTATAGCTATCTATAATAGTATTCAAGATAATAACCAAAAACAGCAAAATTTCTTTAAAAATTACCAATTGGAGGGCAGCAACCCAACAACCGGTCGTCCAATTCATTTGAATATTTCAGGGCAGATATATATTGACTTGATTAACAATTTAACTCCTTGTCAGATTTCCTCTAAATGATTTGGGTTTCAGAGTTAAAAGCAAAAAACTACATTTTACCCCTGTTCTATTTTTAGCCGTGGTGGCCATCTTGGTTGGATGGCCAGGTCATCGGACACATTTTTCAAACAAGGTACCTCAAAGATGATTGTGGCCAAGTTTGAATTAATTTGGCCCAGTAGTTTCAGAAGAGAAGATTTTTGTAAAAGATAACTAAGATTTACGAAAAATGATTAAAAATTGACTATAAAGGGCAATAACTCCTTAAGGGGTCAACTGACCATTTCGGTCATGTTGACTTATTTGTAAATCTAACTTTGCTGAACATTATTCCTGTTTACAGTTTATCTCTATCTATAATAATATTCAAGATAATAACCAAAAACGGCAAAAATTTCATCAAAATTACCAATTCAGGGGCAGCAACCCAACAACAGGTTGACCGATTCATCTGAAAATTTCAGGGCAGATAGATCTTGACCTGATAAACATTTTTACCCCCACATCAGATTTCCTCTAAATGCTTTGGTTTTTGAGTTATAAGCCAAAAACTGCATTTTACCCCTATGTTCTATTTTTAGCAGTGGCGGCCATCTTGGTTGGTTGACCGGGTCACGCCACACATTTTTTAAACTAGATACCCCAAAGATGATTGTGGCCAAGTTTGGATTAATTTGGCCCAGTAGTTTCAGAAGAGAAGATTTTTGTAAAAGATTACTTATATTTATGAAAAATGGTTAAAAATTGACTATAAAGGGCAATAACTCCTAAAGGGGTCAACTGACCATTTCGGTCATGTTGACTTATTTGTAAATCTAACTTTGCCGAACATTATTGCTGTTTACAGTTTATCTCTATCTATAATAATATTCAAGATAATAACCAAAAACAGCAAAATTTCCTCAAAATGACCAATTCAGGAGCAGCAACCCAACAACGGGTTGACCGATTCATCTGAAAATTTCAGGGCAGATAGATCTTGACCTGATCAACATATTTACCCCACATCAGATTTCCTCTAAATGCTTTGGTTTTTGAGTTATAAGCCAAAAACTGCATTTTACCCCTATGTTCTATTTTTAGCCATGGCGGCCATCTTGGTTGGTTGGCCGGGTCACCGGACACATTTTTTAAACTAGATACCCCAATGATGATTGTGGCCAAGTTTGGTTTAATTTGGCCCAGTAGTTTCAGAGGAAAAGATTTTTGTAAAAGTTAACGACGACGGACGACGACGGACGCAGGACAACGACGGACGCCGGACGCAAAGTGATGGGAAAAGCTCACTTGGCCCTTCGGGCCAGGTGAGCTAAAAACACTGCAGTAATTTCTGAATTTACAGTATTCTCTATTCTTTATATTTTAGGTCCATTTTTCTGTAGATTCGGCACATTATTCTCTATTCTATAACCCTACACAAACCCTCATATATATTATTTCAGCAACTTACCTAAAACTCTTAACTGAGCAGAACTTAAGACTTGACCTAAGACATTAGTAGCTCCACATTGATACATTCCACTATGTTTCTTAGGGTCAGCAGTACTTATAGTTAGTACATTCCTTTTAATAGTTACATCCGGGTCGTTAGGTAGGATCATTGTACCATTACGATACCAGCTGTATTCGGGGGGTGGATTGCCGTCAGCTAGACATTGCCAGCTGATATGACTGCCGATGTCTACATGTTGGTGCTTCAGAGGATTTAAAAAATACGGCTTTGCTGCAAAAAAAGTATATTGTATTTAAACATCACTTAAAGATCACTTATCTATCTATCTGTAGGACTAGACTACTTTGAAATGAGGGTAACCTTACCTAATAATGACTCCATGGTTCAGCTAGCAAGCAAGATAACCGAAGATATTACATTTACCAGGTCGAGAACTTTAGATTTCTTTACGTCAGAATATATTTGCATAGTAATTTCCCAAACACAAGGCCTCTACGGCCTTGAAAAACTGACCAATCGACTCAATGAGCTACAATGCATTGTGGGCTACTACGAGTTTACTACAACCGAAAAACACGTGGAATTAGTGGAAGAACTGTCAACTAATATAGTGTCTGGGATTCTCAAAATGTATGTTTTTGTTCTGCGAATGTGATTATTGTAAAACATATAACATATTCTTTAATTTGCATGCTCAGAATAAAAAAGTATTGTTTACGGGCTTCACTATTCGACTTTCTTTTTCGCCTTGTTAAAGTTGTTGAACAGGTTTTGTCCATTAATATTCACAGGTACAATAATTTTACGACCTGAAACAGTGAAATTTCAGATGAAATGAACACTGTCCACTATGAAACTTTTTGAGCTCTTTTAAACCTGTATAATGTCATTCCAAAATCATTTCTGCCTAGAAAAACACGAAAACTGGCTTTGCTTATTGTTGAAGGCCGTACAGTGAACTATAAATGTTAATTTCTGTGTCATTTTGGTCTCTTGTGGACAGTTGTCCCATTGGCAATCATATCACATCTTCTTTTTTATATTATATCCAACGCTGCAATTTTCACAAAACATATCAAATTTTCCACCTCGTCGCACATACATATAAGGATAACATCATTACAGCTTATTTCCTAATGCATGTAGAGCAAAACTTTGATTAGCTTGCTTGCTTTGTTTGTATATTGTACAATCATATTAGGATAACAATAAATTAAATTCAAATATAAAATATACAAGTTAAACTATGCCTATATATATTGTTTAAACAACTATACACACAAAGCAAGCAAGCCAACCAAAGTTTTACTTTGCAAGCATTAGGAAATCAGCTGTAATGATTTTATTCAATTTGGCGAATGTTCGAGCCCGTTAAAAAACGAAAACAAAATGAAACTACAGTTGCTGACTTCACTACCTTCAAAACAAAGGGAACAGTTTGGAAATCTCTTCGCCTTTTTCATGAACACAAAATTCAAGGATCACACATTTGCCTTTAATCATACGGAAATTGCTGTACTCGTGAATATTAGCACCAGCTGTTATCGACGGCTTACTTTACACTAGTAAATTTGTCTCATGGGTAATTGTGTTTTTCGCTGTTGTTTCGTTGCTGTCTGGTGGACGAATACATAAAATCTCCGTGCCATCATCAAACATATTAATGGCTATATATCGGGTAGTTCAAACCCTTTTTTCTTCGCATAGAAACAACTCTTCGTTAATCTGAGCATGGAAGGATTACTTTGTACCACAAACTATAAATGAGGATACACAAAATGAAAAACTAAGCCAAATTGTGAATCCCGCATTGCACGAAAAAATGTGGTGTATTTCAATAAATAACATGTGTTCTTGGTTGATTGTAAACACGTAGTACTCCATCACGCATTGTTACTCATTTAGTGGATTGGTCAAAACCCTAGGTAAAAATAAATTGCGTCACATGTAAATAAACAATTACATGTGCGAGAACATAAGTATGCTAATTTATGCATTTCCATATAAGGTAGTGGTCCCGACCTGTTTACCTACACACTCAATGCAATCGGCTGTAAAAAATCTGCAATTATGAGGACTGCCAAATCAGAGTACTGTGTCTTGAGTACACAAATCCAATAAAAATAAAAATAAAATAAAAATATAACAAGGTAAAGTGCACATTTTCTATAGCTTTGTAAGTTGACTTTTGCAAAACCATAAAAGAAAAAATAAATACAATTTTTTCATAACCTAAGAAAATAATTACACAGAAATTAAAACTAAATCAACAGTATATAACTACAGTAGAAAGACTTGTGTGTACAATACTTCATTTCTTGCTACTATTGCAGGGTTGTTTAATGACCTTGTCTTGTAATTACTTACTGTTTAACATAAGTTGAAAGTCTTTGCTCTGTGAACCGGATCCTCTTGTTACCAGACATGTGTATAATCCTTCATCCTCTGCCTGTGCATTCTCCAAAATGAGTACTCGGTTGAAGTCACCAAATTTAACCTTAGAAGGGAGACCACCCCGTCGCGACCAAATAAAATTCCAATTGACTTTGTAATTGACGGCTCTGAAATGTATAAGCTAATTCTAGATACATCTAGTTATTAACAAATAACAGGGATTATTGTATGAATGATTCTCCATTACAATCTCCTATATATCATTACTTTTATCATAAAAAAAATTAGCCCCTCCTTAAAAAAAGTAATATTTACACAGATTTGTCTTGCCTTTTTCAGTCAATTGGTAAGCAGTAATTTTCTGTACAGAACTCAAAAGAAAAACTAAATGTACTCTAGCCAATGAAGCATTAAATATAGGATATACAATACCCTACACCTTAAAGACCAAACAGCCTATTGTTTATGCGCATCAACTAACGCATGACATTGTTTCTAGCAATGAAAAAACGTTAAATTATAACGTCCTATTTCGCTTTTTTAACGGATTCCAACATGGTGTACCCTTAAAAATACGTCTCCCAAGTAAAGAGGAATTAAGCGTCGAGCTGATATCTTGTGGAAATTTAACACAAATGGACACAAAAGATGCTACACTATATTTAACCTTCGTTCTAATAAAAAACATAAAATATAACTTTTGATCACTACTTTTTTGCGCCGATCTGCATTTCATTTTTTTTTATTCTTTCACATGCGTAGATTTTGTCTTGTATTTCCACCAATATGCATTTCATTTTTTTTTATTTTCATTTTGTCTTTCATTTGCGCCGATTGTGTACAGGTTACCGGGGTTATTAGATAGGTGAAAGTTATTTTTATGTCCAATTTATGTTTTCTGGTCTGTGCGGCCGTTCGTTCGTTCATCCGTCTGTCCTTGTTCAGGTTAAAGTTTTTGGTCAAGGTAGTTTTTGATGAAGTTGAAGTCCTATCAACTTAAAACTTAATACACATGTTTCCTATGATTTGATCCTTCGAATTTTAATGTCAATTTTTCAAAATTTAAAAAAATTGAGTATTCAGAAGGTCAGGCCGATAAAAAAAATATTCCTAGAAGTTTTGACATACTGGAAACATATGCATGTAACTAATGTCTGGATGATTCTCATAAAATAATGTCCGATCTTGCAATGAAGTTAAAATTTATTTATACTGCTTATTTGACAAAATCTTATAACTATGACAAAGGGTCATTGTCGTTTGTCATTTGTTTCATTTCAATTTGTCTTAAGAAGAAATGATAAACATTTCACCTGATCTCACTGAAGCTTACAGCTAATTTCCTACTGTATGTAGATCATCACTTTAGTTAGTTGCTTGTTTTGTTGGTATATTTTGTTAATGTCCAATTGAATTATCATATATACAGGTTTACATACCTATATATGAAGATGTCAATCTTAATTACAAAGCTTGAATAAACATTTATACAAACAAAGCAAGGAAGCTAACCAAAGTTTTACCCTACATGCATTAGGAAATTAGCTGTAAGGCAAAACATATAAAATAGTTGTAAATTTAAGTTATGACAAAAACAATTGCTCCAAGAATAATATCCAACATAAAATCTTTCCCTTTCATTTAGCTAAAACTATGACTGGAAAGATTGAAAACAGATTTCGATTTTCAATTCCGGCAACAACCTTGTCTTTTTTTTTAATTTACAAAATTAGCAATTTAGATTTATAATATTTTATCCTGTTGGAGAAATCTAACTTTGTAGTTTTCAACTGAAAATGATTTCTAAATTAATTTTTGAATTAAAAACTTTTTGTATTTTATATTTACTGTCTCGTTTATTCAAAACATCGTCATGTGAGGTAGTAATAATAGGGATTGTATTTCATGATAGACGTATAACGTTTTAGAATCAAAATCTTTAATTCATATATTAAACCTATAATTTTAATTTCCCTATATCTTAAATATTCAGAAATAATGACTTCACAAACTAGATGGAATAATTTCTATACGTTCGTCTTAGTCGGGAAATATAATGGTATAAAGAAGTCCGTCCATGCTTTTGTGTGTCCGTCTGCCAACAGTAGCAAATGAGTTTGTTACGGCAAACTTCTGAAATTGACGCGAAAAAAACACACACATATAGTCTGATATAGTCAAATACTCTGTAGTTAGCCAGTGCCATCTTTCATTTATTTTCAATAATCTTGCTAATGAGGGACAGAGGACAAAAACAGACTTTCCTAACAAAAGCGGCGAGAAAGGTTATTTCAAACAATTTTCCATTCCGACGGATGGGGTTTCTGAAGGTTAATATTGTGCGGCAACAACATCATAAGATTTAATACTGACACATGCATTTAATCTCTTGTATTACCGGATAATAAAGTAGGTGAATATAGTTGTTATTCTTGGAAATTTAAATGTGGGTTTCAAACGTCCAATTTGCGATTTTTTTTTCAAATAGTGCGCCAGCAAGGGAAGTTTGTACTATGACGTCAGATGCGATGTCCTGAAGAAAGACAACTCTTTTCTTCAAAACAAACAAGAAAAAAACATGAAAATTGCTCATAACTTTTTTGAAAGGTCGGTGACATACACTTTTTTTGGCTTTATTTTGAAGAGTACACGTGGCACTTTCCTTCTTGAAATTATTATAAAGAAATCACTGGTAGATACTTTTTGATACTGGAAACGTTTTTCATTTTTACGTTTTATTTTGGCAAGAATGAAATAAATCATATTTTTAGAGATCAAAACAATATGAGGCTTAAACTCTTGAACATGTATTTGATAGATACAAATCTACTGTTTAATGTGAAACAAGAATTATGCTTGTAGGTTTGATATAAAGGATTTTTTGGAGAGTTTATATAACAAGCAAATATTATGTCAATATTCGGGAAAACACGAAACTGAGGTTGCTATATCGACAAAACTAAGTCGGTGACCCCCAATTTTTTTCATCATTTTTTGTTCTTCAAATCATGAAATACCTTCACACAAAATTTTAAGGAAAAATCACTGGTAGAAATAAATAGGCTGTTTGGTCTTTAAGGGAAATAGCGAAGCTACCTTTGGTTCAGATTCATTATTTAACCAAATTATTAAATCTATGTGAAAGGAAATGTTTATAAATAATAATGACAAAACTGACGAAAACAATGTAGAATAAAATACTGTAAACTTACTATATTTCTGGAGAGGACAATTTTTGCGACTTTCGCGAGTAAGAAAATAATGTGAATATAAATCTTTGAAATTATGTTTAACTTGGATCTTCCCTCATTTCAATACATCATTTAAAATCGTTAAAAATAGCGGCAAAATAATGTATCAATAAGAATAAGTTTGTGTACAGAATGGGTAATGAATGTTGTGAGTGTAAACATTTCTTAAGCTAATCATTGTTTATAGATTTATAACTTTAATTTCTATGGCAAAAATCTATAGAAATTCAATATAAACATTTTAACTGTATATGTATGTGAATTTGCTGCACTGTGAAAATTTGAAAAAAATAGATATTCCACTAGATACACGATCTACCAATGCTGCTCTAAGCTGACAACTCCAAGCAATGCAAGATAAAAATCAAGTGAAATTTTGTTGCAAGCGCTTTGAAAATACAACTGTAGAAAATGTCAGGGATACTTACGATCCATAGGCAAAACATTCCAATCTTACACCTTGTCCTCGGACTGGTGGATTTGGGAAGACATTTATGAAATCATCCTGGATAAGCGGACCCCAGTCATTTTTAGAAGCTGTAAAATAAAGGATGTTCTATTCATAGTAATAATTGATGAAAATAAATAACAATGTTTCGCTTAGCACAGCCTGATACAAACACAGAGGTTGAACCCCCGTTGAACCCTGAACAGTTGGGGCAAATTTGAACACAATATTCAAGCTTGATACTGTCTAAATTTGGATTGTGATAACAATTTTGACATAATATAGGTTTCTGACACAAAATAAATGTGGTCAAAGATATAACAAATCTATTGTGCAATACTGTGCAATTGAAGATTTCTTCTTGAATTTTTTCAAAAATTCAAAAAATTGAAAACCATCCCCCCAATTTTTTAAACCTCCTTGGAGCAAGAGCCCATAACTCAAACCCAGCTTTTCCTTTGTAGCATGGAACCTTGTAGTACGATTTCAGAGAGATATATATACTTAAACACAAGTTATTGTCTGGAAACTAGAAAAATGCCTGTTTTTTGCCCTTTTTGGCCCCTAACTCCTACATATTTTGGACAATTAACCCCAAACTTAATCCCAAACTTCCCTTTATGATATGGAACCTTGTGGTACAATGTCAGAGAGATCCAAACTTGCACACAAGTTACTGTCTGGAAACAAGAAAATGCTTGTTTGTTGCCCTTAATTCCTAAAATGTAGGCCCCATAGCTACTAAAATGAATCCCAACCTACTACTTGTGGTATTAAACATTGTGGAACAATTTCAGAGCAATCGAAATACAATATACACAAGTTATCCTGAAACTAGAAATATGCTTGTTTTGGGTCCCTTTTGGTCCCCTTATTTCTAAACCGTTAGTACCACCAATCCCAACCTTCCTTTTGTGGTATTGAACCTTCTTAAAAAAAATTATAGAGATCAATTTCTTAAACTAAAGTTATTATCCAGAAACCAAATGCATCTCAGGATGAAGACGATGACATCATAGCATTATATGAACCCCATAAAAACAATAAGACAACCTGTTGTCAAATTAAAACAAAACAAGAATGTGTCCCAAGTACAATGATGCCCAATCAGCACTATTATTTTCTGTGTTCAGTGGACCGTGAAAAGGGGATAAAATCTCTAATTTGGCATTAAAATTAGAAAGATCATATCATAGGGAACATGTTTACTAAGTTTCAAGTTAATTGGACTTTAACGTCATCAAAAACTACCTTGACCAAAAACTTTATCCTGAAGCGGGATGGACAAGCGAATGGATGAACGAACGAACAGACACACAGACCAGAAAACATAATGCCCATAAATGGGGCTAATAACTTAAAAGTGTATTACCTTGAGTTACAACGTTCAACTTGATTGGTCGGCTGACAGCACTAGGCGCCTGTGCGGTTCCTACAACTGAGTCCGATATTCCTGATAAGGATACACGACAATAATAGTCTCCATGATCCTCTTTTGATATCTCAGAGAAATACAATCTCCCATTAGCTGATATGAAGAGGTGTGGTGTGGTTGTTACAAATATATCTTTTGGCACTCCTCCTGATCCAACGTATCGCTCCCAATTATATACAACAGCTGAAATATATGAATTCTATCAGTGTATCATCGTATATTTGTCCTACCTGAGTTCCCATGGAAACTTTACAATGCCATAAAATCTGTTCCTGTTGGAACCAAAATCTATACTTTATATTCTGTAAAGATTCAATACTACAGTGGAAACATTATTACAGATTACATTAATTTTTCATGTGTATTTTCCATATTCCTCATGTTGATTTGGAGCAACTAAGTTCAACAACAGTTTTTGGAAAAAAGGAATATATTGTTCATTTATCAGTTTTCTATGGAATGTTTTATGACCTGTTGACTTTATGTCTTTTTTTAGAATGGTGATTTTTCTCATGTTGATTCAATGTTACCAATCCACAAGCTTCATCTTTTGACTCCACCCCCATGGCAATTACTTGAACTACATATGCTGATAATGTGGATTCATTATTATTAGTTGGATACCAATTTTCAAATTGGTTTTCCTTGTTACAGGTGAACCATGAAGTCAAAGTTTCAACAAATATCATATTTAGGTCTTTCAACCTTTCAGGTGAAAGACCTATAGGGTTTGTTCTGATTATTATTATTATTATTATTATTATTATTAGGTCTTTCAACCTTTCAGGTGAAAGACCTATAGGGTTTGTTCTGATTATTATTATTATTAGGTCTTTCAACCTTTCAGGTGAAAGACCTATTGTATTCGTTCTGATTATTATTATTATTATTATTATTATTATTAGGTCTTTCAACCTTTCAGGTGAAAGACCTATAGGGTTTGTTCTGATTATTATTATTATTAGGTCTTTCCACTTTTCCGTGGAAAGACCTATTGGATTTCTTCTGATTATTATTATTTTTTTTTTTTTTTTTCTTCCGCCTAATTTTTTTCCTTCGCTGTTTTTTTGTTTCGCAAGATGTCGCTTAGATTTTTGGAATATGATATCGAACAGTTTATACGCTTTTGAAACCAACTCTGCTTAACGGAATTCTTTCCCAAATAAGAGTTATCTCCCCAAACACTGTTTTCCTTGTTATCTCTAAGGCTTCGCAACCGTATAAGAAACCGACAAATTTATTTTTCCAAATTGCTCGTTATATCCTCAGGATGTTCTGTTTTATTTTGACCGAAGCCGTATATAGATTCCATATGAGAGTTATCCCCCCTTTTATGTTTGATATAAGAATATGCATTTCTAACTGGTAAACCATAAGTGATAGAGACCTAGGGTCTTTTGATTTGAGATCCTTGGTCCAAAAAAATGAAAATAAGGTCAAGGTCAAAGGTCAAGGTCATATTATAAATTTTGATTTTGGCTTATTTTCACTTATTTTCAAAAGCCGTATAACTTATCGACAAATTATTTTTACTAAATTGTTAGTTGCGACATGTCGTAACTTATAAATTTTGGTTGAAAGGGTGCGTAGACAATAAATGGGAGTTTTCGCCCCTCTTATGTTTAGAATTATGCGTAAAGTGATATTACTCATGAACCATACATATTAAGGAACTAGTGTCTTTAGGTTTGAGATCCTTAGTCTATGACCTTGAAATTGAGGTCAAGGTCATAGGTTAATTGGACGTTCTAGATTTTGACCTTTGCTCCAATTTCATATTTAGACATCATAAAGTCATAGGAACTGACATATCAACTGAATTTTTAATATTTTCACATCAAAATATGTTGTTAGTGGAAAGACCATCAATGGTTCTCTGAACAATTGGTTTTTAATTATTATTATTATTATTATTATTAGGTCTTTCAACTTTTCAGGTGAAAGACCTATAGGGTTTGTTCTGATTATTATTATTATTATTATTTTTTTTTTTTTTCTTCCGCCAACTTTTTTTTCCTTCGCTGTTTTTTTGTTTCACAAGATATCGCTTAGATATAAGGTAAATGATATCGAACAGTTAATACGCTTCTGAAACTGACACCGCGTAACAAAAAACTTGACCTTGTAAGAGTTATCTCCCCGAACACTGTTTTACTTGTGGCCACTACTCCTTCACAACCGTATAAGAAACCGACAAATTTTTTTTTCCAAATTACTCGTTATATCCTTAGGATGTTCTGTTTCATTTCATCCGAAGCTATCCGGAGACTCCATATGAAAGTTATCCCCCCTTTTATATATGATATCAGTGATATGCATTTCTAACTGGTAAATTATAAGTGATAGAGACCTAGGGTCTTTTGATTTAAGATCCTTGGTCCAAAAAAATGAAAATTAGGTCAAGGTCAAAGGTCAAGGTCAAATTCTAAATTTTGATTTTGGCATATTTTCACTTATTCTCATTAACTTTATAAGATTTCGACAAATTCTTTTTACTAAATTGTTAGTTGCGACATGTCGTAACTTAAAATTTTTGATTGGAAGGATGCGTAGACAATAAACGGGAGTTTTAGCCCCTCTTATATTTAGAATTATGCGTAAAGTGATATTACTCATGAACCATACATACTACTGACCTAGGGTCTTTTGATTTGGGATCCTTGGTTTATGAC